>NW_026138091.1:17677500-20077500 GCF_025592945.1 Manacus candei | reverse complement strand
AGTTTTATTATGAAGGGTTTAGAAGACCCTTGTTCCTCTGCTCTTTCACTTGGCAGAAGTATGTAATTCACTGATGAAACTGGTTTAAATAAGCAGATCAAGTTCTTTGGAAGTCTGGAGAATAAATGATTCATTCCTACTGCATATTTTTTCCACTTCAAAACTTGACAATGATTAATCATAAAGCATTGCAAACAAAGGTATGTTATTATTTTAGCGGTAGGCATTTTCAGAGGATTTTGTTTTAGGATCAGCACTATTATTTATGCATTACACTGAGTAATGAGTGACTGTAGCACAGCTCTCCAGTCATTACTTGCTTATCTTTGCTTTGTCTTCTATGTTATCTTCATTTTTTTTATCCTCACTTGCTACTGTCAAGAAATGTAAGATGGATTTTTTGTTACTGCAAGATGGAGTTTCTTTCTCATGAGTCCATGGGACTAATCATATGTGTTTATTCAAGATATAACTTGGAGTAAATTGAAGTACCTTCATTTTCCCTGTTACATCTTTTGACAGATTTGATGGGCAATACATTTTAGAATTAATTAATTTTGAAAACATGTATTTCTGCATTTTTCTTTTATAATGTGTGAGATAAAAATTGATGGATATAATTTTTATAATTTTTATAGCTTTTGGGAAAAAGAAAAGCATAATGGAGGATGCTTAAAAATGTTACATGCAATAGAAGAATTGTCTCAAATTACTGAAACCATGTGATCAGATGAATAGCATGGACATAATTCAGAGCCTTGATGTGATAGTTTGTTGATAAGAGTTCTATGTAGAGACTAGATGCAGGCTCAAATAGGCTTTTATTTCATCTTGTATTAACAGCATAATGGTGTCCACTACTGTGTGATGCTCAGTAAAAGCAATTTTGTACTTAGTGACTATTTTTTTGTATCACTGTTGGGGTTTTTTTTTTGCCTTATTGTCTAAAAAATGTGGTGGATCTATCGAACCTTGTATTAGAAGGGGGTGAGCTGCAGACATCTTTTGTCGGTTGTTAGATACCATGAATATATAATATGTGACACAGCAATCAGTTCCTTCAATTTCTTTTACAGCTAATGGTGATTTACTGTAGCGCAGCTCATATTTGCATGGAAAGAGTTAGGTCTGGATTATTCTAATTTTAAAACATTAAAATCAAGGCAGAAACAAAGCCTGAAGAGCACTGGCAAGATTTCATCTATGGTAGAACAAAGAATGGTGCCGCTCTGTCACGAGGATTAAACCATGGTCCAGCAACCTTCCCAGTGTTTGATCTGTTTTCTGTGTCCTAAGCCTTCCTTGACTTACAGACATTGCTTTTCCTCAATTTGATAACTACATTAGTAAAAGTATCCATATTTTCCTTTTATTGTAGTGTATGTTAGCATATTTATTTCTGAACAGAGTTGCATCCATTCATCTGATGTCGCTGAGCAGCTTGGCTGAGGTTCAGTGAGATCCATATATTGTAACTGAGATTTTCCAAGTTTGGACTAGGAGAGCCAAAACTCTTCTTCCCACTAGCTGCCATTCTTTACAGGTGATTTTACATTAACTGTGCACTTTGATGAAAAGAACAGGCTTTTGTGTTTCTGCCGGCATGAATAGCAGCTTTCTCCTCATGTTTTTCCTTCTTTGATGTTAGGTAGAGCCTTTGTTCCTTTCAAAATGTTAATGAGAATGAAGCCATGTTTCTACTATCCGAAAAAAAGCATAGGCATGTTTAAATCCTGTCCTAGTAAAATTCCTGACAGACCACATAACAGCAGAATTCAATCCTGTTTGCTGGTCATTTGCCAACAAGGCAAGACATTGCATTCCCACTGTTTTAGAAATAGGGTGATCTGAATCAGATCACCCATCAGACCTTCTACCCGGAATCCTTAGTATATGCCTACTGTATGATTTACAAGAAAGGGTTAATTCAGAAGATTAAGTTGATATTTGTGTCCTCAAACAAAAGACAGATGTGAGTAATTATACATTTTATAAAAGTAAACACTGCTGTATTACTGCAATTTATTTTATATGTGAAGGAAACATTCCTCTCTGGTCATCCAGGAGCCTCTCTGGCGGTCACACTTAGACCACCTGAGATGGGACCAAAGCGCCTTCACAGTGGGCAGCTCCAGTGAGACAACAGGTGCCCTGCTTGCCTCCCTACACCCACTCACACAGTCAGACAAGGTTTCCTTACCTTTCATACCCTGGCAGTCTAAGTGTGTGACAGTCTGGGGTAGTTGGCTCCTGCTGTGTCTCTCAGTGCCCGGTCACTCAACTGGTCCCACAGGTTCCTGTGCCCTTTGTGCAAAGGGCAGCTCCAGTTCATGGCCTCTTGCCCTGGGCTCCCACCCCCCAGAGCTTGATTTGCAGCTTGCAAATCACGGAGCTGCCTGCACTAATTCTATGTGCATAGATAGTAACTTTCGTCCAAGAACAAGCAAGCACTGTTTTAGCATTTATTAAAACCATTTCAGTGCTTTTACTTTTGTCTTCATGTTTCTACACTGTTGTTACATACCTTACAGCATATTAACACATGTTCAGTTTGCAAGGTCTTCTTTGATTTCATGCATAGGTCTTCTGAACACTTTCCAGCTGCTTGATTCAGCTGTAAATTCTCAGGCCCCTTGCAGCCCTCTGCACATGTCTACCTGGTTAGTCACCTTTGATCCAATGTCTTTTTTTCTCTAGGGATTTATGAATTCAGCTAATCCTGTATCCCATCATGCTTTGAGAAATGACCAATTAGCTGATCCACTCACTCCTGGATTTCTCAAGAGATATTTTACCACTTGGTGTTAAATGCAGAGACAACAGGCTCCTCTCGTTAACTTGGTTCTCTGACCCAGATCTCACAAAACAGTGCTGTAGACTTTCTTAAAGCTACCATATCTGTGTGGCCAGCTTTAATTCAGTTACATTTTTAAAATTAAGGTAATCTTCGGTATGTTTATTTACATGGAAGACTGCAGAGTCACTAACTCATTCCCATATTTTAATTCCTGTGTTACAAAAGAAATATTGTTGCTGCTTAATATCACTTTATTTTCAACTGGTATGAAGAAATATAAAGACCTGAAGCAATATATAAGGCTTAGCCTCATTATCTCAATTTTTTATTACCCTCAATGGTAAAAAGTCAACAGATAAAATTCCTTAATATTTTTAGATCCTAATGGTGTTTTTACCCAAGTGTCCAACTCTCAAAGTACTTTAAAGTCAATGAATACAGTTAGGTGCTAAGATCAAAATAGATATATGAATTTAAAAAATGTAACTTGAAGCCTAGATACCTAATTAAATAAACTTGGCCTTCCTAATTTTTAATGCAACTTGATCACAAAACTTAATAATGTAACAAGTTGTTGTGTTTGGAAGAATGAGGAGGTGAATAACTGTTTTTGATGAAAAAGGTGTAAACAGACCTAATTGTTTACAAACTGAAGCTAGAAACATTAAACATTAACCTGATTTAAAGGGACTTTTTTTTTCCAGTAATGAGGATTATAAATAATATGAGAAACTTCTACAGGGGTGTGACACACCCTTCATATCTTGAAATTGCTTATTTTTTTAGTTATATACACTTCAACTCAGATGGAAACCATCTGGTTTCAGACATTTTAGGGTAACATTCTTTGACTCACTACACATGGGATCAGTCAGAAATTATATTTCCATTGCATTGAAAATTCTGATATTGAAAAAAATTAAAACATATACTGAAATTTGTTTTGTGACATTTCAGAATTCTACAGAGAAAATAAAACATTTACTTCCCAAGTGTTTAATTTCTCTGTCTCAGTAACGCTGGCATATCATCGTGTACTGAATTAAAAAAAAAAAGCTCAAAATGATACATTTGAAATAAAAAAATTAAATTTTATCTTAATGTTTTAATATTGCTAAGATAAAAGGAAAAAAATTAACCACTATGTCATTTCATCCTTTCAAATTTTGTCTAACAAATCCAAAATATTTAATTTTTAATTGAACTGTCTTTCCAAAAGCTAAATTAAGCTTTCGAAAAAGATTCTGATCACCTTTAAATGTGGAAGAGGCCAAGGTAGATGATAATTGTCCCTTTGGGCCTGAAAATCTTTTCTTTTTTAGTCTAATCCATGAACAGAGCTGCACATATATGGTGTCATCACTGTAAGATAATCATAACTTATAAGAGAACTTCAGCTTGTTCCTGCATGGCTGAAATCTTTGTGGCTCTTGATGAAATTTCCATGAAAGCGGACAAGGCTCCCTGAGCACAAGGTTGCAAGTGAGCACTCGAATAATGTTAGCATGGGCTTAACTTCAGTCTAGGTATGCTATGCAGAGGATTTCTGCAGTAAACCTCGTTATTTCCATGTGCATCTCCATTTTATTGCAGGAGACTGTAAATCTACATTATATTTACTTTCTGGGGATTAGATTTACTCACAAGATTCCCAGTCAGAAGTGATCCCTTCTTGATTTTCATTGCAAATTTGTTCTTATAATTTCATGTGGAGAAAACCACAGAATTCTCTTTTCCCAGTTTCAGACAAAAATTAGCTGACAGTTATTTTCTGAGGTTATTTTTTTGAACTTCAAATTTTGAGACTCTTTTTTGAATGTCACATTCAAGCTCAAATATCAGTAGTCAGACTTAGACTTATCTTCATCAAAGTTAAGTAATTCTTTATATGCAAACTATTTTAATAGTTCACATTATGAGAAAATAAATATTGGATGACTAGAGGTAACCTAATATAAATAACACATCCCTAATTTCAAGAATAATTTTCTGATACTGGACTTTATGGTTACAGAAATACATGAGGAAAGACGAAAATTGATTTTGCTACATACCTTCTTGAAGATAGCAAAAAGTAAAATTTTTTTTAAAAAACCCCAGTGAATACAAGAGATCTGTGATTATTTTATGACCACAAAAGAGAAGAATGTCTTCACTTATAAAAACAGACCAAGAACTTTCAGAATGAGAAAATTAATCACAGCTACTATTTTTCTTAGAAGGCATGATTAAAACTCAGGTTCCACTGCCTGTGTACAGCATTTCAGTTCAAAGGAGGTGACTGAATACAATCTCTGAACACCATGATAGCACTAAGAAGCATGTAAGAGAGAAGTAGGATACCAGCCTAGTATTAAAATAAGGCAACCCAGGGCAACTTAATTGAAAACAGTCTTTTGTATCACTGGTAAAATATTTAAAATAAACAGGGTGGAGAATGGAACAAAAAACAGTTAAACCAGAGAGCACTGTAGGGAGCAAAGTATACTGAAAGCAGAAAGATTATATTTATTTAGAAAAGAATGTTTTAGCAAAATCCAGCCCTCCTTGTGATGGACTTTCTTTTCCTGTTTAAACATAGTTACTTACAAGGAATGCTATAAGCTCCTGTGTCATCTTCATGATGCTCTATAAACCACTGTAAGTTTTCCAGATCTTTAGAAAAAACCACCAAGAATAAAGGGGGTCTCCTTTCCTCATAAAGGGTATACCTGGCATGTATCCAGAAAACAGAAAATAGCAGTAAATTTCTATTTTTTTATTATGCCTCTGCAAGTTCTAAATCTACAACTAGGAAGAACAATGCTTCCCCAGAGGAAAATATTCACACTCACTGTGATGATAAAAAAAAGACATATCTGTGAAGGCATTGCAACAGTTGACCAGTAAATGTAAGTGGAGGCAAATTTCAATCAAATTTTTTTTGGCCACAGATCGTTTTGAAGTTTGACTGGGCATCCCATGTCCTTTCTGAACTAGTTATACAGGGATTTACTGTGGAGAGGAAAAATCCTCTCTCACAACCTTCCAGAATTCATTCTTTTCAGGTTTTTTATTTTTTGGCTGGCTATGTGTTTTTTACCCATTCATAAACATCTCCACTACAGATAAATTTTTCTTTTAGCGTCTCACTTTCAAGACTGTGAAAGCTGGCTTTCATTTACACAAATAGCACTAAAAAGTCAAAGGATGAAAAATGTGTACTTTGTGGATTGGGTTCTTTTTTCCGAAATAGAAAAAAAAATCAGTAGGTTTGGTGATAGTGAAAATATCCCTTGCAGTTATTTTCCATCGATGCTGGTGTTAATGGAATATATAGTGCTACACTTGGAACTGTTGCTTCTGGGGGAACAAAAAAAAGAAATAAAAATGAAAAGTGAATATTTTACTGTTCAGAATGGAAGCATAAAATAGCAGATTTCTCTTACTTCATGTCACCTTAGAAACTGATTCTGATGACTGAAGCCAATAGCCAGTGGTCTCATATGGAGTCAGAACTGTTTTTTTCTCTCTTCATTTTCTATTTTAGAATTAGCATCTGCTTTCCCCATGATGTAAGGATCTTTGTGAGCACATGTGTTTGTGAAATATGCATGGCTATATGCCTGTGAATGTACATGTAGGAATGTAAAAAGTAGGTTTAAAAGGAATGGATGAGTTGTCTTTATCAGAATGTTTTGTGTTCTTTCATGGTCTCATTTAATGCTTTCTAATTTTTATTTTTTAAATTTTTTTGCAAAAGAATTAATAAATATAAGACACAACAATAAACCTTTGCTAAAAAGCCTTTTCTAGAACACTAAAATAATCAAGAGGGATTTTGATATCCTAAAGGATGTTAATTTTGGGTAGAAATGCTCACGACTGTTTCTGACAGGTTAGTGAAAAAGCATCATTGACCTACTAGTGCAATGAAAACACATTTGTCAAAAATATTAGGGGATTTTGAGGAAATAAGTTTTACTTAAGTAAAGGAATTAAGACACCAATACATGGGCTTGAAATGATGAGTGTTTTTGTCTGTTCAAAGGTTATAACAAAATCCTTCATGCTCCATTATACTTTGGGGTATTAGATACTAAGTGCCACTTTTATCCATTCAGAGTTAATTATTGTTTAAAATCCTTATTTTTAAAAATTATTTTCTTTCTATTACTATATATCAAAAAGTAGTACACAACTGTCTTTGCAAAAGTAAGTCAGTGAATTTTTTGCTGAGGTATTTGGTGAGCTTCTGAGGAAATGGCAAGCCATAAGGGTTTAGGTTATTTCCATACTACAGTTAACTCGTGACTGCAAAAAAGGAGGTGCATTGGAGTGAGATTTTATTTAACTAGATTTGGACATGAATAGCAATGAAGTTACCATGGTGTGGACTTATGGGGAAGAACAGACCCTGTTGAATGCTTGGGTTCTTACTCATAAAGCTAAGCTATCCTGAAGTCCATATAGCTTCATCAGAAAACATATGGTTTCTTGGGGGAGTTAAGTGAAGGTAGCTCTGGAAAAAAATGCAAGGCTGCATTCAGACCTCCCAGCTGTAGGACTTTGGCATTAAGGATAAATTTAATTGTGAAGAATTATTGGTTGAGAAATTTGATCTTCAACCTGTAATTATATCTTCCTAGGTGTCACTCCCTGTTGACTCATGCTCTAGAAAATTATTCTTAATGGTATCTGGAGACACACGAGGGGATGGTAGCAAGTTGGTTGTAGTTTGAACAATAAATATTAAAAATTATAGTGGTTAGGTTGCAGCACTCTCACCTCTGCGACCCGGGTTCGATTCCCAGTCAGGGAAAAACTCCCCCGGGCAGATGGAGCTCGTCAGCCCTGTAAGGCCATCCATGTAAGAGAAGGTCACTAAACAAACCTACATCCTGAGGACCTCGCTGCCACTGTCCAAGCTTGCTCGGCCCCGGCAGATGAACCTCAGGATTAAAGGGTGGGCTCAGTTCAGCGCACACTGTGTCTCACCTAAAAAATCCACTGCGCAGGCTCGAAGGGTTAATGACCTTTCCCAAATCTTTGCTCGTGAAGACTGGCCATACTAAAAATTATTGATTATCAACATCAGTGAAAGTCTCATGCAGAACAGTTACTTACCTTATTTTTATTTAACATTCAGATTTCTTACTATCCAAAGTTGTCAAATAATGAAGTCTCTACTTAAAAAGAATGTCTTGATGGACTCACAGACTATCCTGATTTTTGTGCACAGAACTTGAGTTTGGAGTATCTTGTAGTTTTTAGTATCTTCAACAATCTTTGTGTTGATCTAGGTTCCTGGCAATTGGAACAGACTTTTGATATAACCAGGTCTAGATTTTCTAGACTTCTAATATAACCAGAGGAAGTACTAGAAGAGGAGGAGAAATGGAATTGTCTGGTTTTCCTCATATGTCATGCTGTCAGAAGTGTGCAGTGTCCAGTCAGACAGAGGCTCTCTCTGCCTGCGGCATCACCCTGTGAGCCTCACAGGAGTTCTCACTGAGGCTTCTTCTGAGTGTCTGACATCTGTTCCTCTACTTGGAAGAAGAACTTCAAATATTTCTGTAATGTCTTTTTGAAACTTTCCACAGGCCTACATTAAAATTTTTTTGGCCTAATGACTAGTCACATATAATTCATCTTGAAGCCAGCTGACAAATTCCTGCTAGGTAGGACTGCAACCCAGATATGCCCTGGCTTTTTGTCCTGAGCTTTTTCAGGAACAATGTGATTTGTGATGAAGCTGTCATGAAATAATCAACTTGCAAAGATGTGTACTGAGCCAGGTGATGCATACCTCCTTATGCTAAGAAATAGACAGCTTGTCAAAGCAAGTGCACAGCTTGATCTCTTTCCTATTCCAATGCTAAGGCTAGTGTTATATTTATGTGGGGAAAAAAATAGTTTAGAGGGTAAATTAGTTCCATGTAGTATGGTTGTGGTCCCAACACTGATCCCACTTGAACTGAAAACTGTCTTCAGCTTTTTTGGTACAAAGACAGTACCCTTTCTTGCATAACCTACTAAGGTGGGCCATAATGTAGTGCTGAGTCCTACCTGGGGTGGGAGACAATATGGCCCTTGTATTTGCACTCATCTTCATCATTCAACTTTTTCTTCAGGAAATTAATTTGTTAGTGCAAATTTTCTACAAAGTCTGTCTGATATTTTCCAAATACACATTCAATGTCGATTCAATTAAATTCTGACACCCAGCTTCATACAGTTGAGTATTTAATGGTTTACAAGCACCATGTCATCTTGTGATTTCAAAACCCCAGGGAGTAAAAACTAGTATTTATTATTTTAAAATCATTGCAATTTTAACTGCCAAAATTATGCAGGTACTACATATACTTTTTTCCCCTGTTTGAAGAATCACTACTTTAAGCACCAAAAGAATAGAAAACGTTTTTTGATTCTGTGTACTGACAATATCTTCAAAATCTCCCTTTTTTTTTTTGTTTGGTGGTAATGTGTTTCCCACAAGCTGTGTTATACAGACCACCTGTAAGCAAACCAAGCCTAGCCTTGAACAATTTGTTTAAGATGTGATTTTTATCACAATGGAGAAAAAGACTCAGAAACATGTTTTCGTAGATGAGGTCTGGTGACAACTCCATTTTTAAAAGTATGTGGGTTACCAGCTGCTAACCATGGTGCACAGTGGCTGGACTGAGCACTGGTTCACAAGTGAGGCATCTTCTGCCATGAACCTGATTTCCAGCTCCCACCTCTGCTCTCCTCTTTATCATCACCTGGCCCCAGGTGCTGGATATCACACTTGATAGGTGCTAGACAGAAGAGAAATGGATACTTGTCATCAGTGACGCAATGCAGTTCATATTAACTGTTTTTTTTCTCAAATCAAGCTCTAGGATGGCTGAGAATGACCTTAGCTTTACAGATCTGAGAACAGACAAAAGAGGCTTAGCACAGTTTGGTGCTAAGACTTTTATTTTCCCCCAGAGTAGCTGAAGAACTACTTTCCATCAATGGCCTCTTAATGTCTTTGAAATGTATGACAGATGCAAACTCTTAATTTCATTTCCTAAGTCATATATGAATTAGGGAATGGCTACAAGAGCAGTGGGTAAATTACTAGTCTCCATAGTAGAGCTAGCTGAAGTGAGTCTGTCTGGCTGACTTCGTTTTTGGTCTCAATAACAGCTTTTAGCGCAGTGCCCTCTGAAGCCTCATCATAAGTCCTTTTAATTGATAGGGCTTAAACATATAACTTCCTTCTCAGTAAGAAGAAAGTTACCTCTCATTTCTTCTTACAAATGTTAGATTTATCATCATTTTGGCCAAGGGAAATTTAGACCAATGTAGTTTTTTAAGTACATCCCCAGATAATGAAGGATAAAAAATATTTTAAAAACCAGCCACAGGGACAAGCAGTCATCATCCCAAATCAGTCAGAAATGCTGACAGAGTGAAATGTGTAGATGCTATTTGTTCTTATGATTCAGAGCCATAAATTCTCCAGGGACATTAGATGTCTGAACCACCTGCCCTTTGGCACCTCTGCAGCAAATGGTAAATCCATTGGTATCACATATGAGACATCTGTTCTCAAACCCTATTTCTTCTTGATTTGGGGAAATCTCTCTTTTGTTCATGCTTCATAAGATAAATCCTTACTGCTGGCCTTAAAACTTGTCTTTTTAGTACCTCAGCTACCTATTTTGGAGAAATGATTATTCCTTATTCAGTTTGCTGGCACATAGGAATCCCTTTCTTAGGCACTTATCTCTCTCTGTGTCTGGGCACTTAGCCCAGGCTGTAGATTTCAAAGCCAGTAGGGCGCCAAGAGGTTAGACACTGTAATGTTGTGAGTACCTTTCTGGATCTAGCATTTCATCATTAGCTGAAATTGATACCTGCTATTTGTTTGAGCAACAGTTGTATATGCAATATATAGGTAAGGATGTATACAGAGTGGTTTTTGTGTTGGAGATAGCCTACACAGTCAATTATAAATGTACCAACAAGTCTGAGGTGCATTTTATTTTGTTCCTAGTAGTACTTAACACATTCTTCAATGCAGAGATGCTGAGATACACAGTACAGTCATGGCTGAACTTGCTGCCACAGTGATGGAATAGTGTTTCTTCTACACTATTTTCATGCAAATAGCCTCTTTAGATACTGCAGTTTTTCATTGCTTGATAGCCATTTCACTCAGATTGTAGATGGCTATATGTAGTTTATTATATATATGCATTTTGTAATATTTGCATTTGAGTTTTATGTGGATAGAATGATTTTTTTTCCTAAGGGCTTTTGTATGAGTAGAAGTAGTTGAAAAATGTGCTCTCAAAATATATGAGGTAACAAATTATTAGTTTATGTCATTTTTTAGGATCTCTGTTACTTTTTTTGATGAAGGACTCTGGGGACATCTGAGAGCTTGGCATTTTTTTCTAGTTTTTCTTTTTTTAACAATGAATTGCTGATTGTTTCATTTACAGGATATCTGCTAAATATTTCTCTTACATTTCTGCCCTATTACTTGGGAAAGAGGTTGTAGTAAAGGGCTTTTTGAGTGTCTATCACTATAGCCTAAATCAGCTTAGATAATTGGCTGAAGCTTTTCACAGTAGAGTGTCCATCTTTTCATTAGTGGATTTTCAAAAATACCATATGAATATTAGGATCACCTGCTATAAAGGCTTATTTGTCGTTGTTGGCAAATTGGTTGTCCATCGTGGGGGAACCAAGATGTTCATAAAAATGTGAAGAAATTTAGTGCCAGAAAAAGGGCCTATATTCCATTTTAAAGCAGATGAGTAAATTATTTATGTTACGTTGTTACACTATTTGTAGATGGTAAAGCACTATGTACAAACAATTTTTGTTAGAAATGGTAGATGTTCTGACTTGCAAATATTTCTTTCACGTAAAGCAGAGAAGAATTCAGGACAAGCCTATGCTGTAGAATGAATTTCTCAATCTAACAAAATAATAATGTAATTGCAACTAATTAATATCTAACTGAAAAAGGTGATATGTTCACCTGTGAATAAAACTGGCTGATGTAATTTAAAAGTTATTTTTACACTGGCAGTTGACAATTACATGCTTCTTTTATCCCATATCTAAACCTGTTTGCCTGTTTTGCTTAAAGATTAAATACGTTAAGTTTAAGAAAGCTTACAAAAGGGACCTCAGTAAAGTCTTCATGTAAATCTACATCCCAAGCTTCACCTGGCTGGACCCTTGTTTTTGTTCAAGTCCTATCACTGATAGTGTGCATCAACCTAATAAGCAAAGTACTTTGGAAAAACAGAAGGCTGACATTTTGATAGGTGGACAAGACTGCTGAGAGTGTTGGAAAGCCTCCCGATACATGACATAGCCCTCTAACTATGACTTTGGTTGGCTAATTACCCTTAATACATAGTAACATATGTGCCTCAAATGATCTTATGCATCAGAAAATAAATACTAGCATTCATTAAAGATAGAACATCTCTCTTAAAATACGTTCTTATTCACCCTGAAGGCAATCTTCAGTGTAGAAGTATTCAGATGCAGAGATGCAAAACTTATATTTTGTTTTGCTTTTGTCTAGTAACATGTCACTTTTTGTTAGAGTTAACATTAATTTTCTTGACTTTCTGGGTTTATTAATGATTAGATTCTTCACAAGAGGCTTTTATGCTTGGAATAACAATGGACAAGGACAAATACTTTTGGGATGTAATAGATGTAGTAATGAGAATCAGGCAATAGTTCTTAAGAAAAAATAATCAAAATAGGTGAATCAGCAAACAATAATAGATCATCTATGGTATAGGAAGCTGGTGCCAATATGGACTCAGTGATTCAAGAAACAGGCTGAAGGAATTTTTCTCCTTGCAGCAATACACAGATAACAGTATTGTAACTAGGAAGTAGAGATTCCCTTGAACTGGTGTATGAAAGCTATTAGAAATCCCTAAGTTTCTGTAGAAATTTGGCCATTTTTTTCCTGACAATTAGCACTTGCCTCCCTCTGTCAGGAAGAGATAGAAAAAAATATCATCTCTGAGTTTGTATTCATTTGCTGATTAGTAATTTAGAATATTCAATGATAACCTATTAAATAATTAAGACAACTTAATTAAGAATGTCATAATAACAATTAAAAGTGATCTGTATGTATTTGTTCATAAGAAGACATTGCAAATTCTCTGCATTGTACTCTCTGCTGAGGAAGCAGAGGTGTATGACAGTACCTGATGCCAAAGAGCCACATTATGAACAATTTCCTCAGGAGAGAAAGAGGAGAGGCAGACACTGATTTCTTCTCTGTGGTGACCAGTGACAGAACCAGACAGAATGGCCTGAAATTGTGTCAGGGGAGGTTTAGCTGGATATTAGAAAAAGCTTCTTCACCCAGAGGGTGGTTGGACACTGGAACAGGCTCCCCAGGGAAGTGGTCACACTACCAACCCTAACAGAGTTCAAGAAGCATTTGGACAGTACTCTCAGGCACATGGTGTGACTCTTGTGGATGGTCCTGTGCAAGGCCAGCAGTTGGATTTGATGATTCTTGTGGGTCCCTCCCAACTCAGCATATTCTGTGATTCTGTGAACATAAGATAACTGTGGAATTGTGGCTCCATGGTTCAATGCAATGCTCTGGCAAGGCTGAGTTCTCAGGTGCCCTGAATTAGATAGGTCTGTGGAACTCAGTCCAGCTGAGCCAGTGTGGTGCTTGACAATATACGTCTGGTTTCTGTTTAAAAATGTATTTAAAAATTAAATAACAGGTAACGGTGTTGTAATCTTTAAGACATTAAATGTGCAAGTAAGTACAGTAAATATTTCAAAATACACAGATAATTTTACTTTGGCTGTGCTGCTGTATCTCAGATTAACACCTTGCTTTCTTTGCCTGTCTGGTTAACTGTGGATTATCTGAAGTATGGATATTTAGTGTGCTAAAATTCTTCTTCTTTTTTTTTTTTTGGTATCATTTTAATTTTTCTTAGGAGGTGTTTGCATTGCTCAGTCACTCAAAATCCCTCGGGAACCAAGACCAGGAGAATTTGAAAAGATCATCAAGCGCTTGTTGGAAACTCCAAACGCTCGAGCAGTGATCATGTTTGCGAACGAAGATGATATTAGGTGCCTGATTCCTAATTTTGTGTATTGAAGATGTTTCCTCTTCACAAAGATGCTTGGTTGGCTGGTGTAGAATAGAGTAATAAAGGAGTTTCAGATTCAATCCCATTTAAAAATTCTTGGAAATCTGATGATAAGAAATTGAGTTGTAATTATATGGTGTGCTAGTCCTTTATTCTGTGTAGTTCTAACCTGTACCTAGCTCCAAAGAGTCCAGTGCCAATAGATTGTTATTTGGTGACTGAAAAGGAAGAAACAAACAAGAATACTAGAAAAATACTGCTAAAGATGAAACAAATTGACTTCTATAGTACTGTATCTTGAGTTCATTACAGCTGTTATTGAATATGCTTTAGACTTTGAAAACTATTGACTACATGATTAGTGTAAGTTTACTTATGCATAGCCAAGATAAATGCTGGGGATTCTCAGGTTCTTTGTAAATGCAGTTTGTTTAATTAATCATCTGTTGTTTGTTTGCAGGCGAATACTGGAAGCAGCAAAAAAAGCTAATCAGTCTGGACATTTCCTCTGGATTGGCTCAGACAGCTGGGGGTCAAAAATTTCACCAGTTCAGCAGCAAGAGGAGATTGCGGAAGGAGCAGTAACCATTCTACCCAAAAGAACATCAATAGATGGTAGGGACACACACAAAAACCTTGTTCTCTGCCAGTGTTCAAGTACCATATGTCTCTTTAAAAAATAATTAAAAAATCATGTAGTCCTTGATTACAGGGTAATCAGGAAAAACTTTCCAACTAAGTAACCGGAGTGGGCCTGATCCAACAATCATTTAATACCTCTGTTAAGATGAGGAGATGCTGAATCTGCAATTAGGCAATCTTATAATTGTCTACTAATTAGGACATTTGGGGTCGAGAGCTTCTTAACATAGCCTGGTGGGTTTTTGGGACAAATAAGGAGAGCATTGGATGGATGATAATGAGTCAGCTTATTCTCTGGGGAGGACATCAATCTATGCCCTTCTTTCCTCTCCTAAACTTACTTTAAGAACCCACTAAATTAACTATGATTCAGACTTAGTGGATGAAGTGGAAGTTGGTTTGAAGCACTTTATTCCTGTGAGGGTACTGGGCATAGTAACATCACTTAATGTCTCCTTAAGCATACTAAACTGGTAATTCTTTAGAAAAAAATGAGCACTACTGATGTTACATAGAGAATTTAGCCACAGGGAGATATTTGTAAAGAGTGTAATACAGATGGGATGTGTTAATCATGATCTGATTATGTATCTAAAACTTTTTCTTGTTCTTATATTTATACAAAATCTGTTATTGTCTTTAAATTACTATTTTGATACAGTATCACATTTTAATGCTTCTTTCCCTTCTCTTGAATGTAGGATTTGATAGATATTTTCGGAGCAGAACACTTGCTAACAATCGAAGAAATGTCTGGTTTGCAGAATTTTGGGAGGAGAACTTTGGATGCAAGTTAGGATCACATGGAAAAAGAAATAGCAATATCAAGAAATGCACAGGTAACTCTGAAAGTAAAACACTATCTGTAAATTGTTCATTTACAGGAGTTCAGGAAAGGAACCGCTTTCTTTTCATCATTTTTCTGTCTCCCTTCAGTTCTCCAATGCATATTGCTGAGCTGTAAGAAAAGTGTAACATTTTTTCTTAAACATGAAGAAAAAATTCATGGACAATGTAAGAGAAATCTAGTAGTTAATTTGCACAAATCCAGTGAGGGTACACAATTTGTTAAAGACCTGTGGCAGTGGTTCAATTCCATTCATGTTTTCAGTGACCTCCTCTCTGATCCTATCTGTAGTTGCAATATGATTTTTTTTTAGAGAATGGGTGCATCACAGTAATTCTCATGTTGTTATCCCTGAAGTATATACAGTGAAAATTAAATTTCTGTTTAAACTATTGAGGTCTTGATGATAGGTCAAGTCTTGAACTCCTTATTTAGTTTACAAACTCTGTTTGAGGATGGAGTAAAAAGGAAATCAATACGTTCTTATTGCTTGTCCTCACGTGTAAAAAACAGGATTCTATATCATATTATAAAACTGAAAGCCTTTATAAAGTTTGAGCAAAAACTCTAGGTAATTATCACTTGTTTTCACAAAGCTGCTTGCTCAGGCATCAAATTGTCACGACAGTTAATACAGCACTCATATCAATAGCTGAGTTTGATCTTATATTTCTTGTTGTTACTTGGAAAGTTTATTACAAGAGTGTCACCTTCTGTGACTACAGCAGATTGCTTATGTTACTTCTTGTGTAGATACCTTTACCTAATGTCAGGGTAATTTCCTTAATTACTGCCACTACCCCCAGCATTACAGGTTGTGACCACCCTCTCTGTTATTAGTGGAAGCAGCAATACCCAATTTTCTCCACTATGTACATAAGTCACCTGTGATGTGCCTGGATTTTCCCTCTTCCACTAAATAATACTCTCCACATGGAAAATGAACTTTTTTTCACTGGCTCTCCCAAGATTTCTGGCTGCCTGGTGAGACTTTCACACAGCCTTTGTTATGGAGGTGCTCTTCCAAACATTCTGCACACCAACACCCCTGTTCTCCTGGCTTTGTCAGACAGACACACTGTGCAGTATCCAAACACATGCATTCCTGCACTTTCTGAACCATCAGATTTATTGTATATGTACTGTGCCATCAATTCAAACACTGCACTGGACTTCTCAAAGATTAGATACATCTCACAGAAATATCAGAGCCAATGCTTGCACTCTCTCATTTCAGTAATGCTTTGTCTTCTGCCTTTTACCACATACTCCACCAAAAAAAAAAAAAAAAAAAAAAAAGAGTAATATTCACTTCCTCACTGAGCTAAATGATAACTCATTACTCTAATCCTTTACTTATTGGCCTTGATTCACATAGCAGTAAGTCATGGCTGGATAGTTACCCATGTCTGGAAAGGAATTATTTTGTTTTTACTATTTTAAGTAGAAAATACATGACTTTAAGTTCTTCAGGTGGAATAAGGGGTGTACGTACTGTAGTTTGTGAAGCTCTAAATGTTACCACAGATGGTTGTATGACTTGTCTCAGCCTCATCACATCTGTCAAATTGAATTACCAAGTGAAAAGTAGTGTATAAAATGCACAGGCTACATCTTGATAGATCCAAAATAATTTCTGATTGAAACAGATATCCATATATTTTATGAAACAAAATTATGGTATGTTCTCTGTGCCTGAAAATAGAAAGAAAACATTTTCTGTACCCAGGAAGTTAATATGATATCAAGTGGTGGGAAGAAGACATGGGCGATCTCATATGTTGGTTGCACATGTATTTTCACCCACAGGGGAAAAACCTATGAATTCTTCTGCAAGAGCACCTACAAGTGATAGGACTCATGACTAAAACCAGTTAAAAGTAGTTTACCACAATAGAAAAGACACTTGGACAGCAGCAGACTTGAAACAAGCTGGTGATTCATCATGATCCCTATGCTTATCTAACTCAAATTTAAAGGGTTGGGTAACATAAATATGTTCATTTTAAGTAAACTGAAACAAGAGATTGGGGGGGGGGGAGTTCAAAATAAACCTCCTATGATTTAAGGAAAATTCTAGATGGAGAATGGGGGAATGACCTCAGCCAAGTATAGACCCAGATAATTACAAATGACATCTTGATACACCCCAGTTATTTGTTAGGGCCTCCCATGCACAAAACAGAGGCAGCAATGAAATCCTGGCTGGTTCTTCATACCACAGATGAGTCAGTGTACTATGATCTTCTATGTCTACTAAAGATTAAATATCCCACTCCTGAAATTATCTTTCCCTTGAGAAGACAGAGGTTTACTTCATGGCCAAGTCTGCTCTGAAATAATGGTGGTAAATAAAAGGAATGAATGAATCCCCAAATTTCAATATGAATATAAGAGCTGTTACATTTAGTTATTTATAACTTAATATTGAAACCTGAATCTTGGCCTATCCCAGTTGTCATTTGTCCTTCCAGTGGGTTTTCTCTGATATTTTATGTGTAGTTTCTCAGTCCTAATTTTCAGCTCAATTCTTAAAAAGAATATGCAGGTGACTGCACACAGGAACAGGTTGCCCAGGGAGGTTGTGGACTTTCCTTCACTGTAGATATTCAAGAACTCTCTGGATACAGTTCTGTTCCATGTGCTCTAGGATGACTCTGCTTGAGCAGGGAGGTTAGATCAGATGACCCCTTGTGGTCCTTTCCAACTTTACCTATTCTGTGATTATATGACTCTGTATTCCCGTCTCTAGTTGAGGACTTGAAGACTGAACTTAAAAACACTATTTATCCTGATTTTCCTGTATTTTTATCTGGACACTGCAGATAATAAGATTCTTTTTGTGTTTTGCCCACCAGTCCAATTTGTGTATTATGTTCCCGTCTCTAGAAGTGTTCAAGAGGCTTCTGGACGTGGTACTTAGTGGTATGGTTTAGGGGTAACTATAATGGTGTGGGGTTGACAGCTGGTCTAGATGACCTTGGAGGTCTCTTCCAACCTTGAATGATTCTGTGATTTTGTGATGTCAGTAGGCAGTAGTACACTGAAAGATATCCAAAAGCTTGAGATACAGCCATAATCTGAAAATCTCCCTCTCCAATAATATTAAAAGGCAAATTGATAGATATAAAGTTTTCTCAGGCTTGAGATGGGTTTTATTATGCCTTCCTGTTTATCTTACTTAGGAGATGCTTGAATCTTTTTCTCATATAACATTTGTAATTCCGAGCAACAACAAAACTGATATCCCTATTCTCTATTTAGTTGAGTTATTCATATTCAAATTTTTACTAGCTGCAGTGAAGATGCTACTGATTTAATCCAATTTCAAGCATTTTTTTTCCCCTGTGAAGACACTAGACAATGCTTAATAGTGAAAAACCTTTCTCTCTTTTCTTTTCCATGTAAAATCAACAGTGTTTTTAGCACTGGAAGTCCTGAAGGAATTTATTTTCCTTGAAGGTTAGAATTACACAAGGGCATAAGCCTTCCTATTACTTCTGTTCTCATGCATTACTGATTATTACAGTCAAGTGTTGTGATGGCTTGAACAGTTTTTTTAAACCATTATTTAAATATATAATTGTTATTTATTTAAACTTTATTTTAAAATCCTCTTTATTTTTGGTTGCTGTTGCTTCTTATTCCTAGAAGAATCTGTGCTTTGGAGACAAATAAAATAATAAGTTTCTCTTGAGTTTGCCTGTTTGTTTGCTTTCTGATTTTTACCATTTTACAAAAAGCAATGATTCACCTAAACTTTGAAAAAGTAATTTCTTTGTCACTATTGATTTGCAGCTAGCTCTGTGTGTTTCTGAATTTTAGTGTACATTGATCAAATTCTCAATATTAGAATAGTTCATTGAAAAATGTTAAAGATTTGTTCCAACTTCTCTGGAATTAAAAAAAAAAATCAAATTGGTCCATTAACTTAGTAAGCACGAAACAATATTTCAATGACTACCTTTAAACTTTTTTTATTCAGGGAAGGAGAAAAGCATTTGCAGAGAAAACTCACTTGTCTTACTACAACAAAATGGAAAAGAATGTAGCATGACTAGGATTGAACCATATGTGGAAGTTACTAGAAGCTTTACCTTACATATTTTTTCAAGGTGCAGGTTTTCTATATTCATAGATATAGAAAATAAAAAGAACTTTAGTGAGATGAGACATGAATCTTTCAGGGTCCTCCAACAGTCTTTCTTTAGCACTGGGATCTCTGTGGGAATGGGAAGTGAGGAGGTGAGAAGCTTTTTGCTCATCCCTGTGCCCCCAGCAGAAAACTGTAAAGACAGAGACAGTATTCATCCTTTGATTCCTATTGATTCTTCCAGAGAGAAGACTTTCACCATGATTACAGAAGATAACAGAGGCTCTATGCCTACTTTAAATTTAACATCCTGGAGTATTTTCATCTCCCTCTGCTTCCCACTCATCTGGTGGGCCAAGTTTCTGGTAGCTGAAGATTTGGCATTATTTAGGAACATTGTGGACTGACCAGATTTATTCCTGTCATTGTGTTCTTAGCTCCAGCTCTTGGTTTTTGAGCTATTACTTGTCAGTCCTTAAGATAGATTTCTAGGTCTTGTGTTTCTTAAGAACTCTACAGAAGGATGAATACAAATATTTGAAAATGAAACAAAGATATTGCAGAGTACTATTTTAATAATTGCATTAAAAAGAGGTTCTGACAATATACACCATCGCTCTTTCAGAAAAGCAAAACACAGTGATAGAAAAAGAAAGCAACATTAATGATGAAGAGTAAAGAGAGGGGTAAGAATTAAATGAAATTTACTCAGATTTGCTTCCATTAACTTCACAGGCTGCTAATATTTGATTTCATTCTAACAAAATTTCTGATGTCCTTTTTATATATATATAAAGTATTTCTATGTATATATGTGCTTACACATGTAGATATGTGTTTGTGTGAATAAGCAGATAGAAATGTAACATGTAACAAAGTTGGATACTCTATCATGTTTTAATGGATAAAAACATAGCCTCAAATTCAAATCTGACATAAGAAGACACAGTTTGATTGAGATCTGTTCCGGACTTTCCCCACAGAATCCCTCAAAGGCGTGCATTTATCATAGTGTTTACAGTCTTTGAACAGCAAAATGTGGCCCTTTAATAAAACCTCAACAAAAACATTAATTAAGAATCTTCATGCAAATCCCTACAGAAGTAGTCTCTTCCCTTGTTTTGTATGGTTAGTATTTTAATTACTCTTCAAACCTAATCAGCCTTTAACTGCCTATAATGGCTGACGGTGTTGCTAAAAATGAAGGTGGAAGAGTTTCCAAAAGTACAGAGACACCTGTGTAAATTAGCTTAATCTGAATTAGCTCTATCAAACTGTACTATTTGTTTGCATGAAAAAAAACCACAGTGCTGTAAAGCAGAAATCATAAATACCTAGGAATTTTACAGATATATTATTTAATTATCTTCTTAACTATCCTCTTTGAAAATACAACTGTACTTGAAATCATTAACAGAAAGAAGTAAATTTACTCATGTGTGTATGCAGCCACATTCTGAAAAGTTTATAGAACAAATTGAAAAGTGGAATGTGAATCTTTTAGAGGTACATTGCACTGCTATTTAGTTTGAGTAATGGTTCTATTACCATAAAATCCCTCCTAAAGTAGTTTTTTTTCTTGATGAGACCTACAGAAAGTTAAGAAAATCAGCACAGATGCAGTTGAGACACATCAGTTTGCTGCATTTTCCAAAGGCACTAAGGCTCAGGAGTGTTTTAGAGCACACAGAAATAGCTGTGTGCTCTCCCTCTCTGCAACTTACTTGTACATTGTGATCTGGATGTTTAGGCATGAATTACAAAGGGAAATTCATATTCTTTCTATTCTTTTGCTGCTCTTTGGCATTTTCTTGATTTCTATTTGAAAAGTATCTTCTGAACAAATCACAGAGGATTTTTGACTTTTTATTTATATTTATTAAATGTCTATTGCTGTTTTGTGTAAGTACAGTAGTTCCGTGTAAAAATTGCAGTAGCTAGATTTGCAGCACGATAAGCAGGAGCCAAGTTGCCTGTTGAATCTTTGCTACCCATCACATCAATTGGACCCAAAAGACTTTGAGGAGTATTTGTCATAGTCTGAGCTGTTTCTTACTCTGTTTTATACAATATCTCAGAACTAAGAAAATTTTGTGTTATGGGTAGCTGCACTGCAGTGGTCTCATGCTGTCTCTAATGCAGCACTAAATCAAACAGCATCATGTATGATTAAATAATACACAGAGTCAGAAAGCATTTACTTTTGGGTTTAGGACCATAGATCATGTCCCAGCTGGCATCAAGACCTCTTTCAATAACTTGAATGAAATTTAATCTCTTTAATATGTTATATCATATGCAATAAATTCACCATTTTTGCTGATTTTGTCTAGTTCCAAATTTCAGAAGCCTTACTAGTCAATTCCAAAGAAAAAGTTGACTGTCTGAGAATAGCGAGTGACATTCTGTCAAAGTTAATAAGACAGAAATACAGAGTTTCTTGTGCTGTTCATCAGGTCAGAATGTTTAGATCAAATTCTCTCCTCAAGGTGGAGAACTGACAGGCATGAACTTTGCCATCTCTCTTCTGTCAGGGTCCGATAGACTGATAAGTGATAGAAGACCATAACTTAAAGTATATTTGATCAAAATATACACATTCACTTGTCTTACAAAGGACCAGTCTTTTGATACAGAAATTACAGAATTTCAGAAGGTTCAGTTTGAATAGTATTTCATTCTGGCAACTGCTAATGTTCTTAAGTATTAATTAACATGACCAAGAGCTGTCAAATCAGGGGACCTAACATATGCTACCCATTCACTGATTTGATTTCTTCATTTCACTTGCTGTCACCCATTTCATTGTTTCACCAGTTGTTAGTATTCTTAAATCTCTCTAATATATCCAGTGGAATAGCACTTCTAAATCCTAAAATTTCAAATCTAAATTGTTAAAGCTTAGATTCACCTACAAAATTTATCATTTAAAAAAACTTCTTATTCTAACATGAAAGAGAAATTTTTTATATACTCCACAGAGGTTTTTAATTTTACTAATAAATAGAACTCAAGTTTAGTATTCTGTCATGAAATGCATCAAATTTAGATTTATAATATTTTACAAAGTTATGATTCATAATCTACTGCACAGTCATTTAAATGGAATATCTTGCCATTTTATATTTGATATACCTCCTGCCAAGTTGGAATATTTTTAATATGTATGTGTATATGCACGTGTTTGCTAATAGCATATGAATCCAGAAATTCTTTTTCCAGCTCAGAGTCACTCGAAGGTCATATCCTAGTGAATGAATTGCCATTCTAAGTACAATTTTGTGTGAATTCTTGAGCTGTACCTTCCAAATGTAGCCTCTGAAAACTTGTAACCATTATTACTTGTGACATAACTTGGGTATCACATGTGTAAGAATGTCATTGCACTCAATCTCTTGTTCCTGGGAGACGATAGTAAATTACTCTGTCATTTCCAGTACAGCCCAACTTTGGACAGATGCTAGTAGAACAGGAAAGTTGATAGTTGGTGTTGCATGCTGTTCTTCATCAGTTTGTTCTCCTGGTCTGCCACAAACAGACCCTTGTTGTGAATGGGAAGACATGTTCTTTATAAGCCTGAGTACCTCATATCCTTCTTCAGGTAGAAAAGGTATTTGGTTTTTCCATTTTGAGCATGTTCTTGTAATCCTGCCTTGTGAGAGAACTGGAAGAACTGTGTTAGTCTTGCATATACCTGTCTGCCAATATTCAAGCATTTCAGGTTACAGTGCTAACATTTTTTAAGTATGAACATTTGATGTGAATACTTTCTGCCTAAATAGACAGTTAGAATACAAATAGTACAATAAAAATAGTTTAAGTCTTCATGGACCATTTGCTGCATGGTTTTCAATGTCCTTAGATGTGGTCAGACAGGCTGATCTGCTCTTTGTACTCTCACAGGAGGCCAGTCATCCTTCAGACCTGTTGACCACCTGTTGACCACTCTAGCACTGTGCTGTGAACTAATCTGTTTGATAACTTTGGATGTGAAACTTCATTACCAAAATCAGCAGCAGACATGTTAATTTGGTTGAATATATTTTTCTGTATTCACTAGTAGTGGTCCATGATACATTTGCTCCTGGTCTGTTGCATGGTGGGGGGATACCGGTTGGGCAGAGGAAGAGTGGTCTTTGTGAGGTGCCTTCTTCCCTAGGAGGCCAGGTGCCCTGAGACCACACCTATGTAATCGAACAGTGCACCTCTGCAGAGTGAAACAGTCGATGGTGAGCATCTGGGGTCCCCATGGTACTCATTTCAATATATTTTTCTTCAGGTTTGTATGTTCCTTTGAGCTGGAGGGCCACAGCTGTATCACCAGAAATCATATGATGGATTGGTTTGCCCTAATTGCTGTGCTATGCATTGAGACACAGCAAGACTGCTCCACCAAGTGAAATTGGAGGCAGTCAGGAAATTTGTTTCAAAAGCACATTCCTTATCCACATAAAACATGTGTGTAGCTGCACACAAAGGACTGAGTGGGTAAAGCTGAAGAAGGGTTGACCTCTCATCTAATGTTTTCAGAGTCTGTGTGGTGAAGAAAAGGAAATTGCTGCCATGACACTGATCTCTCTAAGTCAGTAGGATATAGAGCCTCCTCTCTCCTCAGCTCCTGAGCACAAGCATGATTTGACTACTCTTGCCCTTATATGCAGATGACTAACTGCAAACTAGCATTGCATTATTTCATTTATTAGCTGTTCTGAGTGGCAAAAAGTCACAGAATTACAGAATCACAGCATATGCTGAGTTGTAAGGGACCCACAAGGATCACTGAATCCAACTGCTGGCCTTGCACAGGACCATCCACAAGAGTCATGCCATGTGCCTGAGTATCAACCAGATGCTTCTTGAACACATGGACTGTCAGGCTTGGTGGTGTGACCACTTTCCTGGGAACCTGTTCCAGAGCCCAGCTATCCTCTGAGTGAAGAACCTTTTTCTAATATCCAACCTAAACCTCCCCTGACACAACTTCAGGCCATTCCCTTGGGTTCTGTCACTGGTCACCACAGAGAAGAGATCAGTGTCTGCCCCTCCTCTTCCCCTCACAAGGAAGTTGTAACTGCAATGAGTTACTCCCCTCATTCTCCTCTTTTCCAAGCTGAGAAGAGGACACTGAGGGGAGACCTCGTAGCAGTCTACAATTTCTATTTAATACATAGCTCAATATTTTTAAGATGTTTTTAATATTATTTGAATCTATTGATTCAAAATACATTTCTAAATTTACCAGTGCATAGTTTCTCAGTACCTCAAATAAAGTAGTATATTTGTTCTGTTTTGTAACTGCAGAAAAATGTCATCTCACACGTATACTGGAATATGTAGTGACTTAAAACATAGACTGTTAATGCAGAAATTCCCATAAAACAATCTTTCTCTATTAGTTAATACTTGATTTACAGGATATCAGCATGTTAAACAAATATGAGCACAAGGGCAAAGCAAATCTTAATCTTTCTATTGTGATCTCTTTAGTGATTATGTTTGATATTAAAATATATTTCAACCTATTCTGATGTTAGATACCACTATACCACAAGTAAATATATACTTCAATAATTATACATTTATATATAATATATTAATAATTATTTTAATTTTATAATACGAGTAAAGGTAAACTAAGTAGTTTCATAATTTCATCGAGGAGCAATGAAAATACATTAGATAGCTTTAATATTATGAACACTTTCAATACATTGAATAATTATTCACCTTTGAAATGTCCCTGATTTATAAGTAATTGCTCATATTTTATGGAATGGAGTTCAGACTGGTCACCTGTAAACAGATGCAGATGCTTTTTAATCTACCAAGTAGGATTTTACTGAAGAAGTAGTTCCAGCAAAATCAATGGGACTTACATAATGGACTGTAGTGTAAATCAGTGTAGAAAAGGAGGTCAGAATTTGGCTTTTAAGGGATGAGTGTAGCCATTAAAGGTACCAACTATAGTTCAATATTTCCAGAGTATTATTTGCATCCAGTATTTGAGATAGGTGTTTTTGTATGGAGGGTTCTTATGAGAGCTCAGGTAAAAGTACAAGTGTACCTAATTTGTGTTAAAAATCAATATACAGGGGAGGAGGAGTATATTTGTTAGAGTGAACTTTAACTGATTTAACTGCATGGCTGGGCATAATGATTTTGACCCTGGACTAGTGCATGTTTAAGGCTTGTGGACCTGCACTTGGATAGAGCTCATGAGACAGGATTTACTTAATTCTCCAACTCCTGGCAGGCCACCTCCACATGTCAGTAACCTACTTAGACTGGTATGACTTAACCTGTGAGGATGCCCATCTCTCTTTACAGATTGCAAATAGATCTAGATGACTAAATTGGACGAGGTGTCCCACTTTTAGATTCCTCAAAGCAAGTGAAGTGAATCCTATTCCATGGTTGAATTGATCATCATCTTCTCACAAAAAGCAATCTACCTTCCCAGTTCATGTAAGATCCTGGTGCTAACTCTAATATCTGCTTGTATTAATTATGACTGAATTACATAAATGTTTAGAGGTAATTTAACATTCTTATAGGTATTTTCATAAATAGAAAGAAAAGGGTAGTTGATACATGACAGTTCTCTATACATAGGTTATCAGCAAATAATCCTCAGATCTGAATATATGACATTGATAATATCATGGATTTTCAGAATGCAACATCCTGTTGAATTATGCAAAATATTTGCTGAAAAATATGTATATTTCAGTTTCATATTTAGGTTTTATTTAAAAAATGAATATTTAATTAATCTGGATAAAATATTTTTATTCTGTGATGAGGTAATACCAGCAGACAGACAAATTAAGGCTTGAAAATCTTTGATGAATCTACATAACATATATGATCTGTCACTGAGACAAATGAGTCTGGTGTTGTGATTTCATGTGCTCTGCGGAAAATAAATTATTTTCAGTTTCTTAAAATGATGTTGTGGGGTGAGGTGTGCTTCCTTAAGTGGTATCTTCGGTCACATCAGTAGACAATGGGTGATTAATGCTGTGAGTTTTTTCTACTGTGTCTTCATCATTTACTGAAGTTTTAGCCGCCGATGGTCTTGGTTGATTTGTTATTTAGCTAAAATGTAAAATAGTGAAATGGAAAGTCTATGCACTACATACATTCCACCCAGCTCCACAAAATAATAAGATTCAAGTGTCTTCTTCACAAGCTCTGCAGTCATGGGGTAGGTGGTGTGTTGATGGCATGGAACACTATGCTGTTCAGGGTTCCCTTCCTTCCGATCTATTCTCTACTTTTCCATGTGCTCAAATATAGATTCTTTGGGCCAGAGACTACATTTTTCAGATTTTGTTGTTGAACATTGTTTGCCTGTCCTATTCCTTCAAACAAAGAAGAAGAAAAATGAAGGGTCATTTGCACACGTCATAAACCTGTTCGGAGGAGTCCAGTGGAATGTAAGTGCCACGTAAACATTGTTTGACTCAGAAAATAAGGGTGCTTTTTTACTCTCAGTGTTGGCTTCTGACTGTTGGCATTTTTCTTGAGCCACACTATAGAAAGAACAGTTCTTCAAAGATTCTCAGATAGACCAACAATTATTCTTTGATCTTGAAGTGAACAAGTTATTTCCAGCACCAGAAACACTTCAAGGTAACATTTTAAATTGATTTTGACTTTTTAAAGTACAGCAAAGGAAACAAATTTATTTTATTCCTTTTAAATTTTGAAAAAGTGACTGAGTTTCTAAAAGTGGCACTTTTAAGAACGTTGTAAGTGCTGGATTGCAGAGTGATAGAATAAGCTCTGCAATTCACTGAACCTTCTTGCAGGATATATTAGAATCATAGAATAATGGAATCATTAAGATTGGAAAAAACCAACAACATCATCGAGTCCAACCTTTGACCGAACACCCTCATGTTAACTAAACTATAGCAATAAGTGCCATGTCCAGTCATTTCAATTTTAGAAATGACATTTTATATTGCATATAAAATCTCAAAATATAACAAACACATGGACTGTATGCAGATTACTAGAATAATTGGGGTTTTTTTAACTTTTTGGACAGAAATATTAACATCTACCAAAAGGCTACAGTGGACAAAAAAGTGGTCATGTTCTGCATTGTACTTAAAAGTGCATAACATTCATCAATTTACAGATAAAAACTATCTAAAAAGAGAAATGCACAGATGAAAAATTAGAAATTGACTTTGTAATTAGTAATTCCAAATAGATAACAAACATAAGATTACAAATGATTTCACAAAATTTGGAAGAGAAAAAGAAGTTAAATTTTCTGTATAAATTGCTAATTATTTGCTGATAGATAAGGTACACACATTCAGGGATTTAATTGCTAGAACTCATTGCATTTTTTTTTAACTGGACCATATATACACACACACACACACATATATATATCTAATTTTAATTGTTTTGCAAAATTAGAGTATAAATTTTAGAGGAAAAAGCTTGCTCATGAACTTTTGATACCTTTCCCCTGGATTTTAGGGGAAATCTGTAGTTGCAGTAGTGTTTTAAAATGGTGAGAAGAAAAAATAATGAAAGTAAGAAAAATTAATTTGCTGTGTTAGATCATACAAGTCTTCATGTCAGCTAGAAGAACTGAAAGTGAGCATGCAAATTTCTATATGCAGTGAGATAGCATAGAATGTAAAGTTTGATACCTGACAGGCCTGCAGAAAAAAGGTCAGATGAACCTATGTAGCTTCTGCACTTATCAGCAGAACTACCTATGGCCTGGATATCAGCATTCATATTAAAACTTTCTCGGAACTCTCTGTTAAACACTGTTCTTTTAGCTGGGCTCTGATTGTCCCACACCTCTGCAAGCTGAGGTATGTGACTTTCAGATCTGCTTAAAATTTGGGTTGAATTTTGAATGAGTATTAAGGTCACTTCCCATTTTATCTGAGATGTTTTTAGCAATTCCTCTGTGAAATTATCATTCATGTGATTTATGATGACAATAAAGGAAACTGGGTTTGAAACATGGGACCAAAGGTTTTGCAACTTAGTTGCACAGAGATAAAATACAAAGGCTGTATAGTGTCCAGATCTTCAATGCTGTACATCAGTGCTGCTTTATTGACATGAAGAGTTATGAGATTTGAGAGGTTGTGGCCCCCCAAATGAGAGTAATAGCTTGATTCTTTGTGGAAATCATAGAGAGGTCAGTAATCAAAGGCTGAGTAGGATAAGAAAAGCTTTAAAGGAATGATCAGAAGGGAAGCTACATTGCTTTTTACTTCAGAAGAGAAGAGTTAGATCTTAAAAGTAGGGTGAGAATAAGCAGAGCTCTATAGGTAGGTTGCACAGAACCTTGAAATAAAGACAAGAACTTTAAACATCCTATGTAAAGGTTAACCAACCAAGAATCTGATCTCAGTAATACTAAATTATGAAATTTTGTAGAATTGATGGAAGAAAAATTGTATGTGAGAGTGGACTGTGGTACATATTACTCCTTGAAATCTCTTTTGGTCTGATGTTATGTGGTTCTGTTTTCCATGGATTAAATGTTTTCTTTTTGTCATTTAGCATGAATCATTCTTCTGAAAAAAGGAATTAAAATTTCTTGCAACTTCATTCACTGTAATATTGAATCACATTGGCTTTTACTTTTAGAGCCTTTAACACCAAGGTTATATGTTTTCTGCCAGTAATATAGTGACACTGAAAAAAGAAAGCGTGTTTTTAGAATGTGAAGGGTGCTTTTACTACCTACTTCACCTTTTTACAGTGCTCCTTAAAGAAAATGAAAAAAATTCCCCCTTTTTTTTTTTTGTTAATGTATTTTTTTCCTTATATTTTAGAAAGGTGTATCTGAACATATGCTGGTTATGATTACAAAGGTGCTCATTGTAGTCCTATCCCAATCTGAGTCTGGTGCAGTCGTCCCAATAAAAATCAGCATCCTTTCTCTTTTTGAGGTTCTCTGCTTGTTCTTGTTGGTCATTTACAGTATCTCTGGCTGATGCTTCATTATGATATTTACTCCTCAGAAATGTGGCTACGTGAAATTTCAAAGGATCATGTTTTTATGATGTTCAAATCCTTAGTAACTCTTTTGTAAGACTATGTACTTTTATTATGTCTTAGTACATTAATTTTAAATGATGTTTTGAATGCTAGTTTAAATTAATTCTCATTTTAGAGTGAGGTACTTAATTACATCATGATCAAGCATTTTGGGTGTAATTATACCTTCAAACAATTCACTGTCCTGCAAGGTAGAGGGGGCCACTTATGCATCTGTGTAGCATTTCACAGATGAAGAGTCTTAAGAATGATTATGGCAACATGAAGAATGTCTTAAATATATTATCTACCCATGTCAAAATATTCTATAGCCAGTTCTACAATGAAATAGAAATTTGGAGTGCTTGTACTTTGCTGCCTTATGATACCTCCCTAGAGAGCAGGGGGTTATCTGACAAACTGCATTATTAATAGTTTTCATTGGTCATATTGTTTGTTCTTCAATTTTGTATGTGATTGACTATCTGATCAAATGATGGTGATATAATCCTATTCCATGCTTTTTGCTATCCATACAGGTCTACTGTCTGGAGCATACAATTTTTAAATATTAATATGATTTACAGTATATATATCACAGTATGCATTTATTCTACTTAATAAAATCTTTCCCTTAATTCTTTTGTCATCCCTATCTGTATGCAGGTCTATGGAGGATGCTTTTGGAGAAAAATATTTTGCTTTTCCCAAACCCCTCTCCTTCCTCTAATCTTTGTGTTACTTATTTTCAGTTCGGCATAGAAACTCTCAGTGGGAGGTGAAGAAAGGCTCAGGGAGTTATTAAGAGTAATAGCATTCAGCCTGGAGGGAGAGGACCTGATGCTGTGGGAGCTGGGCCTTGGGGCTGGACCTCTTTGTGTTGACATGCACTGGCAGGCAATGGGAGAACAGTTTCCAGTCCCCTCTCCCTCATTCCTAGTCTCAGACGAAATGGAACATTTTCAATGACTACTGTTACACATTCAGAACTTATTTAGGAAAGTGGGAAATAAATGTAATAAGGTTCAAAGCCTTTATTCTTAATTTATTATTCAGGAAATCCTCTTGAGAAGCAGAACTGCAAAGAAGATCAATCTACTATTTCAAAAAGGATTTTGACATGTGGAATTGAAATCAAACCAGACCATTTTACAATTCAAAGCAAAGAGAATTAAACCTTACTTTATTTCAATGAAAATACTATAGTGTGCTATCTAGCATAAAAATCAAATACATGTAACCAAAAGTTTCAAACTGTTTTAGTTCTAATATATAACAGTCACATTTTCAACATAGTCCTTGTTTTCTCTGTTGTTTTCCCTAAAAACCAAAATGTTGCTAACCTTTCTAGAAAGTATTTTTGCTGTGATGGAACTACATTCTCTATTGAAGTGTAACTGTAAGAAAATCACCCCATAACTCTTAGCTTAAGATGAGGACAAAAATATATGATTTGGGATGCAGAAAAACCCCCATTTCTTGTCAGAGCAGTGTGTAATATTTTATTGTATGTAGTACATGCATAAACAGCTTTAGCTAGCACACTGTTGATGGAGACAATGACAGTGTGCGTAAATGACATAATGATTATGACAAATAACACAGATAAAAACGTTGACATTGATGTCTAGTAGTTTTTCATGTCCCTGGACAGTGGATAAATCCTTCTATGAGGCTATTTTTCAGATGATACTAAGTTAGGCATTTCACCTCTTCCTCAAAATCAAAGATATGATTGTAGAAGTAGAATGTCAGGGAGGAGCTGAGCATACTCACCTCTTAACAGTTATGTATTTCCTGAACCCAAGCTCATCATCATGGCTAGACTTCTCAAACGAAGATTTGGGAAGGGCTTTACCCACATTTGCTACAAGCGCCCTCGTGGCTAAAAAGGCCAATTCGAGATAGACAAGTCCAGTTGCAAAAGGCACAGCAGAAAGACTCCTTGGATGGTATCGGCGGGACACGATTCTTTCTGCGTTGTCTTTTCTCCTTGAGAGTGATCCTGCGTGCGCTCTCAAAGGAAACAGCAGCGTTATAGATGGTGTGTCTCCAGGCCTCCCGATTGGAGGCCAGAGCTGACCAGTGATGATGATCAATATGGCCAAGGCTGAGATGTTGTTTCAGGGAGTCCTTGTATCTTCTCTTCGGGGCTCCTCTCTTGCGGCAGCCAGTGGCACGTTCACCGTAGAGCAAGATCTTAGGGAGGCGGTGGTCCTTCATCCTGGAGATGTGTCCTGCCCAGCGCAGCTGTGTTCTCAGCAACATGGCCTCAGTACTGACCCCCAGCTATGCCAGTAGCTATTCTCCTACAAGAGAATGAAACTCTCTGAAGAATCTAGATCTGATGATCTTATAGATTTTTTTTTTTTAAATTTTAAACTTACTTCCACAATTTTGAGCCTTTGTGTCTCTTCTGTTATCCTGGCTTATGACCCCTTAAAAAAAAATAGGATATGAACTTTGACAGGTTACTGCATATGCGTTACAGAGACATGTTATTCAGCTATTTTGAGTGACTAATTTTTGGCAGTATCATGACATCAGAAATGGAGTATATTTGGTATCTCATGTATTATTGTTTAAGAAAAATATGGTTTTCTTTGTTTGTTTTTAATTCAAAGTACATTGCGAAAATCTCATCTTTAATACAAGTTTTTTTTGTTTGGAAGATTCCTTAGTGTCCTTCCTTATTTGTGGGGACTATTGTATTCAAAGAATCATAAAATTGTTAAGGTTGGAAAAGACTTAAGATCATTGAGTCCAATACTGCCATGTTCACCACTAAAGCAGGTACATGTATTCTTCTGACATTTATTGAAACCAAGCCACTCTTTCTGATGGATAAACTTTTCTTGGGCAGGTGTTAGAGCAGATCTCTCTTCCCTTGACAGTATCATGCCATACAACAGAAAAATTCTTGGTTATTCATAAGGCACCCAGGGTAAGATTGCACTCAGCTACATGGACACAAATACCATCCCAGCTGTGAAATTAGGTGAGCTGGTAATCTTGGGTGGAGGGGAAGCAACCAGCGACTGTGTAGGCTGAACAATTTTCAGGGCTCAAAGCAGAGTCAAGTCTCCAGTCAGATAAGAAGATATTTTACTTTTTGTTAGGCTGTATACAGACTTTGAGATTTCCTGTTTCAAAAACATGCACTGTATTCATGCACTATGTTTTCACCACCACTTCATGAATTGGTAATTTAGGTACAGAAATGTTCCCACAGTTAGCAACTGATAAATCAAATACATACTGATTGGTAATACATTTGGCTGTGATTTTGAATCTTAATGTGACTGCTTGTAAATAGAACTGTGCTATGCAAACCTAGTCCATTCATACCTGCCAAAAAAGAGAGAGAAAAGAGAGGAAATGTTACTTATATTCTGCCCCAAATCATGCGTTGTCTACCTGCCTAATTGCTTATCTGTTGCATGCAGTAGTTTATTACTTATATTACCCCACGAAAAGCTTTTACACCTGTAGGTGCTATCTGGCCTGTCTTCTTCCACTTCCCTTGGGCTACATAAACTGATCTTAATAAGGTGATTCTGAAATGAATTTCCTCTTTTAAAGGTTAAATATTTTAAATAGAATTCAATTGTGATGAAGCTTAGAGGACTCACATGGAGGTAGCAGCCTGAGCCTGGTGAGGTCATGTGTCATACTACATGATTTCATTGTACTGTGACACTTTCAGCTTTGGGAAGTGGATCCCTCCCTGGTTTTATCTTATTTGCAGCATGTTGCTCCATACTATAGCAAATGATTCTAATTGCAAGGGGAAAGCAATAATTTTCAAACTTGCTTTTGGTAATGGGGCAGTTTGAGCCACATTAGAAATCCAAAATCCAATTTCCAGGCTTCCCCCACCCCTTCCCACAATTTATCTTAACACCAAAGAGAAAACTTTCAGGCCAAAGGCTTCTATAAGGGAAGGGGGAAGCATATATGCATTTATTTACACAAATAAATATACTGTACAAACTAAAACCAACTATATGTATATATATATATGTATATATTACACTTCTATCAGTCCCTTCAAAGCTCCTCCCTCAGTTAGTCCAGGAAAAGCCTTTTCAGGCTGATAAATAACCAGTCTCTCTCTCGTGGGAGTGTTCGGGGACCTGAACGCTCCCCCTCACCAAGCTCCAGCTGTTTGTGGAAGTTCTTCCTCCCTCACGAAGTCCAAGAAGGTAGCTCTGAGTCCTTTCTCCTTGGTCCTGTGTTATTTCTACTGTGTGATCTCTCCCTCTGTCTCATACCTTGGTTCTGGAGGCTTCTGTAGTGTAGTTTATCAGCGTACGCGTCCTCCAAGTCAGTTTTCGGCTGCCCCTGGTCAAACTTTGGCAGGGCAACTCCCGAACCCTTGGCCCGTCTCCAATTTCACCTGGGATTCTTTTCCCTAGCGCCGAGCTGCTTCATTATCAGCCCGTCCACTTGGCTCTGCTTCAATGTTGAGCCTTGCACCACTCCCACTAAACAGTAAGAGGGAAAAACAGCCCCTTCTGCAGCCTGGCTGCAAAGGGAAGGGGGAAAGAAGAGGGCCTGGCTGCAAGGCCTACCTCTCTCTCTCTCTCACCAGTTGTTTGTGAGTCACGTCCCTCACAAACATACACTCACTCCAGTGCTGTCTCTAACTCTGGCCTAGGCAGAGCTGGGGGCCACAGGGCTCCCCTCTCCACCCCAGAGGGGGAAAGAAGGAGCCCAGCCACCCCCTGGCCTTCTACACCTGCACGCAGCAGACACCAACAGAAACTGCCAACAGCTTTGGGTGGCTGTGTATATATGATTTTTTAGCAGAAGCGAACAAGACGAGTGGTGATTGGTTCTCCAGGGAACACTGCCCTGGCACCCGATCACCTCTGAGCCCCTGACTCTCGGGGGGGGGCAATCTTAACCCATGACAACCTCCACCCCTCGTTGCTGTGAAAAATCATATATCACAAAAATTCCAATACTCTGAAATTAACATATAACCTAAAATGAAATACAACTCCTTCTACTATACATTAGCACAACATTACTACAAACTTAACTCTATATCAAGCACTTACATTCCAGCTAAAGCTCTACCTTATCAACAGTGGTACAGTCTGTTATGTCTGAAAGCTTCTCTTTGTTATCTCAACACATCTCATGATTCTACCCGCAGCCAATTACGATCCAAGTCACGGCACCAAAAAATGTGGCAGTTTGAGCCACATTAGAAATCCAAAATCCAATTCCCAGGCTTCCCCCATCCCTTCCCACAATTTATCTTAACCCTCTTAAAAAAGTCCATTCAGAGAACAGAGGATGTGTAATTTATAATCCAGGTATTGAACTTTTCCATTGAGATGTGAGAAGTTGGGTACAACTGAAAAAAATATGAAATTCTGACTCCACAACACTCCAAGATGTGTACAGGACAGAAACACAGATAATGAAGACAAGGAAGGAAGAACCCCAAACAATGCCAGAGGCTGATACCTGAAGCAGAAATTGCTAACTTACCTCTGCTATGAAGTACAGAGTTGTTGGGCCCTAGAACAGATGGGAAGAATTTGAGTGTTTATATGCATTTCACTGTGAGAACGGGAGAAAGGAAAGAATTTTTTTTTATATTGTCTGCTTATTTAATGGTTTTATTTCTCTGTTATTTTTATATCTTTACCTTCTGCTTGCACCATAATCCATTCCTCCTCTTTCTCATTTAATTTCAACACTAGAGTTTATTGAACTATGTCAAATCCCTCTGTACGTTTTTGATTAGCCTCCCATTTGTTAAGTCTTACAGTATAGTAATTAGGTACATTCAGGTAGGCTTAAAAAGGAACAAGTAGCTTGAGTTTTCACAGCAGCTATTCAGTGTGACAGTCTTAAAAGTATGAATTGTTTTGACTTTTCTCACTTAGAGATGCCAGTAGTCTTTTGTGGCAACTGATCCCCAGTTGAGATTCATTCTCCTGTACAGCTTGAATGCATGACTTGTTTCAGTTAGAACTGCCAGGGTATTTAAAATCTACTTGCAACTTTGTTTCACCTACGTGGTGACTCAATGGTAGAATGTATTAATAAAAGTTTAGAAATAATAATGGTGTTTACCCTTGAATCTAGCAGACTTTGAGGATGTGCCTTAATAGTGTCACAAAACTGGTGCAAGTTCACACAGGACTAGATTTATTTCTTAGGCTCTGCTAAATTTCCTGTGGAATGCCGAGTGTATTAGGATCCATGGTAACAGAGCCTGCTGCAGCACTGTATTACTGTGCTGTTGATAATGCAAGTCCATCTAATTAGCACCAAATGTCAGGGTACTAAGAAGAGCAGGTGGCACCATTTGTATCTGAAGTAAATATAAACACAGTATTTATGTGCAAAACCAGGCACAATAAAGCCTTTTGTAAAGTCTGTTATATCTAGTTTGTGTGATTAATAAGATCTGAGAGAGAGAAGATAATTATAAACTGTGACCCATGAATGGAACTGATAGTTTCCAGTCCAGGTTGAACCAAATGCTATTGATAGGAAATATTTTGGGCTTGAGACTTCAAAGAAATAAGATACATTACTTTAAGAATAGAGACTGTAATATTTGTTTTTTTTTGAAGTCCATGGTTCATTCTTGATTCACGTTCTGTTCTAAAAGTTGTTAGGAGTAATGACAATTGTGAATAAAAAGAAAGTGAAGAATTTTAATGACCTTGATTTTCATGAAACTTTAAGGACTGCGAGCAAGACCTCTTATGCAGGGTCTTTAGGTGGACTTTAGGGACCTAAACATCTGAATGACTTTTAATAGTTGTGAATGGGTCTGAAGTGAAAGGAAACTGCTATTGATCTGTCTAGATGCCTTTTATAGACATAAAGAAAGACAAATGCCTCCAGAAATCTAACAAAAATCACTGTTTGAAGATGCTTTACAGAGTTGTCAAACAAGGAATACATGTTCTGGACAGATGCAACTTATGGGCTCCAGTAAAAACTTAAGTGTAATCCATGTTTATGCCACAAACTATTGCAAGACCAGGGAGCAGGAATAGGACTGAAAATGTATTTCTATCTCAAAGATACTGTTTCTCACTTGCTAGGTGTCAGTTTTTGTCAGAAGAAAAGTAGTCCATGATGCTGTGATCTCTTCTGTCTCATATTTGATCCTGTCATAGAAATCTTGGTGTCTAGGGTGGGACCCCTGGGGTGACACCTTCCCCAGGTGCAACCAGAATGCCAGGCTGCAGAAGAGAGCTAAACTGGTGCTTGGGCACCACCTTTACAGCTCCATGGAAATTTAGAAGGTAAATAGCTATAACATATGGGGACCTTTACACGGGTCATGACACTGAAAATTTCACCTCTGATGACTACATTGTCCATCTCTAGACTGTAAACATTAATTCATTTTTATGCTATGTCAGCCTTCTTATTCATCTTGCACACAAATATTCACTAAAATGAAATATATACTCTATATTAAAATTTTAAGCATTTTCTGAAATAGCTTGGTAAATTTTGTAACTGATACATAAACAAGATTTTCACTTTCCTCCATACTGTGAAAATACTGTGCTATTTCCATATTACAATTTAATTAAAAATCTGTGCTGTCTTTTAGCACATTATTAAAGGTATTTTATTCCCTTCCATTTATAAATTACATATTGTCTTCCTTTTTCCTTTCTTTTTTTCATTAAAGTTGATTTGATGTTGAGAGAGAAAGGGAGACCTCGATGAATATTTGAACGTATTTTGTGAAAAGCCCAGTCTGCAACATAATAATTTTAAATGGGTGAACTTTTAAGGAGAGATAATTAAGTAAATTTAGTATCTAGAAGGTCTGGGAGTACAGAACATATTGTACAGGGTAAAAAAATAAATAAACTTCCAGATGAAAAGAATACCCAAACATATCCAAAGAAGATTAAGATACTAGGGTAATTAATTAATAAAGAAAAAATATAAAAAGCAACCTTTCAAAAAATAATAACATATTTCTTGCAGCTCTATACGAATACAAAAGAGCCAAGGAGCTTAAGGGGAAAAATGTAACTGAGCTTAAATAAACAAGTAAAGCTATTTTTTTAATGCTAAAAGTTCGCATCACAAAACAAATATTTAAATTCAAAGCAATTGCAAAAAACCACTGGATTCTTAAAAATAATATTCAGAAATATAATATTCAGCACAAAATATCAATTAGTTTAAGAGGAAATTAATACAACTAATGTTTTTACATAAGCATAGCACATTCCAGTAGTGTTGTTGTCTTCCTCACCTCCTTCACAGGGCAGCTGGAAGTAATGCATGACTTGTTTTTGGACTGCTCTAATGCAGTTAGGGAGAGAGAGGTGTTGTAGGTCATAGTCTTTGTTGCTCTCTTTTTGTCGCTTTGGAAAAACATAAACGGCAGCTGTTTGAAATTTCTCATGGCATCTTCAATGTGCTAATATAAAAAGTGCTTCAAGTGGCAGCCCCCATTTCCCCCAGTACCTTCAGAGATCACAAAATCACAAAATGTTCTGAGTTGGAAGGGGCCAACAAGTATCATCGAGTCCAGCTCTTAAGTGAGTGACCCATACAGGGATTGAACACACGACTTTGGCATTATTAGCACCAAACTCTCAAGATCTGTGAACTCTCCTCTGTCCTAGACTTCATATGTTTATGAGTCCAGAGAAACCCTATTTCTTTAAGAGTGAAGATATCAGTGACTGGTATCACCTTACCTCTTTCTGGGGGAATATTTCCTGGTGCTTTCAAAGCAAGGCACTTCTATTTGCACAAGGTAAATGAAATTCTTATGTCCTTGCAAAGAGGAGCTCCTGTTCCTACTGGAGTCCAACTCTGAGGCTGCCCAAAGTGTTCTCTTACCACAGAGAAGTGTTGATCAAGACATCTGAACAATGGTGTCCTTGCCTCAGAGAAACAGAGATTTTCAACTTGTTTTACCTGGCAGTGTCCTTGGAAACTTACAGAGAACAGGTGATTGCTTTTGGACAAGACCGCTGCTGTGGCTGGGTTCCTGTAGTCAGTCTTAATGTGACTGTGCCCTCCCTCCAGCCCTGAAGAAGTCAATGATGTGTTTATTTTCAAAATAATTAGTATGATAAGTTGTCATGCAACTGTGTGCTAATCGCACAGAGGCCAGATCAGCCACTGGAAATAACTGTGATAAGTACCATCTACCACTCACTTTATTATACGTGTACATGAATTAATGTGGATGAGCAGCAGGCAGGAAGGCTGCCTGTTGTCAGTGCTCGTGCTGCTACAGTACCAGGATCAGGGTATCAGCAAAAAAGGGAGGAAACTGCTTTTTTTTTTCCTGGGGACAACTGAACATAGTTATGGGGGAGAGTGAGGCAGGACAAATGGGGATTGGTAAATGTCATGAGTGGGGATGCTGCTACACAAGTAAAGGCTGGTAGACTCCTAAGGGAAGCATAGAACTGGCAGAAAATCTGCAGGAGGCTTGCAGAAACCTCCCCGAAGGAAAGAGGATCTTGATGGGGACCCTGAGCAGACCATAGTAAATTTGTTGCAGTCCAGAAAGCTGATAAAAATTGTTGACCTAGAAAGCTAGAATTGAAGTACCTACCCTGTGAAGTACAGTGAATAAAGGGAAGATTTACTTGCAAACCCTTTTATTTTACTCTGTCTCACCATATTATGCTTAACTGGACACGTAAAAGTCACTTGTTTTAGTGTGTGTTTTAATAAATCATTAATGCTGCAAGCCATTTAGCGTCTTTAGTCTGGTCACTTTTAAGAAAAGAGTACAGTGGTTCCAACTTCAGTTATGGACAGCTGAGAGCCTGTCACAGTAATTTTTCAGTTACTTTCTATCGTGTCCTGCTCACTTGCGCAAGGGCAAAAAGTAATGGCTTTGCAGAACCTATTAGCCTCTTCTGCACTGCTTTAGTACACTGCCTAAAGTAATAAAGGGAACTCTTTATGACTCTCAGCATTTATTTGGGTTTTACTGTGCAGAAATATAACAATCATACTTTTATATGGAATGGAATAAACTTAACTGTATGCAAAGTCACATAAAGAGATCTTAGCAGGAATGTAGAAATGTTTAGAGATTCTCATTGATATATGTCTGTTCTTTGAATTAGATGAATGCAGACTGAATCTCGAAAACGACTAAACTGTAAAAGATAATGGCCGCCTTTTAGTGCTAGAGGAAATCACTGATCTGTCATGCTGTGAAAAGCCTACAAATGTGGCTTAGATCACAGATCCATCAACAATGATGACATTCAAAAGCAAATAACTTTATAATAATAATTGAAAAAGTCTTGTCAACTTCTGAAATCTCAGTCCAGAACCAAATTTTGTTCACGAAATTTGAGGAAGAGAAGAAAACACTGGGTCCCAAATCTGTCATTTATGCTGCTAGCATTTCATGTGCAGACTCTTTGAAGATTTCACAGAAAATTCAAATGTATGAATCTAATAACAGACATGTCACTTGGTCCCACTATGCTGAAATGATCCTTACTGCAAAGAAGTCTGAAACAGAGAATATGTTCAAATATATGCAGTAGATAGAAAAATTCAAAGTTGTTTAGAAAAAGAAAGCAGAAGCCTCATCCATAGGACAAGTCATAAAGATGTCTGTTTATCAAAACAACAATTTTATAATTCAAAGGGATGGGAAAAATTCAACTTTATAATCTCCAAAGGGAAGGAGGAGCGAAATTGTGATTGGAACTCTCTCTGTTTAATGTACACAGTTAACTGTACTGAAATATTAAGTGCCTAGTATTAGTCTTTAAATAAATGCCACAGTTCTTTAATGGCAAGGGTTCTAGCATTTGAGGGTCCTGTAATGATAACTTAGATACCTACACTTGACAAGCAGTTCTTACACCTGAGATTGTGGAATCAAACAGCCCTTTTCCCTTGCAAAGAATGTAAGTAGTTTAGATGTTAATTGTAGAAGGGTTGGTTCATACAAGCTGAGGGTAGCAGCTGGGCACTCAGTGTAGACTGAGATTTCACAAAGCTTTTTTCCTCACAACTATTAATAATCTTGACTGCATGTCCTGCTGATAAACAAACCAAGAGAGTTGAAAGACAAGGAAGAGAGAATATCTCTGATAAAAGATAATTTGCTTGGAGAAGGGTCTCTTCTGAGCAAACTTAAGTTGAAGGTGGCAGGTTTGCAGGTTTAACTTCCTCAATGAGACAGTAAAGTTGTACAGTGGTCAAGGAAGAAGATTAGCCAAGGGAAGAAGAAATTCAGAAGTAGGTGGTAGAATTGTTCACAAAGTCTCATCACTGAGATAGGTGCACCAGTTAATAACTATCAGCAAAACAACATTAGCTGGCTATTAAGTCCCGAGGATGTTGCATATATTCTGTATTTACTATTTTTAAAATGTAATTTCCTGTTCTTAATGAAGTATCTAGCATTTTCCTTTGCTAAATGAAAGCTTAACTGTAGCTAGTTATAGAAATGATCTTTAACACTGAGAACAATTCTGCTCAAGAGCAGCACAAGTTTGATAGTACCACAGTGTGCAGGCTTGCTCTGCCTATGATTTCTGAGGGGTCTCAGGAGCTGGCAATTATTTTCTCAGAAAGCTGTGGGAGTCAATTTGAAGTCTAATAGTGCCAATGGAGAGCAGTTGCCCCGAGTGGATCAGTATAAACAGCACACAGACAAATACAATTTCTGATCCAGGGAGTAAATCACAGGCATCAAACATTTCTTTGAATACATTGATACCTGCGTCATCTCTGTCATGTCACATACAGAAGGTGAATGTACTGCCAAAGAAGTGAGGCAGAGGGGATGACTGGAAGCAATAGATGGATTTAGCACTTAAGCAGGTACTGACAAAGACAATGTATCTGTCTTCTGGAAGAAAACTGTAAAAGTTTTAAAGAATGTGAAGGTTTTAGAGCAGGTTTTATATTTTCTAAATAGACCAAGAAATATTAAGTTTAAAATTTATGAGGGGAGAGAAATCTTCAAAAACCCCAAATAATATAAAATGAAAAAGAATGAAGTTTTTATATATATATATATTTAGCTTGTTTATCTGAAAGGACAGGAGGAAAACAGAACACTTTCTTCAGTTTTAAAGAGGTTGCCTAAGGTAGGAATCCAGTTGATAAACTCTTGCAGAAGATGACTCAGATGTCTGATGGCTTAAAGACTAAAGTAGGTAATGCAAACACTAATTAAAGAAGAATTGTAACGTAACATATAGAATATATTACAGAATGGTGATTATCTTCTTTGCATATGTATTGGTATGAGAATTTTGCCTTTAAAGTGTTCAGTTAATAAACACTATTTTACTTTCATCGATTTTCTGTAATTTTTAACTGTCTTTTACATGGATACAGAATGCAATATTTACATAGGATAACTTTAAAAAGTGCCACAGCAAAAGACTAGTCATTCATGCCAAGATTTTTTTCCTATTCTGTCTCCAGAATGTTATTATTTTATTAAGTTCTGTTAGTATGTTCTTATTCTGTTTTAGTAATGTTAGTTCTATAACAGTGTGTCTAAAGGGCAGCTGAAGTAATAATTTTCAAACACTTTTTATCTGCTTATGGGTTACTGTAATCTTCCACATTCCATTAGCAATAGCCTTCATGGTCCTTTTCCTTGAAGGAAGTATGGCTACCTCTGCAGCTTTTGAAGTGCAGCCCTGTGTATCTTTGATTTTCTGCAATACTGCTTGAAAGATGGAAATGTCAAGCTGGATGACAGCTAATGAACTGAGTGTTCCACAGCTCACCACGTTGGTTTTACCAGAAATCATTTAGTAAAAAATTTGAGGTAATTGTCTTTGGTAGAATAAGATCACTTGCCTTTTCTGATAGAAGAGTTGACACTAGTCAGAATGGCAACTCATTCTGGAAGGAGCAAATTTAACCTTCGAGTCACAGAATGTTCTGTGAAAAAAAACCTGGCTTGATTGTGGACAAATTTGTCATGAATGCCACTGATCTTTGCAGCTTTGGCCTCATTGAGGAGTCAAAGAGGTTTGTTCTTCAGCTGTTGTGAGTTACTTCTGTTGACTGAATTTGTTGTTTGGTAAGAATTCAAACGTGTGCCTATCATCATAAGACTATGAGGAATCCCTCACAGCTTATCGGTGCTTGTGTGGGAGACCTGCTTCAACTCAGACAAGCAGGGAAATAGGATTGGGTTCAATGCTGAGCATCTGTGTCTGAAGGGGTAAACACGACACTGTGAATGAGTATTGTGAGGTGCTTGTTAGAGCCTACTCAAGACTCATTTTCCTACATTGGAGGTTTTTGCAAACCATTGCTGTGTGCTCCCCAGACCACAAGTCATCTCTGTGTGTCCATCGGCAAAGAGAGATTGCAGTCAGGAGTGTTTTCCTGACTCCAGGCATTACAGCAGTCTGCTGCCAGCTTCCCATCCTGCTTGTGAGCAGTATCGCAACTCTTGCTAGATCCTGCCTATAAAGAGAGTAAAAGGTCAGGCAGAGCTGACTTGGTACTGGGCATTAGTGTTGTTCCAATCACCAAAATATCTGGAGTGGCTGCAGTGGCTGCTCACATAATTAGTGTGTGAGGAAAGGATGACGTTGTACAGAATTCCAGAAATATTTTGCTTTGAGGTTGCTGTTACATTTCTGTAGGGTAATGCATTTCCAGTTCCTATGGCTCTCATCCTTTTCTACTGACAGAACATGTATTTTACTCAACACCAAGACTTATATTGTTTCTAATGGGGCAATATCATGGGCTTCGTAAATGAACAAGAAGATTCTACATATCATGTCAGTTTTATGGCCACAGCACATCATGGGGAGACTGTAGAATTCACCTTATAAATGATTACAAGAAAATGAGGTGATTGAACTGAAATTCTGTTGAACCAAAAAATAAAAATATAATTGTCTTACTGCATTTACCTGACATTGTTCCTAATTTTATTTGGAAAGCAGACACTGATTTCACACAGTGAAAAAATGTTTTCATTAGAAAGGCTTGACAAACCTAGCTAAAACAAAAGAGTTGGAAAAACACACTAAGAGAAAAGTATACTATAAAAGGGGCTGTTCCATGCACTATCTTGTGCATTGAGGCCTGATGTTGAACTTTTTCTGGTTTTATATGTTGGAAGCTTTATGAATAATTATCAAGAAGGTATTTTTCATCACAATTTCATTCTTCACAAAACCCAGAATGTTTTTACTATGCAGAAATACAAAAATGTACATCAAAGACAATGACCTTACATTATAGTTGTTCCTGTTCTGTGGTATGGCAGCAATCCTCAATTATTCGTAGCAGTCAGAAAAAATATCTATGTAAGATAGAAGTCCTAGAAAAGGTCTCATGGGTCATTGATTTAATTTCCCCATAAATGAAGGCTGTTAGATTACACAATCTAATTTATAAATTTGATGGTTTGTTTTCTTTTTTGCCTGATTTGGGGAATGGGATGTTGGAATGCCACAAATGCTTCTCCCCTGGACAAAGAAAATCTTTTTTTTCGGTTTTGTGTATTTTATTTTACTTATTGCTCATGTACTCTCTGGTTCATGGGAATGTTTCACCCAGGTGCAGGACTTTGCACTTCAAATGAGTCAAATCAAAAGATTCACAAACTTTAGGAACAGGCAATACTCGTTTCTTTTTTTTTTTTCTTTTGGTCTAAAATTCTGGAGCAGATTGCCTGTGAGCTTTTGGGTGTTAGAAATGTTATATTTACTTTGGTGATGAATGAGAAAGTGCTTGAAAAGGATGTAAATTACTTAAATTTCTATTTCTATTTTCTTATTCTTTTTTTAAGCACTTTATCTAGGTGAAAGAGAAAAAAAAAAGTCATGAAGTTATAGTGCAAATTGTGCAATTGCAGTACCAGAGAAGGCATGTCTCACCCACGTTCACTTTAGGAAAGAATGGCCTTAATATAGACACATAGTTACTGGGATGCCAAAAGAAATGTTTTTTTCCATGTTTGATGTTCAGAACAAGGAAGGATGTTACTACTCAAACATGGATTTGAGTGTGACTAATAGAGAGGTATGCAGTTCCTTTCTTTGAATTAACACTGGCACATCCAGAGCTTAAATTTGTTCTCAGGTGATGTAGATACAATTGTGCAGGTATAATCATTCCATTCACATCACCATTCTGTCTATCCCTGCTCATGATGCTATTCTCACATTTTGCTGCTTTGTCTTTTCTCTCAACATTGAATTTTTTTAAAAATATGATGATTGTAGTCCCTTCCTCTTACAAGTCATTATTCATCTGGTTTTATTTCCTTTAGCTACATGGTGTTTTTTTCTGCCCCAACCCCTCCAATGTTTTCTTTTCCTTCATCCTGCCTGAACTTTCTGTTTTCCTGATTTTATTAGAGCTAAAAGACTGCCTAGATTAATAAGAGTAAATGTTCACTAGCAAAAAAGTAGAGAGGGAAATGTATGTGCGTGTGTGAGGGAAAATGTGCTTCAAAAGCAAGAACACTCACTATAGTATTTCTAACCGCCTTTGTTATTCAGAAATTGAAAGAAGGGAGATGTGATGAGTTGTCTGATATCTGTCAGTGACAATAGAATAGAATCCAGGATGTTAGATAATATGGGACAACACCAAAACTCATCTTCGCCTGCTTCCCTTTTCTTGAGTGTGATTCTGCTCTTTCCATGATGACTTATTTCAGCGCTATAGTTTAAATCCATTCGAGTTATCTGCAGATATGGACATTAATTAATCCTCATTCCTGTTTTTAAGCTCTTCCCTTTTTCTGTTTCTTTCCTCTGCCTACTACAGGGATGAGAAACAGCTTTTTTAATGAGAGTTCAGATTCTGAACTCATAATGTTATTCCCATAGCTGCTGCCCTTATCTCAGTCCTATAGTCCGTAAACATTAATCTGGTCCTGCTTGATTTAGTCACGTTTTTGTCTTTTTTGTTTGTTTTTTTCTTTAATGGGATAGTTCTATTTTGTCATGTAGATGACTTGCAAAGCATGAAAAAGCCCCTGCTACTGTTTAATTCGGTTTGTTCATGCATTTTAATTATCTACCCTTTAGCTCACAAATATGAGCACTTTTAAATGAGAGTTATCTTAGCAGAACTTTGTTGTAGGATTTGTTTGGGTTTTGTTTTGTTTTACTGTTTTTTGAAAAAATAAGAGTAAATAATTAGCAGGATTTTGCACATTTACATAACTGCTGTTTTTTTCATTTTAGATTTTCTTGTTGCTATGGCTTTAATTTTTTTCAGCCTCCACCATTTATTTTTACATTTTACATTTGAAACCAGCATTTCATCTACTGTGATGTATACCTGATACTCACAATAAACAATAAATCAAAGGAATAGAGTTCTTCCCTCAGAATTTGATTGTGTTATAAAATGCTGGAAATTCTGATCACTAAAGTTATGCAGTAATTATACTGTGTTTATCACTGCCAAGAGTCTTTCAGATGTAGCAGCCACTTGTCTTCTTAATGATTATTCCTGTTTATAAACACACACACAGCAGGTTGGGGGATATTTACAGCTCTACATTTTTATGATCTCTATAGTCACCTAAATGAGCAAGTTTAGTCCTCTGAACTAGATAGAACTAGTTACGTGAATGAAATTCCTCTCTGAAAAACTGCATGAGCAAGTACATATGATGCTGTTCCAAATACAGTACTTTTACCTTCTTTTTCCAACTCAAACACTTTTGGTCAATTCACATATTTTCTGCTCTCATCCTACTGTCGTTTTTACCTTATTTAATTTAGGGTTTTTTGTTTGTTTGTTTGTTTTTAATTACAAAACAAGGACTGTACTTTTCCAGGAGATTTTTCAAGTTTTTAGCACATAGCTATGGAAGTGTGGGGACACTTGAGTTAACAGCCCACCAAGAAATGGGAAGAATACATAACAACATTACTGCAACACTGTGTGCTAGATAATAAACTCTAATAAACTTGAAGTTGTTCACATCCCGGGTAAAAACCTGGAGATTAAGCTACTGTACAGAAAGGAGCAACAGCACCACCACCAGGTATTGAAAGAAAAGAACAGTTTTATAACGTTCAACCTTGAGGATGAAGGAAAATGGAAGAGGGTGCCAATGGGCAGCTCTGGTTCATTCCTCCACTCAGCCTTGTAATTGGTTACTGCTGCTTCTGGCGGCTAGCTCTGTTTATAGCTATTATAGATTTGTATGTGAATTGTTTTTAAAGCCTTAGAATCATGTGTATTCCTCTTTCTGGATGTGAATGGGGGTATATTAGGGAGGCTGAGTGTTCTACTGGGCAGCTGAGGATTTTCAAAGTGATATAGCATTTTCAATATTACTTTTTTAGACTTTTTATGTGAATCAAAGTATTTTGACCTGTTTTTAAGTTATAATGTTGTCTGGAACTTCAAAACAATACTGTAGTCTGAAAGATAATGGTTTAACAGTTGAAACAAGTCCTAAGATATAGATTCCCTCTTAATAGAAGACATTGTATTTTTCCTCAATTCTAAAAAACTACGCATCAGAATGACAACAGTCATATAATTTAAACTCCAAGGCAGATTTACAATCAACAATTTGAAATGTTTAAGTAACACATAAATCCATAACAACATCTGGAACCACAGTACCCACCATCACCTTTGTCCTTGCTCTATTCTGTTTGCTCTTCAGCCTAGCTGTACAGTTCCATTTCTTCTTCTTTCTTCCACTACTTCTGCTTCAGTCCATCTCTCATCATCTTCTTTTCTCCTTTTCTCTTCCCCTTTTTGGTTTTCTGGTAATACCTCTTCATTTGAGCAGTCTCTCCACTGATGAACTGGCTGGTAGATTTCTTCTCTGAATGTTCCAGACTAATCTGATCTACACAGCCAACTATCATCAGTATGGTTCTCAAGTATTGAGTGCTGGGTGCCAAAGTGTAATCTGTGAAAAAATTACTATTTGGTTTTATGTTTTACATAGATTAGAATGTAGAAAAAAGCAAAGGATTTTCAGAGGTCTGCCAGTTTCACTGAGACAGTCTTAATAACCAAATGAATGCCTTCTGGACTTAATTTGGTTGCACTTACCATTTTTTCAGAAGTTTTTGAAGCTGTCATACTGTGGGAGGCATAGAGATTCCCATTACACAGGAAGTTGCAGAAAGAGTCCACTTCTCCCCACCTGCTGCCTCTTCACCCTGCCCTTCCCCTTAAAGTTTGAGTCTTCTAATTTTACTTTCCTAACTGTAATATACTTTGGTATTAGTGCTACTGTTATCCATCGCCAACAGTATCTGTGCAGCACTACTTGTTTGAACTTCAGATACTGCAGCTTTCAGGATTTAAACAAAACTATCTTTTCCTTTAGATTTTTTTTTCTGTAAACTACCATAATTTCCTGCACCTTGGATTTTTTTATATTTATCTTTATTCCTTTTTACTTTGATGGTTGAACTTATGTTATTACATACTAATATAAAAGTGATGCAGTGAAATGCTTACATCTGTCACTGAAATGACAGATACAGATTAACACTTAGACAAGCTGGCTAGGTTCATGATGTAAGTTATCAAGATTGCTTTTCTTTTGTCATATTTATTAAAAAAAATACACCCAATAATTCAACTCCTTTGTTGCTGCTCAGTCTTTTCAACATTTATTTCCATCCATTGTTGCAGAAACTACAATTTTGATTCTTCATGAAGGTAGAAAAGACACATTTAAAATCATACATAATAGCTCTGTAGTTTGTGGCTGAATTTCTTGGAGCTGTCTTTGAGATCTGAGTATCCAATTCCCAACAGAATGACTGGTCATGAGGCTTCTCTAAAACTATCTGTACTTTAACAGATGCCAGTCTATATGAATAAGAAAACTAAGCTATCACTCTGAATTTTCAGAGTGACTTGATGGTTCTTGAACAGAAAGACACCTCTATAGGGTTGATTTCACATTTTTCCTTTAACCCATAGCTTTGGGCAGTTGAGTGAGGTGATTGATGGAGAAGGACTATATGTCAGTTTGCTTTATGAAGTATCTTCCTTTGGTGCTTAATTTCTCTGGTAAAAAAAGTGAAGAAATATTACAAAGGACTGGGGTCGCTAACTTAGGGTTGCTCAGAAAGTGCCTAAAATTACACTAATGCATTGTCAAAGTATTTTTCATTATACAGCATTTTGTGCCCAAAATAGCTTCATCTTTTGAATCAGCACAAGGTCATGTTACAGCATTGTACCACAACAATATCAATAATAAAATTGAAACAGAATTCTCTGTTAAGAAGAGGTACTCACTTAAAAATCCAGTCTTGCGTTAGATCAAGAGCAGATAAATAGTAAAAATTCAAAGAGCCTCCACTTCAGATACTAGTCTCAGGTGCAGTTCTGATTTGACAGAGATGTGAATAAACTTACAAGGTCTGTGTTTTACCATTCAAATGGCATGTTAGCTGAACCCCATACAGCTCAACCAATCATGTATATGCTGAAGATCATCTTAAAATGAAAGATTTGACATCCAGATAGATCTGTAATGTACAAAACTTGATTGCTGCATGTTTATTAAAGAATTTGAAGTCCATACACAACTTTAATAAGTAATTGATGATAATGGATGACATTTGGTAGAAATATGGTCCTGTAGTTGAGCTTCTTAGGGTAAGTTGAGACAAGAGCTACCACATTATATTTGCTGTCTATTAATCAAAGAGAGACTATAACTGAGAAAAGTACTTTTTCTTAATATTTTACTAAAGAAGTAGGGTGAAAATTGCATTATTGTATGTTGAAACAGACTACTGTACGGCCCACGTCCTTGAATAGTGTAAGGCTGACATATTTGTTGCCAACATGTCTACTCTCCACAATTACTTTACTGTTGGATCTCCTACACACTCTTCAGAGATGGTTCTAGGATCATCATAATTTTCAGTTGCCGTATTTAATGTGTTTCCTTCTTCCATCATCATAGAAAAATGAGAAATTATTTTGGGATGAGTAATAAACAATACTAGTCTGTGTTTGGTATGGTTAGTAGCTTAGTTAGTTGTTTTGATTAGCTTTGGATCTTTGCAGTGAAAGAGATTATTATCTCTGCATAGCACTTCATTTAACTTTGACGACATATTCTCCTATCGGTGTACAGTGAAGTTTAGTCAAGCATGGCTGAGCTTCTTTCTTCCTCTACCAAAAATAAATAGATGGCACTAGAAATTTTTGCAAGAGCTTTTGTCTGCCTCAGGTACCATCACTGCTCTGCAGTAAAAAGCAGCCATAAACTCATCTTAGCTGGCTGCTTATGTGTTCATCCTACAGAATCCTTAGGATGCTACTGTGCTAATAGTATTTTACTTGGGATGAACACTTGAGAAAGGTGCAGTGTAACTGAGTTACTCTTCATTCTTTGAGTACCAAAGCACTGGGAAACAACAGAAACTTCTTAATTGTGCTAGACCAGTGCTCTTGGGAGACCAGAGCAGCCATAGGGATTTATGTGGGTACCTCAGCTACTGGGAATCTAATTCTTGCTTTTTAATTGTCTTCTTTTTGCCATAGTTTGTATCAGTCTGAATAAGCCATGTAGGATGGGAATACAATGTAGGGAGAGAAGGAATGAAAAATTCAGCACTTCAGTACACTAAAAAGCTATGCACTTGGCACTCACCTTGTTTCTGTCTACTAGACTACATTAATTTTTACAGGACTGGAATCTTTACACAGAATCCTGTTGTAAAAAGGCAGGTTAATGGGACTATCCTTCTACTGAAAATACTTATTCCTCTGGGAGAGTTCACAGGGAAATGGTATTCAAATGTATATATATATTTGTCTGTTTATTACAGCCTTCAAAGTACCATGGCTGAATTAACCTAGATGAATCTGTAAGAAATTTGTTACTGAGGAAGGTGGGTTATTTTGAGGATATATCAGATACCATAAAGGGTTTAAGATGACTGCTGCAACCATAATTTGGAATAGTATCTTTTTCTCTGGTCTTCACTGATTTTCCACCTGCAAGTCCATCTAAGTCTATGGAGCCTAAGCATCTTCTCTTGACTTGGAATTTGAGATGAATCAAACCCGGTAATAAATGCAGTAACCTCGTTGAGTAAAGACGACTGAGTTCAAATGACTCACACCTGAAGAACAGCCTGCGTATGTCTCCTTATTGGATAGGGTGGATGGATACACTTAGCCCTGCATCATTGACATCTAAAAATGCATTCTTGGCTCATTCTGGTCATGCAAAACCAAACACTGGTTTATTTATATTGTGACTCTGAGATTACCTCAGTTTGTAAGAGCATGGTGCTAATAACATTGAGGTTGTGGGTTTGATCCCTGTGCAGGACAGTCACTAAAGAGTTGGACTTGATAACCTTTGTGGGTGCCTTCCAAATCTGAATATTCAGTGATTCTGAGAAATACAGAGAAATTTATACCAATGGGTACAGTTTGGGGTTTTCTTGCAGTTTTTATCTCTTAATTCCTAATATTTTTCCTTCCCTGCATCCATCACAATCTGAAATACGTGCCTCATTAAAAACACAAAATAAGCTAACACTGTAGTGTAGATGAGAAAGAACCACGATACTTTCTTTTTGACAGTCATATTGTCCAAATCTCAAGTGAAAGTGAAGCATAGCATGCTTCCCATGACACTCCATCATTAAATGAAGAAGTTCTAATGAAAATAATTGAGCAATGGCTGCCCTTTCTGTGTCACTTCTGTATGGCCCATTATTTCTGGCAAGTCTGTGTAAGAGTAACTATTATCAACTTCACAAAGATAATCAAGCATTAATCTTAAATCAGTAGCTCATTATTTTAAAACTCAACTTATTTTATGACTAGTGGGTTGACTTAGAGGATCTAATAGGGTACTTCTTGGGTTTTAACGAGTGAAAAATTTTACTTTAGAACCAAGTGAAATGACAGAGTCCTGTCAATATATTTTAATAATGTTACTCAGCACTTAGCAATTAAAAATTTCTCTAAGAGAAAAAAATCAGCTTTCCTTTTCATTTGTTTTCATTTAGGACTAGAGAAATATTCGTAGGAATTAAAGCTGGAGACATTTCAGCAATAATTCAATAATAGCTGAACTGCCTGCTGACTGACAATATGGCAAGACTTGCTGTTTGTTTTACTGAATTTGTTAGAAGTTTGTCATACAAAGGCTAGCTAAAGTACAGCTAGTAAGTCAGTTAAACTCAGGAATTCTAGTACCTATGCAGTCATCCTTTCTGAAATGTACTTCAGATAAAATTAAATCTTTCAGAAAGGGCAGACTGAAGAGATGAAATCATATCACTTCTCAGTTTCTGAAAGCTGATTTCTAGTGAAGAGATGTTGAGAAGGTATTACAAAGTAACTTTTTCTTTCTATGTCACCTTTAGATGACAATTATATTTTTTCAGAAAAGTGCTATGGACATATCTGGGATCTGCTGCTGGGGAGGAAGAGGAACAGCCCCGATACTGCTGCTATCCCACAACCCCTGAGCAGGGCAAGCAGAGCAAAGGGTTGCAGCAGCAGATGTCATCCAACCAGTGTTTATCACACACAGATGTCCTGTCCAAGGTCCATCCTGGAAGTATAGTGGGGGCCAGACACCTCTACAGAATTGTAGAGCTGGGTGCCAAGCAAAAATGGGGTTTCAGGGCCCCTGGTTGGGATAAGGAGGACTCAAGGAAACCTGGTCAGGTCCTGACAGCATCAGTTACTAAAAGGTAAAGCAGACTGTCAACAGGTCATGATGCTTCTGTGAGGTGACTTACATAAATACGGCTTAATTTTCTTACCATCCCAGAAGAAGATGGCTGTGTCCCAATAGGATATGCTACCCCACAGGACCTGGTATTATTATCCCAGGATAAAACTTTAATAGAGTGGATGACTGCACATTAATGCTGAGGCTAGGAAACCAGCCCTGCCTCATTTACTAACCTAAATGTGGCCAACCATGCCAGAAGAAATCTACCTTAGTAATATTATTTTAAATTCAAAATGTGTGCAATTGAAATAAAGATCCTAAAAATATGCCTTTGTAGACAAGAAAAATATAGCATAGTTCTTAAGTGCTGAATTCATTCCTTCAGATGAAACTTCTGATGAGCACTGATCATTGAGTTATTTAAGGAAAACCTCAAGTAAATATGAATTTCGTCAAAGAAACCTTTTTGAGGACCTTCAACAATCAATTAAAAGAAATGGAGGTGGTGTTAAGTGATTTCAAATAAATTAAATCCATCTCCTGCCTTGAAACTCCAGTTTTGTCTGTGGGTGCATATATATCTATCTGACTGTCCAGCTGTATACAAGTTTGTGTAGACTTACTCTAGCAACTCAGACATCTTAGCCTTCAGTATACTGTAATGGCAATCACATATATGTATCCAAATTTGATGAATGCGTTATCAAGGTGTTAGGGTTATGGAGCTATTTTCAATGAAGCAGACTTCTCCATTTCCCCTGCTAAACCTTTCAATTCTGCCTAAGACTAAAAGGGTGTAACTGAATAGGTCTCCTCCTAACAGTAATATCAAGTTGGTGCTAAGAGCTGTGAATTATCTTAACAAAAGTGAGAAAAAACTCACCTAAAGGACTAATAGGAGCATCCTGGGAAGTAAATAATTTTATTAGAATTCTCCTTAAAAGTAAATTCTATTGCACTCAGTGATTACAGGATGTAAGAAATTAGATAGTACTGTTTTATGTATCTTCTGTGTTTCTGTGGAAGTTCTAAATATTTTACCTAAATCGTTGCAGAACAACTATGATAGCTTGGCTGTGATCTTCATAGAGGTTATTTCAAGTCACTGTAGGTGTCATGCAGGACTTAGATATAAGTGAGACTTACATAATCCGATTTTTACAAATTCTTCCCAGTAAAGACCAGGTTATGCTCATTCCAAAACCAGACAACATTGACATCAAATTTTTAACCAGCCTTATGAGATTTTTTTTGCGTTTTATGTCTATTCATAACCAAACATTTTACTGGGCGACTTGAAAAACTTAAATTTTGCTGAGAAGTGGTGCTAGTTTTACTGTATTTCCCACAAACTGTACGACAGATATGTCCTGTGAGAGCTTGGAAGCAGAATTTCTAAAATTTGTGAGGGCGTGCTCATTAGGGCTAATGTAAACCACTGTCCAGATCTTTCCATAGTTTATCACTTTCTTCTTTTGACGTATAAGGTCAGATGTCGTGAAAAAATTTTTCTGTGACAGATTGACAGAGATAAAGTATTCTGTAGACTGCATGGGGATTTAAAAGTTTTTGGTTCACATGCTTATTAGTTATCAATGATTTCCACATTGGTGTCAAGAATCAGGCTCTTAGATTAAAAAAGATGAGGACTCTGAAATGAAGCTAAATGCAAGCTCTCTCTGTCCTGCTCAGAAAATATACTTATTTTACATATTAGTAATACATTATATCTGTCTTACAGAAGTTACATTTTAATTAACTAGAGTGTTATTATGACTTGAATAACAAGAGTAGTATCAGCAAATACCTACAAAAATGCAAATCCACACACTTCTTCAGAATTGAAAGAATTAAAAGATGTCGTGTTTTCAGTGCAGCTACACAGCAACATTTCCACAGTCAAATAAATCAATGTCTCTCTCAATAGTGTAGTATTTACACCAAGAACCAAAACCTAAATTAGTTGAACCTATTTCTGTTGTCCACTGAAAATAAAAAGTAAATGCTTAAATGAAAAGCTGTAGTAAGTACTGGGAAATTATATATTTAATTTTTTAATCTTTGTATTATTCTTAAAATATTCTGTTAAATATTTACTTCCTTTGAATTTGATACAGCTTGGTGAATCGTCCTATGAGAAAGATAGTTATTTAAGACATTGCAAAGAAACCATAAGTGCAGGTGACTTACAGTGGATGAAGATTCACCCCTTTTATTGTGTATAAATGTATTGCATCTATATATAAATGAACTGTTATGACATTTAATGGTATTGGCAAACCATAAAGTGTATTTTTGGAGAGTCCGAGTCTTTTTCATTACGATAGGTATTTTCAATATACTTCTAGAATAGGTATGAATAAATATTTTAGTGAAAAAAAGACCTTGTTTGCTGATAGTGTTTCAGTTTCATCAGAGTAAACAATAATTAGTTTCATTTAGTTCTTCTCTTTCCAGAATATGTTCCATCACTTAATTCAAGTGTTTGTATGCTTGAGCTTACTTTGTCCCTAAGAGGTAAATTAATCTTCCAGGCAATGTGGAGTGACCTGGGTAACCCTGGAGAGCAGGGAAGTTGACACTAACCAGTTGAGACTAGTAGTAATCTCATGCTGTGCAGAAGGTCTAAGTGAACAGTCTGCAAGGTTAATGTGCTAGTACTTCAAGACGGTGTCTTAGGGGAAAAAAAGTAGATGATTAACTCACCCAGAGCCACAGGCTATTTTGTGTTTATACTGTCATTATGATGATAAAGATAGATTAAACAGACTCTTTTTTTGAGAGTCTGTGCTCTGATGAATTATAAAGGCTCGAATCAGAACAGTGCCTGCCTGTGGACTTAATGCAGTTAAACAGCAGAGCAGAGGGGCGTTCTGAAACTCTTACAAGGTGAAGTGTTTTTGTCTCCTGGTAGCAGAAGTGGTAACTTTGCTTAATGTGCTACTTTTCTAGCATCAGTGGGACAATACACAATAAATTTACAATTTACATTATCATTAATGTTAATATTTACATCCACAGTAGCTTATGTTATTGTGGTTTTATGCTGGGATGAATATGTTATTTTAAATTGGAATAAATTTTTTGTAAAAGAAAAAAAGGTTAACTTCTTTAAAAAAAGATTACAGTTTTCCTCTAAGAAGAGTCTAGAATTAGGAGAAATAAAATAGTAATTTTCTTTCATTGTACTAATAAGGATGATAAATTAAAAAAAAAATCCAAAATAACCTACAGACCTCATGGTATTCTCTCTCTTAAATCCTGAGTTGTTTCAGCAACAGCAACAGAGGTGGAAACTTAAAAATAGGTGAATCTTGTAATTAATTTTATTCATTGTGTGTGTGATGCTGCCAAAGGAGATTCTGAGTGGTGTAGAAATTAAAAGTTATCAATAGTCTGGTGACATCAGGATCGTTGGATCGATCTACTGATAAATGTAATTATTTTTGAGTTAGCAAGTGAGAACTGTGGCTTGAAAAAAGTTAGCCTTATCTCAATCACATGAAGGCAGAAGTGATACCAATAAGTCCACTAAAACAGCTACATCCTAATAGGATCATGAGGGGATTGATGGGACTATCAAGAAGAATCATTGATGTTTTTGCCACAGTTCTCATCTATACATCAAGTCTGTTTCAAAGAAGGCCTCCCCAGCCATAGCTCTCCTTTGCTGACATGTTGTTCACATGTAGCCTTTGTTTTTTGCTTGAGGAGCAATACAATGTGCTTTCTCCAGACTGGTTGTTCAGAAAAAAAATTTGAAGGTCAAACCATGAAAAAGGATTAGAAGGGTCTGTTTATTGATGATAATCAGGGAGAGTTTTACCTAAACACAAATCTTCACATAATACTAATTTTGTGTATTGCTTCATAAGATCTTTGCTACTGTTTCACAGAAACAACACCAATTGTATAAGTTCACTTGCAATTATTTCAGATAATACCGGGAATTTATTTTAAATAAATGGATTTTAACTCCAGGGCTCCCGTTGTTCCTACTTCGCTGCCTTCCTTATACAGACTTCCCATTTTACACATTTCTACCTGAAAACTTTCTAAAGGAAGTAAGGGCAAGATAGAACCAAATTTGACCTAGGCAAAGTCAGCTGTTGTTTAAAGACTTTGCTATACCTCTCCAGCCCAGCAGCCTGGAGACCCAAGCTGGCTGCTGTCAGCTCCCTGAGAGTTACAGGAAAGAGTGACTTCAACTGGCAAATAGGTGAAGTCATTTGTGGTTATGGCAAATACCATTTCCAATCTTTTCGTCCTTTGAGGACAGTGTTAGGAATAAGACTAGTGTTTCAGAGCTATACAAGATTTCTGTCCTTCTTTTTCTGTATCAAAAGTGGCTCATCCTGGGCATCAAAAATTAATTTTTTGTCTACAGAGTTGGCAAGAGTATTTTGGTTTCACTTGGCTATGCTGTCTTGAACTAACCTTTCACACTGGCATGTCATAGGTCCTACCACAGCTATGCAAATATTTTTCTTCAAAAGTAGCAAGCATTCAGTCATGGGTGTCTGGTCTTCTAGATTGCACTGACTGAATGCAACCACCTTCTTCAGTACAATGACAGGCCTGCTTAATAATTTTATAAATGGTAATTATATAATTTATGCACAGCCTGACACACACATTTTCCATGTCATGATGGAAGATATGTATCTTGGGTATGAACTGACTCTTCCTGACTCATGGTTCCTATCAGAACTACCTATACATTCATTTTTTATGAGCAAATATTATGTCTATAATTATTTCCAGAAATCTCTAGGACAAAAAATGTAAAATAAATACAGGTCAGATTCTGCCATTACTCTGTGTGCAAAGCTGCTTCATTGATATATAAGGTATTTATTATGGGATGATCTGTTTTATAAAATAATTTCCACTAAAAAATACATAATAAAGGTATTGGCCACAGACTCTGAAGCTTTAATAAAATCTATAGTACTCCCAAGCAAGAAAAAGAGAAATAGTAAAGAAACAATTCAGTATATATGATTCCCTCAATGTGTGTGTATGTATATATATATCATGTACATTTAATTTTCATCTTTTGAGAACACTTTTGAGAAGGAATCAGTCTATCATAGATGATAGTGCCATTTTTATTTTTATATATCTTTGCATTTCTAAGAATGGGATTTTTTTACAGAGGTGGAAAAATGTGTAATAAAGCCAACTGTATCCTGTTTAACCAATCACCAAAATAACCAGTTTCAATACTCTCTATGTAAAGTAAACTTTGTTTGCTTGTATTTTTACATTGACTAATGATGATAACTAATAAGGATAAATTAGTAGGTTTATGCACTTGAAAGAAGAACTTTCAGCTATCACCTCTTTCCACAACTATTACTGGCCAAGTCTCCCACTGATCCATGTGGATCCCATTCCACTGGAATTTCACTAAGGCTTCACTTGTTTTCTTTCAGTGTCCTAGTCAAATAATGTGTACACATCAATGGAGAAAATAGAATTCTGGAAATGTTCTTTTAATCTGAAGACCTATTGACAAAGTTCTTATCTCTCTTTGTTTGACAAGGTTTTCTTGAAGTCAAGGGATTTAGAGGTTGAAATCATAACAAAAGATAACTGGATGCCTTTTTCATCTTAAGGATCTGTAATGTATGTTTATCATTTAATTTTTTGAAAAAAACCTTTATTTTTGGTTTGCTATTGAATTATTTCTCATTACAGTATGGAATCACTTTGTCCTTATGCCTTGCCTTATTTAAAATAAATAAATGAATAATTTTATTTGTCACTGTGTTTTTTAGTAAACTGGCTTCACCACAGCATTAACATGTGCCTCTGGATGATTCTACTGATGAAGAGAATTGCAGCCTAAGGAACACAGATTTGCAATTGTCCATAAGGGCAATGAAGATAAAAGGCCTGAAGAGACCACAAATTTATAGCATAGAGCAAGGCACTACTTTCTAGCTGTTTCTTTATGTGTTGCCTTGGTTTTGGGACCATAATTACATACTGATTACAGCTAGGAAAAAAATTCTTTCCATCCTGAATAGTAATCACTGTATTACAGTGTATCATTCCCATCACTTTCTTTTGCTCTTTCTGAATGTTATCAGATCTATTTTAGATTTTAACATAGTTTTTGCAAAACATAAATTTCAAAATATTGTTTACATTACTTATAATGATGGTCATCTTGTGATTTATATATCAGCTAGTATATATTACTAACTAATTAACTTAGTATAACTGTGCATGTACCCATGAGACTGGATAATGTTAAAATGAAAGTCTGACTACAACTTCCCTGAGCTACATGATCTAGGTTGTGTTTGAATTTCCCTTCAGGTCCCTCACTTCAATTAAACTAAAATAGAGAACGTCAGAATTGTGTAAGGAAGCAATAAAACTACTGTAACAGAAAATAGTGCAATTTGTCTTAAAAAAATATTCTTGTTACCTCTCTGACATTCTCACATTACACCACATTTTGAGACAAAATTGGAGGGGCTCTAAATCACCCTTACTCAATTAACTTCCATTGAAACTGAGCTCATTCAGGCCAGCAAAAGAGGTCAGTGCCAAGAGTTCCGAATGCTCTCAGCCATGAAACAAGTCACTTGCAGATCATTAGGATGGCTTAAAAAGGATCCTTCCAAAGTACATTTTGGCTTTTCTCTCTGTTTTTTAAAACCTCAGTACCCACTGTGGTCACAGTAAGTGAGCTCTCTACTGATTAAAATGTTTGAAACATATTTAAAAAGAGACCAGGGTTTTCACCACCACTTTCCATCAGTACACCTTTTTTCCTCCGTCATAGAATTCTAGGCTCATGGGATTGAATGTAAAAGTCAGTTATACAATTCTTGCACTAAGTGATACAGTAGTCGCAATAAAAAGCATCCAAACTCACAAGACTAAATGTAGTGTATCCTGATCTAGGTACCATGTCCTTAAAATGCAGATACTTTACATGGTGAGGTCAAATAAAATAATATTTTTTAATGCAAATTCACCTGGTTTTCTATTTGCCTTGAACTGTTCTTGATCACCTAAGGATTGAGAGAGAAATCAACAAAAGCCCCCAGAAGTCTTGTTATCCCAACCTGTCTTTTAGGTCTGAAGACAAGGTGAGGGGGGGTGTTAATTCTTCCCCTGAGATGTCCTCAGAGCTCCCTCCCAAATGAGTGCGGTCTAGACTGTTGTGGACTTCCACATACTTGTCTGCAAGAGCACACGTACCTGTATATATGCATATGTACATAGACACTTGAGACTGTTTCATAGCATTGGCTAAGACATTTTTGGTGCAGTGGCATCTTAACAGTGGATCATGGAATATTTCAGGTTGGAAGGAACTTCAGGAGGTCTCTAGTCCAACCTCCTGCTCAAAACAGGGTCAGTTTGAGGTTGGATCCAGGTGACTTAGGATTTTATCCAGCCAGTCTTTTAAAACCTCCAAGGATGGGGAGAGACTGTGTATCTTCTCTGGGCAGCTTGTTCGGTTCTCTGAGCATCCTTATTGGAAAAAGCCTTTTACCACTTTAAACCTTTTATTTCAAGTTATGCACATTATGTCCTGTCCTGACATCATACACCATTGTGAAGAATATTGGCTCATCTCCCTGTTTGGATTTGCTGTTTAGGGGACTTGACCACAAAGCTGTTTCTTCTAAAGGCTGAGCAAAACCATATCCCTCATCCTTTCCTCACAGGGTATGTGATCCAGCCCCCTGAACATCTTCATGGGTGTCTGCTGAACTTTCTCCAGTTTATCGATGTATTTCTTATATAGAAGGGCTCAAAACATATTTACACATCTAATGTACTGGTGAAACACTTAAATGATTTTGAGAATTTTCCCATCAGTCTGTACACTAGAGGTCATGATACAAGTTATAAGAATAAGAAGAAATGAAACAGCCTTGGTGAAATGAGTTCAAACCGCACTTGGTAAATTGGAACATGAACTGCACAAGATTGTAGAATCCTGCAGAGAAGTTTTGATTTCTTCAAAAGTGTATCGATAATTGTAAAATATGTTGCAAGAAAGTAGATAGGAGCATTTCAATTTTGTTCAAGATCAGGTGAAAAATTACTTTTGAATGGCTTTAGGTTACTGAAATACGCTTATGATAATATAATAGTTATCACAGGTGGTCTTTTTTTTTAATCATAGTACCAGAATATCTAAAAAAAGTAATGTCTTTTTCATTTGATTTCAGACTGCATGAAAACAACCAAACAGGTGTTCAGTGTCTCAATGTTACAGTGATATGCGCAAACTATTAAACATCTGCTTTTTAGGGGTACATATTGCCAGCAGGCTCAGAATACTGTTAAAAGATTGCACACTGCATTGCAAGTCTGAAGCATTACTGTGCTAATAGCAGTTCATGCTAGGGGACTTGCTGATTTAGGTATGTAAAATATGGCAGTGTGAGTACCTCCTATCAAGAGAAAGCCCGTGCTTTAACAGTACTTCGCATATTTATTATGTTATTATTATTAATGTACTAACACCTAAAGGGGATATTTGATTCCTGAGAAAGTGCTTAATCACTAAGACTTTTAAGCCAAAAATGAGTATCAGGTGTCTATATATTGTGCTAAACCAAGTTTAAATTTGTTGGACTCAGATTTGTTTGTTGGATTCATCCCCTGTGAGGAATGAAACTTGTTTGTACCACGAATTCTCGATGGCCCTTGGCAGAAGGGAAAGGCCACCAAATTCTCAAGATAGCTCTGGTTTTAGCTATGTGAAATAACAGAACTTCAGAGACTTTGGTAGAGTATTGAGTTTTAAAGGTATTTATGCAGTTAAGGATGTTTTCAACTCCTTTTTAATATTAGATGCTTAAAGTGTACTGCAGGGACCGTTATACTTTTCTGGGTGTTGTTTGTTGCTTAATCACAAGCATCTTGTTCAGCACCACTTAATTTAGCATGTCTTAGCTAGGGCAATTCTGAAATTTGCTGCAAAAGCTCTGACAGCATACCTACTTCCCCCACCTCCAAAACACCATCTCCAGACAAGCCTCTTCCATCTACGTCCTCAGCTCTTTGTAGATAATAGTCCTGATTCACACAGGCAGAGCAAGCAGAGCAAATTTATTCTCTCTATTTGAAAGGGACAACACTGTCAGTGAGGGAACTTTTCTTCAAGTTGCTGATTGTCACCGTTTTGCCCCGGTGAGGATGGGATATGTGCAGCTGTAAGACAGCTGCCAATGAAGTGTGTACAGCCAACCTGCTAAAGGAGCAAATGTCTGTAATGTCCCTAATTTAGTAATGAAGCCAATCAGTTCTAATTAGTTTGTGATTAAAGAACTAGCTATCTTCTAGGCTGTGCAAAGAATAGTGTTTGTGGGTAGGCTGTCTTCCAGTTTTAGACTGAAATTTCCTTCCAGAAGCCAATTGTCCATGTCTGGTTCATGGTATCAAGCAGTCCATTAACTAGCTGCTTAGTTCTAATTTTGTTGGTGCTCTCATTTTTATCAGCTCCTGAAAAAACACCTTTAATTAGACTAGTGGGGAAATTACAGATTTTCACCTGTGGAAAATCATGTGTTTCAGCTGTTTTCTACATAGCTTGTAGAACAAAATGATGTTTCACCATCTCCAATGAATTACATAGGTTTACTTTGACAGTAACACATGATAAAATTGTAGTCTATAGCAATTCAGAGCTCTTGAACCTGTTTTCCATTCTGACTGTCAAATGTTGCCTCTTCTCGTACAGAAAAATAAAAAATTGAAATAAAAAGTATTTAATTTTCTATGACCATGTAGCATTTTTCCTACTGGTTGCACTAAGTGAAATTAATTATTTCTTTTCCTCATCATGCCCTACTTGCAGTGCGATAGGATCACTAAAATGGGGCACAACAGCAAGAGATGGTGGATAGGGCAAATGGTAAAGTTAACATTTTCTTCAGCTTTTAATATTGTAAAATGTTGCTATTAGATCTCTTATATGCTTAAATTTTACTTGTCTCTTTACTTTGAAAAGAATGCTTTCATATATCTTCCTTTTTGGCTGCAGTTGAAAAAATCCTCCCACTGCTCCTTCCTGAAAAAACCCACTCTCCTTTCCACAAAAAAATTCTGTCATGAGTACTTCTATCTTGTCCAGCTTCAAAAATTTCTTCTTGGAAGTTAGATACTGTGAATACAAACCCAGTAGTAACTGAGAGTGAAATTATTTTAAGATTCATTGTTACGTTTATTTTTATTTTACATTGGTTTTCCTCGCATTTCTCTTGAAATCTTTTTACGTACCTGTCTCCTTAGCAATAACATGTAGCCCTGTGAATTAATCCAAATGTGATATATTTTGTTGTAACTATAGTCAGTCCTTGTAACCACTGCAAGAAAATATAACAATTTTTGTTCTACTGGATCTTTCTCTCTATCTGCATAGCAGTTGACTAAACAGTAGATAGTATGTTTGATACTGTTTTATACTAGCAATGGGCTTTATCTGATGACTGCAAAACTGTTGCAGAGACCAGCAGCAAAATGTGATTAAAGAGCACTGGGTAAACCAAGGAAAATAACACAGGCCACCAAGGATGAGCAGAAGGGATGGAATGATTGGGCTGGTGGCTGAGGGAATTTCAGGTCTTCTGTTAATAGAGCAACACCTGGGGGTGAGTGGAGTATGGGGGACCAGAGAAGCTAAATAAGAGAAACCATTTTTTCAACAAAATGCTAAACATCACAGTGAGAGTATCTAATGCTTGAGAAAAGGGATATTTGGGTTATTAAGCTCTGTTTAAATTCAAGATTTAGACTCAAGCAAAAGACTTTAGACTTGTCTTTAGACAAGCAAAAGACTCTTTCCTTTCTTCTCCCTCCCCTCCCCTCCCCTCCCCTCCCCTCCCCTCCCCTCCCCTCCCCTCCCCTCCCCTCCCCTCCCCTCCCCTCCCCTCCCCTCCCCTCCCCTCCCCTCCCCTCCCCTCCCTCCCCTCCCCTGCCCTCCCCTCCTCTCTCCTTTTTGGTGAAGTGGCCACAAATACTTCAGAAAGTTATTTGTTTGGATACTTCTTTGTCTGTTTATACTTCCAATAAATGCTTTCCAATTGCAAGAAAGGCCTTTCTTGAGCATGATGTCAATCAAGTTTGTATCTAAAACCAATAGTCCTGCGGAAAAAAGTCCCTTGAGTTTCTGGTCTGAAGCTTAAACTTAAAATCTCTGACAGTCAATAATCAGAGGAAAGTATTTTTATACATACTGCTGTTATGCACTGACGGTTTTCTGAGTTTAAATGCTAACAGACAATGAATAAATTCAGTTGTTTGTAGTGAATCTTTCCTCTTGCAGATAGCCATTGCCATAGGCTTTGGAGTTACACACTGAAACCTGCATTAGAATTGCTTGCAGCCTGTGGGGTTTTAAAATGGTATCAGTTATTTCTACCTATGTGCCTGGACCAGTACACTAGCAATTTTTTTCCCATAGATAGAAATTCCCATTGGTAATGTTTGTTAGAAAATGTAGGTTCTATCTACATACTTACCTCGAGATATGATTTGTTTTAAACTTGAGAAATTCAGCAAAATATTTGGTTGTCTATTCATGCTAACACTCACCTGAATACTGACATTATTCTTAGTAAGAAATAAAGCACCTAAAGTTCAAACAACATTTAAAATATTTTTGCTAAGGCAGTTCTTAGACCTCCATGTTAGCAAACAGTAAGCAAGTTGTCTCCTTTATCCTCATGTTATTTTATTCAGAATGCTCATCTAAAACTTTTGACATGGTTTAACTATGACAAACACATCTCATTTTAGAACATAATTAAAACATTTTTCCTGTACCATTTTGATTTGGTGAAAAATCTGTAAAACGGTATTTCTTATTCACAAATCAAACAGACAACTTTTGAGGCTGAAATTGTCTATGTCTTTTAGAATTTAGGGAGTGTTAATTAATGGTAAAACTCATGGTTTTACATTTGAAACAGAATTTCGTGTGTTGTTAAGTACTGGTATATGTAAAACAAAATCTTAAATCTGACAAATAAATTAACGTTGTGCATTCAATTTTTATTTTTACAAGTAAAGAAAAATATATATAATTTGACAATTAAAAAAGTGTAATACCATAATAATATGGAATCAGCTGCCTTCCTTTAATATGTACTAAAACTAGAAATATACAGGAGTGAAAGAGACAGTGGATCACTAATACTTCTAAATGGTATATGGTATAAGACTCGAGCATAAATGAGATGTAAATCTCTGATTTCTAAAATAAGAGCAGAAGAACCAAGAGGGGACTTGAGTGATATTTAAATGACCATGTAAATATTTAAGAAACATGCAAAATACATGGAATTATTATATAGAAATCTTTGTAAAAGTTAAGTGTGGTTTACTCTCTGGTGTAAAACCTGGAGAAAAATCTAACAAAACCTATTGTGATTTCAGATTTATTAATTGCTGTGAATCCTTCCTTAGCAACACAATAGTCTCTCTACCTTTTATTTAAACTTCTACAATGTCTTTCTTTTTTTCTGCAGGTATGTGCTCTCAGGTTGTCAGAATTATTGTAGCCGGAAAGTGAACTGGTATAGGTGAATAGATCTCTACCAGAACACCATTTTGAGGTCTTCTGACAGTAAGATTAGTAGTGGTCTGCCTGCAGTTTCAAAGCTGTAATCTGTTTATAATAAGAACATAAAATTTTTAAAATCCTATATCCACTTCTAGTTTTGTTCATACTAAATATTATATTCCTACATGGGCAATTGTATTGATATTGACTAGTCACGTGCCTGAAAGAAATATTGCTTATCCCACTGTATTTTTTTTGATACACTTTTACTTTTAAATGCATGGTATGGTTCTTAGTGTGGTTGGCAGAAACCATATCCTATTGTGTCTCTGTTATTTTAATGCAGTCATTAATGTTTAGCTTAACATACGCATATTAGCAAATCTTGGCTCAGCAAGATGATATTTTACATAATATTGTCTCTGCTAGATGTGGCAGACTTGGGTTTTAAATGTTTGAGAGCTCTGAGTGCCTGTGTTCTCCAACTCTATTCACTCTTTTAATGAGCTATAATCAAGCAGTGTGAAGGCATTAATTAGAATAAGGAAAGTTTTTCACTCTGATAACAACATTCAAATTGTTGTAAGGGACTCTCTCAAAGTACAGAAACGGGAAAAAATTCTTTTATTAGCAATGCAACCTTAGTTTGCTTTTCTGAGACAAAACACTCTAGTAAATGCCACATATAGTATAGGAACAAAATACTCCAATATAATTAGGATAGTGGTTTAGTTCCACTTTAATATGTATTATTGTGAATTTTGTGAAATGTTTTGCTGAAACAAATGCCCAATTTACTATGAAGATCAGGAAAAATGTTGTGGTATTTCCAATGAAAAATATTTGTGGGCAGGGCAAGAATTTTTAAGTTGCTTCGGTTACAGAACTGGGCAAAGAAAAAAGTTAGTTTTTCATTTGTGATGGTGTTAAACTGAAAATTATTGAAGCATATTCACTCAATATGGAATGTTCTTGCTATTTTCTGTTTAAAAAGTGTTTAAAAGATGCGAGGTTTCAGCCCAGTTCTGAGTAGGAAGTTTTTTTAAAAATCTCTGTATTATTCTAGGGATTGAAAAACTGTTTCTTTCTCAGACTTTTGCTAATTGGTCTTGCTGTCATGTAGTTTTTTGATTTTGTTTTGTTTGGGGTTTTTTGTTTCTTTTTTTTTTTTGTTAGTTTTTTGTTTTGTTTTGGTTTTTTGTTTTGTTGTGTTTTGTTTTGGTTTTTTGTGAGTTGGTGTAAAGAGGCATAACCCCCAAATAATTACATCAAGGATCAGTTGACTAAATTGCAAACCCATATCCATCAGTTGTTGGAGAACAGTAGACAGTCATTTCACTGTTGTTGCTTCTACATTCTCAATTTTCTTTTTTGGAATGACTGAGAAAATTGGTATAATCCTTAACTTCCTCTCTGAATTGCTTCCCAAACTGACACTGTACTATTACAGAGGAGCCACAGGTTTTGTGATGCTCTCTGTAAACTAACTCATGCACAAAGCAAGCATCACTGTTACCATGCAGCTATAAGAAAACCCAAATCCCCCACCATAAAAGTGTAAAATGACCTTAAATTTGAGTAAAAGAAGATGATAATCTGCATTATTTGTTCAGAGAGAACACACTCCGTAATGTGTGAGGAAAACAGCTGAATAATCGGGAAGACTTCAATGGGAACAACATATGCTCCTGGTGCTTCCTGCTGAGCCTGATGAAATGGCTTACAGTTAAAGCCATTCCACAGCTTTCTGTGGAAAAAATTGTTGCTGCAAAGATGGGAAGTTCTAACCAATTCTGACAAATAGAGGACTATCATGCCTGAGCTGAAGAGTGGGAGACCACTTACAAATTACTGTGTTTTAGTTGTGATTGGGATTGGCCCACACAGAAGATCAATTGCAACACAATATTTATCTTTGATTTCATTTGCTTCCAAGTGCAGCTTAAATAAAATTGTTTTGCAAGCCAAGTAATGGGGATAAATAATTTAATAGTGAGCAAAAAATGGACATTGTAGCTAAGAACTGAAAAAAGTGTTACTATGTATCCAAAATCCAGTCTGACAACTATCCCAGCGGTTACGGTGGAGTCTTCCCTCACTGTTCCCCCATTCTTGACTTACTTCTATACTATTTCTTTATGTTTAGGTAGAGCTTGAGTGACTTTAGTCATAAATACCTTTGTTAATGACTGATGTAAAGTTCTCTTGCTTTGTATTTAAGGATACAGTCAAAAAAATATAGAGCATATGCCTGTTTGGGGGTGGTTGTACTTTGGAAGCAGGTGTGTATTACAATTAGGCTTCCTCATCCTAGAAGAGAGATTTCACCACAGTTGCTCAGCAGCAAGACATCTTCTCCTATCTCCCTTGGTATAAAAAAGCTGCATTATTTTATCAACTGCAAAGAAACATTGATTGCCCCTCCCTGCAGGGATTTCTACAGAACCTGGCCAAGGTGTCTCCACTCTGCTCCACCCTCCATTCCCTCCTCCTTAGCACGTACTTACTGTTGTATGGGGAATCATCGTTAGCTGCCAACCACATTCCATCCAGAGAGTAGCAGCTGCATATTACCCCATAATTTCCATACTGCTATAAATTCTTTTAGGATGTGAATATAACTTCTCAGTTTCCTCTAATTTTTACCCCCAACCATATTTCCATAATGTCACAAGTTACAAACCAGGCATGTCCAATTGCCTTATTTAAAATTTTTATATTCTTAAGAGAATAATTGCTAGGAACTTTGCTCTGAAGTTTTCCTATTGTCATGGACTTATATGTCACAGAAGTTATTTCTACATGTGCTTTTAGATTATCAATAAGAACAGGCTTTTTAAAGTTTAGTTGAATTATGCAACAGTTGTCATCTAGTAGATTAGTGTCTTGTTGGAGAGATCAGCAACTTAAATTTTGATTGTTTGAGACAGTTGTTTCTATCTCACAGGTGATATCATCACCCATGTATGAATCCATTCTTATCTGTCTTACATTAATCTTTATTTACTTAATATATGTTGTTAAGTTTTTAATGAAGATATATTTTAAATTATTGTTTTAAAGCCCTGATTTATCTTGGTTATGTTCCTTGTGATCTCTTGATTCCCAGTTGATACCTATGGAATTGACAATGTCACCTACTTCACTTTCTTCCCCCTTCAGATGAGCAGACCCAGTCACATCCTTTTCCATCTAATCCACATCTCACCTTCCTACTATTATATTCCTTATCTTTCCATGTCATAGCCAAGTTGCACCATGCTGAGCAGGATACACAATTACCCCTGCAGCATAGGAACTACAGGATGAAAAGAGGAAATGATGAGAAGGTATGGAGGTAATATATCCAGCAACAGTCCAGCTTGTCACTCTTGCTCAGGAAGTGCAAGAGTTGCTGTAGCAACTCTTTCACCTCTACAGGCTTATAGGATCAGTCCTGTGTTTCACTTCAGGATTCCAAAAAGAGATTTCAAATCCAGGAACAGCTAACACATTTCCTGAGCTAGTGTCACCACTCTCCTAGATCTTCTCTAGTAAATGTCTGTGTACGTCTATGTATGTCTATGTCTTGACATCTTGCTTATGTCTAGTTTGCACTTCTCAACAGCTGAATTGGAAGACCTGCTGGTAAACACCATGGCATATTTCCCTGGATTTCTGTTGTTTGGAGATGAGAATAGGAAGGGATGGTGTGAGACCAATTCTTGTCTCAGCTCTTGACACACTATCAGACCACAGGTCCGACAAGTGCAGTTTCAGGAGCTGGGAACATCTTCTCACTCTTTGTGATAAAGACACAGCCTAAGCAATTTTAACTGTAGGATGAGAAATTGAAGTGATCACTAAGAAAACACTAAAACATTTATTTTACGAGATACAAATTATGTTCTTTCAGATCACCAGTGTGTGTAGAACCATGCCTCATAGAGCTGAAAGTCAAGCTATAAATGAAACTGTTATTACTTGATATACAAGTCTGAATAAAAATCATAATAACATCTTCCAATTGGGTAATATTATATCTGTAGGAGCTGACCATATTTATGGTTAGACAATACACATAATTTTATTGCTATACATTAACATTTATTTAGGGCAGTGCAGTGAAATTTAAGTTGATGAGTTCTTGTCATCTTTATAAATGTTATTTTATTTATCTAGAAAGAGAAAATGAAAAGAAACCTCAAGAAGAAAGAACACATAATCCAATCTTTTGTGTTTTTTTTTTAGTTATGCAAAACACAGAGATTTCTCTATTGCCTTCTGTGTTTGACAGATTTAAAAGTAATAATTCTGTGATGTTCCTCACCCCTTTGTATGCACAGAAACACATTCAGTCCCAAAAACTTGGGTTTTTTTCTCTGTAATTTATAGGATAAATTACTTTATGGTCACGTATCTGTGAAGAGTGACGGTAAAATATTATGCCATGCAATAAATTTATGCAAAAATGTTTTATATGTGTTTAAACTGCAGTATAGCATAGGGGAGAACAATATTGGTTTTTTTCCCTTTTAAAATTTGTAACAGTCAATGCACTTGCTTAAGTGTTTGCAACTTTTAGTGTTTTATGACTTAGACTTTATTACAAAAAATGATTCCTCTCTGTCTTTCACCAACCCCCCACCCTTCAACATACACAATTTTCTATTTGATACATGAAGGGAATTATATTTATCTTGGAAATTAAAGTGGATGTCCTTCAAACTCCTCCGGTACTGACCGTCCTGTTTAGAGGATGTGGAAGCTTTGGGGGCACATACAGGTTACTGACTGCTGTGTGTCACCAGCAGTTCTGTAAACCCTGTCCTTCACTTGTTGTCCCATAGTCCTGAAAAAGGAAGGAGCAATAAAAGTGGAGATCATGAACTCTACCCATCACTTAGTGTTAGAAGGTAGTTCCCAAATGAAATAAGTTAATAAATTTGAAAACTAAATAAACTACTTGTCTTCCATCCTTCATGTCCTCTTTTATGTCTGGGCAATGCATTGCAACTAATTTTGTAAATTTCAGCACGTGCAAGGAAAAGTTTTTCCTGTTTATTTATTTATAATGGAGTAGCAGTATTAATTATTTTGCCATTCATTAGGTACCATGTCTTGAAAACTGACTGCAAAGTTACTTGTACAAATCACAAAAATGAGCTCTTTGCCTTCTTCTCTAAGTGGTTGGTAGCTTTTCAAGAGGCAGTGATTTTATTTCTTTTAACTAATCCCTGAGGAGAAATAAAAGCACATCATCATTTTTCAAGGCTATCTATTGCTCCCAGTGCTCAGGGGTGTTTAAAGCACAAACCACTACTGCTTGTCAGATTACAGACTTGTTCATATGTTATCACTGTAATGTGAGATGGTGGTACTGAAGTGCAGCAAACAGAAAGGTTTCTGAGTATACTCCTTAGCTTTTTTTCCATGTCAAATGGGCTAAAGAAAGATCTTGTGTACAGTATGTTTTCAGGCATGAACAATATACTTTTAAAACCTTGAATTCAACAAAATTGAAATTTTAAACTGATAAAATCCTGTGTTTAGATATAAAAACCCCCATAAATAATATATAAATTGTTAAAACTTAAAAAAAAGCATAAAATTTTACCTCATTTCTAAATAATGTTAAACAATATGACTGGATTTTTTTCAAGCTGAATGAGTTGATAACTTGGTAGATAACCTAGCTGTTCATATTTGTCTTCACTAAGGTAAGAGGAACTTGACAGTAAATTTCAGCAGGGCAGATTTCACATCAAGATTTGCAGATCCCTTTTTCTGAGGACAACTAAGATTTTGAGCCTTTGAAATCAGCATCTGAATACCTATAAAGGACATGAGATTTCATGTTGGTTATCCACTTAAAATATAATTTTCCTGATTTTTATTTTTTAACTTTTCCCCTTAGTAATATCACCTATTAATGTAAAAAGTTCTTTAGATTTGGACATAGATGATTAATTCAGGCAATTCCTGCAGAACAAAAATTATATAATGCATTGTTTTCCTCTGTATTCCCTCTGAAGGATAAACGTCCCTGTAGGAAATAGCAGACAGAACATGATTCTCAATGTGAAGCATAATTCACTAGCAAATACAGGAAAATGTCATAGAATAAGCACTTCTCAGTATAGAGACAGATGGTCACATCACTTGGCAAGCATTCAGTTTTTTTCCCTGAGATGTTTAAATAATGTTTATCAAACAATAGACAGGGATAAAAATCAAGATAACCTTAAATTTATCTAAAACAGGATGGCAGGCTGCTCCAGAAGTGTACTATAGATAACATCAAACAACTGTTGAATGAAAGTCAAAAAGGTGGAAAGAGAATTTTTCTACTGGACTGTAGAAATGCACACATCTATATATATCTTTTCCTTGTAATGAAATGTTCTGTCACCTTTTCTAGCCCAAAGCTCAGCACACTGTTTGTATACCTAGCACAGTGTAAAATGATGAGAGGTAAAAGCAGAAGGCCATATTTTTGTGTTGGATAGGTGAATCCTGACTTTACCTGTCAATCCAACTGTAATTATTTATGTCATAATGTGAATTTTTGCATGCAAGCACTCATGCAGGTATGCACACATGCACACACAAATAGAAGTAAACTCTTTCTCTTTTTTCTTTAGGCTTAGAAAGAATTGCGAGAGATTCAGCCTATGAGCAAGAAGGAAAAGTTCAGTTTGTCATTGATGCAGTGTATTCCATGGCCTATGCACTGCACAACATGCATAAAGATCTCTGTCCTGGATATATTGGTCTATGCCCAAGGATGAGCACAACTGATGGTAAAGAACTACTTAGCTATATCCGGGCAGTAAACTTTAATGGTAAGTTACATGCATTCTGTTTTTGCCCCTCTCTTCTTTAAATGCTTTGGAAGTGACAAGATGTGTTTTATTCTTTATATAGGATACTTTAAGACACAGTGGAAAACAGGATTAGAAGCAGTTCTGCAATTTTTTCCACCTGCTCTGAAACACTGAGTATATTTTTCATCTTAATATTAAGTTACTCCCAAAAGAGGCAGAGGAAAAAAATAAGAATCTGTTGATCAAAATATTCCGGTGAAAATCTGCTATTATAGAAACAAGTTGAGGACTCATGCAGTCCTATTGACAGATTAAAATCATCTAACAGATGTTCTTATGTGTTTGCAAGAGAATGAATTGAAAAAATACCTTTTTTTTTTAGATTGCCTTCTTCTGACACTAGTTAATTTTCTTACAGAAGCGAGTAGTGAGAAGTTTCCTTTCAATGTACATATTTAAATCTCAGTTAAAACACTCTCTAGCAGTTCCAGTGTTTTTGCAGTTCATTGGTTTTGACTCAGTAATTTAGAGAGCTTTAACACAACTACAATATATATTTTTAAACAACACTACAATATGTTTTTAAACAACACTACACAATATTCTGTGCATCTGGCATCTGCCTGCTGGAGAAATATTACAGGTGCTTATGTTCTTAACAGCAGAGGCCAATGAAGAACAGGATTTATTTATGAATGTAGATTTGAAAAGTGTAGAACATACTTGATGGTGAAATAAAGTTGCTGAAAACCTAAATGATTTCATTAGAAGTCATAATTATTGTAGACTATATTTACCACTACTTACAAAGAAACGGAGCAATGTTCTTTGCTCTGTTTTGGTTGGAGTTTTTTCCTTACTTGGTGGTAGTTCATGTACTACACATGCCTTCTAACTATGCAGAGAGAAGCACTGTCTATCACAATTTATTCCAATGACCTCAGCTGCCAGCCTTGTTGAAAAAAGCACAAGGTCATTTTGAATTTAACTTCTGACTGGAAGATTTTTTTGCTTTAGGTAATATACCAGACCATTTGGTTTATAAAAATGTTGACTGTAGTCCACAGTTTTTTCTTCCTATGCAATTTTCATGAAAAGGGAATCCCTGACTCCAGGAACATAAAGTTGGAAGGAGTCTAAATGATTTTTTAGTGATTTTAAAGAACACTTGGAACATAATACATTACTGGAAAATGGGAAATGTGATGATGACAAAGGCAGGTAGCATAATGTAAGGTTTGCAGTGATAATTACCTACAGTTCCAGTAGATGTTGTTCTAGGTCTTCTGTTGTTAAAGCACATAGTGATCTGTTTTCATTTGATAAACTTGAAAGTTTATCATAAACATATAAGCTGTACATTTTATATGAAACCTTCCTCTCCCTAGATAATTGTATTTCATCAATATCTGTCATGATGTCTGTTGCTGACTCTAAGTATTGCAACAAGGTGAGACAAAAGCATTCTGGACACTAATGAAAAATACCTCTTTTTGAAATAGTGATTTACTGAAAGATAGGAAAAAAAGAACTAAATAAAAGAAACATTTATTTGAGGTTAATATTCTGAACCATGGGATGTGTTAAATGTTCCCAGTACTAGACTGGTCCACATTATGTACTGGTGTACCAATATTTTTGGGTGTGTTATATGCCCAAATATTTTATTTTCTCTGTCATGCATTGGGAGGCATAAGCAGATGATGGTCTTAAACACTTTGCCTTTTCCTATTAATCCAAAATTCCTGTTGCTCTGGACAGCGCTACTATTGTGTCTCACATAGGTGAATATTTACATAGGTTACCAGACCTCCTTGCTGGCACTTGGCAGTACTGCTGTGTAACGACTTTGATGAGCATCCTAGGCTCAGTCATTAATAATGTGTTATATTAAAAATGAGCTGACATATGATAGGAAAATCCTATCTTTCTCAGACATTCAAAATACTGGTTTTTTACCCTAACAATCACAGGATAATAGCACCACTGCAGTTATCAGGGACCTCTGGGGATCACCTACTCCAACCCTCTGCTTAGTTCAGGATCAGCCAAATCAGGTTACTTAGGACCATGCCCAACATGTGTTAAATATCTACAAGGATGGAAAATCCTCCAGAATTCTCTCTGAGTAATCAATTCCAATATTTTATCATCTTCACAGTAAAAAAAATAATTTCTTATGATTAAATACTTTTTCCTGTTTTAGAATTAAGGTTCTGCTCTTCAAGGTGATAGCAATTTCTAATATCAAAAAACAACTGGCATTTTTGAGACAGGCAGTTTTTCTTTTTATTCAATGTATCCATTTCCCCCCATGATCTTACCCTTATGCATAATAAACCAACTTCTCACCACTCTTAATTCAGTCTATCCCTCTTAACCAATGTGGTAATGAGTGGGTACAAGTCCAATTAATATGTTGTCACATTCAGCTTAGTGGGTTTCACCTCACAAAGTGTGACCTCTGTTATGATGGTCATCTGTCTGCCTTATGGAGGATATTTGCAAGGGTAAGAAAACATATATTTCTGTTTATGGGAGTAACTGTTTTGCTTTAGATTGTAAGAAATCACTTTGAACTGTGTTTATTTTTGTTTGGTTGGTTTATTTTAATTTAAAAATGATGAAGATTTGTTCCCCTGAAGGATTCATCTGTGTAATATTCCATGACACCTTCATGACTGAAGGATGATCATAACCGCCAGTGCACAGTATACTGATGTGATTGATATGACATTTGTTTCTGCTTAGATATTGTTTCAGTTGTGTCCTAAATGCAGAAAACCTCACAGTTCATCATGATTTTAAAGTGAATATAACTTAATTTGTAATAATCATGATTTTAAAGTGAATATAACTTCTTAATTTGTAATAAAAACAAAGAATTTTTTTGTACACAAGATGCGAATTACTGTAGACTCCTGTTTTACTATTGCCTGTGTTTTTCATTGGACAGCTAGGAAAGTATGTGTCTAAAACCAATTCCTTTCCATTTACAATGTTTAATAATTAATTTAATTTCATAGAATAAGAAACTGCTGTATATATCTAAAGAGTTTTTAAACAGTAGGAAATCTAAAAGCAGTATGGTGAGGTATGGCATACTTAGTTCCTTAGGTTCTTGATGGTCACTGTTAGTAGATTGTAACCAGCCCACTATGTTTCTTTGATCAAAGAATACTTAGACCTTTCAAATGTTTCATGGTTCTACTTATCTTTCTTTTTCCCAGGCAAAAAGTGAATACTATCACTTTATGTTGTTCTTATTTTAATAAGGTGCCATATTTGAAAGATTTTTTTCCTACCACTCTTTGAATCCAAGTGAGATACTTATGTGAAACTGATGTTTTTTATTTAAAGTTATGTAAAGTGAAGAGTTCTTCTATTAATTAGGTTTATAAATTGTGATATACCAAATAGTAATTGTGACATGATCTCCTATCACATTACTTCAGTGTTCTCTTTCTATTTAATTTCGTTATTCTGTCTACAAAACAAGCAGATGCTTTATAAGAGTTTTTATCCTTATATATGGCATGTATCAAGTGCAGAGAAGTGCTCTGCTGAATCCAACACAAGTGCTCATCATTTAACAGAAATAGGACTTGAGCGTGCATTTGTGGTGGATGGAAGTGTTTCAAAGGTGGTTTGGTTTTGGTTTTAAGAAAAAGATTTATCTTTGCATTTTCTTCTAGACAAAGAATGACAGCATGGATACAGTGCTATTTCTTGGGCAGGAATAACACATTTGTTTCTCTGTCTGTCTATCTGTCTCTTTCTCTTCCCTCCCTGCCTCCCTCCCACCTTTCTTTATAGGCAGTATAGGGTAGCTGGTCTTTTGCCTACCTTTAGTCATATATTTGTATTTACATTTACATTAACACATTTTAGTGTTTCCAGGGATAAATGGCAAGAAAATATTCCACACTTGAACACAATATATTTACAGATATTAAAATATGAGTCTTACACTGAATCATAAAGTAAAGGCAGCACTTGACCTGTACTCTCATACATGCAAACAGACATCTTATTTGCTTTGGTGGGCTATTTATCCCGGGGATTTACAGACATACTTTCTACTTTGACTATTTTTATGTGAACAGTGATAACTGAGAAGGAAGCAGAGAATAGGTGGAAGCACTGTCTCTCCCTAACATCAGTGCTTAGGTAAATGTTGTCTGCTTCTTTGGGAGGTCACTGCAATAGCACTTCCTTCTCCTGGTGAAGAAAAGACTTAAAATATATTTTAAATCTGAGTAACCTTTTGTTTGCTCTTCTCTGGACAAAGTAAAGCAACTATGTTGTTTGCTGGGATTTTGTGACAAATATGCAATAACACTGGAACAGGTTACCTGAAAAAGTTGTGGTGTCTTCATCCCTGGAGACACTCAAAACCTGACTGGACATGGGCAACCTACTCTAGCAGAGGAGTTGGACAAGGTGATTTCCAGAGGTCCCTGCCCGCCTTGGTCATTTTGTGATTCTATAACAGTAACTGGACTTGAAAGAAAGAAAAGTATATAATTTAACCCTACTTTACAATACTCTATTTTTCTTGAATTAATTTCATAATCTAAGTGGACTTGTAAGCCTTGCTGTTGCTTAGTTTTTAGGTATGTTAATTTAATGCCTTTGACAAAAGATTTATTTTAGCTGCACACACAGACACACTCATGCATGCAGAGTTAACCCTGTTTAAAAAGGAAACACCCAAAAAATTCATCCAAAAAATTCATCCTGTAAGGGCAGAATAATACTAGAGAATAAAAATAAAAGAACATAAACTAACAGATTAACTCAAAATAAGGTGTCAACACTTGTAAACTAAAAATTAATGATCACTTTACATTGTATTTTTTTAATGAGAAAATGGTACCTACACAGGACTTAAAAAAAAAAAAAAAACAACAAAAAGAATAATGAGATTTCTCATGGAGAATTTTGAACCCTCCAGAGAATCATTACTGTGGAATCATCTGTTTACAAAATTAATCTTCTCCTGCTATCTTTTGAAGTTGCAAAGACGTCAATCTATGCAAAACTCTACTGACTTAATATTCAGTTCAGACTGTTTTAAGTGTTTTCTAGAAGAAAGCTGAAACCTCTCTATTCTTTCACTGAGTACAAAATTTGCATTCTCAAGTCATTATTTATCATTAAAACAAAAGCTTTAAAATGGTGCACTTACAGGCTGATAAGTTTTGACATTTTTTGAGGCATAAAGAATAATAGAACTAAATGTCCCACACAAAATGTACTGGTGCTATGCTTTTCTCTCACATTTTTAAAAATCCTACTATCAAGTCTATAACTACCCACAGAGAAAAAACCCACCCATTTTTAAAATAGTTAAAGTTGGGCATACCTTGCAGTTTTTGCAATTTATGAGTTCTTATATGTAGTGAATAATTTAGTGGTTTGTACTTCAGAAACACTTAGCATCATATGATACCACTGCTACCACATTCTGATAGGGTTAAAAACTATCTAGGTATAATGTGAGATAATAGCAGATGAGTAGATCAGATAGGGACAAATAAGATTAACAATGAATTGGGAAGGGCTGAACTCTGCTGACCTTGCTAGGATTTACTGTGGTAGCAAATCTAATTTCACTAATCTGTACTATGCCGAAAAAATAGGTACTGATTTCAATTGCAGAAGTGGGAGTGGCAGGGGGAATGTCTGCTGCAGTTTTATTAAGATCTGTGATGTTTGTTCTGTCATAATTAAATCACGTCATGATTCTATGTAATTTTTTTTTAAAAGAAGATTCCTGATGTCTAGTTTCCCTAGCCTTTATGTTTAATGAATAAAGGAGTTGTTACCACCGTTAATTTATTATTGGGGATAAGCAGGGAATGATTTCAAATAAATTCTGCTTTGGTATGCTAATTATTTCAATGGAATTAATCTAAGTGGCTATACAAGAAACTAAAATTGCACAGTGATCTGAATCACTCTTAATGGATTTAAGTAATGTATGGCCATAATATAAACATGCACAGCAGGCAAAGCTTGGAGCTGCTGTGATTCTGAGGTACCTCACGATTTCATGTGATTAAAACCAGTGATTATGAAAATGCTGGGTGTGAAATTAGAAGGTAAAATCTAAAAGCGAGTTCAATTTATAGCTGTGCTCTTGCTTATGTACAGATAAGTACTGATTAATTGAGCAATATATATGCTCCACATACAAAATTCATGATGTAGAACTTGACTGAGGTCAATTCTGTTTTGAGGAACAAGGTCTAATTCATAGGGTATTTTAATAATTAATATGTAAAGGAAGGTGATAAAGGATGTACTCTCATTACCCAATGAAAATTGATTTGCATCTCTTGATAGGTAAGTATATTCAGATATATTAGACTACAGTTTTCTAATATGATCAAATGAAAAACTCAAGCTGTAGTAAAAACCAACCCAGTGAAAAAGTATCTGACTGGAAAGAAACTGGATCCATATTACATGTATTTTTTACCTTTTAATTGGTGTAAGACACATCAGTTTCAGTTCTACAGTGTTTTAAGCCCTTTGGACATCCTTACCTTTATTAACAAGAAGAAGGCCTAGTTCATAGTTTTAGGAAAAGAACACCTTGACAAGCTTCCTAACTTGAATGTTTAAATTTAAAATCTCCTCTTAAATCTATCAAATCAAGTAAGAATGTTTGTACAAGTTTTTAATTTTCTCGTATGGTGATTTATGAACTGTTTGATAAGACAACAGTTCTGCAAGCCATCAAGACAGTTATGAGGGGAAATTGATTGGTTTTTAGTACCTCTGTAACTGAATAACGTGAACCTTTTTCATTTTTCTACAACACCTTTTACTTACAAAATGAAATAAAACACATTAGAGAGAATATCAAGGTAAAAAAGGCAAGAAGGATTTTGTTAAAGGTATTTGATAGTATAAGTAAGCTGTATTTATAATTCATTAATGTAAACGGTGATCTATCTGGTAGGACCCAATATGGGACAAACTCAAAAAGGAGAGCAATTCTTCAGGGAGATCACTCTCAGTGAAATAATCTTAAAAAATCTGACATTCTAATATAAGGATGACAACAACAATTTCTTTATGTTAAGGGGAATGACAGTGAAATCAGGTCGGCTAAATACTGTAAGGTAGGAATTATAGTGAGGAGAGAATAAATTTATAATTAATAGACATTGTTGACATCATCAGACAGCACTGTTTAGTTTTTCAACTCTAGGGAGATGTACTCAACAGTAATCAACCAGGTTCAGACCTATAGTCAAGGCAGTACTGGATCCAAGAGCAAGTTAGACGTGTTAGACCTTATTACCAGATGTGACCTTAAGCAAAGACAGGGAGAATCCGAGCAAACTAAGCAAGTCATTCAGGAGGAAGGTGGTGGGATTCATTTCATCCCTTACAGGCCAACAGGTTTCCCTCAGTTTCGGTATCCAGTGAAGTCTACTGTGTCTCATTCTTCAGCAGTCAGCTATGAGCCACAGAGTTATTCAGAGGCTGGTTAAAGCATTTCTAATAGCATGAATTATTAAGTATGTGGAAGATAGTTTATCTTAGAAACTTCTCCATTTCAGCAAAGAAAGCATTTTCTATTATTTCTGAGGATTAAGATATCCAATAGTTTTGACCACACACCAGGTTATGTTTTATGCTGAAGAGATTGGACCCAAAATGTTGTTGGGTAAGACTCCCCATAGTCTTACCCAAATCTCTCCCTTCTAAGCCTGAAACAAAATAGATTTGATGCACAAATTCCCGAGGTGTTCTAGTTTAAATAGAGACTGGTTCTCTCAATCCTCTATCATCAGAATTGAGTATTTGATAATTAAAGGGGAAATAATTTGTTGTAAAGATTTTAGTTGCAATTCTGTGGATTCTATGCATTCAAAGTGATAATGCATTAGTGAGGCTTCCACATTAACATTTTTCAATTTGTGCCAATTTCTTTAGGTTATTAACTTTTAGAATTACATCAGCCTTTAATAAAAAAGTAGTTTGGAGTATAGGAAATACATAATACTCATTATTATTCGTTGGATTTGCAAGCCTGAATTCTTTTAAGCTAAGTCATAGCATTTGACACAGACACATGGCTTTGAAAGTAGTGCTTCTCTCTGTTACTTACATCTCTGTTAACAGTCAACTTGACTGCTACTCTACTTGAATACAGTTTTATTTGCTGGTATTTGAGCTAATTTTTTTAAAGATAAGAAGATTTTTAGAGGATATTCATCTACATTTCAGAGTATGGGTATTTAACTACTCTATCGAAATTTACACACGAGTCACAGCTTCATCTTTAAACCCACCAGTTACAATGGGTGAAGTTTTATTATCTGGTATGATTAACTTTGATTCTGACTTGCCTAAATTTTAGGCGTTCAGCTGGAGAGTGAAAGGATGTTCTACCACCCTCAACATTGTCAGGATAAAGAGGTTTAAGCCTCTGAACAGGTCTAGAAGGGAATCAGAAATATTTTAGTGCAGCATTGCTAACTCTACTTTGGATGAAGATGGTAGAAACACTGGAGCTTTGTTCTTCCCCAAAACTTTTAATATTAGTTTGGGATTCAAATGTTCACTAGACAAATAAAGCAATTGACTTCTAAGCCTTTAATCCAAAGGAGTCTGAAGTCATTTCTCAGGAGCTAGCCTTAAACAAGCACAGGGTATGACTGGGAGAATATTCTACAAGACTTCCTAGAAGTCCTATCCAAATGGACTCTCAATATCCTAACTCAGTAGAACTAAGTGGTTCTTAGTTTATATAAAGTCATAATTTTCATTGTATTTTTACTCTAGTGAAAGTAGAATTAGATATTAAGAAGAGAGGGTAATCAGGCATTGGAATGGGCTGCCCAGGGAAGTGGTGGATTCTCCATCCCTGGAGGTTTTTAAGATGAGACAGGATGTGGCACTTAGTGCCAAGGTCCAATAACAACGGCAGTAGTGGATCAAGGGTTGGACTTGATGATCTCGGAGGTCCCTTCCAATCTGGCTGATTCTATGATCCTATGAAACAGCTATAAAAGCATGACCCTTTATTTCTACCAAATCAGAAATTAAACAAGAAATCTTATGCAGTTGTTGGAATTTTTTATTTATTGAGCACCATACACAAGGAAGACCTGTCATCAGCATCTGGGTAATTTTTCATTTTCATTCAGATGAAAATTTTCTGTTTTACAAAAGATGAATTACAAGTTACCCTTTGATATTTAAGCACTATATCTGTATTATCTCCAAAGGATTAGAGAAGCTGGCACAATTTTAAAGTATTATTTTTTGCTAATAACCTTTTTTTTTGCCCTATAAGAAAACAAAAGAAGCCAAATCAAAACCAACCAACTTTGGATAGAGAAAGAAACTATCAAGATACTACCATAGTTTTAATATAAAGGAGAAAATTTAGCTTTAGGAAAAAAAACCCCAGACTTCCTTGTCATAATGATGTTTGATTATTCTATCAATCCCTTTTATTTTCTTTCAATGAACAGTGAAAAGTTATGTTAGGTTATCATGAAATAAATATCTTTCAAGTTTCTTGTAACATTCTTGCAATATGTGAAATGTAGCTTGATTACATAGCAACCTGATTAAAATAATTTTGTCAGAAATGGGAGTTAAGTTCGTTAAGTTCATTCTTGCAAGAGCCCAAAAATTTGTGCAGTTTTTTAAGCAACAGTTTTGCTATCTGTCTGTTCCTGCAGTACTTTTTTGCACGTTCAATTCTAGGTCTATGCTATCTACATGTCTTCTTGTAACATTTTTCAACATTTTAACTTAAAGCAAATAAGGATTCAGAGTTGCTAAAGACATTTGTAATTAGAATTTAAAAATATAACTAATAATAAAGGAGTAGAAATTTAGATCTATTCATGTTTAATTAATCAAGGAAAAAGTGATTGCAATAAATTTTTCATCTTAAATCTATGAAAACACAATAATATGCAAATATCACAGCAGTTAGAAATTGATCCTGGCTACAACAGTCCAGATGTTTCCAGTGCTTGGAAGCATTAAAAGCTATGGAGTCAACCTGAATGCCTTGGGATTAATTAATACTTTCTTAATTAATTTAACTCACCCTTTTTATTTCACATTCTGAAAAGGAATGATATCATTCAGTTTGCACAAATTTTTCTTGAAAAGTAGATATTAAATTTTACCTGTTCATTATTAAGTTGAAAATGGAAAAATCCATGAGCCAGTCAGGAACTCTCAGAAATATGTTTATCAACACTCGGTTTATAAAGTTTCAGTAGAAAATATAATGTTTATTTTAATGGATCTGAAATACTGGTGTTCATTAATTGTACTGGAAACCAACTGTAAAAAGTAGTCACCTTAAGAGTTTTAAAGAAGTGCTAAAAAGATAAAAGAAAGCAAAATCCAGGTCAGTTGGCAAGTAAACATATAGGAAAAAAGTTGCATTTACAACTACTTATTTTTGTTATGAGTATCATCTAGTCACTTAGATGTGGCTTCAAGTTTGGTTGTTGCACTTGCTCTATACTGGAAGACAGTTCCTAAGAATGTGAAAAGCGTCTTAGGAACATAGTGGTTACCTGAGCTGTCTGAGGAATACAAAACATCCTGAGATTACAGACATGCTCTCTAACACGTATGTTTATTTGCAGGAGTAGAAGAGCAGTACAGTTAGAGATAGTCCTTGACATTCACTAAGTGAATATTTCCATGGGAGCTGTATGTTTTTCAATGGAAAGGCAAGGGAGTTTGTATCTGCTTGTGGTAGGCAGAGGATAGAGTTTGTACAGACCTGATGGTAAGAAAGTACTTATGTATCACCCATGCACGGTATCCTGCTCCCTCCTCAGAATTTCTTTTCTTACATATACTCATCACACTCTTTAAAATAAGAAGGAGTGAAAAATTCTGTATGTTGCATCTTATGGAGACCTCAGTGCCTTTTGACTGTAAGGCTAAGCAAACAGATATAATCACAGAAGAGACATTATTGCTCACTCTGAGCTCCAGCTGGATCAATGTTTGGTTTTCCTGTTTGACTCTGCAGCTACCCTAGGGCTACCGTGGCCTTGCTCCAATATAGCTTGATCCTGAGTTGTGATACAAAAATTATTGGCACTGTTCCTGTATCACACATAATCACATTTTATAAATATATCCCTAGGTAGTGTTAAGTCACAACTCATAATATGGCCAGTTATGGTAGCTATGTCCCACTTTTTAGAGGTGATTATTATGCATTTTAAAAGCAAATAAAAATGATATATTTTTGTGAACCTCGAGTCATCATCTGCATGCAGGGCAGTTAGACTCCTCAAAACATGCCAGATTGTACAAACTTGAAAGACTTAGTGCAGTCTCTGCCATGGTTCTTCCAAGTCTCTACCCAGAGATCTGAAGAGAAAGCCTCAGGACATTAGAGTCCACTGCTTATCATGATAGAGAAAAACAACTAAAGGTGCTTGGAAGTAATCCGTATATTGACATAGAGCCACTGTGGGAAGGTTTCTGCCAAGCCAGTTGGCATTTGAAGGCTCCTGCTCTTGATAGTTACAAATTGTTGTATTGATCCTCCCTTGTACATGGACTAACTGCAGCTCAAACACTGATAATTTTTTCTGTGTTTTTCACTTTCACCATTTCTTACCAGCGAGGGATATTGTTCATGCAGAATGGGCTTAGGCAAGTTTCTTTCTTACCTGAACTTAAAATATGCATGGTTTTTTTCTTGTTGTAATAAGTGAGTTCTCCTAATTCTGAGGAGTGAGTACAATGAAAATAAATTAATATTCAAGCAGATGTTCCCAAATCTAAGTTTGCTATTTCAAGTTCTTACTGCTTACATCAATTTACACAGCAAATGTGAATGCATAAGTGTAGATGTGGTTTAAATATAGTGTTTTAATGAATTATTTAATGGTACATAGACACAGCTGGCTGTTATCTCAGTCCACAAAATTTTTGAAATAAAGACATGAACCATTCTCTCTAAACAAAGATTCTGAACCCCTATTCAGAGGTAATTTAAGATAAATTATTTTGTTTTGAATAGCAGAAACTTGCCCCTCCCATGGAGATGAGAGGCTGTAGCTGCTGAAAACAAATAAGGTGAAGAGCAGAAGACAAAGAAGGTAGCAAACGGCAGCTGAAGAGTCCAAATACACAGAGAGTTTTGTCTGTTCTGTATTCATATATAATCAGATTAAAGATTTCCTATGAAGATAAGCTAATAGACATTGACTGTATATGCCAAACAGTGAATAATACCAACGTCATTTGAGAAGCACATACTATTTTTTCCGCTTGTGAAAAAGAGGTGGCAAATTGTTTTTAAAGAAGAGGCTCACTAACACCTATAAACGCATACCATGTGAACTCCGTGGCCAGGGTCTAATCACCTATCTGAGTGTATGCCATGTCTGTGAATCTATTGCGGAGAGGTTGTTATGTACTCCTAACCAAGTGTGTTGAAGTCAGGTTTTCCAGCATCAAACACATTATAAGCGTTTGCCTAATGAATGGACTATTGTTTTTCAGTAGTTCGTGGAATAGTGTAGTGTATTCTAATTCTGAAGTAATTAAATTCTTAAAATACCCACAAAATCAAAACACTCATAAAATAGTTCAATTCTTACACTGGATTGAAATAATAATACAAACCATAAATGACCTTCAGAAAGAAATTTGTTTATCCTGTGTCATTTGATGAAAAAAACCCAAAGCCAAACAAACCAAGCACTGATTTAAGGATTTTCCTTTTTATCTTCTGTCTTATTATTTAATTAATTTGATTAATTTGATTTTGGTCTGAATTAAACTAAAATTAATTTTATGATGAAACAGAATTTCTCCAGGCCCTACAGCTGTACTGGTGAGTGATATTCTTATCAGTTCAATCACTCATGAAAACCAGCAATCAACTGATATTCCTGACAAGGATGCTGATTTCACTGAGCAATTTCAACAAAGTCTTTTTGTGGCTCTGGTCCTTGAGTAAAATCCTCTGGGAAATCAGTCCCAGGAATGAAGTCTCTTAGCTTCCAATATTGCTAACCTTCAGGGCAAGCCCATGTGAAGTTTGGGCAGGGCTCCCTTGTACCAAGGTAGTGCCATGTCAGCAGAGCCGAGAGTTGCCTCCCTCAGCATCCAGGATCCCTGTGAGCTAGTAGCTGCAATTCTCTTGATTTCTGTCCAGAGGGGACAACTCAGATCAGAGAAATAGACAAAAAAGAAGTGTGCTTCTCTCTCTTGGATCTGAGCTGCAAGGGGGTGAAGAAAAAACTGTGTGTCTCACTGGTTGGACCAAGGAGCCTCTGAAAAGGGAAGTGTAAATGCTGATCCTACAGTAACTTAGAAGTGCAAATCATTGCTACTTGGACAGTTCTTAGATAATTAAATTCAACTCAGGTCTTAGTCACTAAAATAGGCATCTGAAATCTGACCCTTCTTATTATTCCTTTTCCCATAAAAAGGTTGTCTTGTTTCATATGGGTGATTTTCAGATTGTGAAGTCCTTGCAGTCCCTGATAAAATAGACCTTGTAATTGTAGATGTACAACGATTAAATGGGAGGTGGTCATAAAAGGGAATAATTCTCATGAGGTTCAATGTCTTCAGAGACTACATATAGATCTATTATTGAGGCTCACATATGAAAAATTAATATAGATCTATTGTTATAAACTTTTATCTTTATTTTCTTGATTTTGTATGTGTGTCTGTCACTCCTGATATTGTAAGGATGACTAAAAATATTCTTAGCTTTTCTTCCTTGCTACTTCTTCTTCAGAGGTCCCTCCGTCAGAATCAATAACAACCAGATCAATGAAAAAATATTTCAGAAAATGTAAGTCTTCATCTTCCTTGTCCTGACTTGCTAATGATTTCTAATGCGGTATTAAGTAGGAATGAGCACAGATCTTGATATGAATTCCCGGACAGATAAGTAACAAGAGGGATTCTGAGGAGGGAAATGTTGAAGGATGATGAAACCTGACAATAATAGAAGACTGTGGAAAAAGCACTGAGGGTGAGAACAAATGAACATGACTCCTATAGAACAGGGTCACAAGCCCCCGCCTGAACCATATGATTTGTTGCCAGGAAATGGAAAATAACAAGGTTAGGCACAGAAAGACAGAAGGGCTTTAACTTCAGCAGATTGACATGCTACAAATATTGCACAGTAGATAGATTAGAGACAAGGACTATTTATAATGGTATTGGTTTTTTCATTTTTCCCCCATGAGAAATAATAGCAAACAGTACAGACACATGATGATGTAGGTGATAAAATATGCAGTTTTTCCTAACACTGTGAAAGGTAGTAGCAAGACTACTATGAAATATTGGGTTTACCTTATTCTGTGTGTGTCATGCAACCAGAAGAAGTGGAAAAGGGGACAAGTATAGAAATGGAATAACAGAGAATTTAGCTATTCATATAGCCAAACAGTATAGGAATAGAATTCAAGTTGTTTCACATTAGATATGAAGAGTGGAGGTGTCTACACATGAACTAGTTGATTACACTGCTTTTATAGTGAATGGAAAGAGATTTACTTGGTGGGGCATGGTTCACCTCATCATTTACTTCGCTAAAATACACGAGATGAGTTGTGCTGACAGCAGAGCAAATCTATAAAACTGTATCAGCTTTAGTTGTCTATTGCCAAAAATAGGTGAGATTACTCCAATACTATTCTGATTTTTGGAAGAAAAAAAGAGCTTGAGGATGGAAACTAGGAATAAAGTGATGAGTTATTATTGCAAATCACCTAAAGGGTGTCTACCAAATGAAAGAAGAAATGGTAGAAACTTAGAGGACATGCAAAAGCCATATGATAACACTACTTTGCAGAGAGATATTAATCTAATTATCAGTAACAAACATAGTAATAATAACCATAAATTATTTAATAATAAGATTAGACTATTATTTGCATCAACTTTAAAAGCAGTGAAAGGAGAAGCAATCCACATGGAATTCTTTCATGTATGCACAGAGGTTGTATAGACTATTAAGACACATCCAAATGATAAAATCTCCTTAAAGACAAAACTTTCAGTATTGAAGAATACAGTTAAAATGTATTTTGTCAAACAAGATTTTAAACTATATCAATATGAAAAAACCTTTAAAACTGAAAATAAATCTGCAGGTTACAAAGCTGACAAAGGGAAAAGAAGAGGACAAAGCAACTCAGGAAAAATAAAAATAAAATTGGTCACAAAAGCCTACCAAAACCTGTAGGAAAAATTGGTGGATAAAACCATGCAAATGCAGATGATAACATATTTTGTGTCTGTACAATATTTAGACAAATAATTCTAAATTCAGGGGTTGACAAGGCTGGGGAACTAAACATTAAGCAAAAAAAATTGTGCACGAGAGCAAGCAACAGTACATACAAAGTTATTTATTATTTGAACTCAAGCAAACTGGAGAAGTTACCCAGGGAAAAGAATTAAGTGTGGTAGAAGAGTTTTCTATTTAAGACTCTGGGGATCCCAATGAGATAGTGCTATTTTTCAGTTGTCATTTGTCAACACTGAGAAAAAAGGAAGCAATTTTGACCATTGTGGCTATAGAAATGAGATTAGGAAAAGAGTTATATAATTCATTGTTCTGTAGCATTCACCCTTATGGCATCTGTCCATCCAGTACAAAATGACCAAGCATTTCCAAGAAAGAATGCAGCATATTCTAAGAAATATATGCAAAATCATTTGATATGTGAGTGAAAAAGAAACAAGAATGAAAACTTATACAGAAAACTGGAAGCTAGATTTAGAAGAGACAAATTCAAAAGTTTAATAACAGGTTGTCTTTCATTACTTATAGGATGGCCTATTTAGGGATCTGAGAAGATATATATAAAATAATTGCAAGATTTACTGCTCTGGGATGATAATAAGGAAGGTCTACAAAACAAGATTGGGGAAAAGTTTGGATAATATAGTGAATACCAATGTAATTATATTAGAGATAAAAATATGAAATAAAAATAATTTTACAATGTTACAAAAGTAGATATAAATCCTTAATGTGCCTGAAAAAAGAGATTGAAGAGAAAGACAGGAATCTAGTGTGAGATTTGTCTGAATTGCTATACATTTTCTCTTCTCTTGTGTCTAGAAATACAGGTACTCTGTAGTCTTAACCGAGTTCCTATTGTTAGCCTGTAAATGCATCAGAATACACATATGCTCTTATTTTTATTTCCTCAGTCCCTAAGATTACCCAAACTCTGCTGTGTGTTGTTTGATCTTATTCTGTGTTACCAATGCATCCAATCCATCTTCATGCTATTGTTACGTTTCGTTAGGACATCTATGTCCCCAGAGAGCAATTTTTTTTCCCTTTGAGGGCATAGACAAAATTTCCTGAAGTAGACTCTGAAGAAATGCACAGGGAACCTACCAATACCAAGACACTTTCAGCACAGCTGGTTTGATCTCCTTTTTGATTCACTTTACAGTCCAGCTTCTGATGCACAGCTTATCAATTTTAATCAGTCATCTCCCATGGAATAAAACTGTGAAATCCAGAGAGATTATATCTGTCGTACTTTCCTTGTAAATAAATAAATAACTTCTCTATCAGAGATACATACCAGGATCATTGGCATGAGCCATTTCTGAAAAATTTATGTAGCCTTTATCCTCATTTGCATTTCTGTCTGTATCATCTACAGAGATTTCTATATAGGTAGAATAACTATTGATCATGAAAATGCAGCCTGAAAGACTACATCAATAAAGTATAAAAAAGAGGAATTAAGAATCCGTTTGAAGAAATAAGAGATTTATTTTGTAGATAAGTGATCCTTGCACAAACCTCATTATAGCTTTTGTGTGTTCAGAGTTGCCCCTTGAGAATATCATGGAATTGTTTTGGGAACCCAGACAAACAATATGTCAGGAAACCTGACCTCAGTGAATTTTTTTCAGAGGACAGCAGGCAATAAACAAGGTTTTCTGAAGCACTAATTTCAGAGCTGATTCTGCCTGTTGGCAAACTGGATTTAACTAGTGGTATCTGGAGACATGTTAATGAATTTCAGATTAACAGAAGTGCTAAACCTAATGCCATAATTAAGAAAGACCTGCCAATCACTTCCTCATTTGCACTGGCACAATTTATTCTGTAGATTTTTGTTGCAACATTAGCATCTAGTGAGAACTGCAATTAATTGCTAAATGGATCCTAAAAGAGCATTTCACAGGAATGAGAAAAATTACTGTAACAGAAGATTTTTACAGCCCATTCCATTGTGTATATTCTAAGGTTATAAAATTTTGTGTGCAATTTTCAACATTTACCTGTCCACTCTCATTCCTAGAAGCAGATCTTCTAAAAAGTAGCACTTGAAAAAAAATTTGTACTCATGTTAATTTCTGGTAATATTTGGTGCATTATCATAGAACCGTAGAATCCTTAAAGCTGTAAAAGGCATCTGTCTGTAACATACAAGATCTGTGAAAGTGCAACAAAGGTTTTCACTCACTCTGTGTGATAATGCGATTTTTTTCTTAATTTCCTTGGATCTGTTACATGTATTGTATTGTTTGCATCTTTCTCTGTTGCCTCAGCAGAAATTGTAAGAGACATTGTAAACTTCATTTGGCTGTGATAAAATCTACTTTTTATATGCTTTCAAAATCAGAAGAAAATTACTTATTAGTTTCTACTTATAATCTAGAGCTGCATTTTTAAAGAGAGAAGATTTGTTTCCATTTACACATATCTGCAGGTATTTAGTTTATTATTCAGACTTTCTTACTTCTACAGAAAAGTATGTGCCAGAACAAGTATAAGAATCATATATGTCATAACAGTGTCTTGACAACAAGTGTAATTTCTTAAATGCTTGAGCCTTTGTTAACTCCTCCAACACAAAGCTGTTGAGGGTGGAGCTCCTAAAGCCTTTCCACCAAGCTGACAATTAATAATGTGGACGTTTCATGGGCCATCTTCCTTTCTCATCCACGATTGTGTAGTCTGCATTCCATAGATTCACACATAAGACAATACACACATAGAATTATAATATCCCTTTGCTTTTAAAGATGAGGCTCATGAAACACATTAGCTTAATTTTTCAGATACTCCTCATTTGGTGTTTAATAGTGGGAAATGAAACAGTAAAGGTTGCTCCCTGTGGCTGTTTTACACCTCTCCTGGCTTACTGATGCAGCCAAATGGCTGCAAATATTCATGTCATTGTCATTGATCATTTGCAACTTTCTGAAAGTCGGGGATCATTAGACATCAGAGAGAGTGTTACTGCTCAGAAAGCCAGTGTGGTCCTCTGGAGATGTCTAGTCCAGCCCTCCCTGCTCAGAGTAGATTGAACTACAGCAGCAGGCTGCTCAGGTCTGCATCCAGTAGAATGTGGAATATCTCCAGGGATGGAGACTCCTCAACCTCTCCAGGCAATCTATTCCACTGTTTGACTGCTTGCACACTGAAGAAGTTTTGTTTGTTTGTTTGTTTTTGGTTTTTTTGTTTTTGTGTTTGTTTTGTTTTTGTTTGGGTTTTGTTTGTTTTTGTTTTTTGTTGTTGTTTTTGTTTTGTTTCATTTTAGTTTTTTGTTGGTTGGTTGGTTGGTTTTTTTAATGCATATACATAATTTTCTCTGGTTCAGTGTGTGCTCATTGCCTCTTGTCCTGTCTCTGGATGTAAATGAGACAAGTCCGTCTCCATCCCACAAGATATTTATACACACTGATATAGGATTCCCCTCTGACACATTCCCTTCTCCAAGCTGAAAAGTCTCATCTCTCTTAGCTTCTTCTTCCATGACAGATACTCCACACCCTTTACCATCTTTGTGACCATTCGTAGTACTCACTTCAGTATGTCCATATCTCTTTTACTGGTGAACCCAGAACTGGACACAGCTATGGTTTCATCAGTGCTCAGGATATGGGAAGGATCACCTCCTCAACCTCCTTCTTAGACTCTGCACCTCCTCTGCTGTCAGCACACTGACCCTGTTCTGTGGTTTCACATCAGACAAGGACCTTTTCTCCTGCCATTGCTTGTCTCAGCCTTTGACATCCTGGGAGTCTCCATTTCTGCACCCAATATGCTCAGGCCCCTCCTTCCCCTCCTTTGTGATAGCTCCCCTCTACTTGGTGATGTGGATACTCCCCAGCACAAATCTCAGGTTGGCAGGAAGCCCATCATCCCCTGGTCCCCATCTCAGTAATGGGCCTACAGAGATGCATCATCCTCCCTTCTGAGCCTCTGACATACTGGGATAGCTGCTAAGGTGTGTGTTGGGGACACACTTTGTCGCACACTCCCACCAATACTGGGCACACAAAAGCAGCAGGGTTTCCAGCCAGCTTTTCCGCACCCTCTGCGGAAACTTCTCCTGGATGGGCTGGCCCTTATACACACCTCTCCCAGCACCTGCTAAACAGATACTTGATTCTCCTTGCTTGAAGCTCAAAGAACCCTGTTAACTATTACCTTTAGAAATTGCAGAACACTGTTAAATGGACTTTTACTTACATGGAACCAAACTAGTTCATTCCTCTTCAGATCAGTAGTATCTTTATTGACAAGGATAATGGTCTTACTTTACAGGAACCACCAGACAATATACATAAAGATATTCAGATTTTTACCTATTATATATTCCGGATGAAATGCTGAGACACAATGGTGCTGGTATACAGTATTGTTGTTGTGCAGTCCTTGAGTGTTACAGTGATATCATGATAATTTATTTCACCTTGTAAATATCTAGTGGTCTTGAAGAAAAATGAATTTCAGTCTTTTCTTATGGAATATCAAATAATACAAAAAGATTTAAAATATTTAAAAATCCGGGTTATAACCTTTCATTTAGGCAAGAGAATGCCTAAATAAAAGGTTATAACCTAAGAATCTCCTTAAGGCATAAAACTGCAGTTAACTTTCTGTGTAAAATTATGCATGTGCCTAACTGTTTTGTTAGTGGTCGCCTTTAATGGAATTGTAAGTAGCACTCGGCAGAAATGTGATAAAGATGCATTTTAAGCATGTTAATAACTGCTCTTGACAACAGATAAAAATAAATTTGACAATATAAGAAGATTCTTGGTGACAATGATCTGAATATCCTTTCTTTCAGGAGGTTTTAAGTAACAAATAGTGTATGTATAAACAGTATAGATGACATAAGTGCTAGCTAGAAATCATTATAGATTTCAGTTGACAAACACATAAACTTCTTTTTTAAATGTGTTGTCTGTTCCATATTTACAACTAAAGGACTCTATTCAGAGTTAAAGATATGCCCTTTTATTAAACTTGCTTGAGATTCTGAAGTGGCAGATGCTGATCACTGAACAGAATCATAATTATTTGCTGTTAAAAGACAATTGGGTTTCCATAGTCAGAACCATTGAGAGGATGAGGCACGAGTAGAGACCCCAATGAAAGAAGGAAGGAGGGATAGTAGAAGCTGTAAATCACTTTTGCTGCTTTGAATACCCTGGCTGACGGTTCCTTATCCACTGTAAATTCAGCACTAGCAGTACAGTGAAGATGTGACAGTTTCAGATGTTCTTGGATATTTTATCAGTCACGGTTATCTGCAGGCTTGAGGAGTTCATCTTCTGAAGGAGTACATGGGCTGTGTTGTTGAAAGGGAGAACATCAAACGTATCTTCTCCATAATGCTCAATATTTGCTCTAGTTATATAAATGCTGAATAACAATGTTAAAGGAGAAAGTCATTTAAACCCTTTAAAAAATAGAAAGATGACAAAAAATGTGACATAATTAAATTTAAAATTCCTATTGATCTCAGATGTATGCTTTTTTAGCCTTAAGTTCTAATGCAAAACTAAATCACTTCTTATGCAGACTTACATATTTCCCCTGGGTTCATCTCAGACATAAAGGTGTTTGAGTTAGCAGTCTGGTTATGACTGCAATCTGATTCAGAATAGCTTTTAAATCTTGTCATATGGGTTTCTGCAGGTTGTGATGTGAAAATGAGAACATTTCTGTTTCCATTCCAGACACATAATATTGAGAGGTTCCAAGTATTTAAAACTGAAAGAGAAAAGAGGTTTTGGGTTGGGGTTGGTTGGGGTTTTTTTGCTTATATATTGATTGATTGGTTGTTTTGGGGATATGGGTTTTTTTTGTTTGATTTCTTTGTTTGTTTGTCTCTTCTTAATGGAATCAGTATTACCGTACATAAAGAAGTAATATGTGAATGTTTATCTAAAGAAGAAGGACATTTTTTTTAACTGCTTTACTAGAAGCCTGTTATATATGTGGTTCTAAATTCACATTGTTACTCCTCATATCTATATTTAAAATTTAGACCCTTGTTTCATGATTTTCATAGTTTCAGACTTTGAATAAATGCTCTAGTCACGTTTCACCACAGGTCAAGCCTAAATTTTAGTTTTACAGATAGTTCGTAAAAGTTACTATGTTCTTAAAAGTTACTTATATGTTACTATATCGAAACTGCGACTTAGTCCTTAAGCTTCTACTTGTGCAGTGACATAATTAGCATTCACTGTAGGATCATAAAAACAGAATAAAATAAATTTTGAAGTGATTTTGAAGAATTATTGGTTCTATCCTACTACCAAAATCAGGGTTAAATGTATGATTTTCACTGCTAACAGATGCTTGTCCAGCTTGTTCGTGAAAAATGTCTGCTGGGAGGACTTCCCAGCCCTTTCAGGGAATCCATTGCTTCACTACCTTCTAGAGTTTTTCCTTAGGGTTAACTTCAGTCTTCATTCTGGCAAATGCAAGTTGGTATTCTATGTCTTGGAATAGTGACCTTTATTTTTTTAGTTTATTTTAAACTCAAATCCGCAGGGTAATTAAAATAAGAACTTTTGCTGTCTTATTATTCCTATCTTTTAACATTTTAGATATGATCATTTTACCCCTCAGTCTATTCTTCTTTGGACCTAACCAACCTGCTTCCTTTTACCACTTACTGAAGGTTTTGTTTCCTTAATCTCTCTTCTGGGGCTTATCCTGTTGTTCCATAAACATTTCCTAGAATGCTATTCTCAAAATTTGATATAACATTCCAGTAATGGTCTTGTTGGTATTGGATGGGATGGAAGAGTGTTTAAAAATAGTCTTTATGCATCTCATAATGCCATTTTTGCATATAATGTTCTCACATTCAGCTTTTGACAGAGCCATCAGTATTAAACAGATTCTATTGCTCTCCACCAGTTGTTTCCATTCTGCAATGTCATAGTTTGAGACCTCTAAAATCCAATTCCTGAGTCCAAGCCCCCCTCACACATCTCAACCCAGTGTGAGATGGGTTTTCCAGACACTACACAAGACTCAATATGGGGGGAAAGGGAATTATATTACAATCACTGTACAAATAAATATTACAATATATCATATACGTAGTCTTAATTATCTCTCCTATGATAAATCAGTATTTACAATGGATCAATCTCTTCTCCCTCCAATAAAAGTCCAGAAGGGAAAAGGAAAGATCCTTTCCACTCTCAGGGCAGCAGCCTCTCTCCTCTTCCATGCTGCAGTTGTAGCTGGATTGTTGTAGCTGGATCTCTTCCCAATACACACAAGGGGGTCTCCTCTCCCCCCTCTCTCCTGTGGGCTGCGTAGCAGGGACAAAACTCCCTTCACCATGACCCCCATGAAGGTCCCTTCCTCAGGGGATTTACCCCTGAGTCAGAACGTCTCGGGCAGCTTTCAATTGAAAGCTTTTGTCTTAAGAGTTCTATCATAGCTCCTGTGCTCTGTCTCAGGCTGTTGCTTGGCAGCAGCAGCGAGGGGGGCCAAGGTTACCCCCTCCGCATTCCATATGGCCATCCTGGTCCAGGCCCAGGATGTCTTGAGCTTCTTACCTCCTCTCTCTCCGGTACTGCAGCACTCCAAGACTCCTCTCAAGTTTGAGTCCATCTCCTTCTCTCTAGGAGGTCTCAGAGGGGTTTGGGGAGTTTGTTTCAGTTCTTACCCCAAAACTCTCTTTGTAGAGCTTAGCCCTGCTCTGTAGTCGGCTCTCTTTCTCTTTCAGACAACTCTGTGTCTTCCTGCTTGGCTGCATGCTTGTTTTGCTGCTCCTCATCTTCTTCTGTCTCTCTACCATTGTTCTTTGTCCACTCTGCTGCTGCTTTTCAGTATCTCCTGCTGCTGCTTACAATGGAGAAACTCCTTCAGCTCTCAGTTACAGAACCTGGCCCAATTTAACACTGTTCCAAGCTTTGTAGCTCCCCTACCGGGGCTGGGGGAGGCCTAGCCCCCAATGGGGTTCCTGCCCCTTTTCATCATGGCTTCAGAACATGGCCACTCTCTCCAACAACTACTACAACAGCCTTCTTTTCTGATCTGCTTGTGATATGTTTATATTTTGCAGGAGCGCTCATTGGGTCCACATCAAGTGACACCACCCCCTCAGGAGTTACCATTTTTTTAACTCCGGGGGAAAGCTTTTTTTCCTCCTCCACACTTTTCTATCATAAAATGCAGATCTTGCCCTTATTTGTACTGAATTTTCTTCAGACTCCAGCCTGTTGCAATCATTTTTATACAATGCATTTGCAGTTCTGTCAGCATGGTGTTAACTTCTAGATGTAATAACCCTATTTTTTATTTCTTTATTTAAACTGTTAAAGAAAGTAACTCAAACCGTTGTGGAATAGTACTGAAAATCTTTGTCCAGCCTGACAGTAAACTATTAATAACAACACTCACTAATTCCACACAGGGAGTATTTCCCTAGTTTGCTTATCAAAAGGTGATGAAAGAGAGCACCAGGCAGCCTTCTAAAGGGAATCAGGATGATAATGTGACTGCTTTTCCTCTACCCTAAAGGTCTATAATACTATCATGGGAAAAAACCCACTATTTTGACATGACTTGTTCTTGATGATTTTAGTACAATATAATATTTAGGAAAAGTTTAAGAATCATGGAAGATAAAGTAAATGTGGAAGTGCTCAAAACTTGCAGTATTAAGAATGACATTTCGGGTGTGATTTTTAAAAGGGCAGAAACATCCGAAACACTTTTCTCCTAAAACTGACATCACTTTGCTCCTTCTCACCAACAGTTTTGAAACTGTTCCATGAGAGAAACTTTTTTTCTTGGTCCTTCCCAGAAAACATCAGTGCTGATTTGCTTTTCAGCTTCCCTACTGAGAACTTCCAGAATATTCATATTTAGAGTTGGTAAGTGGATAATGCAGAATAATCATAGGCCCAGCAATGGCCAGCTGGTCCCTATTTTGTTACGGCATCTAGTGAAAAAAATGAATATTTATTGAATAAACTGTAGTATTTTATGCAGGAAGTAGTCTAAAATTCAGTCTTTAGATAACATTAAGAGAACAAAATGAAAATAGTAAATTTATTCATCAATAATTAAAACAGAAAAAAAGGCAAAGTTTTTAACAGATATTCTAAGAGTACACTGAGTTAGCAAATGGGAGAAACGATTGACATCTGCCCAGTGCTGTCTTACTGCATCTCTAAAACATGTTCAGGTAACTTTTGAAAACATATTCACTACAATCTTTCAAGTGGAATTTACTAGAAATGAGAAATGGTATTTCAACCACCATTTTCTTTCTTTGCTGTGGAATGTAACTCCTTTTCAACTGTGATGTTCAATGATACTTTGAGGCAAATTGATAATGCTAAATGATTTTATGAATGCATTCCATTATAAATCTGTCTAGTTTTTTTAAGAAAATCCCAAAACCCCAGACCTACACAGTTAAGATCTATCTACTCTAAATCTCATTTTATTCTAAATTTCTTTATTGGTTGCTCTTCACTGCTGTAAGTCTTGTGATGGTAATTTCTTTTTATGTTTCTTGTGGTTGGAAAAGAGAGAATTAAACGGAAAGAGAAAAAATATATTCATTGTTATAATCAATTTGTGAGATTAAAATCATTAAAATAATACCTTTGTCAGAACCACTTTGCATTACATATTCAGAATCTTTCTGACATGGGAATTTTAATGTAGAAGATCAGACCCTAATTGTGCATGAACACGTGTGAGAAAGGGAAGGGGAGTGAGGGAGAGTGGGGAGAAGTGAAGTAGCATTAATCCATCATATTAAAAAATTCAAGGTAGCTGAAGATTTCTATCTATCTAGATCACGTTTGATGAAAATTTCATGTAAGCATATACCATCTGAGCTTTTGGAGAGCTTGTGAAGTGAATTACTACAACTGAGTTCTTTGTGAAAACATTCATATGGAATGTTTGCCAAGCTGTCACCCTGATATTACTGATGCACTAGCAACTAAAAATAAGGACCATTGCAATGTACAATGCATTGTCTTTAAATACTCTTTATTTCTGTATCTCATTTTCATCCTACCAGTTTTTCCTAAAAGTTATAAACCTTCTATCTCTGCAAAGGGAAGATTAAGAACAAAAAGGAAATGGAACCTGGTTTAATTTCAGGGATGAAAATTGCTTCAGATAGTTTTTGGAGCTGCAAATTATTCTTAGGTGAATGTTTTAAGAGAGTTTGCTTGTATACTGTCAGACTTTTTGGCAGACCTTATTAAAATAAAGTAACATATTGGATTTCTGTAGGAAGTACTTTAGAATAGATGCACATTTACTATTGGGCTGCTATCACCATTAATAATTTTCTAACTGCCTTTTTATGCTGTGCATTTTCACAGTATTTACTGCATTTGTACTCCTAAAAATGTCATTTTGCTGAAAATGTACATAGATTGGATTTTTAGGGCTTTTGTCTCAAGCAAAAATTAAAATTAAGTTTTTGCATATACCTGTACTCATCACCAAAATCACAAATGTGAGATATGCCTGCTGGATTTTTACAGGTGTTAAAGTAATAAAAAACAATCCTTTACTCTAATGGTTTAACTTTTATTTGTTTCTTTTCTATATAGCACATATAAAAGTGGTGCCAAAATCAAGGAGGGATTAGGAGCTCATGGTCAGTATGTATGCCAGGCTTAATCTCCCTAAAGGCTTAAAGAACAGTGATAAAAGCCAAATCCACTTTCTGCTAAAGCTAACAAATAAGCAAGAGGGAATATATCAAGAGGAGGAATAACCCTATTTTTTCCAATAATAAATGGCTTTGCATACTAATATGGAGACGTGCCAGCCTGCTGGAGGTGAGGAGGGATTAGCATCAATTTGTGTTTTAGCATTGCAGGAGGTTCCTAATTCTAGTACAGCCCCTGTCAGACTCACTCTAGAGAGGCAAGGACCGAAGTATTTTTTCCTACCTAACTCTTATTAAATGGCAGGCTCTTGTAAAGATAAGCAGAGAAAAAGAACACTCTCAACATTATGCTACCATCAGACCTGTTTTTAAAAGTTGATTTCAGTCTGCTCACATTAATATGTCTTGTTCATTGCCATGAAAGTTACTTCTCAATAAATTTTCTGGTCTCCTTATGCTACTTCACTATAACATTTTTTTTTTCTTTGTTTCTTTCTTTCTGACTAGTCAAAATAGGCTTCTCCTTTGAATCATTTAAAAGCTATCTGATACAGCTGTATCTTTTGAGAGGAAAAAAAATCATAAACCCTAATACTCCAATTATGCACCACATAAATAGGGCTGTATTGACACCACAATATTTCTGCTGATCTCTCTTCTTTGGCTTTTGGTAGTGTTTTATCAGAAGCATAAACGACCTAAAACCTTTCAGCCTATGCTGCTTTAGTATTATCCTGAGAAGGAGAGGTAGTGGGCTTAGAGAAGCCAAAGCTGTTAGGGTATTAAGCTATCATTGTAGCTTACATCTTTTAAAAATAACTCATTAATTAGACGTGACTGGTTCAATACAGAGTCTCAAATAGGCAGAGATGAATAAGAACCCTTAGGCTCCTGTCTTAGAACAGTGTTTTTCTTCCTTTTATGAGACCTTTCAGTTTTTAGCGCTGCAACATCAGCCCTTGCCTAACCTTACTATGAAAATATAAGTTCCATTTCCCCAGGATCTTTTGGGATAGTTATGATTCTCAAGTGGCATATATAGTGAAGGGTCATAGAACACTGACAAAACCCCTTTCAACTTCAAAATGTTAATTTCTAGACACTTAAATCCTTGCAGAAATGCAGCAGTTTTGACCACACTTTCATCCTCAAACCTTCATGTGAACACTTCCCAGTGAATAGACATGGATAAAAGTAATAGAAGGGGACGAGGTAGGAAAAATCATGATGAACAGATAAACAGTAACTCTTTGACTGGAATGTGAGAGACCCTGGTTCAGAAAGGACTTGAACTGGTGATGAATTGCGATCCCATAAGACTTAGCCTGTTTATCTTGCCTTTCTAAAGAATCCACAACCCCTTAAAATTGTTTCCATTTTGTGATAGATATTTATGCTGGAATCTAAAATACTTCCATAAAATATTCATAAAATTCATAAAGTTATAGCCAGGCTTACTGTCAGAGGTGTTACTCCTCAATGCTACAATAAAAACCATGTTCAAGTAGTATAGCATCAGAACAACCTTGATTTAAGTAGCCATTTACCAGTATTTGACAGAAGGGTGTTCTCTGTAAGAATAACTCTCTTTATTCCTCAAAATACTGTGACAGTGCATTAATGTTATATTAGAAGTCCTAGTACAATTTTGAAGGTGATCAAAGCTCTCTATGTATGCAGTTTGAACAGTGCTAATGGTCACATTGCTGGGGTAAATCTCTCTCCCTCCCCCCAGCCACTCCATCCAATCTAAATTAGTAAATAGAGAATGCATTTGTTTACTTTCTGAGTTTTACAGAAAATCGAGTTCTAATGAAACATTAATTGCTTAAGATGTGCAACACTTAATTGTGTGTGTGGAACAGAAAAAATAATTTATTTCTTCTTCATTATATAAAAATTTTGAAAGAAAGCACAAAATGTATTTTTTACTGAGGAGCTGAGATTGAGTTCATGTGAAGCCCCTGGTACAGTTTTCTGGTCTGCTGTATCTTGTTGAGATGCCTCATATCATTTATGTCACACTGCATAAAAGAACAACCATGATATAGCTGGATATCATCATTCTCTTCAGTTCAGAAATTCAACATGACAGAAAATGTCTAAAATAATTTTGGGGTGGGGGGAATCGATTATTTTGCTCCAATTTAAAAAGCTTTTCTGATTTTGTATGAGGTATATGGATTGCCCAAGCACTCCATTAACATTTTAATGTTTATATGTGAGTAATATGATGTTATCACAATTATGTACTTTTTGTAACATGCTTACAATTTTTTCAGTTGTCTATTTGAACATTTAGATCCAAATTCTCCTCCATCTGCACGGGGTTGTGCATTATACGTGATTTGCATACTAGAAATCTCCATTTATACAATGATATTAATACCTGGAAGACACAATTGGCTTCTCAGGCTGCTGGTGGTATTTGCAGATCTAACAGAACCCAGTTTTAGTAGTAATTTAAAAAACTTATTTTTTGTATTGTGTAGTCGTTTGGGTTTGATTTTCATGGGCTGCCTCTTGTTTTTCTGAAGCTGCCTCTTTTTGCTTAGAAATGCCTAACTGGCTTTTTTGCACTTGCAGAATTCACACTTGATGTGTGTTGCTCAGGGGGAATGACGCACACAAAGGTTTGCAGGTGCTTGTAAATACTTTATGCTTGTATATATGCATCCCACAAGATATGTGCTTTTAAACATAAAGACTGATTTTTGAGCATCCATTTTCTTTAGAGGCATTTAGCAACAGATGGGTACTGCACTTCTAAAGTGGGAAATGCAGAGATTTCCCCCATAATCATTTTGGATTATGGGCATTAGTAGATTTGGTAGTGAAGAAATGTAGTTTTGATTTTTCATTTAACAGATCTGTTTCCAAACTAAATATGCAATTTCACCCAAATTTTGTCCTGAGCCTAAAAGCATACGCCTGACCCAATTCTGATCATGCGACTCTAAACTTGAAGTGATATTATTAAAGTCAAGAGGGGGATCTAGATCTTCAGGTGCCACATGCCACCATTTATCTTCAAGAGACATTAAATTCATTGCATTTGTTTTAATCAATCTTATTCTCCTTTATGTTTGAAGAAGCCCTTGGGCAGAAATTTTGCATTGTCAAGGCATAGGGCTAATTACTGTCATTAATTCAGCACACAGTAAGTAAAAGCCTGGTGTCACAGATAGGAAAAGGGATGTCACTAGTGTCATTAATAAGTATTTCAAAAATCAACCTGAAATTTTTAATAGCCATTGATTGAATAGATAGAATAAGTAATGAAGGAACAGATATTATCAACTAATATTAAGGGTGTCAATGAAGATAATTTTATGAATGATTCACCATCTGGGATTGAGGTTTAAATTCTCCAAATTAGAAATCTCTGAAGAAAACTCTGTCATCGCACATTTTACTTGAATTTTTTTCAGGCGTGAGACTATCTTTTACCTCAGTAGCTGCTTGCTGAAAAGCTACACCCACTTTTTCCTAACATATGTTGGTATGATAGTATGTTAGTACAAAGTCTTGCTGGTGGCTTAGTGAGTTCACTCTTGCAGTGAGCAGTCCACAGCAGAGGTGTGAAACAGCTGCTGGTGCTGACGATTCCATCAGTGGGCTTTGTTTAAACTGAGGTGGGCATGAAAATGTGTGTAGACTTGCTTCTGAGCTGACACCAGCCTAAAACAAAAATACAGTTATTGAAATCAATATGGTTATAGCAACATATTGTCAGTGTTGCTAGTTAAAGGATTGTAGGGCTTGACCTTGTCTTATTTCTGTCTATTATTTCAGTGAGAACAATGCCTGCACAAACCAAATTTACTTGCTTTCTGTATGGCTTATTTATATACTGTTTATATGGTTACATTTTATTAAAGACTGCCAAGGTCTCCAAGATACAGAGTTCTATAGAGAAAGGAAGATACGATAATTAATTTACCTTCCTCATCTATGCAATGTCAACAAAGTACACAAAAGAGATGGTTAATTTTTTTTTCATGGCAATGAACAGCTTGGATACAGAAATGCCTCAGTTGTTATGCCATCAGTGTAAATTTTCTATGGTCTCTGATATGCAAATTAAGGACAGTTTTGACAGACACATTTTTTTGCTCATAGTGATAACCATTTTAATGACCTAAGATACTCTTTTGGACAGCAACTCAAGGAATTTATAGTAGTTTAAATTCTGGCAGTCCTTTGGACAAAGTTGTTGCCATGTGGTTAATTTCTTTCACTGTTTTAGACTCATTGAAAATGTGGAAAATTACTTACAAATCATACTTAGTTCTTTGGGAGATCTAGATTTATTTTCTTGTATAACTCAGTGCAACATGTAGTTGAAATGAACTGAAATTTGTATTTTAGGCTGAAATTTAACCTTGATACAAATTTCTCTATTTAAGTGAGGTACTCCTTATTTGGATTGAGGTTATGTTGTGTTATACCAGCGATTCAGTTAAAAATTCAGATATAAATATGAAACCAATTCTCTTACATGCCACTAGTTTTACAAAATTAAACAACAACAACAAAACATTCTGGAGAACAAAAAGATAAACAGAAGTAAAAAATGTTCTGATAGATTGATTGAGGAGATATCAAAACTACAGCACTGCTCTTTCTTAAAGGTGCCCTGGCTCCCTTCTGGGAAGCTCATGTCAAGGTTAATGGAATTCTGTCCAAAGAGCCTTCTGTGCTAAGGCTCTTGGTCTCTCTCCTGCTTTAGCCAGGGCCCTCACATGCATTTGGAGAATTGGATGGTGCAGAAAACAGTGAGAGAGGCCTCCAGGGAAACAGGGAGCAACAGCATAGAGTTCTGTTGACATTTCATTACTTACTTAAACACGGGTTTTTTAATAGAATTAAATTTGATATCAGATCTTGTTTAAGAAATATATATTATTATGTTATGTTTGTATTTTTTCTGGTCTGCTAAATGGCTGATGTAAAATACTTGTTCATCTAAGATGCTGTAATGATTTAAGACCTAATTATGTAGTTATACTCCTACAATCACTGTTCAATGAAGTGCTCAATTTCATAACTCTTTTTTGTAAAAATGACTTCCAGTGTGGAAAAATCTCATAAAACTCTTTGGCAATCACGCTTTCTAGCTAAATTGATGTCAATAGTGCCTGGTTGGTGTAATATTTCTTACAGCAACTATTGAAGCACAGTTACCTTACTCACTTGTGCTTAGCCTATGTTTCATACTGATTTCTTTGTGTCTGTACAAACACACTCACCATATTTCATTAAAAAATACATTTATAACAACTAATTATACTTACATGGACATATATATACACATATATATAGATATGTATATATAAAAAAACATAGTACTTCACCTGTCCGTAATTTCAGACCTTTATCAAACAATTTTTTTAGTTTCTTGCACAGATTGAGAACCTGGATTCCATTACCTGGCTTTCAAACTTTTGCCTTTAGTTTATATTTTAAAGTTTGGAAACTTTGTGAGAATATTACCCAAAACATTTTTCTTAAACACACAAGGAAAAGTATCTTGTCGTTCTGCTGACTGGCAGAATGACTAGGTATGGGATATTTATTTGCTGTTAAAACAGATCAAAATACATACACTCCTGAAATACTGTAATGTAAGCTTTCTTTTTTAAAAGTAACCTGGAAAATAACCTTCACTTCGATCCTAAAGGAATTAGGATGCTGTGCCTTCTTAATAAGTTTTTACACATGTTTAAGTTATTGCCTTCTTAGGGAAGACATTTTCAGTGCATCTGGAAAAAACAGATAAAGTGAGATCTATTAAAGCAGTACCCCAGTCCTGACTTTCATGTTCAGTGGATTTGACTTTTATATTTATTACTGTTTTTTTCCAGGAAAGCTATAATTCTTAAAACAGTAAGAAACACTGTAGGAAAAAGGAAAAAAAGAGCAAAGAGCTACTTGGTTTTTTAATTAATGATGGACTAAACCAGATCTTGCATGGTTTTATATAATCTCAAAGTGGAACCTGATTTTGTGCTACAGAGGGGTACAGTAGAAATACACGGGTGCTGAAAAATAGACTTGTGACCACTGGTCCAGTTGAATGAAACAAAACTAGGGAACTTGAGTCAAGCAGCTGCTGTTGGACATAACTTGAATTGACAATTATCTTGGGAATAACAACTAGCTGGTGACTTGCTGGTAGGGTTGCATTGCAGAGATTATACTTTTCCTATAAAAAATGAAATTGCATAAGAAAGCTGGACATGCAGCACTACATTCATTTGAGTAGCCTGCTCCTTTTCCTTTTAGCGTCCGCAGCTTTTGCATATGCAGCACCAATTGGCTTTAGCTACTACTAGCTTTGTCATTTAGAAAGCTTGCCTTTTGATACAAAAAAAATGTTCTTAGACCAAAATGTCTCTTCTAACATTGAAAAATAGCTTTGGTTTTCAGAAGAAAAGTAAATGTCTTGGGGGAATCCACTAAGTTGAAAAAGAAAAATAGATAGGAACCATGAAATTGTGATTTACCATTAATGATTACCAAGACTTGAATTTGTCTCATTGTGATAGCTACTGCTATATATAATGAAGGAAAGTCTTTAACTGATAAGGAATTTGTTCAATTCAAAATACACTCTTGAAATTAAATCCTATAAAAAGAAATCAGAAGATATAATATGCCTGAAACTTATCTTCCCAAATGCAAGATCTTTTTTAATCTGCAGAAAAGAAAATCAATTTTGAATAATTCAAATTAACTGTTTATTTCAAAAGTAGAATTAAGATTAATTTTTACCATTTTCTAATAGGGTTTTGGTTTGGGTTTTTTTGTCTAGAGGACATTAGCCATGATGTAGGTCTAAAGAGCTTCTTTTTTTTTTTTACTTTTCATTATATATCCTAAACATTTAAGGCATCATGGTTTTTTCACCTAAATTTAACTGCAAAATGAGGCATTTAGTTTATTTTAGTCATTTAGATTCTTTCAACAGTTTATCAAAAGTTTAGGAAATTTCAAAGGGGCGATTCACCCACTTGTATTAAAACTAACTTTAGAATAACATGAATCACATTGGCTATCTCTTTCCTGGTTATATAATAATTAAAAATAGCTAAGTGAAGTGTGATAAATCCTACCCATGCTGACTGTGTCCAAGCTCCCTTAACTAATTCATCACATGACATACAATTAAAAATGCCTCTTCTAGACCCCACCAGACACATATGTGGGGCAGATTTCTTCAAACTAGGCTTTCCTTTGATATTTCTAACCTAGGCAGTAATGTATGTGACCTTTTTTAATTGATCATCATTGATCCTGTTCGCTTTTCCTGGACAGCTTTCAAATGAATCAGTAGATTGTCTTTTATGTTTCCTACTAGTTTAATGTTATTTATACTTTATACTATCTGGTTAAAGAAAACGTGTTATTATATTGACGCTTCCCTAATGCAAATGAAACACGTAAAGCAAAGTTAGTTTATATGTCACAGGAAAATGCAAAAATGAGGGCAAATCTAATCATGCTTGAGGGAATTTTTGGTTATCCTCTAATAGAATCAAAAGTATCTAAGCGGTCACTTTTGTCATTGTACAGGCATATTTCCCGCCTTTCAATTTTTACTCATATTATGCACCAGTGGAATTATTACAGTGTATGTTCGTGTGGATAATAATACCTTTTAAGAAAGTAAACTACTGATTTCATCAACATTTTTGTAATATGTTTCTTATACATCTTTTAATCTTACTTTACCAGGGTAAACTTCACAAGTTTACTTTATTAATCAATTAGTAAAGTTGCTTCACGGCTGGCATTGCTTAGTGATTTATCAACTTTTGTAGGCTTAGTAAAAAATATGCAAAAAATAAGCAAATTACCTCAGTTTAGTTGACGTTCTTGTCTGTGAATTTATATTCTGGATTTTTTTTTTAATGAACAAAAAACCCCATACAATTAATGAACATTGAATTTTGTTCTAATGAGTAAGGAACCAGAAAATAATTTAGCGCTCAGGACAGATAATCATCTGAACCTCAGTTCATTGTGACAATTTTGAAAAGGAAACAAATGTGATTCTGAGTGTAAAAACAGTAGAATGAAAAATGTAATTAAAATTACTGTCTTTGGCATTTGTGGTATTATCACTGGAATTCATTATCCATTTCTAGGATTCACCAGTTAAATATGGTACTTGCATATTGTAGAGATTGTAAAAGGTGTTACAAGATTTTAGCAAGCATTTTTTAATAATGAAAAACTTGAGAATCTTTATCTAATTAAAGAGGTCTTTTGTATTCTTTCTTGTCTCATGAAGAAATATGCTCTGATAAAGAACCTAATTTTATTGTAATTTTGCAAGCATGGCATGGTTTGAAGCTAGACAAACTGAAATGAGAAATACTGTTATATTTTTAGAGCTTATATGTCCCTAGTGGCAAGTAAAGAGTTAACCTGGGAAGCAATCATATAAAAGTTGAAAATTAGGTGTCCATAGTCTCATTGGGTAACCTCTTGCAGTGTCTCAATGACTATCAAGGCTGAAAGAACAGAAGAACAAAAGGGAATGTCTCCACAGCTTTGAAAGTGTGGACAGCAGCTGATCTTGAGATGTCAGCAGAGTTTGCCGGAAACTGGTAGATAAGACACATGGAGACAGGAGGGGTAGACTGCAAAGGACTTGTCTGTTCAATGGAGAGAAGGTGCATCTTGCTCTGCTTGTTTGGACAAGGCTGGGAGAACAGGGGCATTTCCCCACCACTTAAATTCCTTAACAAAATCAGGTTTCTGCCGAAGGGAGGTGCTCCAATCCATAGTTACTGATTTGGGGCAGGAGTCACATGTTCAGGTACTCTGGTATTTGTCAGGCAGGATGTCAACCTTCTTTTGGTACTTGGTATTCTCAGGGTCAATGGCAGAATATCCGAGTTTAGTGCACTCTGTTCATATGCTGAATGGATGTTCCTAGCTCTTCCTGCATTCTGTGGTATGTAATTCTTAAGAAATTTTTGTTATAGATGCTTACAGAATGTTCCCTGCTGTCATATACTTTCAGTGGAAAGTTGCTGTAGTGGGAGACAATGATATTTTAAATTGTTAGGATTTTACTGCTTTTGTTTTTAGACACGTTTTCAGGACAATATCTTTAGCTAAAAGAGAAGAATGGAGTGAATCCTATGACATTACATCTCAAGCTCAGTAAATCATTTCAATAGCTGTATTCCTGCTAGGAAATAGGCTTCCATTGCTATAAGTTAAAAGTGAATTAACTCAACTAGATTAATTCAGTTATGAGCAGATAAGAATGGCTTCGGCATCCATTTGTTCCTTTCCATTCATCAGCAGTTGATTTAAGTCCACAGGAAGTTTGCTGTGTATAAGATAAATTCATTACCATTTTACTCATTTGTTCTTCAATTTCTTTTTTTTTATTTTATTTTTTTTTAAGACAAACAAAGACAAATCAAAGTTTAAGCTTGGAAGTTACTTCCATGTAGCAAAAATGTGAGCACAATGAACTGTCTTCCTGCATCTTGCCTTGAGATACCAGAGGGTAACTTTAGGTCTTTCCTTCTTTAAATAAGTTAGACAAACCAAATCCCTCCTTTCAGTGGGGTTATCTTTTGTCACCTGAATATTCTCTGAAAATGGTATATCAGACTCCAAAATATTCAGCCTGAGCTGATAGGTGTAATCCCTTAATGTTACTTTTTCATGGCATACGTTCTGTACCTTGCAGAATGGCCAGAGAGATGACAGAAATGTGGGAAGCTGGTGATTAACTAACTTCCTTGAGTAGAAGTCTAGGGGTGTTAAAAACTTCGCAGTTTTCATGGTAAAATTTAAGGGCCACCTGTTTTAATATAAGACATAAAAGAAAGCAAACTACCCTACCATGTTCAGCAAGAACAAAGGAAAGTATATGATAGTATCTCTCCTGCTACTTTCTCCTGCCTGATTTATAGGTACTTTCTAGGGAAAAATTTATTTTCAATAATATATTAAAGCACCACAGTTAAACGTCTTGTACTTCTGAAATTTGAATATTTACCATGTGAACAGAAAAGTAAGTAGGGGATAAGCATGAGTAAGAAAACCCCAAAATAATGGATATTTCTTTTGGGGTACTAACAGGAGGACAGCTTAAAATGAATTTTTTAGCTAAGGTTTTGTGTGTTAATGATTTGTCAGGTACTTTGAATTATGTGAACAACAGTCTTGTACAGCAGATTACACTTTGTTCTAAATGTAAAATTTATTTATGGCCAGGATATTTGACTGTGTCTAAAATATAGTCATGATTAATAAAAAGAAAATTAGCTTGTGTTGACTTCAAGATTATTGAAAGCCCTTTATGTTACTAAAATGATTCATATAATGAATATGAATGGTGGATACAGGTGAGAAACTTGGGACTTAAAAAAATTCTCTAATTTAAAATGTCGAGTTTTAGGTTTTATAAATAAAATAAAATCATGACACTTCTCATCCTGAGCTGCCTGATATTGAGCAAGAGTCTTTCATGAACTTTCATGAACTGCATCTTCTATCTGTCCAATATGTAGGAGAATAACTTTGATATATTAGCTAAACTTTAAACAGTTTTAGATAATATTACGTACGTGAGAGAATGATTAAATAACGCTCCTCAATTTTCAATTTTAAATTTTAACTTAGTTCCTAAAATTACTTGTTTAAAATTATAAATTCTGCATATTTTTATGTGGTAGCAAAACAGCAACTTTCCTATTTTGTAATGAAAGAAAAAAAAATTGAAAAAAATTTCAGGACTTAACTACACTGAACTAAGAATTTTGATACTGTAGATGTGTAAACAACCAGATGTTAGGCTAAAATATAAGATGAAAGAGAAAATAAAATACTGAAAGTGTTTAAAAGACTCAGAGAATAAGCTTATCGGAATATTCTTTACTGCAGCCTTCTTTCTTCCCTTCCATTCAAAGATGTTTGGCTTTAGTCTCATGATTTGTCATTTACAACATAAATTTTTGCACAGAAGGCATTAAGGGTGGAAAAAATGTTGTACAATTCTGTTCTTATTTCTACAACTTTCCATTTAAGAATGGAGACAATTTGTTTGTCTGAGATAAAAGTAAATGTGAATCCAAAATGATTACAAAAATTCAGACATACCCAGTACAAATTGAAGTATTTGTCTTTAAGCATTTTTTCCAGCAGTTAATATTACCCTAAGTGTATTATGAATTTTTCTACCCTTCTGCTTGTCCTTCCTTTTATAGCTACTTCAAACTTCACTGTAAAACAGGCAATGTTCCTTTACTTCTTTTTTAGTCTGTGGAAATATTTTTAATTTGCCTTCCCTTAAAAGCACAAAAAAATGCTCATCAAAAATCATGGTTTTCATTTTTAAATAGCAGACATGACTGTTCCTAGAAAAGAAATGCTGTTAATAAAATGAAGAATCCTTTTATCTGCATAAATTTCTTCTTCTGATAAAAAATTTGATACAGAGAGCTAGATGCAAAAAAATAGCTGTATCTGACTTTTCTGTTTCAGTGAACTTGGCACTGTCCGCAGATTGGAGTTGACTACAAAAATCAGGTTTTCTATTGTGTCATAGAGTCTACACTGCCAAGTGAGAAACAGCTCCTTATTAGAAACTGATTTATCCCAATTTCTGTATTCAGACAAACTTCTGATGGAAGATAATGGCTTTAACCGTTTCATTTATGCATTATAACAATTTTTGGGAAAATACAACTATTCCAAAATCTACTGCATACGTTATATCATAGTAAATTTTTTGATAGTTTATCTAGTCCTTGTGTTACTGTTTACAATGCATTTGGTTCAGCTGGCTATGGTCTAAAGACATCATCTGTCAAAATATGTACAGGTCACTGAACAGGGATGTTAGTCAGTATGGCATAGACTGCATCTAAAAATGGGTCATTTCCACGTATATATCTACATGGGTTCCCTTTCCTCTTCTCTGCATCGAACCTAATGTGCATTCTAGTCTCAGTATAAAGCTCTTTGTCTTTTAAAGCTCCAGGCAAGCATGTTTGTTCTGTTCCCTGCTATTGACATTAGTAGAAAAAAAAATCATTAGCTTATTTAGCAAGCCCTGGAAAGCACAGTCTAAAGAGTGTCACTGTGTCCCTTACAATAATAAAGGACACAGCATATCTTTGAAACTGTGCTCAATAACCAAGAGGATGTCTTTGTACCGCTATGCCAGCAGCATCCCTTTGTAAAGAGGAAATATGCAGTAAATTTTAACAAACTATCATTTTGAATTTTGAAGCCTATCTAGCCAGGATTTACTTTATTGGCCTTTCTGTGAATATTACCCAGATTTTTATGTGCCTATTTCTGCAATTTAGTATTAAATATGTAACACTAAAAGGTAATATCTGGGAAAGGGGCTTTTTTTATTTGTGTTTGAAAAATTATATTGAAAATTATAAAGGTTTTTTTATTTGCTTATTTTGATTATATATTTTCTGCGTTTGATAATTCACTGCATATAAACCAAACACTAAAACACCATGAAGACCAGACCCTTGGATTTCTCAATTAAGAATAAAATTATGAATTTATCATAGAATCATAGAATGATCTGTGCTGGAAAGGACCTTAAAGATCAACTGGTTTCAATCCCCCTGCCATGGGTAGGGACATCTTCCACTACAACAGTTTGCTCAGAGCCCCATCCAAGCTGGCCTTGAACACTTCCAGGGATGGGGCAACCACAGCTTCTCTGGACAAGCTGTTTCAGTGCCTCACCAGCATCACAGCGAAGAGTTTCTTCCTAATGACTAAACCTATCTGCTTTCAGTTTAAAGCCATTCCCCCTTGTTCTGTCACTACACACCCTCATAAAAAGGCTCTTTTCCAGCTCTCTTGAAGGCTCCTTTAGGTACTTGAAGGCTCCAACTAGGCCTCCCTGGAGCCTTCTCTTCTCCAGACTGAACAACTGCCTCAGACTGTCTTCATAGGAGAGGTGCTCCATCCCTCTGATCATCCCCATTGCGCTCCTCTAGACTCACTCCAACAGGTCCATGTCCTTTTTATATTGTATTAAGGTGAAAAAGGATTTGTTTGAGTCACTTCTGTTATACTGCACAACACGAGGAGAGTTTAAATTCCTTTGTTTCTTTTTACTTCTTGCAGAGATATGATACGTGACATACTCAATATGAAGTGGGTTGATGTAATAGGTTATAACAAAGAGCTTTCAAAGTTCAATTATGCATTCCTTGGGTGCAATTAGGAGGCCAGATAAATGGAGTTTCATGCCTCTGAAGACCAATGTGCACTAATTTCTGATAAAATTTTACACAAATTGCCTAATTTGCAAAAATTAGTAAAAATTGGTACAAAAAAGTGCTAAAATTGGTAATAAGTAAATTGCTGAAGGTTTAGATGATGTATGTAGTTCAAAAAAGCTTATGAAGTTTATTCTGCTTACTCCAAGGTTAGCTCAACCTTTTGCATAGTGCCAGAAATCTCAAGCATGTAAGGACATGGTTTGTTTGCTTTTTTTCTGAGGTTTTTAACAATTCTACTCTATTGTGAACAAAACCTTACAACGAAGTATCTTACTGTTGTAGAATGGAACAGTTAGCACTCTTTGTGTTTTTTTGTTTGGTTGGGTGTTTTTCTTTTGTTTTGTTTTTGGTTTTGTGTTTGTTTTTTTTTAATGCAGTACATCCAGTTTTAACTCAGTTTCTTTTTCTTTAAATACATAGTTTTATATTAGTTGAAGTTGTCTTAATAAAACACTTTTTTGTTTTTAATTCAAAAGCTTCTTAGAATTTTACTGAAAAAAAATTGAAAATTTTCAGTGAAAAGCCACACTTCATTGAAAAAGATTTTTCGTTGATGGTTATTTAAATAAAAATAAATCTATGTTTAAATCTATTTCTAAATTCTGATATGAAGAGTCATTTGATAGGTATTTCTTTATCTTTAAAAATATTTACTACAGGATTTTTTTTAAGAAATACAAGAAATATTAAAAAATATGAATTTAGTAATAACATGTCCTAAGTTCAAATTTGGTTACATTATTTCTATTGTGCTATTAGACTCAAAGAGCTTTAAAGTTAAAATACATTGCTAAAGATTATTTTCTCACCATGATATAAAGTAATTTTAAAAAAGATCATTTGATTTTGTACCTTAACATGTACATTACATGACAATTTACAGACAAAGAGTGAAATTTGTTCAGCAGAAGCAAATTGCAAAAATGCCTTACTTATGTTTTTGACCCAGAAGAAATACTCTATATGAGCACTGGGGGAATATTTAAATAAGCAGAATGTGATTAATTTTATAGGACTTGGGAGTCTAATACCTGCAGCATATCACAGGTGAGATGTGTTGCTGCAGATGTTAAACACTGTGTTTTCATATATTACCATGCATCACTGACTAGATTTAGGTCTCTGTATTAGGAAATGATCATTATAGACCTAGATGGATACTGTGATGCTCTCTTTGTGGTGTTTTGAATCATTGCCCCGCTCTTCTAAATGTTCTTCATTACTTTGCATTCTCAATCCTAGAGCAGATGGTGTACAGGTGGATTTTAGCTTCCATGAATAGCTTGACTGAAGCAAAATAGGCTCTTCTTTTATAGAGCTTATTGAAGCTGTAGGGAGCCTGTATAAAAAGTCTGAAGCCTTTTTAATATGTTGGATTATATCTGTTAAGAAAATCTCAATGACTAGGTATTTGTAAGTTACTTTTTGCAAAATCGGAGGGGTGTTTGGTTTTTGGTTTATTTGTTTGTTTGTTTTTTTGGTTGGTAGGTTGGTTTGGGTTGTTTATTTTTAACTTTGCTTTAGTATTTTAACATCTGGACACAGGTTACAAATATGATACTGTGAGTCAGCTGCTTTCTGGACAGATTTTTGGGTCATGAATGATCTATCACAAATTATTATCTTTGCTTTGCTCAGTGAAACACCATTTTTTTCATTTAAATGAATCCATCAGATTGTCAGCTGGTGGAAATCGGTTTAGATGGATGGATTTCTGGAGAATGTTTCTCAAGAAAGCAACTCATGATTTTGGTGATTACCTGTATTTATTCAAGAACACTTTATGAAGCTGAACTCTCCTCCATTACTTGATTTTGTTCTGATAGAGAGCCATCCTAAAGAAAAAAGTGACAAGATATTAAAGCAGAGCAAGAAAGGAATGCAATGATCAGAACAGGATTTTATATTCAAACAAAAATGCCACAGTGAGAAAGAGAGTGGAAAAGAACAATAGAAGGCAAAATGTGAAACGTTATCTGACAGGTATGAGAGACAATCTTGCATAATCATCAGGTGAGACCACTCTGTCTGAACCTTGGTGCATGAATGCATATATTCTGACTGCAAGAGAGGCGAAAATTCTCAGTTTGGTACCTGGACACCTGGAGAATTCACACTGATTGTAAGAAAAACCTCTAAACCCTGCAGAACTGCGTATGATGCCTTCAGATATCAGAATGCAGATGAGAATGCAGTGCTGGGACATGGGGCTGGCTGAACCTGACCCAACATGGTACTAATGCAGCTGTGCTGGTTGTGGACATTGTGCTGCTAAGGTACAATGCGCTATAATACAGGGGTGTTTTGGCTCCTCTGAAGCAGCTCAGGGATACCTTCCTGTAGTCTTTCCTGCCTAGATGTGTTGGAATAATCTGCTACAAATATGACCTAAGACTCCTTGGACTGTAGAAACAGCAAAAAGACCTGATGACTTTCTAGAAAAAAGGATTTTTTGTGTATTACTTTTTTTATTTAACTTACTAAGATTGCAACTACATACTTCATATGTCAACTTGTCCTTAAAAGAAAGGACTTCAGATAACTGCAGATAGAATAGTTTAAGAATCTGAAAAAGCTTTGTAATATTTTCATGAATAAAAAATCGTGGTTTGGTTTTTCTTATTTTATTGGAATTTTGATGGGTGATAAAGCCATTGTTCCAAGGGTCTGTGATATGGGCATGGAAAGCAGCAATATTTCCGTGGACTGCATTGATGGAGTTTTTACTGTAAGAGAAAGCAGCTGAAATCTGACAGGCTGTGGTAATAACACAGTGTTGTTTCTCTGGGATAGAATCCTTCCTTGAAGCAGTTTTTGTAACTCTTTGGCAGTTTCTTTAAGATCAGCATCCAGAGTCTTGTCTTTGTAAGGATTTGGGAGGGAACTAGTTGGTAAATCATCTTTTTATGAAATCATTCAATGGGATTAAAAATTTCAAATACTGGTCATGTATAGTGTTAGCTGCAGTTCACACAATGAGATCATTAAATCCTAAATCTTTATCACTTTGGACTTAACATTACCTATAGATACATAGATGTAACTGTGACTAACGCTTGTGCAAGTTGTAATAATTAGCACAGGCTGTGTCCCATTGTGCTTGCTCGGGTCATAGTAAGAAGAAATGCCCATTATCATCCTTTGCTTTTATTATCTTTTAAATAACACTAAAATTTGGACCAAAAAAAAAAAAAAATTACTTTTTTTTTTTTTTTTAAATGATTTGTTCTACTCTAAAGGTTGCAGGGGTAAATATTGATTTTTACTCTTACAGGGTACAGAAATCCAACTTTCTTACAGGAACGTTGCTAAAGGAAATGAGAATCTATACAAGACCTTTTCCATTTTATGTCTGCCAGGTATCTTGCACATACCTACTGCAATAACAAATGAGAACATTTCCTCCAACCACCTGCAAGAATGATTAATTTATTTTAAGCATGTAGAGCTAAAATTGGGAAATTAGGGTCTTTATGTGGTTTTTGAAATACTTAATAGTAGTAGTTAAATCTTCATATTGCATCATAGTTATCAGTGAAAACACTAGATTTACTGACATTTAAAAAATTGAACTTGTGCATGATGATAAGTAAGCACACAATGCTGTTTTCTGTGGCTATTATTAGAGACTTCACAAGGCTTCAGACAGCTGGGAAGACTCTGTTTACATTAAATACCTGAGGTAAACTATGGCTATATGAGTTACAATAACTGCACTGAATCTAGGTACTAAACTTTAAAGTATGAGTTATTTTTAAATGCCATGATCTTAGATTATGGACACCTGGGCATAACCAGATGAATTTGGCAACCCAAATAACATTTTCTTCAAATCAGTCCTAAAAGCTTATTTTTGGATATTCTGAATAGTAGCACCAGGAGTAAGATGCTCTTTTTTGTTTGTTTGTGTGTGTGTGTGTTTGTTTTCTTTTTTTCCCTTCTGTTGGTGTGTGAGTCTCTTTTTCAACCAAGTATGCTGGGTTCAACCCTCTTGTCAGGCACACATTTTGCCAGCTCAAAGTATGTGACTTCATCTCTTGACAATTCAACAGGTCCGTGCACTCCATGAGCTTTTGATAGGACTATTGACATTTAAATCAGATAAAACAACCCATTTGTGACAAGCAGGACAGTATCATTACTATTAATACTGTTGAGTACAATTTGAGAGAAGAAGGGTGTCTATTTTGTTTTCAAATAATATCTCTTTTAGGACATTAAACCAAACCAGCATATTAAATCTTGAAAGCCTTGATAACTGTGGCAAGAGAAAGAAAAGATTAATGTATGTTTTTATGTGACTCTCACTGTACAGTGATAAACTAGAAAGATTTATTTTAGAAATTTTGAGCCAAACACATCTATAAAATATCTCTCTTGCATTTTTGATTTTTTTAGAACTTGTGTGTTTTTTCCACAATGCAAATTAGCTGCAAACCCAATTTAAGTAACTAGTATACGCCTTTCAATCATTATATACTTTAGTTATATGGGGAAGATAATGCCAAGATTTGAGGGATGTCTGATGTTATAATTTTTCATTGTATCACTTACTATTACTAAGTGTTCCAATACCATGAGTTCAGATGTCTTGAATAAGGCCCCCAAAGAAGCCTTAAAATTCTAAAATTAAATATATTCTTGGAGCATTTCTTTTGCACCATCTGCTTTTTTGACTAGAAGTTTGACTGCATATGAAAGCTTTTCTCCATGGCCCTGAGAATTCAGAACTTTTTTAAGGAAGCTAAAGAGATTCTTTCACATTACATGAACCTAGTATCTGGGCTCCAAAATGAAGTTTTTTGAGATTAGCCTTAAAATTTCAGTAATACTAAAAATGTTAGTGGTTAGTATTTCTACTTTTTGGAATGTGAATTTCTCATAGCAGTAGACAAGATTTAAACATACAACCTGACTCTTTACTGCATTAACAATATGGCCTGTGTTCACTAACATTAATACAGAACTGTACCTGTAAAAATGTGTTAATGAGATGCACTCATCACCAGTCTCCTTGGATGGAGAGATTAGCTGTTCAGAAAATATGTTGTTCTTCTCAGAAAGATTTGTTTTTCTTCGATAAAAGTAAATTACTGCTCCAGTAATTACTGACAGCTTCTAACATGATCCATGTAAACAGGTGAATAAACTTGTATCCTAGGCAAGAGTCAGGGAAAAAAATTCAGTTATACTCCTTCACAACAACCATAAAGATATAAAACTAGTATAAACATTGGTATATAAGTTTCTGAAAAGTTTATACTGAAAGATTCCATGGACTGACCTCCTGAAAGTATGATCTCTAAAGTAGGGTCTTTAAAAGTGGGAAGAATGGGAGTATATAGGCTACAGATGTCTTAAATTACTTCCAAATTTAAGTAAGTTACTCAGTAAGACTGTGACCTGTAAACTGCTTGTAAAACACTGTAGACTAAAATTACTTCTTAAATGTTTTATAACATTAATTTAGTTTTATGTGTTTGGAGACCAATAGCTCTACAATTATCTTAAAATAACCATAGCAACAGAGTAAATTTTCACTGGACACCAGTTGCTTGCTAATGGTTGTCGTAATTACAAAGAAACAAGCTAATAAAAACCTATAAATTACTTATCCTTTGACTCCAATATATTAATTATTGCTATGCAGGACTGAAGGACTCAGGAATTTCAAATATTTTTTTCCTTGCTTTAGCACATCAGACTTCTTGGTAAGCACTTTGTAGTCTTGCCCCTCTTTCTGGCACAAGGTAGTACTCTAATGAATAACATAGTACTTATTGTGAATTCTATTAGACGGTTTTGCATTCTAGAAACATTAGAGAATAAAACATGACAAGGTCATGAGCCTGAAATAACCTTACCTTGGATACTTTGGAAAAGCTGAGATTCAGACAGTGATGTTTCTGCTCGATGCCTCTCTCCAAATTTTTTATGGTAATTGAAGCATGACCTGAAACTCTGTATGTATGTGTGCATGGCAGTGTGAGTTAGTTCATTTTCAACGTAGACTGTACAAAAGAAATCTAGCTACAAAATGTGTTATGGATATTTAACAGTTCCACTTTGGAGCTTAGTCCTCTCTAAATATCAGAGTGTAAGCCTCAGCTGAAGTACTGGAAGGAAGGCTGGTTTTGATCCCTTCCGACTGATAGAAATAAATATTAGGAAATGCCCTGATATACTTTTAACCTGCTTAATTCTTTTAACTATCAAACAGCTTATTGCACTCAGGGAAAAACAACAAATAGCTTAATGTCAAATAGGACCTTGTTCAGTAAGATGAACTAGCCTCATGGGTAACTGAGAATACATCGGTCATAATAAACTGCATATGAAGGAAAATACTATGTGGAGCTTAGTATCTTCTTACAGAGAAAAAATGGCATTTATGTTTCAGGTGTCTGTTAACTAAATGTTAATGGACTAATGTCTGTTACATAATGACAATCCCAATGAGACAGCGTTAAGGACGCAGATGTGTCTTGTTTGAGAAATCTTAAATTATGTATGTGCTTTCAGAACACTCTCATAGCTAATTGCTTTCGGCTGTGGGTTTGTACGTTGAGTGTTGGGGTTTTGGTGTTTTTTTTTTGTAAACTAACTACACTTTGTATAAGCTTTAGACAGGATATTGTTTAATTCCTTCATTCTCTCTGCAATCCATTATTTCAACTAGGATTATGGAACAATGGTTTTGTTTGTTTGTTTTCTGTTCATTTTTATTCTAGCAATATATCATTTCTGGAAAAATAATGAAAGCTCAGACAAGAAATACCACAGTCATTACATATCAGTATTAGTATGATGGATCATGTTTTGCTATCTGAGAACTGTGACCATGGTCTAGGATTTCCAAGAGAAGAGCCTGGAGACAGAGGAGTAGAATCACAAATAAAAGCTCCACTGGAGTTGGGACAGCAATCCTCATACTGGGGATGACACCTATTAGCAGGACCATTTACCCCCTTTCCCATTTTGATTCCATTTTAACAATTACTCTGAAGATGGTTGTTACCTTACTCACTAGGACGCTGCCTTGCTCCCCAGGTCGTTATCATCTGAGCCGAAGCACTTTTAATGGCCTTCCATTGGCCTCAGGAATCTATTAGTACAGAAGAGTTGCTTGAGAAGCTGAACAAACTCTCAAAAACTTCTGTCCAACAGCACCTGGAAATATAGATGGCTCTTCAGATACACCCTTTTTCTGCAGACATCCCTTGCAGTTTAACTCCATCAGAGTCTGTATTGATTCCTGTAGTACTGTGTGGATATCTGATTGTCTTCCTTGTATGAGCCCGACCACCTCTTGGGCAGGGCTTTCACTGAGTTTCACATCTTTCTCTCACATGGTTCAGTACCAGTATTGTTCTGCAGCAGAAAGGAAAGAAATCTTTCATTCTGAGACTGTACAGACTCTTGTGAGTTACTAATATTCACTAAAGTTGTTTCTTTATCTGAAGCACTTTTGACTTCTCAAGTTCACAGAGGTGTGTATGTGTTTGCTTGGCATGTTTTCATCCTGGATTGAAGTAAATGCTCAGACTGGGGTCCGAAGCGGAACAGCTGTAACCCATCACTACCTTGAAATTAGAAAAAGCTGATGAGAAAAGTCTGGTATCATCTGCTATCATCTGCAAGACACTCTACCAATTGTCAGCTTGATAGGCTCTTACCTGAAATGTGACAACAAAATGTTACAGAAGTCAACTGTGCTGAAATAAGCACATCTTTCTGGGACTAACAAAATGAAATTCCCACCCCCCCCCCCCCAAAAAAAAAAGAAGATAGGGGAAGCACCACAACACCCTTCCCACCTTCCCAAATTGTGCCCTGAAGCAGGAAAAATAGAAAAAAAAGAATAACTATGGTCCTCAGTATCTCATGAGGCATTGGAGACTGGCTACTGCTGATGACAGATGCAGGCAGGGTTCACCCAACCTCTTCACGCCATATAGTTCTCAAATATGTCTTGATGTGTCCATATATACCCTCAGATAAACTGATGGCCATGTTTATGGTCAGAATGGAATTGTTCTCTGCTTCTTAAACATATTAGTTATAGTTTTAGATAACTAAAAGCTGCAGAAGATCTTGGATACCCCCAATCCCTCCTGATCTCTTCGAATGGCACTATATAGCTATAGCTTCTTGGAAGAGGTTTTTTGCCTGAAGAATCATGAGAATAGGAATAAATGATATGAAGACTCTTAATCTATGTGTGTATTGTGTGATTGTGTTTCTGGGGTCTTCAGGTGACCATGATTCAATAGAGAAATCTGTGTCTACTTAAAGTGTATTCAATTTGGCAATACTAAAACAAATTACTTGCAGTTATTTTCATGGAAAAGAAAAGATTCTTTGCACTTTCACTCCCACTTACTTCCCAGCATATGTGTAAGCTTTTTTTTTTTTTTAATCATAGAAATCATAACCAAGAACATTTGATACTATCCAGTCAATACTAATACCATACAAACAAAATTTTATGCATGTATTCACACACTTTTATAGTTGTTACCCCCAAAACATAACTACCTTCTTATAGTCTTATACTCTTATACAGCTTGTACTTCCAGTATAAGCTGTTAGATGGTACTAGATAATGTCATATCACCTTGCTACTATTTTAGGATGTTTCTAGAGTAGTATTTATCTTTTGGTTGAATTTTATACCATGTGTTGATTTTTAGGGTATTGAGTTATCTGTCCCCATCGTATACAATGTCCATTCCCTGAGCCTGTTAGCTTTTTTTGACTTACTGTGTTCTTCAGCTGCAGAACTGGATCAGTCTTCTCTGGAATGCAATGTATGCCATAGATTTTAGGATGAAACCTGTCTCTACAGATTTTCTGAGTACAGAATAAAAAGAGTCTGGATTCTTTCAAATATGATAGTGGTATTGAGCTTTTATGGCTACGTGTAGGGAACAGCAAAGGTTTTTTCACACTCTCTGTCTCCTCTCTATTCCTCAAAACCCTCTCCCTACTACTATGTCACACGTGGACAGAACTGCCCATTTTCCAGAGGTGAAAGGAACAAAGATAAGATGGCAAGGGAGGGGCAAAGGGGCTCATTTTCTGTCCCTTAAGAATTTCTTCCCCATCAGAACCTCGTTCGTCACATTCTTTTCCTGGGACTGATGGAGGTTTCTGACAAGGTTTTGGTTCTAATGTAGCTGTGGCACCTATGTGTGAAGTAGCTCATCTACATCTCCTACCCTTCCTGTTTTTAGCAGTGGAGTAGGGAAAGTCATTCCCAATGCCCCACCTCTAGGAGGAGAGGTGAAGGTAGAAGCATAACCCTACTGGGAAGAGAAGAACAGGGATGAGCCCACACTGAGAGATATAAAACTATGTTCCCAATACCAAGTCACCATAGCAGGACTGGTGTCTACCAATTTTAAAGGAGTTGTATTGCAGGTATACGTATTGTCTGATAGTAGACTCAAGGTGCTGTAGGGAGAGGAGCTAGAGTTCTGTTCTTTTATATTCTGGGGCAAGTATTATTTGTTAGAGGATAAGAAGAAAAAGAATCACCACTGTAGTACATTTACTGAGAAGGGCCAATAGAAGATGCTGGGAGAGAGAATGTAGAGAATGAGGAAAATTTAAATGAATTTTTCTCCTATATATTCTTGCTGAAGGACTGTATGAATCAGAGTTTGGATCTAGATCACTGTTTTTAATATCCAGTGAGTCTCATATCTGAATTTTATTCATTTTATGGTAAGTTTTATGAGACATTGTGTCTCTGTGCTTGCTGTGGCAAGAAGTTCTAATACATTCTGTAAGGAAAAAAGCACTACTTGTTATTTATTATTTTAAATACCACTTACTCATGGTACCTGCCCTAACTGATGTTCCCATACAAAGGTGGAACAAACTGTTCCTTTCACAGAAATGCACAATTTTAATTATTCACTGTGCTGAAGATCAAGACATCAAATAAATTATACCCTTCTCCACAGAATCACAGATAAAGTTCTTGTCCAGCACCTTCAATAATATAAAGTTGTACTGCCTGACCTGGAATCAATTTATATCAGGTTTCTTTAATACCAAATTTTTTACTTTCTTTATAAGCCTTGTAGGGAGTACCACCATAATTTACATTACATATGCCCCAAATCTGTATATAATTCATTTCTTGTAGCACTTAGTTTCTCTTTCATTCTGTTTCATTCATACATGAACAGCTAGAATCTGCCCTGTGGTAAGATAAATTGCCTAAATGTGGGCATGGAATGCCATTTAAGATACTCCAGGGCATCCATCTGGCCTCCAGCTGCTGCCTTCAAAAGGCGCAGATTCTCTGTCATATGCATATTCTGCATATCTGCGTGGATGTCTCCAGGATCTTATGATATTTAAAATGTCAGTAAGGGCCTGTGTTTACAGCAACTGGATGAAATCCTGTTTTATGGTCCTAATTTTGAACTGAGACCTGTCGGGTAAGCGTGAAGAACAGTCTTTTCAGAGTTTGAATAGGTGTAAGACAATCATTGTTTATTATTTTACTAACCACGTTGCTCATTGTTTGAAAATGTGTGCTGTGTGGAGATTGAGAAAATAACAGCTTCATTTATCACAAACCTTACATAGCATGATACAGTGTGTATTCTTCTTCTGTCTGACAGCCTGACAATGACAAATTAACTTTTCTTAGTTCTGATTAGTTGTTTATAGTTTTCCGTGTTTTTTTTTTCAAACACTAAATGTTATAACAGCTTGTATTTACTCTTCCCATTTATTCCATTTCAACCTTCTACTTAATTTGTCTCATTGAAATATTTATCAGTGATAAATTTCTTGTTTAATTTTACAAATATATTCTTCTTCTCTGGGAACTCTTGGTACTGAAAATTTAAATTCGTTATTTTCCCTCTTTCTACTTCCTGAGAACAATTATTTCATGTACAGCTCCATAGTACTTTTTCCTTTTAACAACTAATTAAAATGAAATTATCATTAAAAAAAATCTGAACCCCTAATTCTAGTATTTGAAAATAATTGTATGAAATAATGAAATAATATAAATCTGAGGAGTCTTTTAGTAAAGCCAAATTCCAGCAGATGGTGTGTTCTGAAGTTTTTGATACACAATATTAACTGTATTATAGTGTACAATAAACTACTTGACTTCCATTCACCTAAAAATACCCTTGAATCCATGCTTATTTCATTAGATTCGTAACAGATAAAAGTAGCCTATGTGGGGCAGCTCAAAGGATGAAGAATCAGCTAAAGTAATTTTAATTTCAGTTATAAAAAAAGAAATTAATATCCATCCAAATCTGATGAAATAAAAGATTTTTATCAAACTTCATACTTAAATCAGCTCCACTAGAGTTGGAATATTCTGTAAATGGCAGTTGTGAGACTTATCAGCAGAAGCACTTTTCTGCACTTTTCTATGCTTTTTTGTCAAAGCACTGAAGTAGCAGTTCTCCACAATAAATAAATTTTTTAGAGATTTTCATAGAAGAAAAATCCCAGGGTGTTTATTTAATTTAATAGAATATTTTTTAAAATAAGGCTCACCACTGTTCTTAATTTAAGAACCTTTATAGATTAATCACTTTTATATGCAGTTGGCCACTACTGCACATGAACTTGTGATTTTGAAGTCAATCCACTTCTTTTCCACTTCCTGAAATGTAAAGAGAATAACTTCACCAGAAGGCATCTGGGCAAGTACATGCCGTAACCTCACAGGGAACTAATTTTGCAGTAGGAGTGAAGATGTTTTAGAATCATGTGAAATATATCTTGACGAAGTAGGCACGTGCAGGATAAGGTAGCTGCCGAGCAGCAATTTAAGAATGAACATCAAGATACATGTTCAAAGATTTCTTCAGAAGAATGTGAATTTTCAAGTCCAATGCACAAAGGACCTGTCATAAAACAGTTCATCGGAAAGGGTACCCCTTGATATCTGTGTAAGGCATTGAAAATTCAAAAGGGTCCATTACATCCTTGATTCTGAATAAAAAACCTCATGCATTTAACATTTTTTTTCTTTGCTAAATAACATGTCTCGTTAGTTTAACCTGCATTTTGAAAGGCCCATAAACAGCTGAGGTCACAGATACATCGCTTCAGAAATGTTTTGCTAATTTAACAACCAGAGATGCAGAGCTGTTTAATGCTGCTGGCTGTAAACTGGGAAGGAGGAGGGTGAATTTGTTTCAGTACCAGGTTATATCTACAGTAAGTAAATATGTCCTTTACTTAACAAAGAGAGACTTCAGAAACAGATATCAAAATAAGTTATTAACTATGTTTTTGTATTAAAAAACCACAACCCAACCCAAACTAAACCCCAAAAAAGATGACATTTCTGAAAACAGATCACACTGTTATTGCTGAGCATAATAATGTTTTAAGTTCCCATTGGTCTTAACTGATACAAAGGACATTTCCTATCCATTTGTAAAATTACCAGTTCTTTCCATGAGCTCTTTAAAGGCTACTGAGTGGAAAAATTAATTCCATCATTACTCAAGAGTAATATTTTGAAGGTTGCCTCCATAACTACCATAATTTCATTGCTTGGAAGACTGTAGACCGGCATTTTTCTTGCCCTTCATTCTGTCAAAAGAATTGGGAGCAAAGCATGAAGAACTTTCCAAAATCTTCTGTTGAGTCTCTTCTCTCTTCATAGGGTCTTAAGTCTTTATCACACATAATTTTTTGATACTCTTCTTCCATGAGTGCTCACGTCGAATTTTTGCAGCCAGACTTGTGCTGGCAGAACTGTGAAATTGGCACCACATTTAATACACCACTTGTCACTCTCAAAACACTGTTTATTTCACTGGATATCGGTTTTATATGAAAGCTGCTATACAAAACAAGAGAACAGAGAGAGAGGGACAGACAGACATACAAGAAGTACTTATGCTGAAATTCTGGTGTGTGTAGAATGCTGTTCCCACTTCTACTAGCTAGTTTCTACTTGATATATACCTAGAATTCTGAGCTTTTCCTTTTCTGCATTCTCTGGAAATCACTCACAGTAGACTCAGTACCTCTAGATGCTACATTAGCATGTGTTATACTGTAGCAATTTACTATTAACTGGATAATCCTTTCATGGTTGTTTCCGTGGGGAAATATGAAAACATTGTGGAGTGCATTTTTTGGTGGTTTGGGTTTTTCCCTCGGTAAAGATTTAGTCTCCAGTCACTGAAATAGAACTTTAACATACTTGAGTTTTTCTTTATTGGACCTAAACTATAAATATGATTCACCTATATTTATGAATTTGAGGAATGGGTGAAAATGACATTGTGTAGTTTTTGAAAATCTCTATAGGAGTGCAGATCCTTGATGTCACCTTGAGGGAATTCATCAAAATATGTTCTAATTTAGCTGGCCTGGTTGCCAAGGTAGATATGTTGTTTTCAGTCTTTGAATGTTTCATTGATCGAACTAAGAACAGAGTGCTTTTTTATAACTTTTGACAGCTTCAGTAATGTCCCTTTCTGTCAGGCAGTGTCATGTATAGAGGAGAGAGAAACAAGCATAGTTGCTGTCCTTAATTCATTTTGATAAAACACTTTTGCACAGGTGGTCAGTGCTAGAAACTTACCATATTTCTGTGACCCAGTTTAAACACTCGCATCTCAAGGTCTTTTATGAGTGTTGGCTTCTAAACTGATATTAATTTTATTTTCGTACTTAACAGAGAAATTTTTAGTGTAGTTTGTTACAAGATTGCTATTTTGTGCCTACTACATGTATACACATCCTAAAGTGAAAATATGCCTTTCTGCATGTCAAAAGGAATTTCTGCACTTCTGTTTTATCTCAGAATTTCCTAATGTTCTGTAATACACACACACACAAAAATCCAATCTTTCAACCAGAAAAAAATATTGCAAAAGATCATACTTTGAAATTATTTTCATGGAATCATAGATAGGGTAGATTTTTGATGATGATAATAATAAACATTTTCTCTTTGTGATTTTTTTTAATTTATTATCATACTAGATTTGCACTATGAAGAACCTGGTCAATCTCTAATTATTATTTTTCCTGTAACATATTTTCTTTTAATTGCTCTAAAGGTATTTGTCCTAATTGCTTTTTAATTTTTTTCAGGGAGTGCTGGAACACCTGTTGTCTTCAATGAAAATGGAGATGCTCCTGGGCGCTATGATATTTTTCAGTATCAAATCACCAACAAGAGTACAGAATACAAAGTAATTGGTCAGTGGAGTAACCAACTTCATCTAAATGTAAGTACATAATTTCCTACAGTATTCTTCTGGAGAAACTGGCTGCTCAAGGCTTGGATGGGTGCACTGTTCACTGGGTAAAAAACTGGATGGATGGCCAGGCCCAGGGAGTGCTGGTGAATGGAGTTACATCCTGGGGCTGGTCACCCCAGTACTCAGTACTGGGGCCAGTTCTGTTTAATGTCTTTATCAATGAGCTGGATGAGGGGCTTGAGGGCACCCTCAGTCAGTTTGCAGATGAGGCCCAAGTTGAGCAGGAGTGTTGATCTACTGGACGGTAGGAAGGCTCTACGGAGGGTTCTGGAAAGGCTGGATTGATGGGCCAAGGCCAATTGTGATTGATAAACAAGGTGAAGTGCTGATTCTGCTCTTAGGTCTCAACAACCTACAGAGCTACAAGTTTGGGGCAGAGTGGTTGGAAAGTGGCCCAGAGGAAAAGGATCTGGCTGTGCTGATCAACATCCAGCTGAACATGAGCCAGCATTGTGCCCAGGTGGCTAAGAAGGCCGATGGCATCCTGGTTGTAACAGAAATAGTGTGGTCAGTAGGACCAAGGCAGTGATTGTCCTCCAGTACATGGCACTGGTAAGGCTGCAGATCATAGAATCACTAAAGTTGGAATAAACCTCTCAGATCATTGAGTGTCACCATTAATCTAACACTGCCAGGTCTACTACTAAACCATGTCTGCATGTGCCATGTCATTTCCTCTTGTCCTGTCATTTCTTACCAGTGAGAAAAGGCTGACCCCAACCTACCTGCTTTTCAGGTAGTTATCAATCTCTACAACTCTCTACTTTTAAATACTCCAAGAAACACATTGAGGTGCTGGAGCATGTCTAGAGAAGGGCAAAAGAGCTGGTGAAGAGTCCCAAGCTCAAGTATGAAGAAGAGGAGTTGAGGGAACTGGGTTAATTAGTCTAGAGAAAGTGGGGCTCAGAGGGGACCTTATTGCTCTCTACAACTGTCTGAAAGAAACAAGTGACAGGATGAATGGAAAAGGCCTCAGGTCGGGCCAGGGGAGGTTTACGTTGGATATTAGGAGAAATTTATTCCCTGAAAGAGTAGTCAAGCATTGCAACAGGCTTCCCAGGGAAGTGGTTGACTTACCATACCTAGAGGTATTTAAGAGACGTATACATGTGGAACCTAGGGACATGGTTTATAGGTGGACTTTGCAGTGCTGGGTTAATGGTTGGACTTGATCTTAAAGGTCTTTCCTAATCTAAAGGATTCTATGATTCTACTGGTTTGATTTTAATACTGACAGTGAAGAATACTCATTTGAGTATTACATTATTTTAAAACACTTAAAAATATTCTTCATTTATTCTCTGTTAGTTGGCAGAAGAAAGTTCTTCTGCTTTGTTCTTGAGAAGACAGTGAAAGATAGCACAATAACCCAAAACAAATTCTTTATATATTAAAGTTGGATGGATGGATGTGTAGTTACCTGTTCCTTCCAATGATATTTTAGAATCATTATATATCTGTTATTCCTCAGACTGATTAATAAGTTAGGCAGGGAAATAGCAACTCATCCTTCAAAAAAAAGGTATCAAGCAAAATGATGGGGACATGTATATTGCCCAGGTATTTCAAATAATATAAGAGGATGGAAAAGTATTTAGTAAAAGAGAAGTTTGAATTCTAACCAATTCTGATCTAGTTAAAACACTGGGATGATGAACTACTGCAATAAAAATATTTCTTAAATATAAAGGGAGAATTTGGTGCTTTTCTATATAAATAACTAGGATTTTTATTGTCCCTTATTACTTCATAGAAAAAGAAATAAAAGACATAACACACACAATCTTAGATGATGTTTAAAATTGCTGTCTTAATGTGTTCTGCAAGTTTGGGGAATGTTAAGTCCCACCTGTGCATGGAAGTATATTTGGGTTGAAAATCACCATCCCAATAGAATTCAGAGAATATAATATGCAATATTTTTATGACAGACAAGCATCAAGCTTTAACTTAAGAAGTTTTTGAGTCCAAGGCAGTTCTCTCTGTCAGAAGATGTTCTTCTCATGAAGAGAGTAATGAGAAAAGCAAAATGAAATTAATCTGTTTCCTTATTAGCTATACAATATTCACAGGTCTTACTTGAGTTATGTTAGCCATTTGGGTAGCTCTGCAAATGTACGATACCAAGTGTTGTTTTGCTAGTGGCTGATGAGAAGGGCAAGAGTGTGAATTGATGACTAGATCCAAGAAAGGGATTTTATGCAGTAACTTCAATCATACCACAAAAAGCAGGTTTCAGACATCTCTGGTTTTCTATGTGAGAGGTTCCTGATGAAGAGTAACAAAGACAGTGTAGCAAATACTTACAAATTATTCTCCTGTTGAAACTATTTTGCAGTAATTATCTGAGTGCTGCCCACAATAACACATATGATAACTCCCCATTTTCAGCCACAGCTGTTAAAACACTTTACCATAACTACCATTTAGTATCTATAACTACTTGGCAGGAACTCATTTATTTAATTATTTTGCCCAAATAGAAAAAACCCTACCAACAGAAACTGTATGTAGCAGACTATGTGGCAGTGTTATTTCCCTTCACTAACCTGATATCTGTCTGTTGAAAGGTGTGAAAAAAAAAAAAAGGTTACACAAGTTTAAGGTTAATATTGAACATTAATTTCTGGAAAACCCTACAGTTAGATCCTTATCATGACTACTGCGAAATACATTCCAGATCTTCATAATTGCTACATTTTTCTGTAAAGTTCGTGCTTATTAAATGAACTCAAAAACTGATACACAGATTTTACATGAATGTTAGTACTAACATAGCAGTTATGTAGTACTTGCTAAAAGCTACCTAAGAATTTGCTTCAATTTTAGTTTCATTCCAATCTGCCTTTTTCTATCTCCCCTTAGACTGCTAAATTTTCATTAAGCTGGTAGCTTTTCAGCCCCATTATTTCTGCCTCGTATATGTGTACTTGAGGGAGTTCTCTGAAATATGATTAGATTGATGGCTACTCATACTATTGAAACCACACCATGCTAACCACATTGACCACAAATCTAACAGGAAAGAATTTATCTAAGAATGCATCTCATCAACTTTCATTGGAAATGGGTGTGTTAAGATGTTGTTTCCCTCTTTTTACACCTCCATGATCTCACATGCTGGATGCAGCTGGCAAGTCACAGGCAAGCCCTGTCCAGTGTGTGGAGTTGTGGAGATGTGAATGGACTGGCAAACTGCTCCATAGCAGCTGCTTCTGCTCCCAACCTTGTGCCAGGGCCCTGCTCTTGTCCCACTGCCACCCGCTCTGCTGCACACCCCCTGCTCACAGGGACCAGGGCAAGCAGGCATACAGGGCTCAGTCTCCTGGGGACTGACAGGGCATTATTTGTTAGGGCTTGGGATGCTCAATGCTGGTTTTCATCGGTGTGTGCAGGTGCCAGTGCAGTAACAATGAAGAAGGAATTGTAAAAGTTGTGGTACAGTCCATTTCCATCTGTTTCTACATTCATTAAACTTAGCATGTGTTGATGGTGGTTCTGACAGATGATGATCTGCTGTGGCAGAGCTGTTTCCTACTCTCACTAGACAAAATATATTAAACCCAAATAATCTTTGTGGATGATTGTCAATACTCCAAATCATCATATTGCAAATTAGGTAGTGCTTTTGATTGCTAGTGAATCAGAGGGAATACAGTGGATGTTTTCATTAGTTTCTGTGAAAACATCTATATTTATTGAAAGCAAAACAGTATTAAGATGGTAGAGCAATTTTTACCTTGCTGTTCTATGAAGGAGATGTTTTTAAAATATAATGCTTTTCCCACTGTATCCTTCTTTCTCCTGCAGTTTCCTCTTAATGAAGACACATGAAATTATTAGTTTTAGTGAATAATTGTCAGTTAGATATCCTTTATAGATACTTCTACTCTGGTTTTTACAGATATTTCTTCCTCAAATTGTGTGGTAGCATGTTGTAGCTATGATGTGTTTATGTAAGAAAAACAGCCTTTTGCATTACATGCAGCAAACTCCAACAGAAACTCCGCGACATACAGAACAAGTGGTGGATCAGTCTAGCTGAAAAAACACAATTGTGCGCTGACACGGGTGATCACAGAGGTTTCTATGAAGCCCTGAAAACAGCATACGGGCCTACATACCAAGCTCAAAGTCCTCTACTTAACGCTAATGGTCAAAAACTTCTTACAGATAAGTACGGTATCTGAGGCGACTGAAGGCCCACACTAAGACCTTAAACCATCTTCTCTGGGAGCTGCTTTATGCTGATGACACCGCCCTTGTTGCCCACACAGAAGCAGCTCTGCAGCGTTTAACATCCTGCTTTGCAGACACTGCTGAGCTCTTTGGGCTGGAAGTCGGCCTAAAGAAGACAGAAGTTCTCTATCAACCTGCACCTCAGGAAGTCTTCCATCATCCCCATATCACCACTGGCCAATCAGAGCTCAAATCAGTCCAGCAGTTCAATTACCTTGGTAGCCTCATCTCCTCGTATAGTAAGATTGATGGAGAGATAGACAACAGGTTAGCAAAGGCATATAGTGCCTTCGGAAAGTTTCATAAAAGAGTTTGATGAAATAAACACTTGAAGAAAAGTACAAAGATCAGTATTTACAGAGCCATAGTGCTGTCTACTCTCTTATACGGATCTGAATCATGGGTCATCTACCGCCACCACCTGCGACTCCTAGAACGTTTCCATCAACGCTGCCTTCGTACAATCCACTGGTAAAATTATGTAACCAATACATCTGTTCTAGAACAAGCAACAATCACAAGCATTGAGGCCATGTTGCTGAGAACACAGCTGCGCTGGGCAGGGCACATCTCAAGGATGAAGGACCACCGCCTCCCTAAGTTCACCGCTTTATGGTGAACTTGCCACCAGCTGCCGCAAGAGAGGACCCCTGAAGAAAAGATACAAAGACTCCCTGCAATAACATCTCAGCCTTGGCCATGTTGATCATAACTGGTCTACTCTGGCCTCCAGTCAGGAGACCTGGAGACACACCATCTATAACGCTGCTACTTCCTTTGAGAACGCACGCAGGATCACTCTCGAGGAGAAAAGGCAACGTAGAAAGAATCATGTCCTGCAGAATTTACTACCTAAGGAGTCTTTCTGCTGTGCCTTTTGCAATTGGACATGCTTGTCTCGTATTGGCCTTATTAGCCACCAACGCGCTTGTGTCAAACGTGGGTAGAGACCTTTCCTTAATCTTCGTTCCCAAAACCCAGCCATGACAATGATCATCTATACAGCTGATATTGTGCTTCAGAAAATTTATCATTTTTATTCATCTGTTTATTTTCTGTGACAGAAGAATAAATCATGGAAGTATGTAGCTAACATTAGAAAGAGTCTTGCATCTAAATAACTGAATATAAAAGGTTCCTTTTTGTATTTCTAATCTCCTAATTCCCCTTCCTTTCCCTTTTCTTTAGGATACTCTTTGATATTTTATATCTGGTTTTGGCAGCAGTTCTGTTGTGTGAACTACTCACCTGGTAGCCAGCTCTGGTCCTGTTTCTGACCCCAATGCTAAGGATTCAGGGTTCCTCTGCTGGTGTCTCTGGTTCCTCAAAGTTTTCGCTGACACTGCAGGGTCCTTGTCGTCAAGCTCCAGACTTGTTCCTTTCCTGGTACAGTGCTGGTTTTCCCTTTGGGCAGAGAGTGCTGACTCTGGCTAGATAAAGACTTTATATCATGCTCCCTAAGGGGATCTTTTTCAGCAGGCTTCACCAGCTGCAGAGACCATTGTATCTTTGATGCTGTTTTTTCCCTATAGACTTCAGTAACATTAATGCTCTCCTTTAGGCCAACTGGCCTTTTAGATTTCATCTGAAGCAACTATAACTTCCAGATATAGGAACTTCATGATACTGATCAGTAGTACTCTTGCAATTCTTAAAAAACAAACATACATGACAATGCTTAGATATACAGTAGAGAAAATAAATTAAGAAGGAATAATTAACTTAAAAATTTAATTTTTTATGTGATTCTTGAGTTTGAATATGGTATCTCAATCTTTGACAGACACAAAGAAACTCTGAAAACAGGTATTTGGAAACATCAAACCATAATTTCAAAGAGCCTGCTGATTCTGACAACGTACATTTACACCTCTTTTAGTAAAGAGGTGTAAAGTCCTTTTGCTCTCTAAGGTTTCCTGGCTTAATGTGATCTTAATGTACTGGAAATAACCAGACCTCAAAAACTTTTAGTATCATTTTGAGGGAAAACATAATTACCTTAGAACTTCTGATCATGGACTACACATTAACTGTCAGGGTTTTCTGTTGTTTGCTTTCTTAATTTTCTTTTATTTTCCAATAGAAAAAGAGAACTTATTTTTCAAGAAACTCTGATAGTTAAAATCCTTTTTTCAAAAAAAAATTCTGGTTTTCAAAATGAATAAAAATCCAGGCAAAGGTAGATGTTTCTGCAAAAGTTATGTTTTATTCATATTGCAACAGTATTTTGCATACCAGGTCACACGTAAAAGTTCTTTACAAATATGTGGGCTTAGCAAATTTGAGCTCTCAACCATGTAATCTCTGTACAAGGAAAGTTGTTAAAAACAAGCTTGCTTTTCCTGGCACTAATGGTTTGAAATCAAGTTCTTTTTATGATTAATAATGAATTCTCTCTTAGAAACTATGTTCTGTATTGCATGTGTTGTAATAAGGGCTAGATTGAGATGTTGACTGATGGCTTTTGTCAGTGGTAGTAGATGGAAATAGTCCCAATCCTAAAGTTTTAATAACAAGTTTCTCAGTTCCTTTCCTTAGAAACGCATTCAGTTTGTTCTGGTTCATTTCTGAGTGACTTTTTTTCTACTCTGAAGATATTTCTATTTTTAAAACTGAATACCAGTTGGAAAAAGAAAAGTTGAAATGCTAAAGGATTTTAAAATCTTATATTTTGACTTTAAAAAAAAAATCCACACCTTTTTAAATTCAGTTTGACACATTTTCAGATTGCTTTTCAAACTTGTACATTGCTTTGGTCTACCAAAGTCTGTGTTTAAATATCTCAATATGAAAAATATGTAGATCCAAGTCCATATTCCTCCAAGTAGCAATTCTGATTCATGGGTCTTCAGGCAGACACAATTATTGAGGCTTTCAAAATCATGCATTTAGCTGATGCAGTTAAAATGCTTGAGTGGATATCCATTAATGTGATATTACTCCTTAAGGAAAAATCCAAAGCATATCAAATAAACTGTATGTTTCCCTGGAAATTTTCAAGACCAGATTAGATAAGGGCATGAGCAATCTGGTCTAGTGAAAGATATCCCTGCCCATGACAGGGTAGGTTGGAACTAAATGGTCTCCAAGGTTCTTTACAACCTGGGCCAATCTGTGATTCTTTGTTCAAGTGAAAACAGTGACATTTTAAAGGCAGAATTCACTTGTGTTTGTTTTCTTGTCTGTTTTGGTTTGGTTTGTAGGTTTTTTTTTCCACCAGAACACAAGAGTTCTGTTGAAAGACAAAAGAAATTTTACAATAACAGATTTTTGACATTCTCTTAGACATAATAAGGTGCATAAACTTTCAGATATATGGAGTGTATGCATTGAGGGTATAAATGGCTCAGGGGCATCCATTTTTCTATAATGATCTTGATTTATGACTAAGTGAACCATAAATTAAAATTACACTTCTGTGATGAAGTATCAGAGAGACAGCCATAATCATCATCAGCCTTAAGCAGAGTGTTAGGTGAACTAGTAAAAATTGGGAACCCCATGTTGACAGAGAGCTTCCCCTCAGGCAACCAGATCACAAAGATATTTGAATCAGCTTTTGATTTCTCTTCTTTTCTAGGACTCTTGTCTTGTATCTAATCCCGAAGGAAACCATCAACACTGAAATTAGTCAATTCTTTTTGGAAGTTACAGATTCAAAATGCATTAGTTTCCTTTCTAATGGTAAAGAAAATGACTCAAAAAGCTTCTGACATTTTCTGTAACTGCACCAAATAAATTTCAAGCTTTGCTGTAGGCCACTATATTTCATTAAAGAAACCAGAGAGCCTCTTTTTTTCCTGTGGTAACTATTATATAATTGATAGATGTTTTCAAATAGCTGAACCTAAGCCCTTTTTAACAAAAGAACATAGTACAGTGAAATACATAACAGGAGCACTTAGTGCTGTATATGATTATATCTATAAACAAAATATGACAATCATATGGCCTGCAGGGTGTTCTTCTGCCCATATATAATAGGGCAGTAGAGTTCAAACTTACACTCTATCCATGTTATCTGACTGCAAATTTTTGATGCTGGGCTAAAAATATAACTCAATGAGACAAGCAAAAATGTTTTTAGTTCTTCTCAAAATTATACTGCTGTCTTCCTTTAATCTATAGAGGACTGAAAGTAGAAGAAGCTGTTATGGTTTTTGGACTACTTAGGTTTTGCAAAGCTAGTCCTGCTCTTAGCACTGGTCAATAAGTACAGTTCAGAATTTGTTCCATTTTACTGTCAGTATCTTAGGTCAATATGAAAAATGTAGTCACCAAGAACCAATGCTAGACAGAAGGGATAAGTCAACAGTAGGCTACAGTAGTTGCAAAATGTAGACAAGACAAAAAAGTGCAAGAAATGTGGAGTAAAATTAGGATTTTATGATTTTGAAAGGTTGCAGATTGTATTCATATAAAAAGCTTTGTAATGGAGAGGAAATAGACTGAGAAAGCATCAAAAGATTTTCAGAAGTGCCCATAGTAGAACAGATGCTATTTCAGACATGACTGAAAACAGAACTTGGATTCAGAAGCAAATGAGCTTAGAAGAACCAAAGAATGACAATATGTCTTCCTTCTGAAGTTTTTTACTTTGTTGGTCCTAATAGGCTTTTTTCTCCCCAGACAACCAACTTCACTGATTCTCTGGAGAAAAAAAAAAAAAAAGGAAAATGGATAAAAGATAACTACTAGGAAAATATCCTGAAATTTGATAACCATTTTTTCTTCATTAGAATGATACCAAATCGCCAATGAAACAGTCTCTGCTTGAGAGTTAGAATGAATAAGGATTTTTTCCCACCTTGTCAGGGTGAGTGAAAGTCAGGTTTCTCAAATGAAACATAGCGTTGCAGTTACATGCTTGGCTGTGATTTTGTCCCAGAATTCTTGAGTGGATGGTAGATATTTTATAGCTTTTTATGATCATCCTTGGTAAGAAACGGTATGATTAGAATGAATTGTCCTTTGAACAGCCATAGCCAACGGGACCATAGAGTATGCTTGTTTTTTTCAATAAACCGGAAAAGAGGCCTTGTCATGCACGACAAATAAAATAAATCACTTGTGTTTTAAAATATTCTTTTCTCTTCTGCAGTAAAAACAAGTATGCAGTGATAGAACAATAAAAACTCAGGAGCTTTTATATGCATTCCTGGAGAGTTCTGCATTCATATGTGGGACTTCAGAGCAGGGTTAGCTGCTCCCCTGGTACAAGCTAATGTTACGAGTTTTAGCATAGACAGACAGCTACTGGGCATAGCAGGTAGTTTGGATTATACATAGCTGGCAGCAACCTGCAGTGAATTGCTTTGTAAGGTACCAGTGTAAAATGTGGAGTATGAGCATGTTTCTTCCCCAGTTTCTTCCATCTTTCTCCTTTCTCCCCATAGAAATTTCTACAATTTCTACAATTCGTATTGTAATTCGAAAATTGAGCTGCCCTTTAAATCTTGAAGCAAAACATTCATGCTTAAAAGCAAAAATGGTAGATTAAATTACTACAATTATTATTCAGTTTTGTTACATAATGAAAGTCTATTATTAAAAATCATTAAATAGAAAATGAGAGGGATTCTGTGGTTATGATACGATGAAAGAGAATAACTGGCAGTTAGAAGAACATTACTATATGATTATGTTTTCTATTTGCTTTGCTGTAATTTCTCTTCATCTTCCAATAGTATTATTTTAATTTCTTTGGGATAGTCATCTAATATTTATCCAGGATTTTTCATCCTGATAAATCCCCAAACAATTTTTTTTAAATTATTTAAAGATAGGAAGTGAATTATTTTCTGCATTTTTCAAAATGATATCACTGATTTTAGTGGTGATACTGTGTTAATACATCTTAAGGCAGGGAATGATTAGAATAGCTAATCTCATTGTAACTTCGGTTTGCACGAAATAGATTTAGTGTTGAATATATCAATAGGATAGGCTGGAAATGACTGGATCAAATAGGGAGGATTGCAGTACTGTTTTTGGTAACTACAGGAACTCAAGCAAACCCCTACTTTATGGAAAGCTTAGGCAACAGCTTTGGAATGGTTAACTGACCTGCATCCCAGACTTTGTGATGTAATTCATCTGTTCTCTTCCCCAGTGCTATGAGTTCGTTGGCAGAACTGTGACTTCACTCAAAAAGGTAGAGTAGCTGGAGAGAGTCCAGTTGCAAGCAATCATAAAGATCAGCCATCTAAATGTAGACCTGTAGGAAATATTTAGGCAAACTAGGATTGTTTAGTCTGAAGAAGACTACACTGAGAGGGGTTATGTTAATCTCTTTCAATACAGAAAAGATTATTCAGGAAAAGAACAAACTGTAAGGCATAGTTAATTTGGTTGTTAGGAGAAGTGGTGGATTTGAATTACAGTGAGAGAGACCTAATGGAGACATGCTGAAAGATTCTAACTGAGCACTGGGCTGCCTTGGGAGGCTGGACAGTCTCCAGCACTATGGGCTGTTTGGAGCAGGTGAGCTGTACAGACTGAATTTGCGTAAGTAATTCAGAGGCAGGGACATCTTCAGCCATCACTTCTTAAATTTTCTGACTTTCATTTGTTTGATGGGTTTGGTCTGCCTTTGGTCCCCTCAAAGGCAATGTCCTGTATGCCTTTAGCAAATACTGGGAGGGATACAAGCAACTGGACTTCTACACTTGAAGTTTTGTGAGTAAATACAAGACTGTCTATATTTTTAGTAAGAGCTGTAGAAGAAAGCCATGTCAGATTTATCAGTTTATAAACCTGGTTACTTATTTAGGATCTTTTTTTGCTTTGGGTTGTGCAAGCTTTTCTATCAATCCTTGGAAAGTTTTTCATTCACATATAGGTCTCCAAATTGGACTTTGTTTTCCACATGCCGGGTGCTTAATATTTCGCAAACTGATTTAAGCTCCTTTAAGTTTATGTGGAAAACAGTTTACTATTGTGGCAGTGATAATTTCTTTTACTTAGACCTTCTTTCCCTAGCACTTCTTCGAGAAGCATTTTCCTTGTAAATAAAAGCAGAAAATTGTTCAATTTAGTCACATAGACCTTTTTTTCTAGACACACTTCTGATCTTTGCTGATTTCCTTTGGACTTCCCATTTGATTCTCCTTCAAAGGGAAACACAACGATCTAACCTTCAGAAAGTGTTCTGGCTGAAGTCTCGCTAGTGTAGAGTACAGCAGAAACATCATTTCATATATTCATGAGCGCAGAGCAGAGGGGAAAGATTATTGTATCTATCCATGTTTCTCTGGATGGCATTTACCCCTTTTGCAACAGTATGACATCGGTTCAGTATATCATAACCTACTAAAGCCCTGAGATCTCTTTTTCTGCTGAAGAGCTGCTATCTCTCTGTCCTTCCTGACCCATAATGTACTGTTAGTTGTCCCGGTTATACTGGATGCTTCATTTTTTCAGACTCCGTGGTATCATTTGGAATAAGTGCCCTGACCTTCAACATAGCTTGAATCGTTTCCAGTGTTACTGCCCAAATTTGATCACCATACACTCTATTTTGTCATCCAAACTGAATGAGTGGTTATTACAGATATTAAATAATAGCAGACCAAGAATAGACCTTTCCGGGCCACACCCTGAGTCATCCCTTCCCTTCTGTCAGTAAATCAACTACAAATTTTATCTTTACACAGCTTTCTAATACAATTTGCACCTAGCCTTTAGGGGCTAGATGTGTTTCAATAGACTGCTTATGACTGAGAGTGTAATTTGAGGTGATGTCAAAAATCTTTCTAATGTTAAGATAAATGACACCTGGCTGCTTGCCTCTCATCCATGCTTCCTGTTACTGTCTCAGTGAAGGAAAAGTGACAGCTCATTGTTGACAGATCCCTTTTGACTGTTATTTGTCTTGTTTGTTTTCTCAAAGTTTTTGAAATGTGTTTGCTTATTTCTTTCTGTATTTTTCTGGGAATTCAAGTTAAACTGAATGATCGATAATTCCCTGGATTCTTCTTTCCCCCTCTTTTCTGAGTGTAAGCACTAGGCTTCCTATTTGCAAATTCTCCATACTTCCCCATAAAGTGTCAAAAGCTTTCTATCTCAGCTCTTTATAAATTGTAGAATAAACCTAAATGTGTTCAGTCCATATGAAAACCCCTGACTTCCTTTCATTTTCAACATATTCATCTCTTTCCTTAGTAAGAAGGATTTTTGTTTCTGTTTCTGTTTTTTAACCTCCCCTGACTAAATGTGCTGTGTGGTACTTTCTCTAACTTAAACTTCTTCCTCATGCTTGTTTTTGTACCTTCCAGATCACTAAGTCTCTCCACAAAATTTTCAGTTTAATTATTAACTCTTCATTCTAAGCAGCAGCACATACTTGGCAGTGAGAGCTCTTCCCCTGCTGCTGTAAATCTCCGTATAAAACACAGTCTGTTTTCTGTCTGTTCTGAACTAGTTTTTTATATGGTTTTGTTACCTGGCTGGAACTATGTTTAAATGACCAGTGTGACTTTATTTTGTTTATCTAACATTGAAAATTCAAAATTATTACCATGAAAAGATCTGATACCTGCTATTATAGTGGGAAATTGTCTCAAAGTAGTGTCAAAATGTATGTCTTGGTGTTTAGGATTTTGAAGTGCTTCGGGGTAGAATGTACTACACGTATTAGCAGTTTTTTTGTCTGAGAAACAGATTAGACAAATGTGTCAGGAACGGTTCAGATACAGTTACTCTTTTCTTGAGACATAGAAGTAAACTCAATCCCTACATTTCATCTGAGCTTGTCTGTACCTCTGTCACACTCAGTGAAGGTTGCTGAGGTGAGGGCAACTTTTCTCAAAATTTAAAGTGCTTCACTTTGCAGAAACACTGTTTAGAAACTGAGAAGCACAGGATATTCCAGCTCTGTTTTATGTTATTCTTTGAGAGGCTTGCTGTTGCTAATGCTTGAACGGAAAGCTCAAGAAATAGATGCAAAATTACCCCACTCTTTTCTTTCAGTTCCCTTATTAAAAATATTTTTTGGTAATATTTCCTCAAAAAACCACAGTTTGGAGGTGTGCTATGGCTGCAGACTATCATGCTGATCAGTGTTGCCTTATTGGTTTTAGCATGTTCTGTTCTGTATTCTGCCAATACACTGCTCTCCTTTACCTTATGGTTTGACTGTGAATTGTTTAGGATTGAGACCATAATTTTTTCTTGCAGATTTGTATAGTCCTTAGTGCAACTGAGGTCTTGGTCTGTGAGCAGTGTGGGAATAAAAAGAATATATTATCTGTGTGTTGGTACTACTTTGCAGGAAAGGCTGTGCAGTTTGGAATTTAGAAGCATCCATTTCAGAGTTTCATATACACAGTGCCTTTTGCTCAGATCAAGATATAGGAAAAAGATTAAACCATTGAAAAATAATGAGGTAGGATTAAAACTAAAACCCATCAACATCTTTTTTTCATACTGAACTGGGGATTTTTATGATTGACTAATTTCTAGTTTTAAAGTAATTGAATATTAAAGACAACAAAAAGAATGACAAGTCATCTCCTTAAGAAATAATAAATATAAGTATGGGTCATGAACTTGTTAGCATAGCAACACTGAAGTTACTGGACTGACCTAAATCTGCTGAAGGTCTAGACCAGTACATTTTTTACAGGTCATTATGAAGGAGTTTGGGGGCAACAGCTTCTTTTCTTGACAAACTTACCATTTAACCAATACAATAATTAAAAGCATGCCATGGTGGATTTTTTTTTCATTAAACAATGGGATTTACTAAATGACATAGTCTTAAAAGTAAAAAACCCCCCTGTTTTAAATTTCTTTAAAGTCAAATGGCAACTGTACTTGACCACACGTGTTCCTTCTGTTTACTCTGAGCTGTGCAGTAGGGGAGAATTTGAGCGCCATTGGGATTGAAAAGCATCTGACAGACTGGAGGGAAGTACAGTAGCTATTGAGCATTGGGCTTGGGAAAAGCCAACTCTAACTTAGGTAACTGTAGCTAAAAGCAGTGGATTTGAGAGGGAGCATCATCAAGAAATGCAACTAAGCTATTAAACTAGTAATGGGCCTTGGGCAGAACTGAGGAGATTCTCCAGGCACAAAGAAAGTGATGTAAAGAACTCTTTGCGAGAACCAGGCTGCTTCTCTTTTCTCAAAGCACTAAATTTTTTAAGGTATGCTTGCAGGCTATTTCTGCATCATCAGCTGCAGGAAATAAAAAGTACTTCCAAGCATTATGGTTCAAATGGCCTTAGTACTAGAGACTGTCAAAACTAATCGGCTTACAAAAAGGGGTGATGGTGGAAGATTTTGTCTTAAAAAACCAATTTCTTTAAAAAATCTAAATCTGACAAGTTTTTTTGTGTTTTGTTTGTTTTTAATTTGAGTAGTTTTGAACATATTTAATTATATAGGCAAAGTTATAGTACAGTCTGCTTTTGGTAGCATATAATGACTTCAATCCCTGTGTGTACATAACGAGTTTTATTTATAAGTGCTCATTAAATTCTCTCCAAGTGCATGTCAGGGACATGTAATATCAGTGAAGTCCTCTAGGTAAGGATACATCATAGAGGTTGTCTATGTGAAAGTGGTCTGCATAAAGATTAACTTTAGAAACCTCATTTGCAGTCTGCTCCATTGGTAGTAATGATGTGTTTTTAAAATATAGAAAGTAAACCATTGAAAACTCTTTCAAAAAATCTGAATTCTGCTGATGTCATATTGAATAGGATATTTCTGTGGTGGCGTACTTTTCTTCATTTGGATTCTTTGATTTAACTGTGGGGTTTTTTTGTCTCATTTGTAAATAGAGAGGCTATCTCCAGAAACAGGTGCTTGAAAATTAATTGTAATTCATGCTTTCCATAAAGCAAAAAAATGCTGTATAGTTTGAATAGAAGTGTCTAGTAGATTACTGTAAAATTCCATGCAGTGGAATTAGTTACACAGTGTAGTAACAGTAACTGTGCACTTTGTGCTAGCCTACTCCCTAAGCCATATGAGAATAAAATGATGTTTCCCAGGTATTCCATTTGCATTAATGTTTGCTGTTTGGCATATTGAAGAAGTAAATACATTGCAGCTCCTCCTATTCTTGTATCAAGAGTCTGCTACGGTTAACACTTCTGTAGCCCATCAGTACAACCCAAACCACCAGAGAAAAGTAAAAAAAAATAAAAACTAAAATTTATCCCAAACCATATAAAGACTGGGGTTTAAAGTCTGTATAGTGCTGATAAACACTCTCTAGTTTAGATTGCCACAGTGTGTTCCTCTATGTAACTATTCAGAAGTCATGAATTATATGACTTAATTAGTGGGGTTGGTTTCTTTGAAGTAAAATTACAGCATCGGTATCAGCCCACTAAATAACATACCTACATTAATAAAGTAAGGCTAGTATTTAACATTTTCTGTTTATGAGAATAAGAAACTTTTTATTTTTTTAAACTGTTGATTTTTATTTTTATGTATTACCTCACAGCATCCTTCCCTTTAATTATTTTGCCCTAGTTGAAAATGACTTGTTAATATGTCCAGAATATTAAAAATAATTCCAGAGATTGGTGATATCGCAGTTCTGGAAACTGCAGATGACAGGAAAGATTTTGACATGCTGAGGAAGCACAGAATTATTATGTTTCTGGTATTAATTATTTGAAAAAATACTGTTTAACTTTAAAAGTAAAAGTTATTTTAGAAGTTTTCTAAAATATAAGTCCCTGTTGGGCAAAAAACCTTCTAGACCTGAGCGATGGACATCAGCTATATTTCTACTTGAACTTTATAGTCACATTTAAACTTAAGCATCTCCACTCCTCCTGTCTGCATGACAGCTTCTTTCCAATCAATCGAAAAGCTGAGATGCAAGCAGGTCAAATAACTTGCCTAAGTTCACTGAGAGAGTCAGACTGTATCAGAGCTACATAGGCTAAGTCTAAGCTTAGAGACCAAAACTGCACCACTAATAATATCACCTTCCTTCCTTCCTGTAGTCTAGGACATTTTATATCATACTTGCATATAAATAATTATGCATACATAAATGTAAATAGATATTCAAACGAAAATAACATTAAACTTAACGTTTTTCCTTTAAGGAAGCTGTGAGATAGAGATAATAAGTGGTTTACCTAGGAGGAACTTTGGGCAGGTGCATTCACAGTTAGGAGAAATCCAGCTTCCATTTGGGTTCTATCAACAACCTGTACTTCTGATCCTAAAGAAAATGAGAATTATTTGTCTTGTAGTATTTCAGACAGATCCTTTAATAGTCATTGCACCTGATCAAGCTTCTCAGACTCCTTTTCAAACTGATATTAGACTGTAGTAATTTTTACCCAGTACATGCTGAAACTAAAATTATAATCCCATGTTCTTTGCAAAAGTCTTGGGATCTCTATGCCTGAAATTCCAGAAAATGACATCATCTGTCTGGCAGACTAAATGCAATAATCATTATGTTTAGATGCATAATGAATTCATTTTAGTTGAACCAGTTTCAATTTAATTTTTTCTGATGGTTCAGATGACTTGACTGGACAAGGTACATTAAAAACTTCAACTTTTACTGTGAGAATAAACACACTAGACAATTAAACAAGCTAAATATTAGATGAAATTACCTTAATTAACTCACTTGCCATGCTCCTTTGATGAACATTTTTGTCAGAAGGTAAATACTTCCAAGAACTTGAGATAGAAATAAGAAAAACTCCTAGTGATAGCCAGAGGTGAAATTTCAGCTCTTTGTCATTTTTATAACTAAGAATCTGAATATATATTAAAATTCATACAAATTTATATGTAAGAGTCTTGATGTTTCAAAAGTCTTGACTGACTACAAAATAGGATGATTGTCTGCCCTCACAACTCTTGCAAATACCACTTGCATTCCTCTGTCCAGAACTCATATAATTCCATCTGTTACAATAATATCCTTAAACACATATTTTTCATTATTTTTAATAAATGTCTGGCTCTCAGATAAGATTTGAAAAATGAAAATTCCTTCAAGTTATAATGTAGCATAATCAGAAACATTTAAATATTACCCATCCAATGTCCTCTGAAATAAACTCTCTGAAGACTGTCCAGTTGTCTTTGTATTGTTCATCAGTTGCTGAATTAAGTAAGTTTTTCAATGGTAATGAAGAATGGAAAACAGAGTGGTTTTGTACACATTAATTGGACAGATAATTCAAAACTTATATTTTACCTATTAATAGCACTTTTGGTCACTCTCCTCCAGTTGCTGAGGGCATTGCTTAACAAATGAATTGCTTGATTGTTGGAAGAACATAGGTGCCAGAAATGTGAATGTGCTACTCATACCGTGCCATGTAAATCTCATATTGTTTTAGGTCACTTCTCACATCATTAATTTTTAGTGTTATTATTAGATATTAGAGGGAATTGTGTTTGTAATGTTCATGAAGGACAGAGGTGTTTACTTCGTTTTGATATGAAATGACATTTTGTCTGTATTGGAAGGCTTTAGTGAACTGTGAATCTTAGTCCTGCACGTTAAAGAAAATTGCAGCTCCATCAGGCAAATATCTCATGTAGAGATGATTTTTATTTCTGTTGAAATAGCAATGAAGCCACTCTCTTTTTGTCTGATGATGCATTTCACAGAAAATTAATACATGTCCTAGAGACATGTTGTCATACTATTTCTGATGTTTTCAGTCGGATAAGCGTTGGAATAGTAGAAAATGGAAACAGATCTTAGGGAAATGTAAGGTACTTCATGATAGCACATCAGTCTATCAGACACTTTCTAAATTCAGAGAAGCTACTCAAAATTAATAATAATGCTTAAACTATTATGAATAATAGATACAGAGCTAGGCTATCCCAGTCCAGCTGACTTAGATGAGTTCAGATACATTTAGTAATGAACTTTCTCTTGTTGTGTATCATACTGTAGTGAACAACAGTTAGATGACACACAAAAATTAGGGTGACAAAATAAGTCTTCTAGAAACCATGTTTACCCAAGGCTATTTAACAATCTGAGACTTGCTCAGGCCTGAGAAGTATAAAGAGTCCTGCAGACCCAATCATTAAAAGCTGAAGAAATGCAGAACTTCTTAATTCTTTTTCAGTGGCAAAAAAACCCTTCTTTTCTGTCTTTCTTCTGTCTGGCTTTGGCCTCTTGATTCCGAAAAACACAGTCCCAAAGACTGCTCAGAGACTTTTTTTTATCTTTAAGCAGCAAGGTATTTGTTTATTCAACGTTGGGAGCAAGCCAGCTTGCTCTGGACAAACTTGCTCAACTTGAAAGTGCAAAAGCAAGCTATTTCATACACTTTAGATACATGGTTACATCACTTAACATACATATTAGTAAGTAGGCTAGTCTCTGGGTGGAGTCTTTCCAGACATGCAGAGTCTTCTATTGTGGGGGTCTTCTCCTCAAGCCTTCATCCCTCTGGCGGTCGCCATGGATGTCTTCCTCAATTTGACCTCTTCAATTAGGTGACCTGAATTCTTCAAGCTTGCAAAATCCTGGCTCTGGGCCTTCTAGATCTTTCTCAAACGTCTAGTTTACCTAATTTATTACTGTGTGTGTACTACTCCTATTTTTTCTATCATAAAGCCTTTGGTCCAGTGAGCAGAACAGAACATGATATTAACCAGTGGTCCTAAAATGTTCTTCCAGCAAAACAGGTACTGGGGTTTCTTAGCAGGCCAAGATATCCCAGTTAACTCTTTTAGGCCTGGGTCCTGTTTCACTCTCTGTCAGTTTCTTTCTCCCACGAGAATCTTTACAAATGTGGGCCTAAAGTTAAGTTCCCCTGAAGTTAGTTTTTGAACTTTGGGTCAGGTTTTCCAAAGTATTTAGATTATGAAAACTGGGGATGGAAACATAGTGGGATTTTCCAAAACACCTGAACAGATAAGGCACTTAACTCTCATTTAAATTAATTACCTCTATTAAGTTCCCCTTCGCACTTTTGAAATTTCCACCACTAAGTGTTTATGTCTATATATAAAATTGTGATTTTCTGAAGAGGCTGAGCATCCAGCAACTCCCTTTAAAGTTTGGATATTACAAGTTTTCAGTAGTTCTGGAAATTATAGTGTCTCTGGTTCTATGTCCCCAAACGATCCTCCTTCTCTTTCTTGTTTCTTAACAGTTTCTACTGTCATTTATTGTCTAAAGTTAATCTCAGAGAAGAATTGGGATCAATAGTACTAGCACATAAAGAGAGAAAAAGAATGACATGAGTGCATCTTCTGCATGGGTTCTAGAAGTTGGGACCCTTGATATGTACATTCAGTATCCGAAGAAAATGGTAGAACTTTAAGACCATTGTAATTGTGTCCTGTACTGGATTTACTTGTTACTTTTATATTATGCAAAATGATAGATTGCAAATACATTACAATCAAAGACTGCTGCAGTCTGTGGAGAGCTGGGAGTGCACCAGATGACCAAAAGTAGTATGACTTTTCAGTTATTAACTGCTGCATATACAGAAACCCCTGACAGACCTGTTCGGGAGTAACAAAAGCACACCACACTGAGGTATAGTTTCCTCTGCCCTATACTCTGCCTCTACTACAGTATTGTTGAAATAGCAGTCTGAGGGTGTACACACATTAGCATTTTAGTTTCAAACAAGAGTCTGCTTTTGAAATGAATCTACTAATAATTCCCACTTAGCATACTTGCTCATAGTAGTGTGGGTCTTGGGCCTTGTGAACTGGATTGCTGTTGGTTGAAATGAAAACAGGATATGCTTTCCAGAGGGACATTTATTCTTTGTTAATTGTTACCAGTGTTCAATTCACCGAACTACATCAAAATTAGGTCAAAACAACCTTCTTCTGTAGGCTCTAATTTCAAATACAGAACAATGTTAACGCCAAGCCCTCAGTTAACACCTTTGCTCTGCTGGTTGGTTCTTACTGTGCCACGTTACTTACTAATGTAGCTGTAAACTGAATTGTCAGATAGTTGTGTTAATGTGTGAATCTGATCTTTCCACCTACTTCCAGAGTTAAAATCCTACAATACCAGAATTTTCTCAGATATGCGGGTATCTTAAAGGGATTTCCAATTTCCAAACGCTGACCAATGTTTCCTGGGAATATATCTTCTCTTTCTTCTGAAAAATAAAATGAAATAAAAAACTCATGAGCAAGAACTCATAACATTTTTCTTAAGAGCTTCTTGAGAAATATAGGTCACCCTAAATATGTTGTTTTGCTTAGAAAAGTAGTCCAGACAATACAGATTGTATGACATAGCTTTTATACCTTGTACAATCCATCTGCCCTAGCCATTCCTTCTGGTTATTCTCTACATTTAGAATTTTTTATGCTTTAAGAGTCCATTCTTGTTTAAATTGTTCTATCAGTAACCAGCTAATAGCGCTTATATTAATAATTAATTTATTAGGAAAAAAAATTTCTTTATCCAGTGAATTTTCCAACATTCATAACTTTATATTTCCATGCTGGAAATTATATGTTTTGTAGTTTATGTGTCACATGTACCAGAATTAAAAACCTAATATGAACCTTTACTAGTGAGCTTCAGAAATAGGAATTTATTATCAGTTGTTGCCAATGGGATGGATATCCTGAGGCACTCCAAAGTTTTGCCAACCAGGAAGAGCTTTTAAGTATATTTTTAGTCAATTAAAATACTGTCAAGACAGAAGTATGCAAAATCATAAAGAGATGTAAAATAAAAGGATTTTCTTTTTCTCTCTCCCTCTCTTTTTTTTTTTTTTTTATTAATTAAGGTAGGAACTCAGAGACAAAAAGAAATTCTTTGAACTTATATAAGCCATGGATTCACAATACAGTACATGTGACTTTAGGATGCTTAATGCCAGATAAGAAGCACTGTAGCCTCATGTATTAAATGCTGATCTGGTACAAATTCACTTTACTACTTCAAATGTGTTTAAAAATTGGACACTTTAGCTTTATCCTGCCAGGCTTTCTGCCGGATGAGATATTGCCTGTACATGCCATTCTAAGTTTATGCTGGATAAGGTGTTGTCTGCTCTCCTGGTGATTCTGTATTGTGTACTATAATCTGGCAAATACATAGTACTGTTCTTTTCTGAGTTATCCCAAACTTATCCAGAGATCTGGATTAATGAACATGCCTACTGTTGCCCCCCTTATCTTAGTATGTGACTAAATCACAAGCTTTGTATTTATTCTCCTAGCAACAGTGCGAAGGAGGATCTGTCTTTCCTATCACACTGATTTCATCACAACATGTTTTCTCTCATATCTAGTAGATGAAACAGCAGGGGTTATGCGGGCTTTGAGAATTTCAGTGATTAAAACCTGGAGATTGTAACAGAGGTGGACATTTTCTTAGCATGTCAAATACTCTGCTGGAACTCTATCAGAACTGTTTCATGCAGTACTGGGTTATTCTTGTGGGTTTTAGGAAACTAATTGCTTAAATGACTTCCTTTTCCATAGTCACCAGACAATGTATTTTGTGTAGTCATCACAGTCCTTGATATAAAATCTTGTTAACTTCTGTGGCTTCAGGACCAGTCCACTCTCACTGAAGTCCTTGATAACTTTGAGGGTTCACAGAACTGGTTGTAGGAACATTTCTTGTCTCCTTGTTACTGTGTGGTCCCTTTTTTGCCCCTTTGAGTGGAGAATAATAGTGAGGCACAGAAGAGAAAAAGAGCCTGTCTGCTTTTTGCAGCTTCATTCACCCTGCGCAGTGCTGTAACTGGTCCTCTGGCTCTCTGAGGAAGGCAAGAATTGCTAGCAATGCTACATTGTGATTTCCTCTCAAATCTGTTAAACATTTCTGGAAAAATAAACTTTAAAGGCTAAAATTATCCCTTTTGATAAGCTGTCCTCATTCTGTCCTCCTCCAGAAGAAACTAAAAACATTCCTGACTGAAGTTTTGTTACTGGTGTTCCACTTATAAATAAAACTCCAAATGAAACAAAAGTGCTAAGTACTTAATAGGCAAGAACAAGGAAAGCCCTTTGTCCTTGAGAGCTCACCATCTAACAAAGCAATGAAAGGTGAGACCTGGGAGCAGCACGAAGTGATTCTGGTGCCTAAAACCGGCTCTTTACTCCATGCATTGCTCTAGTTCACTCAGTTTGACCTCTGCATAACATATTTTTACTAAGGGTAGGCTAAGGACAGCTAGAATAAAACAAAGTGAGAATTTAAAGTAGAAAATGCTTTGAATCCATGAGTTTCATATTCAGATTTTGTTTGTAGAGCATGCAGGAAGAACAGATAAGTGGATGAAAAAAAGTATATTTTGTTCATGTGCTGCTGTGGAGAAAACTGGGATTTATAAAACAAGAGTACATTGTTCTGTGCTACAAAAGGAAGCCCGGACTTTTTATATCAGGAGAACTAAAGTAGTAGTCATGATATCTTTTTTCCCATTATTATTCAGAAAGCAGTATATACTCATTTTAGTCTTCTAGAAATATACACAAAACACTCGAGCATTTCAAGACTTGAAAGGTGGAAAAGTAAAGGTATCCACATTTGTGGAAGAGGTGGCATCACACATCTTTTTTTCTGGCACTCTTTGTCAGCTGATGCAAGGAGATTTTAATCCATTTCTTTACTGTACCAGAAATTTCTCTGAAGCTCACATAGCCTTATTTTGTAATTAAATGTTTGAGAACTACTGATATTTATATTTGCATGTGATTAACTTTTAAAGCACTGTGTACAGGGCTTTTTGCTTTTAAACTAGCCTGGAGTCAATAAATATCTTTACAGATGTCAATTTGGTCACCAGTAAAGAGGTAAATAGAAACTAATGACACTCATCAAGTTTGTGGCATGAATGATTTATTGGACACAATCATTTAACACTTTTATAAAGTCAATGCAAGGGAAAGAAACAGGTTTCTTATTATGGTAAACTGTATTTGTGCTGTCAGCATGAAGTGATTTATGACAAACCTGTGGCCAGGATTAGGATGTTATAAATGAAGGAAAATAGAAGTCTCATTAATTTTTTATACCCACAGGTAGAAGACATGCAGTGGGCTAACAGAGAACGTACTCATCCAGCATCTGTCTGCAGCCTGCCCTGTAAAGCTGGGGAAAGAAAGAAAACTGTGAAGGGAGTGCCCTGCTGCTGGCACTGCGAACGCTGTGAGGGGTACCATTACCAGGTGGATGAATTCAACTGTGAACTATGCCCCATTAATAAGAGACCAAATGCCAACCGTACGGATTGCCAGCTTATCCCTATAATCAAACTGGAGTGGCATTCTCCTTGGGCCATTGTGCCCGTCTTCATAGCTATTCTTGGTATAATTGCTACCACCTTTGTGATTGTGACATTTGTCCGGTACAATGACACACCGATCGTCAGGGCCTCTGGCCGGGAGCTCAGCTATGTGCTCCTGACTGGGATTTTTCTCTGTTACTCCATTACTTTTTTAATGATTGCAGCTCCAGATACAGTGGTCTGCTCATTTCGAAGGATCTTTTTAGGACTTGGCATGTGTTTCAGCTATGCTGCCTTGCTTACCAAAACAAACAGGATTCACAGAATATTTGAACAAGGCAAAAAATCTGTCACAGCTCCCAAATTTATTAGTCCAGCTTCCCAGCTGGTGATTACTTTCAGCCTCATATCCGTGCAGCTTATTGGAGTCTTCATCTGGTTTGGTATCGATCCGCCTCATACCATCGTAGACTACGGAGAGCAGAGGACACTTGACCCAGAAAATGCCAGAGGAGTCCTCAAATGTGACATTTCAGATCTTTCTCTCATTTGTTCCCTTGGATATAGTATTCTCCTGATGGTTACATGCACTGTTTATGCTATTAAAACAAGAGGGGTTCCAGAGACCTTCAATGAAGCAAAACCCATCGGATTTACTATGTACACAACCTGCATAATTTGGTTAGCTTTTATTCCAATCTTTTTTGGTACGGCCCAGTCAGCAGAGAAGGTAAGTTATATATTTACATATCAAAACATTACTCTTTTTCTATTTTCATTTCTCAATAACTACAGCATTTCAACATTTCCACTCTTACAAATTAGTAATTTTGAATGATAATTGCAAACAAACTGTCAGAATTCAAAGATAATAAAATGTATATTTCAAAAGATATGTTTCCTATATATTAACACAAGAAGCTGGATGTGATTGTAGTGTGGCTGGCATAATAATGTTGACATTTCCTCAATACATTCTTAAATGACTGTTTCTTCGAACATTTGTTATTGCCCTTCAGTGAAGCTCTGGCCTATTACATAAAGCACTATCAATCTTTGTTATTATCTACAGGTCTGGTAGAAATGGTTGCATTTCAAAAGCCTAAGAAGATCAACTTATATTTGTCAAAAATAATGAAGAAAAATGCTGGGACAGAATGAAAAGAATTACTTTTCTTTCTGGTTGACACACAGAACTTAAAAAAAAAAATGAAAAAAGAATAGGAGGAATGAATAGTGAATGAAGTATATGTAAAGTCATATGAAGCATAATTCACTAATTATTTTCCCAGTACAAAAAGAAAACATTTTCATGATAATTTAATAGGAAATGAAATTATTCATACTTGGATGGTTAGCAGCACAAAACACATCAGACATTTAACTGTCCTTCTCTCAGTTCTAATGGGAAGGCAGAGGTAAATGTTGACTGTGAGTTTTTATCCACCTGATAGTGGCAAAAATGACAAGTTAGGTAAGAAAGGGCAATAACACTAGCATCAATCATCAAAACTGCAAATATTTGAAATAGGGAAAATCTTAAAAATAAGAAATTAAACTCGTCAATCTTTTACATAAACTCTTGTTTTTCCTTCTAGAAGGTGATTTTTATGACGTTTTCAAACATGTATTTTAATTTAATTGGAAAAGTCAACATGTGTTCACTTAAATTGTGCAAACATTTGACATGTCTCTGGTTTAGAGGGCACCCTGCAGAATTAAAGAACAGCTCTGTATACTTTGATAAAACACTTGCTAATCCAACCAGAGGAATTGTATGGGGGATAGAGTGTGACAGAAAAAAAATATTTTCATCACTAAAAATTGGAGTAAGCAGGCCTACTGAATTGGATGAGGCTTATTTTCATGGCTCTTTGGATTAAGTTAGAGGAAGTAAGTACCAAGGTAATGGTTTATCACAGATAGAGTAAGTAAAAAATTCCCATTTGACATAGGAAAACATGGTTAGGTAAATTGTTTTTAACTTCTGACTATTTTGTATGTGTAGGCTTAAGTCAGAAAAACACTTTGTTATATAAATGTGTGGTGCTTTTACCAGCTTGGTTCAGTCAGTTCTGTGGCAAGTACCTGAGCCAGAAGAATTGAGTCTTGAAATGAAAAATATTTCTTGGCTGGCAACCATGCAGTGGCTTTGCAGTGGTTTTGATTTACACCATTGGTTCGCCTTGGCTTGTAGTAAAAGATGATTTGGATTTTACTTCTAAAGACAAGATTAATGAACACCTCTTTGGAATTTCTTTTATGAAACCCAAGGCTGAACACATAAATGATGCTAAATCGCACAGCTTCTAATACTAAGTTTCACTTGCGAGTTACCCTTTTTTTTTTTTGCACATGATTTGTTTTTCTTCAGATAATGACTTTCAGGAGGGAAAAAAATGCTAATAGAGTAGCTATGTAACTAAAATAATTCTTTTGACAGTGCTTCTACTTTTTGCTGCAAATAAAAACATGCTTCCACATAGTCTTACAGACATCATCATAATAGTTTACATATTCCATATAATTAAATTGCTTCTCTGAATAGGACAAAATGTAGTATCTTAATGCATACTGCCTGATTAAACTCCAAGTTTCTCAATGAATGCTTAACACTATAAGAAGTATCTTAAAAACAAGCTAGTATATTCTATTACATTTTATTTGAATTTTGATATTATCATCTTTTTGAAAGATGAAACAAAGGAAAAACTTAAACACACTTTTGTTGGTGCTTTAAGATCCCAGGCTCATGCTATGAGCTCATTGAAGGGGTTTTACGTAAAAAATATACAAGGCTCGAAAAATCTACCCAATAGATTTATTAAAAGGGCCTTCAGTTCTTTTTATACCTTGAGAGAACGCATGGGAGAAGATGCTACAGATGTTTCTTGGGAGGTCAAATAACATGTTTTTACTGGTAAACTTTAGAAAATAACGTAACTTGGCCAAAGGGCAGCATTCAACTAAAATAAAGCATTTCACAAAACATTGACTTAGCACATGCTAACCCCACTCAATTTAGCAAAATTCAACCCATCCAGTTCTAAGTTACACAAATATCAAGAAAGGAGATCAGGAGAAGAAGTAGTACAGGAAGAGAGAAAGAGAAAAAGAGAGAATTATGGTGATTACCTTGAGTCCTCTCCAATTCAAACTTCCACGTGTTCAGATGGTAGATACCAGATCAGTAACGACTGGGTCAGAACCACCTTGTGGGCAGAGTGTGTGTGTGTGTGTGTGTGTGTATGTGTGGAGGAGGAAGGGATGAGTAGAACCTCACGGAGGTGGGGTGACATCATAGCCCTCATGGCAGCCCCTGGAACCCACATGGGGAAGCCCTGGAGTATCTGTCAGTCACAAATAACCCAGGAAAACTTCAACACATCACACGACCTGGAGCCCCCTAACCCCGCTCAGATTGGCAGGGACAGTGAGGACACTGCCCCTCACCCTGGTCTGGAACCCCACAGTGGCTCGTGGGTCAGAGGCCCTGCTTAGAGGAGTTGGCCATAGGGACCAGAGCAGACAGAACCAAAGGCATATGTTTGCCACGTGTCGTGGCCCTGCCATCTCGAAGTGTGAAAACTGATCTTCCACAAGAAGCTTCCAATGGTAGCTATATAATCTGTCTCTCCCTCTTTCTCCTTCTCTCTTCTTGCTCCCTCTGCTTCTCTTTCTTTGCTCCTTTCTTGATGCTTTGGGTGGCTTGGAGCTGGAGAGGTTGGATTTTGACTTAAGTGTTGTGGAGGAATTGGATTTTGACTTATGTGTTGAGGACTAGTGTGTGCTGGGTCAGTAATGTGGTGTAACATTTTGTCTAGCCTGTGTGGCACCCTTTGGAACTTCTGCCAAGTTCCCTTATTTTCTCCCTTAAATATCAATAAAAATACCTCTTGGGAACAAGTCTGAGGCTTATTCTCTTGACACTATCTCGAGGTATTACAGAACCCTCTGTATGTATTTTTAAGTAAGATTCCTGGGTGAGCCCATGAGTAAGCAGTTCCGGGGCTGGAGTGTTACATGAGGCAGTAGGGCCGTGACAATGTGGAGTCTTCATGGTGTTGGTTTTATTTGCTCTGGCCCCCTGTGGCCACCCTCCCCAGGTGGGGTTCCTGGTGTGCCAGCCACTCTAGGATGGGATTAGGGGCTCCAGAGGGTGTGATGTGGGGCAGAACTCCTGGCTGCACCAGTGATCCTCAAGAAGCCAGGAGGGAGGAACAGCACCATTCCACCTTGGCAGAACTCAATCTACCCCCCCCCCCACACACAGGTAGAGTTGTTTTGAGCCAGTGAATTTCTTTCAATCCATCAGAGTGCTTACTCACATTGCAGTTATTTAAGAATCCTGAAATTATTTTTTTTTTATGGCTTGAATTTACTCAGAGAGAACAGAACAATAAAAGCTGGGGATCTTAAAGTACTGTTTTAAAGCAATGTTTCCTTTTGTGAAATGTTGACAGTAATAAAATTTAATATGACATTAATTACCAACTACTTGTACTTCCAGTTACAAACCTTAGACATGCTTCTGTTTGAATAACAAGTAGTTAAAATTTTCAAAATGTTTTGAGGAACTCCAGTTTTCCTAAACATCAGCAGTGCTTACAACAATAGCAGAAGTTAGTAAGCATTTTTTGAAAGTGAGGTTGTACTTAATTAACTATTCAATGAACACATATGAAATAGCAAGCCTACTGAGAAGCTTTTTTTATTTTTTATTTCACTGTTCACTATATTTCCACTGATAAAAAAAAAAATATGACCATTAATGCTGAAAACAGGTATCTAGAGCCAAGATTCAGAGATCATCCTGGAAAAGTTAACTTTACATTTAGTGTCCTTGAGATCAATTTCCAAAAGTATAAATTTGCTAAGAGATTCTGGATAGAATCTAGAGGAGTATAAACCTGTAGACTCAGCACAAATCCATAAATTGAGTGCTAGTGTCCATTAAATTTCAAATATGTATGGTGAAGGTCATTTAAATAAGCATAACGACTTATTTGCATACAGACTAGGAATCTTGATGATATGTTCTTGCTGTGAAGCACAGAATGGGTAACTCCTGTCTTTGCACTGTGCTTATGAGGATCCTTGGGTCTTTAGCTTGTGAATACAGCTGAGTTAAATGCCTGAATTTGCATGTTGTGTCATATCCATAAGACAAAACATAGTAAAAGTTAAAGTAACTTGACAATATGCAGTGGGAATATGTTGATTTATAGTCTTGACATTTGTAGCATTTTTAACAGTCCTTTATAAGAGATGCTGCTCCTATTAATTCATATTATTACAGTTTACATGAAAGATTAAAACTAATATAAAATTGAGAAAACTACTGTATCATATTTAATAAATTAAAAATAATATATATATATGGATAATTAACAAAAGGTTAAAATGCCAATCCAAAATAACCTTGTGTAACTCAAACTTGGTGGCTTTTATGGATCTCCATGTTTAATGATTTGTCTTAAATCTCAAGCAGCAGAATATAAACCCTCTGTGTTATTAAACATGTCATTTTTAGATTGTCATCTTTACAGATGTTCTGCAGAGAAAGTAAGGACATTGGTTTTAAGTCCTGTGTGATTTTTATTTTTGTCTAATTCATGACTTTGTCCATTTATGTTCATGCCTGTTTTGGCAGCAACTTTATGAAAGCTTTATGAAAGGAACCCACTACAAATAGTTAAATTATTCAAATGTGTCATTAAACTGAAAGAAAAATGGACTCCTAAGACAGAAACCAATTTTCTAATACTTACGTAAATGTCAGTAACGTGCTTTAGAGGCAAGGGAGAGAAATTCTGTGAGAAAGCATTCTGCGAATATAGTCTTCATCTCTGTCGTGCATGTGTACCCGGAAAACACTGGGAGTACTGGGATCATCTGAGATAGAGATGTCCAAAATGTCATGATGACTGGAATGCTACAGAAAAAAAATACTGAATTTAGCTGAGTGATTAAAATAGATGTTTGATGAACGTCTGGGTAAAATAAAGTTAAAATGGCAGACTGCACAAAAACCATCTGAGAATAGATGGCTGTCTAAAGTACATCCCTATCTGATAAACTGAACTTTGTAAATTTCCTTCCTTTCAACATTTTTGACAGGTGGATAAATCATGTTTATTTACAGATAATAAAGCCATCAGTTATTATATTAAACTGGAGATACTCTGTTTTGAATGAGAAGATGAATACTTGTTTCCCATATTGAGAAAAAAGAGAGGTTGCACTTTCTGCTAAGGAAAGACCATAAAACTCACTGCATAATATCTTCCTTCTCCTCCAACCAGAAGCAGTTGCAAATCTAACAAGACAGATAAATTTTAATGTATTTCCAGTTATTTTGACAAGTCTGACCTCTCTTTTCATAACTGCAGTATAGGCAAAACAAATTGTAACATATGGTAGAAACCTTCCCATAAATTATTATCCTTATGATTTTACTATTCCAGCTGTTATCATGTTGGATTTATTGCTCAGTGGATCTTATACGTAGATCCATCTGGTTTTCAGTAACATTAAAAGAAGTTAGAAACAATACTTAAATTATTCCAATATTAATATCTGACCTGTAAATTACTGCTGTAGTTGTCAAAAGAAAGAAATCCAGGTCACAGTGGGAGGGAGAGATAGTTCCAGTAAGTTATGTAGTAAGATATGTTCATTAGCCTAAAGAAAACAACTACTAATGGTAATTCAAGTAGCGACTCCTTACTTTCCCCACATTTCTACAAAATTTATGCAAATTGTCTTCTTTGTGTGTGTTTATGCTATGAATCCCTGTATTCCTGTGACTGTAAGAAAAGAAAGCATCTAAACAATTCCTCAGTCTGAGCTGATGAAGCAGACTGCACTGTTCTTCACCTGAAAGCATTCTCTTCTAATCCTGATCATACTCAGAGATCTAGCTCGGCAGTTAGTCCATGCAATACACATCATAGGAAAAAGTCTAGAAAGGCAACTTATCATTTTAGTATTTCTTTCATTTTATGAATAATGTTTGGCTTGATTAAACTAGAAACTTTGCTGCCAACACTCTGCATTTCATGAGGATTAATATGAGGAATATTTGGAACAGTTTCTATTTTTCCTTATTACAGGAAAGAAAGTTAGAAGACTGCTGAAGCGATACTTTCCACATTCATCAGTTTATCATTGTTCAAAACTCAATTTCTGTACTCTTAATTTTTTTTTTTCAGAATCTTTAGAATAGGGGAGGACCTACAAGATTATAACAAAATTATCAGCACTTGAATTTTTTCATGCCTAAACTACAAGTCTCAGTAAACTGGGCTTGCTTAGCCTGGAGAAAAGGAGGCTCAGGGTAGATCTTATTGCTTTCTACTTTCTGAAAGGAGATAGTAGTGAGGTAGATGTTGGTTCTTCTCCCAGGTAACAAGCAATAGGACAAGAGGAAATGGCCTCAAGTTGCTCCCGGAGAGGTTTAGATTGGATAGTAGGAAAAGTTTCTTCACCGGAAGGGTGGTCAAGTATTGGAACAGGGTGCCCAGGGAAGAGGTTGAGTCACCATCCCTGGAGGTATTTAAAAGATATATAGATATGTCATTTAGGGACATGGTTTAGTGGAGAACTTGGCAGTGTTAGGTCAATGACTGGACTCAATGATCTTAGAGGTCTTTTACAAATCAAATGATTTTATGACTTTATGTTTTGGAACAGAAAATTAGTTAAAATTCACTAGATTGTCTGATAGAAATATCCCTCCCTTTCACTGGAAATTGTATGTTATGAAAGAAGATTTTTGCAATGTTTTCTCATTTCATGTTTTTCCAAATTAAATATTTTATAAGATAAATTGTTTCTCTGTTGGTAATTTCCTCAGCTTTTTCACCTAATCCTTAGCAGAAATTAGGATTTTGTTTTTCTGCTTTAGGAGCAGAGTGTTAAAAAAGATGTGAAAAAGAGTATGACTGAATTGCAATTTATTGCCCAACCTTCCTCTGTTCCCTTTCTGTCCAAGAGGGAATTTCCTTGTTCTTCGCTTATCCATGAGGCAGCATGTTTCCCTCCAGCTGGTGAAGATATTCAGTGCAGGTCAGGTCATGGCCCTTGCTGAGTCTACCCAGCTGGCTGAACAAATGGTTGCAGCAGCCCCACGAATCTCTTCTTCCCTCCCCAGCCCTTCATGAGCTGATGTAAGAGGAAAAAGGAGTAGTCATACTTATCCTATGTGGCAGCATTAACTGCAAAAGCTACCTCTAATTAGAAACCATGTAAATACAGAGATCCTCTTTTCTTTCAAAAGTTGCTTTGTGGGAACCCATTCCAAAAGTTATTTCTTAGGAAAAGTATGTGATTAGAATCACAAGTGAAAATTACTAAAAGAAGTTTCTTAGCTAATAAATGAGACAAAAATAATGGATTAGGTTATTTAAAATATTGTAGGTATTTAGAAAGGGATTTTTTCAGCTTCAACCTTTTCTATCTTTTTGAGTTTAAATTGAACTTTGGAGACAGAGCTGTTCTGATATTTAAAGAGCATAATTTCACAAGTTTTAAACTGTTTCCACTTTCTTAAATTGAAAAATGTTAACTGTACTGTTAACTGTAAAACTAGCTATGCCTTTAAAAAAAACCACCCCACTTATGAAAACATTTCTGACCAAATTTCAGGCCAAGTACTGAATTTCATAGAAAATACTACTTTTTGAAGAAATTCTAACCCGTTTAGATTTTCTGTTGTTCAGCATAGTGCATACCTGGGTTTCAGCAAGTGTTCTTGCTAAAGCAGGACTTTGTGCAAAGCTACTGCATACATAATTTTAAAGACTCGGCTTTATTGTTTTAAGATATGCTTATTGTCTTTAGATTGCAATTTCATTTCCCTGTTTACTTTTATACTAATTAAGCTACTATAATTTTGAGTATGTACACTGAGCACTGATTTTAATTATAAGTTTGTTTGGAGAAATAAGAGAGAAAATGCCAGCTTCTCTAAAAAAGAGGTGGAGTATTTAGTAAAACATAGCCTTTTTTTTTAGTGAAGTAAGATGCTCGTGTGTGCACCTGAAGGTTGTAAAACCCTTTTCTTTTCTGCATAGTTGAATGTCTGTTCCAGTATGAGCATTGAGCTGGCATATCAAGTTGTGTACATTGAAGAGATGTGCATCTGCCACATAGTGGAAAACACTAGCATTTTGCTTGTCTGACATGTTTGCTTCTGGCCCCATCATGAATGATGGCTTTTTTCCCAAAGACAGGAAAGAGCTGCCAGAAAAATTAAATTTGTCTGTGATCAGCTCCTCATCCCATCGTAGAGAATGTCAGAGAGTTGGTAACATGTAGTTGAAGATGGTCTTGTGTGCTACAGAATTTTAAATAGGTCTTTTTGCTACTTGCTGGCTTCTGTGATAAGTAATTCATTCTAACTGAGAAGCAGAAACAGTTTTGTCAAGCACAGATAGCTAAATAACTCTTCATCTTTTTTTATAAAAGAATGATCAATAATCACAGAAAGTTCGTGACAGACCACAAATGTTTCACTGAGATAATTTGGAAAAAAAAATATGCCTTATCTACTGTATTTCTAGAAATCAGATTCACCTCAAAAAAATATTGATCTTTTGACTCTGATTTCTGCAGTGCCAAAAATCTGGTTGTCTTCAACAAGTGTAGTTAAAGATAAATCCTTCCAGCACTTAAAAGATCTTAGGTTCCTGGGGCACTGTAAGGGCTGATTTATTTGCATAAAGCAAAACTAGTGATAACACAAACTGTAAAGAAAACAACTTTAAGAAAATTTATCATTTACTGAAAAATTGTAAGTAGACAGGTTGAGGGATTTTTTTCAGCTAAGAATGATATGATAAACCTGGGAAAAAAGCTATCAGTAATAGGAAGTTAATTGGAACTATCTTTTACACTTTTACCCTTGTTAAGACAAATAGAAAAACTTTAAATAAAACACCATCTAGAAATTGTGTAGGAACTATTTCTGGCATAGTGTTGTGAGATTTCTTTTACTTGTTTGCTCTTGCTCTTGCCAAGGTGGAAGTAATATGTAAATAGTTTTTGTTGTAGCTTTAACAATGCTTGTGCCTTACTGAAAACAAGTAAACAGATGTATGAAAGTCAAAAAACTGAACAGGCTGAAAATGCTTTTAGCTGGGCTTTGAGTAGATATTCAGCTTCTTGTCTTTCTTATCTCCTACTACAGTAATTCCAATTTTGCATAACACTATCAACATTTGGATCTTACAGATAGGCTAAAGTGCTGTGGACTGGTAAATTGTCAGGCATAAGCTTAACCTAAATAGCAATGCATATACAAGCTCATCACATATCACATCTTGAACTTGACACATGATCAGCACCTAATCAAAGACACATGACCCTGCATTTCCATTAGAAAAATAATATTTTGAAGTACAACTATGGTGACTCAACTAAAGTTAGTTATGGAAAGCACAGTTGGTTTATGTGTGTTTCAGCCCCTTCTGACCATTTTGTTAAAGAATTGTTATAATTTGTGTAGCTGAGAAGATGTCAATAAATTGGACATCCAATCAAAATACACGATCCAGAAAAAAATCTAAATATTTATAAGCCCAGTAAAATTTATAACAGAGTTGCTAAATATAATAAAATTCTAAAATTTTCTGACTGTGAGGGACAGTGACTGTTAATTTCATATCTCATAAAGATGGAAATACTAGGAATCAGAAAATGATTGAAGTCTGATTTCACACAGACTCGTAAGCTTTATGCTTACTCTTAAAAAGCAAAACCAAATCTATTACGGGAACAAATATTTAATTAAATTGTTAGCACTGAATATGCATGTGTGTGTTTACAAGTATTTCCTTCTACATAACTGTAAGCTCTTTCTTGCATGAAACCAGAATAATTAGTATAAAATGCCCAACAAAAGTGATAATTTCAATACATATATAAGCAAATTCTAAAAAAACACAACCAGACTTAAATTGGTTATACACAACTAATTTTTTTAAAGTGTATCTTTCAGTCTACAGTGCAGCTTCTTGACAGGGGATAAAATAACAATAGAGAGATCCATATGAGCTAATCCAAGAGGATCAGAATTTAACTGTAGCAGAACATTGTTTTTTTATACTATCTAGATAAAAACACAATAATTATGAAATATCTTCTTAACTTTGGGCATGCATTGTCAGCATGTACATAGAATTTTAATTTTTCTCTTCCTAAAATGGTGCTTTCCAGACTTGAGAGTGATTTCATAATCAGTCAATTTACCAGAAACATGGCCCTAGTAGAACAGTCAAATTATTGTTTTCATGGTGATTATTAAGGTCATGTTCACTTGATATTGTGAAACATATGAATGGGGTTAAAGTGATGTTATGAGGCTTGTTGCTAGAACTGATGATACAGCACCTGTATAAACCTGTTTTTTACAGAAAACATCCTCTTTTCTGCCATTGTACAATAAGAATAGCTGAACAATGAAGGGAAGAAAGGAAAAGGACTAGATTTTCATTTTTTTAACCCACTGAACTCAAATGGAATAGATTAACAACAGGTATTCACAGGTATTGTGAATGCCATTCAACAGGTGCTGCAGAACATTTCCCAGTTACAAATCAGCAAGGTCAGAAGAAGATTAGTTGAGAAGTAGGGAACTATTTAAGAGACAGTGTTCAGTGGGAAATTGTGGAAAATATTTTTAGATCTGATGCTAAGGAATACATGACATTTTGCAGTTTCTTTTCTAGTAAGTCAGCAGTCATAATTGAGTGAGGTATAGCAGAAGAACTCACAGCAGGCAGATCATATATCTCCTAATCTAGTCATCAAAAAGACACAAGCAAACCAATGCGGCATGATACTGAAATTGGTCCCAAAGCCCAAAACTGCTTTTCAAACAGTCTCTGTAAGGGAATTGTTTGCACCATTTGTTTTCCTTAAGAATGGATCTACTGAAAGTGTGCTTAGAAGAAGTCCTACATATACAGTGCAAATTATGATACAAACTGAAGCAGCTTCCTCCAGAACACATCACCTTATATCCCCTGCATAAAATTTTATTTACCACAAAGATCACAAATCTCCATCAAGGTTTCCATATTTCCAAGTTGGAAATTTCTCTGCTATTCCCTCCACACTATTTACCTTGTAATGAGGCTTGTAATTTCTTTGCTTCCAACCACCACCAAAGCTATAACCTTTGTCCTTTTCCACCTTCATTTTTTTTACTGTTTAAATCCTCTCGTTTCCCTGTTAACTTACTCACCCAATCCTGTCTTATTTCCCTGTGAGCTTGTCCAAGATAGAGCAGTCATTGCAGCTAGTGCCATCTTTCTTATATCTAAATATGTTACACACATATCATCTTACATTCAAAATCCTAGCTCTCTTCTGTGTGACCTAGGACTTAGACCCTCCACACACTCCCTGTTTCACTTCCTCCTCCCTCTCTCCCTCCACCCCTCCCTCATGCAGCATCCTCAAATTTATCCAAGTTCTGGTTCCTTTATTTAGTGCTCTATCTCTGAAGGGTTTGGAAAAAGCCACAATCAAATAAATGGGAGTTTTGCCAATATTAAGAAGCATTAATGCCCCAGCTACTCTTAACTCTTCCTTTAATCCTTCCTCTATACACATCCCATCTATGTTTCAAGCTGCTGGAAGCTTTTCTAAAGGGACCTGTGTAAGTTAGAATTTTGGGCATCTGTGTTACATATGGATCTAACTGGGGAATTTGACATTGTATTTTGTTTATCTAAGATATAGGTCATATTTGACCTGGCTTTAACTTGAGCTGGCTATTCTATACTTTTGTGTAGTTTTAATAAACAGCCCACGTGTATTTGATTTCTCCTGCATATCAGGAGAATGGCATAAAAATACATTGCTGGTGGTTCTGGTTTTCTAAACACCTAAAACAGGAAAAGTGTCAAATACATTATGCCCTTGAACGGTGTGATACATTGCTTTGCAGTAGAAGTTTGTGAGCACAAAGGAGGCATAGATGGAGGAAAGAGAAATATGCGGTGTGCTTTCTCCTGTCTCCCAGGCAGGGATGTAACAAGCAGATCTCGTTGACTGACTGTTTCCTTTTTTTTTAGTGTTTCCCTTTGTACTCATGTAGCTCTGTATGGTAGTTGGGTGAGTTTCATGCTAGACTGTGAGCTAGAGGGAAGCACTGTCAGTTGGCATTGCTCCAGCTGCACTTGCTCTGAGAAGGTGGATCAGAGCCAGGCATTTTAGGATTTGACTATATCCATTTTCCCTCTAAGTAGCCAGAATATACAAGGAAATGTCAAAACTACAGTTGAACATGCCTTTTCTCTATGACATAAGTTAATGTGGCTTCTACACCTCTCTGCTGGAAAAAGTTATTTGTGTTTCAAAACATTGACAGCAGGTTGAAGATCTACTTGATAGTCTTTTTATTTTTTTCTTAATTGAAATGAAGACAGTTTTAAGTGCTGCCAGTTTCATCTTATAGAATGTACTAATACCTTGCAGAGCACTGTTTACTATAAGCCTAATTAGTAATTTCTGTCTCCTCTACATGACTAAAATAAAAGCTTTTGTAAAATTATACTAGACTTTTTATCTACCGAATTAAAGGATTAAGCCTGATATTAATTGTCATCTGAATACTAACACAAGCTCTTTGGGCCTCTTTGTCCATGGATGAACAGACACATTCCTCTTAATGTTAAAGCTGTTGTGCACACATATTGTCAGAAGACTAGACCCCCGTGTTGCAAAATGAAACCATCGGCACCTGTCCAACACATGTAATGCCTGAGAGTCAATGCCGAGACCTATTTTTACTGCAGTGAGTGCTACCATGCTGTTTAAAATGATGGAGTATAAGCAAGTAACTTAGATCTAACCTGTCAGGTTAGCCAGCTGTGATGTGTTTCTAAGCACCAGAGTGCTTATTTTCTCAGTGATTTTTTCCCTTTTTTGTTCTAGCTTTTCAGCTCTGGTAAACAATATTCTCTTCCTCCTACAAAGCCACCCACTTGGGTGAAGGATATTTCACAGAGGCCCCACATTCTATGCCTTTACGCTTGTTGAAATCACTTTTTCAATATATTCACAATTCATCTTTCTCTCTTTTTTTCCCATTAACCAAGACCTGTTTCACTTATTTTGAAGAATTCCGTTCTCTTTCCTTAAGAGGTTTAAGTGTATATGTTTTCTTATTCAGATGATGACTGCGTTTTGCTCACAATCTAAAGTGTATGTGTAACGTCTGTGTTAAAAAGAGAAAAAGGAAAGAAAGTCCTCTGTTGTTTCCTAGAAGCTTAAGTACCTAGATTTGTCAAAGAACATTAAGGAAACTAGAGTACATGTAATTTTTAAAGACGAGTCTTGTTGTCCTGTTTCTTCACTTAGACAAGTCACCCCCAGATACAGTCTATTAAAAGTATACTTGTCTGCAATTTCAGATATCATGTCTGCTTATTTCAGATGAATAAACGACTGTCTAATAGGAGATGTAGTTATTTTACAAATACAGAACAAACATTGAGGAAATGTTTTAACAAACAGGTTGTTTGTGTTTAGGGAGCAGGTTGGAAAGAAGCTGAAGAAAAACCTGGTTTTCTTGAAAAGTCTAGAAATCTAATATTTTAATATGCCCAAGACATTCTACAAGAACTTGACTTTCTAATCCTAATTTTGTATCTACTAGATATATACAGTTCATGCAAAGTCCAGCCCCTTAATTCTATGTTTATCTTTTGACTCAATATGCATGATAGACATTCTTCCTTGTATTTGTTACATATATTCACTTGTGTTCTAATATTACTGAAGAATTTTGAGAAGAAACAAAACATCCAGTAGCTGTTCTGGAAAGTTTATGAAAGCAGCAGGTTTCTGTTTTCAGTGAGCAACTTTTCTGGACTTTTTTTCCAATGAGTGACTAGATAAAGATTGTCATGAAAGGTCTTCTAGGACTTCACAAGGAGAAAGTTTTAGTAAAGGCTTACCTTTTTATTTCTGTGTTCTGATTTGGTTATGCAAATGAGGAGAAACTAGCTGTCAGTAGATAGAAAATCAGATGTGGTAATATTGAATTAATTCTCAGCAAATGGTGTTTGGATCGCTTATAATATTAATGAAGGTGGGCAAGACATTTGGTGGAGTTGCTGTCCTGAAAGTTTGCCTTTTGGACAGAATTTCACATGATCACTGTACAGAAAACATTGCTGCTTTGTACCTAGTTCCTGATTTTTTTTCACAGTGTGAGAGTACCAGGTCAGTGGTCTTCACCTCTGTTCCCAATATTCCTACAAATCCAGGCATGAAACTCAACTTTCAAATTTCAGTTTAATTAAGAGTTTTCCATGTGGATTTAAGGTATGTTAAGCCACTTTTTTGAGTCTATGAATGAGTTAATACATGTCTTTGAAGACACACTTGCATACCCAAACCATACAGGGTAGTTTTATAGCAAACATTGCTTACAGTTATATCTAATTCCATGCTCTGACCAGCCATTATGACATGGTCATCGGAAGAGCTATTCATCAAGAACCAGAATGGAATAGAATGGAATGGAATGGAAGTAGAATAGAATATTCTGGTTGGAAGGGAACTACAGCAATCATTTAGTCCAACTGCCTGATAACTTCAGAGCCAAATTCAAACACAGTTCTGGAGATTCAGCAAGATATTATAATTTTTTTGGTACCATGAAGTCCAATGGAACAGATCAGCACATCAATTAAAAAGATTAAATTCATTAGGAGTTCTTTTTGGTTATGTATTTTTTCATATCACACAGGACACTTCAAAGGAGGCAAAGAGCCACAACTGCTGTACTGGATTACTTGACAAAACCACATCAGCAGATAGTTTGTCTAGTGTTCCTATTTCTGCTTTCAGGCAATTTTTTATAATAATTGAATTTCCATTTTACCTCAGAATAAAATCTATGCAAGCTGACAAAGACACAAAATAAAACCCTCTAGTTAATGCAGTATTTTCGTAATTGAAGCTTTCATGCACCCTTAATTTTGGCACTCTGAGACACATAAATTCTGTAGATCTTGAAGTAGCTTCCTCTTCTTTTTGACTGTGCCAAAGAGTGAAAGGGAAGGAGCAAAAAATATCAGTCCTTGTTCTTTCTTGAATATATGGGCTGTTGAAGCTAGTATTTTGGACATGAAAAACCCCAAAATGGAGCACAATAGGAGAAGAGAAAGGATTGACTAGGTGTATAGAGAGATAATATGCTATAAATTCTGAAGGGAGTGGGTCACCTGTGCACGATCTCTTATGACATACTGATGGCAGAAACATCTAAAAAGCTTATTACGGCTTTGGATCATATTTTTTCCTAGGAGAAAAGATTATGCTATGCTGCAGGATGTTGCCATGTTCCTGTGAACTTGTATGATAAGTTTGGCTTCTTGCAAAACAAGATAGAACATGACTCCTAAACTGGTCAGAGGAGTAATTTCTGCACAGCACTTTGTGCCACTTGAAGTACCTGGAAAAGACTGGGAAACATTACTTCCTAGTGTGGATCTCAGTGTATCCCTACAGTGTGGTCAGCCACTGTGTGCAGTTATTATGTGATCAATGAAGCCTTCACACATCTATGTTGTTTAGTAGAACATAAATGGATAGAATTCAATTTTCTGAGTTTGGGCTACCTTTTACAGAAATATAGATACCTGAAGATGAACTGCAGATCTCTCACCACTGGTAATGTGAAAGAGCAAATCTAAATGAACAAGCATAGCAGACCCAAGTCCTACCATGCATTTTAAGATCAGTATAAGACTCTACACAGAAGGACTTGAAGGTGGTGAATATTGTGGGTAATATTGTGTCCTCTGGGATGCAGGGTACTCTGAAATGTCACAGTGTTGATCACTTGGGTTAGACAACTGAAATTTATAGAAGACATTGTCCAATTATAAGTGTGTGAAATCTTTGTAAAGAAAGAAAACATTCTTTATTTAAAATAAAAATTAAAAATCAAGGAAAATCATCAATATGCAGGACACATTGGCTACATCTCCAATGCTGAACAAAGCAGGAATAGAAACTACAGTAGCTACATCCATACAACAGGGCACATAAAAATATAGCTCTTCTGGATCTGTTGTGGTGCATCTTTGGACCTGGAACATAACAGTTACTTTTTTGGTAGATTCTTTTCCTTTTAAAAGTAACTGAAATAATTTAAGGGCACACAGCATATGAGATAATTGTTTGTTATAGAAATCTCACTCTATAATATGGGGTCTTTACCATAGGATCATGCAAAATTTTTGAATTCATTTCCTGCAGGAATAGTGACTGTATAAAATGGAGAGAGGCATATTTGCCAAGGCTTTGTCAATATTGCCTTGGAAGTGGTAGTTGATTTTAGCCCTGAGCTACTCCTGAGCATTTTCTCTGAGAATAATACTCTATAAAGGAGCTAATTAGGAAAAGAAAGTTGGGATTCTGGCTTCAGTGAATCTTGAATTGTTAATTCATGTAGAAAATTTCGATTTGAAGGTATGGAAAATAAAATTCCAGGATGCTCTGTAGCAAGGTTCTGAAGCTACTACTCTGGGAAATATGAGACAAAGTCCCTCCATTCTCAAGAATGGCTATGAGGCAAAACAACAATATTTTATGAGGTAAAAGGGTGCCACCAACTCTTCTGTCTCTCATAGCTCTATTTGATTTCATTTGTTTTTCTTTAGGGGCCTTAAGAGAAAATATATTAATTAAAATGGCTAACATAATTGACTTTAGTTTTTCTATGAGCAAAATCGCAATTTCTGAGTGATGTCTCATTTGCCAAATCAGAGGGAAAAAATTGTCCTTGATTTAACTTCACTATCTTGTGTCCTTCCTTCATGGAGTGCTGTATATAATATTCCACAGTAGCCCTAGGGGAAACACAGCCTTCGGCTACAGTTACTTGTAAATTGGAACTGATGACTAACATAGAAAAATTGCACAGCTCCTTTCCCAGGAGATAATGGATATCTCAGGATATCTCTGCTGAAATGATTGCTGACCTTGAATCTTTTAGTGACATTTAAAAGAATGACAATAGTCTTTGTTACTGGCATTTCCATACAGAATTCAGTGTAGTCTTCTCTAAATCCATTGGCACTCAAGGCAGATACTCGCTGGCCCGTGACTCTGCCTGGCATTTGCAAGCAGTTCCATGCCTACCTTCCTGAACAGTCACATGTAGCTTCATGATCAAAAATACAGATGTACCTGGATATAGAGGTACAGTGGGCCCTCAGTTGTAGTGAATGTTGTAGGGATTCTACTGCGGTAGGAGGTTTTTTCTACCCAAGTGACAAGTATATTACTTTTATAATATTCAGAGGACCTGAATGCAGAAGAGTGAGAGGGTAAACTCTGAGTACCAATGCACATTACCATGGTCTGTTATAGACCCATAAAAGTGTGGACGTAGGTCATAGAACAACTAATAATTCTGTAGATACTTGGATAAGCCTGTCAGAGACCAAGAATCTAACAATATTCACAAGGAATTATATTATAATAATAAAAAGAGTGTATAGTAGCATTTTTTTAGTGCTAGAAACAATTTTTAAGGGAATAAAATATCATACTTAAGGGCTTAATACAGCCTCTAGTGTTTAATAATGAAGATAAGGACTTCATGAGAGTACTTTTTTCCATGACTAGGTCTCTTTTATACCTTCCTCTAAAGCACCTTGCTTTGGCCACACTTTAAGACGGGGTATTTGACCACAAGGATCACACTTCTAGTCTAGTAACTTCTACATTTTTAAACATTTAGAAAATAACGTATTTTTTCAGTTTATAGTATATATTTCTAAAAATAAAATAACTCTTTGTTGTTATTGTAGAAGTCTATGGACTTTGTGTCACCAGTTTTTCCTTCTCATTAGTTTACCTTTATATGGCATTTCTAAGCTCCTGAAAAACCCTTGTGAGTTCAGGCTTTTCAGTTTTGTTCCTCATCTCTTTTTTACAGCCCTGCTTCATGTGAGAGATCTGGTCAGCTGTTCCATACAAAAAATGACATATTAAAACCAAACACCAGCACCTCACCTCCTATCTTTAGGTAGCTGTGGTTATGAAAAACATTCCTTCTTGTAGAATCATGTCTTCATCCTAGGAATTTTGAAATTTGTATTCTCTGCAGCTAAAAGAATACACATCTGCAAACATGCTGTGATTTTCTACTTGCATAGCAACAGTATACTTTTTAAGTGGAGACAACACATACTTGTGTCACTCAATTATTTGTGATTACTCCAAGATGCTTTCATCTGATAATGCAAACCACAGTGTTAAATACCTTCCAAATGCATAATGCATGACTTTTCGTCCTAGTAGAAGCTTTTAGGTTTTATGCAGTTCATGAAATTTCCTTATCTGACATAATTGTTGTGGCACCAACAGTTTAAAAAGTACCTCTTCTTTTAGAGGAGGCTCCTAATCTACAGGATGCCTGTTCTGATGGAAAAGTACTGTGTGGCTTATGAACAGCCTGCTTAGTTACTTCCTTGGAAGTAAAATGGGGACAGGTGGTCTCCCTCACTTGGCCTGTCTTCTGGACCTGTCTGCCTCACAGAGTCTGACTGCACCCTGACACTGCATGAGGATGGCCTGAGTGTTCAGCACAGGAGGAATATGTAGTCAGCCCATGAGCAGAACGTAATATGTGCATCCGTGACTAACCAAATGGCATAATGGTTTGGAACAAACTAGGACTTATTTTGTAGTGTAATTTCTGAACACTTTTAAATTGACTTCGTAGAATATTTCCACTTAAATTCTAGTAAGACTTTTTAAAAAAATTAAAACCTTATAATTACTGTGGGAAAACCAGCTTGCTGTATATTTCAACAAAAAAGGTCAATGAGATAAAAACATACTTACTGGTCACATGGATATTTGTACAGAGCTCAATGAATAAAGGAACACAAGATGTATGTGAACACATAGTATATGTGAGCATAGCCACCCTAGGCTTCTAGTCAGTATGCTGAATCTCAAACCCATAGTCTTACTAGAAATTTCATTTAGAATAATCATAGAAATGTCAGTGTGCACCTGTCAATGGCTTGTCTGTTACCTTTCCGCATTTACAAGTGCAGTAATTATCAGACACTGTGTCTCCGAACACGAAATGTATGTTTTCAAATATAAAAGTGAATTTTATCGTAACACAGAAGCTACTATTTTGTATCTGCTAAAATGGTTTACACAGAGTAATTACATGGGATTGTAAAAAAATATCATAATTAGAGTTCTTACTCTTGTGGTACTTCAGTGATCTGCAATGGTGAACTTTAAGCAAGCAAACACTGTATTATACAAGAATTTTACTAAATGTCTTGGCTATGTCAATTTTTCAAACTTTGCCAGTCATAAGCATCAACCTTATAGCTTCTACTTTTTATAGAGAACATTACTGTGGTTGTTGAATTCTTTCTCAGAGGAAATGGAATGTATTTTACATTAAAGAATTAGAGTTAAAGAGTATTTCAATTTTTTCCTCTTTTTGATTATCAGAAGGCATATGATTTGATGTGACTTCCAGAAGACATTATTATACCTTTGCATGTCTCTGATATTCTATATTACCTTGCTATGATAAGTTTTTTGGTAGTTTATCCCACACATAATTTGATTCAATCATATTTTCACATATATAATCTGTCCCTTTAAAATTCTGTTTTTATTGCCAGATCCTTTAACAACCTGTAACTTCTGATAGTTTGTTACTGTGAGTTATCTGACTTTTTAGTATTGAAAAGAAAGGAAAATGAAAAATGTATGAAAACAGTGGAAGAATTCTGTTGGCAGAAATATGAGTAAGCTTTGACAAAGCACTGGGAGGATACTTTGTTGTCAGAGGGGGAGCATAGAGGTAGACTATGGTAAACTAGAGGTAAAGTTTTGTTATCCGTGTATTCAGAAAAGCCTGACTGCTGCAGAGTCACAGGGTTTTCAAAGAATGAAAATTAGGATAATTTTCACCCCCCAAAAAGCATTGTCAGAAAAACCTCACAGTGTGATAGTCATAGGAAAATAAAAACTTCAAATGACTGCTAACTTGAAAGGTTTTCAGTGAGAAGAAAGATACAGTTGTGATTTTAAAGTACATTGAGATCCACAATTGAGAGTTTAAAGAGTTTTACAATAGCATAGTATCACTATTCTGTTGAAATTTTGAGATTCAGAATGTTCCTGAGATACATTTTGTCTTTACTGCTTTGTTTAAATTGATTTTGATGTTTGGTGAATTGGTGCAAAAAAAGGTTTTACATTCACATTCCCTTCAGTCACATAATCATCAAATGTCATCAAAATGTCACAATGTCATCAAAATCTTTCCTGTTTTCCAAGATTACAAATATTAAATTTCAGAATCTTCATATATTACTTAGAATTCCTAAATAAAGGAACATATGTATTAAGCTTAGTAGTTATGTAGGCATATGTAGTTAGTTTAGTCTTACTTTTTACTTGTGTTTTTCTGAATTTTAGTTTTCTAGTGAAAATATGAGTAGACATAGAGTAATTATTTAGGAAAGGGGGCATTGTTCATGGGATCAGTCCTAAAGTATTAGCAGCCTAAAACATAAATCCACAAACATAACGTGTACATTACTCTGGACACAACTGTACTTTTGTTTCTGTTTCATGGACCTGTTTATAAGTCATAAAGAACATCTAATCTGATATGATATAAAATAGAGCCTGAAATTTTGGAAAAAGGACTTAAGTCTATTGTGTAGAAACAAAATATCTAAACAACTCTGTCCATAGCTTAGGAACATTTATATAGCAATCATATGCTTTTTTCAAGCATATGATTGCTATATAAATTGTGTCAATAAAAGATGGAAGGTCTTTTCATCCACTTACAAACTACACTTTTCTTTTTCAAAATGGAATGACACAGTTATAGATTAACGTAAAAATACCTACAGCCAAAATTTTAAACTATGGATTCCCTTAGATCTCTTCTGTTCCAAGAAAATTTCTTTACATGCTCTTAAAAATAGTATTAAGGAGTTTACTGTTTCCTCAGAAATTCAGAGATAAGATTTATAGGCTTCAGCATCTGCTAATACAGCTTGAATTTACTTGGACAAGGATACAAAGTTAAAATGCATCACATTGTCTGATCAGTGCTCAATCTCTTTTTTCCAGAAGGCAGTGCACATCATGTAATTTCAAGGGCATTGGCTGAGTTGTACTCACAACTGGCAGCAAAACTACAGCCATTTCCTCATCTCATCCCTTTTGGTAGCAGTACTATACATACCCTTGTAATGGGGATCATCAAGAGTCAATATGATGAAGGCAGGACAGGACGATCATGACTTCACTTGTGCTTCATTGAAAGCTGTCCATCATGCAACCTGATGTAAACAGTGTACACATGAACATCCAACATTTACAGAAACAACTTTAAATGTTGCATCTGAAATGCTCAAATGAGGGGAGGTGATATGTTGGCAATTGAAATTACAACATGATAGTCTGTCATTAAAAAATGTCTTTCAGGGCTCCTTGGTTCACGTGTTGTAAACATTCACAGTCACAATGCTTGTTAAAGAATCCACTAATTGGCTGAAATATGTTGCATAGGGTGATGCTCATGTGGAGAATGGAATCTCTCAAACAGAATGGGCTGTCACTGACTAGTCCTTGCAATGTCATTGTCAGCTGGTTTGGATAAAACTCCCTGAACTGTTTTTTGCTGAATTCACCTCTTCAGCAAGTGCTTGAACTTTTCCCATTTTGCAAGGCTGATTTGGAATGGCAAGGCTGATTTTGGACTACTCTAGGAGCTGATGAGTAATTATGCTGCATGTGTGCAAAAACACAGCCCTGCTTACTGAGCTATCTCATGATTATATGTAAAATACTAGCCTGAATTTCACCCTCATGTAACAAGTTTAACTTGAATTCCATAGATCTTGCCACACACACTAAGTCTTTTTCAACTTTTGGGCTCAGACACTCTCTGTGAAATGCATATGAATAAGCCACTGAAAGCAGAAATGAAGCAAAGCACTGCAGCTAACGCTTACATAACATGCGTTGTGTAAAAATCCTCAAATTCATTTTCCTGCCCTGCTGGGTCAAGATGAAGAAGCACATATGGTGAGGAAAGCCACTTGCTGTTGGGAGATCTCTGCATTCCCTCTGTACAGGGAGGAACGATTTAGCCTCATTCCTCTCTTCTGCTAATCTGGCACAAATCAAATGCAAGAGACAGAGCGAGAATGTGGATAAGTGAGAAGATTCAATTTCCTGTCTCATATGGCTAAACATTTCTTGTTAAGTGTCAGGTTTAGAGCTGAGTAAAGAGTGGAATAATATATTTATGGATCAGTTTATGCAATTTGACTTGTGATTCAGTAAGCATTTTCCCTATTTTCTTACATTTCTGTTACATCTACAAAAAGCTGTAGTTTGGCTTGGAGCATATACATAGAGGATAAATGGGCTTTCAACCCCTCTTTGGTATTCCTGCTTTTTTGTAGATTTTGTATTTTCATGGAAGTGGAGAAAAGCTATGAGTAATATGGATAAGAAAAGGGGATTAATGCAAAATATCCGCATTTGTGAAGCAAAATATAGCATCATAATATCAAATAATAAAAAAAAAGGCTTGTGTATGTATGAGCAATAGAAAAATTTCTTGTGAAGAGAACAACTGTATACCACCTCTTTCTTCAACAGTATGGTGCAAGAGTGCAAGAACTCATTACTTGAGGGCAAATGCCCCATGAAAACTTTTGCTGAGCATTTAAACATGCCTTGGAAATATCCAAGGAGTGAAAGACAGAGGTTACCAGTGATTAGAGTGATCAGCACTGGTAAAGGAAGTTTGAGAATGGTGGTAGAAATAGCAACTAATTGGTAATAAAATGGCAAGAGAAAGGATCTGCAAAATTTGTTAAATATTGTATCTGATTTAGATTTCACTGTTCTTTTTCACCTTTGAAAGGTAGAAACACAGCTAACATAAACTCTAGAGTTCATATTTACAGTCAAAAAATGCCAAAAAAAGCTGTTTCAGGAGTGGGGGGAGAGGTTGTGGGAAAGGAAGGGAAATTATTTTTCATCTTTTAAATGTTCCCATACTTCTTGTCTCTTATTATATCCCTCATTCTAAAGTACTCTTAGCTTTCACCTGAACAGTCTCAAGTCATTAATAATGATTTCATTCATTGCTTCTGTTGGCAAAAATTAGACCATCCAGTCAGAGAAGACAGTGAAGGCAGGATACTGTGTCAGTGATGTAGGCAACCTGTCAGACAATAGCAATCTAAAAATGCTTTCCGAGATAAAGGCAAAAGACGTTACAAAGGTAGGACACCGGGAAACAAAGTAAGTGTCCTGAGCTAAGGGTTTATTCTAAAAGGCTCAGCAGGGAGATGGTGGCTAGGATCCCTTTTGGCTATTAGGGGGATTGTGTAGCCCGTAAAAAACAGGGTTTTCCTTTTCATAGATATTTTATCATGCACTATGTATTATTTTACTTCTTAGTGAAGCTCAATAGATGGAATATGATGGGTTTATTGGTGTGTTACACCAGTAATATATTTTAGTTAAAATTGTTGTGGGTCATCTGTTACTTCCATCCAAAATATTGTACTGTTATAGTCTGTCACAAACACAATTTACAAAACCCACTACAGCATAAAAACAATGGTGTACTAAATTTGACTGTTCTTATTCCAGGCCAGATTATTTATACAGTAATAAAGCAAAATAATTAATAAAATAATAACATGCATCTTACTGCACCATGTTTATTCTTTGTTTGCTGGTCATCTAGATTTTCAAAAGTGTGAAAAAACAACCTCCTTCCTTTTGGAAAATTAATATTGTAGATGTCTGAAATACAGGCTAGATTTACCAACCACTGACAAAATAACAGCAACAGCTACTTGGTTCTCCAGGTTTATAGGAATGATGGAAGGAAATAAAATAAAATATGTCAGGCTAACACAGGGATTGGTGAGGTTATGCCAGGCAGAATAAAGTATAGAGAACATATGCATATAAAAAACACTTGGAGTTTACATATGACCAGGCCTAGTTACCTTATTTCCACCAGAAATAAATAAATAAATAAATAAATAAATAAATAAATAAATAAATAAATAAATAAATAAATAAAAGCTTAGCATTCTGTTTCAGCCAACTTTTATGTAAAAGTGGAGTTCCTACACTGACAGCTAAAGAAGAGAGGAACAAGCTGTTGTGTGAACTACACCTTATTACCCCTCCGCTGCAGAATAAATCTGTGGCTAGTCCCATGTAGGAAAATCTTCACATAAAGACTGTGGAGTTTCTGATCAAACAGCTAGAAGAAACATTTCCAGTGAACTGTTTGTTTCTAATCAAATCAAACAGAAGTCCTTAAGGGTACTTTTTTAACCTTCCAGTACACTTTAGTAAGTTAAATATCTTATAGAGGGAAGTCATTTTCAATTGCCATTTTGATCATTAAGAGTAGCATTCTTAGGCCATATCTACAAAGACTCACCAAAAAATCTGGAGAGAAGAAAATAAAATAAACCAACCCACACTCACGTACCAAACCCGACTAACATAGTTACACTGGCAAAATCCCAATATGTAGTTATGCCAAAAGAGGAAAGCTAATGTTAGTTTTTCATCTGTTGTTCAGTGAAGTGATGTAACTGTGCTGGCAGGAGAGCATCTCTTCTTGGCATACATTGAGGGGCTTTGACAACACAGTCCCAGCAGACTGGCTACTTGCAGAGGCTTTTTAATTTAGACAAGTATTAAATTTTGCATTGAAAATGGGTGATCTGGTAAGATAAATCATTTAAATTGGAATAGTCAAAGAAATCAGTTAGGTAACCAACAAAGTTGGCTTTCTTGTCTGGCCACCATTTTGCAGGCTGCAGGCTGTAGTCCAGACTATTGAATCATGCTCACCGAAAGCGAAGCAAATAGGTCATCTCATTAGTTTAAAAGAACAAGGAGTGTTGGTTCCGGTATTTAGATGCATTGGAACCATAACTAACAGATCTTTTTTTTCTGACAGAAAATCAGTATTTACTAGCTAGCAATTGTGTGGTCATGTTCCATTTGGCATGCAAATGTTCTTTGTCATTTTGTTATACGACAGATATTGATTATAGTTTAAAAGTAGAAAATACAGAAGTACCTTTTAAAATTTATTTTAAAGAAGTTGAAGGAAAACTGCCTTTCAGTTCTTTCACCTAATTGAGTTGGTTTTCCTCCAGAGGTGGAGTGTCCTATTTAATCATTACAGTAGCTATGCAACAACAATCTGGATATATGGGAATATAAACCAAAGGGATGTTCTATTTAAAACATTGGCAACATCTTAAAATATGCAATCTGTTGAATTCTGGTTTGGCTTTGAGCACTGGATGCATGGTACTGAAGAAAAGGCTTTACTTTATATTAATAAGTAACATTTATAAAATGCCTTGAGGACTGGAACCCTTAATTTGTGTAAAATAGTCAAGTAAAATGCCATACAAAAATGTAGATTATTAATTGAACTGATGGTAATCCCACATATTTTGCACATTTTTCACCGTATTTTATCATCTCACTTTGAATACTAATTTGTTATTGGTATCATCGTTATTTAGTATTTAAATATCCATAATGTGTAAATTGGAGCACACTGAATCAAATTAAAGCAAGTTAAAATATGGTTGCTGTCTCAGTCTTCTTTATTTGTTCAAGAAGACAGAATAAGGAAGGTCAAAATGTCAAGCGTATACCGCGGAGACAAAGAAAGAAAAATAGTAATAAAATCATTAGGTAGTTCAGTAACACTACTCAATTTTTTATTACAGATAATTCAGCAACACATCTTAATTATTGCTACTACTACTACTACTACAGGACTTGTGAGGGAATACCTCCTAATTATAACTAATACTATTATATGGTTTGTGGTGACACCTTTTGTTTCCTCATTTTCATATAAATAACAATGTAGTATTCAATTTTAAGAACAATTTTAGAAGCTGAAAAAAATTCAGATATATATGCAGGACAATTTGTCTTATTTTGGCCCCTGAGAAAACCATGGAGCAAGCCCTCTTGGAAGACGCTTCTGGGCACATGAAGGAGAAGAATGTTACTGGAAACAGTCAACATACCTGACCAACCTGATTGCTTTATTTGATGAGACATCTTCTTTATGGATGAGGGGAGAGCTGGGAATGTTACTTTTAGCAAGACTTTTGACACTGTGTCCTGCAATATTTTGGTTCCTAAGTTTAGGATGTTATAGTCTCAGTGGGTGTACAATGAAATAGGTAAGAGTAAGTTTAGATGATGGCGATCAGAGGATCATGGGTCTATGTCGTGCTCTACTTGGAGACAAAAGGAGGTCTGTTCTGGGACCTATCCCGTTTAGCATCTTTAAGAATGACCAAATATTATATGGCACAAAATTGGGGTATAATTGTTGACAGCCTTGCTAAACAAAAGAGCTGTCATACAGAGACACCTAGATAGGATGGAGGATTGAGCCAATAGGAACTACATAAAATTTAACAAGACAAAATGCAAAATTTGGCACCTGGAAAGGTAGAGACCATGCAATGGTACAGAGTGAAAATTGACTGGCTGGGGAGAAACTCTGTGGAAGAGGCCACAGAGGCCTCGCAGACATCAAGCTGAGCATGAGTTGAGAGCGCCATGGTCACCAACAGAGCCATCAGCCTCCTGGGCTCTATTAACAGAAGCAGATAGAGGGAAAAGATTGTCTCTTTCTACCTAGCTCTCATTAGGTGACATCTGAAATACTGACCTCCCTGTACAAAACACACCTCAACAGCCTGGAGCAAGTTCATCACAAGACCACCGTGATGGTTGGTGGCTGGAGCACTTGCTCTGTGAGGAGAGACTGAAGAAACTGGGATCATTCAGCCTAGAGCTGAGACAGCTTTGGACAGACCGAGCAGCAGCCCCCAGTGGTTGTCACAGAGAATGGAATCAGGATCTTCATGGTGGGTGTGGTAGGAGAGTAGGAAACCCTGGGCATAAATCAAAATAAAAGTAATTTGTTTGAATAAAAGGAAAAATGTTTTCACCACTGAAGGCAGTCGAGTTCAACAGGTTGCCCAGAGAGGCTGTACAGTCTCTCTTTATCTTTGGGCATTTGAAAGACTTAACTGGATAAAGACCTGAGTCAACAGTTCTGACTTCACAGCTGACCCTACTTTGAGGAAAATGTGGGAGTAGAGACCCGAGGTCCCTTCTACCCTAAACTAACTGTATTATAAATGAAACAGTCTTTTTGGAAAGAATGTAGTCAAATTATTCAATTGAACTGAGTTAGATTTTTGTATGTTTTTTCTGGATTTACAGATTGAGGAAAAACTGTTCTTGATTTGGTACAAGAAATCTTTCACACTGAGAAATCATGAGGGACTCATCACACAAGGGATGAGCCATTTCCCTCTCAGCAGTAATGCTGACACCATTGTATAATACAGTAGATTAAAGAGTATTGCAGCTGTTAAAAAGTTAAGAGATGATTTTGCATCAACTTATGTTTGAGGTCAACATGACAATTTGATAAGTTTAGAGTTCAAATTTGAACAGTAGGAAACTGAAATCTCTTGGTAGCTGTACTTCACATTCTGCTTGAATCTAGGTCTGTTCTGTCCTTGTAGACAATATCTTTTCATGTTGACAACAAATCTCTCCTAGTCTTGTGGCAGATGATAACAATGACTATATAGGAAGCATCGCAGCTTTCTAACGGGAAGTTGTCTTCTCTATAGAGAGAAGACCATAGCGAGAGTAGATGGATGGGTAAACACCCCAGTATGACAGATGCACCTTGTATGATTAGCTGCATTTGGGAGAGTAATATAAAAGTTTGAGTAGCTCATATTTCCCCTGGGGGTACTACAGCCAAGGCATACTAGAGTCAGCTCTGAATCTCTTTGAATTTATACACATCTACTGCTGCATACCTTATACACATAAGTTCCTATCTTCTGGCATTGCTCCAGAAAGGTTAAAATGTTAGGTTTTATTTCAGATTAAAATTCTTGACAGTTAGGAATGACAGAGGAAAAGCAAATGTTGAATGTTGACATCAGAGATACTCTAATGTTGAATCTAGTAAAGAATGCAGTATTACCTATTGTAATAGGTAATTGACATTGTAGCTGGTGAGGGTGCAAATGCATAAATAATTGTCAATAATAACATATAAAAATTGTGGAAGGACTACACTGTATTCACTGTATTATTATTCAGGATAAAATAACTGAAACCTCATCAGAGAAAGTTCAGTTAAATTTAAAAAAAAAACAAAACCAAAAAAAAAAAGGTAGATTCAAATCATCCTGAACACAGAAATAGCAAAAAGAAGGTGAATGGTAGAAAAATGATTTGCACAGATGGGGCAGGGGGGCAGAGGCAGGTGTGTATGTCTTCACTTCTCTATCAGATGGACCTCTAAGATCATACTGCACATTTCTGTGGGAGTGAGCAGAATCGTACCTTGCCTTGAGAATCCTCCGGGTAGACAAGAAATTTAAAGATTATCAGAGCAGCACAGAATATATCATGTTTATCATGCAACACAGACTCTTTCAAAAGTCTTACTTGAAATGACTTATTTTGAAAAGTCCTATTTTGAAAGGTTTTTGCAGAGGACATTGAAAAATGCTGTGGGCTAATTGCAGCACAGAATGTATTTTGTTTAGCACGCAACATACTTTCTGCAATGAAGCTGGGAACCTGGTGCCTGCTTCTAAAATCCCATTCAGGTTGGTGGGTGTTTCTTCCTGCTGCAAAGTGAGGCACAGAATTCACAATGGTCTTCTTCAGGGAATGAATCTAACAGAAACTGTATGCTGGAGCAATGTCACAATAAATTACAGAACAAAAAAATCGGAGCAATGACAAGGCAACTAAACACACATGTGAGACCTTTTGGAGTTTAGTAGCAAAAGGGAGGAAATGTTCAGATTTCTAAGTCTAAGTTTGGCCACTACTACTGCAGTTTAGTTAATTTATTTTTGTTAAAATACCGAAGAAAAAAATAATGAAAAAATATTTTCAATAGTATAAGTTTTGATTAATTCACCACTTGGATTAATTCAGTGTAAATTCACTGAAACCAAGGAATCAGTGGATTCATCTGGCTGTGATTAAATTTATTCTGACATAAGGAATGGACACAGCAAACATTGCTAGAAAAGACTAGCACTTGAGTACAGCCATCGTAAGATTTCTGTTCACAAATTGCAATTGAAATGCTTGCTAAGGGCTGCAGGGACATGTTTGAGTGTTTGTTTTTCTTTCTGTCATTCCATTTTAGCTGCTTCCTTGCTCATTACATTGTTCCCATTAGCATAATGTATTGATTGTGTTTGCACAGCTTTTCCTGCCAAAGGCTGCCCTGCAGTTGTACAGCCATTGGGGTGACCAGCTGTTACTTATTTAAGCCTCCATCATTTTGTATGACAGAGTAACTTAATTATACCCTGTTTGAAGATGCTAAATAAAATTATCTTCTGAACATGTGTACTTCACTTAATACTTGTCTCTATCAAGTACTTAAACTCTGACACTCAAGCTATGTGCACTAAATAAATAAACACATTTTAAAACTAAACCTAGTAGTAAGTTAATTATTACAGAGTTAGAAGTTGTTTTACAGTATTTTTAGGGCACACTTCTCTCTTTGCCTCAGGTATAATATATATATTTTAAAGACTTCAGAAAAAAAGAAACTAAAATGCAGTTAGTAACATAATAAAACAGGAATTAAAGTTAACCTTTTTTATGTTTTATGATTATAGGAAATAGATCTTTAGTCAGCATTGGGAATTTTAAAAAGACAGGCCTGCAATAGCCTTTGTACTTCAAAACTGGACAAGAAAAAATTGCTTTCTCAGCAATATATTCTAGTTATAAGAATGTGTTAGTCAACATCAATGGTCTCTCTGTGGAATAGAAAAATATTTAGTTTTTATTTTAATCCTGGGATATGAATTAAATTCACGTCATACTTTTTTTTTTTTTCCCAGGGAGCATCTTTTCTTAGTTCACTATAGGCAGTTCTCTTTCTTTCCCTTTTTAATCACTAGACCATTATGCATATGAAAGCAACAATTTCGGGGTTGCCAACTGGGTCCTTGAGTTTTAAGTGTTCCAAAATGCACCTCCCATATTTTCAAATGGATTGTAATTGAAAATGTTTGAACCTACCTTAATTTATTTTAAATAGTTGTCCACCTACCACATTTGTTAGTTGATTTAGCCTTAGGGTAAATACAATCTGCATTCAAAGTAAATAGCTGAAGACTGAATTAATAATAAACAAGTTATATAATTTAAATTCTGCTAAAAATGATAAAAGTGCAAAAATAAAATTATTCTCTAAATTGTGCAGCATCTTATCTCAATGCATAAGTCTAAGTTGTGAAAATCAGAATGCATTTGATGAAAGAGAGTTTTAATTTTCTAAGTATTTGAAAGAATATGACAGTGATCTGAAGGCTTTTTGGAAATCTTATGATAAAGGAATAGTTTTTATCAGATAGAATTGGAAGTAAGGTTTTGGAGAGTATCCAGCTGCCACTCAATAAATATAGGGGGTGGGTTTTTTTACTAGGAAAAGTCTACAGACTTTGTATCGACGTGTCAGTGTGGGCATTTGGGATATATTTTGGCTTGTATCCTGAGCTTTTGTTGGTTATAATAACAGTTGTCCAGCAGCTGGGAGACTGCTGCCTAAATTGTTTCAGCTTAACTTGGTGAACTGTACATGGTAAAGATCTAACAAACCTCTGAAACCACTCAGTAACAAAGTAACTGGGACTTAATTGCAATAAATAAGCAGTTAATGGGTGGACATAGACTGACTGTAGATGAGAACTCATTTTTAAAAAAGAGCAAATAACACACAGTGCTAAAAAATGTGTAAATATAACCTCAGCCAGATCCAAGACTAAGGGGGATGGAACACCAGACATCAACAATAAGCACTTTCTCCTGGTAAAGGATCTTGGGATACTGACAACATAACTTTCCTTTTGATTAGCTTGGTTGATTAGAGCTTGGTGCTAATAACACCAAGGTTGTGAATTTGATACTTGTATGGACCATTCACTTAACAGTTGGACTTGATGATCCTTGTGAGTTCCTTCCAGCTCAGAAATCCTGTTTATCTTGTGGGGGGGCTGAATTTGTTGGCCTTAGGAACCAGAGGAGTAGGGAGAGGGTGTGTATCACTGGAGAAAAGGGATTAATTCTCAAAAGTTTAGGCGTATTCAGATTTAGTTACATTAATAATGAGATTTTCCTGTAATGATTAAATAATCTGAAAAACTGCTATAATTGTAACTGGATTAATAATAAGATTTGCTATGGTTTTGAGTAGGCTGTTAAGATATTAATTAGATAAACAATAAATTCTTTGCTTGGCATTTTGTCAATAAGAAAGTCTTAAGTGCAACATAATATACCATAAAAATCCTGCTTCTATGTTATGTTGAAGATTCAATTAATATATAAATAGGAATTACTATTAAACAATCTCCTTTCTCAGTTTTTCCATATAGCAAACTTTTCCCAGTATGTTCATTGACTATTTTTACCTGTATTTGAGGATGGTTTAGATTAGCTTTACAAATCGTGAGTGCTAAATTTCTACTTGAACTTTTGGAACTCAGTACTACTGAATATCAGGACTAACACATACACTGCAACAGACATAGTAGAGATTGATCTTTGGTCAGTTACTGACTACCGTGGCTCTATTTGTAGTAAGTTGATGAGAAGTTTGATTTGCATGGACTTTAAAAACCATAAAACTGCAATAAATTGTGTGCTGTAGTATATTTAAACTATAAGACAGTGTGGTATTTAACCTATCTTATGAGAAGAAAAAAGAATCAATTTATGTACTGATATTTTAAATTACTTTAAAGATCTACTAGGCAGTGTACAGGATGGACAACAGTAAAGAAACAGACTTCAGTTTATTACTAGTTTATTATAAAATATTGTAACAAATGTTGTAGATGAACTAAATATGAACATTTCTTTCCCTTCAGAAATTCTGCTGATTCCCAATGAGCAGAATGTTTAATAATGCAACACTTCTTTGTCTTATCTTCTCCAGCTTTTGTCACACAAAAGCATAATTTCTGGTGCCAATGTTCTGCGATGTTATCTGTAAAATCACAGATTATGTCTACAGGTGTCACACATGAACAGAAAGCTTTTTAAAATTTAGCAGTTACAGAAGAACTAAAGCATCTGAAACTGTCATACTGAAACAAGCAAAGGGAAGAGAAGAGAAAAAAAACTTTAAAAATTGAAACAGGCAAAAAAATTATTTTTTTTTTGTTTTAATTTTATGGTAAGAGGTGACATTTGCCAATAGAAATGACAATTGGCATTATTGTCTGTCATGTTGAGAAAGTACCATGTTGCTATGAATAATAGAATCATACAAATATTTGGATTGGAAGTCACCTTTAAAAATCATCTTGTTCCAAACCCCCTGCCATGGGCAGAGACACCTTCCACTGGATCAGGTTGATAAGGGCCCCATCCAGCCTGGCCTTGAACACTTTCAGGCATGGGATAGCCACAACTTCTCTGGGCAATCTATTCCAGTGTCTCACCCTCATTGTAAAAGATTTTTTCCTTATGTCTAACCTAAATCTACCCTCTTTCAGGATAAAACTGTTGCCCCTTTTCCTGTCACTACAGGCCTCGGTAAAAAGTCTCTTCTCTGTCTCTCTTATAACCCCCCTTTATATGTTGAAAGGCCACAACAAGATGCCTTCCCTCTACAGCACAGGGAGGAGGGATATGAATGCTTTCAGTGTTTTCCTGAGAAAAGACTCGTGTTTTCCTGAGAAAAGACTCATGTTTTCTCCACCACAAACAAAGAGGGACCATTTTACTGTCTTGCCCAGTCTGAGGGATGCCTGTAGATAGATGACATTTTATGATGTATCATTTATTTCCTGGCTATAAATGGTCTGTTAAAGGCTTCTAACAGCTCTGAGTGAAGGCAAAAAAGCTATCGAGGAAAAAAGCTTGCTGCAGGTCTGGCCTTATAAAATCAAATGAGCTGAAGGACCTGAGAAGATTCATATAAGAGACATAAAAAATTTGGTATTAAGTATAAAGGAAAAATTAAATCATAATTCAATCTTCTTCTCTGTTACTAGCAGTGTGGGATGTGTTTAAGAGTGCCTGTCTCTGTATATCTGTCTCAGCGGGATGGTTCAGACTCCAGTGTTTGATACCAAGGCTATTGCTATAGCCTGTGGAGAAAGATGCTTCTAAAGGGAAAATTGTATAGAATTAGCCAATGAGAATCATTAGACCAGCTGTGTCTTTTTAAACATCCATTTCTTTTTGGACTGTAAGTAGCTGAATTGACTCTACACTAGGCACACTCATGGCTTGAGATGCACTGAGTTCCCTCTGGTTTAGCACTTCACTAACTGCTGGACTTGTTCATACATGTTACAACTACTAGAAGTTAAGAGAGCTTGCACAAAAGTGGTGCAAATTTAAAATTTACTCAAGGGATCACAGTAGCCATATCTCCCACCTTTCCAGGATATACTATCAAAACAGATTAGGGAAGAGAATGGTTGAGAGGTACTCTCTATTTGACCTATTGAAACTGAGCAGAAAAGAAAAATAAATAGGATGAAAAAATTAGCAGTTCTGGAGAGAGCCTGGATATAGTCTTCCGTGTGAAAATAGGGGAGGACTTAAACCAAGGAAGCAATCTGGACAAAGTTGTAACATTACCACTATTTTTGTTTTCCTCTAGTGAAAGGGGTTGCTTTATCATGAACTTTGCCTCAGTAAGCACCAGACTGATGGGATAATACTGAGAAACTGGGGGAAATTTTGTTTCCAAGCAGTGAAGCCTAGCTAAGACATAGTCATTCAGCTATCTGCACTGGGACAATTTGGTGCACACACCTGCTTTGATGAATAGAAATTTTTCAGGTTACCAGGGGGCAGTTTGGTTTCAAGTACTTTCAAACTGAAGAACTCATGAGAGTATCTGTGCTTTAATAAAATAGCATCTTTCAGTGCCACAATATTTCCTATGTAACATTTTAAGTTTCTAAGTAGAAAGAATGAGATACATAGTCCTAGAATCTTTGGCAGAAGATAGAAAATCCCTAAATAACCACACAGTAATTTCTATTTTAGCTGTTGAGGCTATATTACCAAGCTTTTGGGATCTTTCTGATGAGGAAAGGGTCCAGGTCATTTGTGAGATAGAAAGATCGTATGTCTAAGTGAGGATCTAAATCTTTTACATGAGAGACAGCCTATTGTGAGGAATTCTTTGTCAACTGGGCAGGTTAAAATCTATACATAAAAAATCCTATATGGATTCTGAAGTGGGGTTGGGGTGGGGGATGGAGACAGGAAGATATTTAGGTGTCAAGTTTTTCCCATAGTATAAAGTGGTTTTTTTTCTTTTGCTACCAATATTTTAGTTTTCTGACTTATATCTTCTGACTGTCAAGAACAAGGAGAATAGATATAGCAGTCTTTGTTACATCCGTGAAAGGCGTTATTGGACAAAAAGTTTGTAGTTCAGAAGGGATTTTAGTGTGAGGAGGGCTGAAATTCATTTCAGTGTAACTATGAATCATTTTGAGAAAGGAACCTTTATTCTCTTGAAACTTCGAGTGAGCTACCACTGTGAGACACATGAAAAATTATTCAGACCTCATATCTTATTAAACTGAACTACTTTTGTTGCTCCTTGATTTTTAGAGCAGCTAATTCTGTAAAAGTTACAGGTAGTTATGTTCCCAGAATAATAAAAGTACCCAGAATGCGCAGCCGTAAAACATCACTGTCCTCTAGTCAGGGATAAAACAAGGGAAGAGTCAGACAAAAGTCAAACCAAGTATTTGGTAGGTATCCTGTTTGCTAGACTTGTGCTTCATCAGCCTGCAAGAATGGGGATTCCAAAGACAGAAGGATTAAATGCAGGAGATGTTCCTGTCCTATAAATAGACTCTTAACTTGCAAATAACCATTTAAAAAAGATGTAGGGTTTGTTGTGATAGGAGAAGGAGTGATGGTTTCAAACTAAAAGAGGGTAGATTCAGACTAGATTCAAGGATTTTTTTATGATGAACATGGTGAAGCACTGGAAGAGTTTACCCAGAAAGCTGGTAGATGCCCCATCCTTGGAAACCTTCAAGATCAGGTTGGAAGGGGCTCTGAGCAACCTGATTTAGCTGAAGATGTCCCTACTCACTGCAGGGGGACTGAACTAGATGACCTTTAAAGGTTCACATCCAACCCAAACTATTCTATGATTACATTAGGAAAAGAAATCAGACTATCATTGACAACTCAGTCAGTCTCCAAGTAGCAATTCATTAGCATATGAAGTCAGCCTAATGTACACAATCCACACAATATGTACATGTGTTCAAAGCCTTCCTCTCAAGGCCTAGTAAGTTTCTTGAAACCCTTCTTTCTCATTGGCTTCATTAAAGGGTAAGTAGTATGGGTGATCCATGAACAACAGGATCCCTAAAACTGAAGCCCTCCAAAGACTATATTCACCATTTGAAAACTGTCCCGTCCAAAACCTCCTAGCTCACTCTGTTTTAAATATTTCAATAATTATAGCAGCTGGTTCAAAAACACAGCAATCATTAGAAATAAACCCCACTGCAGAAGAACTGTAATGAGCAACATGAAAGTAACATTTTTTAAAATAAGCTGTTGTACTGGTCATCAATTAAATCCAAAGAAAATAGATGTAATGACATACCTCATGCGAAATATTTTCACTAAGTATATTGAAATCTGTGGGTTCTTATTATTTCCATGCACATATAGTTAGATTTAGAGTTGTTTCACTTCTGAAGCTTAATCGAATGTAAATGTCTAAGGAGACATTGACATAATAAGAGAAGCCTCTTTAGTATTTCACAGAATCACAGAATACGCTGAATTCGAAGAGACCCACAAGGATCATCAAGTCCAACCCTTAGCCCCATACAGGACCATCCACAAAAGTCACACTATGTGACTGAGAGAACCATTCAAGTCTCCTTGAAATCTGTCAGACTTGGTACTGTGACCACTTTCCCAGGGAGCCTCTTTCAGTGCCCAGCTACACTCTGGGTGAAGAACCTTTTTCTAATATCCAAAAAACTTCTGTCACTGATCACCACAGAGAAGAGATCAGTGTCTACCCCTCCTCATCCCCTCTTGAGGAAGTTGTAACTGTAATGAGATCTCCCCTCAGTCTCCTCTCCTCCAGGCTGAGCAAAACAAGTGACCTCAACCACTTCTCATACAGCTTCCCCCCAAGGCCCTTCACCATCTTCATTGCCCTCCTTTGGACACTCCCAAATAGCTTAATATTTTCTTTATATTACAGTGACCAAAATTACATCTTGACACTCTGGGACCTCTTATTGCAAAAAAGGTCACTGAGATCTACTATAATGCGTAGATTTGTTGTTAATATGGCTATTAAATAATGTACGTATTTTACCTGTAACATTCAGAGGTTCTTTATTCTTTCTATCATCTCACCTTATACTAAACCATGACAGAAGACAAGCATTACAGCTTGAGTACTTGATAAGCAATAAAAAAATACATGTTTAAAGGCCAGTTTTTGTTACAGAATCCATGGATGAGGCTTAGCTAGCCATTCAACTACCATGACATGGTTTTTAAAAATGGTAAGACTTCAAAAAGGATTTTTTTATGTTTAATGGAATTTTCATATGCAATATGGTTTTTTAAAGGAATTACTTGCATTGATTTCAGTTTTGAAAATCCCATTAGGAAATTTATGCGTCTTTAGGAACCAAAATACTTTTGCTTTTGGACACCAGTTAATGCAATGCTTAACCGTAAAAACCACTACTGTACCAGTTTCATTGGAGATTTGGCTCAGAGGGAAATGAATGCATTGGTGGTGCTGTCTGCATGTGAACATGCATCTGCACAGAGATCCTTCCACAGAAGTCCCAAAAAACTTGCTTGTTGATGTGACCATGTAAGGTTTTCATTAGAAATGTTCATGCACAATATAACTCAAGGTCTGCTTTCAGGCACACCACTGTCATTTTGGAGATTGAAGGGAATAGAACTATTTCACTGGTGTGAGAAAAGATTATATTACATTCATTTCCTCAAGTATTTTCTTGATATATTATTGAAATGAAAGAATATATTGCTCCTACAACTTTCCTCAGCACAATAGAAAGACAATGCTAATTGTCTTTTCAGTCTGGTGCTGTCCCTGAAAGTGGGTTCAGCTTCTTACAGATTTTGAAGAACTGTTTGTCTTTTCTTAAAGAGTAGATTGGCCAATCCCTCCTTTTATGATACTGTTTGGCAGTTTTCTATACAAATACACAGTTACTTTATAAAATGGTTCAGAGTACATGCTTTTTTTCTTACCTGACTTTGCTTTAAGTGGGAGAGCAGAGTTTATTTTGATCTCTAAGGAGGAAGTATCTAATGGAAAAACTTTGTAGGCTGAAAGACATTAAAAATTATCAACTATAATAGTGACTGCAAAACAGTTTATTATATCTCTACTTTTCTGCCAAGGGCCAAGTCACCCAAGGGCACTTCATAAAAACTGATGATCTGAAGCTGACGTTGCAGACAGACTTACCACCTTATCTCCAGGTTAATGTGATGGTATTGGCCAGTGCTTAAAATCATGCCTGGCAACAATGTCAGTGAATCATCTGCCAAGGTACTGAGCAGGTTTTAGTTCAGTATCTTTCTCGGTATAACAAGGATTACTGAGAGATTTCCTACCTAACACAGAACTGTAAAGTAAAATTCTTGTTTCATAATATGGTTAATAAAATATAATTTCCTAAGAAAAAATAAATGTTGAGCAGAACTAAAATTAGTATTTATAATATACTAGCTGAATATTTCTTCAAATAGAAACTTCTCTCTGCTGTTCTTATGGAGTGATCATTGTCATCTTCTTTTATGAGATTATGGAAGACTAGAGTTACCTTCTTTTTGTAGGTGATAATGAACAATAAATAGATTTGCTCAAAGATGCCAGGTTTTTCCTTTGTATGTATAGGGAGTTGAGATCCTCTGTGATGTAATTTCGTGGTTCCTCAATTTTCTGATTTTGACTATGACATATTAAGAAGTTTATTGTGTGCCAACAGAGCATTGTGATTAGAATTCAAAAGTAGGGGGAAAATGTTAAAAACAAACAAACAAACAAAACCCAAACAAACTCAAGAATATTCAAGCATCACTATGAAGAAATTAATATTTTTTCTGAGTTTGAAACTCAAAGAATATATCACAGATTTTGTTAGATTCTTCATTATGCTGCTGTCAGTTGAGCCATACTGCATACACTGTTGAATCACCACATGATATATTGGTGTAGAGGCTTCTGTCTGTTAAAGTAGGTGACACACAGCTAACCCTATTGTCACTCCGCTTTTCTTGTCCAGACATACTGTTTCTTTTCTAAAGCTCTGTTTGCTTCAGCATCTTGGTTACTTTTATGAGAATGAAGTTTCAGGAATATTATGTTGTTTCTATCACCTACTCTTAAGGTTATAAAACCAACATGAAACAGCCATACTCAGCTACAATTAAAAGCAACCAAAGCCAAGAGCCCTTCTGATGTATGTTCCCTTTCCACATATTACTTTTAAGATAATTACTTTGTTTTCCTTCTTATATTAAATCAACATAACAATGGTTTTTATGTTGTTGTTTCTTTCCTTTCCCAGATGTACATCCAGACAACTACACTTACTATCTCCATGAGTTTAAGTGCTTCTGTGTCTCTGGGCATGCTCTACATGCCCAAGGTTTATATTATCATTTTTCATCCAGAGCAGAATGTTCAAAAACGGAAGCGGAGCTTCAAGGCTGTAGTGACAGCTGCTACAATGCAAAGCAAACTGACCCAAAAAGGAAACGACAGACCAAATGGCGAGGTCAAGACTGAACTGTGTGAAAGTCTTGAAACCAACAGTAAGTCATCTGTAGACTTTCCCATGGTCAAAAGTGGCAGCACATCATAATAGATGTACGTTCACAAGAATGCACTTTCTTTTAATAATAAACTTTATTATTTTTGTTGCTTGTTCTGCATGAATCCAGAGATGTGTCAGAATTCATGTACTGCTAAATACAGGAATGTCTAGAGTTGTTTCAAAGAATTTGATTTTCAAGGAGGCTAGTAAAGAAATAAAAAAGCACAAGCAGATTTTGAAAAGCCACATCTTTCAAAAATAATTTGTTTTAGCTAGTGCTAATTTGATGTGTTGTGCATTGCTGTGCCAGTTGTGATATGTCCTGACAGTTCATGAGGTGTATTTATGGTCATCATTGTATATTCAAAACTCAAAGGCTGTTGAAAAAATGTATAATGGAAACAGTTAACATTGCTTTTGTTTTGCAGTTAGATATGGAAGTGAAAATAATGCTTTTTACCTTTCCACTCAACTCAAATTTGTTGACTTGTTCATTTATCATGACTCATGACTAACACTTCCCAGAATAATGCTTCCCATCCAGGTTTTTGTTGTGGTCTTACTCATCTTGGTACAAAATGGTGATAATTCATATAAAACTTAATCATTACATGTTCTGATATGTCAGTTTGTAACGGGAAAAAATTCTTTCCCATGTCAGGAAAGTTCTTGAATCTTGCTACATCTCTAAGTTGCTCTAGAATAGAAGAAAACAGAGTTTATAGCTACCATTCTACCATGTGACATACCATCTTACAAATTGGACTTCATAATAACAATAATAATCAAATATGAGCAGAACCATTAACTTTACCCCCAGTGTTTAGCAATGTAGAATTGTTTTCTATTTAGCAGTTAGGGATCACATGGGATGGACAACAGCTGTTACAGTTAAATTTTTCAGTCATTTTACATATTTTAGATATGACATGGTTTATTTTTAGTTTTTATTGCTTTGTGATGGTGTTGACAGATGATTAAATAGTACTATTTTGGCTGAGCACTTTAAGACAAAGCAGTACCAAATTTTCAGAAAAATATTGTTTTTATTTATGAAAATTGAAACCCCTAACTTAATTCAATCAGAGTTTTCCAGATTGAAGGCTATATAATAATCTGTAAATTTACCATACTATAGTTGCTGGTGCATGGAGGATACTGAGAACAAACTATTTCACTTGAAAAACTCATGACCCTTCAAAATGCTTAAAACTTCTAGAGTGAGCTATGGGTCTATACAGATTCAGATTGTGATATATAACAAAGGACAAAAAAAAAGAGGCAGAGAAATTCCTTGTGGATCAAATAAGAATGTAGCAATATGAAGAACTCAATAATTTTGCAAATCTTCAAGAAGGCACCAAAAGAAAACTTTTGCTGAGTATGCAAAATTGTAAACTTCTGAGGAAAAGATAAAGGAAGGTTTTCACAGTAGGGTGAGAAAGAGTATTAATAAGAAAGTCTTGGGTATCTGATGTTTTTCTATTGTACCTAAATAAGAAATGTTCTTTCTGATATTCCTTAAACTATGATTATGCATAATTCATAGCAACAGCTGCTATTGGAAACAAGTCTGCTTCTCCAGTAGTGCGTGTATGCAGGGTAATGCTTATTTACTGTGCTCTAAACATGATTTTAACAGTAACAGATCTATATAATCCCAAGCTCACTAGGAGTGTATCCTGACTAGGCTTTTATCCAGGCATCATAATGTTTCATAGGCAAAAATTCAGAGTCAAGTCATTTGCACTCCAGAGAGCTCTCCCTATGTAATTGAGCTCTAGGCCTCAAGGTGGGTTTCTTTCTTCCACAAAATAGCAAAACTTTTGGAAGTTCCTGTGAATTACTAGTGCACAATGCCACATAAGTCTTTTTCACTAGGCCAACAGGAACAACTTCTCAACATAGCAAATTTTTTTCTTTCACTGACTCCATGTGAGATAGATCTTTCTTTGCAGTGATAGTGTATGAGGCTGATTGCAAAATATCAGTCTACTCCTAGAATACCAGAAGTGGGGAGTGTTTCCCACCATTTACCAAGAACAAATACTGGTAATGATAGCAACACCATAACTAGGTGAGAAATAGGGTGAGACAGTCAGATAATTCCTTTTTCTTCCTATCCAGAGACAACTCTATCTAGTCTGTCCTGTTCCATGTAACACACTTTATTCTATGTTGTCCCCACATAAATACATTCATGGTTTTGTTTTGTTAGTTTTTGTTTGCTTGTTTTGGTGGTGGGTTTTTTGTGGTTGTTGTTGGGGTTTGTTTGTTTGGTTGGTTGGTTTTGGTTTGGGGTTTTTTGTTTGGGTTTTTTTGTGTTTTTTTTTGTTTGGTTTGGTTTGGTTTGGTTTTTTTTGTGGAAATACATTCATAGTGGAAAACAAATTGTTTCTGGGAAACAGGATGAAAACAAACCATCCAGATGCAGTTACAGAAGGCATAGCAATGACAAGTGCTTTAAATGCATATAGGTCAGATCAGAATAATCATTCTGAATTGTTTTAGATCCTATTTTATTTTATTTTATTTTTTATTTTTGTCTTGTTCCAACATCAAAGTAGTAACTGGAGCTATAAAAGACTGTTAATTCCCAGAAATATTTTGAGCCAAGTCTGTTACTTTTTCTGGCCATCTATGCTTGCCAAACGTGGTTCATGTTGTTACTGTGAAATGCTAACAGTCTTCAAGAGCAGGACACCAGCTGCTGAAGCTTTCAGATCCCCAAACAGGAACTCTAGGCTTATTCCACTGAACTATAAAGATATGTACAATGTTTATCAAGTGAAAAAAAACCAAACATTGTTTGGAGATGAGATTAGATTTAATATATTTCAAACTACTATCTACACTAACTTCCTGTGCTGTCATTTTTTAAAGTAGAAACACTCAGAACGCAAAAGCATATTTTTTTCTTGATCAATTCTAGACTAATTATATTAAAACTATTTAATTCTCAGATATGCAACAAAATTACAAAAATTTAACAAGTTACTCTATATCAGATGAGGTGTAGCAACTACCATATTTTTGTATTTTGAGCTTCTTACCAATGTCCTCAGATAATTCAGCTTACTGAGATGTGATAAATCTGATTATGTTACATTGCTGTAGGCTAAACACACGCACATGTAAAGTTATGGCAGAACTCAGCTCATACAAGATAATATGGTAAGCTAGCTTAACCTGATCGTGTATCTTGGCCTATTTTCAGGGAAAGGGAAAAAAAATAAGCTCTGATCATTTTGTTCTTTTGTTCCCAAGTGTGCAGAGTTTGCAGATGTGCATTTATTTGTTATTTCTTAGCTGGGAACAAAATCCTTTTATGCTTTAAAACCTTGGTGCCATTTCAGCAGTCCTGCGTTATTTTCAGTGGGAACTTAATGGGCAAAAGGAAAAATAGAATCCTCTCAGAAATCCAGCTGTGGGAGCATGGGAGAGTTCAGATGGGATCAGTACATCCCATCCTAATGATCTGGAAGATGTAAATGAGGCTATATTTGCTTCAAGTGTCCCAATACGTGCAAATAAAGCTATTTCATATCGGTGCTCAGCTACTATGATCAATTATGTGAATGACTTCCTTCACGTGCCAAAAGTAATCCTTTCATGAACTAGCTTTTCCGGACACAAAGTACTAGAGCTACCTGTGCAAATGAAAGTAAGTAATATTACATTTTGAAGCTTTCTTTTGATTATTCATTCTTATATATACCTTCTTAGGGAACAAAGTTTATAGTGATATGTTAATTATAATGGTTCTGCTGTGTCTTAAAAAATTATACATGCAATATTAGAATCAAATTTCTCAGAAAACCAAAGAAAATTTAGTTATTTATACTAACCACTATTATTTTGTGACAATTTTAATGATCCTTTATTTAGTTTAATCTTTGATGCAGAAGTGAGAAACTGTCATCACTTAGTTTCTGTAATCTAGTCTTCACATATCATGAGATTGTTGGGCTGAATTTAGGAGTTAGCAAGAAGATTGCTTTTCCTATCTATCTCAGCAGTTGTCACCAGATTCTATACAGAAAACAAGAAATTGAAGGAAGGAAGGAAAGTATCGGAATAGAATTTTTGAATCTATAGATGAGGAAACTTTTTTACCATCAAATTATTTTCATCTTGCCAGCTGAATTCTTCAGTATCATAAGCAGAACATGTCTGTACCAGATGGAATATAAAACATATTTAGAAAGTCAAATTCCTCTTTATGCAGTCTAACACAGACCTTATTATAGAGACAAAAAAGAGACTCAGTCCCACAGCAGTCTGATTTTCCGTGTAACCAACTGATATAAAATCAGAGAATTAACTGTAAGAAAGGTCTAATGCCACCACTTTCATCCTCCCATTGTTACATTAACCTTGAGTGATATCACGTAAGTCATATTTTTTATAGCATATTTTTAATATTTTTATAGCAAAAGGATAAGACGTAAGGGCTAGAACCTCACACAGACTTTCATTAAAAAATCAGTTTTTCAACATATTGCCTCTTTCTGAACAAGGGGTATCAGTTTTGCTCAAAAGAAGACATGATCGGCTGACCATCAGTATAAGGAAACCATCCTTCTCTCCAGATAATAGGTGCTGTAGGGGCTACCTACTTAGTTTCACTAATTTGGAGAGATGTTTCCTAAATTACTTTGCTCCTTTCAAGAAACATAAGGCTTCTTCTAGATGGACAAACCACCACTAGCTGCAAAGTTGTCTTTAACCAGTAGAAGAGAAAGAGAATTCCAATCTCTAAAGTAAAAACTGTCTATATACAATTCAGCCAAAATAACACCAGATGTTGAAATTCTGTTGTGGGTATGCTGAAACCACTCATCATTATTCCTCTCTATTGACCTCTGCTTGCACAGGTCATTAACAAAATAAGTTGTTATCAAGGGTACAGAACTTGAGATCCAATTTAATCACCGTTTCTATACATTCTTAAATATTCTTACTTTATTTCATGAATATAGACCATATTGTTAGGAAATATAGCAGGACACTGTCTGAGTTCAAATGCTACGTATGTTTTTTTTTCCTTCTCTCTTGATTCTAAAAATCCTGAACTCTTTTGTTGTTGTTGTTTGTTTGTTTTGTTTTTTTTTTTTTTTTTTTTTTTTTATTTTATTTTTATTTGCAGCCTCCTCTACCAAGACAACTTATGTCAGTTACAGCAATCAGGCAAACTGAGCAGGGATGAAATTTACTGGAAGATCTGCAGGATTGGATCTTGCAAACATAGACTTTACCACTACCAGAATTCAGTCCTGAAAATGTCAGTAGACTACATTCAAATAAATAGTCAGTCTCCTAAAGAACAAGGATGAAACAAGAGGCAAAAGGCAAAAAGAGACAGGGGAAGGAAAAGTCCAGTTTTATAACATAGAGGCAGAGTGTCAAACTTCTGAACTGTTCACTCACAAAAGGAAGCAAATCACAAAAGGAAAACAAATGTTAGCTTGTGAAAAAAAATGCTGTTGAAATAAATCATGTCTGATGTTATATTTGTAAGTACTTTTTTGTGACTGTGACAATTTCCTTTCCTGTCCTACATTGTTCAACTCGTAAAAGAAGATGAGTTTGTTTCTTGTGACGGCTGACTGAATTAAGTCCTGGGTTATGCTAAAATAAATGCAATGGTCAACGCATGCTAATTTTTATACAAAATAATTTATTTCTAATAATAAAGGAATGTTTTGCAAATGTTGAGACTTGTTTTGTTGCAGTTTTAAGGGAAAAAAAAGTCTTTACACTGTTGTCTATTGTTTGTTTAGAATGTGCAGTAAAGGTGGGTGTACAAATAAAATAATAATCATGGCATCAGAAGAATGCAGTGTAAACTCTAAGCATGTGTGTGTGTGTGTGTGTGTATGTGTGCACCCGTGTGTGTACGTACGTGCATGCCTGTCTGCATGTGTGTGTGTGTGTGTACCCCGCAGCGTGTGAATTTATTTGTTCAAAGCTTTGTGACTATATTTTCTAATGGAAGGATTTTTTCTCCCTTCTCACCCTCAAAGTAAGTGCATTTTATATGTTTGTAAAGTAAAGGAGTCCTGATGGTAATTATTTTGTATCATTGTATTATATTTTCGAGTCTCCACTAATAATTTGGATCTTTTTCGTTTCTGGAACTTACAGTTTGTAAGACTTTATGACAGCCAGACTGGATTAAGCTGAAAGCCTATTCAGCCTAATATCCTGTCTCTGACAGGGGAATGTAGCAGTTGCATATCTCAATAAAGGTGACTTTGAAATAACAAAAGAGAAATCAATGGAGAATTTGGAAAGCAGAAGCCTAGTGAATATATGTACTATTGCCTTATAAACACCTACAAATCAAAGAAATAAATGTCCACCTACAATCTTCACATCTTCTAACTCCCATGATTGTATGAGCATTAGAAATTATTATGCAAAGAGAAAGAGAAATTCATATAGATATCTATCATGTTAATAAACCCGTCTAAAGAATTTAAAAAAGACAGCTAGGAACTGTCCACTTTGTTAATATACCTGTGATGTTCTTTAAGACTTTTTCACTCCGTACAGTACTTATCATTCGTCAAGTTGATGGGTCTTCACATTCAGCTGATTATTAAATGTTATGTCTCCTGACTTAGCCTGGATGGCTCCTTGTGCTTTTATCCTCACAGCAGCAGTATTTTTATAACATATCTTGAGGGAGCTGTAGTGGGTCCTAAATTACATGAATGAAAGTTGAAGTATCTGAAACTGAATCTCTTTCTATTGCAATGTCAATATTTAAACTAAAACACAGTCAGCAACTGCATGACAGTGAGTTTCCATTTTCAAAATATTTGATAAAACATTCTTAGTTTCCCCCAGAAATTAAATGTCTGAAGCATTATCTGATGATTGCTTTGGCATAGTGGGTTTTTTTGTGTTTGTCTGTTTGATATTTTGTGTGAAATTTCCTTTTTTGACCATGCCACAAGCACATCAAAGCCAAACCTATAAACTAACATATGCTTACTTCTAAGCATATAGGTAATGCAGGCAATGCAGTGAGACCTGCAAAAAAAAAAAAAGAGTCATAAATAAAGCAATTCTAGTTCTGTTTTGTTAGCTAATATCTCAAAAAATTTAAGTTTTCATGTAAAAATGGATTGATGTTTTAACAAGACAGACTTTCATGTCTAGGATGGATTTCCTAAAAGACAGAGAACCTGTTTTATCTGAAAAACAATATTTTAAAACCTTTGAAAAGTTTAATTTTCAATCCAGAAGAAAACCAGTTTTAAATATTTTGAAATATCTATACATAATAACTTCAGCGTAACAATATACACTTGAAAAAGCAGTATATGGGAATTACCTTTAAAACACATTTCATATGCCCATAAACATATTTTTATACACATAAAGTATATGATATATAAATATCTTCCAGTTTTACAGTAGTCCAAGAAAATATTATTCTGAAAAGATTTACCAAGACCAATATACAACTTTTTTTTGGTTGAACAGTAGGTTAGAAATGCAAATTATTCTATGCATTTTCTATATAATTCTATCAAAAACATGGAGTATATTAAGACTGTAAGTCCCACTGGTATTAACATAACTAATCAGATAAATGTGCATGAGAATTAGAGAACATCACTGTTCTACAAGTTTCGCTTTGATAGCGTAGTTATGTACAGTTTATGCAATTGCATGGAATGGTCCACTCAGATTTCACATTCAGTAGCTGAGATCTTGAAGTTTAACTGTTATGTGGGCACAGTAACTTTTTTCCATCTAAAATTGTAAAAAGTCTTTATTGTACAAACTTAGGCTTTAGCTCCAATCATGGAGAAAGAGACTATTCAATTGCTATTACTAATCATTTTTATGTGATCATGCTGAAGCAACTCCATCAAGAAACACAACTTCATTTTACTGACATCAGAAATAAGTCCTTAATGTTGTTTTGTGTCTGCAGGATAGATACAATGCGATCTGAATGACTCTGTGCATCAAGTCAATGAACCAGAAATTAAACAGAACTTATAGACAGTACCTTAACTGTTCTGCAGAAAGGGTAATGAGGCACTTCGTCAAAAATCTCCTTTTCCAGAAATGCCTAAATAGCAATTTCCACAGAAAGGTTTTTAACTAACACCATTACCTCTCTTCCAATTAATAGATAATTTTTATTACTAAACAAGGAAAGAAGTTAAGTAAAGTATTCTTAACAGATCCAGTTCATAAATCTACTGCATTAGAAGACAACTTGCTCCTTTATGCATCTACTTAAAGGCAGAATATCAAAGCAGAAGACATAGAATAGTGGAAGAAGCAGCAACTTTTGGTTTGAAAATGCACATAAATGAACGAGCGTATTTCACCACCCCATCAGCCCTTAAATCAAATGACATCACTACACTTTTAAATAATTTGTGTGCCATGTGGCAAATTAAGAAATTATACAAGCATCTACAATTTCTGGTAAAATTTTAAGAGTAAAATACAATGACAGAAGAGATAAGCATTACTTTTCCTAGTTTCAGTAGTAACTAATCTAATAGCACCTTTAGTACTTGTCATACTGCAATTATTTTCATCCAGAAAACAAAATTTCATGTTTTATATGCATGTTGCATTTGCTGTGGATTATTAGCTCCTGCAATCTAAATGCGAAATGGTCTTTTTCTCAGCAAGAAATCATCTCTTTCAGACTTTCTCCTGAAATTTCAGTAGCTAATAGGAGACTAAGGTATATGTATCACTAGTCCTTGTTATGTTCCTGGAAAAGTAAATTATTGTGACTAATGGGATATAGCAAATACAAGAAAGAACAGATCTTATCTGCCAGCTGCATCCTATACTTCTGAATATATGTAAGTTGTATTGCCTCCTTTTAGCTTCCTACTTAGCTTAAAATTTACCTTTTTACGTGGCTTAAATTTGCTAGTAAGATCATGAGAGCAGCAAAATACATTTGGTGGAAATAATCTGTTGCATCTGTGCAACAAAAACAAGCTGGCTGATGAGAAAGACAAATTCATCTGGAACCATTTTGGTTATGATAAAGGAAATTGGAAACCTTAGTAATGACTCTATTAAGTTTTATCAAGAAATGAACTACAAATTAGGAGTGTGCTCCGCTTGTTTGCGAAATCTTAAGAAGATTTTCAAAGTTTGTAAAAGGTTACTGTAGAATTTTTTGTACATTTCACTTTTTTTTATGATTATAAATTCTTCCGTCACATTGCAACACTAAACTAATGGAGTGCATTACTTTTTGTCATTTGACATTACAGTATGATAAGAGGTGGTTAGCTTTAGCTCCCAGAAACTTAATATTTTTAGTGGTGCAACAACAGGGAAGAGAAAACAGTAGTGTCCCCCAAAGCTAAAACAATGTCAGAAGTACAGTAGGATGCACAATATCCAGAATGATAAACAAAGCCTCTGTTTCCATTACACAAATGACTTGACTCTTGGTAGAAACAGAGCAATGTGACATGCAAGGTAGTACGAAAAGAAAAATAAAAGAGCAGTGACAGAATCACAATATCTAAAACCCTCCAAAAGCAGCACAAAATGTTGAAAAGTTACACTATCGAAGCACTGTGTCAGCTCCAAAGGGTACACACTGTGTTCTGTCAAGGGCACGTGCCATCCCCAGAGTGTGTGTTAATCTTACATATTCCACAGAACTGCAGTGAGAAAACATGACAAAATAATCAATGGGAGCCACCAGAGTTCAGGTTGAATGAGGTAGCAAATAAGAACATTCAGTCATTTTTCTTTGAAATTCAAGAAAATATGATGATGTCCAAGAAATACACACAACTTCCACAAAGACCTGCACATACAAGTGTTTTAACATTTTATTCATAATGCTGTGATCAAAGGTTGCAGCCTAACATAACAAATAAGACAGTACCTGTCTTTCTGCAAATGAATTAGCTCCTTCTCTTCTGCTAATGACTAATTCAGTGCTGGGATTTCAGAAAAACTCTGTGGCTTTCCTGGCCTGTCATAACTAAGTCTGAGAGGGAACTGGACATTATTTGCCAAAATAAAGAGAAAGATTTCCTGTAAAATTGAAATTTTCTATCTTAAAATAACTCTGAATTTCCAGATCATCAATATATTAAACATATCCAACTGAGTATACCTGACAGCTTTAACTACTTTCTGTTAGAATTGTGTCAGGGTTTTTTTCTTTATTGGTTAAATGTAGAAGAAACACACAACTAAAAACACACACACTGGCCTATACAAGCATTACAGAGTGTCTTGTTAGCACAGGGTCATCTAATATCTGCAACACTGCAAATGCACTAACTTCATCATGATCCCAAAGGAAGGAAAACTTAAATTGCATGGCTGGTATCACTTCCTGGTTGATGCACATGTGTCTTGGAGGCTCTTTGAATAACTGACAAGCCAAAGGTTAGCATTGTTCTGCAAAATTTTTCTGCAAGTTTGATGCCATTAAGAATTACCATCTATAATGCTAGTTTGAAAACCTTCCTTTTGTTTCCTGTTTACCTGATACAGCATGTGCTCTGTTTCTGGAAGCCTACTGTACTTCCCAAGTAGGCTGCAGTGTCTTTATTGTGTGATCATTATCACATCAATATCAAAGTACAACCTTTCAGAAAATAAACTAGTCTTATTTCATTTATAAGTTTTATTTTTCCTAATCTTGCTAGAGAGTTGATGAACTTTCCAATAGATATGGTTTGATTTGACTGGTCACAATCTTTCCTTGATACAGCTTCTAGTGGTTCTCTTGTACTCCCTGTAGAGCTCTTTATCCAAGTACTGACTTCGGTATCATGGAAGAAAATGTATCAATGGAGTAAATACATGGCAAAAAAAGGATAAATATGAGGAATAAGAGCATGAAAGCCGCTTAAAGGAAGCAAGACAACTCCAGAAAACATTCCTGGTTAGAGAGATTACTGATTGCTTTCTTTTGGGGAATGGAATAACCACATCTAAAGACAGATTCCAAAGGCTACTTCTGGAAATCTGCCTCACTGGCTGTTTTCTTAGAAAATCTTAATACTGATTTAAGACTTTGAATTGTCTCTATATTTTTAGTAGAATTTTAATAAAATAAAAAAAAGAGAGTGAACAGGTGAAAACAAATGTTGGAGATGCATATGATATATTGAACTTATTGAACTTATGGGCACTTGTTAGTACGTCTGCATCAGATGAACCTATCCATACTTCTATTTATCTATCCATTTCTTTACATATCTCACATACTGTAGACTGTAAAGACTAAATCTCAGTATTGCTTTTCTACTTTTTATAAATCAGATACACAGTTCTTATAGTGTTCATAGTTCTGAGAGGATACAGAGTTGTAAATATAAATATCTGTATATTCTGCCCTAGCTCCACATAGTTTTTCATCACAAGCGATAAACATTTCTAAAAGCAATGTTGTTTATTTCTTCACTTCTATAGTTCTTACACTTATCTGAAAACGCAGAACAAGTTCCAATCATTTTGATATAACTGTTATCATTTCTTGTGAGAGCTTTCATCCTTTGTCACCATCTACAGTGTGATGCTGAACAAGGAATGACAGAAAGATTAGTTCTATATGAAATTCAGGATATTTTTCACTGAATGATAGCTATGAAGCACACAATTTGCAAGATAAAATAATGATAATATTATTATTTCAAATGCCAGACTGGTGGTACTTTATAAATTACCGCCTAAAGCATTGAAAGTTTAGGACAGATGCCTTGAAAGTGTGTTCTAGAGGTAGTTTCAAATGTCAGTGTTTCAGAAACTGTTTCTTCACTTAAGAAAAATGAGCTGTTACTTCAAGAAACAGACTGCATATAAAACTAGAAAAGAAAGAAACAGCAGCACTGGCAACAACATAAATATAGATGAAAGAAAGGAACCACTTGTTTTCTTAGAAAGTTTGATTAATTCAGTGAATTTTATAGTTTTGTGTATTGCTTTGCCAAGAAAACAGAAATGAGACAGTATAGGTAATATGCTCATGAAAAGTAATCACACCATGCTTTCTGCTTGTTCTACCTACAGAGCAGAGTTACACGTACTTCAAGTCCTATGACTTCTTCCATGGTGTTTTTTTTCTTGAAAGAATCATTATCCTTTTGTAATAAGCCTCCTTAAAATACATCATGCTTTGCTTTCAAGAAAAAGGAGGGTCAGCCATTCATAGATGGATGACCTCTTTTTAATGAATCCTGTGTGTCCACTTGAAGGAAATAATACTGCCAAGGCAGCTGCTTGCACTTTTTCCATCACTGGATCCTACTGTATACCTCTTAGCACCAAGACATCTGACAGTTCCTGACCTATGTTTGATGAGATTGTGCTTGAAAGCCAGGTTTGCCCTAAGCAGGACTAATGACAGCAGAATGTTTTTTGTGGTAGGAAAACATTACTGAAACTATTCCCCATCTGGGTGAATTTCCTATAGATATGAAGTCAGGGATCAAAGCAAGAGCTTTTCTGGAGAGCAAGAAGTGTACTGTCAGCTTTCCTGCATGATACAATGGAGCTGAGCTACCAGCTGCCAGGGCCAAAGGGCTGGTGTGCTACTGATGCAAATGAGACTCACAGCTCTCTGCTGTGGGGAAGCAACACAATTCATGCAAAAAAATTTGCATAACATGGGACTTGCAACACATCGTAACCCAGGATGTAGATGTTATTGTTTATCCGGTAAGGTGACAGTAACTGGTAGATCGTGCTTTTTCTTTCAATTAGATAATGACATTTCCAATAAACAAGCCCCTCCAACCTCACAGGGGAGTTTATGAAGTTAATTTTACAATAAATGAACTCACAGTTGCTTGTAGACATTAAACTGAAGAGAGTGGCCTCAAGTAATTTTCAAGGTTCCAAAATATCTTCACTCATAGCTGTTTTCCACTGAATGCTGAATTTGACAACAATCAGATATGTAGTACACAGCCAGGATTGTAATTTTTCGTGGGGCAGACTGGGTCAGGCTTTCAGAAAGGAAGTCAAAACCTTAAAAATGTAGATTGACTGACATACCAGGTGTGAGACACTGGATTATAATATTAATTATTGTCTCGGAACAACTCAAGTGTAGGACCGGGGGGGAGGGACTGGTCAAGTTTCACGAAGGTGAGGTGATGCCCTATCCCATACCCCAGCCCCTTGGAGTCTCCTTGGGCAAACTCTGGGCATCTGTGCATCAAAACAGACCAGGAGCACTGCCCTACACCACACACCCTGCAGTCCCAAATGCATCCCCAGATTGGCTGACACAACGCAAGTTGCGCCTGGGGGCAGGGGGTTTGGCCACCAGGGGCCAAAGCACATAAAGCAGCATCATATCCTCTCCATGCTTGTTTGAACCCTACCATCTTTCTGGACTCCTGTACCTGGATCTATGCTGGGTCTAGGGGTGGTAGCAATAATTTTCTTTTTCCTCTCTCTTTCTTTTCTTCTTTTTCTTCTTCTCCTAATCTCCTTATTTAATATTTTGGGTAACTTAAAACCAGATGGGTTGGATTTTACTGAGATATATGGGCTAGCATGTGCTAAGTCATTGCTTTGTGGAAGTCATTGCTTTATTTTGGTTGAATATTGCCCTTAAATGTTGGCCAAGTTCCCTTGTTTTCTAAAGTTTACTAGTAAAAGTACCTCCTGAGAAAACGTGTGCAGTGTTTCTCATTTGTGCTCTCTATGTTTTAAAAGAACTGAGGGCTCTTCTAATGAGTTTGGCGGGTGAATTTTTGGATCCTTGCATATTTTTAAAGTAAAACTCCTTCAATAAGCTTGTAGCTTGGAGCCTGGGGTCTTACACCAGTTATCCCTCGTTTCTATTCCAATAAAAAATGCAAATAACAATGTGCTGACATGCAAAGAGATCAAAGTATTCAGTCAACCAGATCTTTGCTGAAAAAATAAGTGAATCTACAGAGGTACTATTCCTGCACAGAAAAAAAGTCACCAAAAAAACCCACAGAAAGTGTTCTGCAGTAAGATAAAACAAATTATCCAACATTCTGTGAAAATAAATTGGGATATTCTACAAAGAATTGCTGGCTGTTGGCATTTTGAACGTGATAATTTCCATATTTTATTTAAAATACTACTGAACCTGATGAATATTTTAATTACAATAAAATAGTAACCTTTTTTTCTACTATAGTTCTACTACTTACCTAAAAACTTTTAGCTTATGACAGCAAGTAGACACTAATAGAAACCCAGGACATAGGCAGAAGTCGATCCATGTGAAACTGAAAATTTTTAGACAGGTACTTCCCTGTATATAAAGGTCAAGTTAAATTAGCAGGTGCAAGTCAGCCCTCAGAGACCTCCAACAGAAGATGAGTGTAGCAATATCAGAAGCTGGTGCTTGTTTTTTATATGAGAGTCTCCATCAACACTTCAAAATATTTGATTCTGGCAATTAGTCCCCAGTCTGCATGCTCAGAAGCTGGCCCAAGAACATAAATCCATATAATCTGTTCAACGAAATACAGTCTATAAGAAGTTTAAGAAGGTCATCAAATACTGCATGCACTGTTCATACCATTGAAATACAACATCATTTATCTTTTTGAACTAGGTTCTCATGGTTGGAATACTGTAGCAGGATGATATATTCTAATTATTATCATTTAAGAATTTGCAAGCTGTGTAAGAACATTAGTTTGTATTTCATCAGCAGTATCTGACAAAGGTACTTTGGCTCATAGGACGTATATCCAGAGGAGCACAACTGGTGAATCATCCTTAAAGATAATGGTAGCAGTACTGAGACTCACAGATCATTTGTCATTGTTCAGCACTGCTGTAATTCGTCAATTTTGAGACAGTTTTTGAGGATAATCTGGGATTTTACTTGATTTTGGAAGCTATATGGTTGGTCTAAAGGTGTCTGCCTGCCTGCCTGGCCGTTTGTCTGCCTAGACTTGTCAGGCCAGAGTGATCTATATGCAGCAGACACTGACCAATTGACCTTGCCATAGTAGCCTATGTTTTGATGATGTAACCCACTATCTTTTAACGATAATATGCATCTCAGATTTACAGGTGTACTCAGTACAGTCAAAGTCTAATAGATCTGAAGCTTAGGAACTGAAGGCTTTTCATCCTTCAGGAACTTACTTCTGTTCAGAGCTGTAGTGTCCCCCAGGGAGTCATTCAATGTAATGGTTTTTGAATGGCTTCAGTGATTTTGCTTTAATAGTAATGCCCACTAGGCTGCTCCCTGCACTTCAGGTTTTTTCCATGAGAAATCTCTGACTGACGTCTGCTTGGAGTTTGCTTTTTTTTTAGTTTTTTGTTATTTCTAGAAGCTAAGAAAAGTCGAATTTTTTTATTCTGTGAATATGTGTAACCATGTGGCTCTGTATCACGCTTAAGGCTAATGAGCTAATGTCTATAGTTTAGTGTAGAAGCCAATATGACATTTCTGGACATTTCTGTGCATGTACAATGCATGGCTGATGGTAGTTTTTGATTATGATTTACTGAGAAGTCTTCTATAGATAGGAACATGCTTTTCAGAATGTAGTAAGCTTTATCATTTATGAAAAACCATAAGCACTAGATTATTCTCACTGTGAAGTTAATCAAAGGTTTTCTGTAAGATATTGTTGTATCTAAAAGTTGAGGGCATCTAGTTCTCCCTGAAACATCCAGGAGGCTACAAATTTAACAGGAAGGTTATAATTTCTAGGTCACTAAATTATCACTGTCTAAAAAAATAAACCTGGCTATTACAATAGCTTGCCTGCTGCATCCAGTTCCTGATCTGATATTTTCTGGGAAATAGGAAGAGATTGAATAGCTGAGAGCTGTGATGGAGGTTACGACTTGGGCACGGTGCCTGGTACCTGTAGCAGTGCCACAGAGCTGTGTTATTTTGAGGTAAATGCACAAAGCAATTTAGGTGTTACAGTGCTGCACTCAAAGGATCAGCTTCAAAATTAAAATCCACTAAAACCTAGTTCAAACCAGCCTATAACTTGTTTTTAAATGGCCCTCAACTGGAGTGAAGCTCTTCATTGACCACAAACTGAGACCAAACCAGCAGCATTTCTCCAGAATTATAGTTCAGCTAAAATCATGATGATCCCAAGGGCAGATGTTTTGAATGTTTTCTTTGTGTGTATATATACTTCTGTGCACATATGGATTTTACAAGGGCCTTGAAGGTGAGTCTTCCTACGTTTCTCACCTGGCCTGTGTTCTTCATTCTCTACTTCAGAACTCTCTCCCCAGCCTCAGGCTCAGGTAGCAGTTTCTCTCCAGTTCATCAATCCTGAATAACAGACACAGGGAGAGGGGTGGGAGGAAATGGACTGGACCAAATGGTGCCCGTTGTCTGCACTTAAGAAAAGTTAAAAGCTAACCTTTGTTCTACTGTAGAACTCCTTGCAGTTTTAGTTGTAGGACTTTCCAGTAGGCCTGATTTGAAGGAATTTAAAGTTAATGAATCACCTGATGAGCTATTGATTACCTGAAATTAAAATAAATGGTAGCAAGTTCCAGTACATATGAATTTCTACAAGAACTGCCCTCCAAAAACTCAAGTCTATATGTTGGTTTGGCCCAAAGACACCTGGTTGTGTAATGCACAGTCTCAGGACTAGACACCCAGGTTTACAAACACTGTCCTGGATTCACACCATCCTGAGCACATGAAGAATAGATCATAAAACCTTTTCAACCTCAGGTCCTAATAACACAAACCTGGTCTTGTTTCTTGGATCAAAAAAAAAAAAAAAAAAGAACGTGTGACATCCTATTTCTTCAACATGAGTGAAATTATCTGGGATGTGAAAATTCAATATTCTAAGCAGGCCAGTCTTGTCCATATAAAATGTTTGACACCCCTTGAAAGACATTCTCTGAGAGGTCTTCAAGACAACATTTTGTGGCAGTTTTGAACATTTTTCAAACTGTTTGTCACCAAATATTTATTTATTCTTATAAACTAACTGAAGTGTCTGAATCTAGTATTGACTATATTTACCACACAATATCAGGAGATAGATTTTATGTAAGAAAACAACAGTGAGCAGAGTGGGAAAGTGTAGAAGCAATAACATATTATATTTAATGGAATGACTGAAGAAATAAATGAGGGATTTAAATACTGAAAAGACAGCTGTCTGGAGAGTTCATGTGATTCTAGGGTTATCTCAGAGGAAATTTAGAGGATCCTTATTTGGACAAAGCTAAGATCTTTTATGGATAAATGTCCAAAGACATTTTATTTAGATAATCCTCTCTCCTGCAAAGTACCTACAGTTGTGCAGCAAAAAAATTGTCATTAGGACCAGCAAGTGCAGAAAGAGCATGGAAGGATGCATCTCCAAAGCTTCTTGACATCTTCCTTGAGGAAACCTTTCTGATAATCAAAGATTTTCGTAGACATTCCTTTATCAACACTGTGTTTGTAATGTGTAACAAATGAACTAGGTAAGCAGCACAAATCCTACCAAGAAGCTGTAAAATAGTGTTTTAGTTAACTCTCCAATAGTTTCACTTTTTCAGTTACACTGACAAAATTGAAATATTTTTCAGGAAAAATAGGTACTTGTAGACTGAGATGCATCCAGAGAGCAAATCTTTTGGAGAAGACAGATATTTCCATAATGAATACAGTTATCTTTAATATATACCTAACTTCTCTGCAAAAAAAAAAAATTCTCTTTGGAACATAATAAAATAATTCTTTCAGTAAATGGAGTAATTTAAGGATAAGGAAATTATATTATAATTAAGATGAATGATGAAATGATGGCTAAGAATATATAGCTAGTGAAACATAGATAAGAGAGTCTTAAACTTGACAAGTATTTTGATTATAGAAGAAAAATCCAAAGATTAATTCAATTAGCAGTCCTACAACATATGTTAAAGTATCACAACTGTGTTTACAATGAATATCTAAAGCTACCATTAGAGACAAAAGTTATCCAAAATGTATGAATTACAAAAATGCATAATGAACTAAAAAAACCCAAACTTACCCACTGTGTATAATGATTTTCTTCATGAAAAAGATTATCTGAAATTAGATCTGGAATCTTTCAGCTATTAAATAGTGAATTACCTTCTCAAAAAAAAACCTCTTTAGGTTGATATAATTTTATTTAAAATATTGATAAAAATTCTGGCAAAATGTTTCTTTAAAAATAAAGATTAAAAACGCAGATAAAATAATTATAATTATATTAGCAGAACCACAAACTTATTAGAAGTCAACATCAACCTAGAGATATTTGCTGCTAACTGTCTGCTAGAATTCTTACGGTAGAATGGAGAGAGTTGTATTTCTTTATTCTACATGGATGTAATCAAGGCAAAAACATGAAAGCTGTAATACATTCTGACACTATAACAAGTGGGGCCATGTAAATACACTTCTAGCTGGTCAAGGAAACTCATCTAAAAGAGACAGCAGAATGGGTATAATAGCTGAAGTCATAAGCTTGCCCAAAACAGGAGAAATTGCATCATATTTTCCTGTACCATAAAAGATATGCTTGAGAACTCAAACTAAGTTTGAAAGCTTGAACTTGACAGAAATCAAATAATTTATTGCAGATTCTTTATTATGTTTGTTGCATTGATAATACCTATTTTATATCTCTATTGATATAGCAATCCCTCTCTTCTCCCTTTTCTGGGAAGGCATGTATTTGTGATTTCTCCTTTATGATGGGAAATGGATCTGTTTTATTTCTGAGTTTTTTAACATGTGTTCTATGAATGTTTAAGCAGGTGTTCTCTAATATATTCCTGATGTTTTGAAACTAAGAAAAATTTATGTGTTCGTTAAAACAACCCAAACAGCTAATTGCCTGCCTAGATGGCATACAACATACTGGTGAATTTGCATGTTTTAATTGTCTTGAACACTTTTCACTCAAGAATATTAAAGATATCATAAATTTAAATAAGAAATTATTACAAGTGTATCATCTGGTTTAAAATACTTAGGTTAAAATCTTGCATAAAATGTTAAGAAGCCAGCAGTTTCCATTGACTTCAAGACTATTGAGCTGACGTACCTCTAGCTTGCTCTATGTTCTGTAATACGTCACCTTTTAATTACTCTGTTCCTAAATCAATTCTCATTTTGGCAGATGAGCTGAATAAGAATACAAGGGATTTGTTTTCCTTTTAAACTTAACTAGCTGTCAGTGAGAACATAATGATACTAAAAGGGTATAGGAGATAATTTTTCCAAAGCAAGGACCCACAAAAAAATCCATATAGAATCTTTTTCTATGGGCAAGACATTACATAATCTTGATAATAATCACAGCTAGCAAATAAAAGCAGAAAAAAACTCACTATAATTTGCAACAGGCTGTATTCATGCAACTGTGTAATCATTGATCAACCATGCAGTGAAACGGTATATAATAGGAGTCACAGTGTACTCAATTAGAAACCAACCAGCGAGAATAATGCTTAGATTCACAAGGGGGGTTGCATGTAGTGGTACTTAAATTTTAAGCTTTTGTCTCAGAGGAAGAATCCACACACCTTAATCAGCTGCACAAATTCCTCAAGAACAGAACTGGGAGACTGCCTCTGAATGGGCTCTGCAGAAAACAGGGTCCTGTGGGGAAACATGACTACATCAACTAGTAGGAAATGCAGAAAACAGGAGGGTCGCCAAAATCCTTATCATGACAGCATAGGACCTTTCAGCTGCTAAGAGTTTACAGCTCTGACCTCTCATCAGAGACAGATGCATTTTAGGAATCCAGGATATGGAAATCTAGGTAACATAAATCTTTCTGGGAGACATGAGAGGTAGATGTCAGTGCTGAGGCACTCACAATTATCAATGAAGATTTTCACTTATCAGTGAAAGACTTCCCTGTCTTTGGAATCAATCCATTCCATAGTGTCTGTCCTCACAATGTAGCAACTCCTGGGTTATTGAGAGCTATGAACATGACATGAGAGTAGGGAGGAGAGAGAATGAAGCATGATCAGCCTCTGAACTGCTTTGCTATAAAGAAAATAATGATAGTTTTTTTGGGTTTCAGAGAGGAAATAATTGAGGTAATACCTTGGATCAAGATAAAGCAACCACAAGACAGGTCTTTAGGATGTCCCTTTGCACCCTTACTGGGATATTGACACAATAAAATACTTCTGTAAAGCGCCTGTACACCAACACATGCAGTATGAGGAACATACTGAGATCTGTGAGCAGTCATAGGGCTTTGATCTCATTGTTATTACAGAGATGTGGTGGGATGCTCCCATAGCTGGAATGTTGTCATGGAATGTTGTCAGGCAGAAACTTATGCACAGAAAATTCCACTTGGATATGAGGAAGAACTTTACTGTGTGGATGATGACGCACTGGAACAGGTTACCCAGAGAGGTTGAGGGGTCTCCCTCACTGGAAATATTCAAGAACTGTCTAGATACAGTCCTGCGCAATGTGCTCTCGGATGACCCTGCTTGAGCAGGGGTGTTGGGTCAGACGTCCCACTGTTCTCCCTTCCAACTTTACTCATGCTGTGATTCTGTGATTGCACCCTAACACTGATCAAGGGTTCAAATATTTTTCGTACAGAACTTACTCCCAATATGTCCCAATTGCGGAACTTTGACTCAGACTCCTGAGGACAATTTAGCTGTAAGAAGTATATGTGAGAACATCAGCCTAGTAGAGCCATGTGGGATAAGGATGATAAAGCTGCAGACAGAAGCAAAAGTTTTGAGATGATGAATATTAGCAGCTGAAGAATAAAAGATGAAAACTCTTAAATAAAAGACAGAAAAATCTTAAAGGAAAAAAGCAGGAGACAGCAAATCAGCAAGTGTCAGACCACTCCAAAGAACATCAGAGACAATCTTTTCCACCTGAGTAATATCCGCATAGCCAGCCAAAAGTCATTAACTGGCTTTTGGGAGAGGTGAGCACATTAATACCTAACCCAGCAGTTAATCTCAGCTATCTGTTGTGTGCGCTGGGCAGTAAGTAATTGTTTTAAACTAATACATTGTTTTATACAATGAAGAATAGTGATTTCACACAGTGGAACCTTGAAAGTATAGATTTTTTTCCTCTCAAAATATCTTTTCTCAATATATCCTGTATTGTCTTCTGTTTCATATTCAGCTTGTTAAGTGGTTTGGGATAGAGAATCTTTTTTCCAAACTTGCCCAGTATCTACATATTTAGTATTTTACCTGAGAGGTTCAATCCTTCAGTACTATTTTGATACCAAAAAAATGGATAATATTAGATCAGAAAACCCTGCAAGCTCTTAGTCTCCTTCTTGTAGAACTAGTATTAGAAAACAGATGAAGGTCAAGTCAGAGCCATCTGAATTAACATCAATCCAAAACTAATATAAGAAACATAGTAAGACAGCACTGATCCAAAATACATCTAATGAGAAGTATATAACAAGGGAAAGAAAGAATGCAGTTTGTAATATGGATAGCATCATTCTTTGGTGGAATGCAATACAAATTATCTGAACATCAAACTCACAAGAGAAATCTATTCAAAATGTGCATCTGAGGAAAAAACAATTATTCTAATGTGAAAAAGGTAGTCTGGCCATGGAACATGTAATATCCATACCCCGCAGATTATGTCTAGTCAGGATTATAGAGAGCTATATTAATAAAAAAAAATTAAAATTAATTTTAATCAGCAACTTAGATAATGTACATCTCAGTGTGCTAGACTGATAACTGTGGAAAAATCTGAGAGTGGTGTGGATGCTAAGCATATACTTAGAGAAAAAAGATAAACTCTATCATACAATAATTTAAAATGATACTTCTTTTTCAGAAGAAAACAATTGTTTCAGCATGGCTGAAAACCAATGAGAAACTCAAGGAATTTATATGCATTGAATCTGTTAAAGAAACGTAGTATTCCTGAAAAAAAAATTTAGATCCCTCTTTCCATGGTTATTTCAATAGAACAGTGTGAAGCAGAAAAAGCAAATACCAAAATCCAGTCATTCCATCCTGATTTCCAAAGAGTCAAGTCTAATTGCTATATTTATAAAAGAAATTGGAGGGGGTTTTCAAATTATCCAGACAAAACTTTCTGTTTTCCCTGATACCTGTAAATAGAAAAGTTGATCTATTTCATTGAGCAAATAGCAAATCCATGTGCATAGTGAAAATTCTTATATAATGTCCTTCATATAGAGGGCTGTGAGATATTGCAAATGAAAAGAGCTGTATAAAGAGATTTCTGGAACACTGAATTGTTGTAGTCACAACATGTTAGGAAATGAAAGAAAGTTGGAAGATAATAACATCTCCATATCTGTTCAACACATACCTTTTCAACTAAACTAAATTTTCGTGCTTTTATTTTTTTCCTACTGCAAATTCAGCTGTGCTACTTTAATTCCTTAACTCTTCTGAGATAGAGATGAGAGAAGTTATGAATAAAAACATATATATGTGCAAACTAAGATTTTATTTTCATATGCCAGATTAAGTAGCAATCTGATGTTGACATCAATTTTTCTCTTTCTATGCAATAGGATGATTTTGAACCATGCAGGAACAATCTGAAATTACCGAGTCGGAAGGAAAATGTGAAAGGAAAAAAAAATATGGATTCCACATGTGTTAGATTAGACCTACAAAGAAGTCATTAAAAGGGAGCTATTGAATGGTAAATATAACCAGCACAACAGAGCATACTGAGGCCAGAAGCCTCAACAGGGTAGTATGCTGAAACTAATCAGAAGAGTGAATTGAGATAAAAATAACAAAATAGAAAAGTTTTAAAACAGATTTATTATTGTAATTATATGATAAATCTTAGGAACAGTATGGAAATAAATATGGATTACATGTTTGAACAGCAGAAGTAGGATGCTGTTATTTTGTGGGTTATACAAGAAAAAGAGATGGTTAGTCAGCCCATATGAAGAATATTTGTGATTAAAATTAAGTGTTATTCTATCAATGTAGGTCTAAATGTTATAGAGGATGTATTCTCTCAACAGGTCAAATGGTTGTTTGAGTTCTATTGTCAGCATAATTTACTGTTATATTAATAGATTCATAGATTACCTATCAAAAAAGGGTCACATAGTCTGACCTTCTGTAAAGGAAAGAGGACCTTCTATAAAGGAAAGAACTTTCATAAATTAATTCCTGTTTGAACTAGAATAAGACTTCCAGAAAAATGAAATAAAATCTTATCTCAGTTTAAAAAAATCCGAGTGATGATAAATCTACCACTCCTCTCAGTAATATGTTCCAAAGGTTAATATCTTCACTATTAAAAAAAAAAGATCCCTGTGTCTTTTTTCTCCTAACCTGAATATATTTATATTCCACTTTCTGTTTAGATGTGCTGGCACACTGACATCTCTGGTCTCTTTATAACTACTTATAGACTGTAATGAGGTTGCCTTTTAACCTCCATCTTGTTAAGCTAAAGAGAGAGAATTTCTGGAGTCTTTCACAGTGTGACTTTTTAGTTAATCTTTTAATCATTCCTGCAACTCTGCCATGAGAAAAGTATCATTATGACTATTCTTGAATGGAGGCATCAAGTACAGACAGAATCTCAGTGGAACCTGGAAGTCATTGGCTCAGTGATAAATGCACAGATTATACTTGTACTACTACAGGTGTGCTGTTCGGGATTTCAGGCCTCCAAGCCAAGAGTTGCAGATTTTCCTGTGTCTGTATGAGTGATGAACCCTTAACCATGGGGTGCTGTTACACTGTACTGTATCAGACAAAAGTATCTTCTGGATTTCCTGTGAAATATAAGAAATGGACCCAGAATGAAGCTACAGTGATTGAAAAATAGTATTGTTTCATAGAGTTTCAAAAATTACATTTTTGTAGCATAGCACTAAGTATCTGTTTTTCAAGTATAACATGAAGTATATACAGCATATAAGTATCTATTTTCCTTTCCTGAAGGAAAACAGACATGAGGCAATATGAAGAATAAGGGTAGGTCTTATAGGCTAAAGCAGGGTGAAGGAAGCAATTTTGTGCATTTCATTCCTTTTTTTTTCCTAGACAGAAGAGTCCCTGGAGCAAAGTCATGGGAGTTTTACATCTAGATTATATCCAAAAGCAACCAGCTGGTTTACTTCAAATAAGAATTCAGGAGAGGACCAGATTGCATACAGACTGGATCAGGGAATTGGACACCAGACACCTAAGCCATTTGACAAGGAAAATATATGTCCAATATATTATCATTTATGCCAGTTCTTATCTATGCAAGAACAGTATTTGTCTATTTGGCCAGAGAGAAGCTCCATGAGAAGTTTAGTGTCTACAGCTTCCCAAATTAGTATCTCACATACTGTCAGTATACCCTAGAGAACAGTTTACCATCTTCTACTGGGAAAACCATCATTCTGTGTTAAAGCCTGTAGCTATTTGTCTAATGCGAAAAATGGCCTAGAACATTTTCCAGCTGTTCTTAATTAGATGGGTCCAGAGTGTTAGCCTCATTTGGTTTGAAGTAAGGTAAAACAGAAGAGCAGCTGTTTATTTTATACTTCTATTTATTTTATTTTTTCGAATAATGAGCAAAACTGTTATTTCTGAGTGAAAACTTTCTACCTAATTCAGAGTTAATATTCTAAAGCCTTCTTATTCAAAAGTAGAACATGCTCAAAGTGGAGTCAAATCCTTGAGCCAGATATATTTTAAGACGATATTATATCAATATTTATTTAGCTTTTATCATGTAATGTCTAGATTTATTTTATTGTCATTTAGCAAAATATTTTCAGCCTTCTAAGTTCACTTGTGTTATTAGGTCTTTTGGTAAGTTATCAGGTACTCAAGGCTATGAGTCTACTGTAGTTCATTGAGACATCAAAGCCCATAGTAAATAAGGCTTAGATATTATATGTAGCATTACGTTTAGCACAAGTCTGTCCTGTGAATACAGGGCTTTTTTTTAAGAGAAAATTGAAAAGTTTTAGCAAATCCAAAGGTTAATGTAGTTACCTGGCCTTTAAAGTTAAACTCACAGTTCTGCATTAAATACCTAATATCCCTCTCTACTGCATGCTGCCATTTCCTGAAGTCCATGCACTACCAAGCAAGGTACCTTCCATTATCCTAATCTAAAAAAATCAAGACAAGAGAACCCTTGGAATTTCCTGAAGTGTAACTATACCTTAAATATACCAGAAACAGTATCTTATTTGACTATAGTGAATTTTATATATCTACAATCCACACTGCAAACCCACTCCAAGTATTAAAGATGGTACAATCTCACATAGCTTCAGGTATAGACTATGTGAGTACCTACCTCTAAGAAAGTCATACTGGGTTCCTTTTATTATGGAGATTTTTGAACTAATCCATATCATCTTAAAGAAGATACCTCAGAAAAGCTGGATGACTTGCATGTATTTGTCTCCTTTGACTATGAAGAAATCCACATAATTACCTTCAGTGTACATTTCACACTGTCATGAAAGTCCCACTCTGAAGTTAAGACTCTTCTTTGAAAAAACTGAGTTGGAGTCATGTTTTGAATTCAAAGCAAGAGAAGATAAACTATGTTTCTGTCCCCTCTTTACCCACAGGTGTCTTTCTATGGTAATATAATATACAATTCAGCTAGTGTTTGATGATTTTCAGGTGGAATGTTCAGTGGTCAGCCTTCCGGATGAACTCTTAGAGTCTGTTCACAATGAGTAAGAAAGGAAAGTGCTTCATAGTGAGTGATTTTCACCCTAATTCTACAGTGTTTGACAGGGCACTATATCATATATCATTTCTAAATTCATCAAATCAGTAACTCTTTCATTATAAGGTGAAAAGAATACTATGCAAAAGAATTTAATGCTTTTAGTTCTTACTCACAAACATCTTTATATCCAACTTCTTGATAGATGGCCTTACAAAATGGCTCAGAGGTAATATGCTTTGCAGATTTGTGGGCTAAAACCAAGTGGTTGGAGAATTATACTTGTAATAATGACTGATGCAATATTGGGTGATGGGGAATAAGTGCATCTTCTGTTTGCAAGAACATCAATCTCTCTAATTTGTTTCTCTGTAGGTATTTGTAAAGGGCAAGTTCATTGTTACCTCAAGGCTATTTTTAAAACCCTTTCAGACTTTCTCTTCCAGTTGAAATCTATTCATTTCACTATTGAGCAAGACAATCTGATTAACACAAGCTGATATGACACTTCACAGGGCAACTCATTGCTCAGGAAACGTAAAATGACAGGATCTCTGTCACTTTGGTTAAAGAATGTGCTCTTTGGAAAAGAAATTAAAAACTTATAACAGCATGGACTGTTAACCTGTCCCCTGTTTCCCTGTATGATAAATAAAGAAACCAAACTCAGAAATTCAGACATTTTTACTGGTTTATGGCAGTAAAATACTCTAGCTGCTTAAGGATTGAAGCATATGGGGTTTTATGTCTGCTTATGTAACAACAGCTGAAGGATATGTCAAGGATACCATAACCCAGCTGTACTGTCAAGGGGTCAACTGCTTTAACTTCAGCTTCATTGAAGACTAATATAATTATGTGATGAACCTTCTCTTTCCTCGCTATCTGATGAACTCAGAAAAGAAGCATTCAGAGGAGATCTTGTCTCTCCAACAAAGACATGAATGATGCCAGCCTGTCCCTACCAAAGCTACAGGAGTTTGGGCTGTAAGAAATCTATTAACTAACCCTGTCAAATAAAAGAACATTGTCATTTTGCATATCTAGAATGAAATTATCTCCATCATGACTGTCTGTCTCCAGAGCAAGGATTTTTTTTCCCTTCTGTGGGAGCTTTTGTGTACTCTCTCACAAATTCAGCAATGAAAGTGCGTGTCTGAGGTTTGTTTTTTGTTTTAGACTCCTCACTTTTAAACCTGATATTCATCACTTCAGTATAACTTGCCTCATTGGCCTAGTTAGTACTACTTTTTAATTTTTCTCACTGAAACAATTGAAATCTCAATTTTAATGACTTCTGCATTATCAGTAGATTTGATTTGTTCCCTGTACTGCTGCTCTGTAGGTCATTTGTGTTATTTGAAGGTAAAACATGCACAAACAGCTATACCTGGTGAGTTCAATCACCATTAAACCAAGATAGACACAATTTCTATTTTTTGCCCTTTTTACATTTTCTAACTTGTACCTTCAAGCTCTCTTTCCATTTGTAGACTGTCCATGCCTAGCCATAAATTGAACTGTGATACTGTTAAATTCTCAGAAAATGATGCATCAGAAATATTTACCTACTGAAGAATTGAAATCTTTCACCCATATATTTCAGACTATTGGATAAATAATAGTGATAGAAGACAGAAATATAATATTTTTATGTGATTAGTCTAGTATGTTACCTTCCCTAACGGTTACTAAGGATCATCTACTGTGATCTAATAGTGTTTTATTTGCCTCAAGGCTTGAAAAATAAATGTTTTGAAGTATTTTCCCTTTTCTGATATTGAACTCTCCATTTTTAGTAATTTCATGTATTTTTGGTTTTGATTTCAATATATTAAAGGTCTTTTCTTATTTTGAATCCTTGGCTAGAAAGTATTGACATTTCGGAGCATTAGCTGTCTGCTGTCCTACCTTTTGATGAAAATATGTCAGAAGGCAGATCCTATGCTCACATGGTAAGAACGGATTATTTCCATGCAATTTTATTCTTGTTTTTCTCTACTTGCACTACTTACATTGCATGCATTATGTTCTTTGATGTGATTTAGTAAAAGCTCTTTAAATGTACTGTAAGATATGTAAGATATACACAAACCAATAGGTGTGGATCGCATACAACTTCATAATACAATTTTAGCTAGTATGGACGCTTTACTGCTCACTTGACCTCCTGGGGGGGTAATCAGGAGCTTTACAGCAACAAAATACAGATATTGTATCCAAATGTTTCACACAGACTGAGATAAATATATATATAATCCTATATGAAAGAATCTGTTTCTTCCTCTGCCTTATCCCTCTGCTAAAACACATCTCCACACTAAAAACATCTATTCCTCCATTCCTCTTTTTCTTCCTTTAGAGGGAAAAAACCCTCAGCCTTGCTTGGTAAGACTGTTTAAATAAAAGGTTTTAAGACAAATCGTTTTACTGTGTTTTGGTAGAGTGAGATCTTTCCTGAAATATTCCTAGTGTAGAAGTAAATTTGCCCAGTCATATATAAGGCTGTAGAATAAATTTGTTTCCTTCAGTTTAAAGACTGTCCAAACCTTTGATGCCTACCAAAAGGTTTGGGTTTCTGCTTTTTGTTTGTTTGTTTGTTTGTTTGTTTTTGTTGTTTTGGTTTGGGTTTTTATATATATATATATGTGTATACATCCTAGTGATGGTTTTCCATGCTTATACTCTCCCTTTTGCTCTGCCTGATGACTCCTGCATACCATTTTCCCTTTACAGAGCACATCTCTTTGTTTTGAAGAAAGGTACAGTCTTTTCTGCCCTCCAGAGATTTCTACTTGCCAATTGATGCAAACACTGATCAATGCGCTGGGTTACCTGGCTACAAATTTCTTTCATAGGATGCACAAAATATGACACAATCCATCCCATTAAAGAACCCGGAGAGGTTTATGAGGCTCTACATCCACATTCAGACCAGCTTCTTGTACCTCCTTGTCTGACCTCTGCTCCCTGAGCCCAACCAGTTCTAGGTGCTTGCTGCCACAGCACCATACCATGCGGCTGAAAGAAGTGGTTCATCCTCCCTCATGGTGTCAAATGCCTGTAGATGGCAATTTATGGCTTTTGCATGCAAATCAGTGAGTTGCTTAGACCCAGCCAGAGGCAAAAAAAATGACAAAGGGTATGATCTAGGCAAATGTGTCCTCTGCTTCAGCAGCTTAGTCAGGACCCATTCCATCCTCGTGACTGCAAAATCTTTTCTTGGGGCAAGCATAGCTGCTAGTGAATGAAAGTAGTGGGGTTTATATAGTTGCTTAAATGTTAGTACACATTCCAGTTTTCAAGTGGTTTAAATACAAAGCAATAAGGTAGCATAAAAGGGAGTAAGTCTCCATTCCACCTGTTGAAATGAGGATGCTGATGCTTCAGAGCCCAGAGAGAGAGCTTGGAGAAGGAACCTACTGGAAAGAAATCAGCTATAGGCTATATACTGTTGCCTTCTGTATGCCCAAACTCCATACTCCAAATGAAGTATACTAATGATGGAAAAGTGACTTTTACATGTGAATTAAAAATTCTATGTCTACTTTTCCTGAAAACCTTTCTGAGAACATGTTCTATATGTCTGTGAGAGATAACTGTATAACACAATTCTCATGCTTATTAAGGAGAAATTACCAAACATATTCATCTGAGAGAACAAATACATTCTTCATTATCTACCAATGTTATTGCTACAATAGCTCAAATAGAGTGTTGTCTGTAATTTTCCTCTGGTTTATATACTACAATAAATATGATTTTTAAGAAACATTTTAATTTTTAGCATCTATAGTTATACAAGATTTCCATGGCCAATTAGTCACTTAAATTGATCTAATCATACACACAATAAAACTGAGCCTGGTAATTAACCCTATGAAGATACTAACAGCACAAAGATGGAAGAAAATCTCATAGAACATATTCTGATGTATCTAGCCCCGTGGGAATACACTCACTGTTGTACATTCCCTCATTGTAACATTTAATCTCAGCTTCTGTCAAAAAGGCATGCTGGTAAAAATGTCCTAAAATCTATCCTAATCTAACAGCAAGGCAAGAGAGCTGATGTCAGTGGGCCAGTGTCATGGGTTTACTTGTTCTAAAAAACCAAATGAGAATTTTTCTTTCCGCTGTTGCATGTGGAGGAGTGTTGTTGAATGGGGAGGACAGTTTTCTGCCTTGGGTGATTACCTACACAAAGGAGCTGGCTGGCAGAACTACATTCCAGGCTGATAGCCCTCTCTGGGACTGGGGGGGGGGGGGGGGGGGAGTTTTTCTCCCCTCCTCTCCTTGAAAAGCAGGACTTCATTTTTTGCCTTAATGGAGGCAAGGTGTGTGTTGGAAAAAGCTCTGAGGTGGTTCTGATCTTGACCTGGTCATCTGATTGCTCTCCGACCTCAGCTTGCCTGTGCACTGCTCTGTCTCCAGCCCATATCTGCTCAGACTTCATTGGAGAGTTTGTGCTCATCGATGAACAAGAGGGAGTCCTGACTACAGCCAGCCGCAGACGACTTGAGTTTAGTGGGAAAGAAACCCCCCTTCTTTCCACTTTTCCCCTTTCCCCTTCTCAGTGGTGGTGGGGGAAATAATCTCCATTTTTCGGCTTCTCCTGAGATTTGGTGCTCCCACACAGCAACCATCAGAGCCTAACACCGCCCCCCGCTGGCCAACACCGAGCAACTGCAGGCTCTGCTCCTCCAGGGATCCAACAGCGCCCTCTGCCAACCGGGATTAGAATCGCGCTAGAGGACAAGGAAGTATCAGACTGTTTCCTTTTTGAAAGGTACTTTTGGGTACAGGATTATTGTTCAGTTGGTTTTGTGTTCTGTTGCTGTTTTTGCCAATAAATATATATCCTTTAATAATAGGTTGTTATTTTTTCCTTCTTTCCATACTTTCTTGATTGGAGCCTCTTAATTTCGGATTTACAATTGCTGAGAGAGAGGAGTTTGGTCTACCCCATAACTCATCCTCCTTAGCAAAACACTTCAGTCTCCTTAAACTGAGACAGCCAGTACTAGATATACAAAAGCTGGAAGCCTTGTCAGAAGCCTTTCTGAGCATCACTGAGAGTGCTCATGAGTCAGAGCAGCCAGCTAAGGGAAGAGGTGCTGCCAGCTCACTAGTCAGTCCCTACAGACCACTGGTGGCAAGGGAGCCCTGTGGCAGCAACAGAAGCTTCCCTTGTCACTTCAATGTATGGAGCACATAGAAAACCAGACTGTACTGTCAGTCACTTATGGTGTGACTGATCACTTATGGTGTGACTGATCACTTATGGTGTGACTGACATGTGACTGTGCGACATAGCAGCAGCTAAAGGACATGTCAAATTAACTCTACATCTGCTCAGGTGAACTTACAGTTAGGTGTGATCTGATTTTACAGATAACTCTATTGGAAAACAGTTCTTATGTGATTATTCATATATGGCCTGCATGTCAATGGCATCCTGGTCTGTATCACAAATAGTGTGGCCAGCAGGACTAGGGAAGGGGCTCTCCCACTGTATTTGGCACTGATGAGGCCACACCTTGAGTACTGTGTCCGGTTCACATCTCAAATCCGCTGTTCAGTTTTGGGCCCCTCACTTCAAGAAGGACATTGAGGGCATGCCCAGAGTGGGGCAATGAAGCTGGTGAAGGGTCTGGAGCACAGCCCTATGAAGAGAGGCTGAGGAAGCTGGGGGTGTTTAGCCTGGAGAAAAGGAGGCTCAAGGGAGACCTTATCACTCTCTACAACTACCTGAAAGGTGGGTGTAGCCAGGTGTGGGTCAGGCTTTTCTCCCAGGCAACTGGTGACAGGACAAGAAGACATAGTCTGAAGCTGCACCAGGAGATATTTAGTTTGGATATTAGGTAGATTTCTTCACAGAAAGGGTGATTAGACTTTGGAATGGGCCCAGGGAGGTGGCAGAGTCACTATTCCTGGAGTTTAAGGAAAGACTGGATGTGACGCTTAGTACCATGGTCTAGTTGACAAGGTGCTGTTAGGTCATAGGTTAGACTATATGATCTCAGAGGTCTTTTCCAACCTAATTGATTCTGTGATTTGTGGTTCACATGTCAAAATCATCTTTCTTCTGTACCTTTCTCTCTACTTCTGTACTCCCCTCAGTCACCCAAGATACCATGCAAAACTAATTCTTCTGTGGTTCAAAGGCTTTATCACATCCTCTTGGGACAACCAACATTTCCATCCATTTTGTCTTACTTCTTGCAGCCTTCCCATGCCCACAGGTAGTTTGTATCATCGTTAGAGTTAAATGAAACAGTTTTTGTTACAAGGTCAGTTTTTCTCTCTTCTATACCTGGCTGCCCTCTGGCCTGGTTGTTTCAGATCCTACGAAAACACTCTGAATAATATTATTTCCCAGTGATTAAATGGGATTGTGATGTACTGCAAAGACTCTTTGGGAATACATGTCTACAAGCAGAATCTTGGGAAAACTAATAAGCAGCATGTACTGAGCAGAAGTTAATATGTTTAGGGGAACCTGTGTTTGCAGAATCACTGTCTTGCATAAAACATTCAGCAGGAGTGGTCAACAGGGCCTTTAAAAACCTTTTGCACTCATAGTCAGCTCACTGTGCTGGGCAAATATAACCTAATTCCCTCCTCTGCAAGTGGAAAAATTGAATTTCCTGATTAAATATCTTCTTTCCCTTCAGAGGGTTATAATATCTAACATTCCGTATGAAAAGAATGCAGACAGATAGGTATAGACTTTTTTTTCTGCAGGTGGGAATAACTTGCCCTGAGATGGATAATACAATTGCTATCCTTACCTGTTTGCCCTCTGAAGTAGCTTCAGAACTGCCACAGTTAAGTGAACTGAAATTTGGTTCATGGGTTTAGGGATTACGAGAAGTGGAGTTTCTGAGGCCAGGTTGGTGCAGCATACTGATCTTGCACTGTGGTTAATTTTAAAATGCTCAACTATAAACTTCTTGGCATCTGTTTCATGAACAACTCTGTGAGGAGACAGAGGAAGGAACAGAGATGAGTTGTGACCTGGTCAGTCTTCAAAAAGCAAACTTCCAGTCTCATGAGGCGAAGTTCTAGCTTCTGTCATAGGCACTTCTGGAAGGCAGGAGATCACACTGTACTTCAGGACCAGTGTGGCTTTGAAACATATAACATTTAAATTTTTAAATTGTTTGACAGTACTATAATTTCCAATTACAGTTGACTTCTTTTCAGGTATCCTTGTCCTTTTTCATACAGTGTAAATTGCTCTATGAGTCACTGCATGGAAATGTGCTACACAGTTTTAATCAGGGTCCCAACCCACATTAACACACATCAAATAACAAAAAAATAATGACCTTTAATAATTTTGTTAACCTATTTTATGAAAGAAAACTTTTAATTTTCTTAATGAATTTTGTGAATTGTATATATTTTAAGAGGGTGGTACACAAAGCCTCAGCTTCTTATGCGTCTTCATTGTTCTGAATGCTAGTTTTTATCCCTTATATAAGGTACCAAAATTTTTGTAGTATGAATGAATTTGGTCTTGTCAGAAGGTTTGGAACATGATTGATCCTATGATTCTTCAGTTTTTTTCCCAGTTCACATTTTGAAGGATAGTGCTAATGATATTTTTACTTTGAGAAGTAATAATTCCTAAAAAAAATCGCAAAAATTGTTAAAAACTACAGACAATCAATAAATAGATGAGGATGTGCAGAGTCAATTTCAAAGCACACACATAAATGTTTGCAACTGTTTCAGAAAAAGTTTTGAATATTTTAAATTATGCAGGGAGCTGAGACTGTAACATTGTCTCAGATTGCTGAAACTATTCAGAATTTGTGTTCCAGACTATACTCTTTATTTCACCACAATAGTTAACCTTTGCACTCTAACAGATACTATGGTCATATGAGATAATATAGGGTAAGTCACTGTTAATTTCATAGTAGTAATTGATAAAAAATATTATAATCACATACATTTCGTTTTTTTCAAGTATATTTTTGCCCATTGAATGAAGTATAGTAGCATATAAAAATTTGCTTTTTAGTTTCATAATTTTTAATTTTGATAAAAAAAGACTTTTCAATCTGAAAAGGAGTATCAAAGTTCACAGGAGAGAGTTATAAAAAAAATAATTTTGGTCACTGACCTCAGTTTTTGTACCAAAAAAAACCCTTTTTTTTTTTTTTTTTTTTTATTGCATATTTCCTATGAGGAAATGGACTATCATTCAGCCAGAAACATGAATACTTCTGAGTTCTATCTGGAAATGCCAGTGACAATGCTCATTGTTCCAGGTGACCACATGTAGTCCCTGAGTGACCAGATATAGACCCTGACCAGAGAAATTATGGGATGAAGAAAAAGTTGAAGGCTCTACCATGAGGGCTCTGTTCTTCCCTGTGTGTCAGCAGCAAAAACATTCTCCAGCATCAAAGGTCATTGTTTTTAGAGGAAGAACCAGTCAACTCTGAAAAGGTGAACAGATTATGGAAGACAACTATCTGTGAAACTAGAGTTGTCTTAATGGCAAAAAGAGCTAAATCTTGCTTTACCCCCTTTCCTTCTCCTCAGGATAATCACTTGTGCCTGGAAGTCAGTGAGTTCATATCTGTTGCACTGCTAACTGTGGAGCCAAAATACCTCCAAGTGTGAAATGTTGAAAGATGGGAGATTGGAAGAGTTCATTAAATTGCCTCCCAGTTCATCATCTGCTCTACAGCTCTATGAGGCAGTTTAGTTTCTTTGACAGTCTGACCTTTCTATTTAAATAGGTTGGCTGCCACGGAGATGGTCTTCTGGGGCTTTTGAGACCAGAGATATTTTGTGCTTAGTAAGACACTTTAAGTTAAAAACTTCCATTTATACTCATTCAGATTGCATTTTGCTGCCATTCACCTCTTGCACTTATCCTTGCTTGTCCAGTCTTGTTGATTTCTTTCTTGATTTTTTTTAATGTATTTCTTGCCCACATAATTTCCTGAAGAACAATCAGGATCAGGTATGGAAAAATGCAATACCTTTAGGCAGTGTCTCCTTTTTTCTTCTTTTCTCAGTTACCTGCGAATCAATCAAGATGTGCAAACTCTCCCTACCCTTTCAATAAAGTGCTCAGTAATGCTTCCATTCTTCTTTCCCAAGAGGTTAATTCACTCTTTCCAAACTTGAGAATAAGATCTCACATTTAAGAAATGATATGTCATTTTTTGCTGGTGCTACTGTATAATTTATGACTGGTTTCTGAGAGATAAATATGTATATACATATATATATATATATTAAGGCTCCACCTAGTAGTAGAAATATAGAGCTGAGCATTAGGGAATCTATATATATAAGGTTTTGATTGTTTGTTTGCTTGCTTGTTTGCTTGTGTTTTTAAAAAATTTGGCAAATGTCTTTGTTCTCTACTGCATTTTTAGAATAAACTACTTCACCAGGACAGGCAGGAAAGGAAGAAAAACCCACAGAAACTTGCAAAATAAGCAGTACACAGTACAACAAATAACAAACAAGAGCATTAATTAAAATGTAGTCCACATCATTCCTAACTGCAAGTGGCAGAAATAGCAAGCAGTCCAATCACGTTTAGAAATAATTAATGGGAACACTGTAGTAAATTAACATAATAAATAACATTATAATTACAGGAATGATACATACAATTACTAAGAAATAATCATAATTAGCAAGAGAGCTTTGTTACTGCATTGGTGTTTATATAATTCACAGTTGTATTATTCATTGAAAGTTATCCCAACACAAATGGCAACTAACCAGTATTAGAAAATAGCAAATTTTGAGATTTTCTTCCGTTATTGGGTAGCCACTGTGGAGTTGAATGATTTGTTTTTCCTTAGTGAATAGTTAATTCCCAAAAAGTCCCCCATCAAACACAGAGTTTTGGTTGTCCTGATGTTACTTGGATTGAAGCAGTAGTATTTCATGCTTCTCGTCTAGCATTTCAGGAGGTAGCACATATGCTCTACTTAGAATTAAAAATGTTAAATTTTTAATCAATATCTGTACCCACATTACCTCACCTACCTCATTCAAATGCATCTCACCTTGTCTTGCTCTTCTTTTCCTGTGGTGAGATTGGGTAAGTGGTTCTAACTTCTCAGTTGGATCAATGGATGCCTTGCTTTTCTGCTTTATGTAAATAATTTAAATGTGTAAATATTGGAACTCAGTTTTTCTACTTTTGTTTTCTGATCTCCAGGATAGTTCACTGCTCCATATGAGACACTGCATATGTACCTAATTTGAAATTTTCTAAAAGGAAAGACAGTCAAGCCATTCACCTGAAGCAGAGGATCTAAGTTCAAATCTGTTCTTCCTGAAATGCAGGAGAGGGAGCAGAATATATTTTTTCTTACATTCTCTACGTTCTAGTAAACTGAGCAGAGTATTATGAGACATAATACCCTTAATAATGTCCTTGTGGAATTTTGTTGTTCTGTGAAAAATACTTAAATAATCATTCTGATGTCTCTGGGAAACTGGCTGGACCCTTGTATATATTAGTGCCATTTGAGTAAAATTCTCATTTCCCATCGCTCAGCAACATATTTTATTTACTCAGGGGAAAACCAAAAAATTCTAACTATATTGCAGTACATTATTAACTTATGTTCCTTCAATTTTCAGTCAGTTCTCAAGGTATGTTGAAATTATTATGTTTTTAAGACAGTAACTATAAAAGAATATACTGGAATTAAGTATAGACAAACATAGGGTTGCTTTTAGGTTGTTTACTTTTTCTATCTGTAATGAGGCTCTAGAGATGTGTAGGACTCCATACCAAAAGCTGTAGAAGTAAGATTAGTTTTTCAGTTCATTATGCATTTTAATTTTTAATTAAAGTGTTGTCCACATTTTAATTTGTAATGAAAGAGTTGGGATTAAGCAGAAATAAAATAGTTGCATCCGTGGAAAGACAGGGTTCTGTGTATTCTATTTATAACAGGGTATCCCTATGGTTAACTATGAATTGTCATGTAGGGGACCTATACTAAATCTAAAATAAACTAAATATGGACAAAGAATACAAAGTGAGTGGTGACGGAATTGAAAATGAGCTTTCCTACTTTGAAAGGAAGGCAAAATATGCTTTCAAAAACATTAATAGATAATATAATGAATGTCAAGTAACCTTTGGAAACAGTCTTGTGTTCCTGGTGTCTACTTTTTCTTGTTTTCCACTTCCTTTCTCTTGCAGTTTGCTGGAGGTGTAAAACAAGAATTTAAAATAATTTAAGTGCCTAAAGTTTCAAACTGGTATCTACTGGGATTTTTAAAAGTGCTTTATTGCAGTCGGAGCCAGGCACAAGATGGATCTTCAGGGTACTCTGCAAAGAGAATTTTCCTTTATATCAGTGAAAATCAGAAAATCTTGGAAACCGCATCTGTCTTTTAGGTAACTGAACCCTTTTACAATTTTGCCTCGTAGTCCTCTGTAAAGATTCTCCTTTCACACTGCCATATTGATGTTTTTCACAGATTTAGCTAGAAAACTACTCCAAAGATGTGTAAACTCCCCAAGATTCTTTTTAATTTCAAAGATGTGTGCTCTGTGATTGTTCTGGCAGCATCGTGTATTTCACTATATTTTTGAGCAGCAGGACTAGAGAGAGACCAAAAAGTGTCATCAACAGAAGGGTTATTGCAGGGGGTTATTTATTTCTCAGCATAGTGAGGTATGCACGCATCTTATAACAGAAGTAGATCAAAACTTTTTCAGGACTTTATGTCATATTTTGCATTAGAACAAAAACCAGGCTGCTTTTTCTTCAAAACCAAATCAGTACAGCAGATCAAATTCCTCCTTTCATGTGCTGTGATCCTTCATTTGGCATTTCTGCTTCTATTTGCTACCATAAAGAACTCCCTGGGGGATTACTGCTAGAGAAATGTGATAAATTATAAGATACTAGTCAGCAGATCAGCCGATTATACAGAAAAGTCTATTGGTTCTGCTGGTTTTAAACCATAGGTAATTAGGTTTGACTATAAAGTATAGGAAAGTCCACAACACTGTTTTTGAAGAGAAGTCTTTCCAGTCTCTGTAAAGAACTGGAGGAGAGTCTTTTCTAAATATAGGGCACTTCACCCACTCGCCTTGCTTTGTTTCTGACATTGCTAATCCTGTTGCTGTTGCTCTGTGGCATTTTTTCAATTAGCTTTGCAAAGAACAATCTGTCATCTTTTCTGGGGAACAGGCTTGTTGAGAGCTTGAACTTAGTTTCTCCCTAGGAAAATTAATTTCTGTGGTAAATCCCCTAGATATTAACTGTCTTTCCTAGGAGATTTTAAGCCTTCATTATCTCTAAGGGCTTGAGGTTACACCAACTTTTGTTTTCTTTCTAAGTTTTCACTATTACCTGTCTATGCTCCAAAACATTACTGGCAGAACAGCCTATGTTATTTATGTTCTTAGGGGATAAGCCAGTTTTGGATGCTCTATCGGACACATGCATCTTCTGTATCACAAGGCATGCTTGTCCACAAGAGAAATTAAAATGTGTTTTAATAGTGACTATAAAAGAAAACTACGAATTTGCTCAGTTCCCTGACTATACTTGTGTATAACTTTCAGAGCTTAGCTGGCACTTAGGTATGAAGGAAAGCAGTCACTCAGGTCAGAGGTAGAATCTTAGCAGTGACAGAACAGATACCACAAATACCAAGGAAGCACTCAAGAATTGTATATATTAGATTTACTTTGTCCAACTTCAGTTTAAAACAAATTGCTACTATGTAAAAATAACAGGAGGTAGAAAGGAAGGACTAGGTTTTAGAAGGATTTGAAGTATGATTTAAAAATAGTAAAAAATATTTTGATTTTCATTAGACGTATGTTGCTATTAGAGATGGCTATTTATACTGTTAATCTATCACTGCAAAAATTCACAGCTCTCTGCTTTTCTGTATTATGTTGAACATGAGGGTGGGAGATTAACAGTCCTTCTATTTACCCCTTAGCTCCAAATTCCTTTATAGGGAGGCTAGAAATACATCAAAGGCTTATGTATCTTGAACTCAGAAGAATGCCCAGCAGCTCCAGACAGTATGAAGAGGTAATTCTAACTAGTTAAGTTACAAGAACTAGATTCCATGTAGGTGATGCAGATGAACATGCAGGTGATGCAGATGAAAAGGGATAGGCATAGTTTTCTGCTCAACTCATCTATAAGCTTCAGAACCTGCAAATTGTTATTAATTTATTTAAAGATGGATAAGGGAGGAGGAAGAAGCACTGATTAAATAAATACTTCAAGAGTTACTAAAGGAAAATAATGTTTACAGAATATTATTTCATTGCTGGAATTCAAAGAAGCAGATGGATTTGGGATTCCCAGTAAGACATTATCCAGTAGTTGCTGGAGAAACAACCAGACTGAGAAAATAGGAGACAACTTCATTTTTTTCTGTAGCTTGCTCAGACAAAGCACAGAGAAACCAACTGCTGGGAGAATTATTCCAAGGGACTTTTGCTTTTGCCATCACATTACAGATCTTTAAAATGCTAGGGGTTCCAATTAAGAGCACAGAAGAAGTATCTTTCTTTTTTTAAAGGTGGGCTAGTGAATATGTGTCCTTGCAAATGTGAGACTCGAGGAGATGTAATGAGACCTAGAGGTCCTCTGTTTGTTGTGCACTGTTTAGTTCTATATAGCTAACACATAATTTGGGGAAAATACATAAGAGGAAAATTTTGTTCTTGTGGCTGAGTTCTGTTGTTATCAGCCAACATTACTCCTAGAGTTCTGTTTTTTAGATTTTTTTCTATTTCCATTTTTCTCTCTCAGGTTATGACTTCTATTATAGCTCAATAGCTAAAGTCAACTCTTCATTACAATTACTTCAGTAAGAAATCCCACGTATTTTATACTTTTTTTCTTAATTCTGCCTATTGAGCTGTTCAGAAAAGTGTGGTCTGATCACTGAAAATATCTTTATTTCACTGTATAATTATAATAGGTAAACAATCTTGTTTTATCATGCCTGACATACAAAGCTTTTACTGAGGCTGGAAAACAATTATCAGTGACGGATTCTTATTTAAGGTAGTCTATTCTGCTAGCACTATTAAGAGATTTGTTAATTAAATTCTTTCCATTCCTGTGTTCCTCCTAGGCTCAAAACAATCTGAAGTTATTTGTGTTTAGAGCATATTTGCATATTTCTTTAGGCCTCTACAATACTAATTGTATTAAACCTTCTACCAGCAAATCTTTTGGAGGAAATGGGGATGGACATGGGGAGTAAAGATCAAAAATAATAACGACAGAGTAGGAAGCAAAAAACTTAAGTTACAAAAAGCTTAAGTCTCTCTTAAGAAGGGAGAATAGAATGTAGTTCATCCTCCTATCAGTAAAATGCTTTTATTACTTGGTGAAAGAATCGATTGTCCTTATGCTTGTTCTTTCTTCCTCTGATTCCAGTTAATCCTTTAATATTCCAAGCAAATATGAACTATTGTTTTATCTCTTTTAAAACTCTGATATAACTTAGTGGTTCCAGACTAACCTTATTGAGTCAAAAATGTGAATTTAGTTCCTGTCGGGAACAGAAAGGATTTGGATTCAGGTATACCACTGCCTATCTAAATCTTATAACTGCTGAACTGCTGAACTGTTGGCTAAAATCACTTGGCCTTGATTTGAAGTTAACACTTGACTGATGTTTTTGTCAGGAGGACTTTGGCTACAGCCTTCATGGGAGGCCTGAGCGTTGTAAGTGCTGAGTGAATTGCAGAGTCCTTACAATTCAGAGGTGCCTTGAAAGGGATAGGATTTGTGCAGGCTCACCAGCGAAGAAGGCTAGCTTGCAACCCCCTTGTAGGGTGGGACCTCAGCTTCTCCTTTGAAATGGATGCAGCAGGAGTTGATAGGACTCTGAGAGCACAGACAAGAAAGTAGCGAGGTTAGAGCATTTAGCTGCTGGGGAGAGAGTACATCTCCCTTTGCTCTTCTACAGGAAGGCAGAGTGGAATGATCCTGGCAGAAAGAGTATCAGGTTCCATTTCAAGCCACCAGTCATCATGTTAGTAAAACATGTTCTGTAGTTCTTGCTCACCATGTTGACTCTACAGGATCTTTTATTTTTTTCTGAAATAGCTGATTTTTTCCTCTATGTTTTATAAACCATGTAGCTCAGGGTTCTGGATTTTCATTTTGTCCCTCCCATCTCATTTCATTTCTAAATTTAAATTTTAGTTTTCTTCAGAAACTATGGAAGTTGGACTTTTAACTGCAACTGTTGCATTAACTGTGCAACAGTGTGTTACCTATGACAAGCAGAATGCTACCATGAACACCTTTAAAGAGAAAGTATCAATCATAGAATCATAGAACGGTTGGAGTAGGAAGGGACCTTAAACATTATCTAGTTCCAACCCCCTAGCATGGGTAGGGACACTTTCCACTAAACCTGGTTGCTCAAAGCCCCATCCAGCCTAGCCTTGAACACTCACAGGAATGGGGCATCCACAGCTTCTCTGGGCGATGTGATTTCTTCTGTGTATAAAAAGAACAGACAAACAGATGGGAATTCTGCATATTTCATTAGTCTAATGGCAACTGTTATGATATTATAACAGTTATGATATGATGTTATAACCATATTCTACTGGTACAATTTTTCAATGAATCTATACTAGCACTTTTAATTCAATATTTTTTGATATGCTAGTCAGTGATCTAAATGTCTAGACAGCTGAGAAAACCCCCCCACATAATTTCTTCCTTTCCCCCAGATTCTTGCACAGCTTCAGATGAGTCTCTTTTAAAAATATATTATTGTTAATGAAATCAGGTTTTGTCTCATTTTCTTGGAGTCTTCTCATAACTTCAAATATAACATTTCTTTTACCCCTGTTGAAACTCTGACTGGCTTTTGATGTTCAAGACACTGTGTTTTCCTACCTCATGACTTGTAAAAGTGAACACACCATTGTCTGCACAATTATGTTTTATGATAATGAATATGGTAAAAAATATTAGTAGTTGGCATGCATAGAAATATGCCATGTTGTTATCTTCTACAACACAGAGGAGTCTTGATGCACTAAAATTTACTTGTTTGTTACCTATTTTATTTTTTTTACCTATAGAATATGCTATTTCACAAATAAAGAACAAAGAGACTGTTCCTAAGTCTCTGCATTCATACCATGTGTCTCTAGCCATTTCTAAATCAGTGGGAGTCTTGAACATGAAAAGTCTACAGTTCCTACTGAATTTTAAAATGTTAAATCAGTGTTATTTCCACATTGGTCTTCCCTGAAATATTTATGGTAACGTATTATTTTCTCTGCCAGAAATCAAATGTATTCCATACAGTATAATGAAGGACTAAGTGTGTTGATTTCAAACTTAAAAGAAAATGTTCCATTCAACACTTTGAAATATTATTTTGTGTATGAACAAGCAGAATATAATATGCATAAACACAACACTATCTTTGCCAAAAGATAATCACAAGCTTTGAAACATCACAGCAATAAATCTTTCCAGGATGTTGCGATTAGAGACCTCCTAAGTACTCATGGAAAAGAAAAAAGAGATTACAGTTTAGATGATGAATAATAGGTTCAATCTAGTATTGCTGAAAAGAAATAACCTTTTTATTTCTTGATATATATTTTAAATATTATGCAGTTGATGTTTATTCAGCTGTAGCAAAGCAAATACTGCTATTGCGCTTCTTTTATAACTAACAATATGCCTTCAGTAAAAATCAGTCTCTTGTCTTTGTTTTAGAATTGTGGAGGGAGAAAATGTGTTGCAAAGCTACAGCCCCACAGACACCCACTGGATCACTATTATACATAGGATGATAATTTCTTTCTGTATGTTGCAAAGCTGTATGGACTGGGGCCTTTAACAAGTTACTCTTGTTTCTGTCCTTTCGTTTTTTAAATGTTTTGAACTCTTGGTAATACTAAATTTATGTACAGGAAGGACATGGAGATGACACAGAGCAGTGGTCTAAATTGTCCCTTCATGAAATTAATATCAAACTTTTTACTTGTGGATTTTTTATTGATTTTTAAGGAGTATATGGTGATGGAAGACACATACACGGAAAAACAACTGCCTTTAAAATACTTCTGTCATTGACAAAAGAGAAGAGCAATACACATAAATATTGAACCATTTCTATTATCTACCCAAATGTAGTTAGGGTAAGTTCTCTGGCTCCAAAATTACAAAATAGTATAAGTTAATCATCATAAATTATACAGACCTACATTATATGCATTCTGTTTAACTACTATGGTTGCCATAATAGGTGCAATATTCACCATAATATCTTTATGGTGGGTATTGCATCATTCTTTCTTTTTAAAAGTTCAAATTTTATGTGAAGAAATAAATTTTGTTTCCTATGAGAAATTAGTTTCTCTCTAGTGGTATCAAGGCTTTTCATGCTTTGACTTACTCTATCCTAAATGAAGTCCTGAAAATAGATAAACATTAAATCTATGATATTCGTTTAACTATTGAATATTCAGAAACATCTTATTATTGATATAGGTTTATAAAATAACCCCTTCCTGTATTGATAAGAAAAAAAGTGCGACCATACTCAGCAGGTGGACTACAATACATCAGATTAATTAGTTTTGGTGTAATTCAAACTGTAGATAAAAAAGGAGAGTGGACGTCATTGCACTTCAAGCATAGCATCAGGTGACCATGCAAAAATCTTGGAATTGTCCCCACCTAAGAAGACTGAGAAAATGTTTGTGTAAGGATGTATGGCCTGTGAGACCATCTGCTTCAGTAAGATTGCCAGATCAAGAAATTTTATTTCCAGTGGGATAATAAGTGAAAGAAACAGAGTAAACAAAACTCAGAGACACCCAGGCTGGGCAGCAGCAGCTGGGCAGGAGGAATCCCTTGATCCTTAGGCCCACCAGAGGTAGTGGCCCTTAGAGTATCCCTTAGCAGCTTTGTATCCATGGAAATGCAGATAGTATGTTAATAAGCATAATAACCACTTTCTCATCAAAGCACCTCCTCTGTCAATTTTGCAAGAGATTCCACTATTAACGAGGAGCAGAAACTGAGACCATACTAATCTTTGCAGAAGCACTCACTAGAGAAAATACTGACATAGATTCATGCTATGAATTATTACAGACTAGAAGGTGTTACAGGTTGGTTACACCAGGTATTGAAAATGCCTACTATTTTTTTATACATATCCATAGCGATTGCCAGGAAACTTTCTGTATCTGTTTGTCCAAATTGACACCAAAATGACTATATTGTCTCTGTTATATCAAATATATTACAGAATTAAATAATTACATTTGCTTTCTCTGTCAGTGACAAAATTGATGAGGTTGACACTTAAAACTAGCTAGCTGGTTTTTAAAGAAAGAAAGTGTAGGCCAGACAAATGGGAGTTATTTGTGTTTAAAATATAAAAGATAGTCTTTTAATGTATATACTTAGATTGCAAGAGTGAGTGTGAAAATTAATTTACAGCAGTGAAGGGGAAGTACTTTCATATTTAAAGTAAATATACATAGACAGTAGTGATGGATATATTCAATCCCATGACACAAAACACCTTACTACAGCTTACTTTATGAAAAGTAAAATGTTTGACTACTTGAAGTATTATTTTAAAATGGTTGAATATTATACTATTGGAAATTTGATTAAACAAAGAAGAGGGATGCCAATTTATAGGTCTCTAGTCTACTGTACTAAGATCAATAAAATAGTACTGATATACCAATAAACCATTTAAACCACCTGAGAGCAGAAGTTTTTTGTGGTTTAAGCCGTGCAATATGAGATTCAGGTTATAACAGAAATAAGAATAAAGATTTTATTTGAGATATTAAAAGAATAGCTCTTTGTATTCCTGTATTATAACCCATTTGTGAACTTAATTAAAATGCTAACAATAGCCTGCAGTTGCTACAAAATGTAATGTAGTGACAGATTTCTTCTGTGTGTGGAATCAGAAGACAGATAGAGACTTTTAAAATGCATTTGTACAAAAGTGCCTTCTTTTTTTCTTTAGAAAAAGGCAACATAAGGTACCTAATGGAAGGAACATTACACCTTCTCTGCACACATTTTTTTTCCAAATAAAAGAGTTGGTTTGAGTAAAATCTACCATTTGCTTGTAAAAATTAAAATACATTAAATCTCAGGCCTATAAACATACTATAGACAGTTTTAATGCTCTTTGGAGGTGGGCATACTTATAGAAAACTATTTAAATAATGTGATGCATGTATATGGTTTATAGCAGTGACACCTGTAACAAGTTGCAATATCTAAAATTGCTCAAATGTCCACTTCCATTGAGAAACTAGACAATTGAAACAGAATAGAGAGCCTTATTGCTCTTTGATATTACTAGGGTTTGGGGTTTTTTCACCATTTATGAGATTTATTTTCTTCAAGTAAATACATTTTCCTCCAATTGCTGAGTCTTCAATTAATTTATACTGTAATGAACATACCTGATATGCAATTATATTTTCAGATGCTTTCTCAGTGTTATTCAAAATAACAGTTGTTGTGTCATAGATCTCTCTGATATAGGTGAAAGAAGAGAAAAGAAAAACCTTGGATACAACAAAATCAATACATTATTTGCAGTACTGGCAGCTAGGTGACTCACAAGGGTCAAACTCAGAAAAAAAAAAAAGAAGGTTTTACTGCAGGCATTCTAGTTTCTAATCACTTGGAGACACTTTTCTTTTTAAGTTGTCCTTTTGTCTAAGGTATAGCCAAAGCATGGACACTTGATCCCCCACATGGTCTATTTTTCTGACATTTAGAACAGTATATATGAAGTAGAAAAGAAAAGAAAGTTCACAGTACCACACTTGGAGGTCGTTTGTGAGAGATTAACAGTTCCTTGCTATTTGATGATCTTTCTGGGTCAAAAAAAAAACAAGTAAATTAAAAGAAATCCCAACCACCCAAAGAGAAAATCCTATTTGCTCTAATATGACAAGTAGTGGATAATTATATGTTATAAACTTTAATTAAGTCTTCTTGATGTTACAGAAAAAAGTAAAAAATTATGTTCTAGTAATTTTGAGTTCTATCTAGAAGTGGGTACAGCTTGAAATTTAGGGGATGTTCAGAAGAACTTTTTGTTGTGGTACAACTGTGTTAATGATTTCTGTGCTGCCTAATTTTGCACCCAATGCATTCTGTGGGAGTTCTGTAACTGATTTCAAACACAAAACAGACATGTCAGGAGTTCAGATTTCTGAATATATTTCAGGCACATATATAGTACCAACTTTTGTGATTTTAAAGGAAAAATAATAAAGTAGGTGGAACTAGTCAGAGAAAAAGTACAGCCAGATTAGGCCATAATAAATATGGTGAACTGATCTCTGTCCTATCCAAGAAATAAGGTTGTGAACAATAATATTATATAAATACTTAATATAATAATATAAATTATCATAATATTAAAAAACAATAGGTGTTCCTGGTTCCTAAAGCAGAATCTTGCTGTTCAGAACCAAGCCTGACAGAGTTCAAGAAACATTTGGATGATACGCTCAGGCACACGTTTTGACTCTTGGGGATGGTGTTGTGCAGGGCCAGAAGTTGGACTTGATAATCCCTATGGGTCCCTTCCAACTCAGAATATTCCGTGATTCTGTGAACTGTGGTTGTGGTAACATTATGCAGCATATCCTAAGTCCATGGTGAGAGGAGACTGCCCTGAACATCACATCATCATGTCCCCGAGTTTTCTTCCGAAAGAAACAGAATGGCAGTTGGGAGGGAGAGATGGTGTGCTTTTTCATATCTCCTAGTGTGGATAAAGGTTAGGCATTACAATTCAGAGGTGCTGACCAGGATGCAGCAAGGATTCATCCTGGGAGATGTGATTTCTGGTTTGTCTTGGTTTGGTTTTGCTTGTTTGTTTGGGGGCTGGTTGTTTGCTTTGTGGTTTGTTTTGTGTCTCTTTTGGAGTTGTTTTTTTGTGTGTGTGTGTTGTTTATTTATTTTTCCCAACAGACTATTTATGAACATTCAGTATTTTGAAAAAAATATAATTTTTTCAAGAATGTCTTTCTTTTTTAACTTCTTCAGAGTGTTACAATAAACCAATTTTCATCATCTAACACTGCTTATAAGGAAAAAATATAGCAGTAACTAAGTTAAGAATAATGTAAATAAAAAAAAATACACAACGGCAACATTGAGGAAAACATTTCTCTGCTTTACAGAAACGAATAGATGCATTTCCTTTAAGTTCTTTTAAAAGTATGCTATGTTTAAGCTTTTTTTGCATTTTCAGAATTCTGTATCCATGTTAAATAATGAAAGGGACACAGGGTTTGACCACAGACATGTTACATTGCTGCCTATCCTACCACTATAACATCAGAAAAGAGTGAGTTTCCACTTTTTACACAGAAACCAAACACATAGGAAACTTCACAGATTGCTTTGATTTCACCCTTAATTTGTGTGCTTGCCTTATTCAAACAGGCACGCAGATAAACAGTCTGTATCTTTGTGACCCAATTTCTTCTGAAGGTGCCATAAAGTTAAATACATCTGTACCTTGTCTAATGTTGGCTTATGATTCTCTACTACACATACCATTAACCTTGACATCCATTTTATGCACCATACCGAATTAAATTTTAAGAGTTCAAAAAATGTCTAATTTGGAATTTCTGATTTAATTCTATTTTGCTGATTACTGATGGTGAGGACATAATGTCTTCTGTATTCATAAAGTGTTCATAAATAAATACTGTTGCCTTCATACTCCATTTATAGAGGTAAAGTGTACAGCAGTTTCATGATTTACTAAACAGGTCTCATTGCATGGGTGGTGAGTAGAAATCAGATTTCATAAGCTATTCAGAGAGTGGCTTATAGTTAGATATGCCAAGCAAAGAGGATTTGGATTCCCTCTCTGGTGATTGTATGGGGAACTTAAATATTCTTCAGAACCAAAACTAATCAAATATATTTAAAAATTATTTAGAATTAACCATTTTCTAACCCAGTTTTAAAATATCATTTTGTAACAATATAATTTCTTCAATTAAATGTAAGGCTGGTGATTTACAGGATATAGGCATTAAGAATGATTTTGACTACTTCGTAGAGTTAACAGCATAGAACACCTGGATATTTTAATCGTAATTTCTGGCGTGTCACTGGCTGTAAAGTGACAGTGTTTTTACCTTGATTAAAGCCTGTCAAGACTCAACTTTTAGATTGCAGAGAAAATATTTTAGATTACAGACAAAATCAGAGATCATGAAATCACGATTTGGAATATGACACAGCTAAACAATCCAAAAAATTATCTAAGTTTTGGCACTGAAATGGCGATTGTTCTGACAACCTTAAAGAAAAATTGTTTTCATCACAAACTGGGATTTCAATGTGATCATAATTTGCTGAGTCCATCAAGGGAATGAAATGTTTGAGACACTGCTGTCTACTCTCTTTGTGAGCTTTAGGGTAGTCTACTTGGTCAGAAATCTATGTTTCAAATGAATAAGAAAAGAAAGAAAGAAAGAAAGAACTGATTACTTCAGGTCAGTTCTGCAGGAAAAGCTCCCAAGGTAATTCCCTTATGACTCTTGACTAAAGTATCAGGGATTTTTGACTTAATGAGATGTAATCTTAACAGATACTATATCTCTTCTTTCTTCTTTGCATAAGTATATTGCATAAATAAATCCTTCTCATTTTGTTTGAAAACAGAAATCATCATGTGGGCTTTTCCTATGCTGTTTTTCCAGTGACTTAAAACTTTTATTCTGCCAGTAAAAAACTTCAGTGCTGTATTTGCCGTTTTATTAGTAACAGAAACAGAAGGGAGAAAAAGGGTAAAAGGCCAAACTAGAAGAGTTTCTGGTTTGAATTTTAATGTAACTAGCATCATTTTCAACACTTTAGGAAAATTTAGGATTTGTAAAAATAAGTTGGAGACCAACAGTGTAATTCACTAATGATAGTCAATGTGAGTTTATGAAAGGTAGGTTTGGTCTTTTCTGTTTTCCTGGAACAAATATCAACACTGGGGAAGCTTTATAGTAAAAATTAGAAGTAGGTAAACATCTTTTATGTAAGGTATCCCTTATATACTACTATTAAGGACTCTAATCTTATTAAGACTCTGGTTACCCTGTCGAGTATAACTAGCAAATGAAAAGAGAAGGGTATCTTTAGAGAAGGAATCATAGCACCTGAACTCTTTTCTCATGGTGTCGGCCTTATTCTTTACCATAGTGCATGATTCTAACACAGGTGACCTAAGTACCAAAAATTATATGGGGTAAACAACTATGAAGAACAAATAGGACATCTACATCAGATGGGCATTGTACAGCATATGTTACTGCAGATCTTTTAATCATCACAAAGAAACCTCAGTGAAGAAAATATAGTTATGTTTTTTTTTTAATTTAACCACTGAAAAAAATTATTACTTCATATCCATATATAAATAAATAATATTACATAACACTAATTTGAATAAGCTAAGCATAGAGCTTGATATAATGCCTAAATCAATGAATTTTATGTTATGAAGATTCTCATTCATTCAAGTACCTTTTCAAGCATATTTGGTAGTATAATTTTCTGTTCCTGGAGGACTTTAGGGCCTTCAACGGGTTTTATGCCATCTGTTGCATATGGTGCAGATGTTCCTGCCTAAATCCTTCTTGATATTTATTTAATATTTGAAACCACTATTTATGGATGTAATAATTTTATTATCTGAAACCAGGATTATTGTATAAAATGTGTGAAATACTAGGAAAAAATGAAATGGTAAGTAGGACACTTTGATTTTTGATACCAGGAGCAGAAGGTAAAAATTAAAAATAAATGTGGACAGTATATCATATATATTGTACTTTTATAGCTCAAAAAGAAAATCAGATTCAGGTTGGTTTTATAATTGAAAGAGTATTTATTATTTTGCACTCCCAAGGACTATCAAATGCTTTTGACATGCATTGGAAGGGATACAATTTTCTTTTACTTTCATGTCTCTAAATAAACAAGTAATAATACTTCAATTGCAACTCAATGTACTTCTAAACGTTAGGGAAAGAAGTGGTATTTCAGTAAACTGCTTCAGAACTTGGTTGATTCACAAAGGAAAAAGCAAAATTAGCAATTGTGGAATGATCTTTTTTGTTACTTGCTTTTTGCTTCCTGTTGAAGGAAAATATTTCAAGCATAGAAGTGAAATTGGGAGCCTAGACTTCAGAAATTAAAGGGCGTTTAGATAGTGAATGATAAATCTGAGTGCCTAATATTCAACTTCTAGCACCTATGGCTTAACTTTGGTCTGTAGTAAGAACTAAAAAAAAAAGGGTCTGTGTAAAAGTCAGATTTAAACAACTGACAATGAATAAAATAGCGTGTTATCTGTTCTTCATTTAATTTCCTATTTATTTCAAAGAAGGTTATGATATCTGTCCATATTGAGTTAGGTTAAGTCACAGCAAATCATGATTTCATCTAAATCAAAGTATACACACTGCTCTCTGCAGAGCATGGTCACTCTTCTATCAATACAAATCATGCTGTGCCTTCTGTTTTCCAGTGCCATCTCCTGAGTACTTTGTAAATGTCACTAAATGTGACTTTCACACAGCTCTATAATAGGGATGTAAACTTGATATAAATTTTAAGACAACTAGCCATAATAACATTATGTTGTTGCATCAACTCAAAGATTAAATGAAGAATAGATACAGAAGGCTTTTACATATGAATTGGGTTACCTAATAGTGATTAGATATATCACCAAATAGAGTTGGTAGACTGATAATTAATCCATTATTCTTAATTCAAATTGTCTATCTGTCTTATGGAGATACATATCATAATTATTAACTAAGTAATTATTAGCAAGCATATAAAAATCAGTAATTGACTTAATGTCCACAATTTGGAAAACCAGACTTAAGAGTCAGACTGCCTAGTGCATTTTAGGATGGTGAAACAACAAGACCAAATCTGTGACTTTATCATTCCAGCCCTGGCATCTGTGCAGTGATAAGCAGATTGTACTGTCCAGTAGTGTTGCACTAAACTCTAGGTTAATCTATAAAAGCTTGCTGGCCACTTTCTGCATAAGAAAATGTAATATTGGAATACAGATATTTGGTGGTAGAGTCAAATCTTTTGTTCATCCCGAGAACATGGAGTAGAAAGAGATAAAAAGCCCTCTAGCAGATCTGTAGCAGTGAGTATTCAATTGAGAAAACCATGAATGAAAACATATATGGACTTTGAGACTTGTGACAGTACACAAAGAAGTACTTCATCAACTGATGGGAAGAAAAAAATAATAAAAAGAATGTTAAAATTTGTTTTATTACTTAAATATAATTATTTTTGCAGTGCAATAAAGCTCAGCTCAGTTTATATGGAAAGCCAGTGTCATTCATTTTTCTTGTGATTATAGTTTCTATCATGAGGAAAAAGGATTTTTAAGAGCTACTTCACAGTAAATGTGTATAATTCATAAACGAATTTTACTAAGTATCTTTTCAGCTAGTTATGCTTTTAATCTTGTAATAGATTAATATTCTGCTTTCTGAACAACATTTAAAAATTAAAATCTTCATACCATTCTATGAAGCTGTTAGGTTCAACTGTTAGCTGTTCTATCAAAAATAATCACCGTACTTGATTTTATTTTAAATAAAATACAACACAACACATTCAAACTATCGGGTACTTTAGTGTCTTCAGATTGAAGAACAAAAGTCACTACAGGATGTATGATATCAGTTCTGGTTTTCTTACTCAGACAAAATTTGCATTGATTTTCAAAGGAGAACTGTGAAAGAAGGAAGGTGGGTTTAGGCCAAGCAGCAACGTGTTACATAGTCAGACATGCCAGGAAAGGTCAGTGACATTGTGTCAGTCATTACCAGAGGAGCTCATACGTATGTCTGCAGTGATGAAAAACCCTTATACAGTTAGTGTTTTCTCTGATGGCACTGATGAACATTTGGTCTGTATCTTTCCTTCTTTGGAGTTCCCACCTAGATGTAATTCCAATTCATATGCAAATCTTTGTTGAAATATCCATTGTTATTCCTATAAGGACACACAGCAATTAAAATAAAAAAGTTATAAATAAATATATATTTAAAGATCTTTTCCCTATTGGCTCCTTCAGATAATGTTATTAATCCTTTCACACAGACTGAATTTCATGCAAATAGTTCCAGCAGGTAAAGATACCTGTGAAAACCAAGATAACTTCTCAAGGTGCATTTCCCAGTACCTTACCTAATGAAGAATGTTATTCTAAGTTAATCTAATGCTATTAGTGCATATAAAATTTTCTATTTAGAGAACGTTAAGTAATTCTGATGTTTAAGCAATCAATGAGAAAGGCAGAGGACAGAAAGTTGTTTTTTGTTGTTTCCTTTATCATAGTGCTTCAGAACATGTGTCTGCAAGTTCCTGAAGGACTTCACATTTTGTTTTTCAAGAGTATCTGTGTTGCTAGTGAGAGGTAATATAAGGGTGTAATATTTTGTGTCTTGAACCCAAGATAGTATCTGCTGATGTTTGCATTAGAAAAACTGGAGGTAGGTGCATATTATGAGTAACTTTGGCAGAATGATTGCCGAAATCAAAATTTTATTCTCTATTGTCATTATTTACTCAGAAAGAAGAGACAATTCATCACCAGTATCAAGGTGGAAATTCTTTATATTTAAATATATTAAAAGATTACACCCATTGAACTAACAAAAGAACATACCGATGAGTATCCTTCTACAAAGGTAAGGCACATATAACTCATATGACTTCAAAAAGTCCAAGAAGAGCGTAGTGTGACAGAAACTTCATTTTGTGTTATACGTAATTTTTTAAAATATTCTGTATTAACCAAGCAAATTGTGTTCTGCTCACTTTCAGTATACACTGGTAGACATCAATGAAGTAAAAAGACATGCAAATTGCATATGCAATCAAACAAAAAAATAACAGAAAAAATGGAAAAACATGGTTTCTTATAATCTTATACTACTTGATTACTGTGACAACTTCAAGTTTCTCATTTCAAGTAAAAAAATGCAGGCAGAAGCTGTGATTTACCTCTCTTTGGTATGAGACCTATGGAACCTCCACTAGATATTCTGCAATATCAGCAACATATCTGAGTTTCAGAAAGGGATATTTATTTCTTAAGCTGTGGAATCAATAGATATTTACTAATATTTAGAAATTGGATTATACTATTTTTATCCATAGTGTAAAAAAACCAGTACAATATATTTGTTAGAACTATATGTGTGTGTTTCAAAATGGCATCATATAGACACAAATGTATGACTTTTTTTCAAAAGTTATCTAAGTTCTTAAAAAGCCCCATTTTTGTATGCTTGGTCTCCTATAGAAACATGATTGTCCTAAAATACTTTGCACCATACCTTTTTCATCCCTCACCTGATCCGTTACATAGAATAAGACACAAAAAGTTTTAGACTTGCACATGTAAAACTTAGTTGGAACAATTGTAGTTAATACCCTGTATTAATTAATGAACTACATTTCTAAGTGTTATTCACAGTGGTCTGAGGACACATAGCTAAAATATGGATATTAGAACTGACAGAACATGGGGAATAAATTAACTTTAGACCAGCAATTAATGCTTTGCTATTAAAGGTAAAATAAAAAATTAACATGTTTATAGTTATACATATGAAATCAAAAGTGATAATGTTCTTAATAATTCAATTTAAGAGATTCATCCCACTTGAGATTAGAAGATCGAAAGCAGACCCTAGCTGCGACAAGAAAAAAAGTTATGCACTTGGGGAAAAAGAATTGTTCCACTCTTTCAAAAGTGGAATTGTTCCACTCTTTCCAGAGTTCAAAAGGAAAAACATAAGGAGAATGGAGAAGCCATTATGGAAGACAAAGAGGAATTAGGTTCAATACTAAAAGTGTTTTACCTGTACCTGTTCAAACATATCAGGTGGATAACCTGAAAATTCAATAGGAAAATCAAAATTATTTCTAGATGGCAAATAAAGACAAAGATGAAAACCAGGAAGTAGAAATATCTAGATTTATAGCAAACATAAAATAAATCTCCTTGAAAATATTGTGTAAGTATTTGTAAAATATGTCTTTTTGTATAGCTGCAGTATTCAAGACTTATAAATTCTCTTTTCCTATTTGTGGGATCTCTGACCTGTTTAATAGAATTCACTTGGTGTGATGAAATTCCTTGTTACACAGGTAGTACTTTTAGGCTCTAAAACTGTGCAATCTGTGGAAAGAAATTCTAGCTCCTCTGAAAAGAATGGAAGAACTATCTCCTGGTGGGCTTAATTGATGCAGACTTCAACTTTCAGATTGTAGAGCCTCCATTTAATTCCCTCTCTTTCTACTGCTATTTTTTGAAAAGGCATCAATACAATATTGTCCTTATCATAGGAACAAGGAGTGGTTGGTGTGAAAACTATATCGTTCTAGAAATAGATGCCAAAGACAGGGTGTTACAGAGATCCTCATGCAGAATGAAGTTCTTCCTTCTTTCCCTTTGCTGTTAAAAAAGGAAGAAAGTCCCCTTGTAGGGGACTTGCTGTTCTTGTTTTGCAAACATCCTATCCTCCTCAAGATGATTGCTTTCCAAACCTTTTGTAGAAGATGTACCTAAAGATTTTAGAACATTTTCATTAGGACCTAAAAAGTTTAACAGTGAGTCGGAGGGTTTATTGCCCTGTCCCAGAGGTACAAATGTAAAATTTATCTTAAAAGAGTTTTAAAACATTTCCAATATTCCCTGTTGTTTGCATAATTTTACAAGTCTGGAATTTTAAAATCCAGTATTCCTATATAGCCAGGTTTGCACAGAATACTATGATAGGATATTCTGTGTATAAAAAATTATCAGAATTAAGTTCTGATATAGACTGTTTTTCTGTGTAAAAACAATTACTAAAATTAAGTTCTGAATAAGGCCCCACTATTGCTGATTATTTGGACTCATTAGTAGTTTTAGGTAATGCAACATCTAGCAGCATTTTACAGGTCTGATAATTCATTGTTAGGGTTAATTGAATTCAAAGGGGTTTTGTAAATCTGAAGCCAAGTATTTGCAATGTGGCAAAACTAAAAACACTACATCTTTATTATATTGGTGTGGCCTTAGGAGATGGATATTTGTAATACTGTTGAAAATATATGTTTTTATAACAAGAATAATTAGCAGGAGAATTAATACAAATGGAAGCTAGTTATATTGCCATCAGAAGAACATACTACAACTGTTCAATTAATTAGTATAATTATTTCTAGAACAGGAGGAGTAATACACATGTGCTTTTTTTTACCCCTCCAGACCCAAATAACAAGCTGAAAGTAGTTATTTGAGAATTATACACATTGCCATTTATTTTAAAAGGTTCCTTTCTTTTTTTTAGTCATGTTTTTGCATAGAAAATGCAAAAAGTTATTTTTGGCACTTGTCGTATTAGTTCCATATACTAATAATATGTTCTATATATAGTAAAATGTATTCTATACATATTCTATATTTGGTATGTATTCTTTATACATGTTTAATTCATGTCTGGAAAACACTTTCATATCTCACACGCACTGCCTACTCATAAGGGCATTAAAAAATCATGGAATAGTTTAGGTTGGAAGGAATCTTAAAGAACATCTAGTTCCAATCCCCACTTCATTGGGCAGGGACACCTTTCACTAGACCAGGCTGTTACACAGTCCTATAAAAAGTCCTTCTCCAGCTCTTTTGTATGCCCCCTTTATGTACTGGCAGGCTGCTTTAAGGTCTCCCCAGAGCTTTCTCTTCTCCAAGCTGAAAAACCCCGATTCCCTGAGCATGTCTTCATAGGAGAGGTGGTCTAGCCAGTGGACCATCTTCATGGCTCTTCTCTGGATTTATTCCAACAGGTCCCCGTCTTTCTTATGCTGGGGCCTCCGAAGGTGGGCATAGTACTGCAAGTGGGGTCTCATCCGAGCAAAGTGGTGTGGCAGAATCACCTCCCTCAACCTACTGGTCACACTTCTTTTGATGTGCATTTTTAAACCTTTTCTTCTTTTATGTTTATAATTTGCCAAGCTGCAGAGTTACTAAGCTATCAAAGGTGCAGTGAGAGGAAAGTAAGTACTAGAGTGGCAAATGTGCAAGCCATCCATATTACTAATATTGAAGTCTTGCATTTGTCCTATATTTGTTCTTGCTTTGTAGCCAGACTTCATTTAGCAACTGTAGACAATTATTCAGGCATTCACTTTTTTTCTTAAATGTACATCAAAGTAGATTTAGCAATGGATGATCCTTGTCTTTTTATTACAGTCTACTTATCAATATGCTCTCTCTGAAATTTTCTTTGTGGACTATAAGGAGTGGACAATCTCAACAACATAAAACTTTTTTCTGTTTTACATGCTTATTCACAAGCTCCTTTTTTCTTATATTCTGTCTTCCCTGAGCCTTTTTCTAGCTATTCTGCTACAAACCATTACTTCTGCATCTCTTGTTTGCAGTTGTCTTCCTCTTTCCATTCAAATCCAGTTTCTTATGTTTTACTTAATTAGTATAACCTACAGCCACATCTAGTTGTTTCTTGTGACCTTAACACTCAGTTGCCTTATGCTGTACTGGTACAATGTACACTGCAGCTTTAGATATGAGTGCAGGATTCTAAGGAATTAATATTGGCATTTTGTACTCTGACATTATATAAACATTCCTGAAGACTGAAGGATAACTTTTGGCAGCTTCTGATACATTTCTAGTCAATTGTGCATATATCCTGCTCAGCTTCTTCTTTAGAACAGGTGACTGTATTTGCCTTGTCTGAAAAGATGCCCAACCAAGATGCTACCATATTGAAGAGTACATGTCAGGCCTACAGAGAGGTTTAGATTTCTTTCCTCATTTTCTTAGGTTTCTCTGCGGTTAAGAAAAATTATTATTGACTTCCAAAGACTCCTGCAGATTGCAGTAGGCTTTCAGGTTCTATCGCACTACTGTTTTGAACGAGGCTCTTTGATTTGGCAAGGTCAGCTTTCTTACAGTGTCCAGCCTTTAACTTTGGTCACTTGAAAATCTTGATCTTCGAATTTTATCGGAGTTTAAGTATACGCAGTCTTGGGCTAGGACTTTTCTGAGCAGAGATCAGAACTTGAGTTTTACTGTTTAAAACACTTTTCATGCTAAAGTAAACATGGTTATTTAAGTCTGGAACTCCTATGAAATACAAGGTATGAAGTTTTGTGGATCATATTTTCCCAGTTAGAATCTGTTGGTGTTTACCTCTCCTTTTTTTGTACCCTAGCAGATGTTTTAAACATGCCTCATTATTTTTGTGACACTTATTCCCAAATCTTGTTTTCTTGAATGAGTAGATGAGGAACTAGCTACCCTAAAACCCGTACATGAGACAGCCATTCACTTCTGCTATAGTCAGATCCAATAGATTTCAATTAACCTAACCCTTACCTTAAAGTCCTCAGGTATTTGCCCCCAATGCACTCGAACCCTTATGTCTGCTCAAACTCCTTTTTTACCATTTAACCACTGAAGACTTTTTTGTCATTGTTGTTGTTATTAATTAGACACCCATCTGTGATTTCTTAAATCTTTTACTAAACTTATTTTATTTGAACCAATGAAGCACAACTCTCCTTCTATTCAATTAGTTGTTTTTAATTGATCTAACTGATGCAAGTTCCTAACCAGTTAGCTAATTTCTTCAATTAATGAAGCCAGCTGTCTCACAGTCATGTTATTGATCATTTTCAGGCCTAAGCATCTGTTATTCCAGGCATTTTAATGGTCATTTCCATTTGCCTCAGATATCATTACACACAATCATTGCACTGTCTTTTTATTAATTTAATTAATCCCAGGCATTTTCACTTCTCTTATCACTCTAACACTCCAGCCTGTTATCTTTAAAAAGAAGCATCCTTCCATGCCTAGGAAATATAAAAATACTGCTTCTCATTTCTCAAAGATTTTTTAGAACACATTGCAGACATAATGCCTATAAACCCCTTTGGTTAGTAGGGGATTACTGCATTTCAGTTTTAAATTAATGCTTCACTCTTTTTTCCTTCCAACTTTTACAGCTTTACTTATTAAACTACGAATTTTTCAGGATAGTCACTCTCCCAGTAATAAATTTGGAAAACAACAATTATTCTTTTATTACTACAACTGTACAAAATATTCTGAGGAATAATGTTCTACTAGCTAGAACCAAGAGACAAGAATACAAACACCTTCTTCTCGTGAAGCTCAATTATTTTGATTGCATTATTTTGATAAAAGAGGATAGAAAAACTAAGTTTATATTAATATCTTTCAGCACATTGAGACCAGGACTACCTCACTGTAAATCTTTGTTAGTCAGTTATCCAAAGAATGAAAAAAGAAAAAGGAACTGCAAGAGCAGATTAAATTGTTATGAATGCTCAACCTCCCTGCAAAGGCAAAAGGATAAAACAGAGGAATGGATTGATGTGTGAATCCAGTATCTTTCATAGAGTTATTTTTCAGGAAAGTAGTATCAAGAGCATTGTGGTCCTGCATCTTGCTTTTTTTTGGAATGTTTAGGATTAATGAAGGATTAAAGTTGCCACTACTTATTAGAATAATATAAAACCAAAATCTTCTCTCAGCAGCCACTTGAGTATTGAAAGCAAAGATTAAACTTAGACTCTACATGTTACTTAAGAACACATAGCATTTTAATTACCTGAATAATCCTTGTAAGCTGCATGGGACTGCGAAGGTACTAGAATTAAACACATTTGCTAACTACCATTTAAATCATAACTTGAGAGCAGTGTCCCAAGAACAGAGTGGAGTACTGAGTAACTTTATTTAACCAATCACTGGTTATCCAGAATTTACAAAAGAGATCAGTAGATTTTTTCCATCAGCTAGACAGATATACAGTTATCTGGCTTACTTGATGCCATTCAAATCTTTCAGATAACAGAGGATATAATGGAAAAAAAATAGACTCAGTTCTTTTCTCATTAAGAAATATGGAACAAAGAAGTATCTTTGCTGCAGAAGAATTACACTGCAAATGCCTTATGTCTATCAAAGAAAAAGAGCAGACATTTCCCAGAATAAAAATAATCTATATTTTCTTCTTCAAAAAAGAGCAAAATGCTCTATTTAATAGCTACTGGCTAGTGCTTACTGCTCCAGACAGAATATGTACTAGATGAGCTGTAGATTGTTAATGCCTTTTTTCATCCTATTTAATCTTCCAATCCATTGGGATAATACAGCAAGGTGCTGAGTACTCTTTGGCATTTGCTGAGTACTCCAAGCACATGACAAAGAGCTCACAATACTCTTTGGCATACACTGTGATACACTTTGCAGAATTGAGCTTTTGCAGAATTGAGCACTTTGCAGAATTGAGCTTTTGCAGTCGTGGACATGCCAAGGCACATCACTGACATTGTACCCTTCATTGCAACCTTTAAAAGAGTCATTGCCAGATATTGCCCTCCTGCAAGACAGTAGAATGACCAATGAACTCTCAATTTCAGGCACAAAACTAAAACACAAACTACTTATAGTAACTTTACCATGAATACTAGAAACATTTGCTAATGCATTCTTTCCCATAAGATGAAAGGGGAAAGAGGAAAAATAAGTGAAAATATTAATTTTGCTTAGTTTTCAAATCTTCTCTTTTCTTTCATTCTTGCTTTTCTGGTTTCGCACTGTCATCAATTCGAATATAAATTTTAGCTCTGAAGAAACGGAAAGTCTTAAATACTTAAAAAAAATCCTCCATTCTCTGAGCATATGTTAAAAAGTATGCATCTGTGTATGAAAGCTGGAATTGTGAAAGCTGGAAAACTGGGTCTCAAAATGTTAAACTAAAAGAATTCTTCAACTAAAAACAAAAATGGAAAGTGATAGTAATATCTCCAGCATCCTTCTTGCAAACTACAATTTCAAATGAGCTGTGTCAAGGGTCAAACTGTCGTGTCAGAAAGCCTGTGTTTAGAAGAAATTGTGAACACTTCAGCAAAATCCTGTTTAATCACTGTTGTGAATGCCTCATGCTGATGCTGTAATATCTGTCTGATTGCAATGTGATATCCCCTAAGTATAAGCTAATTCTGTTCTTCCAGTTTCATCTTTGCTGTTGACCCTATTAAAGAGCTGTTCATGATTAATTCTCTCTATTAACATTCATTGCTGTTAAAGAGGACAAGCATGATCCTATGAACTGAATATGTCAGTAGCATGCAGCCTTCAATCTTACACTTCATAAGATAAGACATTAAAATACAGATGAGGATTCAACCAGAGACTGATCTTATTAATTTGTTAAGATAGAATTATGCAATAATTATTAACATAAATATGCAATAGCACTGAATAACTATACATTGCATTTCACAGATATGTTCAAAATGGGAATAGACAACTGAATATTTTTCAGGTAAGTGTCATAGCAGTGTAGTTATAAAATATGCAAATGTATTAGTGTTCAGTGCCATTATTTGCAACAGATGTCTATTTCTGTTTCACACGTTAGCCTCTACATTGTGTCCTTCAGTGAATCCCAATGCCTAGTGAAGCAAAAGACATTTGTCTTATAAATTTTAAATTTCTGATGTATAGGTCACTCATGTTGACCAATGTTATTTTCCTACTCTTTAAATCACTACTCTGCCATTCCGAATCAGCAGACAGCATTGCCTTGGGTAGAAAGCTCTTCAATATTTGATGATATATAACAGCAAACACAACATTAGATAACAAACTTGTTAAAACCTTGTGGTTAACCTTTCCTGTTAACAACAATACTGTAAACCTCAATGACCACAGGAATTGCCTAGCCTTTGCTGACACTGAAATATGCCATGGTTTTTGCTCAAGGCATCTGACCTAACAAAGCTTCATTGGAAATAACAGAACAACTAGGATCCTGAATAAAAAATGTGTTTTCGTATTGTTTTATGGAGGATATTATATCTAAAAAGTCTTAGCAGCCTGTTAGAGTGTTCTGCGTTTCCTTTTTTTGCCTGCATCAGATTCAGGATTGTCAAATATAAATAATTCCATGCCCATATTTGAAAGCATTTTGCATTGAAATCTATCCAATAAATATTAAACAGAAAACTAATAAAAAAAGCAAAATTTGTTCCCACTTCCATAACAGGGAAAAAAAATCAAAACACTGATACTCTTTTCAATGAAGTGGTCTCCTCACTGTTGAATAGAATAATATATTTTGTATTAGTTACTAGTACTTGAATTTTCTGAGCATGAGCAAAAGAACAAAACATGCCAAAATAAAACAGACAAAAAGACTATTTTTCCTTCACAAGAAAATATTTAAAATTTATAAACAATTAAAAATTAAAAAAAAAATCAAATCTGACTCATAAGTGCTGTGTAAGCCTCAAAATGCAATATGCACAAAATCTAACAATTGCATTCTTACAAAAATTCAAATTTTTATTTGCATTTTTATATTAATTCCATTGTGCCATTTTAAAATGCTTTGTGTTTCTGTTCACAAGTTTTCCAATTTTTTTTTTTTGCTGGAAAATGTTCACAGAATGAACTAACAGTTGCAATTGTTTGTGGAATCTGAATTCTGATTATCAAAGTAGAAAATATGTGCAGTAGGATAATTTGTATGTGTTTCAATAATGGAAAAGAAACAAGGTATATTGTTTATATAGTGTAATGATACTTTGTAAGAGTGATGTTTTGTTTCACAAAACAAAATGTTAAGGTAGAACAGAACATAGTAAAATAATTTGTCCTAATTTCACAGATTTCACAGATGGAGTTGTAAGTTTGTATTTACTTTAAAAAAACCCAAACAACAAACAGCTATTACGAGTTGAGTCTAATGACTATTTGTTTCAGAATATTCACTCAAATGCATAGGAAGGCTCTTCATAGCAAGACAGTCACTAGCTTCTCATATTGACATAGAGAAAAAGAACATTTCTACAAGCTTCTGAGTTTTCATTCCTTTTTACTTCTCCCGTTTCTTATTTTTATCATTTCTTCTAGAAGTTAATAAATCTTGTTGTCCTAGAAAACATGTGAATTTTCTTTATACCTCACCTATTGTCTGCCTGAATGTAACATAAGCACATTTATACTTTTGTCTGGTAAAGCTTGTAGAAATACCGCAAGAAGCTCTCATCCATTTTGGGGAAAAAAAAGCATGAAAGCTTGTATGAAAACACCACTGTAAGATTTCCAAATCTGTTTCTTTCTGTCTGCTTTCATTTTTGGTAACTTCCTGTCCATATTAAGATCACTGAAGATTACGGCAAGGGATTTCAGAACATTTTGAAGAAATAAGAGTACGTTTTGAAGAATACTTTTTTCCTTAATTAGAAAACTATCTTTATTTTTTCAAATTGAATGTTGATTGTGATTAATCTCTTTCTGAACAGACCAGTAGGAAGTACATTAACAGATAAATATATAGAGCAGTTACTCACTGTAGTGGCTTGACCCTTACTGGATGCCAGGTACCCACTAAAACCACTCTCTGACTCTCCCTCTGCAGCTGGACAGAGGAGAGAAAAAAACAGCTAAGGATTCATGAGTAGAGATAAGAGCTGGGAGAGGTCAGTGACTGATTACCTTCACAGGCAAAACAGACTCAAAGTCGGGACAGTACTTAAATTTATTACTAACAGGATCAGAGCAAAAGAGTGAGAAATAAAATAACCTTAAAAACAACTTCCCCCACCCCTTCTTCCTTCCATGTTTTCCCTCCTCCCCCACAGTGGTGTGGGGGGATGGGAACTGGGGGTTATGGTCAGTTGTTGTTTCTGCCGCTGCTGAGGGAGAGGAGTCCTTCTCCTGCTCCTGTGGGGTCCCTCCCATGGGAGACAGTCCTTGATGGACCTCTCTGGCATGAGTCCATCCCTCAGACAACAGTTCTTCCCAAACTGCTGTCCCGTTGGTCACTTCTCCATAAGTTGTACCAGTGTGGGTCCCCCACAGGGGCCGCAAGTCCTACCCAGGAAAAACCTGCTCCAGCGTGGGCTTCCCTCTCCACAGGCTGCAGGCAGGACCCTGCTCCATCTTGAGCCTCCCACGGGGTCACAGCCTCCTTCATGCATCCGCCTGCTCCAGCATGGGCTCCTCCATGGGCTGCAGGTGGGTCTCTGTACCCCGATGGTCCTCCATGGGCTACAGGGGCACAGCTGCTCCACCATGGGCTGCACCACGGGCTGCAGGGGCCACAGCTCCGGTGCCTGGAGCACCTCCTGCTCCTCCTTCTGCACTGACCTTGGTGTCTACGTTGTTGTTCCCATGTTCTCACTCCGCTCTTCCCTGGCTGGAATTCTTCCTGTGCCACAACCTTCTGTTCTTAAATATGTTGTCACAGAGGTGTTACTATCACTCTTGATGGGCTTGGCCTTGGCCAGCGGCAGGAAGTCCGTCCTGTAGCCTGCTGGCATTGGCTCCACTGGACAGGGGAAGCTTCCAGTAGCTTCTAACAGAAGCCACCCCTGTAGCCCCCTGCTACCAAAACCCAAGCATAGAAACCTACTACACTCACCAAAGTATCTCAACTATGCACCTCACAGTATGAACAATTTCGTGTTGTTTTAAGCTTTGTTGTTATTGTTCAGATAATAGGTATGAGGTGTTTTTATGAATTCTAGGAAGTCAATTTCCCTAAGCTTTTGTCTTTTCAAAATGCTATAACTGGACATGCTTATCCAAATTATCATTTTCACCTGCAAATTCTGATGGGCATGGGATCCCTGCTGTGAGTATAATTCACCAGTTTTAACCTTACTGAATGTAAAATGTCCTTGGATCTAGTAATGATGTACTTCAAATTTCTGGCACTAAATGTATTGCAGGCTGTAATTTTGGTCTATTCTCTTCCCTTTTTAATGACTGGTTGAAGCTTTGTTGCATAAATCTAAGTACAACATGATGAAAATTATCATACTGATGATTGTTCAGTTTAGTAAAACTGTAATCTAAACCACTGAATGTGTGGAAAACAAAATCCATATTCAGAGTTAAATATCTTAACCAGTTTCCTTAGGAAATTTAGTAATTAAAAACTTCTAGGGCTAGAACTGACAAAAGAATTAAAGAGACAGCAGGGACATAGTGCTAATCCTGTAATCTTGAAAATGTCTACTGCCTTAAAAAATATAACTGTGGAGGTGTACAAACTGTACAACATTGGCGACATTTTAAGTATCCAAGGTGCTAAAAGGTTCTCCTGTGTTTGCACAGCACTGATTTCATGCTGACACAACTAGATAACTTCTGTTTGTCTCAACCCAAAATGTATTCTCCATGCAGAAAGATGTCCCATTAGGACTCAAATTCAATTAGGCATTTTCTGAAACTACCTGATCTTTACTTTTTAAACAGGCACATAAAGTGAGCATCTCTAGTCACTTGCTTTCTTGAAGTGAGTAATTACTCAATGGTATCAAAGACCTACAAGATTTTTAAATATTTGTCTCTCATATTTTTGTTACAATCTAAAGCAGAGAATAAGAAAAAAGTAATAATTAAAGCTGAAGTAAATCCAGTCCCTTTGTTTTGAATAATCTTGAAACACTTGTCTATTCATAATCGAATGTCCTCAACTGCTATTTTGCTTAAAAAAGAACAATTTTATGTGTCTGGGATTGGTTTCATGAAGAACTCCTATGCTAACATGCTGTGTGATTATCAGGTATCTTGTCAGACCGTTGAAGTACACATGAAACAAAGACAGCAGCACTTCTCTTCAACACTCTGACTTTCTGGATATATTTTTCATTTCTTTGGGTTTTGTACACAACAATCTTTCTTCCACTTTTGACATTTCTATTTACCGTCCCATTTTGTCCAAGACAACAGATTTTTACACTATGCTTCACTTTTCTTTTTTGTTTCTCTTTTGAACAATATAACTTCCATTTTTTTCTGATTAGGAGAAAAATCCATTCTTGTCTCATCTGTGCACGGTCTTATTTCTTCTGTTGTTATAGTTCATATTCAGTTAGTGTAATATTTCTGTTTTAGCTGTTTTGGTTCCTTTAATTTCAGGACATGTGTTTTAAACTAATCTATCCACCTATAAAATCAGTTGAGAGAGATTGTTTTTCTAAGATGGAAGTCAGCTTCTAATAGCAATTAAAGAAAATAAATTTAGAGTTTACAGATCTTTTAACTGGAAAATAAATCTGCAGCAAAAGAAGTGGAATCACTTATGAAAACTATTTGACAATGCTGAAAGTTCAGTGGATTAGAGATGTCATTTGCAAGATCCATTTGGAAGACCTGTATTTCATGTTTGGTTGCCTGACTAGCAGGAGCTGGGAGATTTTTATATGTTAATCAAAACACTTTGCTGGTGGCCTTGGACAGGAGTTCAACCTATTCTTCTGTGCCAGAAGAATAGAAATAACCACAGGAAATCCTAATGTGTATGTAAGGCAGGGAAACAAGGTTTTCCAGTAGTGATGCACAGATGCAAAAGGAGTTTCCTGAGGAAAACCAACATGTGTGTTTGCCTGCATGTTTCTGATTTGAAATAGAAGAAACAAACGGAACCCTAAAGACAATTCTCAAGCCAGTTTTAGGTGACAATTTTGAAAATAATATGGCTACACTGATACTGGAGGAATAAGATTAAATATATGATGATGAACTTTCTAAGCTATATATTTCTTTAGAAGAACAAGGATAATTTATTTGGCTTCTTTAGATATGCTCCTTAAAGCTGGTAAATTTGTATATAGCTATTAAAGCTGTAATCACAAACAGACACATGAAAAGTTGAAAGTAATGTGTTTTTTGTTAAAAGGTTTTGTATTTCACAGATCAGGATAGTTTGTCATATTTATGTAGAAATGGATGCAGCTGACGTAGACATGTTGAAAATGTTAATAGCTTTCTCCTACTTCCTTGCATAGTTCTACTTACGGAACCTGGGCAACTTCAATACATTTGTGCCTCAGCTCCTCACCAATGAAATGAGGTCTTTTAAATGCTGTGGAGTAGAAATGTGTTCTATCAGTTGTATGCGTAATTCACAAGCTACCACATACTTTTTAATTACTTGAAGTACCTTTCTGCAGGAATAAGGATATTTGAATCCAAGAAAGTTGTCTATCAATCACTTCTTAACCACAGATGTCTCATTTCAATGCAAAAAATATCTTGAGGTTTTATTCCCGAGAACATTTAAAAGATGAGTGTCCCTTCATCTTTACCAATTCCAGTCTTATCTTATATTTTTTCAGTAATTTAGGGGCTGGTCCACTCTTTATTGGAGATTTGTCAATGGAACAAGAAAGTATCAGAAGGAAACTAAAAGATATTTTAATTCAGTTTCTCTCTTCCTTTTCTTTTGAAACAATAAGTGCAAAAGTACAATTAGCTTTGCACTCTACACTCTTTTTTTTTCAAAATTGGATAAAATAAGCTGGTTATTTATTATAATATCTGGTATTATAATAAACCAGGTACTCATACACACTAATATTTTGCAGTGAAAAACTGAAAACAAGCTATTTAAATTTTCTTTTCATGAGTAGGTTTTTTTTTTCCTAAGTACAAAACAGCACCTGCAAATGATAACAAGAATATTTTTCAAGCATGACCCCCAAACAAACCCAATTTTTATTTGAGATAAATAATATTCTTAGGCTTACTAAAATTAAGTTGCAGAATACTCCTGAAAATATTTTGCATTGCTGTTTGAAGATTCTTTGCTGCCTTTAACATTTATTAGTATTTTGATATTATTTACCATTAGAGTAATCTGGATAGTGATGGCTTTCCATATTCTCAGACCAGGTTTAAATTCTTTCACTGAATACATAAAATCTTTGAATGCATTAAGAACTTAATTTCTTCTGGAATTCCTATATGCCTGGAACTTTTAGTGTTTTCTTCACATTAAATAATAGACAAAATTTATTTTTCTTGACAGTGTTGACTTTCAAAAGTACTATTGGGACTCTTTAATACAACAGATTTTTTTCATACAGATCCTACACCAGTAAGCAACTTTGCTTTCTTGTTTTCTCCTTATACCCACTTGCCCTTGCCATGTTGCTTGTTTGAAGTGGATATATAAGGTAAGAGCTAAAATAGCTAACTGGGACACCTCTATATTTTGTGATAGCTCAGGATTCAGCATTTCTTGTGCAGTTGGACTTTGCTTAGATGCAGACTGCTCAGGATGTTTTGCTAATAGTATCAGTGTTAGTCTTAGTTTGTATATAGTCTTAGTTTAGCAATATAGTCTTAGTTTAAAGATATCTACAGTACACAACTGTTTGTGGTAGAGTATAAAGATATCCTCAGTGCTGCCTGGTGCATGGAGTAAAAGTACTAAATCCTAAGTAATAGTTGTTGTAAAGTCAATAGGATGATGGCAACAATATTCTAATTTTAGCAATTAATATAGGATTAGAATAATTCTGTACAAAAAAAAAGTGATTATGTCTTTTTCTGTTGTTAAAAGTGTTTCCAAACTTTACTGAATTCAATTAAAATAGTATTTTGCACTACACATATCTACATGTAATTTGAGAATGCTAAAGTAATGTATAGAAGAAAAAAGGTAGATAAAGGAAGATAGGTTGGTTTCCAGTTCATTAGAAACTCTGTAGTGGAAAACCAGTATTTGCTAAATGGAAGACAGAAGAAGTAAAGGAAAAATTTGTCTCAAAGCATCTCGCTAAAAAAAGTTATGTGTGATTCATTAGCAGCTGAAAACACAGTATTGTATAAGTCAACTAGTATAGTAAAGTCATAAGAAATTTACTAGAAACTAATGTTTTTCTGCAGAGCTTTAAAAGCCACTATCAATTTTCATGATGTAATGAACTTTTGGTGATTATCAGGGTACCACACCAGAATTATCAGTATGTCTTTGGTATATAAAGGGGAAGGAAGTAGAAAGTAGCTCTTTGAACCAATTTGAGTCCACCATAAAAGTTCGTAGTTTGATTCCCAGAATTGGGACATGGCCTATTTCAAGACTATGAGCACATTCATGGGGTAGGTCCTTCCCTTACATCTTCTGATACAAAAGCAAGAAAATAGCAACACCTTGGCTGCGCTTTATGCTGTCAGAATTTTCTCTATAGAGATAGCTGTCTGAAAGACATCAGTGGCAAGAGTCCAATTCATTGCACTGAATTAATGATTTTATCTTTAAAGTTCAGTCTAAAGTTAAATATCTTTGATTTTTTGCTTTGTTTTGCCTTTTTTTTTTAAGGCAGAACAACATTAAATCCAAGTTGTAAGTCATAAAGCTTTACCCTAAAGCTAACCAGAAGATGGTAGTTGAATGTGAGATTTTATTGTCTTGATACTGTAGATCGGAATAGCTCCAGAAGACTACTTTTTTTGACTTAGGAAAATTGCAGACTATTTGTGCTGGGTTTTATGAAAGTTTTACAGAACAATCTTCTGGTGGATTTCTTGAAATTTTTTGATTTATTATCATTAAGAAAAACCTAGACTTATCTTTCAGAAAAAAAAGTAAAAAATCAGTTTTCATTCCATTACTGTTAGCAGACTATCAGTTGCTATATTAATAGTATTATCCTCTTCAAATTATGCCAGGTAATGTGATTTAAATTTTAAAAAACAGTCACCATACATGAGCAAATGAATTAAACCCTCAACCTTGTAGCACAAATCTAGAACAAAACTGCATCACTGGCAGCTGCACATGAATGATCAGGGCATATATTTTGGAATCTGAGAAAGAAGTAATCTACGTAATGAAAGGTCAGTAGTTGTAAGCATTAACATTAAATGTTCAATTAAAAGTAAATTAACTCATGATCCATACAGAGTGAATTTAAAATCAAGACAGATCAATTACCAAGGATTGACTCATGCATGTGTCCATCGCCTAAAATACTACAGACATTTCAAATTCTGATTCTTGTGGAAAGGTAGAAAAAGTCACTGGAAATAACATTCATCTTTAAATATCTTTAGCCATTGAATTTTTGTGTCAGCTACTTACCTATCCTCCTTTCAAAGTAGGCAGACCAACACAGGTACCTCTAGAGGATAATTCATAGTTTCCTGAACTACATGTCTTTGGTAGGATGAATGATCTTCTGGAGGTAACTTCTTGAGGGACTAGAATAACCTAAACTGTGGCATTAAGCATAAAAAATGCCTATATTTAACAGCAAAGTCTAGATGAGATGAATCATACCTCAAGTGTAGCCATATTTTAAAAAGTACTTATTTCTACTTCTTTTAAAGTAGTTCTGAAAAAGATTTGATAGTAACTGATAACATATTCTCACTATATAAAAATAATTTTCTTTGTAATTTCAGATTTCCATTGGGAATAAAGTTCTGTATTTTATTAGAAGTAATTTGTGACTGTTATTATGGTCTCCTTAAAAAACTGGTAGTGGACAAACTTGAACAATTTTTGAGTTGTCCTTAAGGGATGTCATGATTTAACCCCAACTAACAGCTATGCACCACACAGCCACTCACTCATTCCCCCTGTTAATCCATAGTAACTACTATGAAGAGAATTAACTCTATCCCAGCCAAAATCAGCACACAGGACAAGATCCTAAAGGTTTTTGGAGAAAAAGTTGAGATTAATCTATGTTTTGAATCTAATTTTCACCAAGTGGAAACAACTGAAATCAAGGGAAGTGTGTCTTTCCAGCAGATCTTCAGATCTGGACCATAAATCCTAGGTAGTGGCACCTTCCCACCAATGAAAGAATGATTACATTTTAAGAGTAATTAGAGGAAGATTCTTCTTTCTGCAGGAATATTCATTCACAATGAAACCTTTATTCCTTATAGACATTTGAGGAACAGGTGACATATTTTGAATGTTGTTTATGTCTTAATTTGTGTGATCTGTCATTTGTGTGAGAATGTCATTTGAAATAAGGAAAAAGAGTGAGTAAGAGCACAGCAATAACAAAAAGGTACTAGAGTAATTCTGTAGTAGCTGGTAGATTATAAAACTGTGATTTCATTGTTTGCCTTTTCTACTGTCTTGGGCAGTCATAAAATAGTGAACCAAGGAACAGGAAAATTACAGATTTTTCTGCAGATCTTGGCACACAAAGTGACTAAAAATTACTAAATGAGATATTTGGAAGAATAGGCTCAGTTTGAAAGAAAAACAAAACATATTTTTTCTTTATTATAATCATAACAAAGTTCAGAAATATGAGAGGCGAGAAATTTTAAAAAATGGAATAGATAAAAGGAAATTTACAAAATTATTCCTGAACTGAACTATTTTTTTATTATTATTTTTTATTTCTTTTTAGCTACACAGCTCTCTGCAAAATATGAAACAAACTCAGAAAAGCTTCAGTGTTTTGTTATTTTTTGATGGGGTGTCTGTGACTTCCACTGAAAAAATAACTTATAATGTAAAAAAAAGAAGAGAGATAGTAGAAGATTCCACAACAGGACTCAGTGTTATGTACAAGTTTAGAAAGGGTTCATATTTTCTCTTTCTTTGCAGCGCCAACACTGGGGCTTATCTCTTATTTTAAGATAGGTAGCCAAATGAAGATAAACAACGTTACTTCATTTTTTTCTCCTCAGTATGAGCAGTCTTCTTTTGTCAATTCTTCCTCCTCCTTTTTTCCATCCATTTTCATTAACCACTTGTCAGTTGTTATTGGTTTCCTTTGTTCTTGACAGTGTTTCTTAGTGCAAGTTTTCTGTTTCCTGCTGATTTTGATTCAGTTCTCACATTGACAAATAACACTTACACCGGACACATGAGACATGCCAAAAGCCGTCGCTTGGCACAGAAAACACACTTGCAAAAATCTGTTTTTATAACCCACTATCCTTCATAGTGGTTCTTAAATGATTTGGATAAGAAAATAAGTCACAGAAATTTGTCTTATATAGACCTACATAATATCATTAAAACAAAATTACCAAATAAAAGAAAAATGCACAGTTTCAATCTCATTTGATCCTAAATGCTAAACGATTTTCCATTCAATATTCAGGAAATAAATATAGCAGCCAAACTACTACTACATCTTGGCCACTTCATCAAAGAATGTAAAAACTGTAGAGCAAGAATCATGAAACAACTGTATCTGCCTGAGCACTGAGTATCCAGTCTAAACCACTTGTGTAAGTTACATCTTAGTAGTTGCTGGTGAGCAAGGAAGCTTTACAGGGTAATTTATATCCTGTATTAGATATCTGAAGTAGATGGGATCACCTAGTCTCTTTGTCTTATAGTACATGTATTCAGTAATGCTATGTGATATATATTCTAGACCTAACATTGGTTTAGTACTTTGCACCACAGCCATCTGCAAGGTAGATGCAGTATGACCATGTCCCATTTGCAAAGTTGTCTCAGAAGATCTTACGGGTGAATTCTGCCAGTCTTTCCAGTAGTTATTCCCCTCACACCTAAAAAAATGTGCAATTTCTTCTTTTTCAAAATGCATGATGCTCTTGTGAAACAACTTATTGTTAAGCACTTCCATAATTGTGATTGGCACTTGCTTATCAATCTGCAATGTTTACATGGGTGCAACATTTGGCCTTTTGAAGCATAGTGAAGGAAGCCTGCAGAATGAAAACCATCTAAGGTTGCCATTATAGCATAAATGGTTGTAGCAGCTTCAATGATCATACTGCCCTCCAGACACAAGGAAGGTTATTCTATATGCTGATCTCTAAATAGATAGATTTCACAATTGAAACAGCTAAACATACATATGGTGAGAAAAATCTTTCTGAAACTGCCATTGAAGTTATTGTTCAACATGGGTTCATAGAGGCTTTTCTGGAACAAAGATCACAGAATCACAGAGTATTCTGATTTGGAAGAGATGCACAAGGACCATTGAGTTCACATCTTGAGTAAATGGCCCATACAGAAGTCAAACCCACAATCTTGGTATAATAAACACCATGCTCTAACCAACTGAGCTAATCTCAGGGTCATGTGTCCTTAACTTTCACATCAACACAATCAATATCACAGTCAATGAAATTAAAGGATACTAACTTTAGTATTCTTCATGTGCATTTCAATGATCTGTACCATTTAATAATAAAAATAAACATAGAGCTTAAGATTCTTTTTTTGTTGTTCTTTATTACAATGTTTTTTGCAACTTTCAGACTCTGTGTGTATATCATAGTGTGAGTATGCTATGTAAACTCTATAATTTTAGAGGAATTATTTAACACAATAATGTATTGATTTAGAACAATTTAAAAAATGATGTGATAGACTGAAATGTTGTTAATGTCTTAAACATTGTCAAAATCATAGAAAGACATTTTCTTAAACTGGAAGGAAGCAACTGCCTGTCTAGGACCACTGAAGCAGCCCCCTTCCTCTCCCCCCATCGTGACAGAGAACATAAGGCTATTGTCTAAGTATTGTCTAACTATTTCAGGTCTAAGAAGAAGTAAACAAAGCTCAGTAGGTGGAGGAGGAGAAGGGTTTGGGGTGTGTGATGGTGAAATCTCTCTACACAAAACAGAAGGAGTAAAGCCACAGGGTTCCACAGTGGTGATACCATTTCTATTTAATCTCTCTCTGTCACCCTCTTTCTCTCCCCTGTCGCCTCCTTTTCCCTGTTTCTTTCTTTCTCTCTCTCTCTGCCTCACATTTGCTGTTAAATAAAATCCATACTACTGACTTTGGCATATGGTCTCATTTGCACCTTAATTCAGGCAGAGGCATTTCTAATAATTTTTATAACCGGATCATAACAAACAGTTAAACAGTAAACAATTTTGCTAAATACTTTACTTCTCTTCTTTTTTTTTTTTTCTTTCATTTTACCACTTAGACTGGAGCTTGTTTAGTTTATTTCCTCTTTTCCTCTCCTCTCATTTTCTTTTGAAATTGATGACCTCACTTTAATGATGGAAAAAAATTCTCCTAAGTAAAAAAATCAAAATCTCAAACTCGAGTTCAAACCACTCTCTGAACTACGTATTGGACATCAATTCTTATTGAATAATAGCTTCCCATATCCTTTACTTCAAGCTGTTAAGTACATTTTCTATTGGACAATTTAAAGAATTAATATGATTGGTATTGTTAAAGAGTGTAAATCTGTCTTTCTCAAACCATGCTGTTAAGCAAGTCTTTCTTGATGACGATCTGCCCGTTCCTTAACATGGGGAAGTAAAGGACTGTTTCTTCTCCCATGCTTTACATCATAAGCCGCAAACAAAGAATGATGTTTTCATTTCCAAGTGAAGTTCTTTTTCCAAACTGCACTTCATATCAATGGAATTTCATACAAACTAACCTCCCAACACCAAAATATTTTACCCAGAATATTCTGGCATAAACAAAATCAACAGTCCTTTTATATTGTTGATTGAAAATTTCTCTCTCCCTGAAGTTCTGTTCATGTTTCCAGTTTTGTCATTAGGTCTTATTCTTTCCTTTTCTATGCTGTCTGATAGGACAGCAGAGACAATGCTCAGCCCAACCACTTCTGACTGAGCATAAGAATTTTATAAAATACTTTTGCAGGAAAGAGACCTGGCTATGCTTATCTTTCAAGAGCTGTTTAATGCTAGTCCCCAGCCTAAGTAAGCCATAGTCTCAGTGAATTTCAAAGACAGTTTCTGTGTCTTTGCCACTGTGCTGATAATCATCCAGGTACAAGCAGTTATGGTATCTGAGGATGCTACCTTGAAAGACCTAAAGGAAAACATCCAGGAGGAAATCTGTCAGGCACACTGAGCTTTCGTATATGAGAGTTTCAAGACCTTCATTGAAAGAGGTGACTAAGTAGGTAGAAACATAGCAGAAGGAATTTTGTCTTGGAAGAATGATGTGGGATTGGATCGAGGCAGGAAGAAGGAAGACGTGTTTGTGTCAATGCTTAATCAGGTATTTGAACTTTTTGATCTACTGCAGTCTGCCTCTTCCTTTTTTGAGGCAGAAATGGCATGTTGACCTACTTCCCCATAAGGTAATAATTGACATCATTCTTGAGCTGTACAAAAGATACCAAGGACCTTGTCCTACTGCATCTACTTGTGAAGCTCTGAAGGGCAGTAAAAAGGTGATTTTCTTGGCTAATGTTGAGTAGATGTTGTGTTGAGATAATTAATGTTTACTTGATATAAACCTCCCTTCAAATTTTGTGTAAGATTAAAGGCTTCAATAAGGGCAGTATCAACTACTGACCATATTTTAACTCTATTCAAGCTCTATTCAAATGTTTAAAAGAAACATAGACACAGTTTCAGGGGATTTTTTTGTGTCTCTAAGGATGCAGAGTGCAGTGGATGTGGCTACCTCAATCTGTAAAATCCCAAAATATGCCAATATTATGCCAATAAAATGCCATAATATGACAATATTTAGACTCATCTTCATCAATTAGTTCTAGACAGTTTCACAACGAATGTGTTCACTTCCAATAACTATTCACTGGCTGTTCTGGATACATATTGGTCAGATGTATAAATACAAGTTTTAGATACTTCAATTACCGTTTGCCTGGCAGGTGACACTAGAATTTATAACTGCTGGATAGAGAGGAGGTCACACAGTAAAACCTATAAAGGAGATCGTTCTAAGTCTGTTATGACATATCCTTCTTTGAAAATTGATGTGATCATAGTGTGTATTGGAATCATATCCACCTTTAATTATTTGTGTACTTCAGTTTAATTTTTTAATTCTGTGCTGATCAAACCTCTGATATACATGCAGTTTAAAAATGCTGTGACAGAATAACTGGCAAGAAAATGAGCTATACACTTTCTATGACAGGGTAGGCATGTAAAAGGGAAAAATATGTTAAAGGATTTTTTTGTCTATAAACAAGTGTTAGAGAATTTTTTTGGTGGTTGTAAAGGGTTTATGGATGGTAACATTATTATTACTATTATTACTACTACTATTATTTTCCTCCACAGTGTAGATTATACATTTTGTTTCATGGTGATAAATTTCAAGTTTTATTGTTGTTGAGTAAATAATTTCATTGCTCAGGGGAGGTATGAAAATTGGCACTTGCTTCTAAACAGTTCTTTCACTTAGGAGTTTCAGAAACACCTGCTAGAAATAAATAAAATCACGATGAACATTTTATATTTATTATTCCTTTCATTATTTGCAATAATAGTGATAGTGATAATTTAGAATAATGATTTGCTGTGCAATTCCTTTTTTTGTCTGTAACAGTAATGTAAAATAAAATCCAAGGTCTTGTCTAGGAAATTGAATTAATTTTCTTCCAGCTGGTAATGCCTAAAGTTCCCATTTTTCCTATTCTGCTTTGAATGCTGAAAGAATATCTTCATTTAGACAATCAGAGAAATTTATAGACCTTATGTATATATAAGTAATATAGGTGTCCAAGGGGAATAAGGATATTTATGTATTACACACTTACCTGACTCATGCATACTGTGAATTTGTCACTCGGAAGCTAATATTCTCTAGAGAAAGAAATGTGTTTCCCCTTTAGTCAAGAAGAAGTTTTTTTTCCTTAGTTTTGTTTTCCAATGTTTAACAAGGTCATTGGTGCTTTTATTTACCTTATATGTTAAGGAATGCAAATAGCACATAAATAAATCTACTTTATAAAGGCTATATAATAAGGATTAAGTGAACCATAATATGCCAGAAAAAGCATAGCTTTTTTATCATTTATTTCTATTTTTATAAAATCTTTAGAGTACTTTTAGTTGCTAATCATTTCTGTATCACTACACAGAGAATAGATTTAAGTAAAGTATTCTTTTGGGGGCCAACTGGAATACGTCTTTAGTGCTACACATTTTGAAGTAACCTTGTTTCTTCCATGACATGGATGTACAAGCAACTTATATACAAATAAGTATTTTCTCTCTGCATATAGACATCAAATTTGTTATCGTTGGATGTTAACATTTCTAACCTTTAGGCACACTGCCATCTACTATAACCTTGGTCCCAAACTTGAAGGCCAGACTTCTTATGTAGAGTATAGAGAACCTGGTGCCTACCAGCGAGATTCACAAAAGCTAACAGCTACTTACAAGATGGGAATGCCAAGATATGGAAGCACTTTAAGACAGGTATTGAGAACCTGTCTTATTGGCATTATATATTTACAATAAAGTATCCTCTTCAGGAAAAAAAATATCCAGTTCCAGGTCAGCTGTCTCACAAATCCTCTACTCTACAAAATCTTTATTTTACTCCACAGTCCGGAGCTCAAAGCATTAAGAGAGAGGAATCCATTTTCAAACATTTGTGCTTCCTGATTTGGAGTTCTGATTTGATCAGATGGTTGAAATCACGTCTATTTCAATTGCAAATAAGTGTTCTAATCTTTGAGGTGCTGGATCATCTGGTATGAGTTTGTCTTGAAGCAGTTTTACTGTGTATAAATTATTAAATATTCACTGGCATAGGAATTGAAGGAGAGGTCTCCCAGTATCCCATGGGAGTACCCTAATCATCAAGATATTGGATATCCTAGTGTAAACTCCTCTAGGTATACAGTTGAAGTTATTTCTCTTTGTATAAATAATTAAACTGAATTTTGGAGCAGAAACTTGTAACCTGACTTTTCTGTATCCCAGAGGAGAACACCAACCAACAAGCTGTACAATCAGGTTTGCACTTTCTCCTTCTCTTTCTCAGTCCCACTGAATGTTCAATTATTTAATAGGGAGTGAAACAGTCTCAGCTGGCAATTTTACTAATCATACTAGCTAATAGTCTGGATGCAACGATATTTCTTTGAACCTCTAACTGTTTCTTTTTTTAATAATTTACTTGTCTTTATAAATCGGACAAAAAAGGATTTTTATGATCCTAAATAACACAGTTTGGGCCAAATGACAGTTTCCCCTGAAATCCAATCTCATGTAGCTCAGGACTGAGCCAGTAGGAGGGAGGAGACAAACAGTAGAAAAGATTTTGAACTTTCCCATGAGGATGCCTAAACCCACAGTGATTCTGAAATTGCGGAATAGTACCTTCAGTGGGGCCACAAATCAGGAAAGTAAGAAAATGGAGACAGAAACTTATTTTAAAATATTGTTTTTTAAGACCAGGTGCTGTATTCAATACCTCTAAACATATGTATTGAAAGTACACTTCAATAATCTCAGATTCTTCATTGATTTATGTCTATTAATTATAGATAAATATGGGTATATCTTGGTAGGAATGTCTAAAATATAAAAAGGATGTCTGTGTAGTAAAACATAAATTCTGTACATAAAAATAGGTGTAAAAAGAAGGCAGTAGCAAGCCTGAGTAAATAGAAAGAAGTACCTAAGACTACAGTTTTAAGCATTTGAGACTGATATGTAACTTTTCCAAAGAAGGTTAAGCTGGCTGGCAGCTTTATATGTGTAATTGTCTAATGTGCAAAAGCTTACAAAGCCTCTGATTGTGAAATGTAGAGTACGAAGGATCAAATTTTATATGTGGGTAAGAATAGAAATTATAGCTGTAGCAGGCTGAATTACTGTTCCTAACTTTTTGTGCTTTGGTCAGAAAAAAATGCCAGTACTATAAAGTGCTTAAATAAAAGGGAATTTAATAGTTAGGGTCTATAGGAGTCAAGATCCTTTTGATAAAGTGACTTACTCATCCTCTCTCAAAAGAAGAAACAGCATAAACCACATTGCATTCCTACAGTGAAAATACATGAAAGATAAACAGCTTCATCTTGGATGTTCTAATGGAAATGAGCCAGCAAAGGATATTGACTTGAGCTGAAAGGAGTAGACAGGTTTTCCAGAGGGGATTGTACTTACTTCAAACAACTCCAACGATTCTGAAAATCAAAGAGAAGTTTGGAAATTAACAAAAAATTATAATAATTAATAATAATAATATGTAATAATAAGTGTGTAGCTGAACAGCAGTTAGTGTTTCCTGAATTATCTTTAGATAGATACAATAGAACCACAGGTTTAAATGCTCAGTCACTGATCTATCATTAGGAGGGAATGCTGATCTGGCAGTTTGCTTCAACTACCTCACACTACATCAGAACTCCTTTGGCTATTTCAGGCACACCTACAACAGGTTCTGACTAGATTCTCACGGAGTTCTCTGAATATTTTGTTGTACAGCATCTTGGTCAGAAAGTTTAACAGGATAGAACATCAGTAGAAAAATAAAGAATACTTTGAAAGAGACACGGTTATCTAACTAAAATAGTAAAAATACAAATTCCAAATATTGGGGAGGAGGAGGAGGAGGTGTCCCAGGCACTGCAGTCCATGATGAAGACCATGGTGAGAAAGGCTGTACCCCTACAGCCTGTGAAGGCCCCCGTTGGACCAGATATCCGCCCACAGCCCGTGGAGGTCCACTGTGGAGCAGTTATCCACCTGCAGCCTGTGGGAGACTTCACACCAGGCCAGGTGGGTGCCTGAAGGAGGCTGTGACCCTGTGGGAAGCTCACAGTGGAACAGGGTCCTGGCAGGACCTCTGGAACCGTGGTAAGAGGAGCCCACACTGAGCAGATTTGCGGGCAGTACTTGTCACCCTATGGGCGACCCACATTGGGCAGCTCATTAAGAACTGCAACCACTCAGAGGGGCCCACACTGGAGAACTCCATGGAGATCTGTCCCCTGTGGCAGGTGCCCGTGACTGTAATTGCTGAATAACACCCATGTCCTTATCCTGATCAATGAATCTTTCGTTATATTTTCTCTCCCCTGCCCAGCTCTGGAGGGGACTGATAGAGCAGCTTTGGTGAGCACCTGGCATCCAGTCAGTGTCAATCCACTATATCCAGTAAGAGCAAAGGATCTATGGTCAGTAGTATAATAGGATTCTATAAAGAACTCCAAATGTGGGAACTCCAAATGTTTAATGTTTAAACCTGTAGGAAACATCAGTTTATTAATGTATTGAGATGAAACTTCTCCAGCTCTTTTTGTTGCAGTTTTTGACTTTTAATGACTGATCTAGGCTATTAAGACAGCTTTTGGAAAACAGGAACCAACCAACTGCAAGAACATCAAATTCATAAATCATATTGCCTTGCCTATGTGAAGTCTGAGCTACTGCTGCAGTAACCAGAGAGCGTGTAATTCCCAGTAAGTTGCAAGGAAACAGGTTTATGTAAAAGCAACAAACTGCTCATTTACTTAAAGAATTTATGCTTCAGCCTGTCTGCCTTTCTTTCTTGGCCTCACATAATCAGACCTACTGAAGTCAGTGAATAATATGCCACTATTAAATTTTTGAGTGTTTATTTTTTATATCTTAGATGCTTCCAGAGGTTTGAATGATGTAATTTCATCAGAATATATTTGTATGTGGACCATGCAATTTTTGATTCCCATTACAGGAGTATTTTGGAATTGTGTATGTGAATTTACTGCAAGGGTTGCTGTGGGAAGATGGGTGGGGTTAAAAATTATAATAAACAGAAATTATATTCACATCCTAACAGAAGTTATAGCAGTATGGAAATTATAGGATAAAATGCAGCTGCTGCTCCCTGGATGGAATGCGGTTGGCATTTCACAATGATTCCCCATATATACAGTCTGCAATTGTAAGTGCTGGCCAAAGGGGGTGGAATGGAGATTGGAGCAGAGCAGAGACACTGTGGCCAGGTTCTGTGGAAATCCTTGCAGGGAGAGGAGCTCGATGGTACTTTGCAGTTGATAAACTGCGTAGTACCTGTCAACCAAGGGAGATAGGAGAAGATGTCTTGCTGCTGAGCCGACAATAGTGGCAAAATTAGGCAAAATTGTTCTTAGATGAACTTGGTTCATTAAAGCCTAATTGTAATACTAACACACACCTCCATGCCAAAGTTACCGGCTTGCAAGGGACGACACCCCCCTGAGCATGTGCTCTATATTTTTTTGACTGTATCTTTAACAGCAAAGTGAGAGAATTTTACACCAATCAACAACAAAGGTATTTATGACTAAAGTCACTCAAGCTCAAACTAAACATAAAGAAATGGTATAAAAATAAGTTAAGAGGGGGGGGGGGGAATGAGGGAAGACTCCATCATAACTACTGGGGTTGGTTGACAAGTCGAATCTCTCTTCTCCCCCATGGAGACACGTTTGGGTAAGAACTGTATTCTAAGCATGCTGAATACTTGGGGACTAGAACTTGTCTGTGTATTGCTTTAAATATATTTTTTTAGTCAGATACTATCACCAGCAATCTTTAAAGCTTAACCTGGTACAATTTTATATTAATAAAGAGTGTTATTCTGTAAGCTGTTAGTGATGGTCCTTCCTGGACACTGGCAGTTGCTGGCAGCAGGTAACACACTCGAATAAAGAGGGAAGACCCGCTGAGGGGTCTCCCTTATGCTGTTGGCTTAGCTCCATTAAAAGACCAGTCAAATTTCTCTCCAATCCAGTGGGACTTTTTAGTGAAGGGTTCTCATAATGGGATGCTGACAGACTGGTTGGGCACAAGGGTCTCGGCTTCCCTGGGACACTGACAGACAAATTAAACAATAAAGTTTGAGGTAAACTCTGCACACTAAGGGTCGAGGAAATCTCCCCTTTTCACGTGACAGAAACTTGGCATCAAGAACGAGATTGCCATGGACAGGTTACTGCAAAAATACAGATGTGCCCTTTTCTAGACTGGGAAGGAGTGGGCTTAAACATTTTGGAAGGACAATGAGAAAGAAGTAGAATGCATTGAGCAACGTCAGGTTGAGAAGAAGTGTAAAAAAGGAAAAGGTAAAGGTACGATTTGTGCAGTTTTAGAAGCCTGTTCTTCTCGTGCACAAAAAGAAGCTAAAAAATTCACTTGCTTCTGAACGGATTTCTGATGTTGAGTATACTGTTTTGAAATTGGAAAATGAGGTGTTGAGGTCATCATTAGCCTTTGAGAGTAACTTAGGAGAGAAATTGGAATTTTGAGTTGATAAACTTGTTGCTGAAAATGAACTTCTTAAAGCTTAAAACTTTTTCAACGTCTTATCTGGATATTGAGACGTGGAATGGGGATATTTGGAGTGGTAGTGATGATGAAGAATGTGTGAGGATCTTGGATTCCAATTCTTGGAAGGTTTCCTTGCAGTCACTAGTTAAAACCAAAACTACAGTTAATAGTGATGATGAGACTCATACCACGATGCGTACAATCTCTTGGATACCAGCTGAGTCATTAAAATTACAAGAAAAATATTCTAGGTGTCCAGGTGAATCTGAAGTCAAATATGTGTAATGTGTTTCTCTTACTGGAGGTGTACCAAGTGTTGAGTGAGAAGGAACCAAAAAGCTACTGCAACCTGGGAGTGATTCTAATTTCCACATCAGGAAACCATGATTACTCCTTAACTGTGTGGGCTGCGTACTAGGTAGGAGGTATGGACCTTTAAGAGAAAGGAGACCCGCTGGTAATCAAAACTAATGGTCTCTCTGAGTTGGCTGCATCAGTGCAGAAGGCAGCGTGCATATGGTCAATGTATGATAGAGCTCCTACAAGGAAATCTCCGATGCAAGCCCTCCTTGGTCCGGCGTGGTTAACTCCTCTCATTTGTCTGAAAGTCTAAAGATGTCTGTTGCAGACATTCAGGATCACCTGCAAAATGACAGACACAATATTCACAGTTGCAGACGAGTTCAGTGAGATGCCAGTATCACTTGGGATGAGTTTGTACATAAAGTGGTTAGTTATGGTCACCATATGGGCTGGACTATTAAATCATCTGCAGAAAATCTGCTGAACCATACATGGCAAGTTCCCCAGCTTGACACTTCACAGCCCAATTTTAATGAAATGTCTAAGGAAAGGTCCAAATTTGATAGAGAGGAATGACTTGTGGCATCAAGCTCAGGAGTTGGGAGTATCTCAGTTTTGGTTGTATGGTGCCTCTAAGGATGTCCTCCATAAGCTTATTCAATCTTTAATCGCAGTAAAGAAAAAGAGTGGAAATAAAGAAAAACAGAAAGCTGGCATAGTCTTTCTCCAGTCTCAGGAGAAATCTCTGCCTCAGGAAGAGCTCATACCTTCTGCACTGAGACAGAACTTAATTGAGTTGGCAGAATCCCCAGCAAAAAACTCATATCCCCAGGGAGGGCAGTGAGTCACAGACACTGCCAGACTGGTTGGGCACAAGGGTCTCGGCTTTCCTGGGGCACTGATGGACAAACCAAATACTAATGGTTGAGGAAATCTCCCTCCACTAAGGGTTGAGGAAGTCTCCCCTTTTCACATGACAGCTGTGTAACCTAAAACTAAATGAGCAGTTAGGTGAAAGGTTTCTTGTAGTATCATGTGAGGACTGAATGTTCAGTAAAGTACTGTAGTATTGTAGTTGCTTCTTCACCAGTGGGAGAGTCTGTCATTTGACTCATATTTCTCACAGGACACCTATCTTTACAACAAAAATATCACTTCATTCTCAAAATATAATGGAAATATGTATTCAAGCGTGCTGTATAGGTACTCTCAGCCAGAGTAAACTGAGAACTAAAAAATGCTCCAGACTGAAGAGGCTGTGCCTAAAAGGAGTGAGAAAACAATTTAGCATAAATTACTTTTGAAGCATATTTTGAAGTCAATTTGGGAGAGGAGAGCAACATAGATGGAGATACTAATATACAGTTTTAGGGGGCTCACTGAAGGTTGAAATGCTGAAGCTAACCAAGAAATTAATTATGAAATACATAAGGAAGGGTGTTATCACAGATCAGTGCAGAGTTAAAAAGAACACTCTGATCTAGCTCTAAAAATGTTAGTTTGGGTGTTGACTAATATTGTATTGTGGCAGTCTTCCCATTGGGATCTATGAGAAGTGGGGTAAAATAATTTTGGAAAAATGCCATGAAGCACAGGTGTTCTTCAGCACTCAAACTACTTCATTCAGAGGTACCTAGGGTATCTCTGAACAACTTCAGTCTTAAAAAAACTAATTTAAAAATAAACCAAAGTGCAGTCTCCTATGATTTGATTAGTCTGTTTATGGTGTTTTTTCTTTATGAGAACATTTCTTTTTCAGCTGTTTGAGGTTACACTACATTGTTACTTTCTTTCTTATTTTTCCATGTTTACTTTGAGACTGGGCATCATATATGTGTCTTCCTCACTTAACTGATGCTACAAGCTGCTACGCAAATTTCTTGGAAGGGTGCTATACAATGAAAATACCACATCTTGTCTTCAAGAGCTAAATTGAAGACTTTGAAAGCCAAACCCTAAGTCCAGGTAAAATGTAGAAAAGAGGCATTATTAGAACACACTCTGGATTGTGTCTATACACAGCTTTGTTTTTCCACATTGTATAATATAATCCAAAATCTTCAGAGATCCAAGAATCAACAGCTGTCAGAATAAAGATTTCCATCTCTGTTTGGGCTCATCTTTCGATATGGACATTGCTTTCGGCTATCTGTGCTTGCCACACTTGCTAAGTTCTCTGATGTACTCTGCAAATACAACACAGTGTACATATTCAAAATACACAAAAAGCCCACCAAATGTCCATGCTGTGACATTTCTTGCTGAGAGCAGGCTACCACTGAACTGTCCTGGCTTCCTACCTGTTTTTGTAGAAAGCTTTATTTAAATCAGTATGACTATAAAAGTTCTAAAGAGTTGGAGGTCTTGTCTACAGATGAGATTGAAAATTTCCTAGTCTGTTGCTTTAACTGCTACCATCTTCCAAGGGACTTAGGCTAAGATGTCTGCATTTTGGATGTGAATATAACAGCACTTGGGCACATGCTAACAGATAAGTGGGCTTGTAAAAAACTTGCAACACTCCTTGGTAAAAGATATGGATATCATGTTACCCAGGTTTAGACACATTAGCTGTCCAAGTTGCTCAGTGGTAAAATTAACCACAAAATTTTACATTATCTGTAGAAATGGAAAAAGATCTCCAGAGACATATTGTGAAGTCCCAGAGTCAGCACATATCCTAGATTTAATCCTAGATCTTTTCTGCATCTTGACTGATGAAAAATATGGTTTATATCTCATGGGCCTAGGAATGAAGCTTGTATAGGGAGGGAAAAATGACCACCTTATGTACTAAAAGTTATCTTTTTTTTTTTTTTAATGTTGAAATAAATATTTTTCCCTATTATATCTTAAATTTTGGAGCAAAGAGGCTTCCAACATTTTAATGACAGTCTTTTAATTGGTGTATTTCCTGTTAATTGGTATATTTAGGTACATAGTATCATTATCTCACTATTTCTTTGTGTTCTCTGTCCTTTACAGAATTGTAGAACAATATAATCTTAGAATGGTTTGGGTTGGAAGGGACCTTAAAAGGTCATCTAGTTCGAACCCCCTGCCATGAAGAGGGACACCTTCCACTAGACCAGGTTGCCCAGAGCACTGCCCAACCTGATATTAAACACTTTCAAGTATGGAGCAACTGCAATTTCTCTGGACAATCTGTTCCAGCGTCTCACCATTTTTATTGTAAAAAATATCTTCTTTATATCCAATCTAAATCTACCCTCTTTCAGGACAAAACCATTGCACTTCTCCTGTCACTACAAGTCCTTATAAGAGGTCCTTCTCTGCCTTTCTTATAATCCCCTTTATATATTGAAAGACTGCAAAATTTTCTCCTGGGGCCTTCTCTTCTCCAGTCTGAACAATGCCAATTCTCTTGACCTTTCTTCATAGAAGAGGTGCTCCAACCCTCTGATAATTTTCGTGGCCCTCCTCTGGACCCGTCCAAGGGGTTCATGCTTTTTGTTGTACTGGGGACCTGAGCTGGAAGCAGTACTTCAACTGGGAATGAAGTAGAGGGGTAGAACAGTGGCATACGGAGAGGGAGTAAGGCCCTGTTTTCTGATTATATAGGCTTTTACAATGAAAGAGGATATTTTTTGCCTCAAATACTAGGATCTCAGCCTGTAGGTGCTACTGAAATACAAATAAATAACAACTGAGTTGTTAACATTTTTATACTTTGTTCAAGATATTTCATTGACCCAGCTAGTGACACGTGAAGCAGCACAACAGTTTTAAGCTATGTTTATGCCAGAAATTAGTGATCCCATTAACATAATCACTGCAGCCACCTTTCTCTGCAGCAGCTGTGCCATCGGAGTCTCTTTAGTTACATAGATTGCAGCAGCAATAAGAGGTAACTGCTGACAAATAGAAAAGGATTCTCAAAGAATGATGAACCTCTGAGGTTATGGGAAAATGGTTAACTGCTTAACAGGAAATATGGATGGCAAATGGGAAGTGAAGTGACATTTCTGCCTCTTATCTGGTAAAACATTACAGACCAATGTTTGATTTAGAACTTGTTCTTATCTGATTTTTAAATTATTTTTTTCTCAAATTTTCTCTTTGATATTTTTTCTTTCTTCTGGTGTTATGTGGATGTCATCATTGATGCTGTGATATGTGTGTTCAAAGCCTGTGATAAAGTATATTTGTAAAAATACTTCAAAACACATCAACAAAAATAACTGGATTTTCTATGGAAACTTTGACCTCAAGCTTGTGTCATTTCCCGACAGTCCAGTTTTTTTTTTAAACTGAAGATGTTTCAACCTTCTCCTCTCGAGTTTTGAGTTCCTGCTGTTGTCAGAGGGCATACTCAGGACAGGTACAGAGACATGACTTTTGCATTAAGGAAGGCTGCTTTTGAAGTACAGTCACCTTTTCACAAGGTCCAGCTGCTCCTCATTACGTGAGGACACAGTTTAGGTTAAATTATCCAGTCCTTCCCCATCAACATAAGGCAGAAGACAACTCTCTACTGGCTGCTTCCCAAGACAATATTTTACTGTGCCAAAGAGTTGACACAGGCCTTATGTGGTGGGATGAAGTGGAATCACGACTCCCATCAGAGTTAATAGGAGTTTTACCATTTTCCTGACTAGATATAACATTTCATGAAAAGATTTTGGGGCATTTTTTTCCTGATAACTTGTTATTTTAGGCAACAATCTGTCTTGTTTCTGCACTTATTCCTGTGAGGACACACATTTTATTAGACTTACAAGAACAACAATAACAAAAAAGTTTTAATGGCTACTTAAAAAATATAAACTTGAGTTTTCAAAGTGAAATTAATAAGTATTTTTTTGTATATGTATATGTATACATGCTTTGTCTGAGTTTGGCAAAACAAGGAACAAGGATGAAAAACATTACACAATAATGAAAAAAAAAAATCCATTTTCAAAATTCTGAAATCAAAATGGTGCTAATACACCACAGGGCTCAGTCCCCATCAGGGACAGGAGAAAGTACCCCTGGAAAATTGGCAGCTACAGCCTTCTCTGCAGCCTTCACTGCAGATGTGGTGCCCTGAGCAGTGGCACAGGCTGGGGCAGGCTGCCTGGGGAACCACTGTGACAAAAAGGACCTGGATGCGGTCATGGGCAGCAGGATGAGCATGAAACAGCTGTGCCTTTGCAGCAAAAGTGGCCAAGAGCTACTGAGCTAGCTAGAGTTGTCAGTAGGTCAAATTGAGGAATATTATCCTGTTTTACTGGGAATTTGCCTTTTTGTCTGAAGAAGTAAAAAAAAAAAAAATAGGGGGAGAGTAAAAAAAAACATAGGGAGAGGGTAAATAACCTTCTGATATCTACAAGTAGGTAACCAAAGAGATAGAACCAGGCTTTCTACTAAGGTATCCAATGAAAGAATGAGAGTCAGTGAACATAAACTGAAACAGAAGATGTTCTGACAGCCTAGCTATGAAAAACCAAACCAACTAACCAAAATGAAACAAAACAACTTCACGATCAGATTTATTAAGCATTTGCATAGCTTGTCCAGGGAATCTGAGTTCTTTGAGTAACTCGAGACTACTGGAAAAACATCCTAAATCTCATGTTTGAATTTAATGTCTCTGTTTTGAGAAAGAAGGTGAACTGGGTGACTTCTCAAGATTCGAATATGAATGATTCAGTGATTCTACAGTTTTTATGGCTGTTCAATAAAACCAATTTGACTCAGTAGTATGGGATGTCAGAATGTGCTGGTACTCTGAATGATTATCAAAATATAAGCTGAAGGAAGTCGATGAAAGTTGGATGTGTTTATCTTCAGGAATAGCTGAACCTAATAAAGCAGCATTTATCAATAAGCCTCAGGCAACATGGCATTTTTTTAATATAAATATTTTATCTATTCTGTCACCTTTACCTGAGATGTTTCAATTCAACTAAAATTGAGAATTTGATTTTCATTTCCTCTTCTCAAAGATTATATATGACTTCCTTCAAGTTTAAGATGATTTCTTATGGTCTGTTTAGATGTAAGGCAACTCATTCTTGACATTATACAAACCAAATTAAATTCATATCATCAGTAGTCTTTGAAGTGTCAGTTTTACTAATATCTCCATGTGTTTGCAGAATAAATATTTTGATTAATTTTAGTATACCGAGTAAGCCTATATCATGCCAAATGCTACTGTGATGTCATACCTACCTATATGCTTATTATGTTCAGATAAATATTTAACCTACGTACATGGCAAGACTGAAAACCAGCCTTTTTTTCTTTTATAGACTTTACATAAAGCAGAGTGAAACACACAAATATGTAAACACAACTGGCTGAGCTGAGATCTAGACCCAACACTGAACCCATTCCATGAGTTTTCACCTATCTCATCTGAACTGGAGATGAATTGACAGTGCTTGAAGCTCTTTCCCTCAGGTACATTCAGTCACATTACCTCACTTTTAGTTCCCAGACTCATCTCCTTCGCTCTGAACTCAAATCTCTGGACATCCTCTGGACCTGGGTCATCACTTACCATATTTGTGTCTGTTGATGGACCCTGTTACCAGCATCTAGGTGCTGCCTGCTGTGCCCATACCCCATAGGACTGTGCTCCTTGGTGAGGGTACAGGTCAAGCTGGGTTTGACCAATTCTCCTGGAGCCGCTGCTCTCCAGCAACCAAATCTTAATTAAGTAACATTTAAGGTTATATCCCGAGTGGTGGCTAAAAGAGCCCATGAGGTCAGTTCTCAACAGTTGTCAGTAGGTCAAATTGAGGAAAATTCTCAACAGTTATCACAGTGCAGATGATTCACAGCTAAACAAATAAAAATAGAACATATTTTTGATATCAGGGGATTTCTTCTTTTTTCTTTCCATCAGAGACTGTGTCCAATATTTTTGACACTAGTCATAACTGAATGTCTAGGAAAAAGTTGAGGACAAAGCAAGTAGATGCTTCTTCAGATATATCCTTTTAAAATTTTTGTCTGAAGTGCTTGAGATAAAGGTTTCTCTGAACATCCTCAACAAATTTGTCCAATCAATTTTTGAACCTAAGTAAAGTTTTCATGCCTACAATGTCTTGTTATAATGAACTCCAGAGCTGAAGAAAGCGCACCTTTTGTTTTCAACGTCATGAAAAATATGATTCGACTCTTGCCTACTTTTGAAGAAACTGGGAATAATTAATTTCTCTCTACCTTCTCTGTGCAGCTCAGACTTCTATATATCTCTTTTCTGACGAACAAGGCCAAAGAATCAGTCTTCGTAACTTCTATTTGCGTGGAACTCACTCTAGCCCTGAAGTCATCCCAGTTCCTTTCAGTTAAAGCCTTCTACGCTTATACCTTTCTAATAACAGAGATTAACTGTCAAATGCTTAAATCTGTGATTAATTTATGTACTGGCATAAGGATGCTTCTGTCTTGCTGTAATACTTGCACGGTATTTCCTGGGGTTTATTTATTTGCTTGCTTGTTTGTTTTTCTTTATTGATATTGAATAGACTTCAAAGAATTATTATAGTTTGTCTTTTTTTTTTCCTAAGGAGGCAATACCTAGTTCAGAATACTCTTTCCTCATATGCTTTACTTGTAAGTTATTGGCACTGAATATCATCTGCATAATAGGGATAATTATTAGGAGATCCTTCTACAGATCCTCATGACCATCACCAAACTTTATAAACTTGTAGTTCTTTACCATTTTCTAGTCCTTTTCTGACTTTTGTAAATAAATACATCATTCTTTTCTATCCAATGCTTCTTGAACTAGGTGTAATATGAAGATGATAAGAATTTCTCTTAAGACCGGTTTTTACGGGTAAAGGAAAATTACTAATGAGGACTAGCGTGAAGCTAAACAGCGAGTAAATGCAGTAGGTCTATAACAGGATGTTTTAATTAGTGTTTTTATGAACTAAAGTATGAGGAATATATTAAAATATTTAAAGTTATGATAAATGGGCTTATTCACAGAAACCTGTAGTTAAATATCTCTTACCATGAGAAGTACTTATAATTATTGTGATGCTTTCCAAATACAATATCTAGAGTTATCTTGTTAGTAAAAAAATTATTATCAGCAGATTCTGGAATTGGACAGTTCGCACATACTCTAATAACTTTCTCCTGATGGGTGAAAGGACTTCTTTTCCTTGCAAGGATTGATTTTAAAAAACACTTTAAACACTTTTAAGTCAGTAGACAAACCATCTCATTGGTTGGACTGATAGAAGTACATAAAACAGTACAGAAGTTTAGCTCATTCCTAAAGCTGAAGTGCAGTGGGCACATTTCTTAGAGATGTAAGAATAATGTCTTACTCAGTTTTTCAACATTTCTTATTGTTTAAAGTAAAACCTTCTTTGCTCATGTCAGTGACTGCTTACCTGAAGTATCTAATTCCTCATTGTATTGAGATCCTAGACACCTAATTTAGCACTTAATATTATAAAACCTAGGCTGTGCAGCACACCCAGCCTAAATTTCTTGGTACTTTGGAATAGAAAAGAATTTCTAAAACAGAATATCAGCAAGTATTTCCACAAGGGGACATTCATCCTTGTTAAGGAGAAAATACTGTTACGAAATACCTTGAGAATATCTTAATCCTCAAGTGGTCCAATTAGGGTTGCAATTACAAGATGAAAGAAAAAGAAAACAACTTAGTGAAAACAATCATGATAAATGCATATCTCATTTAAGATTTTTTGCATTGCCTTATTTCTAAAGTAAATATAGATAACATGAAAGCATGGAAATGTAGGAAGATGTGTAGAGAAATTAAATGTCATTTGCAAATGTAGGAACACAATCCTGTTGTGATACCAGAAGGAAGTAGAGATCAAGTTGGTTTGTACCTTTTAGAGTTAAAAATAACTTGACAAAATCATAGAATCATAGAATGTCTTGTTTTGGAAGGGACCTTAAAGATCATTTAATTCAACCACCCTGCCACAGGCAGGGATTCTGCCCACTAGATAAGTTACTCAGGGCCCCATCCAACCTAACCTTGAACAGTTCCAGGGATGGGGCATCCCCAGTTTCTCTGGGCAACCTGTTTCGGTGCCTTACTACTATCTGAGTAATAAATTCTTCCTAATATCTAATCTAAACCTCTTTCAGTTTAAAACCATTCCCCCTTGTCCTATCGCTATCTGCCTGTGTAAAAGATCACTCTTCCTTTCTCTTACAAACCCATTTTACATACTGGAAGCCCACAATGAGGTCTCCTCACAGCCTTCTCTTCTCCAGGCTGAAGAATGCCAACTCCCTCATCATCATCAAACAGTTCCTGAATTTTAATTGTTTGCAATACAATTTCTTTGAATTTCTACTAATTTTAGTCATCTTTCTCTAGAGTACTTTTTCTTGGACTGGTAAAACAGACAAGTTGATAATATATCATATTTCTTACCTTTCTGTCTTTGCAATTATGTGGTTAAAACCAGTTTAATGAGAATGTTAATTTAAATTTCATCCATAAATCAAATAGCATCCAAAGTTTTGATAAGTTCAGAATTATGTCACTTTTTAGTGTTAACATAATACAATACTGATGCATCATCATGGTGCATCATCCCATACTTCTCTGCAACTTGCAGCTGTCTAGAGCAACCCACAGAAGACCTGAAGACAGAGCATAATTTTCTATACTTCTGAGGCTATGTTAGGAAACGATCTCTACTCTGAAAGCCTATTTGTCTTAGAATGTCTTTCATTAGAATTGAATGGCTAATTTCATTATGCATTCCCAACACTTCTCCACCATCAACCTGAATTCCTCTCCATCTCGGTAGTTACCTGCAGCAACGGATGCATTTGTTTAAATTGATATCACTCTTTATCCTGAGTCACTACCTGGAATGCCCTTATGATGCAAAGTTTGCTAATACAGATATTTCTTCTCCATTTACCTTCACTTTCATGAATGGCTCAGATGAAACCTAAAAACCTAACTTTTTACTTAGAACTTTTTCACTTTCTGTAGTTTATTCATTTTTTTACTTCTTTGTGATTTCCTATTTCCATGTTTTCTCAAACGTCTTAGATATATTTGGCTGACAACATATAAACATGAAAAACTGTTTGAATTTATCTTTTCATGTGAAAATTAGGAAAGAAAAACAGGACTTTTCTGTTTTCTTTTTTTTCTCTCTTTTTTTTTTTTAATAGATAATACCAAACATTTCAAAATAGAAGGCACAGCAGTTTGATTAGTCTTCTTATTTCTTTTAAACTTACTGTGATTTTTAAACATATTGTGACATACTGATAGCCTTTGCTGTTAGCATCAGTCCTTATTCTCGGGAGACATCCAAAGAGCAACCTTTGGATTTTCAGGTTTCAAGATGATGGAAACCTATTTTCAATTTCCAAAGACAGAAGCTTGGCAAAAAGTCTTTTAACTCCTTTAATAAGAATTGTCAAAAATGAAAGGATATACATGGTGTTCAATTCTGATAAAGGTTTGACATCCCTGACACAGAAGTTTTAAAGTATCTTGAGAAAACAGACAGGAAAGAAACTGTTAAGGCAATGGCAGTATATCGTGGACCAATTAAAAAAAAAGCTAGAAAAAGAAATCACCTAGGCTTGCTTGTAAAGAAAACTGTATATTAGAGATAGAGATATTTTTACTCTTTTTTTAAATGTATGTAATGTGTTTCTTTGAAAGTTCACACTTGATTTAAATTGAGGTGTTGGATTTGAACATTTAAACTGTAACATCCAGCAGTATGAGAAAACATTTCAGCAGATATAAGAATAGGAGCATACATTGCCAGTGAACAGCAGCTTCTGGGTATAAAAAGCAAGAAAACAAAAAATCTGAGTGGAGAAAGAGAGAAACCTAATTTAAATAATAGTGTAAGAATGTTAAAAATTAAAATCGAGCTTTCAATTTTGAAAATGGAATCTGTTTTTCTCTTGGAGATGGATTGTTTAGAGTTGATCCCACAAACAGTCCAACAATAAATATCATAGCTATAGCATAGACACCTAAAAAGACATTTAGAAAGCTAGTTCTTGCCAGAGAATTATAAAACTGAGAAAGTAAAAAAAATTCCAGTTGAATAATTTTATAAACTTTCAAGACCTTCAATTTCCATCATACCTGAACATGTTGTTTCTTCTATACAGTTTGACTCAAGTGTTTCTGGAAAGCAAGAATCCTTTTTACCAGCCTTTGTGCACTTTGATTACTGGAACCGTTATGATGCTAAAACCCATGGATTAGTGTTGACTGTAAAACTTCATTGCCTATATGAGAGTTTTTAAACTAAAAACAGTTAAATAGATTTCTTAGAACCAGTAAGTTTATAAGTCCATGAATATGGAATATTCTTACAAATACATGATCCCATGATGTTCCATGTGAGTACACTCACTATTCATACATATTGATTTAGTAATCCAGATAAACTGTTTCAGCATCTGTTATCTGTGAAGTGTTTGCAAATTACAAAGTTTGATTGTGTGTTAGTGCTTGGATTTGTCATACTCTTTCTCCTTTTTTAGAGATTAACATTTTAGAAACAGTGCACTTCAGAGGGTAAATAAAATTGGAAAAATTCTTCACCCTATAATAACACCGAAAGAGTTCTCACGATCATCAATTCTTTTCAATCACCATATGTTTGAACATTCAGTAACAACTGAGTAAATCTCTTCAATAACGGTAGATAAAATTTAATTTATTTCTGATGTATAAATCTTATTACCACCCCCCCAAACCTGAATATTTTAATAAATATATGCTATTAATTTCCTAAATTGTATTTTTATCATTAATCCTTTGCAAACTTTTTCTTCTTGCTATGTAGATCTTGCAAAGAACTTCAGTAGAATAGACTTGATAAGTATTTTAACAGCAAGGCAGACACATACTAACTATTATAATCTGTTGAAAAAAGTCCTGGTTTTGTTGAAGCTATCTCTATACCCACATTGGTCAATGTTCTGTTCAAAAAAATGAGGAAGAATCGCAAATGTCTCCATTCTTTAACTTAGACATTTTTAAAGTGAGACTTCTAAATTATTTATTTTGAAAGAAATATATTTTACCATTTTTGTTGAGGCAATCTATTTTTTAATAAACATAAGCAACATAAAATCTATTCTTTAATCTAAAATATTTCCAGTTAACCATCAAAGTTACAGCAATACAAAATGCTGTAAGTCATACGTGCATATTGGGTATAACTTGTCCTCATAGAAACCCATACATTTTTGATCTGCCCTCTTTTCCAAAGTACAAATCACTGAAGACAAATGTCTACATTTTCTGCTTGAAGCTAGTTCTATTGCATTACATTTCCTACCCAGTCAGTGTGCCTTTCATCTTCCTTTCACACAGGTCTCTCAAGTGAGTAGAAAACGTTGTTGATATTATAACACCTGGGTTATACACTGAGCAAAGAATAAAACATTTCTGTGGTTCCCAGCTGCCACTATAAAAGTGAAACTACTGAGGAAAATATACGTCGGTAACATGCACGTCTCAAAAAATTAAAATATCAGAACAGATCAACTGAATAATTGTTCTGTTTCATAATCAGGATCTAAAAATGCAGGTGATCTTCCAAAAAAAAAAAATAATTTTGTGCCAGAATACTTAAAGATAACAGGAAAGCTAAATAACAGCTCTTTTATGGCACCAAGGGGATCTTCAAGCCTTGATTGCAAAGCTCATTTTTCTGTATATAGGTCTATAGGTTGTTGCCTTTTATTCATCATGTACTCTATCAATTCAACCATCCATTCTGATGAACAGACATGCACAGAAGCTCTCTATTTGGTAATGATTCATCTGTGCCATGTCACAGAGAACCTCAGTGCCACTTTATTTCCTGTGAACAATTTTATCATGTTTACTCTTAGGTGAACTGTGATTCATGAGTGTCAGCATTTCTTTTTTCTTATTTTTCAGTTTAGCACCCTATTACTTGCACCTTTCAAAAGTGTAGCTATGGCACAGTTTGTTCAAGCAAAGCAGTTTACTGCTGTAGGATGCAGGTATACTGGGAAATACAGATCAAGAGTTTCACCTCTTTTCAGAAGAAATAAATAATGTCCAAGAAATGAGAGCAAACTGGAATCAGGTTAATAAATTTTCTTTCCTGAAAATCAAGGTTTCTGAGTATGTGATTAGTAGAAGGGCTGTGCTGAAGTTATTTGCTGGTGGAATTACTTAAAAGTGAAACTTCTATTGAATAAAAATGAGGGGGTTTACTCAATAAAATTGAGACTTTTTAAAATTAGGAAGATATTATAATGAAAATATGTTAACAATCAATCACACATGTTAGTCTAAATGCTTGTGATTACTCTTCTTTGTAGGGCCTGAACAGAAAGGTGATATTTTGAAAAAAATTCTCTTATGAATATACAAATGATTGGAATAAAAGCCAATTAATTCTGTTTTATAAATTTCTTTGCATTCCCCAAGAGGCAGTAATGGTCATTATTTATCTTTCAGCATTCAGTCGGAGACCTCTAAAAAACTGATAGCCTTTTTTCTCTTTGCAAAAGAGATCTGAGAGCAGGATAAGAACAAATTGCACTCTCACCCTAGAAGAATTAAAAACCTTGTTAAATTGTCTCTTCTAAGTAAATTTTCCCAGATGAAAAGAGAGGTTGTGATGCAAATTGACCGGTCATTATCGAGTGTGGTTATGGTCATATTCTAAACAATGAAAGTCTGGCTCTCAGCTAAGGTAGTAACTTTTAGGCAGGCTGCAATTACCGTATACAGATAAGTGCTCATATCATCCTCCCACTGCCCCTAAATAAACTATTAGCAGATGCTGCAGAAGTTTTTGTTTACATAAAATATATACCTTACTTAATGGTAGAGAGGAATGACCCCACAGAAGCACAGTGAACAGTATTGCTTTACCTTCAATTGTAACATTCAATTTACAGTAATTGCCTGCTTCCTAAGTTATCATTAGAGCTTATTACAAAAGAGTCTCCTTGAAATTCACTAAAGAAGGTATTTGTTCTGACTTATGTTTTTCTTAACGATTGAACTTAGAGAAAACCTTTCTAGTATAATCTGAGGGGAGATTTTGTTTCCCTAATGTATGGCTGAAGACATTTAGACATGGAGATAATAAAACAAGCATTGCAAATTTGTGTTGATCTGTACAGAGAGGGATAAAAGACTTGAAACCATAACAAGGAATGAAACAGGGTACCTGATCAGAGTCACTTAAGCCTTCTAACTCTGAAGAAAATGTTTAACCTAGGATATAAAAACTTTCCTACTTTATTGACTAGACTCACAACTCTATTCTATATTACCTTTATGTAATATAGAAGATAAGAGTGGAAAACATGTACTTAGTCCTTCATAATTAAAAAAGAGAATTTTTATGTGAGAGTTTGCTTCAATAGCTAAAATAAAGTGTTTATCCCTTTATTCCAGACATAAAAACATTTGAATTAACTTTTTATACAAAAAGATGGCCTTAAGCATACTGGATTAAATAAAATGTACTAGAAAGTTGAGTAGGGCTGCAAGAATACTCTGATCATTTACTTGTTTGATGGCAGTGTATGTCTCACAATCATTGCTGGTATGCAATTTTGTTATTTCAATACCTGGGCAATTTCTTTTATTGAAAATTCCCAAATTGCCCATAAGTTTTTGGAGTCTCAGTAAGGTTAGGCTGGTCTAGAGTCATGAAGTTTGATATACTAAAGAACCTTGGAGTGCAGAAACTCTGATTGTACATCAACATTTGAATTAACAGATAAAGAAACCAAGGAAATTAATTATTTCACTAGCAGTGTTTCAAAGAGCTCTAGGTCTATGATGATCATGAGTGCAGAAACAACTAATTCATAGTCCTGTGACATTCTGCTATGTCTGATATCCAGGATTCAACAGGCAGAAATGCTTCAGTGGGCTGAATTTAATACTATTGAATTATATTTCAATGTAAATTATGTTAAAACAAGAAACAGAAGGAAAACAAGCTTTTGACCTGAATCTTAAAAGTGTAAATATCTCCCCTTTTCCCCCGAACTCCTTCCTGTCTTCAAATAATAATAAATTAATAAAATGAAATGTCTGTGTCAAATATTTAGGCAAACGAGTTGACTGCAGCAAAAATGGTATCTTGATCTGAATTAAGTGGATGAACATTCAGATCTAGAATCAAATTCAATTCTTCAGCACAGCACTGCTATGTAACCCCTCTTTTTTGCGGCAACCTCTAGTAAAGCAGTAAGAAACACTAAACTTTTCCTTAAAGCAGGATACCGACAAAGTAGCAAGGAAATTTTATTTTTTGCGTCAGTTCTATAGTTTCAATTATTTCTGTCAAATCCAAGAAGAGCTGTACCCTTCTTTTTATCTTTTCTTTTAAACACTATTAATCCACTCCATAACCATCATTTTATTTATTCTCATTCAAAGACAGAATCAATCTTTAATCCGCAATAATTATTTCACTCTGGTTCCAAAGTTAAGCTTGTTCCTCCTGAACCTCAGAGTTTGGAGATTTGTAGAAAATTAAGTTAGATGACTAGCAACAAGCTTCTTATTTTTATCTCTCACGCATAGTAAATGACTCTCATTAAATACTTTGAGCCCCATCACTGCGTAGCAGTTAAACACCTTCTCACATTTAAGGAAGCTAGAATATCTGATTCAGTGAACTTAAAATCAAATGACTATTTATATTTTACAGAGTGGGATGATTATCCACCAGCTTCAGTTTTGTGCATGCTGAAATGAATATGTAAAAATATACTGGGCAATTGATATCACAGAATCATAGAATTGTTTGGGTTAGAATGGACCTTCAAGGTCATCTATTTCCAACCCCCCTGCCATAGGCATGGACAACTTCCACTACACCAGGTTGCTCAAAGCCCCATCCATCTTGGCTCATCCCTTTCAGAGATTGGGCACCCCCAACTCTGGGCAACCTGTTCCAGTGCCTGACCACCCTTACAGCAAAGGATTTCTTCCTAATATCAAAACTAAAGCTATTCTCAGTTTGAAGCTGTTTACCCTTGTCCTACTACATTCTCTTGTAAAAAGTCCCTCTCCATCTTTCCTGTAGGCCCTTTCAGGTGCTGGGAGGCTGCAATTAGGTCACCCCAAAGCCTTCTCTTCTCCATGCTAAGCAATCCAATTCTCTTAGTCTTTCTCTATCAGAAAGGCACTCCATCACACTAGTCAACTTAGTGGCCTTCCACCGGACTCACTCCAACAGGTCCGTGTCCTTCCTGTGCTAGGGACCCCAAAGCTGGATACAGCTCTGGACTATGTAGATGAGTATATTGATATTAAATAAATCAATTATATTTTGCTAAGATACTGTATTTCTAAACAGAATATAGCCAACGAAATTCTGCTTGATTATTGAAGAAGTACGTTGCAAGACAAATGTTGAATCAATTTTGATCAAAAGCACATATGCTATTTGGTTGGTTGAATATTGAAAAAGGATATTTTTCTGATAAAATATATGGCACCTCAATGATCACACATACATTTCCCAGATAAACTCTTAAATTATAGCTGGGAATTATTTACCTAAAAAAATGAGCTAGTATATCTTTAACCTTAGTGTTTTAAAAAATATACCTAAATTGCAATGTCTTATAACAATATATGAAAAAATCTTTAAATGTATAGACTTTAACAAGTAGGGTTCAACCTCTTCTGTATTTTGACAGCTAGTCCATTCTTAACTCTTCCACATGAGTTGTTACTACTGTAAAGTGATATGGACCCACTGCACAAAACTACTGAACATTGAAAAGATCAGAGCGCTGAGGTTTACTACTGTCTGTCAAAGAAGGGATGTGGCAAGTTATTAGCATTCTGATATAGCACTTCTCTGGCAAACTGTCATGGGAACAATGAGGCAGAGCAGCATCAGCCTATTGTCAGGATAATTAGAATAATGAAAATATGAAATAATACAAATGTAACTGCCATCCATTATATTTTTTAAAATGAACTTATAATTTGTCTCATCTTCATTGAGAACTGTAAAATATTTAAGGAGATTGAAAAAAGAAAGAGAATTCACAGCTATATTTTGTAGTGTTTCTTTGGATTGGCATGAAACTTCTGAACTCTACACTATCTCAAGCTGTCACCATGAAATTACATTTATCAGCCTTGTTGTTAGTGCTTAATATCGGTATTATATTATGTGTAAATAAACCACTGTGTAAGTAAAGAAATAACTCCATAGAGTAATAATATAGTAATTATGGGAAAGTTAGAACATTTGAAGATAAACTATTATTTCAATCTGAAAATATTTGTTGCAAAACTTAAAAGTGTTGTTAATTTGAAAAGAATTTCTACTCTTTCCTCCTTTGCAAAAGTTGAGTCAGCTGTATCTGTGCCATTTCTGAATAAATGGCTTTACAACCTGTTCTGACGAAGTACATCTGAGGGAGTTGCCACAGACTCCCAACAAAATACTGTAGTACTTCACAGTCCTCACTGCTACACATTCTAACACAGACTTTCCCTTCCATTATTTAATGTCTGAGCTGCAATGAGTTTTGAGAAGGGAATAAACTTCTTAGAAGCAATGTTTTATATCTATGAGCACCACTACCGTCTTTTCCTTTCTGTAGTCTAAATATACTGAAACCTTTCATCTTTGTTTTGGTGTTTGATTTTTCCAGACCTTTGGCAAGCCTCCTGCTCTCCCTGAGAACCTTTTTAGTTGAACCACTCCTTTTAACTTGCATTGCCCCAAATTTGAAATGCCAAGGATTTATCAACTCTGAACACAGTAAAATCACTGTTTTATACTCAACATTCCTAATTCTGGACCCATGAATAGTGTTTGCCAACTAGTGTCATAACCTGTTACTCTAGAGAATCCTGTTCTTTGTTGATTTCAATTATCCTATCTTTTGTGGTAACTACCAGTGCTATTAATGATGATAAGAGAAATATGTTCTGATTTAGATTTCCATTTTGCTTGCAATAAATTTTTTAGTGGAAATGTGCATTCAAAACTGTATTCAATTTTTTTTTCAAAGAATTTATTAGAGAATTTAATCTAATTTTTCTTTAGCCTTTTAAAGCAGTACATCTATTTAGGTAAGGTATTCTAAGAAAACAGAATTTTCCTTTAATTTCAAAGGATATGTACATTATGGTAAATTAATATAATGTTGCACAGAAGACAAATTTTATCAGTTTCTGTGAATTATTATTGATCTAGTCATATTGTGTCTTTTAAAAGTTGTACTGATGAAGAAAAAGAAATTTTATTTCACGTTTTGTGGAAAGTTTTCCTCATCTGAATAGTGGATATATTTGCTGAAACCTGTAATGGTTACGGTATTACTTTCAGCTATTTTAATCCAAACTAGAAATAATCCTCTTCTGTGCTAACCTCTCCTTCCGAATCAAAACTCTGAAGATTTAATACCAACATTTGATTGTGCCCCCCTTGTATAAAAAACATAGTGCAATGAAAAAATGCTATGTTCATAAGATAGAGAGGTACTCAATGCAAACACCGTTTATTAAAATAAAAAGTTCAAATGAAAAGTAGAGCCCCTGAATACAATATATTTAGTTTCATTTCATAGAAGTCAGGAAGGAAAATCTTGGATAGAAAAGTTTAAAGTGGCACTGACTGAGCCAATGGTTTTCAGGTGCCATTTTGCTACAAACGTCTCTTGGCTAATTAAGCTAAAATCCTGTTATTATATCAAATAAAAAAGCTCTACCATTTACATTCAAGGGACAGGAATTACAGAATGACTCAGCTGCCTCTCCATGTCAACCTCATCTTTTTTAGTTCTTTGTTTACAACTGACTCATTTATACCCCAACAAACACAGAAGTTCTCAGTTTTTAAATTAAACCATACAGAGAGGACAAATGTCTCCAACTTTTACACCTAGTGTTGTAAGTGGTGTCACAATTAAGCTTTTTATAGCAGTGACAGAGCACTGTGCAGAAAAGGTTGTAACAGTCTCCTTGGGGACTGCAGCTGATTGCCACCCGACTAATTGAAATTCCTCTGCAATGACAGCTGCTGCTGGGCTGCTGTGGAGCTGGTCATCCCCTGCAGTCATCGGTGTAGTCTGAATTCAAGTCAAGCAAGTTCCTGTAACCCATAGGCACCATGAGGGCTCTGTGCACTGAAGTTGTGGTGGACATCAGTCTACTGGCCTTGGCGTGGATGCCTCTGACATGTAGCACCATCTGTCTGCCCTGTGACTCAACAGTTCAATACCATCATGCAGTCTTCACTTTAGCTGGAAATAGTTTATCTTGCACATCCAAAGATGGAATTAAATACGTGTAAGATGCTCATGAAACACTAGAAGGGCTTATATAAGTAGGTTCCACATTTTCATTTATAAATGTCACACAAGTAGGCACAGGTGAGGAGTCCTACCTAGAAAATAAAATGACAATTTGAAAATGGAGTTGAAAATGAGTCATCAGCATCACAGTCTGAGAGTTTGTCTTTTGTTTGTTTTGATTCAATTTCATTCCATTTCCCTTTTTATTACTGCATTCTATCACTTGTTGAGCTATAAAAAGGAGAAGGCATATTTCAATTAACTACAAGATGTTAACTGAGTGATCAATAAGTGTTTATCTCAGCACTTCCCAGGCATTAACTCTTCATATTTGTCACAGAAAATAGGAAAGATTTTTCAAAGCTGAGCTCAAGGATATTCGTGGAAATGGCATTCTATTTGAACATCAGAATTTCATGGAAATTAGTATTGAAATTTTTACTTTTTAAAATTACATTTTAGTGTCAAGAATCTGTAAAGAAAAGCTGTTGACAATAATGTCAAACCATTTTTGATTATAAATCCATAACTTCAGATACTGTTAGTATAAGCTGTAAACCTGGACATGTAAATGTAAAATCTGCAAATGTCATTGAAAATGTGCTTTGAATAGCTTTTTTTTTAGTGTTAATGTTTGTGTGTGTATTATTTATTTGAAATAGCAGTAATACTGAATAAATTAGTAGGAAAATGAAGATAGCAGAATTGGGACTTACATAACTCATTATCACAAGCTGATCTAGAATATGCATCCAAACTTCAGACACCAGGGGACAAAATTCAACCTCTTCCTCTGCCAGAAGGAGGAAGATAGAAACTCTGTCCTCAATAGGAATACCCTAACAACAGTTTTGGGGCTAAAGAGAGGAAATACACATAATACACTATTTAAGCAAACACATTTAAGGATTCATATGACCACAGAGAAGAAATAGACATTGAATTATTTTCTATGATCTTGCTTAGGACATTATTTTAGAAATTATGAAATATTTTGTTTAATCGTAAAATCAAGAAGTAATATATTCTTTAGGAAATAGTGAATGGATATAGTGTTACTAGATATGGTACTGAAATACATGTATTTGAAGTTGGAACAAAATACAGATCTTTGCATACAGAAATTATTATAGTCTAGAAACTTCTTCCTGTCTCTATTTTCCATTTCTCTTTCCATATATTTTTCAGGATTTCCCCCCCTTCCTCACCCTCCCCAGATATAAACTTAACCTATTCCATCAGATTTTGGGTGACAGAGGCTATAACTTTACCAGCCGGTCTGTTTAATGGTTACCACCCTTATTATTAGCAAGACTTTAACTGTCTCACTGCAACTTAAGCTGTTTTTTATTTCCCATCTGCTTTGAGAGATTATTCTATTACTTTTTGAAAGCCTTTTATGTTCTTGAAGTCTGAGCATCTTCAGGGCTGGAAATCATCACTCTGTGTATTGAATAATGCAAGTCTTTCTTTCTCTCTTTCTCTCTTTCTTTTTCTTTGTTTTCCTTCCTTCCTTCCTTTCTTTCTTTCTTTCTTTCTTTCTTTCTTTCTTTCTTTTTTTTTTTTTCTTTTTCTTTCTTTCTTTTTCTTTCTTTCTCTCTTTCTTTCTTCTTCTACTTTTTTTTTTAATTCCCCCCCCCAGAAGGGACTCCTGTTCGTATACATCTGTGTGATGGTTTTTTTTATTTCTCAACAGCATGATACTGTTGACTCATGACCTAAAATATTTTCTGAAGAACTGTTACCAAGCCAGTTATTTCCTGTCTGGTATTTATGCAGTCAACACTTCCTGAGGACATCTGTGAGCTGTGAACCCTGCTCTATGGACCACCTGCCAGTAAACTATGTGTTGTAATGCTCCATACCAATGCCAAAGTACCTTTTGGAACTCTATACGGACTGTGGTATTTTTTTAACCTCTCCATATCAACACTGAAGTTAATTTTAGAGGAAGTATCATTCTGGACCTAATATTTTGCTGTTTAACATGATTTACAAAACTATGAGAATGTAAGGCAAAGTGAAATTAATGTTTTTCCTGCAGATTTATAGCAGGTACAGAAAATTATTTATGTTTCAGGTTCTTGCTTTTCTAATAACTCAGTTTCCATCCTATGGAAAAACCTGGTGATTTTACAGATGCAATTTGACAGGGTTAATGCAACACCAATGTCCAGTCACTATCAGGATCTGGTGCACTCTCCTGAATTGTGTAACACTATTTAATGGCTTAGTAGCTCCAGAACCTCCACTAAAGTAGGGCTTAATCATCTGGGATTTTTTTTTTCCCCACATTCTATTAACCATGAAGTCATCTGAGCTCTCTGATAGAGTTCTAGGCAGTCCAGGATTTTGGACAGGATATCTGCTCAATCAGTCTCTGTATATAGAGACACAACACTGTTTTCGGGTTTGTGAGCATAGGTGTGAAACTGGATCATTACCGTGTGCTGATTCCATGGTAGTAACCAATTCTTCAGTAAGAGAAAATCATGAAGAGGAAGTGGCTGATGGGTCTTCACAGTATTTCAGGGGGTGTGCTGACCTGCACACCTTCTCCACAGTCTCCCTCAGCAAACGCTCCAGTCTTTCAATTCTATCATTGCTTCAACATATGCTGCAGATCAGCTCCTTTTACACTCCTACTCATTTAAGAAACCAGGAGTCTTTTCTCTCTTCATGATTTCATTTTCTGTCTTATGGCCAGAAGTACAGCAGGGAGTGATGGAATATGAGATGAAAACTGGCAAAAAACCCCAATCGTAACTGCAGTTTCACACACACACAAATACAGCCTGCCTATCTATTTATCTATCTATCTGTCTATCTATCTAGACAGACAGACAGACAGATACAATATAGGTTGTAACATGGTACGGTAAGTGTGTGAGCAGAAGATAACAACAAATACTTTGAGAATACAGGCACAGATGATACTGTGGGTTTTGGAGACGTAGCTGTACATCAGTAACAGTCAAAATCTGATCACTAAAGGAACACAACCTTGAAAGCTGGACAGAGCTTGTTTATGGTGTAACAAAGAGAACAAAAAACATACATGAAGCAAATGTAAATCACCCCATGTGCTACCAAAACAAAGGCAATAACACAGAACTTAAATATTGAGGGAGGGGTGTGATGAATGAAAAAAGGAGAGGAAATATTCTAGTAATGCCCTTGTTTTAGGAATGCTATGCCTGATCAATGCCATTGTTTATCTGCAGAAATTCTTCTGTTCTCTTTGGCAAAGAATACTGTTTTTTTTCATCTGTGTTACAACCCACCCTAACAGGCAGGAGTAACTTTTGTTTTATTATTAAATCCCTTGGAGTGAATGAAAGTAAAATGGTACTAGATGATCAGTGTTTGCAGATATATATAAGATTTATTTTAGAACAGTTTGGTTGAAAAGCAAAACAGGTATGTAGCTGTTTTGGTTGTTACTGTCTACAGTAACACGGCAATATAAAGGCATAAATGTGTGACAAAGGAAAACAGGTATTTAGCTATTTTGGTTATAATATAGCCACCTAAGAAAATGTGTAAGGGAAAATAGAGAAGGAAAGGGAGAAAACAAAAAAGGTTTTATAGTCACCACTCAGAGGTCTCTGTCAAACTTGGTTGTTGTGGTCACTGGTGTCTTAGTCCATCAGGGAGTACTGTGGGAGAGAAGCCCATGAAACAAAGTTTGATGTGTTTATATACCCTCAAAAACCCTCCTGGTGCCTCCCCGAGTGTGTGTGTGTGTGAAGCTGTTTTTGCAGAGGCATGATGTTTTTGGAGAGGCTGGAGTCCCTTTTTTCTCCGAAAAGTGTTAGGTTTGGAGGGGGTAGAGGAAGGGGGGGGTGGGGGATAGATTGTACCTCAAAGGCATCCCTGCCACAATATCTTCTCTGGGTAGTAATTTGTGTGTGCATACAGGGCCCCTTTTGACACAGTCTGGTTCATAGGAGATAACATCACATACCCGGAGAGCGCCACTGGTCTCCTTTAGATAAACATCACACACCTAAAGAAGCATCAGACACCAAAGAATTCACCCATAGGGCCTCCTCCCCTCAGCTTTCAATCCCCTGGCCGGGGGCTTGCACAGCTTACTCCAATAGCAATGTTTTAAGGCAATTTAAAAAGTCCGGTTCCTCACAACCTTCTTTCACTGTATTTTCCTATCTAGGTACACGTAGTGTAATCTTTTACATTATAACTAGGTGAAGAAAGAAAGAATCTTTAAAAGCTGAGCATGTGTTTTTCTGGTCCAGTTTTCCCATGTGACAAGGTGATTGATGCCATAGAACTGAACCAGATGGGTGCTGATAGGTAGGTCAATGGATATCTTAATAGATTGATATTCCCTTATATTTTTATATTTGTTTACTGGAATGGAATCCTACTCTCTATAACTGATGAACTTCGTTGATTTGATAGACCTACAGGGATTTATTAAATGCCATAGACAAGGAAAGAAAACATAAAACTCAGATATTGCAAAAATATAATCAACATATATCAGTAAGGAAATATTACTTATTCAGTACTAAAAAACTCAGTGCATATCTTTTTTTAAGGCTGTAAGCTAACAAAATTTGTTGGAAAATACAAATCACTAGCTTACTGAAAGTTCATAATACTAGAGGCAATTTCAAGGATTAATAAATTTCTAAGAATAAGAAATTGTTTTTGTTACGTGGATATTAATTTGATATATATCATAATCATGTCCAAAACATTCAATAGAGGATAATAATAAAACCTGAAACCACTAACTTGATGTAACTCACTATTTGTGAAGTACAGCTCTTGTTGTGTACAAAATACTTGTGCAAGATTTTGTTACTGTAAAGTACAATCATATATACTTTCAGTGAGAAATTTGGCATGTAATACTTCCCTCATCTGCCTTCTCAGGAGCACACTGAAATAGAATCATGGAATAATTTAGATTGAAAAATACTTTTAAAATTGAGTTCAACTGTTAACATAACACTAGCAAAGCTACCACTAAACCATGTCTTAAATATATAAGACAATATTTTGACAATTTTTTTACTACTATGTTTTTAAGATGGCGACGTGCTATTTGATAATAGCATAGAATTTCTAATATAAAAAAAAGTTTTTCTTCTGCCCTAAATAATGCACACCCACATATCCATACATACTTATATGCCTATATAAAATAGTAGACATATACAAGGTACTGATCAACAATAATGAGAGACTTTTTGATTTCTCATCACCTTTCTTTTCTACAGTTCTGCATTTCTTAAAAAAACCCTAAAAATTAGGTGGAAAATTGTAGTATTTCATACATTCCTGCAAAGGAATGAAACATAAGAGAAGTATTATTGAAATATATTTTAATATATTGCAGAAGACAACAGTGCAAACAATTATGTTAAGGTTTCAAGCAACTGAGTGGTCATAGCAACCTCATTTTAATCAGTTATACTAGCACAAGGTACTGCTTCCAGTACTCACTGGGCATCAACCATGAAGCAGCAGCAGAACTGATTTGTTCCTACAAAAATTGTGAGAGAGAAATCTTGTATATGAAAAATTGGTAACTGACCATCATTTTTTGGACTGTGAAACATCCAAATAAAGTCACCAGCATTTGAAAAAATCCTGATCAGGATGGGGAATGAGCACAACCCATGCTTCAGTAAATGGATAATCTGATGTTTCTAACTCCACTTCTTCATTTAATTATTTGAGAGGATTTGAATTCCAGCAAACACATCCTAAGTGGTACCAATGTTTCTGAAGAATTTAATAATCAAAACACTCAAACTACTTCAAAGACTATTTTGGTTGCCAAATTAGCTTTAAAGCTCCAGACTAAGCAGGAGGTGATTTTCTCAGTAGAAGAAGATTGCTCATTAGAAGCACACTGCTTACATGCCAGACTTGCTGTCTGGACTACAGGCTGTGAGGTGTGACCCTTTCCAACAGAGGCATGTCCATCACTGCTCTGAGTTTTATAGTTTCTGTATGATTTACCTTGCACTTAATATTTTTCCCATATCATAGCCTCATATCCGTGTGGCTGAACTAACATTATTTAGAATTATTTATATTTAGATTGCATTATTTTATTCACTTGTAATTTCTATGTGAAGCAGACATAGCACTGAAATAATAATGTACTTGTTTGAGCTGGTGTGTTTCACAAAACCATCCTCTATCTATAAATCTACTATATATTTATTTTTAGAATCGAATTCCATTATTGAGGGATCATATCAGCTAATATCTAAATGAAAGCTAATGAAAAATTATTGTTACTTTGGCTTTTTTCATTTTTATTGCATCACTTATAAAAATTGACATGTTCAAATTTATCCAAAGTTTTGTTATAGCTTAGATAACAAGAGGAGTATGCATAATATGATCTGTGAAAATTATGCTGTGTCATCCTGAGGATCCTCAGCTGTTTTCTATTCAGAGAAACATACCTTGACCTTTAACAAGAGCCAAACTAAAACTGATAAAATCCCAGGAGTACAAATTGTTTTGCAACACAAATATTGTATTATTTGAGCCTGTCTATTCCAGTAATTCAATTACACTGTCAGAAAGAAAAGCTTTGCAACCTCCCTAGGTTTCAGTCTTCTTTTCACTTCAAGTTGTCTTGACTTTAGCATCACAATAATGGTAACAGAGAAATGCAAATTAAATGTAGGTAACTACTGCTAGTCTCATTAAACTCTCACAAGAGTATAAAATTTAGTACAGCTTAAGTAATACTTGGAAAGAATATGAAAAATGCAGAGTAATTGTACACTGTAGTAATAGGACAAGGAGTAATGGGTACAAATTGAAAGAGGGGAAATTTAAGCTAGATATTAGGAAGAAATTCTTTACTGTGAGGTTGGTGAGATACTGTAAGAGGTTGCCCAGGGAGGCTGTGGATGCCCCAGTCCTGGAAGTGTTCAAGGCCAGGTTGGATAAGTGTTTAAGCAGCCTGGTCTGTGGGACATGTTCGTGCCTGTGGCAGAGATGGGGAGGAGGGTGGGGAGGGGTTGGGACTAGATGACCTTTAGGGTCCCTTCCAACCCTTAACATTCCATGATTTTATAATCCAACTTTTGGCTTAGATATCCAAATGCAGATAAGGTTAAATAAGGTTTGTAAGGAACTGCCTTTTTTATGGCTGAAACCAGCTAAAACTGCATGTGCTGCCATTCATTTACACCCAGGTTTTTCACCCTCAGTGTTATAATCTGTACAGACTTGCAGTTATTTAAGTATGTCTGAAAAAAAAGACTATTAATATACCATTTATATGTTTCCCTGTATCACTATAGGGTTGGAAATTTAAACATGACAATTTTCTTTTTCTTCTCACATTTTTTATCTCACTTCCATTTATCTCTGAGGATACATATGTTCAATCTAGTTTTGCTACCACATTCTTTTGCTTTTGAATCAATGGTTTATTTTTACCTTCAAGATGATCAATTTTTTCAAGCACCCTTTTCCCTGAAAAATAATTTGTTCTATTTCATTTCTCCATTTCCTCAGCTCTTTTTCTGCCCTATTGTGCTTGCTTTGCTTCTATTTTTGCCTCTAAATTTTTTTACATTCTATATCTTTCAGCAGCATGATATCCCTGGTTAATTAATACTATCGGTACACTACTTTTATTCACTATTATTCTCACATGGAGTACCAGCAACACAGTAATAGCATTATCCCACTACCTTTTTTTTTTCTGCTGCTTGTAATGTCATGTGGAATGGCTTCATAAAATCTCTGTCCAGGTACTGTTAATCATACTTTGCAGGTTTTGTCTGTTTGGGGAGAAATTCTGTCAGATTTTCAGCAGATGAAAAGTATTTTGGCTAAGTCCTGGGACTCTAAGGACCTACTTCTGTCAGGAATTTGCTAACTTTCAGATGATAAATTCCAACGGATCCTAATGGGACTTGCGATCACAGTCCTTGATGCTAATGTATTCCTCTCTCTGCGTAGTGCCAACAGTTCACACTCACACTACACAGTTTCAAAGCAGTCACTCTAGTGACCGAAATCTACCAAGTCCAGTCATACAAAGAATAAAAAAGTGCATCATACACCAGCAGGGGTGTCTAACATTAGTGTCTGTGAGTACAATAGGAGAAAACAGTAACAATTTAAAGGTAAATAACTTGTGATGCTACAATACTGGCAAGATCAAACCCTACTTATTCTAATCAGGTTTCTGATTTCTTGCTTACAAAATTTCAAAGACCTGATTGTCTATAGGTATGTTAATAAAGTGTAATGCTACACTGTAAAGAGTCAGTGTAATGTGATTTCACAAATCTATTTTGTCCAATAAAATGTAAAAAGAACAAATTTCATGCTTCAGAAAATTTTATCTGCAAGTGAAAGCTATAGACTAGGATTCGAATTTTGATAGAGATACCAACTCACATCAATATCAGTCAGAGATCTCATATTACTATCATGTAATGTTTTTTCCTTCCATTTTCATTATTTAGCAGCACAGAAGTCTTGAAAACAGTGATCCAGTATGAGGAAACTAGGGGACGAGAATGCAAGTTTCTTTGGACTGCAAGGGAACAGTTACTGGCTATATAAAGACCAGCAACTAGAGTTCATACATTATATAGCAACATTCATGGAATGATAGAGAAAAAAGTACAAGTTGCAGAAGTAAAAACAGTTGTAAGGAAGTATCAAAAAGCTGACCTTTATGCTAGATCCAGAAAGGTATTGACTGTTACCATACCTAAGCAAGAAGTTATTTTCTTTTTAAGGAAAAATCATGATTTGCTTTTACAGAATCATAGAGTATTTTATGTTACAGAGACATGTGGAGATCTCCTAGTCTGACCATTCCCTCACTGCAGGCCCAATTAGATCAGGTTGCTCAGGCACCTGAACATATGAGTTTTTAATATATTCAATGATTGATATGCCACAACAACTTTGGGCAGCCTGTTCTAGTGTTTGACCATCCTTATGGGTAAAAAATATTCCTTTTGTATTCAACTAGAGTTTCTTTGCTCCAACTTTTGTCTACTGCCTCTTTTCCTACCCCTGTGCACCTCGGACCAGAGAGTCTGGCTCTGCCTTCTCTTCGCCATCTCATTGGCTGCCTTATTTTCTAGAGGTTGAATAAACGCAGTTCTCTCACCCTGTCCTTCCATGTCATGAACCTTCAATCATCTTGTTGATTTTTCTGTTGGACTTGTTCCAATCTGACAATGAGTTTCCTGTGTGAGAGAGACCACAACTGGACACAATACTGCAGATGAGGTCTCACAAGTGTTGGAAAAGGGGAAGGTTCACCTCCCTGGAGCTGCTGGCAACAGTTTGGCTTCTTTGCTAGAAGGGTTCATCTCATACAATCTTACATCAGCTCGTTTGCTTGGCTCTGCTTTCTATCCACTCTCTACTGTTCCAGTGTTTATGCTGTCACAGATACAAGGCTTTGCACTTGCCTCTGTTGAATTTTGTGAGTTTTCTGTCAGCCGATTTCTCCAGCCTGGTGAAGCCATTCTGAACATGCAGCATAGTGAGCATTCCACCCAGCGAAGTTTGCGGTCTCACTGAGAGAGCACTCCATCCCATCACCCAAGTCATTAAAGAGGACACCTTATTACACAAGTTAAAATATAAAAATCAGTGAGTTTTTTTCACAGATAAACTGATTTAAAAAAAAAAATAAAAAAGAGAGCTATAACAAACAACATTTATATTGCACTTTAGCCAATAGATTAATTTTATCCATGAAAGTATTCCAGTGATAAAAACATATACAAGATCAAGAAGACAGCCCAGGTAACTGAACATTTATAATCCATTTACATGATAAACAAACAGATGAAGAAAAACGGAAAAAGAGAAGGGCCTTAAAAAGAACCAGCAGTTTCTCTGTGTAGCAAATAATTCTGAAGCAGTTGTGGTCTTTATTTGTCCATTTTTTTGTACTGAGAAATTTTTAAGAGTGTTCAGTCAGCACTGTTCTGTTGTGATATGAATGATAAGAAAGAGTCAGTATTATTATTGTGAATGGCTGCTTTCATTTTGGTGAATTTTTTGTGCTGGGCCTTAACAAAATATATCAAAACTGCAGAGACAAAGACTGAAAAAGCTCCAGGTGACTTTCAGACTTACGCATATGACCTGTGAAATACTCTCTACTGTTTAGACTGTGACCGTGTCATCATCCATCATTTTAATCTTGTTATATCACCTTCCAAAGAACATCTTACCGAGGAAAGGAAATGTTTTTCTGACAGATCATCAACTACTTTTAGCCAGTGTTCCCAAGATTTTGTCTGCCTGCATTCCAGCCAGTTGTGTACAAAGGTCTGAAAGACAGAAATGCCATTCATATTAGATACCAGTTAATTCCACATTTTTTCTCTCACTAACAAGGCTATTACTTTTATCTAGATAAAGCAAAGAATATCTTGGTCAGTTTTTAAACAAATTGTTTCAACGTGAAATGAGGAAAGAATGTCCTACTTTGCAACTCATTCTTGCTAAGAAACAAATTTACATGTTATATACATTTAAATGAAACGTATAAGAAAAATAATGAAGTATGTCTTCCCTTTGCACCATTTTCCTCCTACTAGGCAGGTTCTTTGACCAGGAATTCAGGGGATCACAGAACACTGAATTTTCCCAATGTTTTTTAGAAAAACATTAAGTTCAGTGGTTACTGGAACATATAATTAGAAGTTCATGTTTTCTAATTTCTCTGTATTCTGACAAGCCATGAACAGTGAATGTTTTGTGGTTTTGCTCCCCAATGATGTAACTATAAATTCTTACTGCCTGTGATTTTCTAAAGTGTAGAACATTTAACCAAGTAAATAAAAAATATAAGTTTATACTGCATGAATAATGCATTAATATTTATTTATTAATATAAAATAAACAATAACTTTTTATTACATTATAATACCTTCTTGAGAAGTTCACAGTGTTCTAAAAATTATTATAAAAATAGTAAATTAAAAAAATTATCAATGTCAGCTTCATATATATGTGTATGCACATATAAACATATGTTTTGAGAGAGAAAGAAGGAAAAAGCAAGAAAATAAAATTAACTATTTTTATTTTTATTTAAGTACATTAGACCCAAGTCAGAACCTTTTGCTTCATGGGCATAATCCTAAATTCACAATTTAAATAAATGCCCCCAGTTCAGTAAAGGAACACAAATAATTACAGTATATTTTTAAAGTCCTTATGTTATAGGTGATCTAATTCAGTCCGCTAGTCTTCTATAAATTATACTTCTTGAAGGACTAGGATTTCAAAATATAACATAGCTGATTTAGTAACATAAATATATGAATAGGATAACAAAAGCAATGTCACATAACTTTACCTCTGTTATGGGAAACTACTTTCAAACTACACCTGACTTTTCTGAATTCTGTTGGTTTACTGTATTTGTGACTTTTTTGTCCTTCTGTAGGTGGCAATAACAGTTGCGAGAGAAAGAAAATCCATTTTTTTCTCAGAAAATATTTTTTTTTCCCAAGAAAATCCACTGAAAAATTACTGAATTTTAATAATACAAAGAAAAAACATGTTTGTAGCCTTACAGTGTGAAGACTATCCAGAGGGTGGTGACATGATCACTAAGATTGCCCGTGTTCTGGTTCCAAATATAAACACAAGTGCCACTTATCTATATCCTCTGTATTTTAATACCAAGATCTGTACGAGGATACTTTTACATGGAAATTTCAAAAAGACTGGAAATAATACAGTAAATAAATGTACTAACCCATGCAACATATAATGGTGTGTTTTGTGTAGCAATCAATCACTTTTGTTACTGCTCTTCAGATGCTAGTGTTCAAGTAAATTTAACTTCCCTCACTTTCTCTAAGAGCTTGCCAGCATTTTAAATACCTACTTGTAAGGTGTCACTGGCTGTCTTTTTCCCAGTCTTGTAAGCTGCTTTTGTGGCTAAGCTGGTGTGACACTGAGTAACTCAGGTTTCAATTAAACTAAAAGAAACTGAGCCACAAATAAATAAATAAAATGGAAGCTCTGAAAAACAAAATAGGAGAAAAGAAAGAAATAAAGGAAAAATGATACAACAAAACCCTAAACCAAAACCAAGAGGAAAGCCAAGAGGACTCCTTTACTTTACTCTATCAGTTCCATATTTACCTATTGCAGGTATAAGTGAATTTTTAATTAATAATAATTCAAAGACAGAAAACTTATAAGTTAGAAGTTATTTATGAGTAAAAACTTAATAATAGGGACATTTAGGAGAAAATTAACAAAATGCCAATTGGAAAAGATGAGTATTCTTTCACAGACTACAAAGTAGTCTGTCAAAATATTTCATTCAGTGTAATATCTCTACAAAAATTTCAGGAAATAGAGTCTTTGAAAAACTTCAGCATGCTAGCAAGTGATGAAAGCCATAAAAAGTACGTAAAGAAATTCTTATTTCTTTCTTCAGATCATAGTTTGGATACTGGGTAACATAAAAAAAACTAGTCTTAAAAACTTATTAGCAATAAAACACAATGAAATATTAATCAATGATCTATGTCTCACAAGTTTTCTATGATTTTGACTGAAGGAAAGACAGGCTACATGGGAAAAAATGTGACCATATAAGAGAAGACTATATCAAAACACGTAAGAATTAAACTGTTTGGACTGCCATATATGTGAGAGTTCATAACTTTTGAAAACATTTGGTGGTTGAAGTAGATGACCTGTAAAGGTCCCTTCCAACCCATACTGTCTATGATTCTATGACTCTATGATACCATTGCAATGTTGATTATGCTCAGGTAATGGCCTGAAGTTGTGTCAGGGGAGGTTTAGTGTGGATATCAGAAAAAAGTTCTACCCTTCTCCAGAGGTGGTTGGGCACTGGAACAGGTTCCCCAGGGAATTGATCACAGCACCAAGCTCAACAGAGTTCAGGAAGCATTTGGGCAACACACTCAGCCATATGGTGTGACCCTTGAGGAGGGTCCTGTGCAGGGCCAGGAGTTGGACTTGATGATCCCTGTGGGTCCGTTTGAACTCAGCATATTCCGTGATTCTGTGATTTTCGGAAGATCTGAGCATCACAAAAAAAACCAAAGAGGAAGTTCCAAGGACAAGTTACACACACAGACATGCATATATATACATGTACATATATGGCACTATAGAGATATACTGGACTTCATTATGCATTCTGAATTTTTTCTCTTAGGGAAAAAATACTAATATATTTATGTATATAATTATATATGCTCCTACATATATATATACACATTGTTAAAAAGTCATATATATATATATATATAACTGCACTGGTTTTGAAAGGAGGTTGGTGGGGTTCTCTGTTGTTATTGTTGGGGTTTTTGGTTTTGGTTTGTTTTTTTTTTGTTATAGTGTGTGTATATATATGCACACAAAATATAAAATTGTTGACAAATAATAGTCTGAGGTACCTCAGCAGTAACTAATTCCAAATGTGACATTTAAGGCTAAAGTACACAGTAATAATACTCATTATGTCTACAGGTTGCCAAAATCTTACAGCTATACTATTTCTTCAAACAGTAGCCTGCTGTGCTCATTACATATTGGGAAGCATATAAAGTAAGTTCCTATAGTTATATATATATTGTTTCTCCTCAGATTCATGCTGTGTAACATCAGTAACTTCAACTTATTTTAACTAATATAAATGAGGTTAGAATCCAGTCTCTGATTGAAGTGCAGTTGTACTTTTCTTAGGGAAGTAAATATTTACTTATTTCTAAAAATCTATTTTTAGTGATTGAGAGAGGCAGTTTTACTCTCATCTGTAGGATAAAATGATTTATAAATCCTTAACATGAAAAGGGCTGGGGACCACAGCTTCCTCAAAGTAGTCTATAAAATTGGTTTACATTTGCTTACTCTTAGCTCTATTTTGTGTGTGTATGTGTCAGAGTCCCAAAGTTATATATAACTTTGAAAGCACCTTGTCCTCGAAATTAAAAAGAACAAGTTTGGTTTCAATTTTCTTCTATTTTATTTCTGCTTTTCCCCTCCAACACGCTAGTCAAATAGACTCTGCTGCATGAGTAAAACAGATGACAGATGAACACATCACACCCGATGCCCTTGGGCAAATTTTGTTGACTTTAAATAGTATCTAGCACTTCATGACAGAAAATCATTTCCATTTTAGAACTTTACCAGCTGAAATAACAAAGGAAAGGTAGCCTAATAGTGGTTCACTAAATACACAGTAAGAGACACTTCAAAATATGTCCTTGTCTGAAGTCTTTCATGTATCATTTAATAATCTGAGAAACTGATTGAATTACAGTTAATAGTAAAATATTACTTCTATACTTTTAATATCTAAAAAAGTCTTGTGTTCCCTCTCCCACTGAACTATACAGTAATATGCCAACCAGAACTGTTCACATTTTGTTGGTCTGAGAGAACAAATTTAAGGATCTGCCACAGAGTATTGCTCTAAAACTAATGGTAATTCAGTCAGTACTCACATTATATCAATGACCTATATATATTTCACTACTGGGGTATAAGAAGAATGGAATTTCCATTCATTTTTCTTTTTAGCAAAGTTCTTGAAATGTGAGTTATTTTATCCGATCAAAGTTTGGAAGCATAGCCTTTCCTATGTGATGTAGGAAAGATGCTGTAAATTGTTACAGAATGCTATACTTGTAGCTGGTTTATGAAAATGAAACAATTTTCAGCCGTTATTGAGATACTTCTTCCTCATGTTGTCCATCTTCAAATACAAACCTTATCTCACTTAAATTTAGTAGGTGTCTGCATCCAAGAAGGTCACTTCTGGACCCTTTAAAGTCACTGAAGAGAACAAGCTCTTTTTGGGTATGACTCATCTGATAGGTGAGTACATTCAGATGATGTTAAATTCATTTAATCCTAAAGTGTCTTCCTGTTCCCATTGACTACAAAGCAACTTCAGATGACAGGTTCAGGCACAGCAGCCTATATTTTAGGCTCTACCGCTGATAAGATTAATCTTGTTAAAAATGTCCACTTTCCATCTACAGAGTCAGTCACAAAGAGCCAGTACCACCTGAAGAGGGAAACAGATGCTGAAAATCAAGCTGGTGGTACCTACCTGGCATTCTCTGCTCTGCCTGTTGATGGAAACTATTTAAAAAGTGTATGCAGCTTTAGACTGTCTGTCCTATCACCAGCTAAGACAATCACCAATATTCATGTGGCTGGATTTTAATGTTCTGAATCCTCACAGACAGAACAGTTTAAAGCTCTACCCTTTTTGACTAATGAGCAATGAATTCTCAATGTGCTTTTCCCACATAATGTTTAACTTATTATAGATTAGAAACAATGTCGCATGTGTTTGCATGAATAGAAAATCAAATAATGATCAAAAGTCATTAGTTCTGTAAAATAATCTTTCCAAAGAAATGGTAAAAAATATTGATCTGTTGGAAAACGGTCAATAAATTTTGAAAAAAATGAGAGAATATAATCAAATAAAAAATGAATTATGGAATATTTTCTGATCTGCAAAATATCTGTAAAGTCAAGTTTTCCAGACATTTGAACATTTAAATTAAGTATGTTTATGATGTAAAACACTTAGCTTTACATACATTATTTTGAAGTTACTGCTGCTCATTCTTAAAAACAAAATTAGCTATATGCTGACATGTCCTTTTGAACAGAGACAGTTTATCTATTTGTTATATGAATAGACTGGAAAAAATACACATGAAAACATCACAATACACATAACCAAATTTTCTACAGGGTCAAAATAAATCTCCATTATAAAGTATCAGGTCTTTAATAACCTATACCAATAAACATTAAGAAATATTTGAATATTTAGAGGTGACCATTGGAGAACTGTTTAAGAAGTAATTTCTCAGTGAAAATGTCATTTTTCTGGCTCCCATACCTAATCTAATGCAGTGTAAAATAAAATGGATAAAATATACAATTAAATTATTCTGAATGCAAAATAAACCATTTTTTTTAATTTCCGCTTTGAACATACTGACAATGAGCCCATATTCTGTTAATTTTTATGGAATGGATAGAAATTTAAAAAAAGAATCTATGAAAACTAGATGTAAGGCAGATTGATTTTTAATACTTGGATGGCATCAGATAATTTTCAATGCATCAGAAAATGTTATAAAACAATGTTACCTCAGTAAAGTCAACTCCTCTGCTAAGAAGCAAACAGAAAAGCATTTAGCCTACTGTGCATAATACACAATAAAAGTTTATCTCAATTGACAGGATGGTTTCTCCATACAGAGCATGCCTTTACATTTCCTGTGTTTTGAGACTCTCATGGAATAATCCACACATAGTTACAGTGGTGGAACACTTCAACCTTGCAACATCCGCTTCAATCTTTCAATTGTAAATATATTTTGGTATAAAAGATATGTGTCATTTTGTCCTTCAAATAAACAGCTGTTTCTTTAAATATAATAAAAACTGTTGAATGACAAATGCAGAAATTTCCAGCATGTTCTTTGATTTTGTTTGGAACAGATCAAAGATGTTATCTCATATTCTAGGAATTAATTTTTTCATTACATCTAGATAAACATACAAATTATACTTGTTTTGATGATAAATCACACCTATTATATCGTTGTATTTTTGCACTGAGAATATAATTTCCAAGCAACATTACAAAAATTATTTTATTTACATCTAATTCTTCCTCTCTTTTTCAGTGTGGGGGATAATATGGATACATATACCCAACAAACATCCTTATGTATGCGTGTGTGTGTGTGTGTGTATATTTGCATATAAGGAAACTGTTTTATTCCTATATGTAAGGACATGGTCAAAACATGACAGGGAACAATTTTGAACTTCATGTGTTTTAAATCCAGGCACAGGCTTGATTTTACAGATTGAAGTTACCTCAGGCCTAAAATCATAACCTAAACCTCTCCAATATCCTGACTTCTTTCCTAATTTCAGTACCTCTATTTATAGGTTGATGTAACATAGTTCACATAACATGCAAAACTGAGGCAGGGAAGAGGTACAGTCCCTAGGTCATCTGCTTTCCACTGCTAATGTTTCTTTCTAGAACTAGAGAACCTGGCTGTCAAAAAAATTTCTCAAATCTTTGTTTCAAATGAAATGTAAATGTTCAAGTGTATGAGAAGAATAAAAGAACAAAAAGTGAAGGACTATATGGTAGTTTATTTTCTGAACATCCACACTTTCAATCTTCTGAATTCCTATCACAATGCATACATAGAAGCTTTGCAAAATGGCTCTTTCTGTCAGAAGTGGAATCAATACTTTAGTTACTGCAGGTTTTGTTTCTTTACACAGAGGTTCTGTATGGATTCTCAAAAGGCTACTGTAGCTTTTTCTGTCTTATAGCATTGTCTTTGAACATTAGTGGATCTCTTCTTGGTATTTAGCTGCTAGTTCTCACAAAAATTACTGATATATAGTATTTTTCTTTTTTTCTGTGACTTACATTATTCTGAAAAAAATGGTTCAAACTGGTCAAAGGTTCAAAAATGTTTCATTTTTTTAGTGTGGTTTGTGGTTATTTTATCTTTGTTTTGGGGGGCTTAGGGAGGGGGCAATTTGTTTTGTTTTTTTTTTCAACAAAAGAATATGCCAATGTGTTATATAAAATAATTTATTTACCAAGGGGTGGGTGGGGAGGGAAGGACAGACAAACAGCCAATCCCCATCAAAACAAAGAAAAAATGTTCACTATTATTGCTGATGTTCTAAAAGCACCACCACTTTCCTTAAAAGTCTAGTGTGCTCATAGCAGAAAGATGAATTCAGATATTTCTAGAATCTGCAGAGACTTCTTAGTCACCAGTGAAATGTTTTAAATTGCATAGATAGGCATAGAATCTCTTTTCTAAAAGCAATATTTTGACAATATCTTGAGGCCCATTATAATAAATCTGATTTCATTCCTGGATTACCCTCTACCAAAGGTCCAAATAAAGATGTTCACGTTGTTGCAGGCCTGGAGATCCCTGCGTATCTGACTTATTCATCTTAAGCTCATTCACATGCAGTCCTCAACTGATTTTATTTTATAAACAATACCAAAATATTTTAAATTTTTAATCATTGTTCTTTAGAAAATCATTCAGAGTGAGACTCTCCAGAGATATGACCTAGATTTGGGTCATAACATATGGTAGAAAGGGATGAGTTGCTGAAGCTGTTTCTACTGAAGCTGAAAAAATAGGTGAAGAGGCACTGTCTGTCTGATCCTACTCCTCCCTTCCAAAATAACCATAAAGGAGACTGGGGAATATTCATACCACAAATGGGATGTTGTATAACCATCTTCCACCTGGATCCCTAACACTGGGGACTTCCTTGAATCAGGAGGCAGCAGAGTCCCATAAGATTAATGTAGCATGCATCAGTGGCCAGATTCTTTGATATTGTACAGCTGTTCTGTATCCTATCTCCAGCATAAGCTGAGTTGATTTAATTAGCGAGTTCAGACTCTGTGTAAATGTAAACATACAGTGATGTGATAGAGGAACATATACAGAGAAGTGGTTTATGTCATCTAGACTGCATCTGGACCCCACTCCATAGCAGGAATGAGTATGACTCTCCTAAGATGGGACAGTTGTTGCTAACTGAGATCAGCTGCAGAGGTTGCACCTCCCTGGGATCCCATCAGATACCCCTAGAGGTAACCCAGTCAACCTCTGTCCCAGTGATATGTAGTTATAATTATTCTCTGCCTATTGCTTGGACTCACTGACCAGCAATAGTACTAAATAAGATGAAACAAATTTATGGTAATGAATTTAATGTGCTTGCTACACAAAGCCTGGGCCCCAGGTTTTTAGTTGGGCACAGCCAACAGTTGTTACTGAGAGTGTACTGTTGACTTATATTACCCTCACACTAATTGACTGATTTGACAAAAGTTGACAAAATTAGCCAATCAATGCAGTTAATGTTCATATGGAGAGCCACACAGACCAGTCCTTCAGATCCTTCAGACTGGAATGACATCCTGGCCACACATTTGACCACAATCCACAGTGAACCAGTGGAAGATGAAATTGTTTTAATGAGATTTGAGTTTTATAACCCTGCGGTTGTCAACATGGGGGGATATCATCCTTCCATCCAGTGGGAGGGCTTGGCCAGGTATCCCGAGGTATCTGAGGTTCCTACCTCTGAAAGTATGTTGTGAAGAAATATCAGACATAGTGGGGGAGAAAGTGAGAGTAGCGAGGAAGAGGAGGACAGCTCTCTGGTGTGAACTCTCCTGTCCTGGAGAGCAGCACAGGTCTGGCTTCAGAGGACACATCAGTGGTGAAGGTCCTGGATAAAAATCCATCATGTCCATGCTGTGGAAACCAGATAGGTTGAGTGTTGGGGCTAATCAATCATTTAAAGAGATCCTATGGGAGAAGGAAGATTTTGTTTCAATGTGCCAAATGTGGAAAAATGAATGCAAAATACCACACTATCACCTGCCATTCCCCACAATGTAAATGGGTTGAAGAAATGGCTTGGACTGGAGAGTGGACCTGTGAGGAGTGAAAGCAAAAACATCTTGAAATGAGAGTAACAAATTTAGTGACTTGAGATAATAAATATATGCTTAGTTCTGTACATCATTCATGATGACAATTTGATTTAAATTCCAAGGGCTATAAGAAACCATGCCCAGACCTCTCAAACTATATGTATTAAATTATCTAACTAGTTAACCAAAAAGTTATTTTGTTTAAAATAAGCCATGTTACATCACAAGTTCTTTGAATAAAAGCTGCCACGGTCCGAGGGGGAATGGGGCCATGACACAGCACAGACGGGTCTGGAGACAAGGTAGAGGTGCAAATGGAATGCTTTAGTGAGGTGTCCAGAGGTTTTATGGGTTTCAGGTAGGGAAAGGGCTAGAACATGGGATGGAGCATGAGACAGACAAACGGGGGAACAAACTGGGGTAGGGACACAGGGAAAGGGGGAAGAACGTGGGACAAATTGGGGAAGGAGAGGGCGAATGGTAATTGTCTCCTCTCTGCAGCTTCTTCAGCCTATCAGAGAGGGGAGTGGGGAAGCAGGGAGCAGGCAAAACTCGTGGCAAACCCGAGCGTGCCCAGGCTGTGCACCGTGCAGTGTGGATGTAATGCAACATACACATCTGAAACCACACAACAATGGCAAACTCCATATAATAACTGCAAGGTCCATATAATAAAGTCCTGTCAATTGCTGCATGCCTTTCTCCACGCCTGGAACCTCTCCCATCCTGAATCTTGTTCCTTCACAAAAAGCAGATGCAAGATCACAGACAACGTAGTCTTCGTAATAAAAACTGGGACACAATCAGTCAACACATGTCTGCCTAACAAAGTGGTTGCTCATGGAAAACTAAATGACAGAACCTGTACATAGAGGAATTACTGTATGATGGTGTTTCGGAAGCAAATACTGTTTGAAATGTGATGCCCATTGGGATGTGTAGTTACTTCTGCGATAAACTCCAGTTAATTTTGAAATAGAATATGACTTTCCAGGAAGTCCCACAGAGTTTTGAATTCCTGCAACCTAAAAAGCAGAAGGAATGGAAATAGAAGGAAGTGGAACTATAAGAAAAAAGAATTACAAATACTTTAAATATGCCTTATCAGGACTCTGTATATACATCATAACTTAGATATTAAATTTGTGTTATACTGAACAAAATGCCTTCTTGACCATGTTACCTGATGTGCCTTAGAACTGCTTTTCACTTTTAGGTAACCCTTTAATAAATATCAGAATATCAGAATTAAAAATTTTCCACAAATATTTTAATTGATTTGAATTTACTTTATTCTTTGTAATCCATTGTTTCATAGGTATGCTTGCTATAGGGGTTCCTGTCAGGCTATCTAATCCAATTTGACGTACAACACACATCATTAAGTTTCATCCACTCTAAACTAATAGATTTGATATTTTGAAGGGAAAGAAAATTTGCAAGGAGAAAAATGGATGTATAAACTCATCAATATTAGTAATAATACTAACACTACTGCTATTAACATTGGTTAGTAAGTAACTCCTTATTCTGATATGAGTTTTGTCACCTAAAATTCTCCCTCCCATAATGAGTATAAAAAAAAGTGGTTATCATTCATAAGAAGAATCAAATGTAAGAGGACCATAAATAGTGGCATTTCAGTAGAACTGATTAAACCACTTGGAATATTTGTAATACAGTTTTGTAATATAATGAACACTAATAGCAAAAGGCTGTTTTTCACATACAATTCTTAAAGCAGTATGCTACTATAAAAAAAAGTTGTCATAGGTCAGGAAGTGATTTTTCCTATTGAAAAACCCATTACAGACTGTATGTTACATAAAATAATATTATTTTCACAACATCATTAATGAATTAGTAAACAAATAATTTAGTAATAGTTGAAACAGCTATAAATTAAGCAATTTTTAATAAGTTACTTTAGGATAAGCTGTATCTTGTCTCCTTATTCCCACTGTCTGACAGTTTTTCTTTGAGTAATATTTTGTTTAAAAGAATTGATTCAATAGTAAAACTAAAATTAGAAAAGAGTTTATCTTCTTGTGCTGGTTTTGGGTTAATGAGTTAATGTTCTTCACAGTGGCTAATATGGGGTTATGTTTTGAATTTATGCTGAACACAGGGTTGATAATATAGAGATGCTTTTTTTATTGCTGAGCAGTGCTTACACAGAGCCAAGGCCTCTTCCGCTTTCTGTACAGCCACAATGGCACAAAAGTTGGGGATGCATGGGAGGCTGGGAGGAGACACAGACTGCACAGGTGACACAAACTGACCAGAGGGATGTTCCATACCATATGACATCATGCTCAGTATATAAAGTGAGGGAGAAGAAGGAAGGAAGAGGGTAAATTTGGAGTGATGGTGTTTGTCTTCCCAAGTAATGTTACCTGTGATGTGACCCTGTTCTCCCAGAGATGGCTGAACAACCACCTGCCCGTGGGAAGCAGTAAATTAGTTCCTAGTTTTGTTTTGCTTCTGTGCGCAGCTTTTGCTTTCCCTATTAAATTGTTTCTATCTCAATCTCAAGCTTTGTAGCTTTTAGCCTTCTGATTCCTCCCTGAACCTACTAGTGGGGAAGTGAGCGAGCTGCTGTGTGGTACTTGGCTGCAGGCTGGGGTTAAACCATGACACTTCTTTACTTGATGCTTAGGGTGCACCTTGCAGTAAAAGAGACCAGTCTCTACTGTCATTAAATATGTGTAAAGGTTTCTTGTTCCTGGGAAATGAAAAATAAATATTGATATTTTACGTTATATTATGCATAGAGTTGATGATAAAAATATTCATATCATCACAAACTGTGTTTCTATTTAATCTTACAGGTATCCTCAGAGTCTGCTCAAATTTCAGCTCATAGTTCAGTGTCATACTAAACTAAAACTAGGTTGTAACAGGAGACCATTAATGAAGATGCTAAATATGCATTATGCACCAACATATGTTTGTTTTTTTTATTATAGACAGTGCAAACTAAAATAATTCCTTCTTGAAAATCATGCCTAACTATAAATCCTTGGTCTAAAATGTAAGAAAGTTTTGTATCTTGAATGTCTCTGTGGGACCAGATATAACAGAAAACACATATGTCTGACTAAGTGTACTTTAAGTCTTAATTTAGAAAAACAGTTAAATCAAAGTTTATTGACAGCAGTCAAGTTGCTAGCACTAGAATGAACATTTCAGTCATCAAAAAGTTTCACAAATGTTGGTTTAGAGAGTTTGCTGACAGATTCTTCTGCACCTGAATACAGGGCCAGATATGTATTTGAAGTAAGAGAAGTTATAGGTTCATTTGTACTGGGATGTTTTACAACTAGTCCAATAACTCCACCTAAATCTCCATTTACAATCTTTCCCATGTGTTCAAGTGGAAAGCGAGACATCTAAAGACAAATTTATTCATAGCCATTTTCTTCTAGCAATCTAAAATCCACACAATACATTCTCAGTAACATGTAGCTCAGTTTCTACTGAAGGATCCTGGCTGGATTAGGTTTCAGGTACATATCTTAATTAGGAAAATTTTATGTTGGAGGTGAGTCTCAAAACTCAGTGGCATAAACCTGTCTTCTACAAGTTCGTAAGACATATAACTGAACAATAAAAATGGACAGAATAATTGTAAGTTTCATAAATTACTGGAATTCAGCTACAGAAAAGAAGCAAACAAGCTGTGTATGAAATGCAGTTAAAAAAAGTGGCCTATTATTATTAGTAGGACCAGCAAATCAAATCAGTTGGAAGTAATAGCTTGTGAAGTTAAATCTGAAGGAATCATGAAATTACTTCAAATTTAAGATGTAGACACATACTAAAAAAATATTTTGTCTTTGCACTCAAAAAAGAGGAAAAATAAGTTGATTAATGGAAATAAATATCCAGAATGGAAACAATCACATCCCAGATGAGGCAAAAATAATAATACTAAATTCATTTTAGTCAAGAAATTTGGATGTTGCCATCTTAGAATAAGAGATTTCTTCAGAAGCTCTCTGACTTTTATGGTTTAAAGAGTTTTACAACAGATAAGTAAAATATGTAAAGATTTAATAAATAAAAAATGAAATGTGTAATCTTGGTTTATCAATCATAAAATATGCTAACATAAATTGCAACAGTTTTGTGGGTTTTTTAGACAGATAAGAACTGCAATATTTTCTGTATTTGGACTAGATCGGGGCATCTCTTTCAATTCTTTGTAGAAAAAAATAGTAAAGATGGGTTTATAGTTCAATTAAAAAGCATGGGAGAAAAAACCTGACAGGAAGATGACAAAAGATTTTGAAAGATCAGATATCAGTTCAGTGGTATTTCATAAGTACAATTTTTAGGACTGTATTTATTTATTTATGTATTTATTTATTTATTTTTATCTAAAACACAGAAGACAGGATTTGGCTTAGAGAATATGTGATGAAATAAAGTTGGGAAGTGTTGTCTATAAAAAAAATTTAATATATACAGGAGGAATCAACTATTGTGATGAAAGAAATTTTGAGATGCAATACAATTGGTAAACATGGAGGATCATATGCTTCAGGCTTAATAAGATAAACTTCTGTGACATCAGTCTAGGAACTTATCTATAGAACAACAAACGAAAGGACTTCATTCTGCTTGTTGATCACAGAATAATTTCCAGCTGCTAAATTGATGGAACTGTGAAAAAGACAAAAGAAATCTTAGTACAGCAGAACAGAGATTTCCAGCAGAGGCAGGAAGATACTGATCCCTCTGTACAATTTATGCTGGGTTAGCCTTCTTGTAGAATCCATATATGACTACGGTTACTCACACTTATAAAAAAAAGAACTCAGAATGGAGCAAACACAGGAAGGCCTAGGAAGATTCTCAGAGAATGAAACAGCTACTGCTTGACAGCAGGCTAAAGAATGTGACTTGTTTAATCCAGATAAGAGAAGATAAGATGTTACTTGATTGTTGTCCGCTGATATCAAAGAAGTATTTGTAGGTATAAGTGTAGTTAATAAGAAAAACAAAATGTAGCGGCTAACAAAGAACTGTCATCTGTTACATCTACATACCTTGACAAATTATTGGGAAAAAAACCCTAAACAACAACAACATGCAATTCATCTACCCTAAACTGGATTTGAGGAAAAGTACATCCTAACATTTAGTTCAAAAAACCATATCCAAACTGTGGCCAAAAAGTTAAAGTTGATCTGGATTCCTGGGTTGCGTAAATACAGTTTGAAGACCCAATTCTGCAGACATCTCTTTATATAAACAAAACTGAAACACATATTGTAAAGAAAGAAAAATTTGGCTTGTCACATTTAGATTTTCCTCACTGAACAGTTATGCAACATATTTTATCATTTTTCCATCATTTTGCCAGAGATTTGCTTTGTCATTCCAGTCAGTGAGAGAAACCAGAGTGACATTTCTGGTGTCCAGAATGTGGACACCACAATGTGGTGGTTCTGGAATTCAAGGTCCCTAAATACTAATTACTGAAACCCACAGACCCTGCAGAAAAGTACAGTAGCATTTATGTGTTGAACTGTCATATCACACAGAAGTGCAAGCTGGTGTTGAAAAATTTAATCTGCAGTGAGATGAAATTTCTTATTGATCAGTTAGACATGTTCAGGAACAGATTGTTGGGGCTGAAAGGAGGTAAAAAACTTATCACTTATGAGACAGAACTTAGTTTGTTTATGAAAGGGATTCTGAGATGAAAAGACTAGAATAGAAGGATAAAATTTTGCCCACATTTTTTCCCAGTCTTTTTTTTTTTTTAAATTTCCTTTAATAAGTAATGGAAGGATGAACTACTTACTGGTAAATGTAGTTTTTCATGCAGGTTTTTCTCCCACCTCCCTTCCACATGCTGTTACATTAATCTTTGTCATAACTCATTAGCTAATTTTACTACTTTATTGTTTCATCACTTTATATACCAATAGGCCCTCCAGTTACCTCTCTATCCTAAGTCCTCATCTGCACTTCCTATTTAGAGCAAATGAACAGTTCAAGCAGAAAAACAATTATGAACCACATTTGAAGAAATCTACTTAATTCCATTTCAACATTAGAAGTAAGTTCAGAGAACTCATCCAACCCTTTTTCCAAATAACAGTAATAGAAGTACAGATCCAATTGTTAGCAACTATTTACAGTAAACGACTCTGTTATCGCAAATCTTTATTCCTAGTTGTAATTCACTGCCAGTTTAAGAAGAATATTCAAACCCTTTGACATCACTCATACTTGTGTAATATGCTTTTATACTCTCTATTTTTGTTAATAAGATTCCTAGTGATAAAGATAATGACAGAAATGCAATTAAAGAATTAAATGACATGTTTCTTATAACTGGATGAACACATAGGTTCAGCTTCAGTTCCTTTCTTAAGGCTTGATACCATGTTTGTTTTTAACTTTCTTTAATTGCTTTCTGATGTGTGTTCAGCCTATACAGATTCATGAGGTAAGTGCTATAGGCCTACTAATAGGATCTTTAAATCTATAATTATTCAATCTATTTGATCTGTGTCCCTTCACCAAACATTACTGAATCCCAGAGAGTTTCCAGCCTTGATAAGAACTGTGGGGTGATAATCCATATAAAAGTTGACAGTCTCAAATACCAACCTATGAAGAATTCCAGGAGCCATAAGCCACACCTGAAGAGAGGAAACATATGGTATTTAAGTATTAAATAGTGCTGCTAGATGTTTTGTAGTCATCTTAGGACGTCTCTGTCTCCACTAAATCTTTACCTTTAATGTGTCATTAACTCAATAGACCAACAAATTGTAAAGTAATAAGTCATCCAGCTGGAAGACAAACGTATGGAAAACATATCTAAACCTTATTTGTGCGTATCATTAGACTCACATTGACTGCATCATAGTTCCCGTCACCTCAGAACCTGCACCAACACTCTGTTTTCCTTATTTTTTTTTTCCGTGGGATGTGTCTGGTATGATTCAGTTCTCTCCTTGTGTCCCATCTCTCACTGAGGCTCCACATCTTGTCTCATGCCAGTTCCCCCACTACCGCCCTCAGCTGATCCCAAACTGAGCTCTGAATATTTGGCTGAGGCTTTTACATGTAGTGGTCAGGAGGAAGCACAAAAAGCTCATTGAATTCTTTTCATCAGAGGACTTTGAAGAATTCTTCAGGGAAAATATACTTTTTAGACAGACCTTTTACAATATTATGACTTGGCTACACATTCTGGTTTTCTTACAAGAGAGGGAATAAACTCAGTTAATCTGTTTTCAGGACTGAATAAGGTAGTTTGGTACTGTCCCACTTAAAGTGAAAAATTGAAAGTTAAGACCTCTGGGCATTCTGTGACACTACTGATAGATCTGAAAACATATACTTGTCAACATGCATGAAATGCATCATTTGTTCTTGAATAAAAAAAGCTTCACATGTAAATTAACAAAATAACAGGCAGGAATACTTATTCTTGAAATAATTTTTGAACTATTAATGAAGTGAAAGAATTTCTGTTTCTATGAAATCTTTTTTTGGTTTTACATTTTTTGTTTGCTTTTCATAAAAAAAAAAAAAAAGAAAAAAAAAGAGTAAATTTTTCAGCCAATCTAATTTCCCACTAGGGAAGTCAATAAAGCTAAAGCTAATATTACAGATAGCTAGAGGAAAGAGAAAGTTATATATTGTTTGTGAGTAAAACAAATACAAGAATTCCAGGTTGTGGTAAAAGGTAATATGACTTTTTTTTTAATTAGATTTTTTTTAACTTGCTTATCTAAGCCATCATTTGATCTAATTTTACATTTGTTTTCAGAACTTTCTAACTTTATTTTTCTTCGTGTATTTTTTCCTCTTTTCTGCACGCTTCTTTTATTCCCTTTCAAAACATCTTAGAATAAATACAGAAACATATAAGACTGAAGCAAATTCAGGATAGCTTGAAGTTGGAAATAACTAATTCCTGGTTTATGTTCTCTGTTGTATTTATGATTAGTTACTTGAAATATGCAATGTTTTCTTTTTCCAGCAGCACACCTTGTTAAAAGAAAACTTTTCTATAATCATATTTCTCACTGTGAGAGAATAATTCAAAATTCATTAGATTTGATCTGACTCCCTGCCTGTTAACAGCATGAACATATTTTGATCCATTGCTCTGTCTTCATAGGAAGAAAAAAGAAAACTACTTATTACATTCTTTTGCAGGAGGTGAAAGAAGCCAACATTAGGGTACCCATATATCAAACCAATGCCTGAAATTCTGCAGCATGTTTGTACAGCATTTATGATCTTTTTAGAGTTTAATCCAAAGCGTTACATTCTCAGGGAAGGGTGCTTTGAACCTTGAAAGAAAGGGCTAGATAGTTGGAATGGCCAGGCTATATGACTACCTTCTTGAAATGGACAGTCTACATGACTGCCTTCTTGAAATGGACAGTCTACACCATTTGAAAAGTAAATGTGACCCATAGCCACCATTCTGAAAAAAAAAAATGAGGAAGGTATTAATTTCAGTAAGTTTAGACAGCTAAAGGTTATGTAGATGTATGGTGATTTTCAGCACAGGAAAAGATCAGTAGAGCCCTCACATTGTTATAAGAGATAACATTTCTGGTGATTTCAAGGTGTTTGCTAGAACCACTGCACAGTACCTATAAAATTAAGAACACTCACATTAGTGAGTTAAGCTCACATTAGTTTTACGACAAAAAGAAATTGTAGTGAAATCCCAATCAGATCGCATGATAGAATTTTAAAAAATCAAACTAAGACAAAACAAACCCCAAAGCTCCAACAAAAGAAACTCTCATAGAAATGATAACTCCTGGGAAAAAAATGGAATATAGTGAGAGAGAATGTGTTTTAAAAAAAAGGAGACAATATCCAGTTCTTATTGGTTTTGAAATTCCCAGTCATAATAAATGAATAACACACAGTTCTTTTGAAATTCAGAAGATCCAGCAATTGCAACTGCAGTCAGGTTACATTTGTATGAAGGATACCTTTGAGAACTGCTGAACCTTTGCTGAAGTATTACCATTGTGTTATCTATTTTCTATTAATGCTCTTGTGAGCTATCTGAAATCTGTTTTACAGAAACAGAATATGTCTTTTAAATAGTGCTTACAGAGACCAGAGATAAAACTCCCACAAAATCGCGATGCCATTCTGTGTAAAAAGGGGAATTAACACAAATAAAGCTATTTAAATATATTTATCACATTACATTGTTCTCTGCTTATAAAGAATGATTTATTAAATAAAAGGTAAGAAAAATATGACATTTCTTTTGTTGAAAAAGTTATTCTAGTAATATGAAAATTCAAAAATCAGGACTTTACTAACAAGTTTCCTATTTTTACTCCTGGTCTTTCAAACTGTAGAACCAATAGATTAAATAAACCCTAAATTTATATAGATTGCGCAAAAAAGGAAAAATGGATACTAATGTACTTCGACTTTCTGTCCTCAGTATCAGTTGGAGCTTTTAATCTGTAGAAATACCAACATTTTAATGATGGAGTCATTAGCTGAGTTACTTCACTGATGCATTCCATTAGTGTCATCCCTTTCCAAAATAATGTTGAGAACTGACAAATATCTGACAAATAAGCACACAAGCAAGAAACAGTATTCTCCATCTCAAAAGTGCAGCTGAGCAATACAACAAACTAAAAATGTTGAAAAGAAGCCAGTCAAAGAAGATTTCATTCGCCATGCACGAAAGAATATTTTGATTAGTTTAGTGTGGATTTTTGTTTGCCAGTTGAATATAACTGTATGTGCTTTCTGAGAACATTTGTCTTCCTGTGAAGAGCCTTACTTTCCAAATGGAAGACTCCAGAATCAGTGTTTTGGAAATTGTTAGATCGAGCAGAGACTACAAATACATCAAAACTAAAGTGTTTGTGGGAGACAGTTCAATTTTAACAAAGCTGTGACAGAAAGGATGAGGGTTTCCAATAGTAATCCTCAAAGCTAGCTCACACACCTGCCTTTTATGAAGGTTGTTGGTGGACTTCCAGGCTACCAACTTTTCAGCAGTCCACATGGCAAGCTGTTAGGAGCTGAGTCCTGACTCCCAGGTTGCTCTGCCTAGCCAAGTCTTCAAGGCTCTTGGCTTGCTTTCAGTTTGCCAGGTGGAGAGTTGAGAACTCCCCACAAAACTTGCATTTCCTGCTCCAAGTGCACAGCTGCTCAGCAGACCAAGCTCTTATGGGCTATGATCAGGGTCTACCTTTCCAGGTGTAGACCCTGATACTTTATAACTTCTTGAATCCATAACATTCCAGACAGAAATTTTCTGCATTGGGTTTGCATGGCCAAGTTTTGGCAGGGGGGCTACAGGGGTGGCTTCTATGAGAAGCTGCTGGAAACTTCTTCCATGTCCGGCAGAGCCAATTCCAGCCAGTTCCAGGTCAGATCCACTGCTCGCCAAGGCTGGGCCAATCAGAAATGGTGGTAACACCTCTGTGATAATATATTTAGGAACAAAAAAAAAAAAAAAGAAAGTTATTGTGCAGATATAATTGTGGCCTGAGAAGAGTGAAGTGAGAGGAACAACTCTGGAGATACAAATGTCAGTGGAGAAGGCAAGGGAGGAGGTGCTTCAGGTGCTGGGGCTGAGATTCCCTTGCACCCTATGGTGGAGCAGGATGTTCCACCCTGCAGCCCAGGGAGGACTGTGGTGATGCAGAGATCCATCTGCAGCCCATGGAGGAGACCTGTGCCAGAGCTGATGGATGCCGGAGAACTGTGAATTCCTAGGAAACCTGTACTGGAGCAGGCTCCTGGCAGGGACATGCAGACCCATGGAAAGAGGAGCCCACACTGGAGCAGGTTTCCTGGTAGGACTTGTGACTCTGTGGGGGACTCACACTGGAGCAATGTGTGCCTGAAGGAGTGCACCCTGTGAAAGAATGACTCCTGTTGCAGCAGTTTGTGGAGAACTATTGCCCACGGGATGGACTCACATTGAAGACGTTTGTGTAGGATCCCCCCTTGGAGGGAACCCACGACGGAGCAGGGGAAGGACTCCTGTCCCTGAGCAGTGGCAGAAACAACTTGTGATAAACTGACTGTAACCCTGTCTACCTTGGGAAGGAGGGAGGAGTGGGTAAAGGAGTTTTTAAGCTTTATTTTACTTCTTATTATCCTGCTTTGATTTTGTTAGTAATAAATTCACTTAATATCTCCAGTCAAGTCTGTTTTGAAGTATTTGGTGAGTAATCTCTCCGAGTCCTTATCTTAATCCAAAAATGCTTTGTTATATTTTCTCTTCCCTGTCCAGTTGCAGAGGGGAGTGATGGAGTGGCCTTGGTGGATGCCTGGGTGTCTGCTGTCCAACCAGGGTAAACCCACTACATTTTTTTACAATTGAAACATTTTGGCTTTCAATTCAAACTGACAGGTTGATTTGAACAGACAGACAGATTCAAAGATACATATTATTAACAGAAAATTGAGGTCTGTGAAACAGAATTATTTTTATTCTCAGGTCTTCTCAAACTATGATGAAAAATATGCTTTGTAAGGTTTTACTTTCCAAAATACAGTTACTTTTCAGATACATCTACAAATAAGATGTAAGAATAGGTGTCTAGAGAATAAAATAATTTGCTGAGTTTACAGGCTACTGTTTATCACTGGACACTCCATTTGACTTGTGGCTATTACACTGCTGTAAAAAAGTTCTAAAACAGGGATTAGGCTCATCTGAAACAGCTCTACGGTTCCCTACCTTGTCTTCACTTTATTTTTAAAGAAACACTAAATGAAAATTTGTCTTTAAAAAAGTCTTTGGAAAGAGAAAGTCTTATACAGAACCTGCATGAACTGTAGGCAGATTTTAAGGAGTGTAGTCGCATACTCCTAATGTGAACATTATGATGTGCAAGAAGAGAAAGTCCTGTGTGTTTCACAGTGTTGTTGAACAAAAAGAACTAAAATGCCACGTTTCATAAATTCAGAAGTTCTTGGCAACTGAGAATGCTAAAAAGACTGCATAAAAGGGTAGGGAGAAAAACAGCGAAGAGGAGTTGTAAGGACTTAAAGATCACAGTTGCCTCTCTCAAACCACAGAAGGGCTTTGCCATGAAATAAGCACCGAATGGAGTGACAGGATGGTGCTATCTCCAGGCCTAGTGGAGGTGAGATCTGGCTAGCATATTCTGGGTAATATCTGGGTAATAGCATATCCTTGTCTGCATCCAGACAAAAATTCTCACTTTGGGAAACTGTGCAAAGAAGCAAGTGCTCATGTGCATATCGTTGGTCAAACAAAGATCACCCCAAGTTATGGGACAGACAACCACTGAAGACCCCTCTGAATATGCCTTCATGGATACCTGAAACATGGACTGTAAGGTAAGCCACCACAACAGGAACCTTAGATAAGATAAAGGTGGTACAATCATCCAGAGTGTTATCTGAGTCCTGGGAGGAGGTTAATGAAGCTGAGGAAGAAGAATGTATTATTGATAAGGGACAAAAAAAAAAGCAGAATTTTTGGGCCAACTCAGCAACTGTGCTGAAATCAGCTCTGCCTGGGTAAAAGGTAATTGCGGTGGGGGAGATCGCGACCACCAACTCACATAATGGAGGTTACATTTTTCACAGTTTAGGTCACATTTTCTTCCTATTTTATTTTGGAAACCATAGTGCAAAACTTCTTTCAGTGAATCCTATTGCAATCTCACCACTTTTCCCAGTTTGTCAAGGGATGAAGGAATGTTATTCCTCCCCAGATGCTGGATTTTGCATTTGCCTTTACTGAGCTTCTTAAGATTGCTGTCAGTCCATTCCTTCAGCCTTCTGAGATCCCTCTATTGACAGCACAAACCTCTGGAGTATAAGCAACTCCTCCCAACCCTGCACCATCAGCAAACTTGCTGAGTGTACACTTCCCCATTATCTGAATTATTAATGAAGATGTTAAATAGGACAGAACCCCATATTGAACCCTGGGGTACACCAATAGCTACTGTCCTCCAAATTGTCTTAGTGCCACTAATTGTGATTTGCAGTACTAGTCTCTGTCTTCATGATAAAAGGGGAAAAAAAGAAAAAAACTCAACTTGTACTTAGGACCTTCATTAGAATTTTTACCTTTTTTTAAACTTAAATTAATGCTCATGCTCTTTGGTGTCTTCAGAGGAATATCAATTATGTGGTGATGACACAAAAGCTTCTTTAACTCAAATTTGTTTAATGACTTTTTTCAATTAAAGAACATACATTCTGTGAAAGCTACATCTGTGGGTTTAAGTGAAAAATAATTTGTGCCTAGAAGCTATTCAATAGAAGAAAAAAAAGCACCTCTGATCATTTCCAAATGCAATCACTGAAAAAAAATCAAAGGTAAAGAACGGGTCTGTTTTCTTCAGTTATGCATGCATGCAGAGTTTTCTTCTTGTACCTCATTTTACCACAGTATAGTCTAGTTTCTCAGGCAGTACTTCCAATATGTTCTCATTCTATTCTTCAGCTTACTGTGCTTTTTAAAAAAATCTTTGTATCTTCTATTAATATTTTTCCCTGTTTGACATCTGTAGTCCCCTTTACAATGTGATATCAAATTAGCAATTACAAGGGAATCTCCAATATGCCTTTCAAAATCATATATTCACCCAGTAGATGTAGATGTTAGAAAGCTTTATAAATTGTCTTTTTTTTCTGATTTTGTATGACTTCTTTTTCCCCTTCAATTTCTTTTACTTTTTGAAGACATTATAATTTGAAGTTTTAGGAATGTGTTCTAGTTAGGTTACCATTACTCACTTAACACTAGTGGTTTAAAAATACCTAAATCTCCTGAAAAAGAAAGGTTAAAACAGAAAACTGAGTAACAATAAAATAAAAAATCAGCTGGTTTTTGCTTATCTTGTATTGCAGTATCATTGTATCATCATTTGCAAAACAATGAGACAGATCTCTTGCCAGGACTACCTCTAGTGCTGCTGCCTTACCTGAGAATTAGAGCAATGCTCAAATCTTCACAACTTATGTTCTCATTCACTTTTTCTCTACTTTATCTGTTTCCACCTCTCATTTCTGTCCATGAGCTATTGTTAAAAAGAATGCTTTGATCTGAGGAATCTTCAGTGAAGGCTGTGAGGGAGAGAGATCTCTGGCTTCTCTGTCAAACTGTTAAAATCAAGTGACCCTATTTTTTTAAAACTTTATTTGTCTGAACCAGAACATGATCAAATCTTAAGGAGTCAATTCCCCTTATAAATTATCAATGTTAATATTACAGATTTAACAAACTCATCATATTATCTGACAAAGCATTTCACTGAACTAATCTGCAAGTCTTGCGTTGTCTTTGCTTTCTTTTTTGAGCAAGCTAGCCTGCAACAGAATGAAAGGTCAAAATAGTTTATTATGAAAAGCAGTCCTTCCACATTTTCCTCATGTAAGGTACAGAGTTCTTTTACTTCAGCCCTACTCCCAGTAACCCTGCAAAAAGGAATAGCGTTGGGACTTGGTGTTCTTTCATTTCTGCTCTAGGTATCTGTTGCGACCTGCCCTATTGTTGCCCGTAAACAAAGACACAAACCAACAGAGTGCCGGTTTATGGGTGCTTTATTCGGGGCCCCGGGAACCTGCGGGCTAACGCCCCAAGTCAGGATTCCGACGACCCTCGTTCTCAGTTCAACTTTTATACACAAACAAGTTTACATGTATTCTCACGGCTAAAACAATTACAGTTTCTATAGCAACCCAGGTGCAGTAGTTTATAACAATTAACAATCATCTACTTTAATCATAAATCTGCTTAAGTTGTCCTACCCCCCTAGAACTGTTTAACAGACCCTTACCACATCTAAGGTACAAATCGTTACGTACATGCTTGACTACATCTTTTGATTATTGTTTCTACTTCTTCAGTACATTCTATTCCCACGAACAAGGCTGCTGCTTAACTCACTACTGTAATGTGTTGCTTTCTAGGCCTCCCCTTTTACTTAAGCCTTAGCCATTCTACTACTAAATTTAAACTGCTTTGCAACAGTCCCCCCTTTTGAGCATTCTTCAGGCTTTGCTTGCAAGGATGCTCAAATACAGCAATCTTCAGGTTGCAGTTTCTTGATGGATAGGAGGTGATCCATTTTGCGGTGAGATTACTTCTTTTCTTGTTATAGCTTTCATGATGCGTCTCGTATGTTGACCTTCTTTTACAATCATTCCTAAAAGACACTTGTAAACAGTTATGGCTATGACAACAATTATTACAATCAATATTCCGTACTGGATAACAGAAGATATCCATCCTGACACATGGAGACCTAGGGAGCTGAATAATTGTCCTATCCAATTGTGTTCCGCTTCTTTCTGCAGTTTATGAACATTCTCGTCAATTTGTTCTAATTGATTAATATCTTTCTCTACTTCTTGAGTGACATTTGGGATGTGTACACAACAATGCTCATCCTTTGCATGCAGGTAACCGCAAACTCCATGTTCTTTGAGTAATATCAGGTCTAATGCCATGCGGTTTTGTATGGTCATTCTAGAGGTGGCTTGTAATTGTAAATTTAGATCTTTAAATCCTTTCTTAGTGACTGCTGCTAACCTTTCGGTCTGGCTCATCAGTTTGAACAACATTTCTCTATTTCGATATGTTGAAATTGGGGCAAACAAAGATTCTAGTGCCCATCCGAATTTAACTCCTGCTGATGGCTCATGCCAATCTGTTAGTTCCAGATCATTAATGTCATTACTAACTTCTCTTTTCTCCCGTGATCGCATCTCTGCTGGTGTTAACTTCTCTTTTCTCCAGAGTGGACAAAGAGTAGGTATCCCTAGTGTGACAGGTACAACCGGACCGTCTAGTGGCATGTGGGTGGTCCATTGACCATGTCCCATGACCCATACTAGGTTTCCGGGACTTCTAACTGTAGTAGTGTGACAATCAATGTTTTTCACATGTCCTTTAATAGTATGGTTATATCCTCGACACTCACATCCTAACTGCAGGAGTGTTTTGACTGGCATTAAGCCTATTTCATCGTCTGGGGTATCACATGTGTATATTCGGGTACAATTCCAATCCTCTTTTGTATGTGTTTCTGTCCTCCAATTATGATTCCCTCTATTTCCTGTAGAATAAGTTTGATTCTTTTTCCCCTTCCAGTGAATGCACCACTGTACCTTTCCAATATAACTATATGTCTCTAGCAGGCTGGGTCCCCAAATTGTTTGCCATTCTTCCATGGTTGTAGAACTGGTAATATTTTGACAGACCTCTTCTTGTTTTTCTCGTTTTACTGAAGCCGGAACTTTAGAGCATGGGTGTGTTGAATTTGTAACTAAACAGTATCCTTTTAATTCATTAATTGTTTCACTTGTTACCCATGTCCCAATTACTACCCATCGGAAATATCCCGGCATCTGTTCACATTGCTTCTTCATCATTTTGTCACTTAATAAACATACATCTACCGTTTCGCTCCATGTGATGGTTACAAATTTGCAATTCCTTGTAATATTCTTAAACATTTTGGGTATTTCCGGTACTGGAATTATTCCCCATGGAATTGGGTCTCCTGCTGCATGAGGCATAGGGAGACATGCAGTAATTTTAGTAACGTTTTGTACTTTCCCAAAATCTCGAATTAGGCCCACAATTAAATTTTCCTGTTCTATTTCTCTATTCGGAATCTGCAGATCTCTCACATGTCGAGTTTTCCTGGGGGGTATAACTTGTACCTTAGTCATTATTTCCCGAGTTGTGTTTATCATGTGTATTTCTACATACCCATAATCAAAACTCCTTTGAATCCAAACTACACACATGTATGTCCCTTCTACGGTTTTAGACACCTCAGGTACCTGCAGGACGGTATAACCCTTTTGTTGTGTCGCACCCCAAACTGTTGTCACTCCTTCTGTTATGATTCGATCTTGATCCCTCCGTTTCCACTTGACGTGGACATCTCTTAATTCAGCTCCCTGGTCATCTGAAAACAGACAAGTTAAGTTTACATCAGTGTGTTCTGGTACAAACAAATAAGGATCTGGGGTTTCAATTCTCACGGTGGTCTCTGCTAGACTTATCAACCCCAGGAATACCACAATCTTCAATTGTTGGCTCGAAATACCATCTTTGTAGGTGAGAGAGAGGTTCTACCGACCATGAGACTGGAACCTTCTTGACTCGGGTGTAATGGATCCAATTGTCGATTCCCTCGACTTTCACCGCCGTATAAGTGGTCATTATCACCTGGCGAGGACCGTCCCATGTTCCCTTTAATGGTTCCACTGACCAGTTTTTCACGTAGACTTGGTCTCCTGGAGAAATGTCATGAACTGGATTCTCCAGGGGCAGAGGCCGATTCCACTGCAGCGCTCCTCTGAGGGCTGTGAGGGTCTTATTCAAAGATAACACATAGTTAAATACTGCCTGATCACCCACTACATGAGGATCCCCTTGGTAAGTAGCCGCATGATAGGGCTTGCCATACAATATTTCGTATGGACTTACTCCTATTCTTTCCCTTGGTTTAATCCTAACTCTCAGCAGAGCGAGGGGTACTGCTTGGGGCCACTGGATTTTGGCTTCCTGACAGATCTTCTTCAATTGACCTTTTAATGTCTGATTCATTCTTTCTACTTGTCCACTAGACTGCGGTCTCCATGGTGTATGGAGATTCCATGTTATCCCTAATACAGCTGACACATCTCGGACTATCCCTGCTGTAAAGTGCGGTCCTCGATCAGAGGACAGCCCTAGGGGAACTCCAAATCTTGGGATGATTTCCTTCAGAAGGGTTTTCACTACTTCTTTTGCCTGATTGGTCCTGCATGGAAAAGCTTCTGGCCACCCTGAGAAGGTACAAACATACACTAGCAGATATTTAAAAGTTTGGGCCTTAGGCAACTCAGAAAAATCTACTTGCCAATAGTCTCCTGGTAACTGTCCTACTTGTAGTTTTCCCATTTGTACTTGCTTCCTGACTACTGGATTATTCTTTATACACATAGGACACATTGCATTCACCCTTTTAGCTAGTGTTAACATCTGGTTTGAGAAAATTTCGTTTTTCAAGAATTTCACTAGTGCTTCTGCACCCCAGTGGCACTTGTTGTGTTCTATTTCAAGCACTGCTTTCATTATTCTGACTGGTAAAATTACCTGTCTCGTAGGAGTGATATACCACCCCCTGATATTTTTCTTTGCTTCCATCATCACAGCTAATTTCTCATCTTCAGGTGAATAATGCGGTTTCTCTTCCATGAATGCTATTGCTGGATTATTCCGGGTTGGTAAAAGAACCATTTGAGTCCATACCTCTCTCGCAGCCCTCCTGGCTGCTTGGTCAGCGTATCGATTTCCCTGAAACTCTCGTCCTGGATCAGCCTGGTGTCCTCTGACATGCATTATTGCCACTGCTGAGGGCTTATGTATTGCCTCTAGCAATTGTAAAATTTCTTCCCGATGTTTAATCGTTGTCCCCTGAGAAGTAAGAAGTCCTCTCTCCTTCCAGAGTGCTCCGTGAACATGAACTACCCCAAAAGCATATTTGGAGTCAGTCCATATGTTAACTCTCCTTCCTTGGCTTAATATTAAAGCTCTCACCAATGCCCATATCTCGGCCTTTTGTGCAGACGTACCTGGGGGTAGTGCAGTCGCTTCTATCACTTGTTGTAAAGTGACTACTGCATACCCAGCGTACCTGGTGCCGTTTTCCACAAAACTAGATCCGTCGGTGTACAGCTCCCAGTCAGGATCTGTCAGTGGTTCGTCCTTCAAGTCTCTTCTGCTCGCGTAGACTTGTTCAATGGTCTCTACACAGTCATGCTCCAGGGTGCCTTCTTCCTGTGTAGACCTAAGGAATTCTGCTGGGTTGAGATGGTTAGTAATTTTCAGTTCAACATCATCTTGTTCTCTCAACAAAGCCTGGTATTGCAACATGCGGCTGGAGGAGAGCCAATGCCCCCCTTTTTGCTCTAGAACTGCTATGACCATGTGGGGCACGTACACTATCATGTGTTTTCCCAGAGTCAATTTGCGTGCTTCCTGTATTAAAATGACCGTCGCTGCCACAGCTCTGAGACACCCCGGCCATCCCCCACTTACTGCGTCTAGCCGTTTGGAGAAGTACCCAACCGGTCTCTTCCAGGATCCTAGACGCTGAGTGAGGACTCCTAAGGCCATTCGCTGTCTCTCACAAACATAGAGCTGAAATTCCTTGGTTGGGTCCGGTAGTCCCAGGGCAGGTGCTTCCTGGAGGGCTTTCTTCAGTTCCTGGAATGCTTTTTCTTGCTCTGTCCCCCAGGTTAGCTTGGACTCCTTTGCTGCTTCATACAGTGGTCGAGCAGTCAGTCCGAAGTTAGGAATCCACAGCCTGCACCATCCGACCATTCCTAGAAAAGATCTCAGTTCTTGATTATTTCTAGGCACAGGTATAGCACATATTGCTTGGATTCTATTTGTTCCCAGGCGCCGGACTCCTTGGGAAATTTCACATCCCAGATAGATAACTTTCCGTTTTACTAGTTGTGCTTTTTCTTTTGAGACTCGGTAGCCTGCTTGGCCCAGCATGTTTAACAGTTCAATAGTTAACTGACGACAAAGTCCCTGTTCTGTAGCTCCTAAGAAAATGTCATCTACATATTGCAGTATTATATATGAAAAAGGAGATTCTTTTACCTGAGTAGTCTTCCATTCCTCTAGTTCCTTTGCTAACTGATTACCAAATATTGTAGGAGAACACTTGAATCCTTGTGGTAATCTGGTCCAAGTAAGCTGTCGCTTTCGTCCAGTCTCTGGGTTCTCCCATTCAAAGGCAAAGATTTTCCAACTTTCCCGTGCCAGTGGTATGCAGAAGAAGGCATCCTTTAGATCAATAACTGTAAACCACTGAAATTTCTCAGAAACAGATGTTAGCAAGTCTTGCACTAACCTATACTTACCATTTTTTTTTTTTTTTTTTTTTTTTTTTTTTTTTAATCGGAAATATGGGGGTATTAAATTCCGACTCACATTCTTTTGATATCCCTAAATTAAAAACTGTGTGATCATTGGAGCTATCCCTTTCCTAGCTTCTAAACTAATTGGGTATTGCTTCACTCTAACAGGTTGTGCTCCTTCTTTTAATTCTATTCTAACTGGGGTGGCTGCTTTAGATTTCCCAGGAACCCCGGTCTCCCACACCCAGGGTACAACAGCCTGTTCAATCTCTTGGGGTATTTCTTCCTTTTCCACTTCTTTCACAACAAAAATTTTCGCTAAATTTTCTTCTGGAATTTCTATCTTGACTCTCCCTTTTTCAAATATAATTTTAGCTTGCAAGGCTGAAAGCAAATCCCTTCCTAATAAACATTCAGGACTGTTAGGCATGTACAGAAATTGATGATCTAATTCTCTTCCCTTAAATTTGATATCTAGAGGTCGCAGAAATGTTCTTTCCTCTATCTGTCCTGAAACTCCCACTACTTGTACGGTTAAATCACTTAATGGCCCCATCAATTTATTCATTGCCGAAAAACTAGCTCCAGTATCTATTCTAAATTCCGTCGGCTCCCCCTCTACTTCCAAAACAACCTTTAAGTCTGAATCTAGCCGACTCTGTCTTCCACAACTCCCTAACATAAATGCTTGGGCGACACCCTGTGGCGTGCCCATACCAACAGGGTTTTGTGGATTCACAAAGCTTTGAGGATTCCAAGGATTCATTCCATTTCCAGCATTTAATGGGCATTCGTTTTTCCAATGTCCTTGTCCTTTACAAAGAGCACACTGATTTGGTCCTATTCTACCACGTCCTCCCCCGTATTGATTTCCAAATCCCGACTGATTGTTAAATCCTCTACCCATTCCTCCCCTTCCCCTATTACCACGACTTCTTCCTCTATGGCCACCGGCCCCATTGTTCTCTCCTGAAGCTTGTAAAAGCGCCAACAAGCTCGCTTGTTGTTTCTTAGTACTTTCCTTTTCCCGATTGTTATATGCTTTCCAAGCCACTTCTAACAATTTCTCTAAATCTCTTGTTTCTCTCCCTTCCAGTTTTTGAAATTTCTTTCTAATATATTCTTGTGATTGTCCCATAAAGATCAATGCTAATTGTAATTTTCCAGACTCGTCTTCCACATCTAAGTCTGTATACTTTCTAGCTGTTTCCTTTAGCCTTTCTAAAAAGGCAGAAGGAGACTCAGTCTTATCTTGCATTACTGAATATAACTTAGACCAATTCAACGTTTTTGGAATGCCACATCGTATTCCCTCTACCAATAATTCCTGGTAAATTTTTAACTTTTTATAATCTGCGGGGTTATTAGCGTCCCAATCGGGATCCTCCCGCGGTACAAAATCATTTACCGTCCCCCGCGCTGCCCGAGGCAGGGTACGAATCCTTTCCTTTGCTCTCTCCACCATCACCTTTAATACCATTTCTTTTTCTGTTGAATCTAAAATTGTATCTATTAATACCTGTAAATCATTCCAGTCCGGGTCTTGTGTTTTTATAACCATTTTTATAACACGAGCCACCCGCTCAGGATTTTCTCTATATGTCCCAGCTGACTGTTTCCAAATTAGTAAATCATTAGGCGAAAAAGGAACTTTTATCATGATTTTTCCCCTGCCTGCTCCAACCGCTTCTCGCAAGGGAGCCATCAATCTAGGGGGTGAGAGCGAAACGTCTGTCTCCCTCCCCCCTCCCCGTCTTCTTTCCCTCTCCCTTCGCCCTCTCCGAGTCCGTTCTGCTAGAGGAGTTCTGTCACATTCCCACCCCCCTGTTTCTTCCTCATCCGAGGATGATTCTAACGGGGGCATGGTGTGTGATTGTGCCCTTGCACGTGAAGGGAGACTATTTCTCGGGGGTGCACTTGGAGTTACTCCGGGGGAGACTAACAAAGACACATCCTCCTCTGGTTCTGAAAACCGTATTTTCCGCCCATGCTTATCATCCAATCCTTTCAATATCTTTATACTCCGCTCTTGACATTTCTTACATTTATCATCCTCCAGTTCCAGTTCTTTCAACACTAAGATACCACATTCCTTTTGCCATTCAGTGTTTTGTTCTAAATAATAAAACAAATCCAGATATGGTATTTCATCCCACTTCTCATTCTCTCGTAAATATCACATCAAAGGGGTTATAATTTCCAGAGTCAGTGATCCATTTCTGGGCCACAGCATTCCTCCTGTTTCATATTGAGGCCATACATTATTACAATAATCAATCAACTGTTTCTTGCTTAACTCTTGTCCAAAATTTCCTTCCTTCCAATGTTTTAACAAGCAACCAAGCGGAGAATCGCTAGGGATATCTTTTTCTGTGCAGGATAGTGCTCTAAAGGTTTTAAATGACATCATGCTTGCTACTTGCTCACACACACACCACAATCTAAATTCATCAAATTCACAATAACACAACAACACAAAACAATACTTTTAACGACCAGCACGATAACACAACAATATAAACCAGAACAAAACCAAAACCAAAACCAACTCGCCGATTCTCCCTCTGAGAGGCGAGTGCTGGTACTGCGCAGCTTTCGCCGCGTCTTACGACCAGCGCCTAGGCTTCCCAACCAAGGTACCTTTAGCCCAACCCAGCGGGACACTCACTATCCCGTCTTATAGGCAGGCTCCCAACCAACAAACCTAAAAGAATAAAGCACCTTCGGGCTTACCTAGAGGGTTGTCCGGCGGGCGCGGGTCGGGCACGGGTCGATGTCTCCCCAGAAATCACCTGGTTGCCGGCATGGAGTAGATCAGCTCGTGAGCCGCCCAGCTACCCCCGGAGTTCCATCTGGTGTCGCCAAAACTGTTGCCCGTAAACAAAGACACAAACCAACAGAGTGCCGGTTTATGGGTGCTTTATTCGGGGCCCCGGGAACCTGCGGGCTAACGCCCCAAGTCAGGATTCCGACGACCCTCGTTCTCAGTTCAACTTTTATACACAAACAAGTTTACATGTATTCTCACGGCTAAAACAATTACAGTTTCTATAGCAACCCAGGTGCAGTAGTTTATAACAATTAACAATCATCTACTTTAATCATAAATCTGCTTAAGTTGTCCTACCCCCCTAGAACTGTTTAACAGACCCTTACCACATCTAAGGTACAAATCGTTACGTACATGCTTGACTACATCTTTTGATTATTGTTTCTACTTCTTCAGTACATTCTATTCCCACGAACAAGGCTGCTGCTTAACTCACTACTGTAATGTGTTGCTTTCTAGGCCTCCCCTTTTACTTAAGCCTTAGCCATTCTACTACTAAATTTAAACTGCTTTGCAACACTATGGAAGGGGAGGATAAGCTAGGTTCTTATTAATAAATCTGTTGGAGTGGATTAGAGTGAAACGACACTGAATAATGGGTGTTTGAAAACGTATATATGTAGGGTTTATTTTAGGACACTTTTGTTTCAAAGGTAAACAGGTATGTAGCCATTTCAGGTGTTATCATCTATATCTATCATCTATGGCAATATGGCACAGAGATAGCAATACGGCATAAAGATAATCTTTGGGAAAATGCATAAGGGAGAGAAAGGGAAAGAAAGAATAGAGATGGAAAGATATACATAGTCACTGCCCATGGGGTCCAGCGATGAAAGTTGGCAGTTGCAGCTTCCATGCCCATCAGCTGAAGTTGTGGTCTTGATCCACAGGGGCTAGAAGGGAGAAAAACCCACACACTCAAAGAAGTTATGAGTTATTATATACTTCCAGAACGTCCTTGCACCTCCCCGACGTGGGGAGTTTTACTATGGAATAGTGTCATGGGCCATGCCACAAACCCCTAAAGTCTCCAGGGAACACACAGAATTCCTGTGAGGGGGACGGTAAAAGGGTTTCAGGATTGGCGGGAGGATGGGCTTTGATAGGCCATGCCGTGAACCTCCAACGTCTCCAGTAGCCCAGACTAGACACACCGAGTTCATGTGAAGGGTGTGGTAAAGAAGGCTCTTCCTGCCTTTTAAGGACTCGACCCCTTCAGCAGCACTGGCGGAACCGGATTGGGTCCAGTTGCCTCTTCCCAGTGTGCAAAAGTCCCCTGGCAATCTCAGAACGTGTAAATCATTAACCATTTCAACCTCTGACAGTATAATGAGAGGGAAACCGAAGTCTACGAAACAATTGCAAAAATATCATGAGTACCACGGTTGTTACTTTCTTTTTATCTCCAGCTATAAAAGAACAGGCTGGGGAAAGGAGAAGATTTGGAAGACAAAACAAATTAGAAAGTACCCAAAATTAATTTCAGATGATTCTCTGCAGCAAAAAGCAAAACAATCACGGCTTGCTTGAAAGGAGAGGTAAACTCAGTTAAGCCATAGTAAAGACCATAAACTCCTGCCAGTCCAGAGGATTCTGGTGCTCAGTCTTGCATGTGGGGAAACCTTCAATTGATGGGGGTCATCAATAGCTAGGGAAATAGGGGTTTCAAGAGACTTCTCAGTGATTGTTGTCTTTCTGGGTAAAAAGAGTAAACTGCAAATTAATTACAAGGCATAACTTCTACTGTACTAATCAGGTGATGGAAATTTTTTCAACATCATTATTGTTCTGTTCTCGTATATCAAGAACAATTCTTTAGCAACCCTAATTGTGCTTCTCAGTTTAACTTTTTGCTAAATCAAAAGCCAGATTTCTGTTAAAAAAATTTCTATCTTAATGATTATACAACTGAACATGTAGAGAATTGTATCAAGACTTTTCAGAACACCTTAATATTATTCTTTTTTTAGTAACCAAAGGTGTAACACAGAAAGAAAATTTTATGATTTGAAACACAGTGAATCACTTTTAAATTAAAAAATATTAGGAAGTGAATTTACTAACATTCTTTGCTGCGCTGTTTCTTCAAAATAGAAGGCTAACAAAAGATTTACATTTCCTCACTTTACCGCATACATGTAATAGCTTAGGTCTTTCTCTTCACTCTCTTTTGGCTTGGAGTAGCTTCTGAGTGTTCATACTCTGGCTAAAACACAAAAAAATTGTCAACTGGATTTTTCAGAGCTTAAATAAAAATATGATGGTTTACTTTCTAGAAACTGTGTGAACAAATAAGCCTTCTGAGAATATTCAGACTTAGAAACATTAATTAGTCTGGAAAAATTGTATCCTGGTTTCATTTAGTTGACTAAACTGGTATCCAGGGCCATTTGAGGTACATAAGGATATCCTGGTTGGGTTGTAGCTACTTCCCTGGAAGGTGAAGGTCGCATATCCAATAATGCTTCTATACTACACTATATTTACAAGTACTGTGGAAGTGTCTTGGGTAATGTATGGCATCTCAGACAGCCTGAGATTATGACATTTAGGCAGCTGGACTTAGCTTAAGTGGTATAATCAAGTGCAAGAGTAAAATAATTATATATGGATGTCCATCTGTAGACTTATTAATGACATAGATTATAACTAGTAGAGACCATGTCAATACAGTCCACGAAGTCTTCAATAGTATTGAATCAGTCTAATGTAGAAATGTAGAACTTGATTCAACTGCTCACACAGAGATGTTTAATGTAATTTCGGTTGACCTGGGGAATTCTCTCTGACACCCATCTACCATTCCAAAAAGTAACCAGTCTCCCACTGTTGGACCTTTGCATATTTCTCAAATATCCTAGGGTGTCTTAAATGTCATTAGATTCTTATATTTAAGTGAAGTAATTAATGCATCTTTGGTTAAGGTAATCTTTTTTCACTGACTATAATATCTAACGTATACAAAGACTTTAACTTGAAGACAACTAAAAGCAGTACCTTAATTTCAAATATAACCACACCTGTGATTCATGTGGGTGCTTTTGCTAATATTAGTTTTCTCTTCTCTGCCTCAGTAAATGGATGTACAGTACAGGGATAATGATGCTTCTGTATATAGTTTTGGATTACATTCACAACAGTCAACAATTTGTAAATCTCCTGCTTCCCAAAATTTAGCAGAAAAAAAGGAGTTATATATTTGCAATTAAGGTTTTGTCTCTCAAAAAGTTTTTCATTGCTGCATATTATGATTTACGTAACTATTTATATAAGCTCTCTTTATTTTTCTGATTTCCAGCCAAAGCTCTTTGTTCAGCCTGATTGAGACTTGACCATGAAGATCTTTCAGTTTAGCTCAGATGTAGATCTCTGCATTGTAGACGTCTAAATTCTACATACAGAAATGAACATTTGGTCCCATTCAGGGAATTGCCTTAATTCTTATAAAATATGTGAAAAAAGTTTGTGGCTTCTGAAGATTTCCATAGAGAGTTTTGTGCCTAACATTATATTGTAAGAGATTTTGTAAATATGTTATCAGGAGATAAGGCTATGACATATTCTCCGACCTAGTCACACTTTTCTACATATAAGAAACAAAAGACCCCAAAAAATCTGGGATATTAAACCAAAAAAAACCAAAAAACAAACACATACCCCCACACCAAAAAAAAAAAAAAAAAAGAATACAACTTTAAATGTAAGTATTAGACATCTGAAATTTGAGGGTAAGAGGTACAGACAAGTATTCATAGGCCAGTATTTCATGCTGCTTGCTGAGAGAAATAATTTCACCCTTTCAGGAAATCTCAATGATACAGAGTCCATGAATGGTGCTGAATAAGGACATTTAGATAGGAATATTTTCCATGTGAGACTCTTCTGTCAATTGCTCTGTATAGGCATCACAGCCAAGGTGATTTCTGCTTTAGACGCAGAAGAGAGGGAATTTGGAAATCATTATTAGTGAGTTAAAAATGTTACTGAGTTGTATTGTAGGGCCACATGATAATGTGACAAGAGTGACAAGATCATGATACAGTAAAATAAAGAAATGAAAAACTGTGGGTTTACAAATTTACAGCAAGAAAAATGTGATACCTCATTAGTAGTTACAACAATCCTCAGTCTTAGCCACTGGGTATTCTCCTGGAAGCTTATCCCAAACTTCACTTCAAACTGCATAACAGAGATGCTCTTTGCTGTGTTTGAAGGTACATGATTTTTCTGTATGAAATTATTTAAAAAGTTAGCAGCAGCAACAGCCATTCTTTTCTGAAATAAGAAAATATTCAATCACAAATACAGAAAAAAGAAGGTGTTCTTCAGGAATATTACTGACAGAGACACAGAGGAATATTTGTTTGGTTCTACATGAAAAAAAAAGTCTGTGCTTTATCATTTTCACTATCTCTATGTGGGTATCCTGCAAACTGCTGCTTCCCTTATTCTGTTATTGCAGAAATACTAAACAAAAAAATACCATGCCAGCATGTCAGAGGAGGACAAAGAAGAATGCAGGTGATAATTTTTTATCACTTTCTGCTTCTCAGAAAATTATTTTTGTTGCCTGTCAGGAGCTGAGAAAAAAACTCTGGAGCAGTTAATTGGAGATGAGATAAGAAAAGGGTTTAATTTGTGCCTAGGCATAAAGATCACAAGACGTGTGCACCTTCCGTGCCTGAGATGTTCCAATTTATAATACTGCCCGACCAATCCGAAGTGTTTTCACCCCGTAGTTTTTACCCTGGTCCACCCCCAGCCCACCCCCTAGAAATTGGGTCTGGGCTGTTTTTCGGGACCACCTCTTCATCACCTTCATCTTCTTCAGAGCACAGAGGGTACACGATCACCCAGTTCTTGACTGTACTCTTGCGGTTCAGGCCAGGATTAGATGTCCTCAAACAGAAGAGGCCTACCTTGACAAAAGACTAAACATTTTCTGCTGGAATTCAGGGGTAGAATTGATATGGGGAACATAGAATGGGGTGATGGGGTAGGGAATATAAAAACTATTGTGCTAAATGGTGAGGGATATAATATAGCTACTTCTAAAATCTACTTCTACTATAATTACATATAAAGCTTATAAAAATTAACAAAATCAAAAAAACTAAAAGGGTATTTAGGCATCATTTTAAAAAGGCATAATTTAATGATTAGTTTTACTTTTACTGAAGACAGTTTTTCTTACATCAATATTACCATTATTAATAATAATTTCTTAATTTGCTTGCTTGTCTGTAACATTCAGAAGTGTTTTGTGGATTCATTGTTGGTGCGATATATCTGTGGAATATTTGTCTCAATTGTTATTTATATCTGTGATTGTTTCTTGCACAGTGTAGGAAAAAATGTACAGATTTAAACGTTGCAATCTTCTGCATTTCAATTTTATAAGTTTTTACAGGTTTAAATACTTCTGAAATCTTTCAAAGGTTCGTGGAAGAATTGTATGCTGAAGAAAAGATGTATATAGCTTAACTTTAAATATCTGTGATGTATACATCCAGAGCATAGCTCAACAGAAAGGCTTTTTTTAAAAAAGAGGTTATTAATGCCTTTTAGGGTGTGATTAATCTAACCTATTTTAGCTATTTCCATTATAATGAAATGACTTAGATGTTCTAATTTGTCTCTATTTACAGTAAAGGGAACTATAGGTGACCAGCTAAGCTTTTCAAGTCAGCTCCTTAAGTTTTACATCAGATGAATTTCAGCCTCAACTCCTGGTTTCTCTGGTTTTTAACAGGAATGGAACATTTATTCAACTGTATGGCTTTGAAAAATATCATTCTGCTTTTCTACAATCCTCCTGTACTCACCATTGTTCATCAGATATGTAACTTGTTTTACTACCCCCAAGGTTTCATTTGCCGCATCTAATCCGCTAGAATCCAAATCATAGTCTTCCTAGGTCAAAATTAACTCTTGACCTTTGAGCAGCTCTCATGTCTATGGGGTAGAAACACATCCAGGATACTCTTTACCCACTTATTCTATAAATTTTTTCCTACCTTTGTGTTCAGACTGTTTCAGGCTACCATGTGAAAAAATATGAGGAACAGGGAGAGTAAAGTTCCCCCATCCTTATTTTATTTTGTACATTCTTCAACCATAAATCTCCCAAATTTACCTTTAACTACTGTAATACCTTCTGTGGGACACATCATTATATTTCCCTTTTAAGTTCATACTGACCATCATATAAAACTCACTTTGAGTATCCACATATCTCATGTGCAATACAAGTCATTTTTCTTTGCAACAAAACTGGTGGCTGCATCTTCAGAGACTAGAAAATGAAACTTAGTAATGATAGTGTCTGTGCTGCCTTCATGTTACTGACTCATCAGCTAGTATTATCCAGTAGTGAGTGCTGTGGGAGTTAAAATATATAGAGAGGATAAAATAAAGGAGAATAGAAGAGTAAAATGCAAATTGAAGACTATATTTCATTGGAAGTAATTTCACAGAACAGAAAATGGCTGTATGCTCTAAATCTGTAATAACAACTTTAAAGCCATATGCTGTGCCGAATCTGTACCTCTGACATCTTGCCTTAGGGCTGAAATTTGAGATACCAAAAGCTTGAAGATTTTCCTTTTTAAACATCAATATATTTCCTCACATTATAATCATATTATCAAGGCTAACAAAGGGCTGACTTAGTGGGATTCTTCTGGAGTATGTTTTTTGATCCCTGCCTACAGTTCCTAAATAGTCAGTAAGACTCTATAAAGCTCTTTTTCTATTGTATATGACCAGAAAATATCCAGAGAGTAAGATCTCTGCAGTTGTCTTAATAAATTCATAAAGTTATGAACAAATAAACCCAGTTTACTGAAAAAACAGAAAAAACCCCAACAACCCAACCAACCAAACAAACAAAACCACTATAGTGAAAAAGGAGTCTAGAAAAGAGGGAAAGAGATATACAAAGTGAAATAATCTGGGTCCTCCAAGTCATGAGTAAGAGGAAAGAGAACAAATATAAGAAAAATAGTTCAGATAGTCATGGAGAACCACAAAATAATCACAGCAGGATGCCTTAATATTGCCTTGCAATGTTTTCACTGTGATGTTGCATCAATACAGGAGTACATTAAGTCATGTCAGGGTGACATGTTGCAAATATTTTGTAGTTCCCTGTGGCTTTATTAATTGACTTAATCATCTCTTCAATTCTTCACTGTTTTATACCACTCAGCTAAGTATTCCAAGCATTGGATGTCTCCTAATATGATTTAAAATGTCACACTTTTATATTCTCAATTATTTTCCAGGTCACTCTTACAGAACTAGTTCTGGAATGAATTACCTTAAAGCTTGGATAAAAAAACAACCAACCAACCAAACCAAAAAAACCAGACAAAAAACCACAGAAAAACAGAAAATATAAACCCGTCCATTTCTTATTTTTTAAATATGAAAAATTAGGTAAGAATTGACAGAGCAGATAGAAAGTGCTTGAATGGAGTTTTTTAAATGTTTTGTCTCAAAGGGTAACTTTATGTTAATTAGAGACATTCATAAGAAAAAAATATAATTAGTGACATTAAGCATAATACACTTTTTTAAATGTCTTATACTTGTTTTAATTAGAATTCATGGTCCTAAGAGGAAAAAAAAAATATTCTTGTAAAGCTTAGGAAGCAAAGCTCTCATGATCAAATTGATCCTTGAGAATTTTTATATCTCTTGAGCATTTAGAAATCAAGAAGCATTTTAGCAACAAGACAAAGTGAAAGAGTTCTAAGCAGTGACAGGCAGTGGAGCCATATGCTCAACATAGTAAGAATAACTCGGGCAGAGTATTTCCTGCCAATGACCCATTCTCTCATTTGTAATGATGAGCTTGGTGGGGAACAGAAACTGAGTAACATCCAAACTAACAGATGTCTCTCAAGAAGTGGCCTTTTCTATACTCAGCAGATATATAGTTCAGAGCACAGTAATACCTCTGCATCACAAGGAAGTACAGCACCTAATTACCTTTCATTGCACAGATACAGATACCACAAATAACACAACAAATAAATGTTTTTTTCCATCACTAACAAATAATCCTCTTCAAAATTACATATTATTGCTATTCTGGCTTCAAAAAGAGGAAGATTTAGTTTCTCTTTGTCTGCAAACTATCTGTTTAAAATAGTTCTTTATTTACATATTCCCTTCCTAGTGTAAAACATAACATAGCCATTGCTGCCATAAAATAGGTCTAACTGGTGCAAATGATATCAAGACCAAGTTTTTTTATTTTTAGAGCAGCGGAGTAGCCTCCTTAAAAAAGTATTCTGACTTCTCAAAATACCAAGAAGCGAAATCAAAGTTATTTTTTAAGAAGTTATTAAGTATTATGGACAATATGGATCAGAAAACAGATGTACATATAAGTGTTAATATAAAGTCTTTGTTAGAGAGGTTTATACCATTTTGGTTTATAATTTTTGTTGTAATAGAAAAGTAGGTTTCTTTACTGAGAAGATAGCGTATTTTTTTATGACCAGATGAATTCCAAGTGGAGAAAAATGTAAACATCATGACAGTTTAAGGGTGTGTATATATGTAAGTATCTATCTATCTATCTACCTAGAGTGTAGAAAAAGCCTCGTTTGAGTTAGACAATTTGTCACATGGCTGGAATACTGAACTTTACATATGGAGTGAATAAAAGAAGAGAGAAATTAAGGTTTTTTTGGTCATTCACATATGTTCTATCACAGAAATTTCACATCTATTTTGTTTTTAAAACCACTAAAATGAAAAAATTATAATAAATGAAATTTTAAAGTAGAAAACCCTTAGCAGGATAAACGACAATGCAAATTGCAGTGAAAAATACAATCAGCTATGCTTATCCTTCAATGCAGGTATCTAAATCCTTTCAACAGTACTGAAAGTGTTGTACAGATTGTAACTGGGAAAATTCAAACCTTGTAATTTATTGATGACTCCTTTATGGTCTCCAATATTTCTGTAAATTTTAGCAGGGATGCATAATTATAAAAACAATTTTCTCTTTGGTAGTAAATACTTCAGTGAAACAATCCTCTTACATTATGTTGCATTATTATTAGAACAGAAATACAGCAAATCCAGGCCTGTAATCTGCCAAAGTTGACTTTAAATATGACTGAAACTGCCAAGATATATTTAATTAACTAACTTGCTGTGCATGTTTTATTTTTTCCCCTTTGTTGTCCCCTTTATTTTTACTTATCAGAGAAAGAGGATTTTGCTTTGGTTTATACACCAAAAGTTGGGAAAAATCATTATCAAATTTCCTTTACACTGATTCATTCAACTATGATACCTGATCAAGTATGTACTTTTAAAAATAATCTTCCATATTTTATGTCACAACAACAATGAATTTGTTTCATGTGGTAATTAATAGCAGTTCCTGTTAAACACAAACCATATTTTGAATGCAGAAAGAGAAAATCTGTAAATTGCCTTGTCAAGACTCATAAATCATCTGCCATCCAAAGCATATAACTCACGTGCACTCTTCTCCCTTCGTGCTTTGAAACAGACTTCATGTTTCAAAAAAAAAAAAAGAAAAAAGACTTAGTGTCCATTTATAGAGTAGATGAACCTTACTTGATGAAGAAATGGAAAATGAAACATCAAGCAAGGACAAGGGAAACTGCAGCTGACTGAACTTGCTGGCTGTGGCAGGTTTAGCATCAACATAACACTTTAGGAACTCCAGAGAATTTTCACTGATTGTCCTGTGAACTTGTCACCATTCAAACTCTGTGTGTAGCATACACCTAATTCTGTTTGTAAGGGGCTAGGCTACTTTCATTCTACTCCAAGACCACCATTCCGGCAGGCAGAAATTATTGGAATGTGAGAATGTGCAAAGGACATAATCATTTATTTTAGAAGAAACACTTTACCACAAACTTTGAAAGATATAACATAACTCATTGTGCCAATTATCAGCCCATACTGGATCATTTTTAATAAAGGAGAACTTTCAAGGTAATGAGAAAATCATAGTTAAGATTGAATGGCAATCATGAAAAGCATTGCCACTGAGTGTGAAAACTCAATTTACATTTTGATCATTCCATATTATTCTAATTTCAACATAAAGCTTCATCATATAAAAATATTAGCACATTTACTCTGTGCAGGGCACCTGCCTGCAGCAGAGACAGTGAAGAGCAAAGCCTCAGTGGAATATTTTGGCACAGGAACTCCGCTGGCATTTGCTTTTTACCTCAGACCAACGAAAATGTGAATTAACAACACTATTATAAGTCATTGCATGATATTGTAAAACAAAAAACAAATCCTAGTAAAAGAACAATGAAATGCCAAAGAGGCTCCTCAGCCTGATTTCTGTGTATGTATCAATTGTTATGTCATCAGGGTATCTCATCCATCCCCTCTTAACATTGCCTTGGCAGTAGTAGGGAGAGCAATCCAAGTGCCTGAACCAAAGGGTGAAATCAGATGCAAATGTCAGAGAAATGACAGATTTGTTGTTCTGCTGCAAACTCCACTGAACTTGTGGAGGGTTGCTCAGCAGGAACATCCTACAATCACTATCACACTATTTACTTTTTTCTCCTCCCAGGTTCACCCTGCTTGCCACCTTCATTCCTTCTCAAATAAGGGCCAACCTCTACTTCACTTTCCTCATTTGCCACAGTTTTGTTGGCTTTATATCTTGATTTGCTATTTATCATATGGTTGCTCACATAAGGTTTATGCTACAAAAAAGATAAAAAACCTGTGCAGATTTTCTGAATGAATTCGCTGAATGTGCTTAGGACAAGAACTAAGAAACACCTGGTCCTCAGGCACACGACTGCTATTACAGGTTACCTTTCAAAAAACTCAGTGCAGATGGGCCCTAAACACATGGCAAATGATGTGATCTGTGGGAGGAAGTTGCAACGAAGTGGAAAAGGCAGCTGGCTTGAAACCCTGTTGTTGAGTATCGAGCACATGGTGCTGAGCTGACCAGATCCAGGGGAGATCTACATCTGGAAGGAGGGAAGTTGCAGGCTCCACCTGCTTACTGACAAATTTTTGTTGCTATGAGACAGATTACCATTTCCATTGAGGGAGGATGTCTCTAGAAAGGACTCAGTTTCCCCTCTGTGTGCTATCAAGAAGAGGCTTAAGAAGGACATGATCATACAGATAAGACTGCAATGATCCTTTTTCTTGGTCTCAACAGGAATAAATCTTAAAAGTAATTTTACTTATAGAGTAACTCATGTCATCTATTATATATCACATAATTTGAGCTCTTCGTATATATATACTTATATACTTAAATATTTAGTACTTTTGTAGCACTATAAAACTTTCTTACTCTTGAGAGAAAGATATAGGCAACTCCAGAGAGGGATTCATTCTATTCTGAAATGGGTTTATGAAATCAGTAGGATAATTCTTTAAAAGCTCATTTCTCTCAAAGTGGAGCTTTAGGTCTCATGCTTATTTACTTAGCTAAGTTTGTTAATGTACCCAAAGAAAGTTTTCTTTATATCAGTTGCAACTGTGTTTATACCAGAACTTCATATTCTGACAATTACTAAGACATAGGTAAGCACAAAATTAAACATGAATTTGAAAGACAGAGGCTGTCAAAAGGAGAGATTAAAAGTAGGCAAATATATGGGAATAGATAACAAAAATAAGGGAAACTAACCTCTTGTGTGAAAAAGGCTGTGCTTAATAATTACAAAAATATCATTGTTACCATTTAGTGACTTGATATAATTTCAACTTGATAAGAAAACAGCATTTTTGAAGTGATAAAACTAAGATATTAAGTACCTTAATTTTCCTTTGAAAACTAGAAAATAAGTTTATATCAATACACTTTACAAAGAAAAAAATATTCACTATTTTACTAAGATTAGATTTAGCTGCTTTCCTCATACTACATAGATATTCATATTTCATGAATGATTTCATTAGAGCCTTCAATTCAGATTGGCTGTTTCTGTCACTGTGTTATTCATATTAAAAGGTGATTGTCCTGCTCTGCTCTGCAGTGGTGTGGCCTCATCTTGAGTATTGTGTGCAGTTTTAGTCACCGCAAAATAAGAAAGATATTAAGCTATTAGAGAGTGTCCAAAGGAAGGCAACGAAGATGGTGAAGGGTTTGAAGGGAAGCCATATGAGGAGAAGCTGAGGTCACTTGGTCTGTTCAACCTAAAGTAGACTGAAGGGAGATCTCATTGCAGTCACAACTTTCTCATGAGGGAAGGAGGGGCAGGCACTGATCTTTTGTCTGTGGTGACCAGTGACAAGACCCAAGAGAATGGCCTGAAGTTATGTCAGGGGAGGTTTAGGTTAGATCTTAGAAAGAGGTTCTTCACCCAGAGGGTGACTGGGTCCTGGAACAGGACCTAACAGAGTTGAAGAAGCATTTGGATGATACTCTCAGGTACATGATGTGACTCTTGGGGATGGTCCTGTGCAGGGCTAAGGGCTGGACTTCATGATCCTTGTGGGTCCCTTCCATCTTGGCATACTCTGAGGTTCAGTGAAAATACATCTTAATGCTTACTGATAACAATGGATTAAGTCATGATCACTCAGTGGTTTGGAATTGTCATAGATCAGCAGAACATGAGGATTTAGATTATCTGTGGAAAAGATTCCATTAAAAAGAAACATTGGGAACATCTGGATTACAATGAAATTATCAACCTCATATTGTACCTGATTGTTGAAAACCTGAAGTATTTGGGGTTTGGGGTTTGTTTTTGTTTTGGGGTTTTTGTTTTGTTTGGTTTTGGTTTGGTTTGGTTTGGTTTTTTGTTTGGTTTTTGGTTTTTTTTTTGTTTGTTTCGTTTTGTTTTTCCTTATTTTGCATTATTTCCTAATTATTGTTGAACATATTTTCATTACTGTGATGAAAATTTTCATTAGCTATGATGGAAAAAACTCTGCCAAATTTTTAATTTTCACCTTTAGTTAGACAAAAAGTACATTCAAAGCAATTATCATTTCCTATAACATATAATTTTTCTATATTTTAGTGAGAAACAATTAAGATATCAATTCTACTTCCTTATATTCAGTGGCAACTGATGTTTATTATTTCTTTCTGAGAAGCAGAGGATAATGTAAGAGAACATAACTTGTCATCACTGATTCTAGTTCCTGAATTCTTTGACTTGAAACATATAAATAATAATATGTTTTCAAAGTAGCAGCAACTGGTTTTTAATTATGTTAGTAACATAATAAATTTTCTTACATTATATTTGCTTGTTGTCATTAGATAGTATTAATAGTCACATTATTATCAGTACTTATTTTAGAATAATAAGAATATTAAAGAATATTCCTAATCTGCAACTAGGGTTATTCACCTTTGTAAACCCTTCATTATGTTAAGTACAAATGTGATAAACTAATTGCATCAGATTTCTTTTTCCTTGAAACATCTCTCCTAGAACCTCATATTTGAAGTGGTTGTAAATAATGCTGTCAAAGATGTATCTCATTTCTGCAGAAGCGTTTCTTCAGACGCTAAAGTGTGGTGAAACAGCATCTGTTTTCCAAAATAAGACCTTATCACTTAATTTTTCATTACCCTAACTGGAGATTTAGGAAGGAAGGGAGTCAAATGTTTGAGTGACCATGGTATGAGAAAACGCTGTGTAAGTTCTCTCTTCCATGCTGTATTCTATCATACAAGTTTGTTTTGAGTGCACATATTATTGTATGCAAACCATATTATAAATATATTACTTTTATTATTTTTTACAGTCCATATCTAGAGTTTACTGCAATATGACAACAAGATGACAGAGAAAGAAGTCTGATGATATTTTTGTTGCTGCTGCACCTAAGAACTCTAGTTGTGTGTAAGGATGTATCAACAGAGACTGAATCTGTGTTGAATTAATCTCATCTAGCTTCAGGTGCTTAAATAAGGCTCTAAATTAGAAGTGTAGTACTGATATTTTACAGTCCACCTAACAGAAAGCAATAGATGTCAGTGCAACTCCATGCATCTAAGATCTATTTGAATTATGAGATCCATCTGAGTAGTTTATATAAAACTCTATGAACTACATATACATGCATTTACTGGGTTATTAATCTTATGTTGAGCATCAGTAGTCTATGATTATTCCACTTTACGTAAAGTCTGTGCCTGTGAGAAAAATTCTCTTGATCATTTGGCTGGGTTGATGCAACCTTCTCTCTACAGACACTTTTATTCTGATTTTATTGGCATTGGTAATGACTTTTCTTAATCAAAATCAATATTAGGCATTCTTTAGCAAATGTACAGTTACCATACCTATGGTGTTGCACTGAATACAATTTTGAAATACAAATTAGGCCAATTTTTTTTTTAGATAAGTATGGACTGTAGATTTACAGATTCAGAAAACAGCACAAAAAGCAAAATGGTTCTAAACTGGATTTGCATCACCAGGCTTGGGTACTGTGGAGGCTACAAGGGTGGCTTCTGTGAGAAGCTGCTGGAAACTTTCCCCGTGTCTGACAGAGCCAATGCCAACCGGCTCCAAGACGGACTTGCCACTGGCCAAGTTCAAGCCCATCAGCGAATGTGGTAGCACCTCAGTGATAACATAGTTGAGAAGGGGAAAAAGAAACCCAGTGCAATGGTAACAGCTTTGCCAGCCACCAAAGAGAGCAGTGAGAATTTATGAATGAGAGAGAAACAATTCTGCAGACACCAAGGTTAGTGAAGAAGGAGGGGGTGGAAGTGCTACAGGCACTGGAGCAGAGATTCCCCTGCAGCCTGTGGTGCAGACCATGGTGAGGCAGCTGTGCCCCTGTAGCCCATGGAGGACCACACACCAGAGCAGGTGGATGCCTAAAGGAGGCTTTTACCCTATGTGAAGCTCACACTGGAGCAGGTTCAAGGCAGGCCCTGTGGACGCGTGGAGAGAGGAGTCCTTGCTGGAGCAGGTTTTCTGGTACCACTTGTGACCCCATGGGAGACCCACGTTGGAGCAGTTTGTGAAGAACTGTAATCCCTTGAAAGGAGTTGCATAGGAGACCTGTCTCCTGTGGGAGGGAGGCATCCCATGCTGGAGCAGGGGAAGAGTTTGAGGAGTCTTTCCCCTGAGGAGGAAGGAGCAGCAGAGACAACATACGATGAACTGACTACAACCAGATTCCCCATCCTCCTGCACTGCTGATGGAAGGAGGTAGAAAAAGCAGGATTGAAGCTGAGCCTGGCAAGTAGGGAGAGGTGGGGTGAAAGAGTTTTAATAATTTTTCATTACTCTACTCTCATTTAATTGGCAATAAATTACATTATTTTCTCCTCACTGAGCCTATTTTACCCTAAACTCTAATTGTTGATTTATCTCTACCTGTCCGGATTTCAACCCACAAGCCTTTCATTATATTTTATCTCCTCTGTAGAGCTGAGGAGGAGAGTGATAGAGTGGCTTTGGTGGATGCCTGGTAAAACAACAGTTTCTCTGCACAAACCTGTGGATTTCTGTTTCCCTGTGCCTGATGAGGGTGAAAGGCAGACACAGAGTAATCAGTTAAAACAAAGATATAATTGTAAATTTTCCACTGTAATAGGAGGTGCATAGGTGGTAAAAGATAACTGGGAAAGAAACCCAAAGCAACCAAAATCCAATGTTACCCCATCATGTTTCCTTATCTAGTTCCCTTTTATATTTCTGTTTAAGGTGGGTTTTTTTTTTAATCTTCAATAATCTTTTTTCACAGTTTCTATATTAAAAGAAGAAAGGATTGGCCTGTCCCTGAAACCCCCAAATTATTTCACATAAGACCTTGAGTTTAGATCCAAAGAAAAACAGGAGCAAATTCCTCTAAGTATTATTGTGTTTTGCATTCTGAGATATATGCCCTTCCATAGGCTTTATTCAGATCTGAAATGATCTGATACTTGTTTTCATTTTACTTTCATTTTAGGTTTTTTTTATTTTATTTTCTTAAATTAAAAAAAGGTCTTTAAAAAAATTAATAAAGGTAAATTCTGATACCTTTAACAGCAAATTCTTTTTGTACAAAATCCTAGATTACTCTACATCTGCTGAGGCACTACTTCTATCCATTCAAGATAAGGGACTTTGTTTTGAAATAAGGTCTAACTGCTGCACAGCAACTTAATTTAAAAATTTTTAACATTTTCTCACTTCTTTATTCTTCAGTTATTGTGTTTTGTAGTTCATTGATTCTATTTATCGAAAGATATTTTTAATTCCTGAAGCCTCATTTTATCCCTCAGTTTCTTAATGGCCTTTCAATAAGTGCTTATGCTTAAAATTCACCGTGATTATGAAAAGCTTCACCTATTTTTTTATATGTTACATTTAGTCTAGTAACAGACTTTCAGAAGAGATTGGAGAATTGAACCATTAACTTTCTCACTTTTCCAACCTAATTTTCTACTGATAAAGTCATTAGCACACATCCTTGCCAGGAAAGGTTTGTTTATTCTTCTGAGTTGGTTCAATTAAGGTATTAAGTCAAGCACTGAATGTAAAACAAAAATTTAAGTCTTTTCTGAAAAAGGACAACTCATATTTCTCGTATGAATAACCTTCAGTATACTTTTCATTTTCAGTCTCAGTATTTTTCATCTGAAGTCAATTCAATGAAATTGCTCCATGCTAAGACTAGGACTGTTTCTGAGCATAACATCTCTACTTAGCAAGAGTAGAAACCCACACTTGACAAACTTGTGGAGTAGTGATATCACTTGTAGGATTTAAAAACTTTTTGCACAGAATAACAGGAATATTTTCTAATTAATAGCTACTATATATGCAATGTTTTAGGAGTTTTGTTGTTCTGTTTGTTTGTTTAATTTATCCTATTGATATGAATTAATAAAGTCTCAGAGTGTTTGGTGTCAGTTGTATCTTTACAGGTCAATATATTGTATACATATGGTAGGTGGCTTAAGTGTTTAAAATTTTGGAAGATTTTGGAAACTGTATGCTTAAGAAAAATGTGAACTGAGTAAAACTACAAGTTTTTCAGACCAAAGAGCGCTTATATGCAACAAGTGGTATTTTAACAGCTGTTTTTCTCTTTTTCTCTTATTATTTGTGGGGGATTTTTTCTTTTTTACTCAGAGATGTATTTGTCCAAAGAAAAAGCCTTTTCTTTCATAGTCTTTATGAGTATGCTTTTTGAATGTGAAGATTTCTGAATCAATACACTGCCTGATATTCTGGCTTCTAACAGCCTGTGGAAATCCAATATGAAATTCATTTAATCATTTCTGCTTCTCAGGCAACATTCTTATGTCTTTCAACCCCTGTATAAGAGGTGTTCATCACAAAGGACACAATTTATCTAGCTATCTAGGTTGTCCAGAGAGGTGGTAGATGCCCCATCTGTTGAAACATTCAAGATCAGGTTGGATGGGACCTGAGTAAATTTATCTGGTTATTACAGTGGGGGTTGGAGTAGATGACATTTAAAATTCCCTTCCAATGCAAAATATTCCATGATTCTATGATTTTTCTAGTGTCTGCTCTGCATCAACACTGAGCAGACACTAATGATGCACATTGTAACATCACACTATGCTTACCATCCTATTTTATTTATACCTTGCTTCATGTCTTTTGCACAAATAATCTAAATTTCTGTGAAGAGTTTAGTGTTATGTAGCTGAGACCTTTTGGCTCACAGATTTAAATCTGTTGTTGTTAGCCTTATCAAGGACATACTAACTAAATTTTAAAACATGATTTGTTACTTCCTCAGACCACCTCTTCTTGCATCTTAGTCCAGTCCTCTCAACCTCACTTAACAAGTATTTTAGACATTACCCATATAATAGTAGATTCTTTTTCCCGCTAAAGTCCAGCCAATGTTTTTTCAAAAGAGAGTCAAAATGCAAATACTGAAGATAAATGGGAAAAAATTTTCTTGAAAGGATCTTCAGCTGATATCAAGAATAGCTAAATATCAGTCTTTAGTGATGATTAGTAAAAGTCTAAAAATTGCTTTTTTATTCACAGCAGTTTACTGTCTCAGTATCTTCAGGATTTCTAAACAGAGGCCTGAATAAAAAGCATTATTGTAATCCATTCATGTTACCCCAGAGGTTTCTCTTTATGGATTTGACAGCTTTTTATAACTAGCTTGTCAATCAGAATCTGAACTTTGTTACCTCTTGTTTGATGTTTTCATCTCACAGGAAATATCTTTGCCTGAATGGGTTGCTGTAGTTATGCTCTGAAATAAATAGTGTTAATAGATTCCTCATGTTGCGTAAACATGAGACAGACTTAGCAGTGCCTTGGAATGGAACGTTCATTGGTAGAGTTCTGATAAATTCACTGGGAGCTGTGCTGGACTTGGATATTCCAGACCATATGGACTCATGGTCAATAATAAAAGCTGAGGGAAGAAGGAGGGATGTTCTCAGTTACAGTGTTTGCCTTCCTAAGTCACCATGATGCACAATGAAGCCCTGTTTTCTGGAAATGGCTGAACACCTGCCTGCCCTTGGAAAGTGGCAAAGAAACTCCTTGTTTTGCTTTGCTTGTGTGTGCAACTTTTGCATTAAGTGTTAACATTGTCTGTATCTCAACCCATGACTTCTGTCACCTTTACACTTCTGATTCTTCTGCTTATCTCCATGGGATAGGGTGGTGGTGAGTAAATGGCTGCATGGTACTTAGCTGCCAGTTGGGATTAATCCACAAGAGGTGATTAACTCTGATACATTTAGTGTATTTCTTTCAAGTTTTTGTTTATTTTCCTCTTATACTCTTTTTATAACTTTCTTGACTGAAACAATTATATTCTATCCATGTTATTTAATTTTTTAATGTTATTTTGTTATTCTGTTATATATTACAGTTTTTCCTTAGAATTTGATAGATAATAATGCGTCATGACTTTGATCAGATCCAAGGAATACCACAATCTACATAGTTATACCACATAGAGTTACTAGTCAGTAATACCTGACTAGTTCTTAGTGTCTTAATCTGGTATAATATCTTTATTTTAATGAAGAAGTCTTCATCTAATTTTTACTCTTATATTTTCCATGTTCTAGAATTACTCTCATTTCTTTAAAGATTTTGAGAAAAAACACTGCTTTCTCATTTGGAAGTACTTATTCGTATACATTATGGGGTTGTTTTGAAAGAAAACTAGAGATTCACAGTCTGTGAACACAATCATTGCCCGGGGCAGAATCTTCAGTGTAGATTGATTGCTTGAGTTTTAATTTCCTTGCTTTTCTTTTTCCTGAGTACATTACCACATTTCTAGTTTCCTTTCTTTTACCTGCACTGGTGTCCCTACATTTACATAAATCCAGATATAAAGCATAGAAATTGGTCTGTGTTTATCTTTCAATCAAAATAATTTATCTAGAAAAAACACCTTAGTTTTCATTTATCATCATCAAAATCTTCATGATCTGTTTGAATACAGAGAATAAATAAAAAGATATTCTACCTTCCAGATCTGACTAATCGTATTAATGATTGTTATGTTTCTAAGTGATCTCTGTAGGAGTTCCATTAAACATCACAAGATGATCTCTGAAAAGATAACTATCAAAGGAAAGCAACAAAACACCAAATATTTGAACAAAAATTAATAAAAATAATGTAAAATGGGGAAACCAAAAGTAATAGACAATTGATTTAAGCTTAAGATAAATTTTATTGTGTCATGTGAAAAGGGGAGATTTCTTCTACCCTTAGTATGGGGGGATTTCCTCGACCTTTATTGTTTAATTTGTCTGTCAGTGCTCCAGGGAAGCCAAGACCCTTGTACCCAACAAGTCTATCAGCATCCTGTTATGGGGACCCTTCACTGAACAGTCCTGCTGAATTAGAGGGTTATTTGATTGCCCTTTGCATGGACCTAAGCCAACAGCATAAGGGAAACCCCTCAGCAGGTCTTCCCACTTTATTCGAGTGTGTTACCTGCTGCCAGCAACAGCCAGTGCCTGGGAAGGACCACTGCTAACAGTTTATGGAATAACACTCTTTAATTAATATAAAATTGTGACAGATTAAGGTTTAAAGATTGCTGGTGATAGTATCTGACTGCACAAATGTATTTAAAGCAATACGCAGACAAGCTCTAATCCCAGTACAAGTATTCAGCATGCTTAGAGTACAGTTCTTACCCAAAGGTGTCCCAATGGGGAAAAAGACTGGTTCGGCCCATCAGCTGATTCCAGCAGTTACAATGGCGTCTTCCCTCACTTTCCCACATTTTCAACTTTTGTACTATTTCTTTATGCTTAGGTGAAGCTTGAGTGACTTTTTTGCCAGTTGGTGTAAAATTCACTTTCCTTTTAAAAATACAGTGAAAAAATATAGAGCACATGCCCAATGGAGGGTGGTCATACCTTGGAGGAGGGTAACTTTGGGATGGAGATCATGTGTTAGTATTAGGCTTTAATGAACTGAGTTCATCTGAGAAAAGAGATTTCACCACAGTTGTTGGCTTAGCAGCAGGACATCACCTCCTATCTCCCTTGGTTGACAGGTGTTATGTGAGTTATCAGCTGCAAAGTACCACCGAGTTTCCCTCCCTACAGGGATTTCCACAGAGCCTGGTCATGATGTCCCTACGTTGCTCCACCCTCCGTTCCATCCCTCTAAGCAGGTGCTTACTGTTGCATGGAAATCACCATGGAGCTGTCAACTGCATCCCATCCAGGGCATTGCTGCTGCATGTTAGCCTGTAATTTTCATACTACTATAACTTCTGTTAGGATGTGAATATAACTTCTCAGTTTCTTCTAATTTTTTACCCCCAGCCATCTTCCTACATCTTGTAAATTAAAACTACCACGATGCGTAATATTGTTCTTGGATTTTTTTTCCTCAAAATCATGACCTTAAAGATTTGAAAAGCATAATGTATTTGAAATATCATCCATTATATGTCTTTACAGTGAAAGGCAAACTAAGAGACTGGTGATTCTCAAAAATCAGTACAGTAAAGTAAAAGTAATCCTTGTGAGTTCAATAGGGCTGTCCTTTAATCAAAACTAAGAATTTGAAGAATGAGTGACTAAAGATCATAGCTAATTATAACATGAAGTGGACTTCAGGTATTAGGAAAGGTATTTATAACAAAGATAGAGTATTGGAGGAGGAAAGATGAACAAAAATTTGGTAAATGTGGCAATGATGTTGACAGAGATGAGACTGAACAGCAAGGGGTAGAGCTGCAGTGGGTCCTCAAGAAAAGCGAATGTTTGCATTTCATTTGCATGAAAAGAACCAGTCAGGAGGAAGGCAGAAAACAGAGGAGGATCTGGAAGTAAACATGCACAGGGAAGGAACAGAAGCATCCCAGGTGAGACCGGTCTGTGGATCTAAGTGGCAATGTTCGTGTTTCTATTAACAGTATAGACCAATATCTAAAGAGTGAGCATGAAGATCTTGGTAGATGAAACAGCAAGTTCAGATTTGGCCACGTTGTGTTTAAACTGAGGAGAGAACAGTATCATATTTTCTGGTGAAAACAATGTAAGGACCCCAAAGTCTACAGAGCGCTCATGTGGGAATACTGCGGGTAGAGAAAGGCTGGTCAGTACAGTAAAATGTTTCATGAGGCAGAGATCACCTTTTGGTTATGCTAATATACTGTCCCTAATACATTTGCCTATGTCAGTCAGCATAACACTATCACAGAATCAATTAAAATATCTATTTAAAATAAAATTAATTTAGATAAAAAGCTCTATGCTTACTTTATGTCAGTTCCAATAAAAAGTCTTACACTTATTTCAAATGTATTGAAGATACTAAAAATGTTTCTTGTAGCCTGTGGTAAAGTCATTAAGGAACATCCTCACAGTTACAGCCAAGAGTTTCTACGGAAATTCAAAACATATTAATTTTTTTTCTCCATTTATATCTTTGCTCTAAAAGTGCATCAGTGTCACTTGTGGAACTGTTTTCGCCTTTTGCTACAACCTTTCATAAGAGTGTGTAACACCCCAGGGTCTTATCACAAGATCATCAAAGGGCTTTTACATTAAAAATATAAAAGGTAGTGAAAATATCCACCCTCCGGATATATTAAAAGGGCCTTCAGTTCTTTTTATACCTTGAGAGAGGGTGTGTGGGAGACGACACTACACACATTTCTCAGGAGGTCAAAAAGCACACTTTTACTGGCAAACTTTAGAAAATAAGGGGACTTGGCCAAAGTTTAAGGGGCAACATTCAGCCAAAACAAAGTATCCCACAAAGCAATGACTTAGCACATGCTAACCCATACAACTTACCAAAATCCAACCTGTACAGCTTTAAGTTACTCAAATATCAAGAAAGGAAATTAGGAGAAGCAAAGAAAGAGAGGGAAAAAGATAATTAGAGCTACCACCCCTGGATCCAGAGTAGATCCAGCTACCAGAAATCCAGGACATGGCAGGGATGCAACCACATGGAGACCATATGTGTTTTCTTATCTTCTCTGGCTCCCTGTGGCCACCCCCCTTCCCACCCCCCTACCAGGACTTCTGGTGTGCCAGAGGAGGGGAGGGGAGGGAAGAGGAGGGAAGGAGAAGGGGAAAACTCACAAAACATTCTGAAACCTCTGAAGTTGAGATGTTTCTGTAGAGATTTCAGATTCTGATAGGCAGATCTTTGCCTTATTTTCAATCTTTGGAAATTTCACATCAGAGAATCACCATAATATAGATAATACAGACAATTTTGTGAAGTTCAAATCTGCCTATAGAATGTGTTCTCCTAAAACAATATTTTTATTCAAGGAGTATAAATTTCAGTACGATTTTGTGCAAAATAGTTTTATTATTTGAAGAAGAAATGAAAAAGAATACAAAAATAATACTGAAGGGTGTACATAGGTAAAATTCAAGGCTGTAGGAACAGTTATTCATTTGCTGCGTGTTGGTCTTGTGCCTTTTTTTTCTTACGTATTTTAGTTCCTGTTCAATATTTGCTTTCAATTATTGCTGCCTCCAGGAGACCAGCTTATCCATGCCAATAGCTTTGCTGGAACAAATTTAATAATCAGTTTGAAGGGGAAAAAAATTGTTTGACCTAACCTTTTTTTTTTTCTTCAGGGACTTCAGAGGAGTAAATCAGAGTTTAAAAATCAGAAAAATTACAAGAAAATCTTCTCTGATTAACATTTGGAATCTATCTAGATGAATAGATATGTCTCTCTTCTGTAATAATGAACTAAGTGTGTAATTATCAAACAGCAATTGATCTGTGCTTAAAGGACTGAAAAAGGAACATGCATACAAAATAGGTGATATGCCCAAGTTGCAAAGGAAGGCCATGTTAGGTCTCCTAAATCCAAACCTTGTGCCTAACACAATGACTTACTTGCACAAATTAACTAAATGACAGTTGTGCCTATTTTCTTTGATTTAGTACTCTTCTTCCTGTCTTCCCACATTAGCTGTCATGAATAATTCCTTTTCAATGTAATATATATAAACATATATATAAACATAATATATAATATATATATAATATAATATAAACATAATATATAATATATATTATATATATTTTTATATATATATTTATATATAATGTATAAACATAATATATAAAATATGCATATATATAAACATAATATGGACAAACAAATATCTGATCATAATTGAGTAGACAGTGCTATATTATTCTTCTACCAACACATTTCTGATGTCTACTAACAAAATGCAGATAAGTAAAGTTTTCAATATAGAAAGCATGGCTCTATATTTATTTTTTTTTTATTTATTTTTTTTTAATAAATGTACCTATAAAACCTGATATTTTTTACATTTGAATGGATTTTTTTTCACTTTGTCTACTTCAGGTCTCAGTTTCTTTCATGCAAATTGAAAATTAACACAAATTATTAATTGCAAGTATTATTAATATGAAGAGTGGTTTTATACTACATTTATAAAACCAAATCTGAGAATATATGGGTTCTTGAGGTCACTGCATACATACTGTCATAAAGTGATCAGGAAACCAAGTTATATGTAACCAATTTGTTTCACTGCATTGAAGTATTACAGAACAGACAAATAAATATAATACTTTTGCCAACGAAAAGTGAGTTTCTTTGCCAGCATTAATCAAGTTTTAGTTACAACCTTTTATAAACTAGCATCCTTGTATACAGTACTAACAATTTGTCTTTTTTTATTTATATTTTCTCAATAAATTAAAGTTGTATAACATCCAAGATGATGCAGAATTATTGGCTGTAGCCTGTTGAATTACAGCTCTTCTGTTGGCTTATTAAAGATTAATAGTAGAGGCATTTTCTCTCTTTAGACTTCAGTTCAGTAGTTAAATCATGCCAACAAAAAAGTGTTTTTAAGTAAAGGTGACATACCACTTCACATATATTTTCCATTCAGAGCATGTTGTTGAATGAAAGATGAATTAATTATTCATATGATCCTGATGTGAAACTACTTCTATTCTCTATCATGGAGATCTGCTGGTTCATGTTTTGTAGTGCCAGTTTCCCTGCAAGCTTTTCCTGGTTGTCTATTTGCTTTTCACTCACTACTGCAAGATAAATTCTCAAGCAGATTTCTGATTCATGAACCTCTATGAAGCCCAAGACTATAACAGTATGAATTCCTCCCAGTAACACTTAATTCAGGTAACACATATATATGTAAACAGAATAAACATGTAGAAAGTTTCTGAAAGAAAAGGTATTGATTCAGAGTCTGAATTACTTTAAAGTGCAGTAATATACAGGTAGCTGACTTATCAGAACTGCTCAAAAATAATGATGCTTTCCAATTAAGTATCTGCTAACTATCTGATCCAGCTATTGTGTTCACTTTAATACAATGGCTCTTGGCTTAGCTTTAAAGTTCTAATGAGGAGGAATATGAAACATTCCCCTATTTCTCTGAATCACACAGCTTCAGCAATTAGTACTTTTCATTCCCACTCTTTGAGTGACTCTTCTTATTCCAGGCTTCCTGCTTGAATGTTTGGAACATGTAGCCTGAGATCACTTTAGATTGACAGTTACTGATTCCCACAGATAAAAACTTGTAGAAAAATAATCTTAGAATAACAGAATCACATAATGGTTTGTGTTGGAAGGAATCTTCAAAGATCATCTAGTCCAACTCCCTTTCTAAGGGCATAGATATCTTTCATTAGATCAGATTGTTCAAAGCCCCACCCAGCATAATCTGAAACACTTCTAATGATGGGACTTCAACAACTTCTCTTGGAAATCTTTTCCATCATCTCACTACCCCATTTTAAAAATTACTTTCTTATATCCAATCTAAATCTACCCTCTTTCAGCTTAAAACCAATGCCCCTTGTTCCACCACTACAGGCTTTCTTATAAAAGCCTTCTAAGTACTCAAACCTTGCAAAAAGGTTACTCCAGAACCTTCTGTTCTCCAGCCTTCTCTCTTCCTCTCTGCCTTTCCTAATTGCAGAATTGTTCCAGCGCTCTGATCATTTTTGTGGCCCTCCTCTGGACCCATTCTAATAGGCCCATGTCTTTCTTGTACTGGGGACTCCAGAGTGGATGCAGTACTTTAGGTAGGGTCTCACCAAGGTGGAGTAAAGGGACAAAATCACCTCCCTCAACCTGCTGGCCATGCTTCTTGTGGTGCAGCTCAGGGTACAATTGGCTTTCTGGGCTGCAAGCGCACATTGTTGGCTTATCCACCAGTATCCCTACTTCTTCTCTGCAGGCTGACTCTCAGTCCACTCATCGTCCAGTCTGTATTAACTTTGCCCCAGGCCAGGAATAGGACCTTGCACTTGGCCTGGCTGAATTCCATGAGATTTCACACAGACTCACCTCTCAAACCTATCAAGATCCTTCCAGATGGCATCCCTTCCCTTAAGTGAATGAACTGCAGCACTCAGTGTGGTGTCATTGGCAAACTTGCTGAGATTGCACTCAATCCCACTGTCTCTGTCACATTGGAAGATATTAAATAGTGTCGGTTCCAGTAAGCACCCTTGAAAGACACCACTCTTTATTTGTTTTGGCTTTGAGATTGAGCCATTGACTATAACTCTTTGCATTTAGCCATCCAGACAATTCCTTACTCATCTAACAGTTTTGTCCATCAAACCAATAGCTCTCTAATTAAATGACAAGAATGTTGTGGGGGACAATATCAAAGGCCTTACAGAAATCCATATGACTCTTCCCTTGTTCACTGATGTAGTCACTTTATCATAGAAGGCCACTAGATTAATCAGTCACCATTTGCCCTTGGTTGGAGCCGTGTTGGCTGTCACTAGTCCCCTCCCTCTTTTCCATGTGTTTTGGCATATCTTCTAGATGGATCTGTTCCGTGGTTTCACTGGGTGCTGAGATGAGGCTGACTGATCAGCAGTTCCCAGAGTCCTCCTTTATAAACTTTTTAAAAAGTACTGCAATATTCCCTCTTCTCCAGTCACTGGGAACTTAACAGAGCTGTTAAAATGCAGGTTTGTCTTGCTTCCTGATATGTAAAAATTAATTATTTAGGTTAAATGCAGATTTTATATAGTGGGAAAATGAGTGCTGATAGCAAAGCTATAGCGTCAAATATTCACCTAGGGTAGCAATAAACTCAGCTGAGATTGGCATGATTTACAACCTACTTAGACTTAGAAAGCAGACCAGAAAACCAGCAACAGTGGCCATCTAATGGAGAGAGAACATAAAAAGAAGAGAGGGTACTCTTCTACTCCTATATTCTAAAAAAGTTAGATACTCCAGTCTGATGAGTGTTAAAACAATCTGACAAGTTCAAACTTGCCACAGTCACAAGATGTGCATCATGCTTTGCAATACTTTTAACTAATTATTAGAAAAAAGTATTAATATTAGACTAGCTAATTGATAAAGGTTTCTGGATGACAATTAGAAACCTACGTTACTTTCTTTTATATACACTTTTTTTTCTCATTCATCACTCAGTTAATAGCTAACTGGTGTAAAATTTAAACATAACTTTGTGGTCCCAATGCTAGAAATAAGCAAGAAATTGTGATTGAAAGGAAACTAGGTAAAAAAAACCCAAAACCCACAAACCAAACAATCTTTCTAATATAACAAACTAACCATTGACATCACTGAATAAATTATATAATCAGAGTAGGAGGCAGTAAAAGTGATTACTATTTTTTGTGTTGTAAGGGAAAAATTCTGGAAAAAGATTATTTTGATTGAAGTAAACTGCTATCCTACCAGTTGTAAGCACTTCTGGCGTGGTATGGAGAAGAAAATACAAGAAATTAAAAAGCAGAAAACACAGGAAGTACATTCAGAAACAAAAAAAGAAAGAAGAATATAACTACTTACCTGGGGTTTTCTCCTCGTCCTTAATCTTAATAGAATAAATAGAGTAGGAAGATGAAAAATGTTTGTGAGTATGATACATACTTCTGCAGGAAACATAGCTGGGCAGGCAGCCACACCATATTTCAGCTAGTTTCCCTGGGTGCAACAAATTCAAAAACTCTCCTCCTATATTAGTTTGCTTTTATCGGTGGAGAAACTCCTCCCAGAGGTCAAAAAAAATCAGTAGCCTAAGAGAACTTTTTCATTCATCAGCAAGATACAGGTGTTCAAAGTGCAGACACTACTGTTAGAAGCCTACATATAGGTGCTTTTCCTTATATTAGAGGTATTTTCATGATTGAAGCAAGCATGTAGCATGTTCAAGGGAATTATCACTGTGTAAAACTAAACATTTAGAAATATGAGATTTGTGCTGGCTATTCACTGAGAAATGGGCTTTTAAAAACAGGATGCTTAGTTTTCATTTACCTAGCGGGTGTGGCATAACTTTTTATATTTGTCATATGCTCACAACTATGTTAGAAATCAGAGCAATTAGAACCTACATAAATTAATATATTCATATGTCCAAAGCCTGTGTTCAAAATAACTCTGACCTGCTATTTGCCTTGGATGATTATCTTATTATTTCCAGCTATCTTTGATACATAAAAAGACAATTTTTTCCTTTTATTGAGCCTGAAACTGCTTGACAAACCCGTTAGCTTCAACAAGCTCTGTGGTTCGGTTGCTGACAGCAATTAGGACTCCCAAAGGTATCTGGCTAAACCAAAACCCCAAGAGTTTGATAAGGTGAAGAAGAAGGTTGTTAGATTTATTTTTTCTAAAATAGGTCTTGGAATTTCCAGAAAATAAAATCAATCTAAAATAATTAAAACCTTTGTTCCTTCACTCCAAAGAAGATACTATTCTGTTGCTAAGTATCTGATTTGAACAGAGGAATCTAGAGTGTATCTCCCTACTCTTTCATTTCCTTCAAGTGAATTTTTCCCATTATCATTGGATTTGAATTAATTTTTTTCAAATTCTCTTTCAGAGAAATAGTTACCGGGTTATTAGGTTAGGTAAAAAAACAACAAAACTGACAGTAAAGTCCCTTACCTGCATTCTTGTATTTACTCAGAATGGATACAGAGTCCATAAGTTAACTCTGCCATTTCTCTATCAATTTGAGTAGACATAAGGCATAAAAACAGAATTTTTCCTTTGAAAGCTTTTAGGTCGAGTATATTCAACTGTAAATTTATTTCCTCTTTTAAAATTTTGACTAGTTTTATATACATTGCAGAAGAATGATAGGAGGACTAGACAGAAAAAGATAAACTGAGAAGGAATAGAAATAAAAATATCATTAAATTAAAATTTAAAAAGCTTGGGTAGAACCTATTAGTAAACGGAAAGAAATAAACATTTCTGCATCATAATTCTAAGCATTGCATAGTAGGTTTATTAATACATCAGATTAATCCAGTCCTAATTTCTTTCTACTGAAAGATTATTTATCACTAACCAAAACAGGAGTACTAAGGAACTAGCATGGATATCCAGCATTATGTAAGATAAGTAGCTTCTGAGGTGTCTATAATCCAGTGAGCCTGATCCTCAAAACATGAATGTTAGTGAAGATTGATTTGGCTGAGGGTAAAAGAAGTGGGAGACAATTCTTTTTATGGAGGAAAAGATTGTGTGCATGAAGGAAAAGAGATTAGTGCCTAAGACACTTATAATTATGGGGGAACAGTGATGAAATTAAATAAAAAAAATTGTTCTGTTCATAGTGAAATTGGAGTTTTTACAGACAGACTTAAGTCTGACATTAATAGAAAAATTAAAAGAGTGAAGAGATATATGACATAGAGGAAATAATTTACTTTCATATTTGTGTTTAAATCTTATAGAGAGATGTCTAAACACAGATAGCTGTAGTGCAAGCCTTTTTGTAGCTGTGTAAGGGCTGGGATCTTTTCTCTCCCTCTCTGCTGCTACATAGATTAAGCTCTTAAATCGTGTTGCAGTCTTTTTGGAAAAAAAATGGAAATATATTCAGTGTTATGAATAAATGTCAAAATAAATTCTTAACTACAGTATATTCAACAAAAAAACTAAATGTTCCTTAAGACCTGCATGGGTCTTATCTACAACACAGTAAAGTAGCTCATCAATTGAAATAATTTCTTGGAATTGACAGTAATAACCATATATAGCAACTACTAATCATCTACATTCTGCAATATTAACAGATTACTAAATTATCGTGCTGTAAAACTTTAAAAATCAATAGCTTTTTTGAGTTTCTCTTTAACATAAAAACATATGTAAAGAAGGAAGAAAATTATGAAAACATAAAAAGAATTTAATTGTCTTGAGGTAGGCTATACCACAATTAGTAGGCTTCTCTTCCCTTCAATAAATCAAAAAACACCACTGATTTCCATACAGAATCCTAAGGCCACCTGCGTAGCAAAATTTTCTTTAAAAAGTCATGCTTTTACTGAGTTAAAGACAATCAGTCAGGCATTTCATGTCATCACTGGATGAACAAGTCAATTTGATAGCTGAGGAGTGATAAGCATTGAACTGATATTACCACATTATCAGTAGAATTGGTAGAAATATTTCTTACATCTACTGTACAATATGTAATCAGGGTTTGGCTACAAAGGATGCCATAGACAGTGCTGGAAAAATCTCATTTTACTTATGAGCTGAATTTAGTGACTGAGGAGATAAGAACAAGTTTTTTTATTATATCTTCTAGGTCATGGCTTGTGTCTATTTCTATCAGAACAGCAAGTATAGTTCATTAGTGTCACAGGAAACAGTGAATATTATAGCTTCCAAAAGGAAAGATATCTACACTGTTTAAAGGCTTGGTGAAATAAAACTATAAATATTTTCTGTTCATTCTGTGCATGGTAGCTTTAAAGTGGAAATAACTATAATAAAAAGAAATAGATTCTATGACTTTCCACTCTATTTTATATCTAAAGCTTTCTGGCTACACTTACCTTCCATATTATTCAATTATAGTGAATGTTTGCAGAATTGAAGTTCTATGGTAAACATGTTTAGTACAAAGGCAACTTTAAATGTCACATACTTGAGAAATTATATAATAAAATCACACACAGAAGTGATCATGAATCATAGTATATTGCATGAGCATCAGAAACAAATGAGAGGGTGTAATTCCAGGTGATCAATCACAGCTAACCAATAACCTTCAAAATAATGTCCAGAGTTTTGAATTCTTCAATATCTCTAACAGCTATAGAGATAAGCTACAAAGAATTCAAAACATCAAAATCATCTGTGGAAGCCTACATGATCTTTTGCACTTTAAATAATAAGACATGTAAATCTAGTAAATTTGCCATGCAGCTCTTTAGTGGTGGTCCTTTGTGGTCTTTCTCAGCACATTTACATCCTGTAGTAAATAAATTGTGACAGATTAAACAGTTAGCTATGGAAGAAGTAACACTGTCAGCATCTGGTACATTGCAGAAAAGACGTATTCCCACATCCCAAATATAATGGAGATTGAAGTGTTTGGTTTTGTCTTATATTTCCCTTTGTTGTAGCCACCATATTATGACATGGCTTGAATTATTCTTCTAATTAGTGGGTTCTGATCAGTAGAACTATTACTTCAGATTATATAGGAGATGGAAGGAAACAGCAACTCCTAGGATATGACTAAGAAACACCTGATCCACTCCAACTGATCCCTTAAGTATGAACATAGATAAAGACAGCTGTCTGATCAGGTAAACTCAATCACTAAGAGCCAAAGATTATGAACAAGATTGCTTCTTTAAAGGACTGTTGTCTGAGACAATAAAAAACTTACGCTGAAGACATCAGAGGATTAAAATAAATGTGGATATAGTCATACACTATTATATAATGTAATTTATCACAGTAATTTAGAGTTTGATTTCCTGACTCTTACACCTTTCTCGTACTGAGCAGGTTTCTTGTGTAAACACTCAAGAAAGTGTTTATGGGAAAAAAGATGCTGTTCAATGTGATTAGATGTATAAAAACTGACTCTTAAAAATAATTAATATCAATAGCACAGTAATTATCTTTTTAACTAGCTCTGCAGCTGACACTGGTCAGTAATTTCCAATTCAAATCAAAACAGCAATTTCAACTGTATGTATGGTTTCTGCAAAGTAACTTTATTGTTGGAAAACTATAAGCAATATATTTCATTTTGATTCAAAAAGAGACAGTCATATTACTTGTACTAATCTTTTCTTGAGTTTAAGATAACTTCTGCATGTAGTGTTATTATGCTGTATAGACATTACAGGCCAAGAGCAACCTACACCTCTGATTGCACAAATCTATCCTTCTCAGGCTAACAAATATATTCAGCACAGATAGTACTGCCATAATGCTCTCAAGAAAGAGTGACAGCAAGTTCTCTTTGAACTATATTTTGAAGAAGACCATTCTGGTCCTACAAAGATGTGCCTTTTACTGTCTAATTAGGTCAAAATTAAGTACTTTACTATTTCTTAATCCGTGTTGTCTTTGTTTCTTCCTTCAATTCTTCAGTTACAGGAACATTTTTCACATTCCATTATTTTCTATTATTTCCCAGTCAAGACAGAGGTTGAGGAAAAATGTCAAGATGCTAGAATTCCCTGCAGGCTTAAATTCATTGTGATGTTTCATTAATTTTATGCAGCATATATCAGCAGTTATAAAATTATAATATTTCTTGAAAAAAAGAAGATAAAATATTTAGGGAATATTTCTCACATTAAAGAGTAAATGAATCTTACAAATTAAACTTTTGAAAATTTCATATTAACTATTTGCTATGATCTGTAAGCTCTACAAAAAGTACTATTTTGTATTTCCTAATATATTTTACAAACAAGAAGTTGAGAGAGTAAGCAAATGATGATAGCATTCCTTGAAAGAGTACTTCCTACAATGTTAAAAATGTGGTTTGGTAGTGAGTGATCATACAGATTGTTGGAGGTGTAGTAAATACCTTTGCAAAGGAAGAACTCATGGTTTATTTCAAAATGTCTTGAGTGCAGCAGTGGGAGTCCATGACTCACATGATTAAGTTAAGAGCATATCTTAGGTGCTTTTTCACTTTGTTTTCAAGGTGCCACTTAGTGGTTGGAGTCCCTATAACATTTCAAGCGTTTTAAAGAGAAGTACTACATATGTCAAATATTTTTATAATCCTTTCTATTTCAATAATTTCATTATGGAACAAAGAATTGCATATATTAGAAGAATACTTCTTGATGTGTTTGACAAAAGTAACTACTTGTATATATACTTTTTTATCAGATTTATATTTTATAGTTAGAAATAATTAACATCAGATGTGCTGAAATAAACTTAATTTTACCTATCTAAAGATCAGCTGTTTAAGTACCCACCAAAGCCTTTCCTTGATCTTTGACATTTAAGGGAATTTAATGAGTATTCATTGGTCTTCTAATGTGTAACCAGACAAACAGTGTCCACTTCCAACCTGCGTAACCTTTCTGGTTTCGCACAAGATACTCATGCCTTCTAATACTTCAGCAATTTGAGTAGGACTACTCTTAGACCAAATCTCATGACGTCAGAATAATTTTAAACAAAACAAGAACTTAAATGATTATGCTTGGATTCCTTTCAGCTGCTTCCAAAATGCTGCAATTAAAGCATTGTATTAATCAGTAATTGGCTTGAAATATCAACAGACAGCAATTTAAAATTCCCTTAAAATAAAATCAAACAGAAATGGGAAATTAATTATAATTTATAGTTCACAATTTTTGCTAATGCATGTTTTATAGAGTAAACTCTCACTGGGGCCATTGGCAACTGAATACATCATTAGACACTGAACATGACCCCTGGGAATGCTGGCAGTCGCAGAGACACCACAAACTCCTTTATGTCTTTGTTTCTGCCTGTAAAATACTTTAGGTACGCAAATTACTACAGCAGCAGATGGGTGTCAGCCTTTGTGTCTACACTGTTAGGTACTCCAAAGGCTGATCTCTTGCTCCTAGGTCAAAAGGTAGAGGAAGTAAAGTTATTATTATTTCCCAAACATAAGCTTCAAAAGAGACAGCTGTCATCTCAAAGAGAAGTCACTAAGTTTTTCATTCTCATACACAGCAGACTAAACTGATTAATAATTAATGGTGATGTATTCTGCTGTAATTTTCAGTGGCTGGGTGTTCAGACCATTTAGAATTGATTCTGAGGCTTTTATTTTTTGATATTAAGTCCTTATCAAGCCTTACAAGACATAAATTGTACTGTAAGTAAAATCCATTTACTAGAAATGGAAACAGTCTTGACTAGAAATGAAAATCATGGATGAGGCTGACATCAGCACTAAAATACCACAAATCAAGCCTCTAAACTCCCTACAGTATCTGAGACATCCTACCAGGTCTGGAAGCAGTGGACACAAAATCCATGAGCCTTGCTGGAGTGGCAGCAGAGTAGTTCAGGACATTTCAGGTATCATTTCAGACGTTTACAATTAGGCAAAAAACCTGAGCCATTCATCTGCATCACTAGCAGTGCAAACTCAGTCACTCAGCATAGCTGTGGATATTTACATGTAGACAATTATATTTTAGTGTCTTCAGCTCAGGAGACCTCACTCTGTACCCGGTGTACATCAAAAACTGATTAAAATGAATCCTAGCACTATATCCTGTCCTACATTCTGAACCAAAACTACTGCTTAGTTTTTATGTTTAAGGTCATATGAGCCTCGCAGTAGACAACAACTCCTCAATAACAGTATTAGCATTTCACACTGAGGCCCAGAGAAAAATTTAAGTAAAAAATGACACTGGTATAAGACAGTGCTGTTAGTTAAAAGAAACAGTCTGCCTCATCTTTCACTGACAGTCACAGTCATTCACTCCTACCTCTGCTTTTTCTGCTCCTCTGTACAGCAACAAGCATTTCACTGTCTATCCAGTGAATTATTCAGGGAGCAGATCCAGCTGAAAACTATTCCAGCGAAAACACAATAGCTGTTACTCTTTTGGATCAGTCATCCTGGTTTGGTTTGCCACAAAGGAAACCAAATCTCTCTGCTGGTATTAATCTGAGGCTAGAAGCAATAAGGTTTAAAATGCTTAAAAAGTTATTAAATTGAGACAAAAGAGAACAGTAGCAGAGTTTGGTCATGATGTTACAGAAAAGATTCTGTTTAGGAAGTTTTGATTGCAACTGTATAAAAAAATCAGTAATGCGTGAAGAAAAAAATTGTCAGTTTTAGCAATTTTCAAGACCTTAATTCTATAAAAGTCTAATGCTTTCATGGCTACTTCAATAGGAACATTCTTTAAAGAATCTTATTGTTGGTATGGAGTGAAAAATGAATTAAAAAAATATCGAATAAAACAGATAGATAATCACAACTACTTCATAATAATATGATATAGATTTAAAAAAGGTTTTTATATGTTGCCCTGTATGTGCTCACATTAACATAACTTTCACCACTGTTTAACTGGAACACCATAAGCAGACAAAGTGCATTACTGTTTTTGATCCTGTAACATTAGATTCATAATTTAGTAATAGCAAAAGCACTGCAGTTCACGTCTGAAAGAAAATGACAGTAGCATAAGCAGGTAACCCAAAGGTGTAATCAAAGTTAACCAACACATCAAGAATTTTAAATATGCAAGGTTTTGAAAAGCTGCCCTAGGCTTATCTGTACTTCAATAATTATTCATGGATGATATGTGCTTTATATTATTATCCATGAAGGGATAATCTTCGAACAAAAACAAAAGGCAAAATCTGTCAAATAAATTAACAGTTATGAATTATTTGTTCAACTCTAATTTTACCTTACTAATTTAACTTTATTTAAAACATGCAAGCATTTTCAATTTATAAAAGTGACTTGAACTTAAAAGTAATAATTTATCTAGTCTAAATAAATCATATGAAGTGCTATAATGTAGGGAAAGATCTTTTAACAACAGTTATTAAAATATCAGAAGGATATCTGTGTTTTAAACTATGTTTAATCAATTGTGTAAATTCACACTCAGTGGATATGTGTGTACTTTGTAAGGCCCTTAGCAAAGTAATTAAACAATTCTTTTTTAATTGTGAAAATCATTCTTAGCATAGCAACTATCTGCTTTAACCTAGAAGTTTTAAAACTAGATATTTATTTCTAAACTAATTTATTTTTTCACCATTGGCCAATCAGAACTCAAATCAGTCCAGCAGTTTAATTACCTAGGCAGCCTCATCTCCTCAGATGGTAAGATTGACGGAGAGATAGACAACAGGTTAGCAAAGGCATATAGTGCTTTTGGAAAACTCCACAAAAGAGTATGGTGTAATAAACACCTGAAGAAAAGTACCAAGATCAGTGTTTACAGAGCCATAGTGTTGTCTACTCTCTTGTATGGTTCCTAATCATGGGTCATCTACCGCCACCACCTGCGTCTCCTAGAACGCTTCCATCAACGCTGCCTCCGCACAATCCTAAACATCCACTGGTCAGATTATGTGACCAATACATCTGTTCTAGAGCAAGCAGCAGTCACAAGTATAGAAGCCATGTTGATGAGAACACAGCTGTGATGGGCAGGGCATGTCTCCAGGATGAAGGACCACCACCTCCCTAAGACCTTGTTTTATGGTGAACTTGCCACCGGCTGCCGCATGAGAGGAGCCCCGAAGAAAAGATACAAGGACTCCCTGAAACAACATCTCAGCCTTGGCCATATTGATCACCATAACTGGTCTACTCTGGCCTCCAGTCGGGAGGCCTGGAGAAACACCATCTATAACGCAGCTGTCTCCTTTGAGAACACACACAGGATCACTCTCGAGGAGAAAAGGCAACACAGAAAGAACCATGTTCTGCAGAATATACCATCTAAGGAGTCTTTCTGCTGTGCGTTTTGCAATCGGATATGTCTGTCTTGTATTGGCCTCATAAGTCACCAACGTGCATGCAACAAATGTGGATAGAGCCTTCCCAAATCTTCGTTCACGAAGCCCAGCCATGAATTTATTTTTATATGCACTGAAAAGAATTGTGCATTTCTTATAGATAATATATCACCTCCTAAAAGAGGTCTCTAAGGCAGGTGAACACATTCATAATTATTTCCATGTGTTCTCAGTCAGAAAGGGAATATAAGGCAATTTACTCAGACTTTGAGATCTAAGTTTTGGAAGTCCAGATCTGGGTGAGATGAAGCCCATCTTTTCCATCAACATGTGTACAATAGAAACATCTCATTAGTTGTCTCCATCAAAAGTCTCAAATAAAGAGTGCCCATCAGTTTCCACAACAGTTTAACATACATCTCCGTTAACATGAGTCATTGAACACAGTCTATTTGGGTTAGAGTCGTCTTCAGGGAGAATGAGGTGATTTTTTAAGGCATTATTGTTACTCATATTGTTTGTCCTTGATATATATCCCAGTCTTTGCGAACGAAGATTTGGGAAAGGTCTTTACCCTTCGAGCCTGTGCAGTGGATTTTTTAGGTGAGACACTGTGCGCTGAACTGAGCCCACCCTTTAATCCTAAGGTTCATCTACCAGGGCCAAGTGAGCTTGGATTGTGGCAGCGAGGTCCTCAGGACGTAGGTTTGTTTGGAGTGGCCTTCTCTTAGATGGATGGCCTTACAGGGCTGACGAGCTCCATCTGCCCAGAGTAGTTCCCTGTCCAGGAATCGAACCCGGTGAGAGTGCCACATCCTAACCACTAGACCACCAGGGGCCTTGATATATATATCTGCTATGCATACCATATTTTTAATTATTATTTGTTAATTATGGTAAAACCCCCAAAGCTTCAAACTTTCCAGTGAAACTGATAAAAACCCAAGCAATATCTTGTGCCAGAGATTTGTCTGCCAGACATGAAAGATACTAAAAAAAAATCCTATTTTAATGGACAAGGCATATAAAATGAAACAGCTACTACCAGAGTATAACAATTTACATGAACACTTAGAAAGCTTAATTTCTTGTAATAAACTATTGTTGAAAGGTTACAAAAGCTAGATATTGGGCTGTCACATGTAGTCTTGTCAGGTGGCCCTTATTTTAAAATTTCTTTGGTCTAACGAAGACCTGCTGTGGAAAAGGAAGAATGCTGACAGTGCCTAAGATATCTTCAAAGTAGAGTTTGTGCCTGTGGAAAGCCACAGCAAGACAAAGTTGTTTACAATGGAATCCCTAAAATATTTTTAATGTGGCACTGGTTTTTGTATGAAAAAAAATGAAAAAAACTAAATTTGAGCATAAATTCACTGAAAGGGATGTTGAAGGCATATTATAAAAGCCATTTACATTCAAAACTTCTGAATTTAACTTATTTTCAATAGCAAGCACTGCATTATATATTTATTTTGTAATACAGTAGATTCAGAGAGTAGCCAAATTCAAAACCAAATGAAGCTAACCTGCAGTTTTACTAAATTTGATCAAATTGTGAGCTTCTATTGAACAAAACAAGGCTGGGTGCAAATGCTGCAGAAAAGGAAACTGAATACAACCTTTACATAGACACTGCAAGACAAAACCAATGAATGTTTAACAGCTCTGCTAGAGAATTTGTTGTCCAATAATTCCTCCAGAAGATCACCTGGTTTGAGAGGTATTCATCCCCCTCCTAAATAGTTTGGGTGGAATCAAATCCACAAAACACCTTGTAGTATATTATATATATCCTCCTTTAGAAGGTTGTTTCATGCAGTGCCTCAGGATAGTTTTTATATTAGATCAATAATATTTTTGAACTTCTGCATGATGAAATAATGTGTTTGAATTGCTCTCAGGAACAGAGAAATATAACACTTATGGGAATAAAGAGATTAATATAGTAGAGATGAAATGAAACATAATGTCTAGAAAAAGCAGTGTCAAGGCTGACATGCCTACATTTTGACTTCCAGATATTTTGGTTTCTTGGAACACAATTTTGTGCTGCACTCAACCACCAGAATATACATACTCAAACACAGTAGCTTTTTTAATCCTTTCTTAAATAAAGTGAAAATACAGAGGAAAATAATTTCAGATACATGATAAGAAGATCAGATAAACAGATTTTGAGAAATGGGGGCTGCCATACTCACAGACTAACAGCTATATGTATAAATTCAGTCTCCTCTATCCAGATCCATCTAAACAACATTCTTGAAAACAAATTTAGCAGGTTTTTTTGTTTGAAATGAGCAAAGAAACAATACTTTTGAGAATGATTTAATGGAATCCCTTCTCCACTCCCAAGATGCTTTGTTCTTGGATTAATGGATATATACAAAACACAGTTGGTTGAAAACAGGAACAAACAAAAGATGGTTAGGAAATATTGACACTGAAAACATCATTGATCGAATGACTTTACCCATTTCGGGTGTTGGTCACAATCATGAGTGATGTAAATAGCAAATATATTGAAGAAGAAAGTGATTCAAATGAGGAAAAGGAGATAGGGAGCACCACATTGTATACAGAAGTTAGGGAATGATAGCAAATAGCTGAAGAAAAGGAATTGCTGTGCTGGTCCACACTGCTTTTAAAGCAGTGTGCGCATGGAGAGGCTTCCAGACAACTTACATCCCTTCTGTAGTCTCCAGAACATTCAAATATCCTGGTAGAAATAGTATGTTAGAAGTGCCCTGATCAGCCTGGCTTGTCCTAGAAGGTTGACAGCTTTAGCCCACTCACTCTCTGAAACAAATAATTCATTTATTTTGAAGTGACTTTAAGGGTGTAACTCCAAATGTTGCTCAAATAGTTCCTCTGGCTTAAGACACAGGCTCTAAAAAGTTTCTCCTTGAAAACAGTGTGGGGGCAGCAGAGTCTATATATCTTGAAACTCTAAATAAATTCATGTTACTTTGTGATCAAAGTATGCTACGAGTGCTTGAGTGCCAGTTATTTCAGGGAGGCATCACAGGGTGCTCCAACTTCATTAATGTGCCTCACTACAGCAAGCCATGGGGCAGTGTATTAGAATTCAGTTGTCTAGATTACTCCAGTCGAGCTCATGGTACTACCACAACCAGGTTCCAAATAAAGAAAGTAGTGAATAAGTATTCAAAAAGGAAATTTTAAAACCAAAGTAAAACCATATTTCGTAAGGAACTTTATAATCAGAAAAATGACTTCAGATCTCATTGCTGTAAAACTACAGAAACACTTATTTTTTTTCTAAATTTTAACTTTCACTTTTTCAATTTGTCACATAGATTAGGCTACTAAAGACATAAAAAAGAAAAGTCTTCAATGTGGATTTCAGTTCTGCCTAATATTTAGCTGACTAAATCCTGCTTAATTCTAAATTAAATGAGCAGCCACAGTAAATCAAGTCCAATATTCCTGTCCTCTTCCCTGCAGACATAATTACATGCCCCTTAAGAGCTCTCTCCATCCTTTGCCAGAATAGGAAATATTGAGGGGAGTGGGAAAGTGGAAGACTTCTTAACCAGTCACAACATTCAGTAGAAAAAGCTTAGTGGCTTAGAAGAAAAAAATGAAAATTTACTGGAGGTGGTTATATAATTCCACCCATATCTAATCTAAATGATTCATGTGCCTACTAGGCCTTATAAAACAAACTCTTCAGCCATATCCTTTACTCTGAATTCACTTAGGAGTTCTGTTGGGTTGGGGCAGCATCTTCAAACTACCACAGTAGCAGATTGCTTGTGAAAGCAATAAAATAGTCTCTGTCACAGGAAGTCTTTTTCTTGGGAAATTAGAAGAAGAAAAAGCAATTCTGCCCAGTAAGTAATTCTGAAGTACAAAGTGTTGGAATAAGCAGTTTAAAAGTCTATGTAAATGTGTCCACGAGGGTTCTGAATGTGCAACAGGCTCAATTAGGGGAAATTAGTACAGTGGTTAGATTTCTATACTGATTTTTCCCTTATTTTCTTTCTTAATTGACTTACTTCTGTTTGGTCTGCTTCAAAAATTTGCATGTTCTATGCCCTTGAATAGGGAACTGACATTCAGTAGAGAGAACAGATCATCATACTCTGAGTAAAAATGGAAAAACTGAACAAAACCATGGGGTCTATAAGCAGGGATTTACTATTTTGCATTCCGAAAGTGATGAAAACTGGGGTGAGTAGAAAATCAAGTCTTTCTTACCTGATCTTAAATTTATACTTTGTGCTGATGCACTCCACAGATGTTCAGTAGCATGACTTTCTGTCTAGTAACAGCAGCTGGAAGCTCATTCTGGGAACAGAAGGCCAGGAAAAATGAGCTGTAAAATTATAATGAAACTAAGTTTTTAAAAGAAGAAGAAGAAGAAATAAAACAATTGCTCTTGATTATTACACTAAATGTTAATTTGTAGCTTTAAATCATTGCTGTCAGATTAATACTGTGGAAAATAAGAAGAAAAAGGACCCCAGATGGCATTATTTAATGATTGTGTCTGACTATACAGGTATTTCAATCCATTTGTAAACTTGTATTGTAGTTTGTGTATGTTCTTACATGTGCATACAGAAGAAAATATTTTAAGTGGTATATTTGAGACTAAGGGAAGAGAATAAAATAAGGAAAAGAAAATATAAAATGAACAAGAGCATCTTTTGGATCTCTTTTTATCCAAATGTAAACAAATCAGGGTAGAGAATATATGAAGGAAAGCTGTAGCACATGGTTAAAAAAAACTATAACAAAGAAACAAACAAAAACCAACATTTTCAAGTGTTACTAAGAAACTTAGGAACCTAGGTCCTATTTTAAAATATGACATAAATGGAGAGGAGAGGCTTACAATGGGACTTGAGGCTCAGAAATCCCTTTGTGTTAACTTTTATGTTAGTGAAAATCTCAGCCCCTAGGAGACCCAAAGTGAGTATGTTAATGAAACCCATAAAGGCAGAGATTATCCAGGCTCATATGGCATAATTATGCATCTAAGCCCACATTTTTTTTCATGTATTTCTACAAATGTAAATTAGATTTCCTACTCAATTAAGACACAATATTTTACTGTGAAAAATTCTGCATTTTTTGACTTTCTTTTCTAATACGACTACAGACTGTCACATCAGCCACCAGTTATTTTTCAGAACATAAAGATTTTGTCTAGCAAAATCCTGAAATCACATTGCAGTGACCCTGTATTCAGCACTGGTGAGTGCACACCTCTAATATTGTGTCCAGTCTGGGCCCCTCAGTTTAGGAAAGATGTTGAGGTCCTGGAGCATGTTCAAAGAAGGACAACTAGGCAGACGAAGGGTCTGGAACACAAGTCGTATGAGGAGCAGCTGGGGGAGCTGAGACTGCTTAGTCTGGAGAAAAGGAGACTCAGGGGAGACCTCATCACTCTCTACAACTACCGGAAAGTAGATTGTAACCAAGTGGGAGTCTATCTCTTTTCCCAGGCAACTAGTGAGGAGATGAGAGGACAAAGTCTTATGGTGCAGCAGGGGAGGTTTAGGTTGGACATTAGGAAGAAGTTCTTCATAGAAAGGGTGACTGGGCATTGGAATGGGCTGCCCAGGGTGGTAGTGGAGTCACCATCCCTGGAGGTGTTTTAGAAAAGTCTGGATGTGCCACTTAGTGCCATGGTCTATTTGACAAGTTGCTGTTAAGTCATAGGTTGGACTTGATGATCTCAGAGATCTTTTCCAACCTAATTGACTCTGTGTTTCTGTGAAAACTGCACACAGTATTCAAGGTGAGGACTCACCAGTGCAGAGCAGAGTGGGACAATCACCTCCCTCGACCAGCTGGTGATGCTTTGTCTGATGCCTCCAAGGATATGAGGATATGGTTGACCCTCATGACTGACAGGCCACTGATGACTCATATTCAACTTGCCTTTGACCAGGACACCAAGGTCCCTTTCCGCAGCACTGTTTGCCAACATCTCATTCCCCAGTCTGTACAGACATCCAGGGTTGCCTCACCACAGGTACAAATCTAGCACTTTCTCTTACTGAATTTCATATGGTTGGTGACTGCCCAGTCCTACAATTTGTTGAGGACTCTCTGCAGGGCCTCCCTGCCTTCGAGGCAGTCAAGAGCTGTCAAAATGTCAAAAATGACAGTTTTGTATCATTTGTAAACTTGCTTAGTACCCCTTCAAGTCCAGCGTCCAAGTTGTGTGAAGATGTTGAAGAGCACAGGGCCCAAGATGGAGCCCTGCAGAAACCCACTAGTGACAGGTCACCAGTCTGATGTTACCCCATTCACTATTACCCTCTGTGCTCAACCTGTGAGCCAATTGCTTGTCCACTGCATGATGTGTTTATCCAGCTGTGGACCGGACAGATTTGTCCAGATGATACTGTGAGAGACAGCATTAAAACCTCACTGAAATTCAAAAAATTTTATCAACTGACTTTCATTGATCAACCAGATGGGTTACCTTGTCATGAAAAGAAATCAGGTTTGATAAGCAGGACTTTCTTCTCATGAAGACCATTGGCTGTGACCAATGATAGTGTTGTCTTTCAAGTGTTTCTCAATACTTCCCAGAATAATCTTCTCCATGCACTGAAGTGAGACTGAGAGGTCTGTAGTTCCTGGGGTCCTCCTTCTTGTCCTTCTTGAAAATCGGGACAATTTGCCAGCTTCCAGTCAGCTAGGACCTCCCTGGAGTCCCAAGACCACTGAAAACATCGAGAGATGTTTTGCTATGTCATCAACCATCTCTTTGAGGATTCTTGGATGAATCTCATCAGGTGCCATAGATTTGTAGTCCTGCCTGTGATTTATTTTTCCTACCTATATTTACAAATACAATACTGTTATCTTTTGATTAATATGCAACAGTTTGTACATCTACATCTATATGCTAACCATTACAAATGTTCAGCATAAAATAAGACAAAAAAAGTAATCTAATGAGTATATAATTGAATCTTCATTTAATTTATAAAGAAAGAGGAGGTATTTTCTAGTTTTATTCTTGGTATCAAAATTTTATGTTATTTTAGTGTTCTAGTCAGAAGGAAGAGCTTTATATTATCAAAATTGTATTCAAATCAAATATAAATACAATATATATAAATTTCTTAGCAAAGCTGACTGTTATCAATAAAGAGCTCTCTCGAAATCAGAGATCCAGGTGTGCTTGATATCTTGTCACCCAAGAAAGCACATTAAAATATATGGTTCTTCAAAAATCCAAACTAGATAAGGCCTAGGAGGGAAAAGGTATCTGAGTAAAAGAGTTTGAGCATGAAGCAAACTATCCCATTAGGTCCATGGAAGAAGAGAAATGATCATCTTCTACAACCCATCTATGTAGTCTTGGTATTGTTGTGGGTTACACTAAAATGCTGGTATCTACCTTTTCTGTTTCTCCAAATATGTCTTTTAGGCTTTTTGGTGTTTTGCCTTCTTTGAAGGTACTGAACTGATATTACTCAAACATTCAACCACCTGCAGTGACTGCCCAGGTACTGTGAGAGACTGGACTATTGGTGCTGATGTCTCAATCAGCAGCGTGCTTTGGTTACAATGTGCAGAGTGGCCACCCAGGCCAAGTACTGAAGATGTGCACATCTGAAACCTCAGGCTACAAGCTGGGTGTTAAAAAAAGATAAGGAAAGAGTCAAATCCTCTGAGGTGGGGTAGTGTTTCTTTTTCCTTACACAGATGACTCAGCTGTGATAACTCCCTGGAACATTCACATCTAGCCTGAAGCTATTCGTCTCTTGTTGATGAGCCATAATGAGCCATAATGGACTCCTTATGGATGCAAGAGACAGCTTTAACGCCTTAGAAGGTGTCAAAGACTCCAAAAGTATCCTACGACTCACAGTTCTATATCATCCAATGTAAAACTCCTCACCCCAGGGGAAGTATTGGAGATGTTTCCACCTGAACCCGAGCGTAAGCAACTCTGAGTTTTGGGTCTTCCCTCACCACCTGGGACTTCCACCACCACTTTGACGGACCTGGACTGTGACCACCACTTTGACAGGACTACAACCACCACTTCAACCAAAAATTGCAACAAGCAAGTCTCATTGCTGAATCCAATGGTTGTCTTGTGGATCTTTTCCAGTTGTCTGAGGGGTCCACAACTCTTCTCCAACTGCCTGTACCAACACCACAGCCTCACTCCAGCACCATGCAAGAGTCTGCTGTTATCAAATCCCAGTCATCTGCCATTTCCTTCCAGTGCTGACTCTCTGCCAGATTTTTCGGCTGTGGCAGAGGCAAACCATGACAAACCATAGTCCAATAATCATGGAGGAGTGCAAGTGACTAAATTACAGTGCCTAAATGTTAGGAATGTTAGACAAGTCAATAATAGTCTAAATACAAATACTGGTAGGAAGAATCATGTATATAAACTTTTTGTTACTGTTTTTTTAGAGACCTTTGTCATCCATACTCCGTGTCATCACATCTACAACCTCTACTATAAACTAATTATTGTAAAATGTTATTTTTAAAATATGATTTATTTCAAACCTGTCCTATCTCTTTTTCCTGTCTATAAGTGCATACAGGTGCAAACTGGAATCCCGGGAAAAATGAGAAAAAGAATAGTAGTGAGATTTTTGGTGTTTATTGGTTTAGCACACTTCTTGTTTGGCTCATTGATTAGTTTATTTACTTCCCATTTTCTTCCAGTCTTGCTTTCATCCTGCTCATAAAGAAGATTGAAATGACTTAACTTTTCAAGTTCCATGTTTATAAAGTCTAAAATCATTGTTCAAGCAATTTTTCATATTCCTAAGGAAAGACCATGTCAGAATTCCATACATCAGAATAATATTTCTGAGGTATCTACAATCTGTATGTTTATTTCTGTTGTTTGAGATTAACCTAGTGCACAGCCACAACAAAAACTATATCACAGAATGACACACAAGGCTGTTTTGTAATATCATCCTAAGATGCTTGTATCACTTCCATCATAAAATAATAGCATTTGTGTAAGAGTAACTTCCTAATAATGCATGATCCTTGACTTCAAGGAGATGGAGATAACTTATCTGCTCTGCAGCCAAGCTGTTTTTTTAGCCCATCTCATCAACTCTGGAAACAAAACCCTCGTCTTTTTCTCCATTTAAATGAACCAAGGAAAGCACATTTCCTTTTATCCTGCTAAAGTAATCACCAAATAATTGTTTTGTAGATTCAAGATACATTTTTTTATCCAAGCAGCAATTGCTGCTAAGGATATGGTTTCAGTAATTTGAAAATTTATGTTATTCTTTAGCATTTTGTCAAAGTAGATTTGAAAAAAAAAGGGATATTGTGAGGATTGGTTTAGAGGAGGCAACACTAAGTTGCAAATTGCAGTAAATGTATTCTCTTCTTCAGCATTGCTACATGTCTCTTATGTTGAGTCTTCACCCTGTGAAAATTTATTTTGCTCTGAACTTTAATATTTTCAGGGGAGTATTTACTCCTGTTGCCGTAATACAAAATAATGCGTAAGGAAGAAATGTGCTGGAAAACATTCCACAAAATCCTATTATTAGCAACTTGATTAAGCTATTGTTGCAAGATTTTCACTAAATATGGGGTTACTGGTTAAGTGCACAAAATTTGTCTTTAGATGTATTCAAGATCCATAGTCTTCCAGTCTTTCAATATTGGAAAAAGAAAAAAAAGTGACTTGATATTTTCAAGATACATATTTAATGCTCATTTGATCAAAGGTCAAAATAAACCAAACCATAGGACATCTAAAAACACACAGATCACACCTGAAAGATTTATATGGATTCTGAAATGTGAAAGTTCTTCAGTAAGTAAATGCCGTAACACTGTTTATTACAATAAAAAATGATGGTTTCCAGACACTGAGCCTGTGCAGCTTGTTTTCTTCTATGTTTTGATCTTTGCTACTTCTTTCTTGTCTAAGAGGTATAGTGCATTTTAATGAGGTAAATGTCAACAGAGCACAGTTAGGGATCAATTCCAAGAACCCATATCTATTTAATAAAATATATAAATCTCTTAAAAATAGTGCTACTACAAATTTTATTATGAAATATTACACTCCAATGATTTTCGTAGTAAGAGAATTTTTTTCTTTTACATGGAGTGAATATTTTATTTTATAATACAGTTTTATTTTGAAAGTTGTTTAAATTCTAACCATCGAGGGACTAATGTTTCTAAATATGTATAATTAGACTTCAGGGAGAGTAGTGTTTCAGGTTTCTGGTTTAATTGCTTTTTAACTCTACCTAGTCAAAAGGCAACCAAAATTGCCCAGAATTTTGTTTTTCTTTCTTTGGTTGAGAAAGTCTTGCTTTTATGAAAACAACCACAAAAAACACCCATAACAACAAAACCATAGTAAATTTAGTCTAAACCAAAATACTAATAGGAATAATAGTGTCCAGAAAAGAGGTTATTTTAAAAAAGGGAGTCTGCTCAATGTTCGATGAAAGGGGTTATACAAGTTAGTGTACTTAAAATAACAGAGGATTTCTGAGGATAATCCATTCCTCCATTCCTTCTTGTTCCTGTGGTTGTACAGGGCTGCAGCTCTCATGGCTCTTGGCCCAAAGTTTTTCCCACCCTTTGGAATGGTGACAAGGATTTAAAACTAAGGGGTTTCCTCTTTACAGACACATCTTTGAAAATTATTTTTCTTACTTTGCATTCATCCAGGAAAAAGAAATGTTACCATTAAGCCTACATTCCCATACTGTATATTTCTTTAAAACACGAGTTCAATGTCTTGGTTTAATTATGCTGAGCAAGTCTGATGTTATACATCAGTTTATTGCCTGCTCATGGTTCTGTATATGTGTTCTGTCATTCTGCCAAGTGTTTTGTAGAATAACTACTGACTATTGTTTGCAAGAGAAGAAATGAACCTTTTCTTAATAAATCATATAATAAAATGATCTGCTTAAGTGCTTCTGCTCAATTCCCAGCTTATCAATTCATTATCAGCAAACCATTGAGACCTGAGAGCATTCAGAGCAGCAGGATGTCTTCATCCAGGCCTTGGGTATAAACTACCAATTGAATGGTAAATTTAGGATTTGATACAGCTTTTTGGGAAATAGAGTTTCCTATCAAAACTGTCTTCTGTTTTTACTCTGCTAATGTTTCAACCCTATTAGAATAATTTCCTTTCTTCATTATGTGGTTAATGACAGCTTGCTCCATATGATATCAAATAAGCAGTGAATATTAAAGACATTTTAATATGAAATTTCAGGGGTAACACGGATATTATTATAAAAAGAACAGAACTGTCCCATTCATAATGTTCTTTTTACCAAAATCTATACAATATTTCACCTCAGAAACAAGTAATGCACATCACTGATTTAGAAAAGCTAAGGTTATCTTTTAAAATTCCTAGTTCATAAACATTACAAGTTTTAAACCAGTTTTATCTTTGGATCATCATAGTTGTTTGCATAAGTGTCATATTCGGATGAAGCTGGGAAGTTAGAGGATCTGTTTTTCTGAGAAATGCTTTTGTATGGGAAATTCCTACAGCAATGTAAAGCTGTCAGGATAGCTTTACAGTACATTATTGCCAGGGCCATTAGTGCATAAGTAGGTCCTAGGCAGAAAAGAGTATTACCTTACCATTGCATCCTCAGGAGCTATCAAATAAGTACCTTAAGTGTAAGGACATGCACACATATTAGAAACCATGCTTGCAATTTCTCTAAATTATAATTCATACCATCCTTCCATAAGAACTTAAAAATGGTGAAGTGCAAACATGGATATAGCAGAGCTTCACAAAATGAGCATATTTCAATGCTAAAGATCTGGGACTAGATCCAAAAAGTACTAGGCATCACTGAAATCAATGGGAGTTAGGTACTTAAATATCTTTGTGCTTTTCTTCTGAAGTTCGCAGTATTTCATCCCTAATGTTTTACTCTCCCTTTGTACAACAGAATAATTTTTATTCTTAAGGTAAACTTACAAGGTAAATTTCTAAGGTAAATTTTCATGGCTAGGCTTCACGAACAAAGATCTGGGAAGGGCTCTACCCACGTTCGTTACAAGCGCTCTGGTGGCTAAAAAGACCAATACGAGACAGGCACGTCCGGTTGCAAAAGGTACAGCAGAAAGACTCCTTAGATGGTGTATTCTGCAAGGCACAATTCTTTCTGCATTGTCTTTTCTCCTCAAGAGTGATCCCGTGTGCTTTCTCAAAAGCATCAGCAGCGTTAAAGATGGTGTGTCTCCAGGCCTCCCTACTGGAGGCCAGAGAAGACCAGTTATGTTGATCAATATGGCCAAGGCTGAGATGTTGTTTCAGGGAGTCCTTGTATCTTTTCTTTGGGGCTCCTCTCTTGCGGCAGCCGGTGGCAAGTTCACCATAAAGCAGGATCTTAGGAAGGTGGTGGTCCTTCATCCTTGAGACGTGCCCTGCCCAGCACAGCTGTGTTCTCAGCAACATGGCCTCAATACTTGTGACTGCTGCTTGTTCTAGAACAGATGTATTGGTCACATAATCTGACCAGTGGATGTTTAGGATTATATGGAGGCAGCATTGATGGAAGCATTCTAGGAGTCGCAGGTGGAGGCGGTAGATGACCCATGATTCAGATCCATATAAGAGAGTAGACAGCACTATGGCTTTGTAAACACTGATCTTGGTACTTTTCTTCAAGTGTTTATTTCGCCAAACTCTTTTATGAAGCTTTCCGAAGGCACTATATGCCTTTGCTAACCTGTTGTCCATCTCTCCGTCAATCTTACCATCCGAGGAGATGAGGCTGCCTAGGTAATTAAACTGATGGACTGATGTGAGTTCTGATTGGCCAATGGTGATATGGGGATGACGGAAGACTTCCTGAGGTGTAGGTTGATGGAGAACTTCTATCTTCTTAAAGCTGACTTCCAGCCCAAAGAACTAAGCAGCGTCTGCAAAGCAGGATGTTAAACGCTGCAGAGTTGCTTCTGTGTGGGCAACAAGGGCGGCGTCATCAGCATAAAGCAGCTCCCGGACAAGATGGTTTAAGGTCTTAGTGTGGGCCTTCAGTCGCCTTAGGTTGAATAGACTTCCATCAGTACGGTATCGAATGTAGATACCATCCTGATCATCGAGGTCAGCCGTGACCCTTTGGGGCATCATGCTGAAAAAGACTGTGAATAGGGTTGGTGCCTTGTTTCACATCACTGGTTATTAGAAAGGGCTGAGAAAGTGCATTGCCATATCTGACTTGGCCATGTTGATTCTCATGGAGTGAAATGATCATTTTAAGGAACCTGGGGGGACAACCTAAGCGTTCCAAAATCTTCCATAGACCTTTTCTGTTTACAGTATTGAAAGCCTTGGTGAGGTCAACAAAGGTTACATAAAGACCTTTGTTCTGTTCCCTACATTTCTCTTGCAGTTGTCTGAGAACAAACACTCCTGTTGGCTCTGAAACCACATTGGCTTTCAGGTAGAATTCCTTCTGCTATAGTGGGTATTAGTCTGTTCAAGAGTATTCTTCACAGGATTTTGCCAGCAATGGAGAGCAGAGTGATACCACGGTAATTCTAACAGTATGATTTAATTCCTTTCTTCTTATATAAGGTGATGATGACTGCATCTCGAAGGTCTGATGGTAGTTCGACTAGTTCCCAACAGCGTAGTAAGAACTCGTGAAATTTAGCATGGAGTGCAAGGCCCCCATGTTTCCAGACTTCAGGTGAAATTCCATCAACCCCAGCTGCCTTGCTGATTTTCACCTGCTGTATGGCCTTGAGAGTTTCTCCTAAAGTGGGGGCAGTATCCAATTCATACTTCACCGGTTGTTGTGTGATGGACTAAATTACTGTCTTGGACTACATGGTTGGTACTGAAAAGGGTCTGAAAGTGTTCAGACCATCGATTCAGAATGGAGGTTTTATCTGTCAGAAGTGTTTGACCATCAGCGCTGAGTAGAGGACTTTTGGCTTGGTATGTAGGCCCGTATGCTGTTTTCAGGGCTTCGTAGAATCCTCTGTGATCACCCGTGTCTGCACATAATTGTGTTTTTTCAGCTAGATTGATCCACCATTTGTTCTGGATGTCACGGAGTTTCTGTTGGAGCTTGCTGCATGCAAAACGAAAGGCTGCTTTTTGTGCGTGACAGGATGGCAGTGCAAGGTGTGCTTGGTGGGCAGTTCTCTTCTTCTTCAACAATTCCTGGATCTCTTGATCTAACCAGTCCTTGTTCTTCTTGAGGGAGAGCCCTAAGGATTCTTCAGAGGACTGTAGGATGCTGTTTTTAATATGGTGCCAAAGTGTTACAGGAGAGGTACCTGTAGAATCCATGGAATGGTTTTCAAGCCTAGTTTGAAGATTAGCCTGGAATTTGTTTCTCACTGTGGTTGATTGGAGATTGTTAACTTGGAGGTCTCCTCCTTGGGATATTGCCCCTTTTAGGTTTGAATTTAAGATTGAGGTTAAGTTTACAGCGCACCAGTCAATGGTCTGTTTGGCATTCTGTGCTGGGCATCACGCAGGTATGGTGGATATTGCGGACGTCTCTCCGTCGCACCAAGACATAATCAATGAGGTACCAATGCTTCGATCTGGGATGCATCCAGGTTGTCTTCAGACTATTTTTCTGCTGAAAGATAGTACTAGCGACGGTGAGTTGTTGCTCCGCACAGAATTCTAGCAGAAGTCGACCATTATTGTTGCAGTTTCCAACACCATGCTTGCCTAATACTCCTTTCCAGGCTTCAAAATTCTTGCCTACTCTGGCATTGAAATCACCAAGGATAATGATCTTACCATCTGCAGGAACCTTTTGGGGAAGGCAGGTCAGGGTAAAATTTATCTTTTTTGGCGGGGTCAGCTTGGAGAGTTGGGGCATATATACTAAAGAGGACAACATGTTACTTGTTGTGTGGAAGGCATAGGGAGATAATGCAGTCAGAATGACCTGTCAGCAGATTTTCGAGTTTAGGAACAAAAAAGTTTTTAATCATTAATCCGACTCCTGAGAGATACTTTTCAGTTCTGGGCTTACCTGACCAAAAGAGTGTGTAACCAGCACCATGTTCTCTAAGGCTGCCTTCCTCTTGAAGGCAAACTTCACTGAGAACAGCTATGTCGATGTTGAGACATGACAGTTCACGGGCAACTAGGGCAGACTGACACTCAGGACGTCCGCTATCCGCTGAATCAAGCATGGTTCTGATGTTCCAGCATGCTAGAGTTAATTTGGGAGCACCTTTGGAGGCAGCTGTATATGCCTTTGTCTTTTGATCTTTGTGTGACTGCATTTGTAGAAGATGTCGCTACAGGGCTTTGCAAATGGGGTAAGGCCTTCGAGTCTGTGCAATGAATTTTTTAGGTGAGATGCTGTGTGTGCCAAACTGAATAGGGCCAAGTGAGTTTGAACGGTGGCAGCGAGGTCCTAAGGACATAGGTTTAATTAGAGTGACCGTCTCTTAGATGGATGGCCTTACAGGACTAACCGAGCTCCATCTGTCAAGGTTTAGAGTTGTCCTTCTCCTCTGTGTGCTCCGAGGCTCCCCCTCTCATCTCCCACGAGGACACAGTCTGTGCCAGCGAAGCTCCCCCTCTCTCATTCCTTTCTGTGCCCGGGGCTGGGCCCGAGCGCCTGGAGCCCGGCCCAAGAGCCCAGGGCCAGGGCTGTGCCAAGTGCCCACATGGGTAAATTTTAGTGAACTTAGTAACTGTTGCATTTTTGTGGTGAACAGCACAATTTTTCTTATCTCTCCGCCATGGCTTTCTTCTTCCTTTTTATTCAAGGATTATAGATCTTCCTTATGATCTTCACTATTTATTAAACACAATCATGGAATATATAAACTTTTTCAACTTTTGACAATTACTAATGTCATCATTCCCAAGAGTTAGAATGCTGATAAATTAACAGATTTCTGCTTTGAATCTCCTTGATGTCTTCCATTGAAACATGCATGCAGGCATACAAGTAATATTCTTGCTTCAAGGTAAGACCAAATCTAATTAACTCCACACTGAAGTATAAGAATTATTCTCTGAGGTGAGATGAAGTATAAACCAGGAAAGAAAAGACTTGGTGTGAAAATCTTTCAGAACATCTTACTTTGGGGTTAGAAAATGTGTAGGTAAAGAATTCAATTTCTGTAATTGTTCATTGAGTTTCTCAATATATAAATCAGAAAAAATGGTTTGCATACCATGCAGCATATCTTGGAACAGCATAGGAATTTAAATTCTTATGGTCTTAGGAGGAATGAGGCATAAAATATGTACTCATATATAAAAAGTTTAAATTAATTTATTCATAATAAAATATTTATCATATAATGAACATTCATTATAATAGATTTAAGGTAAAATATTTAACCAATAAACTGAGGTCTCTTTTTATCACTTTATCCTGTTTCTTGCTCTGTTCCACTGATTAATATAACTAAAGGAAAAATAAAATAAAATAGATTCACATGGGATATCTAAGATATAAGGTAGTGATGTCTACTGCCATGGGACCAATTAATCACTTTCATTTGTAACTTAGATACTGTGTAGATGAACAGCACTCCTTTGTTGTTGTAATGTGAATATGTCATAAAAGTGTCTATAAAATCCATAGTGAGTTAGCAGTTACTACTAAATATAAATTGATGTATGGTAGAGAAGTTGATTTATAGCTGTTCTCATACACTGTAGCTGCCAATAATTTTACTGTATTTTTTTCAGGACTTTTACAACATTATACAGAAAAATGTTTTCTTTGTAGTGCATATGTATTGTTTTTTGGTTGAAGGTAGATCACATTGCATTGTATAGTTCACTCGTCTTGTCAAAATAAAGTTTAGGAACTCTTTAGGGTTCTTTCACAAAAGGGTCATATACCGAAGCTAAATACTTCATCACACAAAGCTGTTACATGTTTAACACAGCATCTTCATGGTCATCTGAGAAGAAAGTGTATACACTCAAAGAAAACTTAAATGAGCTTAATATCACTGTTTTAATTGAAAACAGATAATCTAGAATAATCACCTTTCAAAGCCTGTATGTCCAGGGTTAACAAAATAGGTTAGTTTAAACCCATTGACATAGGTAGGTGAAGTTGTTCAGTTCATTGTACTGAAATGTTAAGAAAAAACCATGACCCAGCAAAATGTGAATTTATGGATGATGTTGGAGAAAAGAAAAAGTTCAAGTATTTTTAAAATTACCAAAAGTGCTGTCAGATAACAATGTATATTTGTTTTCAATGATGCTGAATGAGAAATGTCATCCTATGATAATTTCCCTTAATTTTTTTTTCTTAGGCTTTTTGTCCCCCTGAGAAAGCACAGACAATGAAGAAACAAGAAGTAGAGGACAGAAGGTAGAATGATGCAGTAAATCTGCCTGGCTGTCTTTCCCTTGTTGTTTGTTGCACAGTATCTTCTAAACCAGGTAGAATAAATAAGTTTGTGGGAGATGTTAAAGGATTGCGAGAATAAACAGGAACAGTAGTCTGTCCTCTATTTACCCACCTAAGTTTTTGTAAATAAATTTCAACAGCAGAAACACTTTACATTAATTTTCATTTATTTCTAGACATTCCCATTATATTTTTTCTGAGTTCTTTAATTAGAGATAATCTTGATTTGCTTTGAAAGTAATGAATAAGAGCTGAAAAGTAGAACATATTTGACAAAAATGTTTTTGGAAGTTCTTTGCATTTTCAGTGTGTAGTTGAAAAGGAGTAGTTGGTGCCTAAAATGGAACCCTGAACTACAGAATTAAGGAAGAAAATTTGAAAGATTCTTTTATGTAGAAATATAAGGTAAGTTCTGTTAATACAAGATGTGTCACAACTACTTTAGAACAAAATGGTTTAGTGAACTATCTGTGATTAAAAAAGGTTGATAAAATTGGTCCTGGAGTGAACAACTATGTCATGGCCAGTCTTCGCGAACGAAGATTTTGGGAAAGGTCATTAACCCTTCGAGCCTGCGCAGTGGACTTTTTAGGTGAGACACAGTGTGCGCTGAACTGAGCCCACCCTTTAATCCTGAGGTTCATCTGCCGGGGCCGAGCGAAGCTTGGACAGTGGCAGCGAGGTCCTCAGGACTTAGGTTTGTTTAGAGTGACCTTCTCTTAGATGGATGGCCTTACAGGGCTGACGAGCTCCATCTGCCTGGGGGAGTTCCCTGACCGGGAATCGAACCTGGGCCGCGGTGGTGAGAGAGCCGCATCCTAACCACTAGACCACCAGGAGACCCCATGTAATATGTAACATTTCCATGAACAACTATATAATATTTCCTTGATAAATTAAAATATCACAATAATCATTGAACATTGCACATAAGACGAAATAGCTTTGCTTTTTATAAAGTGAATCAAGAATACTTGAAGGCAGATCTTGCAGATCATTGCCACTGTAGGAGGTAATCTTCAGTGTTATTTTTGAATAGCCTTAGGTCACAATGAAATAAACCAACCTTTGTTTGTCATGATTCTCTTCCATTCCTCATTATTTTTTTTAGAAGGGGCAGCACCTGAGGACACCCTGAAGCCATTATTGGCCATGATAAAGGCCATATGTTAAGCATACAAATCCTTTCCAACTTTTAGCATTTGGTTCCTTGGCATATTCCCAAGGAAACAGTGTAACAGCTTTGGAGTTGCCTGCAGAACTGTCCTATGATTTCTCTGTGATGTAGCTGAATGCACTGTTTTCTTGTCTCTCTGAAAACAAGTTTCTTTTCCTTTACTTGATCCTCATGAAAATGTAAGCAAAAGACTTACAGCGGCATCCATTCTACAGTGTTTCTTAATGCCCCAAATAAGAGAAGAATAGTTTGTTTATTGAGTGTAGTTGTGAATGAAAAGAGGAGATGGTGAAGAGACCGGTTACATTATTTCATAATCAAATTTCCATTGTACAGAATTTTTCCTTTCCCCGTGTTTATAAGTAATTAAGTTTCTTCTAAGTCTATAGTTTTAAAACTTTCAGACATAATTTTCTTTTTCAATGAGTGTTAAGTGGTAGGTATTACTACAAATGACTAAAACAAGCTGATGGAAACTGAGTAAGTAGTTAAGGAAAAGGATCTGGGAAGAATGAACAAACATATTCTTATCATATGAGCAAACTGTAGGAAAAAAACGTATGATAAAAAGTCCCTTCTATACATGTATTTTCTTTTGTCAGTGTTTGGTTTCACATTTCATCTACTGCAATCAATACACTAAATTTTATCAAATTTTTATAGGAAGCTAAAGTAATAATTCCAACTGAAAGATTATGTCATGTTATTCAGACAGAATCAGCAGGTACTATAGAATTTTTCTTTAAGCACATATTTTTTGTCATAATAATCCTTCCTCTTTAAAAAAATTACTTGATCTACACTAATAAATCTTCATTTTACAGATAGTCAAGGAGAAAGAAATGAGAGCAAGTTCCTATCATGTAAGTCCTTCAAGAATAATTAAAATGGGAAAAAATTCATTACGACCAAGAATTGAACTCTAACCTCACCTTAAGTTCAGAAAATTGTGGAAGATATTTTATTCCTCTCATATCCTAAAAATGTATATATAATTATGAATCAATGAATAATATATATTCCTTTGATTATGTCTTAATTCTTTCAGGTCCCATCTTAAAGTGAAAATATTGCAATATAAAAAGACATAGTTTTTCTTTAGCATTTTGAGAAGATCAATAATTAGAAAATGAAAGGACTTTTGTCTGTGAATATTATTTCTTTTTGGCAGTGAATTGTTACCAGGGAAGTGTGTGCCTGCAAATGTCACTTAGTCCCAGCTTAGTTTGCAAGGAGAGCATGTGTAGCAAACACATTATACAAAGGGAAATGCAATGTGGCCACCCTCTGTACCTCACTGGTGACATAGAGGTACCTAATAAAAATAAGAAAAAACAAAATCCAGCTCAGTTGTCTGACCAGACAAAAGGTTCAATGAGAGCAAAATCTGCAGGATGCATTTCATATATTCATCTCATTTCTTGAGAAATCAAATAAACAATATCTTTAGTATGAAAAATATAAAACATTTACTTGGCTTTTAATAACATGTTCAGGGTTAATGTATTCATTCCTCAACAAATGACAGGTAGCATGAAGCCAGTCTGTCTTTAGTGAGGACAGAGCAACTGGATGGGAAGAATTGTGATTACTGTTATTGAGTTTTGAGATTTTCCGGCATGGAATTATTTTGAACATACCTGCAGATAATGTAATTAACTTATATGAGAAATATTGGATAATCAGTATAAATAATATTTTTAGTTGTATCACCCCGCTTCAACATTCAAATTTAGAAAATCAAAACTGTCTTAGATACCTAAATAACATCTCCAATATTTGTTCTTCAGACATGAGGACTTCTGTTTCTCTATTATGAAGCTTTTACACAGGAAGACAATTAAGTGTTTCAGCCTGGAGCCACCACATATTTATGGAACAACTGTGTAATTAGTGAGTGTATGAGGAATTTCTGTGGGGATGCTGTATTGGTTTCCTGGGTTACTCAAGTATTTACCTAGGGTACAGCCTTTGATGAGCAGTAATGTACTGCTTTGTTTACTAAGAACCCTCAAATGTTCCTCATGATTGATGTGGTAGTGAAGGAATTTGCATACTGAATGGTAAATGAACTTTAAAATATCATATTTTTACATAAAATTTCACTATGAATTAACTGGGATTTAAAAAGAAATAAAAAAAAAATTTACCCAACTAAATAAGTAAGATAAGGCTAAACTATAAAAACACACTGAGAGGCCAGAAATGGGAAAAATGTCCCAAGAGAGTAGACAAATGTTAACTTTTCTTGCTAATCTGTGAATTCAATAGATTCACCAGGATGTGTTCCCCTTATATTCTTGTGTGACTGCTACTACAATTCATGTTTAAACATGAAAAGTTATTTTGAACTGAAAATGAAATTTTATGTAGCAAAACTATTTTCAAGCTGTGTATTTTGTAATAAAAATGTATTGAAATTAACATTTTATATTTACAAGAAAATGAAATTTTCAACTGTAGCACTGACAAAATTCCTCAAAATAATTTTTGTTATTTCTTTAAGCCAGCTGGTTAAATTACATCTCAGAAAACAGAAGTAGTATTGCGTAATTATCTGACAAGCTATGGTACAGAAACTAAATTTCCAAAAAGTGAAGATTTGTCAGAGTAATTGGTTCATTAAAGTTTAACCATTATAAATTTAACCTCATTTGTCCTGAGTGAAAATTTGTAAGTCTATGTTGTGATGAAGAAAAAGATTTGACTGTCAGTGGAGAGTTTTTTCCAAGGTGTTCAGAGAGGATGTTTATAACACACTCAAACAAACGAAAACCCCAAACAGACAAAAAAACCCCAAACTCTGAAAACATTTTCTGCAGAATTTGAATGTATTCATCTCATCTAAGCTCAGACTTCCACACCTGACTCCAAATTTGAACTTAAAGTAATTCTGAATTTAATTTTTAGTTAAGAGAAATAAAATCTTTGGAGGACACCATCCGTTTTAAGGAGAGATTGCTCAAAATCTAGAGGTTTCTGGTTCTCTTCACTAAATGTAAAGGGTGATCAGACAACAAGCATACATGTAGAAGTCTCAGGTATCTCTATGGAGTTGGATAAACCATCTGTATTTATTATCTAGATTTATTTATGTAAACCCTCTGTCCTTAAAGCCCACAAATGTTTGTAGGTAAATGTAGACTTCATTGAGAGATCATACAGTTTGTTTTCTTTCCCTGCTATGTTTCTGGTTTGATTTTATTCCATCTTCATAGAATCTATCTTCTCTTTGATCATTGGTATAAGAATATGACACCTGCTAGCCAAGCCTACAGAAAAAGTTCTTTACACATATTTTTTTCCAAGTAAACAAAAATTATGCTCATTGAACAATATAGTTTGGGGAAAGTTTTCTATAAGAATTTTGTTTCCCTGGTATTAAAAAGATAACTTCAGCAAGGACAGAATTGCTAATGACACTACAGAGTCAGAGAATAATGACATACACTACAATGCTCAAAATGTAGACAATATCAGTAAAGGCCATTCTAATTAGAAAACCCCGGTGTTCAATCACAGAGACATTGATAATCACTTTAAGTGCCATCAAAGCTCCACTGGAGTCTACTTTTGCTAGCTCTTAGCATTAGTTAAACATGTTTCAGAGGCATGGGGAGCTGTACAGCTTTTATCTTTATTAAATTAAAGGGAAAAAAAAGACATTTCAAAATGCAACTTAGTGTTATTTTTCAGTAAAATTAAACCACTCCAAGAATATATATTTTGGATCAGTTAATCAGACTTTACAAAAGAGCAAACTTTAGTGCTGTTAAAAACAGTGCTATATTCTGCCAGCATTTATTTTCTGGTTCTTTGTGTTGCCAGAGATACATTTTACTGCTGGAAAGGAACTGGTCAACAATTTAGATGAGTGGAGGACTAAAAATTCTTAATCTGGAGTTCATGATGCATTTCATGTTGATGTAATGAGAAGGGCAGTTTTTTCAGCTTTGTGTGCTACACTACATAAATCATGGAGTAATGATATTGTTCACCTCATGTATAAGAAAAAGACAACAAAAAAACATTAAGTACAGCTGTGGGCAGTCTGTTGTTCTGATCTTTAAAAATATACTGCAAAATTTGTAGTGAAAACATCTAAGCAGTGTTGTAAATATAAAATATGTAAACAACACAAAAAATATAAAACATATGCCAAAGTAACATTGAGCTTCCATGGGGAAAAAACCAGGCCTCTCAATGGGTAGCATTGATGAAATCATGCCTGGTATGAAGGCAGATAATGCACTAACTGACAAATAATATAGAATGGATAGCATCATCAAACTGATGACTTTGTGTCCTAGAGAGTTTACTGACATCCACAGAATCAAATGCAACACTCAGGCAGACAATAAACCATATTTATATGTGTTTTGTTCTTCTCTCCAGCTTCTTCTAAATCTACATAGAAAAGAAGTTGTGAAGAAAAGGCCAAACCAACCAATCACCAACCAACCAAAAAAATCAAAAGAAAAATGCACTTGCAACTTTATCTGACACCCGAAATAGTCCTGAATAAAAATCTCTTGTGAAAATCCAGTTTTGAAGCCTCATGATCATACACAAACAAAAAAAGTCAAGTATTTTTATAGATTCCAGAAAAAAGAAAGGTATTCCATCACTATTTTTATTTTTCTTTGTTAGAATATGTGTTTATTCCTTTCAAGTTAATTCAGGACCTGCTTCTGTGTTTTGAGTGCTTGTAATTAATTTTGTTGCACGACCATTTCCCTTGATGTGATCACTTTGTTTAACTCCGAAACTTTTATTAAACTCGATATGTCTGAAATCATTCAAACAGTTCCTCATTAGCATTTAGCAGTCTTATATTATTGAAATTCACAGGTTCACACCTTCATTGCATGGTTGAAGTGCTACATCTTTGATAAGAATATGGAAAAACCTTTCATAATCAAAGTAGGGTATAGAATGGCAATTGAACGAAAGGGTGAGAAAAAAACAAACAAACAAAAGGAACCACAACACGGTAAAATACATTGGTTTACTATCCATGCTCAGCAAAGTTTGCTTTTTTTGTACAACATTAATTTCAGCAATTCATGTGTCATTTTAAATTTGCTGCTTAGTCTCCTAAGACTCCAATCACAGGTGAACATCATCTTCCGTATGCAAGTATACAACTACTTGCAGCTTCTAGGACTTCCTATTTGGAGAGTAGTTTTAGAGATTGCAAAAGCATTGCATTATCCATTGCTCAAACTGACTGTATAAAACCACATAGAGGGAAGGAAGAAAGAAAGAGACGTTAGGGAACGAATTCACAGATCAGCGTTCTGTGAAACTCAGTATCAAGGCTCTGGAATAAATGGACTATCAGAAAGGTGTCTGGAATCACCAAATATTTTGATTTCTAGATTTAAAATGGTTGTAAATTACCTCTGCATTCAGCAGAAAAATAATGATTTGGTTTATTGCAAAATACTATTTTGATTGAATTACATCGAAAAAAATATTAAAATATAAAAAAATCTATAAAAATAAAAAAGTATTTCACAGATATGTAATAGCAAGCCAATTATACCTGAAATTCAGAATAAAAAATTCTGAACATAGTGTGCTATTTTTACAGGAACATTACTGTTTAATAAATTTGATCTAAAGCTGGGCTTATCATGGGAGTTAAGATATGATAAGGTAAAAGTTCCACTAACCCTGCTTTTGAATTTGCTCTAGTTTAGGGTTAATTTTTGTTCTTGTGAAAGATTGATCTAGAACTGTGCTTCAGCTAGAAAAACGGTGTAATTGTATCCAGTTGTACACTGCATGAGAAAATCCAATTGTTTACAAATACTTTTTCAAGCCATTATGATAAGGAATACAATTTACTGTCATTTACCAAAAGCCTTAGGCCAGTCTGTTGTTTCTGACAAGAAGAAATTTATGATGAGAGATTTTACCAAGAAACTAGCTAGGAATGAATAGAGTGAATTAGTATGCAGCATGTTAACAAAGGAGAAATAATGGAACTTTTCTTGTCACTCAAAAGCAGAATCTGCCACCCAATAACAGAGATTCACTGACGTACTGGACACAAAAAATCAAGCATAACATTTGTTCTTGTTAGCTCAGCTATCAGAAGTGATGAAAATGTGTTATGTAAAATGCCCTGCAGATGAAAGACACAAAAGACAATACAAAAAGGGAAAAAAATAAAAGGTATCAGTTTTCACGTGAGTGAAACAGGAGAAAGGAGTCATGGTGTCCAAATCATTTGCAGAATAGCTTGTAAGGCAAAATATAAAATGTGCTCGGAACAACTGAAGAGCAACGACTTGATCTTGGTCCCTGTCTTCACAGTGTATCCTCTGTAGAGATTGCCAGAATGATTTTTAGGTAAATATTCTGATTTTCTGGGATGTTTTGTGAGAATAAACCCAGATGGTTTTGCACCGGCTGGTTTTGTATATATAGAATGAAGGACCTACATCAGCAAAGTAGAGGTCTGACTTTAATTGACGCCAGATTAAATATTTGTGCTTTCTATTACTTTCTGCTCTCTATTACCTATCATCTCTCTATAATTATTATTATCTGCTTGATGTCTTGCCTGATTTACTTGTTTGCTACTACAAAGTACATATATGCAAAACAAAACAGCCCAGAATTCAACCACATATGGTTGTTTCCTAGATTTCTCCTGAATGTTTTAAAAACATTTCTAGGAAAAAAAAGCAGGGTTTTCTTTGACTAATTTTTTATTTTTTTAAAGACAAACCGAACAATGTTCTCCAGAAATCTTAAGATAAGGAATTATTAACAATAAAATGGAGCATAAAGCAGAAAACATGATACCTCTTAAATCCCTAGACCATCTGCAGCTTAAATGCTTTGTAGAGTTCTGCTGATTCTCACTAAAATATTTGGTAGAAATAAAAAAAAGATATGGTAAAAATCATATCACTGCTGTGGATAAATTTATGGGTTGGAGAAATTAAATAACATTCTTTAGTACAAAAAAGTGATGATTTTAGAATCAAATGGTAATGACACAAAAAAATCACAGTTAATAAGGAGAAGGTGAATATACAGTAATTATTCACAATTTTTCATAGTGATTAAGAAATCAAAGAAAACTGTTTGGTGCAGAGTCATATAAAGGTAGGTACATATTTAAGATGTGGAAAACTCTTTGCCTTGGGATACTGATGAATGCCAAAAGCACAAATGGACTCAGAAAGGAATTACACTTATTAGGAGAACAGAATTCCACCGAAAGCTAAACACAGAGATAAACGTAACACTTTGTCTCTGAATCATGGGTTACTGGAAGCTAAGAAGCTTCTGCAGGCTTATCTGTTGTGCTCCCTCGCAAGATGTTCAATATTGGTCACTACCAGGGATAGGGTATTTGACTGAGTGAATCTACCATTGCCATGCTTTTTATCTTTAATCTGTCACTTGAAAGAGCATGATGATCTTAGTAGTATTCAATTTTATCATAATATTCTGAAGAAAATATCAAGGCAATATTCCATGATCTGAATCTGTAGTGCTACCAAAGATGATTCTTCTAGAATGAAGTTAATTACTTCTACCTTCAGTTGTCTGGGTTGTTGGTATTTTCTTTTTATTCAGCAGTTTTCTATTGTATGTAGCTACACTCTGACAAGATGTCTTGGCTGCTGTTGAGTTGAAAGAAAAGATTACTGTCCTCAACACATTGACAGCTGTTTACTGACAGAGGTCATTATTCTTCTAGGTATGCCAGAATGAAAAGAATTTTTTCCCGTCAGAATTATCCATGTCAAATCCTAATATCTGAATGTTTAAATCAGCTCTAATGACTTTGGCACAACCAAAAGAGTCAGCATACACACAGTTGTGTATGCAGATCCGGAAGATAAAGAATCGAGGAGATATACTGCCACAATCATTTTTGTCTCTTTTCAAGCTGCAAGAAAGCATTCTTATTCTGGACCATTCTGAGGAGAGATGAAGGAAAGAAGGAATGTGGAAAATATTGTTGTGATACAAAATTACTACAGCTAAATTGCTGTGTAAATTAATTTCTATAATTTTTTTATTTGAGGGCTTGCTCCATATTTTGTGAAACCTCTATTAAATGTGGAGGTCCCTGGTGGTCTAGTGTTTAGGTTGCAGCACTCTCACCACTGCGACCAGGGTTCAATTCCCAGTCAGGGAAAACCCCCCCCCCCCGGGCAGATGGAGCTCGTCAGCCCTGTAAGGCCATCCATCTAAGAGAAGGTCACTCCAAACAAATCTACGTCCTGAGGACCTCGCTGCCACTGTCCAAGCTCACTCGGCCCCGGTAGATGAACCTCAGGATTAAAGGGTGGGCTCAGTTCAGCGCACACTGTGTCTCACCTAAAAAATCCACTGCGCAGGCTTGAAGGGTTAATGACTTTTCCCAAATCATCACTTGCGAAGACTGACCATACACATATTAAATGTAGTTGTCCTGGAAAAAAATTAAATGCTATCTGTGATACAGAGTTTTCTATAGCACCTTCTATACCAGTATAGTTAAGTCAACAGTGTCAGTGCAGATCAACCCCTGTTCAAAGGGCATTTTAAAATCATGATTATTTATAAAAATGCATGCAGGGCATGACTAAGAAATAAAATTAATGAAGAACAAATGGTTACACAAGAGGTTGTTTTCAAAACTCTCTTCAGCAAAATGAGATAAAATGAAAGACAAATATACGTAATGAGTTAAGCAGTGCTTTTCATCATAATATAGAGGAATCTGTGTCACTGCCATAGAAGAAAATTATTTTCAAAAGAAAAAAAAATATTATAAAAATTAGCGTCATTACTAGTGAAAGATTTTTAATTTCATAAGGGGGGGTGTCAAATCTTTATATTTTAATGTAAAGGATAGTCAATTAGATGGTCCTTTTTATGGAAACTTGTCATTCAATATATGGTGGTCTTGAGGATCCGTGAACATGTAATGTGAGTTTTATTCACTATTCTTGTGTTTGTGTGTTCTTGCTCCCTTTTACTGTATTCTTATCTAAAATTCCTTTCTTTATGGGGAAAAGGGAGATTTCCAGATAAAGAAGGACCAATCAAAGCTTCAAGAAATTGCCTAGGGGAGACAGACAGAAAAAGAGGGAAGAGAGATCTAAGGATTGTGTCTTTGTGAAAGGAAATCACATGCGATTAGAGACAATACACATATAATTCTAAAATGCACTTCACAAAAATGGGGAAATAGGGGGGAAAATCATACATGAATGTAATTTTTTTTTTTTTGGTAGATTAATCTTAAGAATTCGGTCCAGAAAAATAACAATAGCTGCAAGTCCGATATAGTCAGGACTCCAAAAGCTTTACAGCTTATCTTTATGAAGAGGACCTTGACACGCTAGTTACCTTACAAAGGCTCCATACTTGTTGTCTGCAGTGACTGCTCTCTCTGTGCTCCTGTTTTGTACTGGACTTGATAGAGCATCGATCTAATTCTGTATTGGACTTTTATCAAAGGCCCTGTATCACAAATGAGCCTAAATTTCAGCTAATCCATGTTCTGCAAACAGAAGTCACTCTCAGATGGTGTTTGACAATGAAATAAAAAAATAATAAGATCTTTAAACAGATCCTGGTACATACTTTAAAAAGGCTGGTGTGTCTCATCTACTGTTATGCAATAGTGATGAATGTCATGTGGTCAGTGTCAAACAGAGTTGTCTGCCCCACCTTTCCAAGTGAGATCTGATATTAGGCGTTACCAAAGTAGACAGCTTTTGCAGTCTGACCTCAAATTGCCCTTACAGCCTTGCAGTCATTAAAGCAAGTGAGATGAGCTCTTTTACATGGATATGAATACTTTGGAGTCTGATCTCATATGATGCAATTAAATGCACCAAATATGTACAGTTTCTCCCATCACTGATCTGTTTTACATGGCATGTGCTCAGATACTTGTATTGGTTAATCCCAATTTAAATGTAGGATAAGAATCACCAGTGAACATAGTTTAGGGACACTAAGAGTCAGTTGTACATCAGAGTAGAGTTTGGTTCAGTTTAGAAACCCTCTTCATTCTTGTCTTGCATGTAGGCTTTCCACTCTCAGTAATTAACTTTGAAGTCATAGTGAAAATGAGGAAAATGCCAGTTTTATGGCTGTCTTCTTAAGACAGCAGCAATGCCATGGAGCCCAGCTTTTCAGAGAATATCTACTAGTTTGTTCCTAATAGACTAGTGTAGTCTGTCAGCATATTTGTCCATAGAACAGTTCCAAATTTTTAACAAATTTTTGGCCAATAACTGTAAAATATTGCCTTGACTTGGTAAAAGAAAAAAAGGCCTAATTAAAATGGTATTGATATAGGAAGAGTAATTTAAATGAAGCTTTTTAGGAAAAGAATGTCTATGGTGATACAACATAAAGTTAAATCAAGGCAAAGTATTTTCATGCTGTCATTGGAACTGATTTCAAATGCCTAATATTAATATAAAGAATAAAACAATTTAAAACATTCACTGTTATGTCCAGAAATAGATATAAAAATTGAGGAATTTCCAGCTCTAAGATTTCAGGAAGGACTGGAAGTATATATTCAGATCAATGTTGTAAATTCAAAAATCAGGGAAGACAGCCATTGAAGCACTGGTAGATTGTAGCTTTCATGGTAGGTAAAGTAGATTAGCAGCATACAAAAACAATTTTAGTTAGTTCTAAAGACAGTGTTAATTTTACCTGTCCCATTTGTTTGAAGTCGTTGAGCCAAAATCTATTTTGATTTGCACAAGTAAAATTTTGACCACTTGTGGTGAGATGAAGCCTGTTACTCTAGCATAACTGAGGGCATAATTTAGTTTAATATTTGTAAAGGGTAATAAAAGTGTTTGGGCTTGTAAAATAATTTATTTCTTATATATATGCATGGTGAGTATAAACAAAACTACATTGTGGAGTTACAGTGAAAAGAAAGAAACCGTAGATTTTTAGTTCAGGAATGGTGAGCATCTTAGGGCTGCTGAAGTCTACTGCAATAAGCAGATTCTGCAACTATTTCTGTACCAAAGTACAAGGTGATCAAACAGCTATCAATAGCTATTTCTGAAGAGTTTTCATTTTTTTAAACAATAATAAGACAAAAAATGTCAAAAGCTTCCCTAGATGCATTTCCATCTTTTTCTTTCTAAAATTTTTGCCTTTCACTATCCATTCCTCTAAATTTTCCCTTTGATGCCTTTTCCATTGGAAATTAGAGTAGATTATTGAGGTTTTAATCTTTGAGAACAGCATTATTTATCTAGCACAAGGAAAATTCTGAGGTTTTTAGGTGCTCTTCGTAAAGAATTAATAGTATGAACAGACAAAAATCCATTATGTCTAGATTCATGCAAAGTTTTTATTAAATATATTTAAAAATAAACATAAAAATCAGTTTTTAAATAGTTTTCCTTTAAAAATTAAATTTGAAAATTACACTTTTCACTAATATACCTGAGAGCCTGAGAGTGAATGAGGAAAAAAATTCATTTATTGTCTCCCATGAAAGAACTCTTTCTTTTAGATATCTGTGGGTTTTCTTTTCACACTGCCATATCAAGGTGAGGTAAGAATGTGACATAGATTAAAATATAAGTGGAAACTGTCTCTTGAAACTTTTAGAACAGGAGTGAATGTAGAGTACAGTTAGAGTTGGAAAGCTTAGTGGAAGAAGAATTCGTGCGATGGAAGAAATATTTTCTGGATAACCTAAAATAGCTTATCCCTTCTTAGGTTCTGCAAAATGGCAACATAAAGTTGTCTCCGGTGTGTAGAGATTTTTACTGCTCACACTAATGGTCTACAGACCTAGAGTCAGAGTAAAATTCTGAAACATTTTAACTAATGTGATAAGTACTTTAACAATAAAACCCAGAGGAATGTGATGCTACCCATGTTAAAACAGATGCAAAGGTTTTTTCTTTGAACAGCCCTACCTTTGAGGGGGTGCCAGGACAATTTGACAGAGAGGTAATCTTCACAAACTGATGGCGTATAAAATGTGTCTTTGTACAATTAGACTATAAAGTTTTGAAAAACTGTGGTTCTGATGTGTTCACTTCACAGGAACTCCCTACTACCCACAGGAAATGTCACAGTTTCCCTTTCTATCAATGGCAGCCATTCACATTAAAGAAAAGATCAAGGGAGAAGAAAGCTGACTCTATAGCCTTGGCACATGTCACTCTATGTCAGTAGCATCTGTACCCAAATTCACAAATGTCCCATCTCCCAAGCTCACAAATGCAAATACATTAAGCATGTCAAATAGTCTTAGGGGATATAATAGTGTTATTCCCCATGACTGCCTTCAGCTGACTTGGAGTACATATTTTGCCCCATCGATGCTAAAGGGAGAGCTAGATTGTTTCACTGCTTCCAATAAATGAGCTTGAATATTTGCAAAGGTAGAGAGACTGTATCTTATGCTAGTAACACATGTAGATTAATACATTTATATAGTACAAAAATTGCATGACACAGTTTTCTCATTACTCCTTCCCAAGTGATAATTTTACGGCAATTAGAACAAATAGCAGTTTATTATTTTTAGTCTTTTTTTCTATTGTTTTCTACACTCAAAAGTCGTACCATTGAAAAGACATTCAGAGAACAAAATATCAGATACAAAATACCTGTTTAAATATACTGAGGTTGATTTACTACATATGCCAAAGAAAACAAAATATTAAGCTCTTCCCTTGGGACTGCTATTCAACAGCTCAATCCCTGAGGCTGATGGGTTCATGCAAGACTTCCATGTGACATATTCTAATTTTTAAATCATAGGTTTAAACAATTTTACCTGCTATCAAATCTGACACATAACCCCCCCCCCCATTAATCTCATTTTTATATATTCCTAGGTGCATATAAAACAGTATGACATATATGACCTATTATGACCTATTAAGATTACAGTTCCTCTGGCAATAATTAGTAAATGCACCTTGAATTTTAAATAAATAGACATTTGAGTAGTAGCCAAAGAAGAAAAGAAAAAATAGTTCGTATGCCATTCCCTAAAGCCAACAGAAAAGTTCAGTATGATTATAAGCCGCTTTAATGTCTGATAGGAATGTCAAAAGGAATAACAAAGTACCTGTACTGGAATGTGTGTCTCCCTATCTCTCTATACATAAAAATATCTGCCAAAGGCATAGACATAATTATTTGAATAAGCCTATTGCTCTAAAGGGATTTTTTTTTAATTCTGCAATTCACTATGCTACATTACATACTTAAAATATAATATAAAGTATTCACTTTCTGTACCAATGTGAAAGTTTAGAAGAAACAAAATCTCTAACTTAAAATAATTAAACATTAATTTAACAGTCATGAATTCAGGACCTAATTAAAAATAATAGAAAAGGTGAGGTTTTTTCTTGTTTTAATTCTGTTGAATTTTTTCTCATTAAAGAACTAGAAAGAGAACATCAGAGAAAAACAAAAACCAAACACAAAAACAAGAGGCAAGCCAGTTCAGAAAAGCAGTTTAAGAAACAAGTGTAATTAAGTAGGGATCTTACATGTTCAGAAGTAAAACAGATCCAGAACAATCTCTCTTAGTCATTGCTGACTCTAAAGAAGCCTGAGACAGCTAGGAAACTCCCCTCTGTACCTCAGCATTCTCTTGGCACCTGACACCTGCAATGCTGCACTGTGTTCAGACCTCATCAGACCTTCTCAACCCCCAAACCTTTGGCTTCACAAACTAGACAGAAAAATATTTACATCTTTAAATTGTAGTCAGCTGTGAAAAGTAGAAACCACCTGATCAAAATATCTGGAGGTCAGCCTTCAGTTTTTCCTTTACTTTACCGATGAAGACAACTGGCATTTCCATGGCTCCATCCATGACATCTTCAAATGGCACTTTTAAAGTAGATGAGATACCCTAAAAATATATTTTCCTCTCTACTGCCTTTAAAGGCACTCACTCTGGAATGACTAGTATAGAAGCAGATGTCTAAATCTGTTGTAGGTGATAAATATAGTTTAAAATGTAAATGTTAACAGGTAGCAGATAATTTGGTGTACATGTGTGTGTATGCATGAATGTCTGGAACTGAGCCTTTGTATTTTCAAGCAGAAACTTGCTACTTGCTACCTGCAACCAGTGTGGACTGGTCATGAATTCTGATAACACTTGAACTGAGCAAAAGTGACACACCCTGAATCTCATAATTAATAGGGACATGAGAGAGAAACACCAATCAGGAAGCTAAGCACATGCACATACACTATTTAGGTGGGAAAGCTCAGGGTCTGGGTTTATGGAAAGAAAGCCAGTGTTCAAAATAAGGGTTATTGAGAAGTGGTCTCAGAAAGAACAGAAGGGTCTGAAAAGGTGGTGAATGGTTAATTCAAGGATACAGAGGCATGCTGCTGTTACATAAATACAATCAGACTTCTTTTCAAGGCATGTTCATTCGGGCATATTGAGAATCACACAGAAGACCTTACTGTTTTCTACCGCTACCTGAAAGGAGGTTGTAGCAACGGGGGGGGGGGGGGGGGGGTCAGTCCCTTCTTCCAGGCAACAAGGGAGAGGAAATGGCCTCAAGCTGCTCCAGAGGAGTTCGAGTTGGACATCAGGAAGAATTTCTTCATGGAAAGGGTAGCTAAGCATTGGAATAGACTTCCCAGGAAAGTGGTGGAGTCATCATCCCTGGAGGTGTTCAAGATATGGCTGAACATGGCATTAGTTCCATGGTCTAGTTGATAAGGTCGTGTTTGGTCAAAGGTTGGACTTGATGATCTTGGAGGTCTTTTCCAATCTAAATGATTCTGTGATTCTATGTGATTGGAGAAAAGATACTAGAAGTAGAGGAGGATCCTGGAGGTCAAATATATGAGTTGAGCTAAATGTTGGGGGATACCCAGGGACTTGACAACTGTCCAGACACGACTGTCTGCTTGCCTTCCCTGGGAAGCAGGGACCTTCCTGTGGAGAAGGGAATTGTGAGCATAGCACTTTTTAGAGTGAGTGTGTGAGATAATCAAACAGGGCAAAAGCCTGAAGGTTCTTTAATAAATCCCAGTATCCAGCACCATTGGAGGTTGTTGATTACCTGTTGATTAGATGTCTGAATTTGGGAAAGGTAAATTCCATCTAAATTGATGTGACTGAGCCTAAAACGAAAAGCAATTGTAACTAGTTTATTTTTTGTTGTGCAGTCATTAGAGGAGGACATGGCCCATAATAAAAAAGGTACAGATCTCTCCAGGATGCTGAGCAACCACATCTCAATACTCAGTACTGAGTACTCAGCTTGACAGCACTCCTTTGTGTCAGCAAACACCAGCTGCTGTGCAATCGAGTGTGGGACACCTACACTTTGTTCTCAAGCTCACGAAAGCTGCCATCACACCACAAAGAGTGAAATAGAGAAATCAAGCAAAGAAGCAAAACTTCATGTGCAAGTGTTCAGGGGAAGAGGCCCTATTCCCAGCATTAATCCAGAGGTTTATTTAGAAACTACACAAAATGTGTAAACTGTCTCTTGGAAGAGACAAATCTCACAAATAGTGTGTTACCCATAAGGTTAACTGTAGCTCATCTTTTTCATCAGGATCCAAAGAACTGTGGTCCAGAAGATTATAAAGGTACCTTGAATGACTGAAATGGAATTCAAGTATTTCCTTTTTCAAGTGTGACACTATTCCTTTTGTCTAACCTATTGCTTCATTCCAAATCAGCTAAAATCTTTCATCCTTTACATTTTCAACATTAGCATTTCCTTCACACCTGAAGTTCTGTTTGTGAGACTGTCAAGATACCCTTCAGTTTGCACAATTTTAAATGAATTCATGCCTAAACCCTGTCAATGCTCAGTGACTGCTTAGAAATTAGTTGGTCTTTGTCCATTACATTAAATGAGCTTTACCTTGTGGATAATCTCAGAATATTTTGCATACATTTCAGCCAAGTGCAATGACAGTGATCTTTGCTATCTACTTAGGAAGTTTTTGAGTAAAAGATACTTAAAGGGCCATGAGAGTATCCAGAGGGGCTCCTTGAGATTCAACTGATAAGGCTCTGGGTCATTTAAGAGTCAGTGCAGCTGAGAGTGATACTGGAAGAAGGTGGTGAGCCAGTGGTGACCCAGGAGAAGCTCCCAGCAGTTATGGGGCCAACCCTTGGCCTGGGGAGGTGCTTTCTGTTGAGGAACTCACCTTAGTCCTGCCAGAGCTCCAGCTCCAGCTCTTGCTGTAGTGCACCTATTTGCCTGGCCCCACTGAACTTCAATTGAGCAGGACAATATCCCAGACTGAGGACCAACATCGCAGCTTGGGGGCCCAAGAAGGTGCTCGGTCCTCCAGGACAGGGCTGGATTTACTAAAAAGACTTCACGGTGAATCCAATATAAACCACAGAAATGAAAACTCAAAATTCAAATTTTAGGTTGATTTTCCCTCATTGGTGGCTGCAAGTAATCTTAAAATATTAGATAGAACTTAAAGCTTGTTTTTCTTAACTCTTTAACTTTTCATACTTACGATATCTCAATTATTTCCTGTGTAACTCCAGAGGAGTTATTTTTCATATGCTCTTTTATTTTCTTACTATTCCATACTCAATTTTTGTGAGTATCACTTCTTATTATCCCATAAGCTTTCATCAAATAAAGTTTCTTGGACTCAGTAAAGACTGTATTGTCTAAACCAGGAAAAGAACAAGACTTTCCTTAAAACTACAGAACTACTAGTTCCCAGTAACTAGATAATTTACCTTGAATGATGGATACTCTTTGGAATCCCTATGTTACTTCTGTGAATGCTTGACTGAATGCTCTCTTCATTGAGCTGAATCAAGCAGGTGTTCATACAACAGGTCAATTGTCCTTAATAGCCAGTGGAGAAAAGTTTAGGGCACGTCAGGTAGTCCTTTCCACAAATTTCTTTCTCCTAGATATAGAGGAATTCTATGAAATTTAGCCTCCTTTCAAACTCCTTTGTTTCCTATGGGGCTAATTAATTTTGTACAAATAATTAGTTATTCCCAGGGTAACATAGAGGGACTGCCTTGAATATTTTAATCTTTCCCTCAGTGGGTTGTTTATACAGAGTGGAATAGCTCCAAGAGAAGTCACTAGGGGACAATGAGTACAATGAAATCCACATTGGAATTAGGAGAGTCGCTGGGTATAGAAGAATCTTGGGATCTTGTCAGAGATTATGGATCAGACACATCTGGATCTTGAACAGGATTAGTAAAAAACAGTGACAAATCTTTGGTTGACAGGTGACAACCATTAATGAGAAATGAGATCTTTGAAACAAATGGTAAACAAAATAGAAAACTTCATTATGACCTTTTTCGTAGAAATATGTGGTATATGTACATCTGAATATTGTGTATAATTTTTACTAGTGAAAATATTATAACTGAAAAAGGTCCAGAGGTGTGTGGGGAGAAGACCAAAAAACAAAGTTCAGCAAAGAGGGTGTGTGTTATAGTTCACCAGGGGCAAACTGTCTGCACAACTTAGGAGCATGAACGCTGAGGGAGTTTGGTGTATCTGTAAGGGAAACATGAAACAAAGGATGGAGTGTCACGGAGCTGCAGTGGTCATGCTCTGTTGAAACCAATGCGGATATAAAGCAATGGATTGAGCAACACAGTGGTGTTGTGGTCATGCTCCATTTAAAACAATGCAGCTAATGGGAACTAAATCAAAGAATAATTTAGACAGTAATCAAAAGCTGAACTTTGCTTCATTAACTCAAGAATGCACATTAATTTTCAGGCCCCATATATGATAATGACTAAAGTCACTCAAACTCCCCCTAAACTTGGGCTGACATCACCTGTAACTTTACCTTTTCCTCTCCCTCAAAGTACTTAATATAAATACTTAAGAGGGGAGGGAGGTTAGAGAAGATTTCATTGTAATTTCTGGGCTAGGTTGACAAGCTGAACGTGTCTTCCCCATCAGGACACATATTGGATAAGAACCTCATTCTATGTACACTGAATGATTAGCTCAAACTAGCTTTCATTGGTGATAAGAACTTGTTTGTATTTCACTTCAAATTAATTTTTTGCAGTCATTGTACTATCAGTGGCAATCTCTGAACCATAACCTATCACAGTCTTTTATTATCAGTGTGTTTGTCAATAAAGTGTGTTATTACATATAGTGTTTAGTGTGAGTCCATCAAGGGCACTAGCAGTGACTGACAGCAGATAACATAGTTGACAAAACTGGTAATATTCCAGATGAAACTGGGGGTGTGTAACCCTGAGCAGATTAATTGAACCACAGTTCAATGCAATGGGTTGTTCAGTGGTGTTCACATAATGGGATGCTGACAGGCTGGTCGGGCACAAGGTTCTCATCTTCCTTGGGCATGCTGATAGATTGATCAAATATAAAGGGTTCAAGGAAACCCCCCCTTTCACATGACAAGGTGTGTGACAAAAAATGTTTAGAAGTACCAAACTAGTTCCTTTAGAAGGAACTATTGAATAAATTGCAGCTTTCCAGCCCAGATAAAAAGCAAGTGGGGGGGTTATTTGAAGATGTATAAAGTCATGTGTGTCATAGAGTAAACATATAGCAGATTAATATTATAATAACTAAATAACATCCAACTAGAGAAGAAGATAGCATATAAACAATTTCTTCATTTGGTATATCATTGGTACAGAATATTGTTGATGCTAAAAACCTACATACGTTCAAACATGGATTGTATGAATTCATAGAATCATACTGTGATTTTAATACTCCACAGTATTAAAATCAGATATCCATCTTCTTCAAAGCAGGCCTAGCCATCTCCTGTTATTGAGCCTTGCAGATCACTGGAAACTGCAGGAAGCAACAGTATAACCTACCTGCATGTTTATGTTCTTTTTAATATCTCATATAATGTCTACCAATAGCCATGTAGCAGTTTTGGTGTTTATTCAGTTTTTGATGTTAGAAACTGAGTCTCAGAGAGAGAAGTTGAATTCTCCAAGGAAACACACTCAATCAATATCAGAGATAGGGAAAGAAATAACTGTCTCCTGACTGTCATCCCTGTGCTTCGTCCCTGAGACAGAAAGAAAGCCTTTTCTGTTTAATGGATGTTTAAACATGAGTAGATGAAATGAGTTTTAAAAAATAAATTAAAAAAATCAGTAACAAAATCTGTAGGACATAAAATGGATTTTAAAAAATAATATGCTACAGAGGGGAGAGGGTCTGACAGCAGGCATTATGCCTCATATGGTGTCTTGGAGTTCGTGTGTATTCTGCACACAAACACTGCCATGTATTTCTCTCTGTCTCATTAGGCTCAGCTGGATGAAGTATTCTTGATCAAGGTACAATACAAAGAAATGTTTTTTTCTCTCCCTGGGAGAATAAAATTGTTCTTTTCTTCCTTCCCGTTTCTCTTTTCAGCAGGTTCCTAAGTGGTCTGAATAAAACCAAAGGTCTTGGTTCCCTACTGTCTAGAGATACCAAGCACATGAAAATTTATCTCGGCATACTCTGGTATGAAAAGTTATAGTCGTGTTTCAAGAAGATCCCCGTATTTCTTCCTTTGCATTCATTGATTTTACATTGCTCTAAGTAGGAAAAAAGGCCTCCTCATAAAAATAATGTGAAGATAATAACTAGCTATATGAATATGAAATCGCAGTTTCTATGATCTGAATGAAAACATGTACACCTTATTTTTAACTAATTTCACTCTGCTGAACACTGAAAGGTCATAAAAAAGAATGCCATTCCTCAAAGTATGAAGGGAAGGAAAAGACCTTTGCCATCACTATCCTTTATGAACACAGAGAGTGCTTTTGCTTGAGATATCACGAAGAAGGAAGATATTCCAAAAAGGAAGAAAGGAAGAAAGACACATAACTGTCTCTACAGAAGCATCTACTGAAGTAAATCATAGAATCATAAAATCATAGAATGTTAAGGGTTGAAAGGGACCTTAAAGATCACCCAGTCCCAACCCCCCAGCCATGGGCAGGAACACCTACCACTAGACTAGATCGCTCAAGGCCTTACCTGGTCTTGAACACTTGCAGGACTGGGACATACACAACCTCCCCGGGCAACCTGTTCCAGTATCTTACCAGCCTCAAAGTATAGAATTTCTTCCTAATATCCAGCCTAAATTTCCCCTCTTTCAGTTTGTACCCATTACTTCCTGTCCTATTACTACAGATCCTGACAAAGACTCCCTCTCTTCGTGTGTCCAGTTCAGATACTGGAAGGTTGCTATAAGCCTTCTCTTCCCCAGACTGAACAGCCCCGACTTTCTCAACCTGTCTTTGTAGGGAAGGTGCTCCAGCCCTCCTATCAACTTTGTGGCCTTCCTCTGGACTTGCTCCAACAGTTCCATGTCCTTATTATGCTGGGAGCACCAGAATTGTATGCATCACTCCGGGTGGTAGGGCTCACAAGAGCAGAGTAGAGTGGGAGAATCTCCCCCTTCAACCTGCTGGCCAGGCTCCTGAATGAAGCAGGCTGCATTGTTCTACTGACTTATATGCTCAGATCTTCCTGAGCGATTCATCCTGTTGTTATTTAATGATCATGTTTGTGTAAAAAATGTTCTCATTTAAAATAAGGCAAACTGTTGCAATATCACTTATATAACTATGCTCATTTTACAGTGTATGTGGCAATCAACCCACAACACAAAGCACTGACCCCTTGGCGTTATCATGGCAATATCCTCGGGAAAAATTGCAGAGCTTACCTTTTCCTCCCATAATAGCATGAGGCAATCTCTGAATGTCCTCACTGCTGTTGCCTTATTTGCTTTATTTGCTAAGGGCATAAACTTTCCAAGCACCTAATCTACTCTCTAAATGTTTTAATTCAGTGACCTTTATGGTTATTTTAAAATCTGATTGACTCTATTTTCATGGAGATAATTCTGTTAACACATTCGCATTTAGCTCTAACAGTCCCTCTGCTGGAATGAAAATACTTTTCAACTACAGCTGTAGTCATATTTACTTACAAGTACACAGAGAGGGATGCTAGGATCTGAACAATGTTATTGTGTTTTTTATCTATATTTTAAAAATAAATTTATTGTGTTTGGGAATATTTACAACTCATTCACAAATAAAAATACTCATCTATTCCTCTGCTTCTGCTTCCACATTTTACCAGTCAGTTTAGAAGGATGGGCAGGAGTCAACATTTCCCTTTCATAAGAAATATCAACATCTAAACAACAACAAGAACCCACAAACAAACAAACAATATAAACCCAACTTTGTCCGGGAAGAAAAATTCAAAATTTTGTGAGAAAATTAAATATGCATGATGTGTTAAAATAGAAAAAAACCCTTATATACATAATACTAATTTTACCTTTATTTTTTCAAATTTATGTAATACAAATATCTGAATAAGATTAGTAAAAATATTATTAAAATAGTAAACTCAGATTTATCTATGAACTATGTTCCTGTTAGATATTTCAACAGATTAAACTGCATTTTTTCAGTGAAAAACAGTTCTATCTAAAATATATCAACACTTGATTGTATATTCTGTAGAGGCTCTGATCTTGTATACCACAAAGATATATTGTAGCTTTCTCTCAGATTTGGAGGAAGAAGAAAAAAGCCGTACATAGGCCACAATACAGACTAAAGGGAATTTAAACCAAAGATTATCAGAAGGACAGTAAAAAATTAGAACCTTATTGGGTTTTTATCCTCACTGATCTGAGAGTAAATACAGGATGTTCAAAAATATCTCCTCTAAAGAGGGAAAAATAATGTTACCAATTTCTTCTACTCTCTTTTGCTTCATTTTTAGTTGCATTACTCAGTATGTATGTCAATATCTCTTTCCATACCTTGGAATTTAAATGAAAATATACAATGAATAAAGGTGGATTGCACATCCACTCATGTAATTGACACTTCATGTTTCAAAAAGCTGCTAAAGTACATTCTGTCTTCAGCTAATCTTCAACTATCCCTCTAGATAGGGACTATTGAAGGAGTCAGTGCAAGTGTAGACAAATCCCACCCTCCTTCTGTTCTGATGTCCAATTCATCCTGCTGAAATGTACTCAGGCACTTTTTGAGTAACAACATCACGCAAGTTAGAGAAACGGGAGCTGGTAAATAATTCATTAAATTAAAATTGCAAGAGGAATTTAGGTGCCAGAACGCTAAGCTAACCACAGCTTGACCTGCCATTTGGAGCAGACAGAGATCTTCCTGGCTTCTGAAGGAATAATAAGAACTACAGTAACTGTAGTCTGGCAGCTTGGCAAAGGTGCTGAAAGCCAGAAAGCTTGGTTCTGTTTCTTAACTGGCAAAGGAGGGGCTTCTACTCTTTCACATTCAAATTGACTGTGGAGACAGGAAAAAACATTTGAAATAGATTAATTTTCATGAAAACTCACAGTTTCAAAGAATATTTGGTTTCTTGCAGTTTCCAGGCAGTTCCAATGAAAGCATCATCCATTTCTGAAAGACCCACCATAGTTATATTTCCTTATTAAAGAGCAATATTTGAAGAGGTTTTTAGCTACTATATCACACTGCAGTAGCACATTACTTTCATTGTATTTCTGAGCAATAACAGGCTATCTCTGTCTGCCTGTCCCACCTCTACCTGAACTAGAGCTTCTAGTCCCAGATTTATGGGCAGCACGAGGGGATTTGACTCTGATCCAAGCAAATCAGTTTGAAAGAAGATGAACTATATGGCAGACTCACGAAGGAAATGCAAAGCTGGGGTAATCCTCCTCAGCCCATTCACAGGTGGTTATAATCACTCTGAAGTTTTAGTAATGTTGCTTCACTAGCACTGTAAATTGCAATACTGCGAACTAACAGTTTATGTTGAGAGGGAGTAATAGCTTGACTCCACACTTTTTAATATACTTTACAATTAAGTTAGACTCCATAGGAATTCTAATACTTCTTGACTTGTCAACATTTTTATTCTTTTGGCATTAACATCTGCTTAGCTTAAGGTATTTGTCCTTTTCTTGGGATTTTGAGTTCTGAATTTTTATAATTATATGTCAAAAGTTGAGACTAGCTGTCTACTTTCTAACATGTAATCTTAATATTTTATCTCAGTGCCTTCTATTTTAAAAAACTCATCCATAGGTTTATGTAAAGAGATTCAATATAAACTATAAATTTCATGTCCTGACACAAATGCAAAATTAAATGAACAAAACTTTTTATTCCTCCAATCAGTATTTCTAATAGAAACATTTTTTTCACAGCAATAATGTTAAATAACTTCGTATCTAGTGATCAAATTAGAATGGCAAAAGTTCAGTCTGGGACTGAGCTTTTAAGCAGTTGGTATTTCTGCCAATGATTTTGGCAGCAACTGCCTAGTTTCACTGTACAGACCTGATATGATCTGAGCATGCAGAATGACTTTTTTTCTTTTTCTTCTCTCTTTTTTAATGCATTGATAAAACACAGGAGCAATTTCATTGGGATTAGTTTGAAGGATTACTGAGTTTCTTAAACTGAGGTGGACAAATAGATTATATTGATTTCACAACTGAAAGTTAAAAATATAGAAAAGTTTACTCAAAAATCAAGAGGTTTTGAGAGCAGAGCAATAGTTCTTGTGGACACAAGAATGAGAAGAAGCCTTTACTCTTCAGATGAAGATAATTTTGTTCAATTGCAATCTTTTGTTCTTACCTTTCACAAGGGAAATAAAACTACCACATGCCTCCTAAGAGTGTGATATGAGTGCATATATAGAGAATTATTATATCAGTGGATGCCAGAAGAGGATTTTTCTTCACCTAGCCATTCTTCTATTTAGTCTTCAGTATAGATAACTAATGTTAAGTTTTGAGGCAACCAAAATAGTTTCATTAAAAAATATTGTGCAAAAAGAAATGGTTAAGCCAGAGAAGTAACTGAAGTTCTTAAAATTGAGCTGTTTAGCCTCAAGAAGATGGGGGCAAGGGATGGGTGGGGGAGACAACAGCAACAGTGACAGTCTTATCTATCTGCATGGATGTTTGATTAGGGGGAAAGAAGCACAGAATATGTCAAGTTTGAAGGCATGCACAAGGATCATTGAATCCAACTTGTGGCCCTGCACAGGACCATCCATAGGAGTTACACCATGTGCCTGAGAGTATCATTCAAATTCTACTTGAAATCTGTCAGGGTTGGTGCTGGTGACCACTTCCCTGGGGAGCCTGTTCCAGCACCCAACCACCCTCTGGGTGACAAACCTCTTCCTAACATCTAACCTAAACCTTCCCTGACATGACTTCAGGCCATTCCCTCAGGTCCTGTCACTGACCACAACAGAGCAGAGATCAGTGTCAGCCTCCTTTTCTCCAGGCTGAACAACCCGGTTCCCTCAGTCTCTCCTCATATGACTTACTCTCTAGACCTTTCACCACCTTTGTTGCCCTTCTTTGGACTTGGTCCAGATCCTCAATGTCCTTTTTGTAGTGAACTGAACAGAGAATTTGAGATGTGACCTCACCAGTGCTGAGTACTGAGGACAATCACTACCCTAGTCCTGCTGGTCACACTATTTTTGATACAGCCCAGGATGTCATTGGGCTTCTTGGTCACCTAGGCACATTGCCACCTGTTTACCAGCATCCCCAGGTCTCATTTAGAAGAGTGAAAAATTGTATCTTCTTTTGAATGTCCTAGAAATTAAGCATTAGAATACTTTCCCTCTAGAATGTTTTTTGGGACTAATTGCATGTTGAGTTTTTCTGTAGCATGGCCTAGAGTCACCAGGAGATTGGAAGGGCTCTATCACATATAATGATCTGTGACTGCTGATTACTCTACCCAGAAAAGTAAAATATGTGTGTTTTAAGCCTCTTACACTGGAAGAAGTATATTTGAAATAAATGATCTAACAACTAGGGCACTATACAAAAGCTGACCAGTGGCACTGCTTCTCCTATTCAACTATGAATGCAGATGAAAAGCATGAGCAGCATGTAGTTGCTCAATGAAATTGTGAAGGGACTTATTTTGAGAAAATGAGAAAGATTATGAATATTGCTGTCATGTACACAGAGACAAATGCTTGCAACTTTATTAAAATGTTTCTGCTCTTAGCACTTATATTCGAATACATCTATGCTGATTAGTGCTAGGATTCTTCACACAATGCAACCTTTTTTTTTCCTTTTTTTTTTTTATCACCTTATCCTTATCCTTCTCTGGCATTAACAAAATAGTAAATTCAAAATTCGGGATTCCACCAGTGTAACTAAGTGCTATAAAACATATAAAGCATTTGGTTGACTGATGATATGTTTCTGTGAAAGGATTCAGACAGTAATGTTTCTTCTGTCTTAGCTCTAAATTACCCTCCCAGGAACTGACACCAATCTATAAGTCACAAAAAATCTCTATAAACTTCAGAGGAATCCCAGGCAAATGATACCCTAGGTAGTAATTTTACTGCTTCTGAACTGGACTAAAATAATATCTAACCCAGAATATGGGTACAGGGAATGCTGGAGTCCATCTTCCTCATACATGTAGACAAAACCTTTCCTTTTCCTTTGCATTCGATGCTTATTACTTGTGAATTTCCTGTCCTCTTAAAAAGTTAGATTTTGCTGCTCTGCATCAGTTGAACTTTTATACTTGTCACATGTAATGTATGTTCATACTACATGAATATGAAAAATAGACAGGAAATACTCTAAATAAGATTAGTGTACCTATAAATAGCTAGTGAGTAATAAACAGCAATAAACAGGTATCTGGGCATTTAAGTATAAACCAGGTGCCTATGAATCCATTATCTGATACAATCATGCATAGATGTACATACTGTAGAAACATTTATTTTAGAAATGCTATAAAGATCCTTTTTTAATAGGAAGGTTAATTATTTTTTCTTACAGCTACTAGGTTTTTAATCTTTCATGTAAACAAAAGCAAAAATGTGTGAAAAATGACCAAAGGAAATGTCACATCTTCGATCCGTAAAAGAGGGGAAAAAAACAGAAGTGGCAACTATTGAAGAAAGGGCAGATAAAGATGCTGCAGGCAGTTGTCAGATTTAGTTATCCAGGACCTTTCAAATATATCATAGCACTCCAAAATCTGGATTTCTGTACACTTCTGTGATCCTGTTATCTTGTTTGGATAACATTTTTGTTTGAACTAGACATGAGTAGGAAGGCAGCGCTTGAACATGTAAGGAGTGAAGAGAGGATCACAGGAGTCCCTGTACTGGGTGTGTCCCCCCACAACCACTCCCAGGCTGATCCGGGTGGCTGCCAACCTTTCGCAACCCACAGCATCGCCTGCGGATGTGGCAGGTACAGCACAGACCCACGGAGCAGGTCTCTGAGGGGAAGCCCTCCATGGGGATTGGGACAGCTCCCAGGAGACTTCCCAGGACTGAGTGCCCTCACCATCCCCCATAAAAGTGACTATTTTTTTCTCTCCTGGATACCCATGACTAACCGTTCCATCCTCTGGATATTGCAAACTTTATGACAACTCACCCTTCAGGGGAAGGAAACGTAAGATTCGTAAATGCTCATGGTCAAAACTAAAAACAAAAGTCAGAGGGTCCACAAATGAACAGAAAATTTTATTAGTAAATTGCACACTTGACATGGAAATTGGTATGTTAGTCCCTGACCTGCTATTTAAGCACACAGCAGTGGGTTTTGAACAAAGGAGTAGGGTGAAAGGTTTTTCGCTTTCTATGCAAATTAATTATCATTTGCAGTCCATTCTTTCAAGTCTTTCTGGAAATGGGTCGTTGGGCTTTGAGGGTCTTTGGTGGTCTTAATGATCCTCTACAGTCCATGCCTACTTTTTGACCTCATTCCTGTACTTGTGTGAGGGAACACGATTCAGGATGGAACAGTTCCGGGTGTGGAGAGAAGCGTGTAGCGATTGGTGGGACTTTGTCGTGTGGACTTTGGTGTTATTATGTGGTTTCATTGTATTCACACTGCACAGTGCACAGCCTGGACAAACCCAGGCTTGCCATGAGTTTGCCCCCACTCCTCCCCCTTTTGCCGGTGTCCCTATGCTGGTTTGTCCCTCTGCTTGTCAGTCTCATGCTCCGCCCTATGTTCTGGTCCGTTCTGCTCCTGAGCAGATAAAAAGAGAGTGGGCACACCTGAATAAACAACTCTGCTTGCATCCTTCCTCGTGTCCCGTCCCCCCTTCGGACCGCAACATACTTGCACTGTACTGTGCTGTGCTTATCTCCAGGAACTACAAGGCTGTTTGTCACAGAAAAAAGCTGACCTATCTCCACATGGCCCCCCTTCTCCAACCAAATCTTATTCTTTATCACAGCATTTTAATACCAAGAGTCCTTGGTTATTGCCAACAATTCTTGTCTGTTATTGCCAACAATTCTTGTCTGTTATTACCAAGAGTCCTTGGTTCCACAGCCATTTGGCTGTTGGTGTTTGAGACATACACATTAGCCCCTTATATTCTGGGATTCTACAAACCCACCTTCTGGGTAACCCTGAGCAAGAGCCCTTCTGTTGTGTGTGTGCACACTTAGGGTCAATGTCCAAGCAGTAACAATATCCCTGACAGTACATGGAACCCATAACCTGCAAAACGGGATTGGGGTGTCATCATGGGCACCCCTATTTGGGAGTTTTGGCCATGAGTTTTGGTTGTCATCTAGAGGTTGTCTGAGTTTATTCCCTGTATGAAGCTATTTGGCATACCTCTTGTGACAGCAGCCTTTTATATCTCCTGATTCTACACATGGGATCCCAGATGCCTGTTCTGGACTTGGTACCTAATTAAGCAGAACTACAGGTGTTGAAGGTGACCTGCTCCTTCGCATATGTTAGGGAAACAGCCTTTCATGCTAACAGAGGTGGGGTTTTCCTTCATTTATAAATCAGCAAGTATAGCACTACTAGTAGGATTAAATTTCCAGTGCTTTACCAAAGCTGAAGGGTACCTCTGTGCCACATTGTGTTTTGGTAAGAACAGTAAAAAAACCAGAAGCAGCAGTTCAGACACAACAGCAACATATAAGAAGACTGAATATATGTGTACATATGTTTCTGATGCTTATCTGTAGAAACATATACATACATATGAAACATGCATTTATTTAGTTATATAGACATACAAATATCACTAGAGAAAGGAAAAAACTGATTCTTATCTAAAGATTCTTTAAAAAAAAAATTTAAGTAAGCTATGTAAGGAATTTTTTGCCTTACATAGGCACTCATAGGCACTTTTTACTTTCTAAAATACATCCTGATATCTTAGCATTCTTTCACTTTATTATCTATCCATCTTCATCCATATCTGCTATGGTGCAAAAGCACAGACAAGAAAGAAAACACTTTTTGACAACTACAATGTCAACTAATCTGTGGTTAATGTACTTTCATGTTCAGACATTGCTACTAAAGAAGAATGAAGCTGACATACACGTTCACCAATAATTCACAAATCAAGATTCCTGGACACAAAACTAGTAATATTTTACAGTAAGGATTAGCAAGTGCAGAGTATGATATTTTTAAAGACTGTAGAATCATAGGCTCAGCTCCTGATTCTGCCGCCTAGGTTTGGGATACAATTCCTTTTATGGAAAAGAAAATGTGATGTTATAATATCTCTGTGTCACTAAAGATATTGTCATACTATGGGAGGGATGAACCTGTTTTAACAAAAGGAAAATATAAAAGTACATTCAGCTGCATATAGGAAGTAATTTTAAGTGCTCTTTGAGCTATTCCAGTAGCACAAAGTGCACCTATCCTGGTCCATGTAGGGCTGTGAATTTTGAGTATTACAGTTCTGTTTAAGAGACTGAGCTAAGCTGGGTTGCCCATTTTGCTGTGCTCACTTAGGTGAGACTCTTAAAATCTTCTACATTACTCAGTAGCTGTGAAAATAAAGGATATATACAGACACCATAACTTTACTTTTACAGTTACCTCATGCTTTCTTTACTGTCAACTGTTAGTTGTACAAAAGATTTCTAAGGTCATTTTTAAAATAAATGTACTTGTTTTTGAGAAATATGTAAACACACACAAATGCAGTAATGGGTTTACATGACTATAAAGTCCAGACAAAGCACTGTAGGTAGCAACTGTCCCCACTTTTTTAGAGTAGAAATGATATCTTACATCTATGTGACACTAATAGCTTTGTACAGAAACTGACATTTTTTCTACTAGCTATATTTACAAAAGACTAATCAAGACTATTAGTTTGTTTCTAAAACAATGCTAGAAGAAATTATGTCAATGCCTTCCTTTTGCTCTTTTTATAAGTACCAGATTGAACGCAGCTTTTCTCAAGGGCTCAAAGGCTTGGATTCCAAGTCCTTCTCACCGTCATGTCCTGCTGAGAAAAGAGCATCCTAACACTGCACAATAATAGAACAAGCAGTGTAGCCTTGGTGTGCTGTCTCCGTTCATTGTAGGGGGATTGAACTATATGACCTTTAAAAGGTCCCTTCCAACTCAAACTGTTCTGATTCTATGAATTGTGGACTGAGAGGAAAGAGCATCATCAGTAATATTATTCTTTAGCTTGTGTGTTCAGTTGGTAAAGCAGAGTCATGGTTCTGGTCTCTGCCACTAGAATTAGCTCTAATTTTTGTCTGGTGGTTACTTGGTGCAAAATTCAAAGAAAAGGATAGCTATAGTGCTTTTCATCAGTGGTCCAGTCCTAACAATGTACATTGGAAGGACTACTAAACAGGAATGATTGTGATATAGGAAGGAGCAGCCATTTAATGAATGTTCAGAAGCAGATCAACAATTATGCTAAGCCCTTTTAATGGAGATGTGGGGGGAGATGGCAGGCCCATGGAACCCCCGGGCCCCCCGGAAGTCGAAGAGCTTGAGGCATTAAAGGGAGTAAGACCGTTCCATTGAGAAAAGTAAGAGATAACTGCACATTCCCATGGAAATAGCCCTGAGTGCTGGACAGTGCAAGGTCGAGCTGTTTAACAAACTGCAGGTGTTGCATTCCTAGGTGTTTTGTAGGAAAATGTTTTTAGTGTGTGTGTGTGGGGGAAAGTGGAACTTAGCACTAAATAAAAAGCTGCCTACTCAGCGTAGCGGGCAGACATCTCTTTGTCTCACTACCCTCATGTGTCTCGTGCGTCGATTCTTCCCCCTTCGGACCGAGGCCTTTCGACAGGTACCCAGCGACAGAGACACACTTGGAAATGGAAAATAATTTGGGTTTCATTTAAAACATGATATGAATGTCCATTCAAAACAGGACCTGTCAATCACTAAATGCTTAAGTATTAATTTTTTGGTATGTGTCTTTTTAATTTTTTTTAACCATTGTTTGTTACAACTATTAGCAGAGATTCCATTAACTGGCTTCCTTGCCAGACTGTTATTTTAACAGCCATGAAGTTCTGTGAGTGAATCAGTTTTATGATGAAGACTTGTTTGCTGTACTGGGTCTAGCTGAGTTGGCTGCTACTGAGCACAACATCAGTGTTGTAACATTCCTTCCCCAATCAAGGGCAAAATTCTGGGAAGGGGCATAAGTAGACCATCTGACCCAAACTGACCAAAGGGATATTCCATGCCATACGAGGTCAGCTCAGATATAAAAGCTAAGAAAAGGAGCAGGAAAGGGGGCATTCATTGTCTCCAATGGCTGCCTGCTGAGAAACTGTTACGTGTGCCAAAGCCCTGCTTCTCGGGAGTGGCCAACCATCGCTGCTGGTGGGAAGTAGAAAATAAACCTTGTTATTGTTCGCTTTGCTTTTGCTTTAATGAACCACCTTATCCCAACTCATGAGTTGTTTTCCATCTCATTCTCTCTCCCCTTTACGGTTGGAGAGGGGAGTGATAGAGCAGCAACCCACCACATCTGCATACATGGCTTAGCTGTGTTTGTGATACAGATCCTCACTTTTCTTGTGTAGTCTACTTTTGTTATGCAACTATTTCAACAACCATAAATTTCTAATAAAAAGACTTGTTTATGAGCCTAATAAACACAGAAAACATTATGGAATAATGAAACAGCTAATTAACTTTGTGAATTTAAAGTCCTGTCCTTGCGCATGAAAACTAATTAGTGATTATATGGATTCCTGAATTAAGTTTGCTTCCTTTTTCTCTTCACATGGTTGTTTACTTAAATTCAAACTATCCACAGTATTTTCCTTTTTCTAAAAAGGATGCCAGAGTTTATAGTTAACAAAAAGCTGTATTGCCTATACATTCAAAATCTGCTCATATTTTATTGTCACATATTTCATTGTCACATGTTTCTTCCACACAGTTGCAAACAATTTATTCACATTTCATCTTAGAGATACATGCTGATCTCAACTTTGTTGAGGAGGCTGAATTCAAGCACAACTCAAGCAATAGTTCCCTAGAATTTAAAGCTAGACTGTGCCTAGTCTTGGGACAACTATGCGGGAAAATAGGTTAGGAGTCTTCTTTCCCTGTGTGTGGCTGATTTAGAACTTACCACAGAAGTGCCTCTTGCTGAACTGAACAGAATTATGCCACTTTGAGGGTGGGATTTTGGACAGTGATGGATATTCCATGCCTTGAGTAAGGGAGTAAGAAACAATGAGGCAAACTTTCCAGGTTCTGCTGACAATACTTGTGGCTACACATCACTTAGTAGTTGACTGAAAGCATTTATAACACAATGATCTATTGCAGCAAAGATTAGTGGTCCTACTCCTTGCAAAACATCTGTTGGAGCAGATCATCCTCAGTGCAATCACACAGCACCTACACAGGATGGACAAGGGATCAGACCCAGCCAGCACGGGTTTAGGAAGGGCAGGTCCTGTCTGACCAACATGATCTTTTATGATCAGGTGACCCCCCTGGTGGATGAGGGAAAGACTGTGGATGTGTCTACCTGGACTTCAGCAAGGCCTTTGACACTGTCTCCCACAGCATACTCCTGAAAAAACTGGCAGCCCACGGCTTGGACAGGGGCACTCTCTGCTGGGTTAGGAACTGGCTGGAGGGTCGGGCCCAGAGAGTGGTGGTGAACGGTGCTGCATCCAGTTGGCAGCCGGTCACTAGTGGTGTCCCCCAGGGATCAGTGTTGGGCCCAGTTCTGTTTAATATCTTTATTGATGATTTAGATGAGAGGATTGAGTCCATCATCAGCAAATTTGCAGATGACACTAAGCTGGGGGGGGAGTGTTGATCAGTTGGAAGGCAGGAGGGTTCTGCAGAGGGACCTAGATAGGTTGGAGAGTTGGGCTGATTCCCACGGGATGAGGTTCAACAAGGCCAAGTACCAGGTCCTGCACTTTGGTCACAACAATCCCATGCAGCGCTACAGGCTGGGCACAGAGTGGCTGGAGAGCAGCCAGGCAGAAAGGGACCTGGGAGTTTGGATTGACAGGAAGCTGAACATGAGCCAGCAGTGTGCCCACATGGCCAAGAAGGCCAATGGCATCCTGGCCTGGATCAGGAACAGTGTGGCCAGCAGGTCAAAGGAAGTGATTCTTCCCCTGTACTCAGTGCTGGTGAGGCCACACCTCGAGTACTGTGTCCAGTTCTGGACCCCTCAGTTCAGGAAGGACATTGAGGTCCTGGAGCAGGTCCAGAGGAGGGCAAGTAGGCTGGTGAAGGGGCTCAAGCACAAGTCTTATGAGGAGAGGCTGAAGGAGTTGGGGCTGTTCAGCCTGGAGAAGAGGAGGCTCAGGGGAGACCTCATCACTCTCTACAACTACTTGAAAGGAGGTTGTAGCCAGGTGGGGGTTGGTCTCTTTTCCCAGGCAACTATCAGCAAGTCAAGAGGGCATGGTCTCAAGTTGTGCCAGGGGAGGTTTAGGTTAGATATTAGAAAGAATTTCTCTACAGAGAGGGTGGTCAGACATTGGAATGGGCTGCCCAGGGATTCTCTGTCCCTGGAGATTTTTAAAAAGAGACTGGATGTGGCACTTAGTGTCATGGCCTAGTAACCACAGTGGTAGTGGATCAAGGGTTGGACTTGATGATCTCGGAGGTCCCTTCCAACCCAGCCAACTCCATGATTCTACGATTCTATGGTTTCCTAAACAAGAAGTTGCATATAAATCTTTTTTCTTCCCTTCACTTTTTCTTCAATAAATAGTGATAGACAAGTTCAATGTCTTCTTTTTCAAAATGCAGTTCGTTCATGAAGATGCAGTTGTTTCAGTTGGTGGAAATTAGTGGATTAAGGACTTAGTATGAGTTACTTGTGTAACTACTGCAGAAAAAAACCCTGCCACAATGGCTGGTCTTAATAGAAGTGAATATAAAGTACAGAAAACTATTATCCTGCTCTATTTCAGCCTTGAAGTGAAACATTACATTGAATTAGCAACTAACACTGATGTATAGGGGGAAAAAGAGTTAATAGTTTTAGAATATAAAACCTTTGAAGTAGAAAGGATAAAAAACCAAGAAAATTCTGCCAAAATTATAACTGACAGAAGATGTGATAACTGGAAATATGTACAGGATATCTATAGAAAGACATTAATTAAAGAACAGAAAAGTGGTAATGGGCTTGAACTGTGGAAAGACAGTCTTAGATTGGATATTAGACATATCTGAAAAAGTACAAGCTCAGTTAAATGAAAAATCTTCCAGCATACTTAATATTATTTCATGAGCCTTTCTATTTTTTTCATCTTAGTAGTTGTAATAACATAATGTCTTGCCTTTTTTTTTTTTACTTCTTGTTTGTTTTCCATTTCATTTATTTGTTACTTATGTATCTTATTAACTGTCATCTCTGCTTTTTATTTATTTTCTTTAAGCCAAGATTAAAAAGCCGCCTGCTTACCCAACCCAACACTAGCCTTCACTACCACATGGGCTGGGAGATCCAACCAAGCAGATAGGGAGGTCCATCTCAGTTGCTACATTAGTCTGCTTTTAGCAGTCTCACCCTAGATCCAATCCCCTTTCCATCCCTCTTGGTGACAGGTTTCTCTTTGCTCAGCTTGAACTGACAACTCAATACTCTGCATACATAAATGCCTTTATTGCTTTAAGCCGTCTTTAAAGATGTATACTGGGCCCTATTGACTGCACTAAAAGGGAAAAGTAGACATCCATTACCCTAGTAGAAGGTGCCAAAATCATATAGGAAATTTCTTGCAGAAGATCACCTTCTGAGTTTTCTTCCAGGGATCTGCAAAAGCAGTCCCACAGAGAGTGATAGCTCTAAATATTATGCAAAGGTCTGGTATAGAGACTTCATTGTGAGTCAGCCCTTCTGGTAAATTCTTATAGTGGCAGAGGTATTCCTACATGCTCCACGTTTGTTATAAGGCTTCATTTTGGTACAAGGCCCTACATAGAATGGTACTTTATATCCACACCCCCCACTCTGTGAGACAGTGCACAGCAGAGCACAGTTATACCTACAAGGTGAAGGTTGAGGGGCTAAATCTCAAAATCCACCATGAAGTCATGATTTCACACTTATTTGAGATTGTTCCACACTTTTCTAATTACAGAACGTCTTACTGTAAAGACAGAATCCTGTGGGCTGCAGCAGGTAGTTTACTAGAATCTACTGCACTACAACACAAGACCTTGGCTGTCTGAGAATAACCCAAAGAACAGTGATGTTACTGAGGTGATTGGGAAAATGAGTTTACCAGTCTGCATAGCACATGGAACCTATAGGAAAGTATCACAAATTCTAGTAAATAATGGTGTTTAGTGATGTCCCAGTTCTGGAATAGACTCACAGATTACTTAATATCCAGCATCTGCTAATATATGAAAGAAGTAAACAGGGAAAATTATAATAGGACATGTCGACATATTTATACAGTCTTCTCTGCCTAATGGGAATTTATCAAGCAAACATTTTTAATCTTTCAGATCACTTCAGTATCAAAGCTGGATCAATGCTGAGAGAGATTTATAAGTGTTCTTTTTTCAGCACAAACAGTCCTCTCACTTAACTGTGAAATTAATAAGTAAGGTAGCATTGAAGAAATTTGCTGTATGCTGGGCCTGCTGACATGAGTGGAGAAAAATTGTTGCAATATTGCACTCAGAAGAAATCATGTGAGAAAACAGATATTGTAGCTACAAAGCACTAAAGGCCAAGTGAACATAGCTAAATTCTTAATTGCTTCTCAAACAATTTTTTCACAAGAAAATAAATTACACTAAAAGCCTTCACAGAAAAATTCTGCTATGAAAGAAGATTAATTCTCTCCTAATAAAAGCTGTATACATTGTTAATTTCTAAGTTTTGTAAAGTCCAGATAAACTTCAGTCCTAAATAAATCATGAATATCCATCATTAGAGATTAAAATACAGATTTTTTTTTTTTAATTAACCTATGTACTATAAATAGCTTTTAAATAATTTAACATGTGATTCAACATTAGGTTGTACAGAAAAAGTCATCTCGGATGTAACAGATTTCAAGATTCTATTTTAATTTCAAGATGAAAACAAGGCAGCATCAAGGTAGGCACAGTGACAACAGACACAGATAAACCTCATGTACTCCTTGTCCCCATTGTTTCTTCACCAGCAAGGTGTCTCAGGATTCTGTATTTATTTAGAAGCAGAGTTCAAGGAGAAGAATATATAGCAGTGGATTAAGATCAGTCGTTTCACCCATACCAATCCACATAACTGCATTCACAGAAGCTGAGAGAAATTATTCTTCCAAGGCTGCTTTCTGACGTCCTGGAAAGGTCACAGAGACCAGGAAAATTCCTGAGTAACTGGAGAAAGCAAATGTTGCACCCATTTTGAAGAGATGCAGGGGATGCCATTCACTTTAATTTCGGCAATGCTTTCAACACTGACTCCCACAATATTCTCGTATCCAAGTTAGAACCCCACTGCCTGGGTGGGTGAACAATTACACAGGTAAAAAACCTGGGTCAATGACTGGGCTCAGGAAGTGATGGAACATACTTATCAGATCTGCTGATGGCACCAGACTGGAAGAAGCATCTGGTATGTGGGTAGCCCTGCCATACAGAGGAACCTAGAAAACCTGGAGGAATGGGCTAACTGGAAGTTCATTAAATTCAGGAAGGTCAGATGCAAATCTCTGGACATGGGAGGAAGAGCCCCTTGAAATATAGAGAGGCTGTGTCTTGACTGACTGCGGAGTAGCTCTGTAAAAAATTCCCTGGGGATCTAGCTGACAATAATGCGAACATGAACTAATAGTCACCTGCTAGCAAAGAGCTGTTCACAGGAGCACAACTTGTAGATCAAAGGAATGAATTATTCTCTTCTATTCATGACACTTTGGGCAGTGTCTCAAATATCGCATTCAGTTTTGAGCTCCCACTATCAGACAAAGACAAACATCAGTTAACTGGGCAAAGTTCAGTTTAGGGCCACCATAAGGCCTTAATGTTGGAGTACTTCTCTCATGAGGAGAGGCTGAGGGAGCTGGGTTTGTGCAGCCTGGAGAAGACACTTTCAGAGGGACTGAGCAGAGGTGCCCTATCACATACTGGGAGGTATATTACTTTAATGTTCATATTGAATATGTAATTTTACTTTAATTTATTTTAATAATTATAAGGATTTTGTAATCTGTGTTGAGAACACATTTAAGAAAGAGAGAGGGGAGAAGAAAGTTGTAAATCTAATGACAGCAAATTCTATTAGTTCTACTAGACAAAAACAAGGCTTTGTCATATGATAATTTATTGGATTAGAGTGCGAATGTGGTAAGTAATAATGTTGTTTTGACAGTGAATGATAAGGAGATTTTGATAAAATATTTATGAGGTTGTGTTTTTTTGACACCAATAATTATGATTGAATATTTTTAAGGTCACCATGACACTGAAGAATTTTGACAAGATATTTATGAAGGCATTGTGGTCCCAAAGATGGATGTAGATGTGGAAGTGATGTAAATTAGATGAATTCATGAAAGACAAATATATCAAGGGCTATTAAGCACAAAGATATCAATTCTAACTCAAGAAGTAAGACAGCTGTGAGGTTATGCCAGAGAAGTATCACTATCTGCTTGTACATTTCTTAAACTCTTTATGTAGGCATTATAGAATAATTAGAGATGAAGAGAAGATATTATGTTAGCTGAAGCTTTGGTCTGATCAATACATACGATACAAAGATATCCTGTTTTGAGATAATTACCTCTAAAATTAAATGAAGAAGTGGATTAGGTGATGAAGGTTATAAAGTGGTATATACAAGCAATTCCTCTTTAGAGCTTTCCTGAAAATGTTAATTTTAAAATCTGCTGAACTGTTGGCCAAGCCAAAAAAAAAAAAACGAAGCTCTGGCACCAGTAAGATTTTGTTTTGCTTTTTTTTTTGTTTTGTTTTTATTTCAGACATAGAAATGTCTGCTTTTCCTCTTCATTTATGTGATTTCTTTTATGTTGCAATTAAAATGTGACTGGCTGGAACCTCAGCCTAAACTATGGAAAATACTAAATTGAAAAACATCAAAGCAAAATGTTATCTTTCAGTAAATATTTTATTGGAGACTTTTCACTTCTTTTAAATGGCATAATTTTTCATTAAAAATTTGAATCTAAGGGACTCAGTTTCTAAAAGAAACCAAAAAATTCCAGATTGTAAAATATTTGGTCTTTTTTAGGACTGCAAACTTTTTATTCATAATCAACTGTTTCAAACAGCCTTTTACCACCAGTACTTTTAAGGAAAGCAATAACAAACCAGTGATGATATTTATTGTAACAGAAAGGACCTGCCTTAAAGGAATATAATAGTGTGCAAAATGTGAACTTTATTCTGTGATAAGAAAGTAAAGATTACATATGTGAGAGGAGATTAATTAACGTGTCCAGGAAGCAGTGGGAAACAATGGTTTTAAAAATCTTCACTTCTAATGTGTAGTCATTTGCCCATATGGTTGACGCATTGACCCTACTGAAATTAATACTAAAGGTTTCACCAATTCAAATGAGCAATACATTTCAGTTTAATTGTCATGTCCTGGTATCTATGCTGTTGGCACAGACAACTCCTGCCTTGGTAATATTTGAGCTTGTCCCAATACTGCAAATTTATTGCAGAATATTGTGTTCATATAAAGTAGCCTGGGACTAAAAGCAACCTAAGTGCACTAGCACATCATTGCATCTGGACATTGAAGCCATGCTAGGAAGTGACATGCCAAATCATATAGACCTCTCCCTGAGTCCAAAGGTGAAAGAGAGTTCTATTCATTGCACTCCACTGCTACATTGATCTTTACAAACAACTTAAGTTTCTCTTAACTGCAGTGAAAACTGAAAATAAATATTTTTATTTTTTTTTTAATCCTGTCCATGCTCACATGCTTTGGCAAATAACCTACCCAGAAAATAGCCTAAATGAATCACAGAATCACAAAATTTTTGATGCTAGAAAGATCCTCTGGAGATCATCTAACCCAATGCCTTGCTGGTGCAGGACTTAGTTCTGCTTCATGTCAGCCCACTTCTCCATTCTGTCAGGGTCCCTCTGAACCAGCACAGCCATCTGGTCTATCAGCCGCTCCTCCGAGTTATATCATCTGCAAAGCTTCTGTGGGTGTTCTCTGTGCTGCCATCAAGTGGAAAGGTAATTAAAGAAGATGTCAAACATGACTGGACCAGTAATGACTCATGAGGCACACTGCTAGTCACTAGCTTCCATCTGGGCTTTGCGCTCCCGATCACAACACTATCAGCCAGGCAGTTCAGCCAATTTTCAGCTCACCTGACTGAACACCACCCTAGCCTTCCTCAGTTTGTCCATGAGGGTGTTACAGAAAACAGTTATCTAAAGCAGGCTAAAGTCAAGATAAAAAACAGCTCCTACTCCTTCCTCTTTGACCAAACTAGTAATTTTTCTTATAGAAAGCTGCCATGTTCTTCAAACGTGACTTCTCCTTTGTAAATCTCTGTTAACTACTTCAAATCACTTTCTTCTACTTAGCATATTTGGAAATTTCTTCCAGGTGAATTTGCTGTATTGTTTTCCCAGAGACTGAGTTGAAGTTTACTGGTGTATATTTTCTCTGGTCCTCCTCTTTTTCTTGAAGACAGAATTGAAAAAATGAATTTAGGATGAGAATTAAGGATGAGAATGAACCATTACCCCCAAATGTAAAGTGGATTTCAAGTTAAATAACACATAACTAAACATGAAGCTTCTGCTTTTCTTTTTCAATTGTGAAGTATTACAAAGTATTTCAAATCTTTTAAATTGCATAAGTAATCAAACAAATGTTAAGTATATATTATATAAGCAAATATCTTGTTTTTGCTTTTGAACATCGTAGGAGTAGTTTATTATCAACAAGAATATCTTAGTCTTATGAATGTTACTGAGTTCTTTTTTTTAAGGTCATGAAATTCTCTCCTACAAGAATATCCTTTGCAGATAGAGAAGATATATATACATCCTGGAGTATTACTCCCCTATGGCAACAATTATTATTTCAAAGTAATACTTTGATAATGAAGACAAACATTCTAAGAATAAAAATATCAACTCATTTGTACACTTCTGACAGAAACAATCAGCAACCAGGGATGACTAACAAGACAATTGAGGGACTAGTACACAACCATTCAAAAGATTATTCTCATCCAGCTTTAAGCATCTAAAACTTAATTGTGTAGTCTAGCAAACTGTCTTGGCTTTAGATCCAGAAAAAAAAAATCCCTCTATCACAGGCATATCTGTTTTAAAGTGATATCAATCACTTTCTAGCTAAAGCTAGAGGGTATGAAGTTCAACCTTCTCGTGCAACTTTAGGGAATTCTTTGGTATTTCCTTGCATTAGATTTAGTTATACAGTCAAGTAAGTATACATTTTTTTCCTAAAAATGGGGAGAAAATATATTAAAATGTATGAACACGTGGAATTGAGAGCTTTTGTTAGCACAATCCTGGATAAGTCATCTAGTCTGTGCCAGCAGATCCAAATACAGGAACGAAATTAATACCAGAGGATGTGATGGTACCAGCTGTGCTTTCAATACTTCTGTATTTACGCACAAGCAAATCGAGTGAACTCTACTAAGGCAAAAATAAACCCCATACATTCATAATAGGCTACCAAGTGTTCAGACTGCCCAAGGAAATATGAAGTTGATAGATGATGTAGATTTTTCATGGCAGATGAATTGTCTATATTTCCACTCCAGATTATGTTTCCTAGGTAAATGAGTACTGTCATTGGCTTGTCCTATGAATCCTGTCAGTGTGATGGAACTGGCCACATCAGAAACTAACTTGGCAAAATTTTAAAGTCACACACAAAGCAGGTTGTGCTCTGGGATATATAACTCCTTCTGAGTTATACGCTGGTTGCTTTTGTGGTTTTAGGAAAAGAACTCTGTCAAGAAGAAGGGTTTTTATGAATTGTCTGTGAAAATATAAGTTCATTTACCCATGTCTTCTGTCTACCTTTTCAGTGTGTGGTATAATCAGATAAATATGTAACTGAGAAAGTTGTTAGAAAGCCTAAACAAGACTGAGAAAGTGTAGATATGATGCTTTCTTTGCATCTTCTTTCAAATTCAATTTTAGTAAGCAAGATACATGTGCGAGAAATCTGAAGGGATTCACAAGCACCTTCTAGGGTCACCTTCTCAATAGCATATTTCTAGGTGCATCATATATTCACTCTTACAGAAGGGACAAAATGAAAAGAAAACCCAAGTAATCAAAGCCAATTTATACAGCAAAGATCTCCCAATACCTGCACATGACCAGTTGAAGCCCTAAGGTGGCATTGCTTAACTGCAGATTTTGGAAACAGCTGCAAATGTTGTTAGTATGACAAGGTCCAAAAGGCAAGACAATACACAGTGAAATTCAGAGAGCTTGTCAGTCAGCTTTCATAAGCCCACATTGTGCAAAAAGAGTCAAAAATTGATTCCAAAAGTTGGTTCAAAGTCCTATTTATAAAGTATATTTCTAAGCAATCCATCCTAACGTTATTTCAATGTTCCTCTTTAGGAAGGTAAGTTCTGGTTTGTAGTTAAATATTTCTAGGTTCTTTTGCAAGTCTCTGAGATTTTATTTTTAATCCTTTTTTGATAGTACTGAAAATCAATGCCTCAAAACAAACATAGCATTTTTACTTCCATTTACATCATCTCAGATCAGCCTCTTCCTTCCTCATGTTACATACCTGCTTCCCTTTTTATTTTTCTGCTGAAAGTCCTTTCCCATTGCTCCTTACGTAAGCCTCAGCAGGTAAATCAGCCCAAAGCATATGTACCAAAGATCAGCAAGTTGGAAAGAGGAGAGGAAACCTTAGACTGAGTAGATAATTTTTCATGGAGCTCAAGTACATTATGACTGTTGGTTCTCAAATGAATTACTTGCTAGACAGTCTTATTTCCACTGTCAAAATATTTTTGTCCCTTGAAGTAATTACTATCATCAGTTTTATTAACTTCCATTTATTTGGTAAGATGAATAGGACAAACTCCTTAATCCTTCATGATGGAATCTGTCTTCCATCCCATCGTTCATTTTGTGGTCCCTGAACTTGGCTTTGTATTCTATCTTTTCATACATATATTTAGTTTACATGGCAAAGTTTTGGTGGTGGAGGGTCTGCAGAGGTTTCTTCAGTGAGAAGACACCAGAAGCTGCCCCCATGTCCGACAGAGACAGTTCCAGCTGGCTCCATTTTGGACCTGCAGCTCGCCAAAGCTGAGCCCATCAGTGATGTTAGTAGCACCTGTATGATAACATATATAAGAAAAGGTAAAAACTGCTGCACAACAGCAAGTGGGAGAGGGATGTGAGAAAATGTGAGAAATTACTCTAAAGGCATCAAGGTCAGTGACGAAGGAGGGGGAGGAGGTGCTTCATGTGCCAAAACAGTGATTCCCCTGCAGCCTGTGGTGAAGGCCACTGTGACACAGGTTGTCCTCTGTAGCATGTGGAGGTCCACAGGAGAGGAGATATTCACCTGCAGCCTGTGAAGGATCCCACATTGGAGCGGTTAGATGTGCCTTGAAGAAACTGTGGCTTGTGGAGAACTTGCACTAGAGCAAGCTTCTGGCAGGACCCTGTGGAGAGCAGCCCACACAGAAACAGGTTTTCCGTAAGGAACTGTAGCCCTGCCGGGGACCAACACTAGAGCAGTCTGTTCCTATGGGACTGCACACCACGGAAAGGACCCACACTGGACCAAGTTTGTGAAAGACCCACACAGGAGAAGTCTGTGAGGGATATTCTATGGGAGGCACCCCACAGCAGAACAGAGGAAGAGTGTGAAAAGGAAGGAGCAGCAGAGACAATGTGAGAGGAAGAGACTGCAATCTCCATTCCCTGTTCCTCTGGACTGCTTGGGGGAAGGACATAAAGAAGTGGGGAGTGAAGCTGAGCCTGGGAAGAAGGTAGGGGAGTGTGAAAGATGCTTCGAGATTTATTCCTATTTCTCATTCTTCTACTCTGTTTAATTGGCAATAAATTAAATTAATTTCCCCTAGCCAATTCTATTTTGCCTGTGATGGTGATTAGTAAGTGTCCTTGTCCCTATCTCAGTCCATGACCTTTCTGTTGTGTATTCTCCCCCTGTTTTTGTTGAGAAGGAGAGTGATAGAGTGGGTTGGCGGACACCTGGAGTCCAGCCAAGGTCAGTCCACCACAATATACTAAGATTTAAAAATCTTTATGACCACAAAAGTTCCTGGTGGAAAAAAAAAAGGTAGTTTTATATGAATTGACCTGTATCACACAATCAGAGAATCAAGAATGGTTGAATTTGAAAGGGATATCTGTAGATCATCTGGTCCAAACCCTCTGCTTCAGCAGAGTCACCTAGAGTCAGTTGCCCAAGATCATGTCTAGATGGCTTTTGTGTGTCTCTAAAGTTGGAGACTCCATCTACAATCTTCCTCAACAACTTATGCCAGTTTTCAGTCACCCTTACAGGGAACATGCTATGTTTCAGTTTGTGCCCATAGGCTCTTGTCCCTCACTGGACATCACTGAAAAGAGCCTGGCTCCATCTTCATTACACCTTCCCTTCAGGCATTTTTGCATATTGATGAGATCCCCCCTCAACCTTCTCTTCTCTATGCTAAACAGTCCCAGTTCTCTGATCCTTGCCTTAAGTGATGCTCCAATCCCTTAGTCACTGTAATGGCCCTTCATTGGAGTCCCTCCTGTAGTTTGATAATCTCTCCTGTACAGTAGATCTTTAAGCAACTATTAAGAAATCTTAGAGCAGTTTCCATCTTTTGCTTACAAACAGTCACAAGGCTCTGAAAAAGGGGAAAAAATCCCCTGGAGAAATCACTGGCATCATGACATGGTGGTTTGAATCAATAAAAGGCAAGAAGAAATCTTCTTTAGTATTTTATAGAACACTGTCCCATGCACCCATATTATAAAGCTCTCCTGTATATTACAGTTAAGTAATACATGACATATAAATCTCTGTTATTACTATTTTCTGTGCAGTTTATCTTTATAGTCTGGTTTTAAGTATGAGATGCATTTTCATTTCTCCTTTTATTTTTATTTCATTCTCTTATTGTTCTATCTCTTTCTATCAATACTAAGTCCATTCCATTATCTGCTGTTTACTCTAAAATACTCCCTTTCTCATTTTACACATTCATCTTAGAATATCTCTTGTCTCCAGCATCACTCTTTTGTCTCCATTTGCTCTCAGCAGCTTCCCTTAATTACATTTTTCAAATGAAAATAAAAACTATTTTTTTCATGAAACTCAGACAATCTAATTGTTTCTTCAGGATTTATTCTTTGTGACTCTTAACAGCCAGGATGCTGAATAAGGACAAATCAGTAAGGACTGTAATTGTGTCATAGAATCTTCATCATGAAAACTGATGAAGATGGTAATTTTTGTCTGATCATTAACTAGTTGACTCATGTTCCATCTGAAGCTTTAAAAGTAAAGCTAAATAAAAAGAATTTTAGATGTCTTCCATTAAATTAAAATTTCAGGACTTGGAGTCATATGAATACTTGATACTCTTTTAAGGAGTCAGAGTTTATAAACTAATGAATGAGACCTAAATACTGTATGCTAGTTTAATCTGTGGCAATTAATCTTCCTCTAGTATTTTTCATGCTCTTTAACAGGAAACTGTGTCCATATTATTCAGTCTATATCCTTAAAGTTCAGAATCGTTTTGCAGCATGATTAAACTGTGAAATGTTTTTGAACCTAATTGCTTCTGACAACTGCCATTAGACACATCTTGCAAATACATTTCCTAATTCCTTAATAGCAAGTAGTTCTTGTTATCTTTTGAACTTTTGGGCTCTGCTGTGAACAAGAAGAAAAAAACCACTTTTGCTTTAACTGTTTAACTACCATGTAAGAGAACAAGTCCCTGTTATAAACTACTGCTATAAAAGAAAGTAGTACAGGTCATGCAGAGTGTGCTGGTCGATTCTATACATTGATGCTGACTAAACTGCAAGATGTAGGAAGAAATGATACAAGTGTTTTTACGAAATATTTTTTAAAGACTTCTTCAATAAGTAAGTCTAGTAATACCATTGTAAATACTGCACATGTAAGATAAACTGTTTTGCTGTTATGCTATTATTTAGAAAGCTGATAATTGAGAATCCATTAATGTATGATTATTATAAACCTTTTATCATGTCATTCAGCAGACCATAGAATACTTTATGGTAAACATGCACTGTAATTAAATTACCAGATGCTGTTTCTCAAATGAATCAATCATACCCTGTATTTTTTTAAATGTAGGAAACTGGGGGGTACAGTTACTTTATGACATCCTCATATTTACCAGTTAATGCTTGTTGACATACGGTATAAAGCATTGACAAGATGACAACAGTTATCTCTCCCCAAAGTTTAAAAATCTTTATTAGTAACAGAAGACAAGGCAGGAAAATGGGGTGAATTTTGATTCATATTTGACTTCCTTAAGCTACAGGTGGATTGCAATATCCACATGCTCTTTCCTCTAAGATTTATTCTAAACCTCTGATTTATTCTTGCATATTATTTCCATACACTACTTCAACCCAGACTGTATTCCTGACTACTATAAGTTATCTCAATTCCATACCTGTCTTTATTTCAGCAAACAGGAAGAACAGAATTGTTGTGCAGCTCCTGTGGAGACTGGCTAATGGGTCAGCCAGTATTCTGGCAAAGATTACCAACCATCAGCATACTAATGTATAACAGCTGAGTTCTTTGGATCTTTTCTCCATAGAAGCACTAATATAATCTTTCTTTTCTAACCATCTGCTAATATTTATGAAATCTTTGGGAACTGGTATCCCTGAAACTTACACAGTAGACTTATTTGAAACTGAAAATAGGTCAAATGACAAACAGATACCAGTGACACAATTAGACTAAACTAGTTTATATGCTACATATAAACTAGTTAACACATGGGCAGTCAAACTAAAAAAATACCAAACCCCACCAAAAATCCCCACCTGAAACAAACATAAAATCTTCACAAAACAACATGGTGGGTTGACCCTAGCTGGATGCCAGGTGCCCACCAAAGCCACTCCATCTGGACTGTGCAAACAGGTGTTTGCCTTCATGTCCTGTGCAGAAGTTTTATCAAGCAGTCCAGCAAAACTAATCTGAAAAAGAGACTAAAAACCTGTAAACCAGAATGGTAAATATCACTGCAGGCTGTGTAGTAAAAATCTAGTAAAAGATCAAGAATGTTCCTCTCTGTTGGTGACTGTGCTTAAACATAGTTCATCAGCAAAGTGCTAACCCAGCCCTCCTTCTCAACATGGATCCTCAAACGTGATGGCAACTACCATCTCCTCCATTTTGTGTGCAAGACATAGTTCCTCTGGAAACCTTCGGCCTTTATTTTTCATTCCCAGTTTCTACTGTTTCCTAGGCACTGGTTTTTACTACTCCTTTCTTTTCCTCACCATTATTTTCAGTGAAAATCTTGCCTAAATACAGTATGCAAAACTTTTAGGTTTTTTTGCTGTCGCTTTCTCTGCAAGCCAGGCTGGCATTTCTCCTCTTGCTTGTTTCTCCTGTTCATTTCCAGTCCTTTTTTCACCACTCTTCTTCCTTCAGCATCCTTATTCTTTTTTAAACCAGGACTTGTGGGTTTTGGTGTTTTGTTGTTTTGTTTTGTTTTGTTTTGTTTGGTTGGGGGTTTTTATGTTTGTTTGTTTGTTTGTTTTCTTTGGTGGTGGTGATGGTGTTTTTGTTGTTGTGATTTTTTGTTGTTTTTTTTTTCCCCCACTTAGACTTTGTTTACCACATTTCTTCCTGTGTTATTATGATTCTCTGATTTTTGCATCTCTTCAGTGATTTGAAGCTGTATTGCCCCTCATCAGTCTTCCTGGAATACTTTTTTTTTTATTAGTTTACTTCCTTCTTTCCTTCTCTCTTTATTATCAACCAGAAGAATTAACATATCAGACATCCATGTATATCCATTCCCTTCCTGTATCTTAGTTTTGACATCTTTATCCCAGAAGACAAGTAATTCTTTGTCACTGTATTTATGCCTTTGTTAAGAATATGCCTTTTCAATGAATACTACATCTGACAGCCTGCTCTAAAATAACCAGATCTAACCTACTCCTTATATATATATATTTATTCAAATAGAAATAGTGCTCAAGGGCCCAAAATCCTCATTCTTGATTGTACTGGGTTCATTTTTAAGCTAGACAGTGTAAAAATACAGTCCTGACCACTTCTATGAAGGCCCATGAAGATTAGCATCACAAGAAATTAAATGACATGGAAACATATTACATACAAATATACAAACATGCATCTATACATACAGGGTTAGTCCCTAGTCAAGGTCAGAGATATCAGACCCTATTAGCACACAGGTTTGCACACGTGTTTGCACGCACTGTCTTCTCAGAGACACCTTGTGCTACAGAGAGGAGGCAAAACTCTCAGTAGAGAAAGCAACCAGAAGCAAATTCCTTTAAATATTTTGTGAAATGGCAAGAACTTGTGGTTCTTATGTTCCTTGCTGAGTCTACTTCAAACTGTGACTAGAGTAACAGTAGATAACCATTAGAGAACAGTCTGTTTGCTTCCATGCAAGAAAAAGGCCCATCACATTCACTTCTCCGCTTTTCTGGGTGAGGACTTCCCATCCTAACGATCTTGCAAGAAAGGACATGGCCAGTGATATACTAGCAATAGTACAGAGAATTGTATACTGCCTATAAGTCAGTCACATTGTAGAAGGGACTCTTACAAAAATAGAGGAAAGCTGTTTCTTGATCCAAAATATTTACATCTAAGCATGAAAGGTTGATAGAAAGAAATCAGAAGAAAAACAGAAACAGAGAAATAACAAAAACCAAATTAATAGGTAGTAGAAGAAAACAGCAACTGCTTTTCTGAGGGAATACAGCAAATTAACTTTCTGAATGTATAATTCATAAAACTAACTAATAAGAGACAAAAATCAGTCTCTTGATAATAGATAACAATTTTCAGATTTTTTTTCTTATTTCTTTCTTTTATTTGTGATGAAGAAAAAGGGGCTGCTTTCCTTCAAAACACAAAGATTTATTTTTAAACAATGATATTCCTAGATCAAACAGATTTTTTTTTTTGAGAATAACCTAAAATTGCCCTTTATCCTTCCATCACTGCCTTCCTTATATCACATCTGCATTTACCCTAGAAGTTTTGGCATGTTATGTCGTGTGTGTGGTACACAGGCATATATCCCCTCTGTCAAAGACATGCTATTTATATTACTTCAGAAGTAGCAAGGGTCCTTCAAACAAATATTATACCTGAGTTAGTCAAAACTCCTCAGAAATCAACTACCATGTGTGTTTAAAGGTATACTTATGATTCTTAAGGGATTTATTATCAGATTTTCATGATTTCTTAGAAATTGTCTTGTGTTGTTCTATTTCTTTTTCTTATTTGTACTGCCTCACAGACACTAATAAGTAGTCTTTTTTATTACAAAAATAAAAGAATATTTACTTTCATTCCTCAATTACTGACATACTATAAACCACAACTGTATTATAAATAAATAAATCCAAGAAAAATTCTCTATTTATATTATTCCACACAGTGTGCCTCCACATTTTTTCCAGACTTGATAACTAGAAAAGGACTATTAGTAAACCAATACAGTCCAGGACAGATGACTACTACCAAAATAAATTTATCTAGTTCAGAATCTCCTGACTGGAAAAGCATGTGCCCACTTCACACCACTGCAAAACTCTTTTCAAAGATATTCTATTACAAGCACAATACCTTCAAAATATATACTTGGACAAGGGGGAATGATTAGAGAGCTGGAGTGATGGGGAATGATTCAGATAGATGGAACACTCCTTTGAAGAAAAGGTGAGAAAGTTAGAGCTTTTCAACCTGGACAAGAAAAGAGTCCAGGAAGATCTTATTATGGCCTTTCAGTACTTAGAGGAGGCTAAGAATAAAGACAGGGAAATGGTTTCAAACTTAAAGAGAGTAGGTTTAGATTGGACTTAAAGGAGGCATTTTTTATTATGAGGGTGGTAAGACACTGGAACAGTTTGCCCAGAAAAGTGATGGATGCCCCATCATTGGAAGTTAAGGTTGGACAGAGTTTTGAGAAACCTGATCTAGAGAAAGATTTCCCTGCCCATGGCAGGGGAATTGTCCTGGATGGTCTTTGAAGGTCCCTTCCAACCCAAACCATTCTATGATTCTGTGATAACCACTTTTTTTTTTTTTTTTTTTTTTGCTATTTCTCTTAAGTAGAGTCCATTGTTAGATCTGGTATAAACTCAAAGCACACTTACATGTATACAATACCAATGTATATGTCTTCAAATTTTATGTGTTCTTGTGACTTCTTAAAACAGAATTTTCCTCCTAATTCTTACCTATTTAATTTTATCTACTTAATATTCTTGACATAACAAGCTACCACTGGAGTTCATTTCCTTGGCATCTTTAACAGTAGAACTGATTCATTCTGTATTTACTACTTATAACTCATTAGAAAGTTTCACATTACATTTAGCAAATGTCAGGGAGATATTCCCACAGTACCTTACTGGACAACAGAAACAACTGAGTCTGAGAATTATTTCCTATAATGTGGGCAGCCAATACAATAAAAGAATCAGTTAAAATGACAAGGAATGCACCTGGAATTATTGGAAAGGCAGCATGCTTGGGTAAAATCTTTGTTAAATCTTTTGGTGTTTCAGAAAAACAAAAGTATGTGAATAAAGCATTTAGATGGGGAGTGTATCTTTATGAATGGTACTTTAAATTGATCATTAATACAGTATTAAAGCCTAATTACCTGATACCAGTTGTATAGAAGCAGTGTGGTTTAAAACCAGCTGTAAATTAAGCTCCAAGCACCCATCTCCACTTCCCCCAACCCCTCCAGTGAGAAAGTGACAAAAAGGCAGAGATTATGGTGTGAGACAACAATTTAGTGGAAAAGCAACAATCAGATAAGGAAAACAAACTGTAGCAGTAACAATACTAATAACAACAGTGCATAAAAGAGGCTGATTACATGCAAAAAATGCTTATGGAAGTCTGACCAATCCATCCTTACTGTGGCCAGTGACATAGTTTCTAGAGACAAAGGAGAAAATGGTGTATGCCACCTCAGCTCTAGCTCCTCCTCTGAGCCAAAGACAATGAAAAACAATGGCAGATAAATCTTCCTCACCCACTCTTACCCCAAGCCTGAGACAAGAAAAAACAATGACAGACAAACCCTCTGAGCTGGATCATCCATGCCATGCCACTCCCACCACTCTGCCACCCTACTCCCCTGGAAAGAGGAAAAAATGTGGCTGCACGTTCCTTTTTTCTTCCACCCAAAGCCATGCCCCCCAGTGATGATGTAGGTAGTATAGAACAGCAACCTAGACATACCCACACAGCTCCAGGCTCAGACTCCCTCATGGCAACTGCCAGAAAATTAACTCTGACTTAGCCAAAACTAGGACAAAAAGTTAGGAAGAGTGATGATATATTTAACAGGACTAAAGCTGAACTGCTGTGGGTTTTTATTTTAGCTTTGAGTCTTTACATTTTGGGGTCAGCATTTGTAATAGAGTAACTCAGGTTGCTGATGCATCACTTCCAAAGTCTTCTGAGATTTCATTAAATACTGTTTTATTGTTATTCTGCACAGTAAAACTGCCATTGGAGAAATGAGGAAAAAATGTAGACTTAGGAGAAAAGATAAAAGAGAAAGCAATAAGCATGAAAGAATTTCTCAAGTCTGTGCTGCAAATTCCATCTCAATCTCCAACAAATTTCTTTTCTCAGCCCACCTTATGGCAATAGGCATTTGTACCTGCTCTGTCCTGTACGTGTTTCTGCACTTATCTGACACAGAAATGTTGAAGCAGGTATTTGCTATTAAACCAGAAATAGGAATTTGAGGAATTAATGTCACACAAAAAGGAGCAGAGAATGGTAGAAGAACACGTCAAAAAGGGACTGCACTAGTATCTATTGTTAATTTTTCAATACTATAGAATAATTGTTTACATAGCACTTTAGATATGCAAGTATCCTGAGATACCTAAAAATGCAATCAATAAAACCAGAAACTTAGCTTAGATTTAGGCAAAATTAAAGGGAAAACTTCAGATAAAATTATCCCCATGAGAAAGAGAGTTTGAAGATTTCTGAAGCAGATGGAAATTCAGCATCGAGAAATGAAAGACACCTCACAAAAAAAACTCGAGAGGCACTATTGTCAAGACATGCCTGTGTGTAGCATATGTAGCTGAAAATGTTGGCCTAATGTAAAAGGATAATGCACACTAAGCCATAAAGGCACTCCATAAAACTGTAAAATCAAGCTGCAAAATAGCTTGGAGACAAAAATGCAATATGGTACAATCCTGATTAGTCAACCATTGTTTACTGACAGTCTCTATTCTCCAAAATCAAAGTATTATGTCTCAGGCTGCACTGAGTGTGTTTGTATTTTTTCTTTTATCTCATGTCTGTCTCCTACAGATATTAACAATTAAAATATTCCTGATGTCTTTAATTCTAGGATTGCAAAGACAGAACCAGCCAATACATAACTCTTTTTCTGTGAGTACTATTATCTCAGCTAACAGGTGGATGAGTGACTTGCCAGGATAAGAGTTGCATTTAAGTAGTGAAAGAAAATGATGAAGTAAGAATAATAATTAAGATTGCTGGGTAGATGAATGAACTTTAAATTTTAAAAATTAATCTTAAATAAAAAATATGTCATTTAAAAGGATGATTTTTTTTTTAGTCTGTCTCCACCTATTTTTTTTCTATTGCCTGTTATTATTGAATAGCAAAGTTTTCTGTCCTAAAGTATAAATTTTCATTGCTTGAAACAATAAATATTAATTCTGTACAAACTGACAAGTAGTCTCTGTCTGCTGCTCATGTCATATTGTATTATTTTAAAGGAAAAGAAATTAAATGTTTGGCACAATATGTCCCATTATTATTAATGTAGTCAGTTCTATATGACTGTATTTGGACTGTGTTATTTTATATCCATTGTAACAGAAGGAAAACAGCATGACAGGATGACCCTATGAAAGCATTTCTCAAGTTTATAAAAATCATTAATCAATCACATTCTCTCTGAAATCACTCTGTAAAATAATTTATTACACATATGCTAAACTCAGCTATTACAGATGCTTCCACTACCTAGTCTGATAATGTTTTGTCACAATATTACCTTCTTTCTCCAAAGAATTCTAATTAGACCCATGAAATGAAAGAAATCCTCACTTTAAAAGCCCTTATTTTTTTCTCTGCAAACTTAATATAGCCTATGTGTGTGTATTCTTAACTATGTTGCATATACCTCATGACTTTCATAACAATTGTTAAACCACCAGTAAAAATATGTAGGTGGGTTTTTTAGTTATTTTGTTTTAACACTGTGCTGCATGCATGTTACTTCACTCATGATACAGTATCTCACTCTTTGAAAATGATGTATTTCTCCCTGTACACTAAAATCTCTGAAACAGCTAATAATAATGAATTTGAAATAAACCTATCTTGAAATGACAACTTAATAGGTTGTAATTGGCATCTATAAATGTCTTCTTTAGGAGTGGCAATTTCTACAGGACTGAGATATTGATCATTAGCACAATGATCCATGTCACAAGCACCTTAGTTTATCATAATCTCATTTCCTTAATGACATAAGTAAGCATTTTAATTCAGGAGATGCTTCAATAAATCAGCATAATGCTGCATCTGAATGCTATCAGAAAGAACATTACTTTGTTGGATGAAAAGGTAAAATATTTTCAGCAAACACTATGAGAACAGGAGAAAACATTGTCATGATTTTGATAACACAGTAACTAAGTAAATATCTAAGTTACCTACCATAGCCAAGGTAACCTGGTAGTGCAACACAAAGGTTTATTCTTGTTTACTTTTTTTACTTTTCAGAAAACCTAAAGCTGGATCAATCAATGTATTTAATTGACAAAAGAACTGTATATAAATAAATACTTTTCTGCTAAAAGCCACTGTTCAGACAGTCCCTTTGTATATTGGCTTTAAATATTCTGTGAAAAAAGAGCTGAGATTTTTCACCATTAATGCTTTGAAAAGTATCCATCATCTAAGAGATTCAAAACGTTACCCTGCCAATAGGAAATACTCAGGCTAAACAAGGCCAAGATAGATGAGAGATGGTATGAGGGAGTGAAAAGCACTGTGAGGATGATAGACATAACTGGAGCAAAAATTACCCAAAGAGCAGGTCAGAGAGAATTCTTTTCCTGTCAGAAAACGATGATTCTCCCAAATCACTCACATAGGTGTAGAGATTTTGAAATTTTATCTATCAGAAAGTAAAACTGATCAAAAGTATGATCAAGAGAAAAAAAACCCCATCCTTCTTTTAGCCCTGTAGAAGAATGTTATCATTAGATTTTACTTTTTTGTATTTTTTTCATTGATTACAATAATATAGTTTTCATTATTTTTTCTTTCTATTGCATTATATGTTACATCTCAAAAAAAAGTTGGATTTCAAACAGTGTTCCTGTCCCTCTTCACCAGCTCCATTTTTTTTAAATTTTTTTGTTTACTTTGAAATCGTAAATTATTTACATAAGAATACAAACAAACAAGAAAACCACCTTTCCCAGACAGTCCTAAGTCATCTGGTCAGTGCTGCTGTATGTATCACCAAAATACCCAGAGTTTTTATGAGAATAATAAAATCTTTTATATATTTCCTTTCTATATTTTTCTTTCTTGAAAAAGTTTTAAATTTTGTCTTCAGAATTAAAATCAGAGCATAGGTATTATATCAGTCTCCTATTAATATCAAATGGCATTTTACAAACTCTATGTGAAATCTTGACTTGGATTGCTGTTGACCAGTCAAGGCCAAAATTTTACTTGAGGTTCTCTAGAAATAATCTTCTTAGTATGGATAGCTTAACACTGGGCCCAAATATTGCTAAAATATTTCATGCAGTACAGCTCATGAAGCAGTTAAGCATAACATGCTTAAGACATTAAACATTGTAAGTCGTGGAGCTTAAATTCTATTAATTGAATTGTTCCCAATGAGAAGATATCAACAAGAAAAATCTTTGTGAAGCAGATTTTAGAAAGGAAATATGTTTTGTAGTCATGCACTGCTGAGAACACAGATTTTCAATTTTCTGCATTATACTAACTCCCCTCCTTCAAGTAGACTTTGCATTTAGGCTGTCCACATGCATGTGCCCCAACTGTTTGACACTTAGAAAGTGGAGTTTGAATAATAGAGCTCAAACAATACATGTTTTCCTTGCTATTTATCTGTGTGCAGTTTGGAATTCAGACTTAGAGAGAATCTACAGATTGTTGTCATCTAGAATAGTCTGGTGAATTTGGTGCTTTGCTGTAAGCCCTTGTGAAAATAAAACCCATAAATTTTGTGGGTAACAGTTTGACAGAAACTTCTTAACCTGAAGGGATAATAATATATTTCTCAAAATATATGAAAAATAAAGTAGCTTAAGTAAATTCTTGAAGTGCCTGGGAAAAACTTGGGAAACCATTAAAGTAACACTTACATTGTAAAATGAAAATATACATGAGAGACCTATATTTTCAACTGAGCATACTTTAAAGTAGTGTAATTACTTTTTTTCTGTGTAGTTGATTTTTATCTGACTTGATTAAAGGTCAGTTCAATAAATTAAAGAAGAAAAAATGTAACAACCATAACCTTGACTTAGAATCATTAGTGCAGGTGTTAAAAAAGGAAAAACAAAGGGAGAGGCAGAGAAGGGTAAATGAGAAGAGCTGACAATGGTGATGTGTGGAATAATAATGACCAGGCAAATAAAAAAGTTAGAAATATCCATTATTAGGTAACATAAAATACATGATTCTTCCCCCCTACTTCCTCTCCAGCTATAGTTTGTCACTGACAGTTATTGCTGGAGGCAGAGGTTCAGTCTGGGTTTGCAATTGGTAGTACATCAGAGTGAAGACAGGAGACTTTGTTCTAGCATAATAACTTGAAAAGCAGTGGGACTTTAAGATGGGTTAATCTTTCTAATCCACCTGGTTTGAGACTTGTTATTATATTATACATCTCCAAAATGGTGGGTAAGAAGTGTTCTTTGAGTAAAGAGATTATAGTGGATTATTGCAGATGGTAAATGTTGTGTATCTACAGGATTCCAGATTTTCTTTAAAGTGAATGTTTCTAATAGTTTGTTAGACAATTTGTTAAATTTTTTGATTATGGTAATTTTATTTGATTTAGCAAGTTTACAGAGAAGGAAAGAACTGAATTAATATCTGAGGATTCTGCTTGACAAGACATAAATGATGTTGCAGGGTAACAGGAGGCTTTTAAACATTTCCATTTAAGTGGGATGAAGTTTGGTAACCAAATTGACTGGGTTTTGCAGTTAAGGCCTGAAGATTTCTATTCGCTGCTTGATTTATTTGAGTTTCTTGGATTTTTGTCTGGGGTTACAGAAAATGAAACTTCAGTTTATTGAATAAACAGTAGCAAGTAGAAAATAACTGAAGGCTTCTCTGTAGTAAGACAGTTCAGGTGTGATATTCCCAACTGGAATGACCAGAATCAACCATCTGGTGTTTTTCTGGACACCTACAAAAACCAGATATTTGGCATTACAGAACTATTTAAAAGATCTTCACGGTTAACTCTAATTAAAGTGAGAATGAGGTCAAGAAGAAAATGAGTTAGAGTGGAAAGTTAAAATCAGTTAGAATAGCAAAAATAAGACTATCTAGGTGTTCCTTTCTTGGTGAATAAAGCACATATTGAGGAAGTGATGTGCCATTGGCAGTAGCAGATTTCTCTTTCTCTGACCCAGTTTTAGCTTCATTTCTTGTGCCAACAGAAAGTCTGAAAGGCAACAGTTCTATAATTAACAAGAAAGTTCTCACTCAGAAGCAACCTGTTCTCTTCTTTTTTGGCAGAAGCAGATTCTGAATTACACTGATAATTTTCCAAGTGTCAGTAAAGGAATGGGCACATAAACAAAATACATTGTGATCAAGAAGTGTAGCAGTTCACAAACACATCAGCCAATTTATAGGAAATGTATGCACTCACCTCAGAGTAAAGTAGTTCATGTAAAGAAGTTTTCTGCTTCATTTTTCTTGCAAGAGATCATTGTGTTCTGTTACTGTAGGCTACCTATCAAGGAACAATTGTGTAATTTGCATATTGTGGTAACTTATCTGTTTTGTTTGGGTTGTTTTAATAAGCTATTATGGTTAAATGGTTTAATCCTGAATGGTTTGCATATGTGAACGTGAACACCACAAATTAATGCAAAGGTAGGTAGGTTTACAATTTGAAAATGAAATGTCAGTGAGTTTGGGCTACATATGGAGATATGCCTGGAGCTAAGGGAACCCCTTTAGGAAAGAAGACTTGCTTGTTGGTAGAAGGCAAACTTGCAATATCTATAAAAGACATGAGTCTTCCTTAATGCTGATTGTACATATCCAGCTCCTGTAAAACATCTTTGTCATCTTTGTGAACATACTGATTGCACCTCCATTCTTCTTATGTGGTGTCTCATTTCCTAATGAAACAGAAATCACTTACCAGATATCTGATCTTTGATCTAGAGAGAGATGTAAGTATATTTTACAACTCTCTGGACTGAGCAGTTATTTAGCTCTCAACTATGACAAAATATCCTTTAGGAATATTACTGCCAATCTTAGTTATTATGCTAATCAAGGCAATGCAAATAGATAGCTATTACACTCCTAAGTACAATGTATGGAAATAGTAGCCTGGGTAGATGTCTTTTAGTTAGAGAAAAGAAAAAATATAACAGTTTTTTTATTTTATTTTATTAATGTTGGGGTTTTTTCCGTTTGAAATAATTATGTAATCTCTCAAAAGTATAGGGCTAATTTCTACTGTATTTGCACAACTCAAAATTATTTAGATTTTCTAAACACATTGTAATTTCAAGAAGGTTTCCTAAATGACACAGAGGCTGAAGACCATGTTTATGAAACAAAACAAACTCCTAATATATCTTATAAAATTAATTTTAATCAGATTTTGATTGGATTGCTGAAGTACTCCATATACTGTCTAATTCAGACAATTAGACACTGTAATTTTTGGTAGTTCAGTCAGTCACTGGGTCCTGCTCCTGTGCACACTCAAGAGAATTATTCTATGCAGGCATTCTCCAAGCATGCCTCAGAGTTTGTGCTCTGCAGAGAATTCAGTAAGAGATTTTTTTTTTTTTTTCACAGTATAAATGGAAGAATCTCTGCTTTTCTTTCTATATAGCTCAGGTCTTAAAGGTATTAACCAGGGTGTTGGGAACCCAGATCGAAATCCATTCTCTATGTTAGGGTCCTTGAACCCATGTGGTTTTATTCTACAGAAGTGTCCAAGCTAAATTCCCGTGCTGAAAGACTCATTATAAGTGCATGTAGGCTCAAAACAATTTGTGGACTTATCTTTTTTCTGGTCTGGCAGTGATTAATGCAAAATACAAAACAGTCCTGAGACCTGGAGCTAGGTTGAAAGCCTTCTTCTTGTCAAATAAGTATTGCAAGTAAGATTCAGCTTTATCTGTGGTCTCAACTGGGTCACTACAGTAACACAGTGCAGAGAAACCTTGGGGACCCTGAGGAGGAAACAAGATGGGCAAGGCAGGTGAGTGCTTTCAGGTGCAACCCCTGCAACCTGGGAGAACAGGGGATGTGTCTGTGTGAATGTTCACCCACAGGTGTAGGCCAGTAATTTGGAGGGGTTAGCAAAAGGTGTTCAGAAATTTGCGGATCTGTATCAATGTTGCAAGTGTCCAATATTTTGGTTTATATTTTTTATTTTTCTCAGAATTGCATAGTTTTCTGATTGCTTGTTAATTACAGACTATTAATAAGTACTTCAGTCTGGAAGGATTAAGGGATAAAACTAAATATATTTTCTCTCTGTGAGAAGGAACTTCCACAGCCCAGAGTCACTAGTGAGGGCAGTAAAGTAATGCCTGGTTGCCCGTGTTGTAGAGCCATAGTCTAAACACATATATATTCAGAAAAAAAAATGTTTAAAGTAAAGTATTTTTTAAAGGAAACAGTGATCTTTCTTCAGTTTTGAAAGAAAAATAAGCACGCACTAATAGAATAATACTGCAGAATATGAGCCCTGTATGATTTTGAGTGTGCAATTGTGTCTCAACATGACAGGATTACTTTTTGCCAATATCCAGTCTAGCTTCCCACATATGAGCCAGACTTCTTGGGCTTCAGTTTCAAAGCATCCTTTTCTTTCCCTGAAAATCTTGACACTACACATTGATCTGCCTTTCACTGTAAAGAAAAATATTTAGGTGACTAGATCAATCTTTTCTGTTCTTGCTTGTCTCATATATGCTCAAAGTTAGCAGACTAACAGGAAATTATTGTATTTCTCAAGATCTAAAACAACTTTAAAAATGGGACATTTTCCCTCTTTAATTCATTGTAGGAACTTGGACCTTCTTATTTTTGTTCTATGTACATTTTATTTGTTTTCCATTTACAACAGATTTTGTATAAATTTTTATTAAATATTTGTGTTGACTAACAAGAATGAGGTGAGCAAAATCTGCCTCAAGCAAATAAAATTTAGCTTTTGATAGTAACTGTTTACCTAAACCATTTCAAAAACATAAATTAAATGACTGGCAGGTAGAAAAACAATACTAGCAAATATAATTACCTGATTTTGACTTGTTTAGAAAAAATGCATTCTGAATTGACACTTTACACTTTATGCTCCTGATTCCCCTAAGAATATGAGCTTTAAATGCATTTAATCATTACTTTTATCTCTCTTGCATGAAACACAGCTGAACATAGTTCAATAATTAACCCATGCAAATACCTTTAATTCTGACAGGTTTAGACTACATGGTGCTATTAGAATCTAGCTATCTTCTTTCTACTCTCAAGTAATTTTTGATTGAAAGAAACTAGAAATTTTTTTGAACAAAAACTGACCTTCCCTTACAAAACAATATTAATTTTATTTTTCTTCCTTTTATGAAATTCTTTGGAAACTGCTAGCTTTTGTAACTTTTCTTTCCTAATCTCCTATAATATTTCTGAGCTTCCATCACAATGACCTATTTACAGTTAGTGCTCGTTTCCTACTGTATATTTCTTTTCTTAGACCCGTGACCTGTAATTCATCCCATAATTTAAAACAATAATCATTATTTCCAACTTACATATTTCACCAATATTTAAAATCTGTCTAGAATTAATAGATGCCTTTAAAAAGGCAAAAAACTCCTTTTGTGACCACTAATAGGATAAATTTCTTTTAGTGCACCTGAAAGAGGATCCTATATACTTTCATAATATACATGTATGGCTAAAAATACTTTCCTTCCTCTGGGCTACTTCTTCTGAGAACCAGTGTTGGGGCTTTGGTTTGGTTTGATTTGGTTTCATTTTTTTTTTCCTAAAATGTTATTAGAAATTACAAACACCAACTGAAGAAAATACAAAAGACATCCTCCGAAGGATGATTAGAATATTCTTAATGGTAAATATAGTTTTTATGGTTTATAGAGCTTTATATTAGCTTGTCCACATTAATCCCATTTTTGTTTGCAAACATCAATTACTTGCTAAAAACTATGTAGCAGGTTACAAAAAAAAAAATTCTTGTTATAATTCTTCTTAGGTAAGAAGTTACCTAACTGGTTAAATTTCTCTTTTATCATTTAAAATATGGATTATGTCACTATTGTAAAGTCAGAAAATATCTAGAAAACTTTGGACATATTTTCTAGTAAATAGGACTGTTTCATAGGTTTGTTAAAGGACTATTTTTAAAAGTTTGTTTCTTTGTTTGTTTAAAGAGAAACCAATCTATGCAATTTCGAAAGATTAAAATTCTCCTTTACAGCTGAGATGCAGAGCTTATGTCAACCAGTTCAGATAGAAGTGTTTTAACCATTTCATCCTAGTGAAAAATCCCTTTAAAACAAGAAAATTTAATTTACCCTTTCTATACCTTGAATTCCCTCTAACAGCAATAGGATATTGCAAGCATGTTGTATTTCTGGCTTAATCATGTGTCAAGAGTTTGAAACACTATTTGGGGACCAATGAAGATTTTTTAGTTTCTCTTCAAAAAAGAAAAAAATAAAAATGCCATACGGTGTGTCCTAATTTTTTGTATGCTGTTGACTGAAGTCTTGTTTTATTATTTCAATAAGTACCCCACACTCCCGTGCACAACATGAACATTGTGAGGTAGAAGATTGTTAGGATGTTTTCTTTTGAATTAATGACACATATCTGCTTAGTTGAGATAATAAAACTTTGCATTAACAAAAAAAATCAGTTTCTGGCTGACAGTATAATATCAGCTTTATTTTATTTTATTTTGTTTTATTTTAAGTAGTGGATCCCTTTCTTCTGGGGCTGCAGCAATCCTGTTCCTGTATGGGTAGTTAAGCAAACCTGTCTTTGTGCTATTAGCATTATGCAAATAAGGCTAAAATTCTTAATGTAATGATACTTTGGCTATAAAATGTGCTGTGAAGGGGAAAAAGTTGATAATGAAACAAGCATATCCTCAGAAAAGAGCAAAGCAGCTAACTTTCCATTTATTTTTGCATACTTCATAACCATTCTACATAAACTTACAAACAGGTCTTTGAAGTTTTGCATTAGCATAATTACACTATAATAAGTTTTCGCATTGTTTTTGTTTTTCTTTAATTTTTTATTGTCTTACACAAAGTTGAGCTACACTGCGAGTATGCGTTTTGCTTAGAGCTAATCCTCCTCCTCAGTCCCCATACTCACATCAAAACAATTTTAATTCAAAGGATGGTCCCTGAGAGTAGTGCCTGGCTGTAGGATTGCTCATGCCAGCTGTGCCAGCCCCTGATTCCCTGCAGATCCTACTGTACCCCCCACACTGGAGGAGAACTCTGACACAGTTCCATGAGGGCGTGGTAGCAAGTCTGTGCAGTAGTGCCACAAGACTCAATCAAGTTCCATTTGCCTGCTAGGAAAGAACCACAAAGAATTTCTCACAATTTTTATTCATTATTCCCATTACTGCCATTTCCCAGACAAAGTTATCTCTTACAACAATATAATTTTTACGGAACAATTTTACTCTTATCAATCTGGGGGCCTTACACTCTCACTATAAAACAGTAAGTATGGAATAATAGAGTTAGTTAAGCACAGCTTGTGGTATTATCCCTCGTGGTGACCTTGTTGTGCAAATTACACTCTGCCTCTTTCTGAACCTTTATAAGGTGAATTGCTCTACCTCTTCAGCAATATCTTGCCTGCGTTGGACTGACCAAAACTGAATGTCAGTGCCTCTATGTGTTCTCTCAGTTCCTGTTTATAGAGCCTAGAAAACTACTGGCTCTCCTTGGTGCTAGAGCACAGCTGGCTCATGCACTGCTTGTTGGTCTGTCAGAGCCTCGGAGGCTTTTCTGCAGAGCTACTTGCCAGTCCTCTGTGCCATTGCAAATTGCTCTTCCTTCCCAGGTGTAGCATTTTTAATTTGTCCTTGTACTTTTTGAGGTTCCTTGTGGTCCATTCTTTCATCCTGCCTAAGTCCCTTTGCCCTACCCTCATGCACATCAACAGGTTACCCCAGTTTGGTGTCATCTGGAAACTGGATGAGATTATGCTCTGTCACCTCATCAATTATGAAGTTGTTTAACGAGACGGATCCCACAGGGTTGGCCTCTACATTACTTCACTTGTTACTGGTCTCTGGGTGGAGTAGAACTCATTAATCACTACCTTCTGAGTCCAGTCATCCAGATAGATGGATCATGCAGCCGTCTGGTCCATCAATCTAAATCTTGAATGGACCATCCCAACTTGGATACAATATCATAGAAGCCACCATGAAAAGACTGACAAAGCTGAGGTAAATGCTATCCCCTACTCTCCCTTCAGTCACATGAGGTAAATGACATCACCTACTCTTTTTCCAATCACAGTTCTAGTCTGTTTATTATAGAAGATAATCAGGTTGATAAGAAGCATTATACTGCCAGACAGACCCATGCCCCACTTCCTAGGGTGGTCAGTTTGTCTCTTTTTGTAAAGTGGGTGAAGCATTTGCCTTTCTTCAGTCAGCAGAGACTTTATGTAGTCTCCACGCTCATTCAAAAGCTACAGAGCGGTTTTGCAAGGACCTTGTTCAATTCCTTCAGTCTACTTTATTGCAGCCTGCCAAATCCTCTATACCTGTAAGGGTCCACGTGAACCTTGATATCAAAAGGATTTACTATAGCATTCAAGTGGAAATATCCTTCTGAATATTTTCTCTGAATTGTTGAATTATATAATTTTTCTAAGAAATGGTGGACATAAATCTTGACCTGTGAAACTTTGCCTTCATTTTTGCATTAGAGTTTAAAGTGAACCCCAGAGTGGAGCATCTGCTGAGGGTTATTATGCTGTTTTCCTTGTCAACAGACAGTATACACATAACCTGTAATACGAAATTTATAGTTTGTTTTCTGTACTCACTTTCAGTTTTTTTATAGTTTTGGTTACAGGTATCAAAATATAGATAATTCTTTGTGTCTTGAGACAACCCACAGCATAAGAAACTGGTTTCACTGAACCATGCACTGATATAATATTCTGGAAATTATAGTTCTGAGTAAGAATCATCACATCGTAGAGAACTTGGCAGAAAAAGAATTTTCAAAACCTCAAACTTTGTTTCTATTTCACATTGGAATGACCACAAGTGTTCCTTTGACAATGGAATTCTGTCAAAAATTGATTTTTTTCAATATAGTACTTGAGGGATTTAATTCATCTCTTTTTCCTCTCTCTTTCTCATTAAAGGTGACCAGGGAGCTCTGGACTGCAGAAAACTTTCCTTTGAAAAATTCATTGAAACCAATATGCCTCTCAGGAAACATTTTGGCTTCTATAAGTTTCGTTTAGTCACAGTTATTCTAGCCAGGTTTAATATAGTAAGAATAATCATAATACAGAAGAGCTCTCTAGACCTTCTAGCATAATGATGGAACTCTTTATTTATTATTTATTTATCAAATGATTTATTTATAATTTGAGTGTCTCAGATAAACAAAAGTGATATATGTTAGCATAGTAAGAAATATAGCTGGGCTAAAATTGATAACTCTTTCTGACATCAGATAAACAGAAGGAAATGATTAGTTGATTGCCATTTTGTGGATTTTTGGAGGTTAACATGGATGAGCCAGATGAACAAATCATGTCCCAGGCTGCATTCACAGGGGTACAACTAGTAGAGATAAAGTTGTGGTCTTTTCTCTCCACTCAGCCCTTGTCAGGCCTCGCCTGCAGTACTGTGCTGAGTTCTGGTTTTCACAATTAGAGGAAGATGCAAACAGACTGGAGAGTGTCCAAAGAAGGGTCACAAAGATGATCCAAGCACTGGAGAACCTGATCTATGAGGAAAGACCGAAGGACTTACATCTCTCTTGTCACTGGAGAAGAGAAGGCTTGTGGGTGAGGTCATCACAGTATTCCAGTACTTAAAGGGCAGTCACAAAAAGGAGGTTTGCTTTTCATGAGGAGCCATCCAGAGAAGGCATATGCAAAGAACACAGGTTGCACTGAGAGAAGCTCTTTTGAGTAAGAACAATCAGATGAAATTGGACAGGGTTCTAGACAAACTCATCTAGTCTCCCTTTACCACAAAAGGTTGGAGCAGATATTTCCAGGAATCTTCCAACTTGGGCTATTCTATGATTCTAATAACAGATTTATATAATCTAGCTTGATTTTTCTTAGATTGAAAGATTTTGTTTTATTTTCTAAATGAAATAAAAAATGAAAAAGTGAGAAATAGGGTCACTAAAGGTTTTCTCATGTAACTGATAACAGCCTTTGAACTGTTAGTCAACCTATTGCATATTGAGAGATCTGTACAAAAAAATGCCAGTACTCTTCATGATCATTTCTGTAAAGGACAGTCATTTAAACAGTCTTATCAAGAGACATAGTACATTATCATAATATGCTAATTGTATCACTGGGAGTCGACTGTCTTATGTGTGGGTTCAAGTACAAATATTTGAGTGCAATTAAAATTCATTTTTCCTCTTTGTTTCTATAGCCACAAAAAGAATCAAATACAACCCATTTCCAGATTAATGTTGTTTTGGAAAGCATAATTTTTGTTTAGGCGGGGGGTTGTTTGTTTATTTTGGTTTTTTTTTTCAAATTATAATCCAAACAAAATGCTAAAATTGTTAGAAAAAATGTTTAAAAATATCCTCACTGAATAATAAACTCCTATAGTCTCAGCTCTAACAGTGCAAACCAGTGGTGGGCTTTTCTTTTGTAAGCCTTAACACTTACTTGCTAAAGATTTTGGTAAAATTACTCTTTGGTAAGAGATTTCTTATATGAGAAATGAGATGTGACTTTCTTCAATGGTATGTTTGATCAAATCCACTTCCAACTGTGTTAGTCAGTAAACTTGGAGACTGAGATGTGTTAACACAACTTGAAAATGACAGTGAAATATCTAGGCTATTGTATCCATCACTCTACAATTTATAACAAAAAAAGTATAAACCGCGACTGAAGTTTGAATTGACAGTAACCCATCAAAACCGTACACTCTAGTACATTTTTTACTGATAAAAGTAAGAAATGTATTTAGTATAATTTCTTCATGTTTGCAGGTCTAATGCTCTCAAATCCGTGCTTCATAAAACATGTGACTTTTTCAGGAAAGAGTATGTCTTTCCTGTTACTCTCTGGCAGACTCTACAGTAAGTAGACAGTAAAATGATGAAATATTTATCTTGTAATATTCCTATAATCATCACCTTTCCTCTGGTAAAAAGAAAACATGTTTTGGGGTTTTTTTCTTATTTCTGTCTGTTGCTAATTGGTGAAAATCACAGAATCATGGAATCATTTATGTTGGAAAAGACCTCTAAGATCATCAAGTACAACCTTTGACCAATCACCTCCATGTCAAATAGACCACAGCATTAAGTGCCGTGTCCGGTTGTATCTTGAACATCTCCAGGGATGGTGACTCCACCACCTCCCCTAAAGTCCATTCCAGTGTTTAACAACCCTTTCCATGAGGAAATTCTTTCTGATATCCAACCTGAACCTCCCCTGGAGCAGGTTGTGACCATGTCCTCTCATCCTGTCACTAGTTTCCTGGGAGAAAAGACCAACCTCCACCTTGCTAAAACCTCCTGTCAGGTATTTGTACAGATAAACTCTCCCCTGGGCCTCCTTTTCTCCAGGATAAACAACCCCAGCTCCCTCAGCCACTCCTGAAAATGAAATGTACAGTTCTTTGCTAGTTTTATGTTCAAATAAATACATCTAGAGTAAATACATTCAGTAAGCATTAGGGCAGGACATGAGTGGTTGGTGATCAAGTATAAGAATCAGCTTATAAAAACATATTTTGATATAGAAATGAGGCCATCAAAAATATAGTTTGGGGCAGATTCAAACAAACTGAGGAAGGTTTTTCTTCAAATGAATTACATTATGGTTGCCAGAATTTTTATGAGAGGAATGCAGAAAAATATTTTTCAGAGGGACCTATTGTGAAGTTATTAAGTAATAAATTATATCATGCTTAAAAAGTCTCTACAGCAGACAATAATTGAAGCCTGGAAAATTTGAGGGCTAAATATCATGCTCATTTTTATTATTGTGAATTAATAGTTAACACTGTTGAAAATGAAGTCTTGGCTGGAAGTACATTGATCTGAACCACTACATCCATTTTTCTGTATTTTACATTGTGGGTTAAATAAATATTTTTTAAATATCTCCATCTGGCTCCATCTGGATGTGGAAGGAAGCAACATGGAAAAAGGAAAATCATAGGCTCATGGTAAAATTCAGATTGGAAAGGATGCCAGGAGGTTCCCAGTGAAGCCCCCTGCTCAAAGCAACATCAGCCAGAAGGTATGATGATTCAGTTGAAGGCTTTCCCCAGCCTGGTCTTGAAAAGCCCCAAGGATGCAGACAGCACAGCCTCTCTAGGCTTTCCACACTGGAAAGTCCCCATAGGGAAGAAGGTTGCCCTTTCTCTCCAGTGTGAACTTGCCTTGTTTCAGGTGAGGCCTGATGCCTCTCATCCTTCTGCCATGCACTTCTGTTGAGAACCTCACACTGTATTCTCAACATGCAAGTTGGAGTCCTGCTGCAGAGACTTCCTCTGGGCCTAGACCTTGGCACCTTTCCATAGGCAATCCATCTCCAGTACTCCTCCTCAGAGTTCTTTTCTGCTGGACACAGACGGATGCACCTCTGCATCTGGTCTGTGACTGCTCATGGTGGTGAGAGTAGCCAAAGCTACTTCTTGTGTATTTACCCCTAACTTCTGGTTGGAAATAGGCTGTCCAGGCTTTCTTTTCAATACAGGCTCTCCAACACAGCTCCTGAATGCCCATTTCTTCAGAACTTTTGTCTGTGGAAAAACTGCTTAGCTTACAAGTCAGCTTACTTCTGGATGGTTCCTGAAAACCCACGATGCTTGAGATTCAGCCCTCCTGAGCAAGATCAAGCCAAGGTGTGTGGATCACCAAAAGTTCTCATTCCACTAGAATGGGTTTTGTGACCCAGAGAGCATTTAGCCATAAGAGTACAACAAGGTCTCTCCTGCCTGCCAGCCACAGCCATGGGGAATTGGGCCGGCTGCTGCTGTCAGAGATAGACTGAGGGTAGTGCCTAGAGAATGGCCAGAAACATTTGGGTGCAGAGGCACTAGCAGGACCAGCTGCTGGTCAAAGGCCTTGGACACCCCTGCATTGGTGCTTGGAAGCGGGAAGTGAGGAAAGCAGGAGAGAAACACCTTATGTTGCAGCAGTTAATGATGGAAATCATCATACACATCTTTAAATTGAAAGCACCTGGCTGTTTATTGCAGATGAAAGAGGTCAGGCTGCCACAGGGGTCAGGCGCTCCTCTGGGCTCAGTGGTGTTCCCTCATGAGAAGTGCTGGCTGCGGAAGCCTGCTAGGAAGTTGCGCTGGAGGGCCCCACAGCTACTGGATCCCCCTGTACTCAGTTCCTATATTCCCCCTCCTCTCTGTGAAGGGTTGGGTGTCAGGGGTCTGCGATGTGGGTTGTCATGCTGCTGGGGGGATCTGCTCCGGCTCTTGGAGGGCTTGCTGTCAGTGGACCTGTGACACAGGTCGTAGTGCCACTGTGGGGATCTGCTCCGGATCCTGGCTGCCTTCCTTTGGGGTGGGCAGACTGGCCAAACACATATTCCTCATAGCTGCCATCCACTGTCACGGTGTGCATTAGTCGCTCGAAAGGCTGCTTGCAGAGTGGGCAGGTCTCTGTCAGTTTGGCCCATTCTCGGATGCAGATGAAGCAAAAACAATGCTGACAGACCTCCACATAGGTGGCATTTTCAAGGTCACCCAGGCAGATGGGGCATCTGCCATCTGCTGCTGCCATCTCTGATGGTCCTACTGGTGGCTCATGCTGGCTCATGCTGGCCCCGGTAGCAGAGTCTCTTCTCCAGGGCTTCTGCAGTGCCCCACACCTGGCCCTGCCCAGAGAGACATGCAAAGTGCCTGGATGCCTGGCCTTCTTGGTACTTGAAGGAGAAAAACAAGGAAGGCCCAAGCAAGCTGTGGGTTGGGAAAGGTGACTATCCCAAAGGGGTCACCTTCTGGGTGCTTCGAAACAGCAGCAGCAACAGCAGCAGCATGTGGGCCAGCCAGACCCAAAGGCAGCCCTGCAACTCTACCTTCCACCCTTATTTCTCCCAGGCAAGCAGCCCCCATTGGATGTTGAGGTACTGGGGAAACCTCCTGCCTGTGCCCCCAGGGAAGAGCAGGTTTGGGCAAAGGGCCCTGGGCAAGGGGACCCCATGGGGCTCTAGGTTGGAAAGGTTCTTGCTGGGACTTGGAAGGGTGTTGGGCAGATGCTATGGAGGTCTGCTCCATGGAGGGAGGCAGGGAGGGAGGCAGGGAGGGAGGTATAGCAGGAGGGGAAGCCCCAGTCTCCTCCACACCTCCCCAGGGCTCAAGCCAGATGGGTGAGTGCCCTGGGACAGGCTCTGGTGAGGTGTCAGGAGGCCCTGGGGAAAGAGCTGCTGTGCCCAAGACACCAGAGCCCCAACAATGTCTCCCAGACACGGCCTAGTTTAGCACAAGGTACCTGAAGGACACAGTGATGGAGCAGGGAAACTTGCTGAGAGCCTTCAGTGCTGGATGGCCCCAGCACCCTCCTGGCTCTCAGAGCCCCAGGACAGCTCCTGCGTGGGACCCACACGTCCTCACAACTGGGCAGACGGGAGAGGAGCTTAGAAGAGGCTGCCTTTTCTCAGTGCCTGGAGCTGCTGCTCTCTACCAAGCCAAAGCTTAAAGAGCGAGACCACAATCCTCCTGGATCCTGCTCGCCATGTGTGTGCCCACAAAAGTTCTGGGCAGAGTGCCAAGGGATAGAACTTTTGGTTGCTGAAAAGCAGGAAGGTTGGGGCGATGTCACAGTCACATTCCGTGAAGTCACTGGGTTCCAAGGAGCCACTCATCGTTGGTCATCCCAAAGGGAGGTACCCTAAAGGGAGAAAGCCTTTTGGGGAGATGTTTTGGTATCTTCTTGTGGTGCAGTAGACTAGTTTTCAGCTCCAGCTTATCACTGAAGCAAAGGTAACACATCTCCTTACCTATTCAGCAATGGGCTCGTAATTTTCCTAGTCTTCTCCTTGCCACTTAGATGTTTAGAGAAGTTCTTGTTGCCTGTGGCATTCCTTGATAGATTCAGTTCCAAGTAGCTTTTCGAGTCTTACTGACAAGTCCCTTACTCATGCAGCCCAGCACACCCTTGGACTGCTCTGCTAAAGGGTGGGGCACAGTTCTGGCTCATGTTCAGCTTACTGTCCACCATTCCCCCCTGTTGCTGGACCAGATGAAAACAGACAGGGGCTGCTCCAGACAACCCCTGTGCAGGACCAAAAGGTCCTTGCAACTGGACAGATGGGAACAAACTGTGGGAAAGGGGAGGGAAGGGTTTCCCACCACTGGCCACCCAGCCAGGAAGATAGATGTCCAAAGGGGGATAGGTTGTTTTGCAAGATGTTTGGTATCTTCTTGTTGCCTTGCGGGTGGGTTTTCACCTCTGACTTATTATTTCTGTGATGAAAAATTTGTGCCCTGTGCACAACGGCCTGGTAATAAGCAACCCATCAAGGAGGGAAGGTAGGGAAGCAGGTGATGGTTCATAAATAGTTGCCAAGCAAGGTAGAAAAAGAGAGGAAAATGAAGAAGACAGACACTTCCACTACTGAATTCATCCTGGTCTCTAAAATAAAACTGTTCACATAATGGCAGAGTGGTTGAGGTTGGAAGACTCATCTGTAGGTAACCCTTTGCTCAAACAGGGCCACCTAGAGCCTGTTGCCCCAATCCCTTTTACCAAAAACTTCAGCTCATGTATTGCTGTAAGAAGATACCAGCATTAGACTTCTCGTCTTCCAGAACTGAACATTAATGTGTAAAGCATTCCTTTAGACATTAGTAACTATATATTGGTTTTATAAGGAGTAACAGCCAACATCTTAGAGATCACACTGTTAAATTTCCAAACTTAACCATTGCTTAATTCTGTTTGATAGAGTAAACTATGGGTTTTTTTACTTTATAATAATATGGCATTATAAAATAATATGGCATCACTGGTTGAGTTTCCCCCTTATTCCTAGAAAGAAAAACTCAAGAAACACCCAACGGCTTTGTTATCTTACTTTGCAACCTGAAAAAATCACTGGAAGCAGAGTAACCTATGTATCAGTGAGTTTATAATGTGATCAGGAAATAACATGATAGGACTTATTTGGATAATAAGATTTCATGGTGAGAGTAAATCCCTTCCTATGATCATTCTGCCTTAACATTTTCCATGAAAGATTTTGCTGTAAGAATCATTCTGACTAATAAAAAAAAGGCAGCAGACATAGGCAAAAAAAGGTTTTTCCATACATCTGTTTTACTGATTTAGTGATTAGATGCATATTTGACAAAAGCTTCTGAATAGTATATGAAATTTTAAATTATTTATTGATGAGATATTTTTAATTTCTGGATTTTTAAATTGTCCATGCATCACTTGCACACAGATAGAGTTATCTGTAATAAGATCAGAGCAGAGAATCCACTGTTTTTTTAAAGTCCTTGGTGCAACTCAGATTTCAGGAGGGTATTGAAAGTGATGGTTAGATTTCCCACCCAAGTAATACCATCTTTTTCAATTATTAATGTTTCAATTGTTTAGTGTAACTGATACACACTTTATCCACCAAGGAACTATGTAAAGTCTTTTGGTAGAAATTAAATCAACCGTCTGGTCCTGAGTGTCAAAAGAGGCTTTTTTTTTTGTCTTTATTTCTTTTCTTCCATAAGTTTATAATACACAAAAATGCCATGCACATTCTGTGCTTTTCTTGCAAATAGGCTTAAAATTTTAATGCTCTCCAAAAGCCATTAGAAGCCTTTTTTTATTAAGAAGCATTTGAATAATACATTAATTTTTACTTTGAGTCAATTTCAAGGGAAAATTTGGTCTAAAATCTCTTCCACATCTCTGACATATAGTTTGTCACAATCTGCAATAAAATAGTTGTAACTTAAAAAAAAAATTAATAAAACCTTTCTTCCCTTCAAGTCCTCCTCCCCTCAAAAAAGCAAGAAAGGTCATTCCAGGTTTTATATTTCTAAAACTACAGAATCACAGAACATGCTGACTTGGAAGGTACCCACAAGGATTACTGAGTCCAACCCTTAGCCCTGCACAGGACCATTCCCAAGAGTCACACCATGTGCCTGAGAGTATCATCCAAACACTCCTTGAATTCTGTCAGACTTGGTACTGTGACCACTTCCCTGGGGAGCCTGTTCCAGTGCCCAACCACCCTCTGGGTGAAGAATGTCTTTCTAACATCCAAACTAAACCTCCCCTGACACAACTTCAGGCCATTGTTTCAGGTCCTGTCACTGGTCACCACAGAGAAGACATCACTGTCTGCCCCTTCTCCTCCCCTCATGAGGAAGTTGTAACTGCGATGAGGTCTCCCCTCAGTCTCCTCCTCTCCAGGCTGAACAGACCAAGCGACCTCAGCCGCTCCTCATATGGCTTCCCCTCCAGGCCTTTCACCATCTTCATTGCCCTCCTTTGGGCACCCTCCAATAGTTTGATATGTTTCTTATATTGTGGTGCCCAAAACTGCACACAATATTCAAAGCAAGGCCCCATCAGTGCAGAGCAGAGTGGGACAATCACCGCCCTGCCCCAGCTGGCGATGCTTTGCCTGATGCCCCCCAGGACACTGTTGGCCCTCCTGGCTGCCAGGGCACTGCTAAATCATATTCGACTTGCCACTGACCAGGACGCCCATGTCCCTTTCTGCAGCACTACTTTCCAGCATCTACCATAGATAACCACAATGACATCTACATTATTTGTTTACCCCTTAATTCTTACTCAGAGCAATGTCTTTGTGGTTGAAGTCCTGACTGTGGCAAATCATGTTTAGTGCAGCCTGAATTGCACAGAGAAAGGTGTTAACAGCGGTTTCCTTAAGTGCTTAAGACCTCTTTTCTGAAACTATTTGAAAGACATTAATTTAAAATTCTTGCTGAGCTCTCATTGTGACTTTCTTTAAACGTGTTTATTTAATTATTTTTCACAGACACAAACTAGTTAGAAAATCTGTCCCAATTATCTGGAATATTTTGTAACTTCACAGAAATAATCTATCCAGGAATTTAAGTAATTCTCGTATTTATTTGATAACCCCAATTATCAAAGTGTTTGGTTTGGGGGTTTTAATAAGCACAAGTGAATCTCACTGTTCCAGGAATCCTTGTTTGTTCAAGGATGACCTGTAGCCAGCAGTGCCTCTAGAAAAGCCAATAAGGCATGCTGCAGCGTGTAAGGCCAGTCTTCTTCTAGATACCCAGTGAAATGTGTTAATGATATCTGGTTGTGCTCAGGCTGTGTGCAGCACTGTAGCGAAACCTCAACACTTAATCTTCATTTATTCCACAGTGGCTAGTTTAAGGGACAGCACTGCTCACCTGACTCGAGGAAGGGGGAAAACCAACATCAGCCATAACTCACTACATGATCAATTTGTTAAATGATACCTGAGGTGTTAAAGAAAATTGCTGAGTGAAAATCAGTTGTTAAACACTTCTTTACATACAGTTTTCTGGAACAACTGTATCTTCTTCTGACTGTGGTGGTAGATGAACAAGGTACCCAATGAAAATATTTGCAAAATATTGTTTCTATGTGGTTACATTATGTGTACATTTCTTCCAAGAATATTCACTGTGAAGAAAGCTGGTGCTAGATACACTTTTCACTGAATTGACAGAAAAGCATCTGTGTGGTTTGTTTTTTGCAGTTCAAACGTCAATGCTTGCTCGGGGAAATAAACAAGTCACTCATAACCTTTACTCAAGTTTAGCATTAACTTGTTATAAAAGCATTGTCACTGTGTTACATAGACACCCATAGAGGTATATGCAGAGGACTTAAAAATAGGAAACCCTTGATAAAAAATTAAAGATTTTTTTTCAAACAAGTTTATTAAATTGTGGATTATAGTATGAGCAGATGTTAGCTTTGGAAAAGGTAGCAGAATATTTATCAGCACTAACATGTTGTGGGAAAAAAAGGAATGTAAATAGAAACATCTTATATTAATTTTTTTTGGTGATTATTAATTCTTAATATGAACAAGCAACAAAACAGGAAAGTGCACAGACAAAACTGGTTAAGTCATGGAATGTTCTTTGTATACCAGAATATACAGGGTATACTTGTCCTTCCATGAGACTACCTTCTTGATCAAAACAGTGTCTACATTATCAATCTTTAAAAAGTCTTAGTGTAAAATGTGGCTTTGCATTTGTATCTTTGTATTTTAAATTAGCTACGTAATCTCACAAACCTCCTAATTTATCACAATTTCCTGATGTGGAGGATATTGACTCACCATGCAGCTTTATAGAGTCACTTTGAAGACACATGCAGTGTAACTCTTTTTTCCATGAGGGGAAAAAAAAATCAAAAAGGTTTGCTGAAACAAGGTTTGACAAACCTACTTCTGACACCTGCAAGTATTGAGAATCTGCAAAAAAAGCCCATCCATCTGACTAAAGAAAATGGAAATCATTTTTCTTGGGACAATCATTGTCATAGTTTTCTCACAAATATATCTAGGAAGATAACTGTTAGACAGATGCTAAATTACTGAACTGATGAATATACAGAAAATGCCTTACTCAGAATGCAATGTGATTTCATTCTAAGCAGAGTACATTCTAAGTACAACTGGTGTGATTATTCTGCATTTCTGCATGTCTAAGAAAAATGCTGTGAGTATAATCAAGACCAAGATACAGTGGTTTTTGATCTCACTAAAGCTTCAGTAAGTCAAAATATTTCAAGGGTCCCGATTCTTAAATTGGACTATAATAACCATGTCAACTTCATTTCTTCTCTCTCATACAGAAATGAAGATTCATGTTCTTAATCACAGAGATGTTTTTAAAGAGCTTCTGCTGTAACAAGTGACTCCCTTAGTGGCTGTACAGCACGAGAAATGTTTCACCAAGATTTCTTTGTTCAGAAAATGCTTATTAATGAGAAATAAACTCTTTTTCTCTTTTGCTTCTTTTTTGTGTGTTTGTTTGTTTGGGTTTTTTTAGGTGGGTTTTCTTTTTTTGTGTGTGTGTGTGCAAGAATCTATCCCCCTTGGTGAATATATCAGTTACTCAGGACTGTATTTTTAAGTAAATCAGAGTCAATGGTGAAATGCTTAAGGTGTCAATATATCTTCAAGGCCTTTGTGTATTTGACCTACACCTTGATGCGCAATGATGAATATTAATTTCCTTCTGAACACCAGTAGAGGCAAAGAGATAAACAAATATTGTTGGGTTTTTGTTTTATTTTTGACGGTTCTTTTTTCTTAAGATGACTGAAATAACCTGAGGATATGTAAAAACCTCAAAACTTCTATGGCATAAAAAAATCATCTGGGAACTCACAAATAAAAGTACACTGAGTATTGTGGGTGTTTATACAAGAGGAGGTAAAGCAAAATAAATCATTTGTGAGGAAAGATTTATTTTTGTGAATTTTCCATTTCAAGTTTGTTCTTAAATTAATTCTGAAAGACTGAAGCATCACATCTTATCTGTTTGATAAACTGTGATATAGAAACAGTTTTGGTTTTAGATCATATGACTATTTAAAATTATACATTATTTTTAGTGAAGATGAAATTAATAAAGTGAATGTTTTCACCTATCAGAGGGGAAGAGGGAAGCTGTTCCACAAAAAAGTGGAACTGAATAATGACTTGAATCATAATGAATAAAGTTTTTGTGAGATGGGAACCAGTTTTCATTTAGTCTGTGATGACCAAGGTTAGGATTTTCAGAATTGCCACTTGATGTGATTGCTGCTTTAGCTTTAGATTAGACCTAGAGAGTGGAGAACTAAAACAATTTGTGATTCAATAAGTCAATTTATTTGTGTATTGATATACCAATGTTTTTTAAAAGGGGTAAATGAGTGAAGGTCACAGTTCACTACATACGAGAAATCCATGAACTGTGTAAATAATGACTGAGATGTACACATGCAATTTTTCTTTGTGTGGCTGTTCACCATGCTCTAATTACTACTCTTAAACATCTTTTCCACATAGATCTGTACAGATCATATACAAGTTTCCAGGACTTAAATTTTCTAGCATCTGGATAAATTGTTACAACTGACAAGAAGAGTAGGAGAAAAAGGACAATGAACTTCCTTACTTAGACGTTTGACAACTGGATATCTGCAACTGAGCCAGGCATCTTCATGGTCAAAAACAGAAAAGCTTGAGTTTCAGGAGGGACATCTCTCTTCTGAAAACAGATCTCAAAGAGCCATTTGAAAAGTTGTTTTTCTCTCTATTAACTGTTGAAGGAAAACAAACAAAAGAGCTAACTAATTTTAAAAGTCTCAGATTTCTAAAGGCAGGTGAAATTAATATTAACCTAAGGAACCTGAAGTCAAAGTTAGTTATAAAAACTTGATCCTGACTACAGAGAATAAACTAGTTAACTATATTTAAAAGTTTTCAGGGTTTCTTTTTTATCTGTTCGTATTACCTACCTATTAATACAGTTTTAATTACCTTCTTCATATTTTTTGAATATGTTCAGGTTTACCTGCCTGAACTCAGTTCCAGTGCACCAGTAAAAATGATACTGGTAAAAATGTGTTCTCTTTGACTGTATCTCATATTTTAGTCTTCTGTTGAGGGAAAATAGTTGATACCACATTTATCTAGTTCAAATGCAAGATGCTTTGACCCAAGTGAAAATTTCCATCAGAAGTGTTCATGAAAGGTAAAATTAGTTACAACACTTTCATATTTTAATCAGAGATCTTTGTGAGGATACGTGGCTCTTTGTGAGGAGGAATGATGAAAGGGAAGTAATACAGTTGATAACATAGAATTTCATAGTAAAATACACTAAAACCAAAACAGTCACAGTTGAAAAATATTTTTGAGAACCACAAAATGCTTACTAAATTTTAACATTAGAATTACAGATAGTATCTTGTGGGGTTTTTTTCTTTGCATATGTGTTAACTTATGTATTTATTCTATAGTATTCCTACACTACTTTGTGATATCTCTCAATATGTCACTGAATACATTTTTTATACATATATATATTTTAATAAACAAAAGAAATAATAGATGGCAGCTCCTGCTGAGTAATGATTTTATATATTAGGTATCCTACATCATACAGTTTTTCCTGTTTGATATCATGAAATCGTTTCATTATAACATACGAGAAATAACAAACATAACAAACAAGAAATAATATCTTTGTTTTGTCTCATTACCATATTTTTCATAGAACAAACTCAAATTTATTTGAGACAGGAAAGATTAAAATGATAGTTGTCCTTTCATTATTTTATCAGACTTATATTTGAGCAAATATGTATTTTCATAGAGTTTAGAGTATTATAATTTATTAATATGAATAAGTGGCTACACAGTGGCTAATATGGGGCTATGTTTTGGATTTGTGCTAAACACAGGGTGGATAATACAGAGATGATTTTGTTATTGCTCAGCAGTGTTTATGCAGAGCCAAGGTCTCTTCTGCTTTTCACGCTGCCACACTGGTAGGGAAGTTGGAAGTGCATGGGAGGCTGGGAGGACACAGCCAGGACAGGTGACCTCAGCTGACCAAAGGGATGTTCCATACCATATGACGTCATGCTCAGTATATAAAGTAGGGGGGAGGAGGTAGAAGTGGGGGATGTTTGAAGTGAGAATCAGATATGAAATAGTATCAAAATAAGAATGCAACACAAATTAAAAAACACATTTATCTTCAATTAAAACAAAAAATAATATTTTGAAAATGAAGAAAACTCATAATTAAATTATTTGAAATTGTCATGTTGTAGGAAACTTGGAAGGTATCAGTTATGGCCCTCAAAAAGAAGATAAATAAATTTTGAAATATGAAAATTTTCCATGGAATGAAGACCTTGTGTGAAGATGCTCCACTTTTTGATTATATAAGTAACTTGGAAACACTCTAGCATTTTTCATCAGTAAGAAGAGGTGAATTAAAAACAAGTAATGGAAGACATCATTGTGGTGATTAATCCCCAAAAGTCTTTCATTCTTGTCAGGCTTTTTCCACACATTTTGAAAATATAGAAAATGTTCAGATATTATCTGCTGACAGTCCTGTCATAAGGTATAAGAAGGTTAATTTGCATCTAAATGTTTAACAGGATATTCATTGAGAACTGAGTTTCCATATCCACTGGGTCAGCCTTACTGGAAAGTGGGAAGTATAATTTCAGTTTCAACCAGAAAAACGACAGGAAACAGTTTTACTCTGATCTATCCCATGTAATTTATAACTTCAGCTTAAGTGAAGGGCTAACTTTTATAGCACAATGACTTGAAATTTCTGTATGGCTGATAAAGAAATGGGTGCTCTTTGTAACTTACTAGTTGAAACATTCTTTGAAGAGGTTGGCTTTCTCCACAAGCTCTCTGGGAACTTAAGGATTCATCTAGCACCTAGGATTTAACCTCCATAGCTAAGTGTTTTACGGTTAGGTGTGAGGGAAACAGAATGCCATTTCCTCTTTCTACACTGCTTTTTTTAATAATCCACAATTAAACATTAAAGATTAAAAAAACTCTTTACTTTTACTTTTTTTTTTTTAATAAAAAGGACCAATCATCATGAACTTGTGTGATTGAATAGAAATGAGAAAGACATATTATAGGAATTATTAGAACAGCTGGAAGCATCAATGTAACATCCATTCTAGCTGGAAGCATCAATGTAACATCCATTCTTGCTATGTTGCTTAAATTAGTTACAACCCACTGTAGAATCAAATCTGAACCAAGTAGTAAGATTTTGTGGGATCAGATCCATGTCCATGAGTAGGGAATTATCATTGAACTAAGACATACTGAATTTACCCCTAATCAAAAGGCCAAGGAAGAACCTTCTTTCTTTAAGTGAAAAAAAACAGGTAGATTTATAAACTTACATATAAATTAATTTTTTTCTTTTTTTTTTCTTTTTCCCATTGGACTTAACAAGCAAATAGAATCAAGAAGGTTACACACATTCCCAAATGATTTTCAAAAGGAAGACATTTTACCAGAAGAACATTTGGACACTTACCAAACTAACCAGCAGCTTTTTGGTTTGACATCCCTCACAAAATGTGGTAAACAATGTCTTTCAAGGATTTTATAACAAGTGTCTGCACCAAATGCATTAGCAACAGGAATAAAATCAAAACACTCACACACAGCACAAAGCATAAGCCAGACATTTCTAGGTTTTTCAAATACTCATAAATAAAACTGGTTTTACATTAGTACCTACTTAGCTTTAAAAAAATTAAGAATAATGTAAAATTTGAATCTGGTCATTAATTAGGCCCAAATCTAATCACTTAACATGAAAGATATTACTATGGTCATCATGCTTTATTTATATGTTCTAATGGCCACGCAAAGTAAAACATTAATTTAACTGCAATAGCAGCTATGTCTGTAAATGATATCACAAATTACAATTGCCTGCATTTAGAAACCCTAACTTTATGCATCTTATTGCACTTGTTGGGAACACAGAGGCAGTTTAATTGTTATGGTTACCATGAAGAAAAGCTGTATTCTCAAGCAGTCTTCATGTTTGTCTGCATAATTTCTGAAGACTTGTTAATTTTATTAGTTATCTGAACTTTCTGTGAGCCAAGACTTCTTAATTTTCTGCAAGGTGCTAGTCCATCAACATACCTTGCTTTTCAAGTAAAGATTGTCATGGTCTTCACAGCAGTTTTTATAAAAAACTATTATCTTCCTATCATATTGTGTACCTCCCTGATGGTAATATTGTTAGCATGAAAATACAGTCAGTGGGGATATTCTCTGAAGGAAAGAAAATCTACCTAAAGAAAGTTCTATACCATACATATATCATACATCATCACATAAAACACACATATCCCAGAAAACACACTTTGGAAACATTCACATCTACAGGGGAGACCTATTCACTTGCTTCATTCCTGAAATTTTATAAGGAGACTTGAAAAGAAAAAGAAATTAGCAGATGACAATACAACTAAAAATAAAAATCTCTAAAGACTGAAGATGATTTTTGACAGGAGAAAATTTCTCTTTTGCAACTACATTTTCCCAGTTACACATATAAGACATGACCACATGGTAAACAACAGTGAAATCCATTTTATAGGCTACTCTTCCAGTGCATTGCTTTACCATGCAGTTAATGAGATCACCAAAATACATTTTGTACACTTCAAAATACTTTGATGAGTGATTCAAACAGACTATTAGAGGAGTATTCATTCGAGTAAGTTTGTAGTGCTCCAAAAGTAGGTAAGAAGAATACTGATTTTCATATAAGATATAAAGAAATGTGAGTGTATCCATATCAGGGAGGAGAAACACTTTTATTTTACAGAATAAAAGATTTATTTTGAAAGTTGAAAAGAAGTTAAACTTTTTTAAAACTCTGCATATGCCAGAGTGCTCCACAGTTGCATCATGGATGTATTTCCTACAAAATATTCTCAAAGGGTTTTTTAAGTAGAGGGAGAAATTAGTAACTTTGTTTTAGGTCTGTAATGAGGAGTGGTACACTTGGAGAGTGGTTTTGAAGCAACCAATACTGCCATTGCCTATAGCCCTGCAGTAAAAACACTGGCCAAAACATTGATGAGAAGGATAGAGGTAAGCACAAATAGGTCAGGAGGAAAAGAGCAGGCAGAACTGTGGTATTCAAGAGAATTTTAATTGGCTTCCCATGGACTTATCCTTCAGGTGCTTTCTTTTACCTCTATGTATACTAACTGTATGTCACCAAGAAGTTACCCTTAAAAGGTGCAGCTACACTTCTATGGCTTGTTTGAGCCAAGGAATTTGTGAGCAGAGCCAGAACTGAGTAGTTGGCTTCATTTTCTGACTTTCAGCTCAGCTTTCTCACAGTTCATCAAATCCTCCTTTCAGACTTGAACCCAGATTGCAAATATTACAGCTTCCTCCTAGTCTAAAAGGACAGATGAATTGTGGTTGATTTGGGGTTTTTTCCTATTTTTTCTTCTTTCTTTTAAGAATGATGGGGATGTTCACTGTGGTAAAAGAGTTGTATGAAGCCATTAAAAACTCCATTGTTGAAAATCAAATTCTGTTTCCATATATTGCTGTATTTAAGATATATAAATGTTAAACACATTCTTAATTCTGGTTTCTCTGGGCAAGTAGAACCTCAATTATTCTTATTCTCCACTTCCTAGGTATAATAAAAGAACTAGATGGAAATCAGCATTTAGGTTTATTTCAGATGCAGAAGAGATATTGTGACTTGCTGTTCAAGAACTTAGCTGATTTACCATTTATCATGCTAATTATCTGAGCCACCCAATACAGGTTCAGTTGTGGAAGTCAGAAATCTAGCAGGTTTGTGCATAGACGAGGAAGCAAAAACATGAGGCAGACATGTATTTGTTCAGGATGGGGGACCATATCTCCTTTTTGAGCTCCATTCACTCAGGAACCACAATATCATGACACTGATACAGTAGCAGATGATTAAAGTGTGTTTCCTCTTCTCTCCCCTGCCCCTTAATCCCATTGTGAATGAATTATGCCTGTTAGGGAGGAGATTCAGATTTAAATTAAGATTTTTTTGTGTGTGTGCATATATTTTAATCTTCAGTGAATTGGTCTGACATGTTTTTATTACTAAAAAGCTCATATAAGTTGTACAACGCTAATTTATTTTTTCATAAATGTTTTCCCAGAGTGGTTCAGGAACCCATCCAGGTAGGGAATGTTGCACTAAGCATTACATAAAAAAGACAAGACCTTGATGCCTGAGTCTCTCTGGGCTGAAAACATCTATTACTGTGGCAAAGTCTTTCTAGATCAAGATATGTCAGGTGAAGCAGAAACTATTCAAAATGATTTACTGTCATTTGAAAAGCCAGTTTTCGGATCTCAGCTACTCTGCTACAAGTTCCTTTGGGGGATGAAGGGAAAATGTGTTTCTAAACCTATTTTGCCCACTGAAAGAAAGTAAAATCTGTAACATCATAGTCAGCACAGCTCTGTGTGACAATGAGGCCTGCAGTTTATCAGCTCTGCTCACATGAATGAGTATCATTTCAGTCAATGGGAATTCTTATAAAGGCAATCTGCAGGTTTGGAGATAAATCAAGCAGCTAAAAGAGGCATTAAAAATGTGCAAGGATGGTAGAAGGATACAAGCAGTTTAGAATATATTTAGCTAGCTCATAAAAGAACAGAGCTTGAAGTTGGCATGGTTCTAATGTAATGAATGCTACAAGCCTCTCTCTTATACTATCACCTTAGAGAGATGGACGGGGAGATTTTAAAAATGGTGTTGAAAATGAAAAGCTTTAGATTTTTTATTTGGTTTTTAAGTCTGCTCTTGTCATTTATGAGATGACAGATAAAGCACAGGGGGCTATTAAAAATATAAGCAAGTCTCATTCTTTTGAAATGGAGTCAGATTTTGACAGCAGTGTCACTGTTGGAAATGAATAAGAACTGTGATTTTGTTACAGGTATAAACAGCAAAAATAAAATACCCAAAATAAAACAAGTGAGTCACTGTTTATTCCAGTGAAAATATTTAAAATTATATTTAATTATAATGTGCCACATGAGTACCATATCAGCACCATTTTTTATATGCACAGTTTGTTCTATTTAATATTATAATTTCTGGTTTGTTTAGCAAAAAAAGGAGCTAATCAAAGCAGTTATTCCCAGCATTTTCTTACATTTTTACTAGAAAGGAAATATAAATTTTGAAGATGAGGGGAACTGTATTTCCACATTCAACTTCATCTGGTTGGAACAATGACCAGAGTCAGAGTGAAGCAACTGAATAGACCACAGAGAGTTTTAGGGGTGAGTCTCTTTCCAAAGCTTGATGGTGTAAATGTCCCAACTGACTAAAGGCATTAAAGAGTGCTGACATGAAAAGCAGTTGTTTAGTCCTGCACACCCGACAGCATTGTTAAATATCATAGAGAAATAAAACAACCGAATGAACCAAATAAATTCCCAGTGCAGCTGTACAACCTTTTGACAATTGAACCAGGACTTTATTCTCCCAGAACTGATTTCCAAACAGAAATGCAAAAAAACCCCACAGCAGTTTAGATAGGTGAGTAGCTCACTGTGTGAGCAGGGAATGTTGTTTAATTTGCTGTTAGTGGGTCTTTCCACAATGTCTTCTTCATGGACAAACTGATGTGAAGATTAGGTAAGCAAAAAGTGCAATTGACTGAAAGCTAGGCTTAAAGGGCTGTGTAGGTGGCACAAAGTCCAGTTAGAGGTCAGTCACTAGTTGCATAACCACGGGTCCATATTGAGATCACTGTTGAATAACACCTTCATTAATTACTTAGATGCTCATACAAGGTGCATCTTCAGCAATATTGCAAATGAAACAAAACTGGAAGGAGTGGTTAACACATCAGAGGGTTCAGAATGACCTCAGCAGGCTGGAGAAATGATATGACAGGAGACTTATGAAGTTCAACACGTGGAAAAGCCTAGTCCTGAAATTGGGAAGGATTAATCCAATGCACTAGTGTAGGCTGGGACTGGAAAGTAGCTCTGCGATTAAGGACCTGAAGGTCCTGGTAGACAAGAGGTTGAACACGAGCCAGAACTCCTATGAGGAAAGGCTGAGAGAACTGGGATTGTTCAGCCTGGAAAACAGAAGGCTTCAGAGTGACCTGATTGTGTCCTTCCAGTACCTAAGGGAGCCTACAAGAAACATGGAAAGGGACTCTTTACAAGAGCATGTAGTCACAGGACAAGGAGGAATGGCTTCAAACTGAGAGTAGGTTTAGATCAGATACTAGGAAGAATTTCTTTACTGTGAAGGTGGTGAGGCATTGGAACAAGTTGCCTGGAGAAGCTGTGGATTCCCCATACCTGGAAGTGTTCAAGGTCAAGTTGGATGGGGCTCTGAGCAACCTGGTCTACTGAAAAGTGTTCCTGCCCATGGCAGGAGTGTTGGAACTAGATGATCTCTAAGGTCCCTTTCAACCCAAACCATTCTATGATTCTGTGATGCTATGAATTAGGCTGTCAAGGCAAAGAAGGCCAGCAATATTTTCAGGTGCGCAGGAAAGAGTGTTGGCAGCAGGTCAGAGGAGCTGATCCTTCTCATCTGCTTGAGAGTTTGCCCAGAGAATCTTGGGAGTCTGCATCTTTTAAACTATTAAAAACGATGGATATGGTCTTGAGCAACCTGCTCTACCTGACCTTGCTTTTAATAAAGGGTTGAACCAGTGAATCTCTGGAGGTCCCTGTTAACCTCAACATTTCTGTGATGCTCTGTCCAGTGTTAGACAAACCCTTTATTCTAGCACATTGTTCCCTGTAACTAGCATGCCTTTAAGTGTGCTTACAGTATATTCAGGCCAGAGGGGTTTTTTTCAGTATTCATGGGGGTTTTTTCAACCACAATGGTTCAGTCTTCACTGAGACTTTTGAAGAATAACAAACATTGTAAAGTCAGTCTTTTAAAAGGTATGGATGAGTATTTCCTTCTCATATTAATAATAGGTGTTGTCTAGGATTTGGAAACATCACTATTCTATTCCTTCATGCTACAACTATGATTAACAGATGCATGTCCAGACTTAGAAGCCTAAGGGTTATTCTTGCAGAGAACACTAGGCAGAATCACATTGAATAGGACAATAAAGAGGTAAGATTCCTCACAAATGCTGTCAGATTTCAGAGATAGTAGTTTCTGTCTTTGATATCCTCTAAGCAATAAATTCAGATCAGGTTTGTTGAGGACAGATTCCAGATAGGTGACAGAAATTAGTGAAGAACAAATAAGAGGATGAAGAGGTGTTGAGTGGTACTTCAGAAGTGCTACTCTAAGGCAAATGGAGTTACTTGAAAAGATGTAAAGTTTTCTTTTCCTACAATCATTAAATAAAATTAAACCTGAAGAATCTATATTCTCTTTGATTCTTGTGCTTGGGAAAGCAAAATAAAATCCCTCATAAATGTTACTTTTTATTTAAAACAAAAATTAAAAAAAAATAAATGCTTTTACTGGTTTAGATTATTTAGTTTCTCCATGCATGGGCAAAAGTTGAATATGCAAGTGTTTTCCTACAAGAAAGCCAGTCACAAAGGAAAGAAAAATACAAAGTATTTTATGGCATTATAGTATGGATATTTTTTGTGTGCGTCTGTGGGCAAATGTGGTGCATCTGAGTTATGTACGCATTATTTCAGATTTTCTATGCCTATCTGATAGATAAACATCTGTTAATACAGACTCCTTACTTTAGCACAACATAAATTATCATGATGCTTTAAAAACACTGTAAAATTAATTTTTGGAAATTTAACTATTCATTGAAACACTGGAAAACAAGAAAAGTTTCCCTTGATATTAGAAAATATTTAATTATTCTATGCTACTTTAAAAAAAAATTGGATTCTATCATACTCCATTGCTAAGTTTGGGACTTTATTTTACATAAAGTGAGGATTCAAATATTTTTCCAGAATAAATTGAAATAAAACTTCTGTCAACAGTATGTATAACCTGAGTGCCTGCTTCAGGAATTTTATGAAAATTGGGATGATGATTAGTGCCCCCAGGTTATAAGTTATGAGTAACAAAACAAATGAATTGTCTTGAGGGACTGACAGAGAAAAGAAAGCTAAATTTGCTGATGCTATTCCCTGCTCATCATAGAAATTGGATTCAGTAGGATTACTAGACAAGTAGTTGATAGAAGATGAAACTAGTGGTCAGATGCATCACAACAAGGCATGTAAATAAGAGCCTAGGCTTCTATTTTGACCATGTTTTTTCTCTCCTCTAAACTGATTTAAGATATATACCGGGAATATTCTGTTATTTAAGTGGGCTGCTTGTCTTGTGTCATATAGTATGAGGGAAAACAAAATATTTCTTTCATTTCAGGTTTGGTCAATGACTGTCAAAATAACAGGTTTGTGCTATCAAGTAAATTTGAAATGCTCAGAAGTGCAGCTGTTCTTTATTATCTTTTGTCTTACCTCTTCCCATTCCCAAATTTCTGACTTTTCTTCCTTGTGTTCACAGTTTGACACAAGTAACTTGTCCTGGGTTACACAAAAATTCTAGTATTCACCTTTTCTTCTTTCTTTCTTTTCTTTTCTTTTCTTTTCTTTTCTTTTCTTTTCTTTTCTTTTCTTTTCTTTTCTTTTCTTTTCTTTTCTTTTCTTTTCTTTTTTCTTTTCTTTTCTTTTCTTTTCTTTTCTTTTCTTTTCTTTTCTTTTCTTTTCTTTTCTTTTCTTTTCTTTTCTTTTCTTTTCTTTTCTTTTCTTTTCTTTTCTTTTCTTTTCTTTTTCTTTTTCTTTTTCTTTTTCTTTTTCTTTTTCTTTTTCTTTTTCTTTTTCTTTTCTTTTTCTCCAAATATACCTTTTTGACTTCTTGGTCTTTTGCCTTCTTGTTTTTGCCCTGTTGGTGGGGATTTGGAAGTTTCTCCTCATTGGTTACTTTAATTCAGTTTTATCAGTATTGTTATCAGCATTCTTCTTGGTAAAGAGTTATTTTTTCACTTACATCTGGGCATATTTTCTCTCTTTCTCTGTATTGGAGAAACCAGGGGAATTGAATCCAAGGGAGGAGACTTCCGTCTGAGGTCTCTGCCCCTCCAGATTGTCTGAAACCAAGACAAAACTGCAGCCTTTACCTACTCCCTCCATTATGTTAAACTTTAGCAACAGCATGCATGAGGTGCGTGACATTATATTATTAAAAGTGGTAAGACTAAACATTGCCTATGTATATATACTCTGTTATTTTTCAACTCCTCCTCCTCATCCCCAGTTATGCTTCCTAGCCACTACCGGTCACTATTTGTATTTCCTTCTCTCAAAGAAGAGGTATTAGTGATAATAGTTATCATTTTAATCTTTCACAATAACAATAAGGAGAATCATATCCACGACTGTTCCAATACTATTAAACCCTTGGTCAGGAAAGCTCCAGAGGTCTGAGCAGCAGGTCCCAGGAACCTTTCCTGTTCCTCAGCTGTGTTGTTCTTTCTAGGAAACAGAGAACTCCCTGGGAGACTTCATTTCATATTGGAGACAATGTCAGAAGTTGATGCCAAGGTTTTCTCTTCTTCCACCATCACTTTTGGATGCTGCAGTCTTTAAGCTGCATGAAATCCGTGTTCAGTTTTATATCTCTTGCGATAGAGTTTGATGTGGACACTATTGCATAAAAGAATGGTAGGAACGGACCAATGAGCCCTAAATTTTCACATAGCCTCCAACACTCAGAAATGCCTATATTGCTCTGAGTCAGATGAAATCTGAGGAATGTCCTCCCCTTTCTTACTCCCAACAGCTGCTTCTGGCCTTCAGGGAATGGCATGTAAGCCTCATTCAGGCTCCTTTCCAGCAGCCACTCAGCTGCTGCTTCCCCTGCTCCCTAATGAATGTTTTTCTCGTTTTCTACAGTGGCCAATTCCAACCTCATCCCTGAACAGCTGAACGAAAGTCACAACAGGGAAAAGCTGAAGCCAGCTGCTGCTGGCACCAAGGCCATCCGGGCAACAGGACAGGGGGAAAGATGGAAAATATTGTCTTGGTTTAGGGCAGCTGCTCCCTGCTGGCACGAACCGTAATAGGACCAGGGCATGTTGTACACTCTGTGATGATTCTGGGAAACTGGGTCTGTCCCAGTCAAACTAGCCCTTTTATAGATGTTAACACTGTTGATGTTTGGGTTTTTTTCAGTCTGCGAATAAAGTTAAAGGATGTTGACTTTATTCCAGCATCCAAGACTGGAAGCAAAACCACCAACCTCTTTACAATGGAAAAATCATTCTTCAAAGAACTCCCAAGCCTACAACTCCCCATCCCCATATTCTAACTTATTTTGTTGCATGTATTCCAAGTATTGTGCTAAACATCTTAAAACCTCCCCCTTGAACAGGGTTGGCTGATATTGTTCTCAATTTTTATGTTAGAGTTGGATGTTCTAATCCAAAAATCTTCTGTCAGAGTTGTTAGACTCAGGAACTTTCTGAGTTATTCCTTATCTTGTTTGCATACACTTTTGCACATCTCTGTGGGGATAAAAATCATTTCAATGTAACCATTTGGTCAAAATGGAAAGTATCTTGAAAAGGAAAGTAAAATCCTTTATATATAAACAACTATTCAATATGCATGCAGCAATGTAAAACAAGGTAAAAGAAATACCAGAGAATCACAGGATGGTTGGGACTGGAAGGGATCTCTGGAGATCATCTAGTCCAAGCACTGCTTCTAAAGTAGATCTGCCGAGAACAGGTTGAACAAATTCATGTCCAGGCAGGTTTTGAGCATCTCCAGAGAAGAGACTCCACAACCTCTCTGGGCAGCCTGGGCTCTGTCACCCTCAAAGTAAAGAAGTTTTTCCTCCTATTCAGATGGATCCTCCCGTGTTTCAGTTTGTACACAATACCCCTTGTTCTGCCATTGGTCCCCACTGAAAAGAGCCTGGTTCCATCATCTTGACACTTGCTTTGAAAATATTTGTATGCACTGAACTTGCTTTCCACTATCACTTGTCCACCAGGACTCCCTGGTCCTGCTCCACAGAGCTGCTTTCCAAGCAGATCAACCCCTAACCTGTGCTAGTGTAGGGGATTATTCTTCCCACGTGCAAGACCCTGCATTTGCCTTTGTTGAACTTCACTGCACCTCTCTGCCCAACTGTTCAGCATGTTCAGGTCTGTCTGAATGGGAGCAGTCTTTTGGTTTATCAGACACTCCTCCCAGTTTTGCATCATCAGCAAACTGGCTAAAGGCCTACTTCATCCAGGTCATTGATGAATAAGTTGGACAAGATTGGACCCAATACTGACCCTGGGGAACACCTCTGGCAACAGACCTCCGACTAGACTCTGCACCAGTGACCACAATACTCTGAGCTCTGCCATTCGGCCAGTTCTTTATCCACCTCACTGTCCACTCATCCAACCCACACTCCCTGAGCTCGCCTGTGAAGATGTTATGGAAGACTGCCAACTGTAGAGCATGTGATGGGAGTGTTGTGTGTATTGGAGAAGCTCTGGGGATCAGTCCCAAGCCTTGTTTGACATCTCCATCAGTGACTGATGAGAGGGAGAATCAAATCAAACAATAATAAATTAACAGACAACATTGAATAAGGGGGAGTTTTGAATACCAATGAAGGGAGAAAGGCACACAAAAAAACCAGTGCTGTTGGTACTGTGCTGTGGATTCTACTGGCTCTGAGGTACAATGTGCCTTGCTCAGTCTTAGTTTTTACTGTAAAATGTTACCCAGAGAAGGCGTAAAAGAGGACAAAAAAGCTATAAGAAATAATAGAGAAAGGGACATCTACATAGAAAAACAGGCAGTATATACTGGAGGGAAATAGTTTATAGACATAATCTTAAAACGTAAGAAATCCTCTGAACAACTCAGGTACAAGAGCTCTGCATTGGATGTGGCAGAAGGGTGAAAATATTAATAGTTGTGTATTAATACGTTTGTGCCCTTTCTCTCTCCCACTCCACTATCCATCAGGTGGAACGGAAGTCACTGCTCTAAAGTATCTTCAGGGAAATACAAATAAATAGTGACTATTTTTTCTGTATTGTCGATTATGGATAAAACAGGAGGTAGGAGAGTGATAAAGGGATAGGCACATAATGGTTGTGTAAGAGATCTTAGATGGCTACATCATGTCGGAGTGTGTCTTGGCTTAAAGACAAATACTGGTATGGGAACTAATGTGGATAGAGCCTTCCCAAATCTTCATTCGCAAAGCCTAGCCATGATGATGGTGTGGGAACTCCAATAAAATGAACTTCCTTCTGTTTTATTCCCCCCTAATATAGAGAGACTAAGAAAATGTGAGGAGGTTATAAGTGAAACAACAACAATTTACTGCCAAGGAAAAATAGTGGTGAAAACAACAATGCTAACAGAACAGTTCAAATTGACAACAGAGAGAAATGCTTCTTGTCTTCCCATCCCTCCATTCCCTGGGGCAAAACAAGAAACAAAATAGTGGAGGCTCCTGCACTGGACCACATGTTTGGAGAGAACAAAGGAGATGCCAAACAAATTTCCGTGGTTGTATGCCCTCCCCCAAGAGGCTCCAAGCTGCAGTGTGACCATGACAGTGGCTGGAGCTTGGGTGATCCCCTGGGCTGCTTCAATGCCAGCACGGTGTGGTGAGGCAGCAGCTCCCAGCTTTGCTGCTGTCCCGGTGGATGAGACCCCGGAGTAACTCCGATCTGTGGTAAACCCCTCTCCCGCACCAAGTGGGTGGAGTGGCCCCTTCAGATGACGCACTAGTGTGAATATTCATCCCTATAGCTCCTTCCCCTGGTTTTTAACCATAACAGACTGTACTGGCAGGAACATAAATAAATTGTGAATTACAGAAGCATATTGATTACAAATCAGCAGTGTATTCACTGCAATTTAGGACAGCATCGGCTTCGTTTCTCCCTACTGCAGCCGAACACAGCAGAACAACTACCATCTGCTTTGTTCAGGGCTTAATCAATGCCTGTGTAGTCAGGTGGAGTCAGCAACTTTCAGCAACTTTGGAGGAAGTAATTTAATGAAGTCACAAGCAGAGAAAACTGAGGCTCCAGGCAAAAATTCCTTATCCATTAAATGCTATGCAACCTTCCCTTGTACTCAGATAATTTCCCTCATATTTGTACTGAGAATGTGGCAGTTTTCCAATCTATCAGCCAGCCCAGTGTGCCTTTCCATGGTAATATCATAATGTCAACTATCTTATCAGTCTATAAGATTATGAAGTTATCTACTTCCAAAATCATTGCACTAAGGCACGTAAGAAAAGAGTTAATTTTCATTTCCCTATAATTTCCCATATTGCAGTTGTGATCATAACCATAGTAATCACTCCTCATTTATTTTCATATAAAAAGTTTTTTCATTCATTGTAACTTGATTCTATAACTAAATACTTCTATAAAAACAAAATCCTAGAATTATATTAATTTCTCAGTCCCTAATGTTGTTACTTCTATTTCTCGTTCCTAGTTTAGCTTTCTAAAACTGTTCTGTTAAAGAAAAAAAACTCCTGCAAACTGAATGCCATTTATTAATAAAATAGATGCTTCTGATTTTTGAATATGAAGACTAAGACACTAAACAGATAGCAAATGGTCTTAGGATCTCAAGGGATCTTGTCTGAACAAAGAAAGATAAGTGCGAAAACTGGCCTTTACAAAGATGACTGGTCTGATGCTCATAAAAGTGATTAATGTTGCATCTCCGAAAGCAGTAGAAACAACTTTCTCATGAATATCCTCAAAAATCCTCATGGCCAACTCAGCTACTCATGCAGCTGAGCTTTTCACTTCCTCCCTTAATGTTAAACATTCAGACTTTTGCCTATAATTAATCACCTGGCTGTAGAATAGAGAATTCAGGTCACCAAAATATGATTTCATGGTTTGTGGTTTACCACAGATATGGCTGGGTTATGGTTAGCTAGTCAGGAAATAACAGGAAAATAAATTCTCTGGGGTTCCCAGCGTAAGATGGTTTAACATGAAGGAATTACAGTGACAGCCAGAAGACAAGCTAAAAAAACTAGAAAAAATTAGAAACAATGCAGAGAAGAGCTGAAATAGACCTCATCAATTTTTTCACTAGGTGTGCTCTATCCTACCAAAAAGTGTCCTTTTTGAAAACTCCAGTTTTTGTGGTGCGGGAAAAGACATTAACATTTCAAGACAGGAAAGAAAATACAAAAATTGATTTTGCACAGGCAAGAATCAACGTTAGTCTTCTGAGACTACTTTCCTGTAAGGCTATTGGCTAAAAAAATCCTACATTCCTAGCAGTTGTTCTGCAAATCTAGTAGCTGAAGAATAATTCTGACATTGCTTTGAGTCCAGCAGAAACAGCTGCAATCTCCAGACACAGTAGCAAACCAGAATACTCCCACTAAAGTAATTATTTTTATTATATCTTATTATATCTTATTTTCAAATGAAAAACACTTTCAAGGAAAAATGTATAATTGTCTATTTTCCTTATTAATTATGAAAATAAATTTTAAGTGGTTTAGGAAAGGATAAAAAAAATTCCTACTTTGTTCCTAACTTTTAAAAATTTTAATATTTTCATAAGCTATTAATTTATTAGATTGATTTTTTCAGTTTAAAAAGAAATAACAAATGCAATGAAAGAAAAAATAACAAAATTAATACTCAATATTTCTTTTTTTTTCATTTGGCTGTAAGATTTTAAACTGAGTTTTCATGATCTGATGAATTTTTAGCTGAACTCTGTAGAACAATTTTTAGCCTTTTATTGAACAGAAAATCTGTTTCAGAGAAAAGATATTGCTTAGTGTAAGACTACTGTTTCAGACTATGGGAACCAAATAATATTTAACTAGTTCAAACTTAAACTTGCCTCTGATTAAATAGAAAAGTCGTTTACAAATTTATCATCGCTGAAGTCTAAGTTTATCCATATAACTACAAATCTCCTCTTTCTCTAAGACTATAGACAGTGAATCTATAAAAGAAAGCATTTGTAATATCAAATTATTCATTTTATTAAAAACCCAACACACAGTGCTATCATATGCCAGCTGACTGCATTTCAAGGTGCTAGCATTCTTCACTGAGAGGCTTGCACCGCAAGTGCATATGCTGGTCTGTTTAATTTTATGAACATATTTGAACCAAATAAATCAGTAGAATGATAAACTGCAACTTTACCCTACCAAAAAAAAAAAAAAAGGCTTAAATGCCCTAGAACAAATAAAACATACAAATGTAACTTCCTCCACACTTCAATTTTATTCGTTCTTACTGCATTGAAGAATGAAAATAGGGTAGATTCTTATTGGAATAATAATACTCTACTTCTGAACAAGTCCAATTTTAGATAGTTTGACTGGCTGATTTATAAATTCAATTTCTAAACCAATTTTCTTTAAATTGTGAATAATATGAAATTCATGACTAAAAGGAAAGATTCTCACTCAGACCGCATTCGATTAAAGTGCAGCATTTGTCAAAAAGTGAGTCATCAACAGAGAGGAGACACACAGAGCTTACATTAAAAAAAATAAATCTTGTGTTCTGTGGTTTAAACCAATCTCTAGTTACAAAAGCCAGTATCTTATGCTTTTTTGAGTGATGTGATAATGGCTATTGTCATTAGTAAAATCAGTATTCTGAACTAAATGGATTTGGGATTTGATCCTTATAATAATTTTTAGTTTGGGGTTTTTTTTGCTTCCACATGTATGCATTTTTTCCCGCATGCAGTCAAGACCTATGCAGATAAACATTAAATGAGATAATTCAAAATAGTCATTTTAATCCACAAAGAGAAGTTCAGAGCTCTACGGACAGAATATGGGTTTATAATATATATCACACTGCTGTCATTTGCTGATAAAAACTGTACACTTATTCAGGGTTGCAGAACCTTCCTACCTGTCTTCCATGAAGATAGATAGGTGAATGGAGGGATGAGGACACAAAGGAAAGTGATTAATAAGGACTAGATTAACAAGCTGTTGCTTTTATATTCTTCATGCATGTATACTTACATATTCATTCACACAACTGAGGTCACCAACCTAGGAAATTCTTATTACTCCCCATACCTTGCTAGTAAAGCCAACAGCTTTACTACCAGCATATTCACTATAACCCTAATGTTCTCACTTGATCGCTGCATTATTGCTGAGATTTGGTGTAAGGGAAGGGTTGAATATTATCATGTGTGCTCAGATGCACAGACATGTGACTTCTGTTTGCCTTTGGAAACTTAAATCACCTGAGAAAGGTTTCTCTCTGAAAAGGTAAAATAGTTTTAGGGGGTTTATAAATGTACCTGTGGCCAAGTCACGGACTTGAAATGCACCTTTAGCAACATTTCACTGGACAGTCTGTTTCTGGCTTCTAGTAGTGTTAGAATAGAAGGTTTCGACATGAACAATATCCATTTAAGCCTTACGTGATGTAACTGAAAAAGTGCACTGAAGCTTTTCCTCCATTAGCAAAGAGAACAAGTGGTGTTCCTTGTACTACATAGGAAATAAGCAACATTCCTGTGGCACTCTCCACTCTCTTTCTTCATCTTAGAATAGATAGAAGAGTGCCTGGAGACTGTGCCCATGGAAACTCTATCACAATGTAAGGCAAGATCATTTTATCTTTGATTTTTTTCTGATCTTGCTTGGATTTTTGACTTTTTGTTGGGTAAAGTGACATTTTAAATGGTGTGGTAGGTTTTCTTTCTTTCAGAAAGAAATACTTGGAGGCTTACAAATGTATTATAATACTGTAAAGGAGTAAGGATTTTTAATATGTTACACATAAAGTTGAATTTAAGAATCCCTTTCAGACTATTTATTCAAATACATAAAATTATTCTTTTAATACAACTTCTTAAGAAAACACTTTTTGTTTAGTGCTCAGAAGAAAATCAGGTAGAGGGTTAGAGGGTTATAAGTTCTCAAAATCCATGGAAATAGGATACTTTTTTTCAGCCCTGAAACTCAGCAGAAATGCTTGCTACATGAAGTCTCAGATTCGCTTTTTTACGAAGTGTCTTTTACTTCAGTTTCTAAAGAATGCACCAGAAATAGTGACAATAAAAAAAAAGCTAGCCCTGATAGGCCTTAGGCACTCCTAAACCGAATAACCTGGACGGAGGAGATTAAAAGTGGTTGGTTATTAGGAAGTTCAGAGGAAACAAGAACTGCTGAAATGAATGTAGCCCAAAGCACTGTTAAACTTTAATGCTTTATGTGTGCATACAGCCTAAGACAAGATTAAAACTCCTGAGACTAACTTTTAGGTAACCAGCACTAACAGCCTAGCACAGCAGACTTAGGGTTCAAAGTCAGTCTTAGAAGCTGGGAAAATAGCTCTCTGCTGAGGTCAGCTGTGCCATGGGAACACAGCTATTAGTATTTCACACAATCAGGTTAAAACTGTCTTAGATACACCTAGACAAGTCATAATCAAATCTTCAGTGTGTAATAAATAAACCATTATTCTGAAATATATCTCACAAGAGAGGAATAACATTAGCTAACTTTAAATGATTCTACTGTACATCTTTGCATTTATATTAGCTACCTGATGTTACCTTTGTAGTCAAGTCTAGAAAAATAGGGCATAATTAATTCAGATTATTTTAGAAGTCTACTTTAGAATGAACTGAATCACAACACTGAAAGTGCCTGTTCCTTTCTATTTGCCAGGGAGGACATGGATTCTGATTCACGTCCTCATCAGCTATGTCTGCATGTAGTTCAGTGACTCCCATCTGCAATATCCAGCAGCTGTGAACAGCCAGATGATAACAGAGAAAATACACAGAAGTAGTAAAATACAGATCTTGACATATTTTTCATCTCTCAACGTGACCAGGTATTTCAGGAATACATTTTGACAGATACATTTTGCTTTCACTCCTGAAGAAGTATACAGGGAACATGCACCCAGATTTAATTGTGGTGTGGTCTAACACAATTATCATTTTCAGTGGTATTTGTATATTTATTTGAAAATTCAATGTCTCATGTGACCTAACCATCTTGATGTTCTCTTTGATCAAAAGAAATAAATAAGTGCATTTGGAAGTTACTCCCAAAAATGTTAGACATGCTTTAAAGGTCTCTACCATCTGTAGAGAGTCTAGTCAAATAACTCATATCAGTATACCACACTTTAGATAGCAATATTTGGGAAAGATTAATTCCTTCACTGGTTTTGGGTTGGGTTTTGTTGGTTTTTTGTTTGGTTTGGGGTGTTGGTGTTTGTTTGTGAGGTTTTTTTTGTTTTGTTTTGTTGGTTTTTTTTATAATATCTGTTTTTATCTTTTCAGAATCACAGAATCACAGAATCATTTAGGTTGGAAAAGAGCTCTAAAATCATTGAGTCCAAGCTTTGACCAATCACCACCTCCCTGGGTAGTCTATTCCAATGTTTAACATCCATTTCCATGAAGAAATTCCTCCTGATGTCCAACCTGAACCTCCCCTGGTGCAGCTTGAAGCCGTTTCCCGTCATGCTGTCACTAGCTGCCTGGGAGAAGAAGCTGACCCCCACTTAGCTAAAACCTCCTCTCAGGTGGTTGTAGAGAGTGAGAAGGTCTCCAACTTTTTTGAGTTGGGACCATACGACTTCCTTAAGCACAGAGTCATAAAATTTTACTTGCTTATAGCATTCCTTCGTGAGTTTTATATCTTTATCAACGTCCTTCATGACTTTTATATCTTTATCAACCTCCTTTATTTAAATATATGTATAATGTATCTGTAAACCTTTTGTTTCCGTTGTTGATAATACAATGATTGGAGCATTCACTATCCTTTAGAATAGTGTATTAGCACCTGAGCACTGAAAAAAAAGAGGATCTGATCATTAACATTCCAATGTTCAAGGACCTAGGAAGCCTGTGGAGAACTCTGACTGTGCTCTTCTCATTTTTCTTGAAGCTGATCACTGTCATGGTTGAAGAAAAAAAAAAAAAGGAGAGAAAGGGCTTTGAGGTATTAAACAAAGCTGATGAAATGATTTATTACTCTGCTTATTGGTACCAAATCAGTTTCCCACCTAAGAAACAGATAACAGTTCAACATCAACAGAGTTGAGCGCGTGAATGCTTAAGTTTTAGTGACTGTGAAGATCAAAGGACATTAAATGGGAAAAAAACCCAACACTATATCAAAGCTATAATCTTAAATATCCTATTAAGAATATTGGTTAATAAGAATTCAGCAGCAACAAACCTAATGGCTAAAACATCTGAGTCAACCTATTTTTGGCACTATACAAGATCTTTACAAATTGCTATTCATGTTATTCATCAACACTTGTTTTTCTTTACATTAATTTTATCTATAAGTACATTAATTAGCAGTAGGCAATTACAAAGAACATAACTCTGCCTTAAAACATTATGCTTATGAGAAATAACTGGAGAGAATTGGAAAGTTTACATCAAAATTATTTTCCTCAAGCATGCCAAATATTTAGATAAATTCATTTATTCTGATGAAACTTCATTTGACTAAAAGGACCTGAAAGAAATACTGTACATATTGAAATATTCTCCTTTCATATTTATGGAATGAAATATTTCTGGAATGAGGAATACAAAACTGGAACTTCAGAAATGCATAATTTTTCTGGTTTATATTAAACACTTGCTTTAGAACCAGATGAGTAAATCTTCAGAGAGACCTGCTTTTTGCCATTGATTACAGAAGCATGATAGACGAATGAGTCAGATTTATATGTTTATGGTTGGCTAGGTGAATCACTCTCTTATTTTTGGTATTCTAGGACACTAAGTCTTGGTTTTTGTTTTTTTTTTATGTTACATTGAGAATCATAGAATCATAGAATCAAGTCATCAAGTCATCAAGCGAGATCATCAAGTCCAACCCTTGATCCAACACTGCCATGGTCACTAGACCATGGCACTAAGTGCCACATCCAGTCTCATCTTAAAAACCTCCAGGGACGGTGAATCCACCACTTCCCTGGGCACCCCATTCCAATGCCTGATTACTCTCTCTGTAAAAATTTTTCTCCTAATATTCGATGTAAACCTCCCCTGGCAGAGCTTAAGACCGTGCCCTCTTGTCCTACTGATGGTTGCCTGGGAGAAGAGACCAATCCCCACCTGGGTACAACCTCCTTTCAGGTGGTTGTACAGAGTGATGAGGTCTCCACTGAGCCTCCTCTTCTCCAGGCTAAACAACCCCCCAGCTCTCTCAGCCTCTCTTCATAGGACTTGTGCTCCAGTCCCTTCATCAGCCTCATTGCTCTTCTCTGGTACTGCTCCAGCACCTCAATATCCTTCCTGAACTGAGGGGCCCAGAACTGGACACAGCACTCAAGGTGTGGCCTCACCAGCGCTGAGTACAGCGGAAGAATCATTTCCCTGGTCCTGCTGGCCACACTGTTCCTGTGATTCTATGATTCTATTAAAACATTTCACAAAATGCAATGTCTAATTGTGAGTTCATTGCTTTCCAGACACTGGTCCTGCATACACTGAAATTCTTCATGCTATATTGGCCTCCATAGAATTGAAAGTGCTAAGTACAATATGCTATGGAGCTTTCCACATTTGATTTTGGATTTTAATGTAGGAAATCTCTTAATCGTGTATGAAATGAAAGAACCACCCACCCAGTCTCACTAAAGTTAAGATTCCCACTTGCAAGTATTGAGCTACACATATGGGTTAAGGTTATGATCTTCACCTAAGATAAATCAGTGTGGCTTCTTTTAATTCAACAGAACTAGGCCTCATCTAATGATCTGCCAGCTTTCACTTTTTTACTGAGGATATGAGCTCAATTTAGTATGTTCTACTTTGAGAATAATTCCATTCCTTTTTTCCAGAAATTAGTTAATAAATTTGAAAGTTTTTGCTGGTTTTTAATTATTCCAGTTAATTGTAATTTTTTTTCTTATTCACCCTTTGTAAGTATAATATCCCATAATAAATGTGTACTTAAAAAAAATAAAACAAGCATACATATTGGTAATTTTCACAACATTCTCATTGAGTGTTGTGCTTACTTGGAATGTACAATGGGTAGATTGGATCTGATCCTAACACAGAGCATGTGTCATTTAGGCCATAATGTAGGATTTTGACCTGGATAATCCTAACAAAATTAGGACACATAGATGCAAGAGTATCATCAGATAGGCAGTGATTTACCGTTCAGCTGTTGGTTGTGCTTCCACGTCCACACAATCACTTCTCCTCCATCTGCTTTTCCAATGTGAAGTGAAAGGCATTATTATACCCACCGGATAGTTTAGTTAATAAAAGGTGCTAAACTGAATCATTTAGTTTTGGATTCGAATAGGAAAAAAATCACAAGCAGTACTGCTCTTGACATACTAATTAACATAGTGTGTCCCAGCCATATGTGTATTTTGCCATCTTTTTTTAAAACCCAAAGTCAAATAGGTTAGCTTAATAAATAACAGCTATTTGATGGGATTTTTGCATGGAGAGAAGTGTTCACTATCACCACTCTTAGGTAGCAGGACAGGACCAAGAGCATTATCTGTCACACAGTCTTACTCTGATGTATCAGTTTTTCCTGACAGTTGGTAGTTGCAGGACCTGAGGATCCAAATGAAAATCTGGGTCAAGGACATTAAATATGTAAATGAACAGTGAATTTAAGTACAGATTCAGGGTTAAATACCTGATTGTTTTCTGTTAATTACAAATAAGAATAAAATGGCAAAGTAAAAATACCCTTCAGCAACTTTTTGTTTGAGTACGCTATTTAGATTGCAAGTGGTAGTAATTTGTTCCTGCTCATTTTATACTACGGAAGAGTAGATGGATTGACAAACTACCAGACAATGGAGAAACATTTTTCATTCATAAAGTTCTTTCCTGACTTTTCCCCTCTGAGTTTCCTTTAACTAGTGATCTTCAGATCATCGCTCCCAAACCAATTCATTAAATTGTTGTAGAAAATGTTTAGCAATACATTTCCAAATTCGCTCATATGATCCTACAGCAGGGAAATGTATGGGTATATTTGCATGAACAGTGAGAACAATAATCCAAAAACTAGAATGTCAGGAGAGAGAAAGGAAATCTCATGGAATTGCTTCGATTTATTCTATGCCAAGAAGTGAAAAACAAACTTCACAGAACTGAAGCTAATTCAAACAAAAGAGTGTCATTGCTACATGAAGCTGATGAATGTTGTTTGCTCTGTGTATCATGATTTATAGATAATGAGCATACATAGATTTTGAATGTAGAATTTACACTGTGGAAAAATAAACTATTGTAGCTGGGAATGGAAATAAAGTAAGGTTACAATCTAGCAAAATTAGTGTGAAACAATAATGTCTATGTAATGTAGCAACCAGAAAGCAAAATCTGCGGTTTTACTCTATGTACTGCCAGATTTTAAGAGCACCTAGACAAACATTTTCACACATGAGAGGGAGAAGGAAAGGGATTACTTTCATATCTCAGTGTTGACATCAGATACTTATCCTGCCTTTTACACGTTGCCATCTTTGAGATTTGATTTTTCTCACAGTTTGCACGACAGCATTTGTGCACATGCAATTCCATGGCACATTCAGCCATCAACAAGCCTTATTTTGATCGATTTACAAGAACTGATATTGCTATAAGAGCACTAAAGGCAGTGTGGAAGAGTTTAAATGAAAATTGTACTTCAGAAGCCACGAAAACTGCTCCCTAGTGTCCAGTAGCTTTTATGAGCCTTTGCAAATAGGCAGTAGGACTGTTAACAGACCATGATGATGTAAAAAACATATTGTATAATACAACTATTTTATGTTAAAGCAAGTATATAACTCATTTCTATACACTCTTAATTGATAGTGCTTTAGTTTTTATGGAAAATGGAAGTGTTGAGAACAAATATATGCTATTCTGTTGTATGCTAACTTCTGCTAAGCACATAGGGAAATTTATAAATAAAAGTTCTCAATTACAGTAAAAGTGTCAATACACCTTCTGCGCAGGCTGTGAAATGTAAAATATCTTTTCAGGTCATCTCTTTTTATCATATATAAGAAAAAAATACTGTGTTCATTCTGAAGTTCTTGAAATACTTTTATAGTTATCATAAATAACTAGTCTCTCAGTTTTGAGATCGGAAAGAATTTACTGTTAACAAGATCATGTGTTTAAAAGGAGACCTCTGCAGTAAATCAGACTGGTACTACATATGGACAAAAACTTTTTAAAGTGGATTTTGTGACAGCAAGTCTCTTGAAACAGTCTAAAGTCTAGAAAAATGATTGATTGATTTGAAACAACCCCCTTTGAAGTATCAACTTGCTTTTCACATTTAAGTTTTAATAACCAAGTAAAAACTTTATATAACAAGTGGAATAAATTGATATGTAGAAAAACATTCAAATTACAGCTAGCTGCCGTTATAGCTACATAAACCAATCTTGCAGCTCTTTAAAGGAAATCTTTTTAAAATATAGTCTGTGATCTCATGCCTTCCCTTTATTCAGGACGGAAAAAAGTGGGTGCACTAGGACATGAACTCTCCCTGGTTCTGCAACAACTTGTCCTTATCTCACGTTACCAGAATCTACGCGTGTCCTTTCAGGTGGTAGAATCTCTTCAACTTAACGCACTTGTTGATTTTACACACTATGATTCTTTTCATTTAAACGTATGGCACTTAAGACTGCAGAAACTGAACACATTTTGAAGTTGAATACATTTAGCCTGCTCTCCCATACAAAGTAGGGAAATGCCATGATAGCCCTCTAAAACAGAAAGAAATTCATCAGAGAGAGAAAGAAAGGCTAAAGAAGGACTTTAAGTATAGTTTTGCCATGCAGAGGTGACTTGTATGATTCAGTCAGTCCTGCACTCCTGGCACCTTGTTCAGAGATGGTTATGGAAAGACCCTGTTGCTTTGCCTTGGCATTCACCACTGGAGATGTGTAAAAATCTAATGTAAGAGAGAGAGTCAGAAAGAATTGTATGCATAAATCTTTAACATATAATGCAGTAAATATAGTATTAATCAAGACCATCTAAACCTGAAAAAGCATTTGCTGGTTAACCTCTCCCTTCATTTTCTCAGGGACATGGATCTCTCCTTACTGTTACTTTACCATAAAATTTTCTTTCTTCACAAACTTACCTCCGTTTCTGCCTGTCTCTTACGCTGCAGTAGTGTGGTATTGTGTTTCAATGAAAAAGCCCTATATTTCAGCTTTATTATATTGAAAGCAGTAAAGCATTGATAAGGCCAGTCTGCAAGGGTAGTTGAGGTGTTCAAATTTGCATACTACAGCCATGAGAATTACTTGGGAGGTGTTTTCTCCCCTTATTTGTCTGCCTAATAAAAATACAGAGGTAGTTTTATAGGTTAAGGTAAAAGTAAGATGCCTATGCTAGGGTGACATAGCAGATAAACCAGGATTTTCAGGGTTACAGCTTCTGGTTTAAGCACTTCATATCAATCTAAGTGTCAGTTCATCAGTCTGACTTTTTTTTTTTTTTTTTTTTTTTTAAGTCTAGCCCTAGGAGAGATCACAATGTACAGTTTTCAAGAAAGGTATTGTAATTATTATGATGGGCATAAATTGCTAATTTTCCCTGACGTAATCCTGTTGCTCAACATCAAAGGCAGCAAATAAATGAAAAAGTTGAAAAAAAAGATGAATGAGCATATCACTGCATCAATCTTGTTTGCAGCCAACTGAGCTCCACACAAACAGGAAAATTCATTTTAGGATTTGGCTTATGTAACCCATGTATTCACATGGATCCCACATAAGAACTTGCAATTTGCTGCTTCATCTGATTTGGACTTTTTGGAAATGATTATATTTTCCTGACTCTTCCTGTCAGATCTTAATTGTAGGGTTGTTAGAGAGATAAATGTTAATTATGAATGCTCTCTGCTGTCCTCGTTTCCCTCTTCCCCTCATCCTATTCTGATTAATCAAATTTTCATTCTGGTTTAATTATTGTGCTACCATTTGACACTACTTCTCTAGTAAAAAAAAAAGAAACAAAACCAATCTCACACCTTTCCCAAATAAATCAGACTTAGCCTACCTTAGTAAAGTAACATCAATTAAAAATATAGTCACTTTGAAAATTGGGTACAATTTCCGCTGTTCTGGCTATATTTTCTAGGTTTTGAAGTGGTACAGGTACAGTTTCCTGTTTTATTTTCCTTTTTTTCCATGGGAGAACTTTGAATCTCACCTTCCCACACTGAATGCATCAAATATAGCTCAACCATCTGTATGTGCCAGCAGGTGTAGTCAGCTGTAAGACCACCCAGTATGAATGGTCTGCCTTATAAAACATTCATGCCATTGCTGCATCAGAGCTCTCACAAGCTAAGATGTTAATAGGCCTTCAGACAGTCTTGTAAATCATTTTGCTGCACATTTTAATGAAGTAAAAACCCATCAATATGATTGCACAGTCAGAGTGGCTGTGAGCTCTGATTTCAAGAATAAGGCCATAAAATTTGCTGTGTATTTGCTGTGTAAAGAAAAGACTGACCCAAATCTACAGCTGGGATGGGAAGACTATGAGTTTTCACAAAAGCAGCCAAGTAAGAGGCAACAGGCAGCAAAGCACAGCTTTCTAAAGCACACCCCACTGGTTACTGACAATGTGAGCCTTCCTGAGCAAATGAAGTGCGTGAGTTGGTATTAAATTTATTTTTTTGAAGACTGAATTCCTGTGCCTGGTTTGGTTCCAAAATTAAATCCCTCACACTGTCTTCTGTTTAGCTAATCTTTGCTGCTTCACTGCTGCTACTTGTCAAGTGCCAGCTAAGCCCCAGTGTCCTCCAATATGAGTATTGTATCTTCTGCAGCAAATCACCTGTTTCAGCTGAGGCAAGAAGCAAAACCTGAACTACTATTTATTGTTGTTAGTTAGTTCACTTTTTATTACATGAGACTTCTGTATAAAGCAGACATTTTCCTTCACTACTTTGTAGGCTTTTGGCAGAGAGGTGACAAGCTCTTCCCTATGTATGTAATAAATCTTGATGGGGGAAGGCAGCACACAGTAAATAGTGATATGTCCCTGTCCTCACTCCCTTTTATCTGGGATTAATGCCTGACTTCATGGTTTATGCTGAAAAAGAACATACACATATAGCTAGGATTTCCAAACATAACCCCCTAAAGCACCAAAATATTTTTAGAACATACTCTCTACCATCCCTCTGCTGTTAGTGGCTGTGTCACAGCATAGTTATGGGAGAGGTTGGTTGTGTGCTGACTTGTTGAATTAAGGGGAAAATCTGACATTTCAGTAACTTTTCTGGAGCATCAGTCCAGCATCTCAACCCCAGAACTGTCTCTGTTCCACTCCTGAAGAAAATGTCTTAAATGTTCCCATGCTTTCATGGTGTTGTGAGTTTTACCTTCAACTGTGGTGTTAAAATTTGTTTAAACTCCACACAGTTCAGTGGTTTTGCACTGAAGTTAGCTTTTAACACAGTCTCACACATCTGCTTGCCAGCCTCTGTGTAATACAACCTAGCTTTCTGTGTCTTGTCAGAGTCCTTAATTAACCTCCCCTTGCTGCAGTCTGACAGGATGTGTGACACCTTGTAACTGCTATGAAGATATGATGAGTTGCTTGTTCCACAATTCATGATAAAAATACTGACTGTTGGCAATTGGGCCTGGCTAGGCGTTATTGTTTTAGTTTAGATTGGTGCCAAGGGACTCATGAACGTGAATAAACAACTGCTCTGATGAGGTGATGCTACTGGCACAGTTCTGACTGTTTCATCACCAAGTACTCTACCCAGGACAAATGTACTGAAATATTCAAATCCTGCAAGTATTTATGCTTTAGCCTTTCTATGTGCTTCTACAGGTGGGATAGTGAGAGATAATGAGGAACAGTTTTCAAAGAAGGAAGAAAATTACAGTGTCGAGTCAGAAGAAGCATTTAAAAATATAGATATGTGCATTGTGCATGATTAACAAATATTTAGTAAGGCATTTATGGATTTACACCCAGCAAACTGAGAATATATTCTTACTTGAAGTTGGGTAGGTAGTACCTAGGTCTGAAATTAACTGACCTATTTTATTTCTAATCTTTTCACTATCCTAACCCTGTAATAGTTTTAAATAATTTCAGTATCATGCATTTCCATGATGCAAACTCTAATTTAAACACCTATCTTGTGCATATGCTCTCTTATCCTTTCTAAAGTTTTTCTTCTTCCTTCTTTGGCATCTTATATTCAGCTTTGCAGTTCATCATTTTTCTGTCTCCTCTACTGACAAACCTTGACTTTTCTGTCCTTGTCAAATGAAACTTGTACTCCATTTGTCCACTGCCATTTTCTGTTGTTCTTCCTTTTCTTCCAATGACAGTTTTATAGTACCTCAATTAGAATGTCTCAGTAGCAAAGTAGCTAAAACAGCATTTAAGGACTGCACAGCAAAATGTGCTGTCACCTAAATACTTACGTGGTCCTGAGACATTTAAGAAACAAAACAGTGTTGTGAACTGAAAGCAAATAGCTTTCATTTGAAACTCGAAAAGCAGAAACTTTTTCCTTGATTTTTCTTGCACCCTGAAAATAATGTTTCCACGACTAGGTACAATTTCATATGGATATAAATATGTGTTTTGTGCAAACATTAATGAAGATGAAACTTCAGATTTTAATGTGAAATAATAAATGAAAACGAGTGATTACAATTTATAGTGGTAAGACTGGAAGCAGATGGACAGCCATGTGGTACATTTCACATTGCTTTCTGCAGCACCCTTTCTGCCGGCATTTGTTTTGGCAACAGCAAAAATGACAAACTAATAATATTTGTAATATTTCACAAGATGTGAAAGCAAAGGTGTCACTTGATTGTGAGGACAAAACTGTCTTTCACAGGTAGTCGTAGGCATCTTATCTTCAGGGATTGTATCTAAACTGTGGCTTCAAAGCTTGAAGGAAAAAATGCATCTTCCCAGTAACATTTCCTGCCCTGACCAACTGAATCAACTGCCTCAGTTATATGAAACATACCTTTTGTTTTACTCTAAACTCTCTAAATAATATGGACCAGATATGACAGAATAAAGGGGTTCTATATGCTGCTTACAGGTTCTCTATGCTGCTTACCCAGGAGGGGGAAGAAGAACTAGGAAATAAAAAATCAACGAACTGACAAACTAAACTAAACTGGGATCTAAGGGTAAGAATTTGTCACTTGTAAGTTGTTATGTTCCCTGCTAAAATGAAACAGAAGAAAGGAAAAAGGTGCTTCTAGGATGGAGCAAGAATGTACTACACATTAAAATTGGTGCTACCTATAGTTTGCTATGTATAAGGTCTTCGATTTGAAATGTTTCATACATTAAGAAGTCGATAGCTTTGTCATAGGATGAAACCTACCCAAAGCACCACTCAGACAAAATGAAGTCTATGTCTGCCAACTCCAACTGGTTTGGTGATTCTGATGTGCACTGAAAGAAAGCAGCACAGATAATTATCATGATGGAGGCTTACCAGAAAATCCTGCTAGATGAGATGAACTACATCTGCCCTCCTGTAATGGTTTTGATACGCACTGAAATCAGAGATAAGTTGTTAAACACAATGCGTTCTGGTAACACATTTGGGGACAAGCTCAGAAGACTGCTACCTCAGGTAGTCCACTGCTAATGGACTTTAGAAAGAGTGCAAGTCAATCAGACTGGGAATAGGTGACCAGTAAGATTATTGGTGAGTGATGTTGACAATATAACTTAAAATCAAAAGTATAAGCAACAGTAGTCCCTCAGTGAGGACAGGTACGCAGATGTCCACTACCCTGCAGTAGGCCAAGGACAACAATCCTGGGCTAGGATGGTCACCTGTACAGAGACACTTCCCTCTCAACTCAGGTACCCAAGGAGACTGGGTGCTCAAAGGTGAGAGGCACACCCAGACCCTGTAAAAGGGGCCTTAACTGCTATGTGACCTGTGTGCAGCAGGACAGGTCTCCAGATTGCTACACATATCCACCTTAGAAAATGAACTGTAAATTGACTGGTTCTGCTCCTGCAGTTACTACCACACCATCTCACATCCACCCCTCTAATGACAAGCCTAAATAATAGCATGTCTGCTGATAAATGTGATTTTGTCAAGAGGGAGGGATTTTTTTATTTTTTAACCTCCCCTAATCTTTTACCTGGAGAGTAACGAAGATAAAGACAAGAGAATCCAGATGAAGTTTTTAATGTATTGCCATCCCGACAGAGGGAAATGGGGCCACCAGTCTCTCCCAACTTAGCATTCAGTGTTGTATGCTACACATTTCCAAACAGGAGAGAGGATTCAGGGTTTAGTGAAGCTTCTACAATATCTGTTCAGTAAAACTCCATAAAAATCTTTCTCACATCTTCAGTGACAGAAGTTGCTTTGAAGTGGAAGGATGACATAGCTTTCAGTCTTCACTTGGTTCAGATCCTCATGTTTCCTGAAGCTCCAAAGATGAGTTATGCCATTTGAGAGTTCACAGAAATGCATTGGAGTGAAAGGAAAGACTTCAGCTGAAGTGGTCTGAATTTGGAATTTGTACTCCAAGAAATTTTATTTCTTAAAACAGGCTTTTGTTTTGTATTGGAACAAAGTGGAAAGATTCTCCCTTCTAATTTAATTACTAGTAAGCAACTATGCAATTTCTTCAGACTTCCCATGTTTTTTCCTCCTTTCTCTTCACATTTTTTCTCCTTGTTCAGTTACTCACTACAAGGGGCCAATGTTTATATTATGTTATACATTATTTGTCACATTACCAAATTCCAATAATAAAATCCCTGGATTAGAAGCTTTGTCACTTTATGTCATTTTGTGTTTTAGGAAGCAGATGGTGGACCTGTCAGACTGTCACTTCTTCTGAATCACTGATGATGTCTCTTTAGATTGAGGGTCATTTAAAAAGAGAATTTGCTACTTACAGGAGGTGTCTTTATTGTGACTGTACGATAACGGCTTATTTTTTGGTACCCGCTGCAAGAGATAATACATAACCCAAATAAAAATTATCTGGATAAGATTTTTTTCATTTATTTGAAATCCTTTTTCTTGCTATTGAGCACTGAAACATGGTTTGCAGTCTATATACCACTTTTCCATGTTTAGTCTCATTTAACAAGTAAAGTAACCTTATTTATTCTTTTATTTGTAAATTGTTTCAGAAGAAATCTCCCAATGTCATCTACAAGTCATGGGAAGTAGTCAAATTAATGCGATTTGCTGAAACTTTCAAAGTAATTAGCATCAACACTTTCCCCATTACACTGTAACATATCAACATATTAAATCTAAATTAGATGTCAATATAACTTCAAATTCAATCAGTATGAAGTCTTCATTTGATTTCATTGATAGCTTCTTGCTATATAAGTAGTAATAACATTCTGCTGCTACTCCTTATTAACACAAACAAATTAAATTCAACTTTCAGAAAATAGTCTTATCGTTTAGATCATAGGGAAAAGCCACAAAAATTGCAATTTAATCATACTGACATCCAAAATAAAACAAACTATGGTTTGAAATTCAAGTATTAAAAACTATGCTTATGATACCTTCTATAGGAATACTATGATGTAATCATATTTTGAATATAATGTTGCTATTATGTACTTGCTTTACTTGATTGTTACCTGAGAAAAAATTTGCCACATGAATATATATTTGATTTATAGAAATATTTTTATTTGTTTTTGTAAACTCTTACTGGTTTTTTTTTTCTTAAATGCAGCCTGATTTGGTCTTAGGATCAACTTCCAAGTCAAATGCCAATAGAAAGGAATCAAAAATATATCACACAGTGTAGCCCATTTAAACATTTAACAATGGTGTAAAGAGAGAAGGTTTCAAAATATGTATTTTAAAATTCTCACTGTTATCTTCCATACTCCATTCTGTGTGTCTGACAGGATCTTGCATGTTGCTTGCTATTTATAATGTGTATTATAGTTCATCCAATTGTTACTTTTTGTGAGTATTCCAAATATGAGAAAATGGAATTTTTCTGCCTGTTGTTTCAGAACTTTGACCAGTTTTAGGATGACTGTTTGCATAAACAAACTTTGATCATAAGGGTTCATTCTATTCTTTTATTAAAAGCAAACAAACAAGAAAACCCCACCCAAACCAAAAACTAAATAGAAGAAAAAACACCAAATCCCAGGCTATAGGAGCAGGATTGTTAGGAACGAACAATACTTCTCTCTATATCTCAATATTGAAAATATAATAGGATAAATTATCTTTAAAAAGACAAAGAGCAAGGCAGTTGGGATGGTGGGGAAATGTCTAAATAACACGTATATGAATTTAAATTCCGTTCATCAGTAGTCAGTTCTATAAATAAGGAGACCCTGGGTAATTTTTTTTGCTAAGGCTTAAATTTAGCACACTAATCTGCTTCAATATGCAAGACACTGTAATAATGAAAGAAATGTCCTGCTTGTGAAAGTTTCTGTTAGGGTTGGAGAAACTGGAGGAAGAAGCTAACATAGTTTTTCGGAGGTGAGTAATCCATGTGTCTTTAAAGTTTCTGCTACCAAAATGTTACAAACAGCACTTGGTAGCAGAAACTTTAAACACACCTCAATGGTTATTTGAAGGTATCACCTCAGAACTAAACCAAAATAAAACATAAAACCCCTGAAGCAATTTTTAAGCGTGTAATTTTTAAGCGTGAAATCCTTAAATGAATTACAGTAATTCACCCGTGGATAAAACCTTTTGTTCTACCAGAACTCACAAAGTCATTTTGTTGTAAGTCAGGGGGACACATCTGTCTGGTGAATTGCAGCGAACACAGAGCCTCTGTAACAACCCAAAAGTGACAGACTCTCAGATATGACTCTGGATTGCACAGATGAGGAGGCTGCTTGCACAGTGAGAAGAAGAGAGGAGTCTGGATAAAGAAATTTCGCAAAATACAGGATTGTTGCTGTTCTTTGATTTTTTTTATAAAGGGAAAATCTTTGTCTTTTATTCCTAATCTTGAAGCCTTTGGTCTTACCAATTTAAAAGAAGTCTCTTTCACAAGATCATACACCCAATCTGCCATAGCCGCTATGATTCTTCATCAGTCCAGTGTAAAACTGCATTACATCTCCACATCAGTTATCTACCTTCTAGAAAGCAACAAAGCAGTAATATTTAAACCAATTTTGTCTTCAACCTTCAGTTACTTAGAAATACGACAACCATGCATGATAAGATCACTAATAGGGCATATAATATCAAAAGTAAGTATTAGCTATGCTGATATGCTGACCTGAGAGAGCCACTAAGGAGTCCACTTGCCATGAATATGTTCAATCCCTTTTATGAATGTTTGGCCTCCTAAACATTCTATGGTAATGAATATACAGTGCATCTGAACCAGCTATACAGACTCTTACCATAACCATACAATTCAGGATGCAATTCACCTCAATCTGAACTAGATTTCTAAAACAAATTCCTATTTCACTCCACTGGTCATGGAGGATGGTTAAACCTAGGAGATATCTCCCTAAATCCAGATTTATTTTTGTGAGATCCTGAGGCATCTCACTTGGCACAAAGCACTTTTGAGGCTCTGGTCATCATTTGATGGAGGAGGACTGCAATGCTAAGAGGTTCATCTTCAAGGTGGGCATAAATGAACCCATCTTGCATGAACATACATCATCCCTTTCTGATCTTTTTGTTTCCACAGCAGCCTGCAACATTACAGAATACCAAAAATTAATTAGGAAAAAAATTCAGACGATAAACTGAACAAAATCAAAAGTCTCTCACATAAAAATTCTTCCCCTTTTTATGAGAGCTTTTACCGTAATTATTTCACTTGATACCCTCACTGTCTGCATATAGATTTAGAACATATATATGTTCTAAGTTGTTTTCAATAGAGTGACCAGAATTGCATGCCATTATATTAACCTTAGGCACCACAGGGATTTATGCAGTAAAATAAAACCACCTGGTTTGGCTCCATTTCTTTTCTAGTAATTTGAAATATCTCTGCCATTTTCAGGTGTTAGTGTTCAGAGAACAGATGCTTTCAGGGAAGTATTCACAGTGGTTGAGAGACCTTGTTCACAAGAGGTAATGATCTAGAGACTGCTGATGTGCAAACATAGTTTAGGTTGTTAAAGTTGGTTTTCCCCCGTCTGCACATTATTTTGCATTGCTGACAATGTTACATCCGTCATTTTATTGCTAGAGATTCTATATTGGAAGTTTTAGCTATGACTGTCCTAAACTTTTTGTACCATCTACGGATTCTACAGTTCACTGCAATTTTCAAACTGATTAAGGAGAATAGAAAGAAAATAAATAAAATCAGCCTCTTCCTACAGTTGTTAAAGGGCAACTGGTTCACCAGTGTAGTGGGTTGACCCTGGCCAGATACCAGGTACCCACTAAAGCCTCTCTCTCACTCTCCCTCTGCAACTGGACAGAGGAGAGAGAAAAAAAACCAGCTAAGAATCCATGAGTAGAGATAAGAGCAGGGAGAGGTCAGTGACTGATTACCTTCATGGGCAAAACAAGACTCAAAGTAGGGATAGTACTTATATTTATTACTAACAGGATAAGACCCAAAGAGTGAGAAATAAAACAGTCTCAAAAATACCTTCTCCCCACCTCTCCTTCCTTCCATGTTCTCCCTCCTTCCCCCCCAGCAGTGCAGGGGGATGGGGAATGGGGGTTACGGTCAGTTGTTGTTTCTGCCGCTGCTCAGGGAGAGGAGTCCTTCTCCTCCTCCCAGGGGGTCCCTCCCACAGGACACAGTCCTTGATGGACCTCTCAGATGTGAGTCCATCCCTCGGGCAGCAGTTCTTCCCAAGCTGCTGTCCCGTGGGTCACTCCTCCATGGGGTACATGGTACAGCTTCATGAATGAGCTGTACCAGCGTGGGTCCCCCACAGAGGCCACAAATCCTACCCAGGAAAAGTCTGCTCCAGCGTGGGCTTCCCTCTCCAGGGGCTGCAGGTCTCTGGCAGGACCTACTCCATCCTGGGCCTCCCACGGGGTCACAGCCTCCTTCATGCACCCACCTGCTCCAGCATGGGCTCCTCCATGGGCTGCAGGTGGGTCTCTGCACCCCGATGGTCCTCCATGGGCGGCAGGGGCACAGCTGCTCCACCATGGGCTGCACCACGGGCTGCAGGGGCCTCACCTGGAGCACCTCCCACCCCTCCTTCTGCACTGACCTTGGTGTCTATGTTGTTATTCCCATGTTCTCACTCCGCTCTTCCCTGGTTGGAATTTTTTCTGCACAACAAACTTCTGTTCTTAAATATGTTATCACAGAGGTGTTACTATTACTTCTAATTGGCTCGGCCTTGGCCAGCAGCATGAAGTCCATCCTGGAACAGTGTAGTGGTTTAGTCTACACCTTCCTGGCAACCACATCGAAACTAGGGAAGTGGCCATATTCCAGTATGTCACTCTATTTCTTTACGTAAACAGAAGTATTAATACAAGGGGAATGTTAGAGGTCAGACCTCTTCCACTGGGGTTGGAGACGAGAGGCAGCCCCGCTGAGCTCCTGGTATCAGAGTATAGGCTGTGGGAGGAGGTGGTGTTGGCGCGGTTCTGCTTTCTCAAGGAAAGTATTAAGATTCTTTTGTTTGCTAGCTCTCTATTAGCTGTGTATATCTGCACACACCGTTTTTTCTATTTTGGTTTTAGGGTGTTGGGGTTTTCTTTCTTATATGTAAATAGTTTTTGTAATTGTATATAAGTCTGAATTTATATATACCGCTTTAGTTCAATTTATCAGGTCCTTTGGTTTTTTCCCCCTCTTCCTTTTCCTTGAATAGAGGGGAGGGGGCCTTTGCTGTGGATCTGGGGACTTGGTGGGGAGCCAAATCCAAACAGCTACAAGCCGGCTGGCATTGGCTCCACAGAACAGGGGAAGCTTCTAGCAGCTTCTAACAGAAGCCACCCCTGTAGCTACCAGATCCCAGCCACAGAAACCAGAAACCAATTACAACTGGCAATAATGACTTTGAAAAAAACAATATCATTCTATCACTTTGTTGCTGTTTTATGAAGCTCCTGTAAGCCTTGCCACACAGGTGTTTTTTTGATCTTTTTTTTCCTCCTTTATAAAAGAGGACATAATTTCTCTGTAGGTCAAAGGGTCCACACAAGCACCAATTCGCATCACCACGCAGCATAGATGTAGCCCTACTTCAATCTCTTATTTCCATGTCTCTAGAATTCTTACAGGAATTCAGCTGTACTTGGACTCTTGTAAGAAATTATCTGTAGCCCAGTGAGGTAATATAACATATCTCCTTGCACACATTTTTAATCTTCTTTTTTTCTTAACATGCACAATTCCATTAAACATATTCTAGGATTCCCAAAAGATTTCCAAATCAATGTTGCTTTAGTATTGAATATTCACTTGTCTTTGCACAACTTTATATATATATACAGGTAAATTTCAAGAGCATGTTGGAGGTCTTTCATTTTTATTTATAAATTATAATATTAATAATCATGGAGAGTGGCATCTTGATGACTGTTAATATATGCTTCTTCCTATTTGTTCTAATGAGGTAGCTAAATTCAAAATTAAGTGCACACTTTTTCCCAAAAAGTGGTAGAACACATAAAAACTCTTCATTCTGTGCCTCGAATAGTACATGCTGTAAAGTAACATTTGCAATATATTTAGAGTTATTATTGGAAAAATTGAAGCACATAAGCACTCACTAAACATAAAAGTTTAAAAGAAAGCAGAAAAAAATAATGTAAAAAGATAAATGTGTGGTCCCTGAGATTAGATACAGAGAGTCTGCAGAACTAAAATGAATTAAATCAACCTTGGGATAAATACTGCTATTACCTAGACTCAACTATAAAAATTGTTGTGTGCTCAGAGAACGATCTTAAAAAAAAGCCAGTCATATTCCATATTGTCAGAGGTACAGTCTGAGCAATCAAGAGAGAAAATGGAAAGATCATTTGTTCACAGCTTTGGTGAGAATCCCATAGCAAAATTGTCCTCAGCTAACAAATTTCTAATACAGTGTTTTCTGTGAGTCAGTAAAATCCTACTGAAAAAGACAGCTTTTTCATTGTTAGATATCTTTAGCTTCCCAGTGGATCAAGGATTTTAGATGATTCTTATTCAGAGACTTAGGAGATCCTGAAATGCCTTTGAAATCTAAATAAAGACATTATATGAATCATAATGGGTCTTAATGCTTATTTTAATTCATGGTAATCATCAAATTGCTAATAATGAAGCACACAGGAGTAAAAAATCTTTAAAAAAAGAGGTATCATCTGTATTTGAAAAAGCTTTTATGTACTACCACCATATGAAAATCATGAAATACCTATCCTAAGACAGAAATGGGATAGCATTTATTAAACAAAAATATTTTAAGCTCAAAGATACAAAAATACAAGCACAAAGAACTTGTAGCTAAGCACTTGTCCCCTTTCTGACCAAAGAGCCATTTTATACCATTCTGAGACACTTCAGCTTAAGACTGATCATCTCAAAATATCATGGTATGTTCCTTTGGACAGCTGATGATGCAAAGCATATCCCTCTCTTTCTGAGGTTTTGTTCTTGAAATCCTAAATATTATTCCCCTTTCTAGACAAATCACATGTATTCTAATTAACCAACTTCCATTTCATCTCAGACATGAGTCAATCTCTGTTCAGTCTGTGTTTCTTTATCAAGTAAGGAAAAATACAAGAAGAAATTTCACTGTTGGAGTTTAATGATACATTTTTCCCTCCTATTGTCTTAAAACAGCCTTGCCTTAAGATTCAGACTCATGGGTTTTTCTCACATTCACCCAGAGAAGCTAACCCCTCCTTAAACTGCTTCCAAATTATCTTATACCTACTCCCTGTCAGACCTCTCACTTCCAAAGCCTCCCATCGCTTCTTTCATTTTCCTTCTCAGCTTTCCTGTTTCCTTCAGCTACTTTTTTTGATGTGAAATCTTTGGTGACCCTAAGATCTTCATGACCTCCTACAACTTATTTTCACAATTGCGTTTTGAAATCTGATGGCCCCACTCTGGAATCTGCATATGGTCTGGGAGGTCTATGCCTTTAAAGAATCCTGGAGGAAACAACCCATGATTCAAAATACTAATTTAACATCCTACTTCCCCATGAAGGAACTTGCTTATGTGCTTATGCATTCAGATATTCTTAAATTAGAGAAGAAGAAATATGAAAAATGATGATGTTCAGTAAAATAAAATATATTTCTCAGTATTTGAATTACAAACACAAATACCATTTAGACCATTTAAGCCAGTGTTCATGATCAGAATACAACACTTTTAATTTGTTACCTAAAGAAATGACCTTCCCTTCTGGTTATTCATTCTAACCTTCTCTGTTACCCTCAAATGCACTTTCTGACATGTTGATGACAGTTAGAGATACTGATGTTACTTCTTGTTCATTGTCTTCAAAATCCAGACTCATGGAGAGATGTAAATTTTTACCAAACAATTCTGATTAATACTTTACTCTTATCTATATGATGTCCATAATTAAGAGACAGAGTATGCTTGAACTGGAAAATATGTTGCTTTCTGTTCCCTTCCCTTTTCTAAATGCTTTCAGGGTACTGAAAATTCTCATCAAATAAAGAAAAAAGCTTCAGGGATGCTTTAATCTGTTTCCACAGATAATAGCTGACATGAAATTGCTATTCCAGACAGTATCACAGGAGTAAATTTACAAACAATAAAGAAATATCCCAAGGAATTCAAGACCACACATTATTAGTGTATAAACTACACAAATGAAATAAACATGCTATTTCTGGGCCTACAAAAGTCTTTAGTTCTTTGTATTGTCACATTTAAAATTAAATTTAGTGAACAAAAAGATAATCTTTATTTCAGGATTAATACTTTTATTGCTACTGTATGTAATGCAAAACATACAAGAATCTTAACCACTAAAAAATTAAGTATTTTCAAGTGCTTTCATGTAGTAATGGACTGGGCTTCCTGGACGCATGCAAAATGCAATCTTCTTAAATTATTTGTGTACATCAGACTGTAGCAATAAGCTATTTAGATAGGAAAACCCCTTATTTTCAAAGGGTGGATGAAGCATTTAGAAATTGGTTCAGTTCAGAAGTCCATAGAGATTAAGACACTTTATCCAAACACCCTTCACAGAATGGTTGTTGGAACATCTGTTCTCCAAATCTTCTTTAAAGAAAGTGTTTCATGTACCCAGAAAGATTAAAACCAAGGGATCCTGGGAAGGCCAAGTCTATCTTTTTTGCACTCTTAAAGAAGAATTCAAAAGGGAACAGAATCTTGAATTAGATGAAAAAATAGCTGGTACTTGATTTGAGTTACTTGGTTTGAGGTCAATTGATTCAACTCTCATTGAATACAAATGAGTATGTGATATTTTATAGAGAGATTAGGGAATGGGTTAGTTATTATATATCATTCTCTTCTTCTGTCTCTATTCTACATATATGTGTCTAGATGTGACTTTCCCTTGGTAGATCTGACAGAAAAGATTCTGTTTTTATAAACAACATTAGTAAGGTAAACTCTGCTCCACTGCTTCCAGAGTTTTCTTAGAATTGCATAGCAAAGTATTTCCCAATGTCACAAAATACTTTCTACATTCTGAGCCCTGGAGTGAGTGCATCAAATCAATAATTGCTTAAGCATATGCTTAATTAGGCTAAAAAGCATACGCATTTTGAAACTGCTGCATGAATTCTTTAAAAAATAGTTTACTGATTTTTTAGAGCATTACATCCCTCCTGTCTCTCCCATACCCTGTTTTCTGAGGCACAAAAAAATGTTCATTTAAAAATTAACCCATTCATCTGCATCTAAACATATTCATTATTTAGATCCCAGCATTTTTTTTCAGTGCGGTAAGGATAGAGTTAGGTATTTTTGTTCTTTGCTTGTCTAGCACCTGATAGACAACAAGAGATGAAAAGTTCTGAGTTCTGACCTTCAAATCCATCACAGTAAGTTGTAAAAGAGACAAAGAGAGTGTACAGGGATTACCTACTTGCCACACCTTGCAATACAAGAAAAGGCCATCAGATGAAGACAACAGATTCTGAACACCAAAAGGAAGTGGATCCTCTAGCAAAGGCTTTCATGTAGTGGTTCTGACCTGACTTCAGACGTTTTCAGACATTTCCAGACACTAAGGAAAAAAAAAATTGGTCAGTTGTATCTACAAACATATACCACAATTTACCTGAAAGAAATCACCATAGAAGCACTATTTCTAAAACATGATTTGAATTATGTGTGTTGATTTTTTTTCTTCTTTTGTCCCAGGGTCTGAAAACCAAAGAAACAAACCTGAAGTTCTCTCTAATTCTGTATTATATTGTTGTGTAAGGGAAAGTTCAACTTCACATGACCCGATTCATCCAGTCACTTCATTTTTTTTCTAGTGCATACATCTTATTTGGGGGGGGGGCTGTAAGAGTAAGAACTAGATTTTTTTTTCTTACAGTTACTTTTATTTTAGGGTAGCTACTATAATTACTTGCTCTTGACCTGTGACCTAAAGCTTATGGTTATCACAGTTTTATTGACCAGCCTCAGTGCTAGCAACCAGGAAGGTTCCAGGGGATACTAAGTGGAGTAGTCCCCACGCTACTTATCATCTTGAAGCAATCTTCAGGTTGTTGTTGAAGAAGAGTGTTGTATCCAACTCTTCATATATGGTTTTTAGTAAAAGTTACAGTTTCTAACTTGTGACCATTCTACCCTGTTGGGTCAAATGTTTTTTTGTGAAATTATTAAAGCAATTGATGATCTTGCTTTTGCTCTCTCAGTCTGTCTTGCAGTCTGCCTTAGAGACTGGATTTACTGAACCATCTCAGTTCCTTTGCAGAAACCATTTTTTTCCCCAGATAGTTTCTCAAGTAATTTTATCTCATCTTATAACAAAATACACTCATATTGATGAAACAAATTGTATTGCTTCTTCCAATTGCTCTGAAATCCATTATTAACTAACTTTCCATTAGAGACAATTAAATAAAAGGCAATCATCTTGTGTCTGGTAATTTTACTCTGAGAGCAATGAGGAATATGCTGCTTATATGCATTATATATTTATGTTTTCATGCTTAAACTTAAACTTTGAATATGTGTTGATAAAAATAAAGTTGTATACTACGCCAGTCTCAGATGGAGATCCTTGCAACAATGTCTCCCATTATTGACTTTTATATCTTTCTGTTGAATCTACTTTGAAATTTGGCTCTAATTTGAGCAGAGTTTTGGGCCACATTGCCTCCAGAGGCCTTTTGCAACTTAAATCATTATGTGTTGTCTTTATAGAGCTTCTGGACAAGAGTGTCATGAATCACCATTGTAAATAAAGCATCATAGAAGACATAAATTGTCTTCCACTATTCATGGCAGACTGATGAGAGGGGAAATAAATATCTCCAGTAGAAAAAGTGTTGATAACAGTAGGTGTCAACACTGTCAACAGCCTGAACCTTGTCATTTTTTCAGGGCTTTTTTACACAGACTTTTTTTTTTTATCTTTTCAAAGCTTTCTCATCCGATATTGTTCTGGTTGAGGGGTCTTGTGAATAGGTTTACTCTACTTGATTCTTCATGTTAAACCATTTTCTAACATCTGAGGAAAAATTCTAGCCTGGTATGTTGTGCCTTGGAGGAACCAAATTGTAACAGCTCTCAAGAAAGGATAGAATGCCTTTGAAGAAGCTATACCAATAAATTATAATCATAATTGATATTCCATTCTTCACTGACTAAAAAAAAGTGGAACATAAGGAATTTCACAGAGTGTGCTTCACCTCAAACCAGGAAATCTGATTAATGCAGCAGCACACTAATTAGAACTGGACGAAATGTTTTTCTTCTGAAAATGCCAATTCATCAAGTACTGACTACTTTTAGAAACTTCTCAGTTTTTGAGGGAACTTTATTTCAGAAAGGGAAATCCCTTTTTCTGAAAGGTCATTGCTAAAATAAAATAAAAATATATATCTCCCCTTCTTTTTCTCATATTCTCCTTCTTGTATATACTTAAAATGCTTCTAAAATCTAACAAACACTGGATATCAGTTTGAACATGACTTCAATTATTACTATAGAATTAAAATGAAAATCTTTCTTTGTATCAAGGAAGACAAACTGAATGCAGTATTCATTGCCTTTATGTCTCTGAAGTTTACCATGTATGTCTTGTAGCCAATGGGGAGATTTACATTTTTATTTTAGATGGCATCAGAAATTTCTGAGATGTTTACCCTAATCAACAGGAGCATATGTCTTCTGCTTACCTGTGGAATATAGGTAGAGGAGTTTTAAAGGTGAGATTGACTTCAGATCTGGACATCAGTTGCTACATTGTCCACATCAGTGAGCATCACTGATAGCACTGGTTCTGCAAATGCTTCTCTCACATACTTTCTTATGATGGACTGTTTTGTACAGAAGATTGAATTTCAATGGAAAATGTCAGCTAGTTCTAATTTCATTCTGAAAATTTATTAACAAGCTTTTCCTAATTTTATTTAATGAATATGCACAAATTTAAAGAATCCTTGGAAAAAATTAGTATCATTTCCAAATAAAAGCTATGCTGTGTTGAGTCACGCTGCGAAAACTTAGAATATTACTGTTTCTTTAATAAATACACTTCGATCTTTCAAATATTATTTTTTTTAATTATAGACAAGACAACATTAATGAGACATCTGTATGTTGACAGTTTTAATTCTTCTTTTCAATTCTTGAACAGTTTCAGTTCTTCTTTTATTCTTCATTGTGTCAAGCAATCACACAGGAAGCTGAGTCAAGTGCTGTGCTTATTTTCACAATGAGGTAAATCAATACAGCCCATTTGCTTCACTGGAATTTATTGATTTGTACCAATTGAGGATCTAAATCAGTGAAATTATGTACTGATTACTGGTTGTCCTCAGAGCTCTCCATTCATGACCTCTCTTTCCAAGTTGAGTACAGTTGATCTTCTCTGTCATTTAGTAACATAAAAGGTTTAAGTTAACCGGGGTATCTTGACATTTATTCACAGCCTGAAGGTTAAACCTAGGTGTTGCAAATATTAGCAATTAGGAGAAGAGTCAGTCCTTAGATCACTTCAAAGATTTTTTGGTCTTAGTAGAAAGGCCACAAGGTAAATTTAACGGAAATAGTGATTCACCTGACATGCAATGCTTAAGCTGATTAAAATAACTGTCTAGCTTTTCTGTTTAATTATGCATTTAGATATGATAAGTGGTTGAAAAAAACACACAGAAAATGAAGTTTTTATATTTATAAATGTCATGTGTGACTAACTGTATTCAAGGAAAATCAATCTCCATTTTTGTTCAAGATGGTATCTAATATTAAAGAAATATAAATTAAAGCTAACTCATTTTTTATTTTTTTTTCCCCATGGTCTTGGAAAAAATATTATCCCTGTTAAATATTATTTATATCCTTCACTGATTTGCTGCTGAAAACATCAGATAAGTGTAAATTTTTCTTCTTAATTTCTTTTTAGTGGTGAATTCCCACAGTAGGGTGTACTTCAGCAACTCACATATTTCTCGGGTAAAAAAACCTGTTCAAGTAACAGGAAATTGCATGGGAATATGATGCATCACAGGTGAAACACAGTACCATTATTTTTCCCTTCTATACTTAGATACAATTGAAATTGATATTGCGGATGGCAACTTCCCTTACAAAATGCAATCACTTAATGTTGCTATTTTAGAATCAAACATATTTCATTATCTTGGTGACATAGCAGTGATCACCACTGAAACTGGAAGAGTCCAAGAAGTCATAACTTGTTCAGAAAAACAATTTCCAACTTCATTTGGCCTCTGACCTTAATGTAAAAATAAAGCAGTTATGTGCATGGAGTAATGTTCACCACAAGAGTGGTGGGATGACCTTGGCAGTCTGCCAGATGCCCACTAAGCCTTTTTGGTACTTCCCTCCTCAGCAGGTCAGGGAGAGAAAATAAGATGAAAAAGCTCATGAGTTAAGATAAGAAAGGAAAACCACTTACCAAGTACTGCAATGGGCAAATCAGACTTATTTGGGGAACTTAATTTAATTAACTGTTGGTAATTAATAACAGACTACTGGAGTCACAGACAAAGGAAACAAATGCTTCTCCATATCTTCTATCGTTTTGGGTGTATATTTATTCCTCTCTTCCTTTCTCCATGGATAACCATGTAGTTATGTTCTCTTTTTGTCACCAAGTCCCATGCTTTAGACCCTACTAATTTTTCAGAAATTAATTTATCCCAAATTAAAATTTTTTGAAGCACAAAAAGACATGGCTCATGATTTTGTTTCTTCTTTTCTGTCATAATCTTCAGACATTCAGCAGATAAGAACATATCCTCCTTCCTTACTATGAAAAAAAGTAATCTTTGGGTTTTTTCCTGCTTCATTCTCCTTGAACAAACAGCTACTTTCCATATCAATGTGTCACATGTATGAATCAGCCACAGTTAGGAAATATAGTAAATAATTATAATCATGTACTAAAATTTGTTCCTGCTTGTTTCATGACTTTTTGCTCTAGAATTCATACATCTAAAATATTGAGTTGATTTGATTCACCATTTTATCTGTTGCATTTGATTTATGAGCTATTATTACCTATCCACACCCTCCAGGCCATGGTTATGCAACTCTGTGGGCTCCATGATGGCTGCTGCCTATTCAGTGAAAGGTTCTCCTGAAGATTTTCACTCTGTTAGTGACCAGGACCAGTCCTTTCTTGCTTCTGTTCCTGGTCTCCAACTCCACACAACAATCTTTTTTTCTTTTTTCCACAAAGCTATTCTGGAGACAAACATTCATTTTTTTTTTTTCTGCATGTGGTTCTACTTTCATCTCTGAAATAGCATTTTATTTGCTTTGTGTGGATTAAGTGTTACCTAAGAATTGGTACTCTTTCTCTGAATTCTGAATGAAAACATTAGCATCTATGTATCAGGGTTTTAAACGCAATATATTTGAGATTTAATGTTCCATAATCCAGCCTGAAAAAAAAAATAATTTTTGCTTTATGTTTCAGCATAGAACTCAGTTAAAATGTAGAAAGTCTTAAAAGCTTGTATCTGTACATTTCCATATATTTAAAACGTAAAAGGAAATTTCTTTTCCCACAGACCCCTTGCCTGTGTTTGTGTGTATCATTCAAGTACAGTCATGACTATATGTAGATGTCTTGTCATGTGAATAGATCAATTATTTTATACCAGTGAAAAAGAGTAAGTAAGCAAGAGATCTTCAGTAGCATATAAAACAAGACAAATTTAAGTGGATGTAAATACTGCAAAATGACAGTTTTTAAACCTAAAAGAATTCAGAGTGCAAAATAAATTGAATAGTGTCATTAAGTATACCGGTAATGCTTTCTACATACAAACTAATATTTCCATGTCTATCAGCTCCTAGGTTGGTTCAAGAAATTAATGAGAGAATCCTGGACAGCAGACTGTGATTAACAAATTGTGATAATTCAGATTCTATTAGGACAAAGCTGCCTGAAATTTCTCATTAGAAACATGAATTTGTGAGTAAGTTTTTCCAAAATATCATCCAAAAATGGAAAGCCTTGATAATTTGTGAAATATTAGGCATTGACATAAATTTGATTAGAGGATTCAAGACAATAATTCCTTTGATATTAAATTTTTTACAGTATGTGCTGATTAAATTATAATATTTTTCATTACACAATTTTTCAATGTCTTCAGCTTCCCCAAAAATTTAAACAGATTAGGAAATTAATACATAATGTAAACCTCTTTAAAGATCATACAATTAATCTGAGAAGAGAAGCTGCATCTATGCTAACATAACCTTATAGAACAGCTCCTCAGTCAAAAACTTAGAGAACTATTAAAGTAGACAGCTAAAGAAATAAATGTGAATAAAATTAATTTTGTACATTCCTTTAAAGGCAGCTACCTATATACCTAAAAGAATTGTTCCTTTTGGCTGGTGTTTGGTGAGTGAAAGGAAGTTGTTTTAAAAAGTTAGCTTAACCTTGAATAGAAAGTGATAATTTAAAATTAGTCCTTTGATGTTTTAATATGAATCCATTGGAAAGAAAAATAGTATTGCAGTTCAAAAGGCTGGTGAGAGGAAATATTTGACTGTTCATTCTGAAAATTGACACGATTACTGACATGTATTGAATAATTAGCAAGTTCTTCAAAATTAGAGAGGCAAACTTTTCTGAAATAGTCTCAGAATATTTATCAGAGAATTACAATATTTTGTGTTACGTTTCTAACAAATATATGGAATTGAGTTTCTGAGGACATCCTCTAAAAAGTTCTGCAAGGCATCCATGGAAAAGAATTAGCTTTAAAAAAGAAAAAATGTGTCAGAGTAATTCCTACAGAAGTACAATTTATTGAACTTCTATTGTATTTTATATTTTTTAAATAGACTGCTTGTTTTATTGCAATCTTTGTGTGAATAGGGAAATAATGAAACATTTAGTGAAAAAGCTGTTCTGGAATACATTTTCTGAATCACTTGATGTTTGAATTTTCACTTCATCTTATGGTTTTCAATCCATAATTCTATTGCTTCCCTGAAAAGATGTAAAAAACCAGGGACAATCTTTTTTCTATTTTTAATACCTATTTTTTTTCTTGATTTTAGGTTTCTTTTGCCTCTCTTGAAAGAGAGTTTTGAAAGAAGCTGTCAAATCAATAACGACAGGTCACAAGCAGAGAATATTAGTCTACTAGACAAAGACCAAAAAAAAAATAGACCCTGTGTGTGGGGAAAGATTTCCACGGATCAGAGATATCTTATAAGAGGATGAATCTTAAGCATCCAGTTACACTGATTTTCCTACAATGCTTAGAAAAGGTCCTAAATGACTTGTTAGAATAAATCTAATTTTTAACTATATGGAGTTAAGTGACATAACCCACACTAAATGAGGTATTTGTAGAAAAGACACAAACAATGACAAGACACCCAAGAATCTTTTCTGGAATGTTCTGGTGTTATTTGAAATTATATTAATGAGAGACGCCTAAAAATGGAGGCTGCTTTTTAATTTGCAGAACACATAAACTGTAGAAAGCTGCAAGTCTAACAGGGAAGAAGATTATAATTAAATTAAGATTATAAACCAATTTTTCAATTTCTCAGGAGGTCTTCATACTTAGGGGTGATAAAAATGGGAGAAGGTTTTAGATTTAGAAAATAAGAAAGCATTTTATCTTCTGGCATAGGATAAGGGAAAAAGTTAAGCCAGCTACAGTACATGACTTACTTTCCACTCCATATTTGCAATGAAAATTAAGAAGAAATGCTATATTTCTTACAAGTAATGAGTGGGAACATCTTTTGATATTTAAGTACAATTTTTCTTATCAAAATATTATCTCAAATATCATTTTAATGTTTTTCCTTTAATGAAATTCAACAGGGCTATATTTTATCTCATTTTTTTTTCAGCTTTGTATATGTATTTTAATAATGAATATCAGATTATCGAATACAAAGATATAAAATATCAGTTGCTCTATTTAAAAAGCTTCTACTAGCTGAAAGGAGAGTTTTGTATCAGCAAAGTAATATAGTCCTTTCTCCTCATTTTCCTAAAGATTAATTTTCCTCTCTGAGGATTTTGTGTCGTGCATATTGTCCTAAGACTTGATTGAACATAGCCAACTTTATTGTGCTGTTATGCTTTCCTACTCTTGTTTTTCACACTTTTGCTATTCTGACCTGCCCTGCTTTTTCACCATTTTTGTGACTATGAAATGACTAGTTAGATGTGATTCTCCTTCGTAAAAAAAATAGTTTCATTGTTCTTTGGTTCATCAGTTTCTCTCTCTTTTGTATTTTTAGTGTCTGTATGGAAAATTTCATGACCATGGACAGTAATAAACAAAATTCCTGTTTGCACCTGCCTTTTGTGCTAAGTAGAACATTTTGTCTCTCTCTAAATTATGTTCAATTTCATGATATAACATACAGTCTGGGTCTTTTTTTTTTTATTTTTAATGGATCTATCTACATTGTGGTTTTCACTGTCTCTAGGCCAGTCAACAATGACTTCTATTTATTCCCGAATATCTACTATTTTACTGGTCTGGATTTTTTTAAATCATTATCATATTCCATGAAACTACACTGGTTTCAGTCACTTGTTCAATAGTTCCGAAACTGATGCCTCAGGGTTTCTATTAAATTTTAATCATCACTGTAATATGTTTTGGCATCTCTTTACATTTAATAAGGCCTATATGATTTAAAATAGTCTTCAGTGTAGATCTCTTTGTCTTTTCAATGTAACATATAATCAAAAAGCCCAATGACTGTCAGAGGGAAGACTGGAATGGTAGTTACAATTTAATTGTAGTTCATGCTTTTTGCAATACATATAATTTGAAAAAGAGAGTAATATAACATTGTTACATATTTAATTATTATGAATCAGAGAAAAATATCAGTGAGAAATCAAACCTGCTTCATACTAGACTAGTAATTCCTGTGCGATTTCTAAGACAGGAAATGAAGCATTAGTCTCTGGAATTAGTATATTGGAATGCAGATTCTTTGATATTCTCCTTATTGATTTAGGCAGGAGTGGAAAGTCAACTTTGATTACATTTTTTAATTACGACTGAATCAAAACGTGAAACACACACACATAAATCCACAAATACAAAATAAGACAGTTACATGCAGTAAGCAATCTGGAAATAGATAAGTAATTGCATTTAAGAAATTGCAATGTACTATTGCTTGATAAATCTTAATCCTGAGGATGGAAGAAAAGATATAACAAAATGAGTGAAGACAAGAGTAAAACTTCAGAAAACAGCAAGTTTCAAGAAAAAGGAGCACATCAGTGATAACAAATAAGGATATAGATTGTAATCACATCATATAGAGAGCATTGGTATTGAAACCACATTTATAATCTGAATGTGAATTTAAGGTTAATCCATGAAGTATTCTTGCATTTTATACAGCCTTGCTGGAAAATTATCTGAAAAATTATATTAAATTGCCATTATCTTAGTATAAAGTCTAAAACTAAACCAAATCAAACCAAAAGAAAACCTACATCAAAAAGCAGACGAAGTTATGTAAGGAACAGAATAACAGAGACATCAGTAAAGACTATATAAACTTCTTTATATTCCAGGAAATAAAAAAATCACTAGAGGTTTAATTACCCATCTGTCTCATCCTTCTCTCTTACACAGTACTTCCAAGGAAGCAATTGTTATTGTATCCAAGGACCATGTAAATCTTTATTATAGTCTATCAGTACTTTCCAAAAAATATAAGTGAAAGGCAAAGATGCAAGGAAGACTTCCATGGTACTATTTTGTAAATCTAAGAAAGGCTGTTTCAAATAATACCAACAGAACTGATATCTCTCCCATTACAAGTCCTGTCAGAGCTTCTTTAGAGCCCCACAAAAACTCAGTATACATTTGCTGTGGTTCTTTGGTTCCTTGTATGATATGCTTGGGATTCTTCCCCTTAGAAACTGACCATCATTTAGGGTCCAAACAGTCTTTAATATGGACCATGATTTATCACATGCTTTACAGGATGCTATATCAAATACTTAGCAAGCAAACTCTCAGCAAACCATTTCTGAATTTATTGTATTGTATTAATAATACAATGACTAATTTTTTCCCATCATTTCTTGTAACTGGTAGTTGTTGTTCATCATATGTTATTTATGATGGAATTTCATATTATTCATAGTAGATTTCATATAGTCTCATCAGGTCAGAATCTATTTGCATTGCAAAAGGTAGAACACAGGAGAAAGCCAACTTTTGTCCTGAACAACCTATTAAAGGTAAAAAAGTCCAACACACGAAGATGATTGAAAAGTTTGAGTATGTTTTGATCAATTTAATATCAACAATTGAATAAAACCTACCTTATATTAGCATTATTTTTTATCAACATCTTCTTTTAATGTTGAAGTTGATTATACTTATCTTAGGTATAAACCCTTCATATTAATTATTAGTCCACATCTACATACTCCTGTGTTACAACTAGGTGAAACAAAGATGTCTACAACTGGTTCAGGCTACCAAAAGCATTTCAGAGGCGTGCTCAGCCTTCAGAAAAAGACAGAAAACTCTTTTCATCCTTGCTTCATAATTGTTCCTTATCAGTCATCGTGCACTTGTCCAACACTTTCTTCTTCCTGACTTTTTCTTGCACTACCTTCCTTTGTTCTTTTTGAACTTATTTTTACAGGCTGTAAAACTTTATTTGAAAACCATTGCTTTTATTTCTACTCATGTTTTCCCTGGAATGCAAGTCCTTATAACAGCAGTGATTCACACTCCATCTGTTCCCATGGCTCATTTACTAACTTTTGTTTCTGACATTTTTCTGTGTCGTCTAGTTCATCTGCTTGCTCATTTTGTCACCTCTTGTGTCTCTTGATAACATACTTGACACTATGAAAGTTTCACTTGATTGGATGATAGGATTCAGTTACACATTTGAACAATGGTCAATCTATTGTGATCTATATTATATCAGCATCTAGTAATATTCTTGATCTGTTAAAACTGTGTTTTCATCCTGTTTTTATAGAATTATATTAGTTAACAATGTGATTCAAGTGAGGCCTATCTAGAAAGCTCCAAATCTACTTTATTGTGCTATGGTAATAAAATACACTGATTTCAAGGATGAATTGAATTGAATTGAAGAGTTCATTGATCTTTCTCAAATTATGTAGAATTCCATGCTTTCATGGTCCATCTCAGAAGACTGGGATATACTTCTTGCATAAACCATTGCACACTAATTTAGTTTATATCAATGAGGAGACTGGGCTTTCTAGGCTGTTAGTGTAATTTTCATTCACACCAGCTTCTAGAAAACAGGGAGATCTCACTATGTAAGTTTGGCTTCTTAAAATTACAGAGGTCAACAAACTACTCTGGTGTTTGGGCATTACAGATTCTAATTGTTATTGTTTCTGACATTCCTTATTGCTCTCCTTACTCAGATGAGCTCATTGACTGAAAATCTGATTAATTACACATACTGTTCACCCTTAAATAGTCCAAAATGTTTCAGAGCCCACTGAATCAAGATGTTACTTACAGAAGAGGCAACATTGGCTGGAGAAGGGATTTTCAGTCTTGAAGGGATAGTTCAAGCTGTTTCTGGAGGTTAAACATCTTTTAATTACTGTTTTTAATACAAAGTATTTCCAGACAGTCAAGAATTATGCAGTCATTAATATTTTCAGATATTAACTATTCCTTGATAATCAAATATCCATAAATACTTGAGTTTTCAGCAGACAGTATTCAGGATTAGCCCACAGCATGATTTGATACTATAGCTGGGAATCATAGCAAAGAATTAGGAATCTACTACCACTTTCCCTTTCTTTAATATCAATAAAAGTAATTTTCATCATTTTACTACTTAAAAAAAATCCCACAATTTTTTTTTCCTCCTGTATTTACTGTGAGCATAAAACAAACAGGTTATCTTTTACTCACTCACAGTATAACATCCTGTTCTGAGGACAGCAGATGACAACTTCTTTCCCATGCTAACGTTTGCTTGTCATTACCCAACATGAGCACAAAGTGCAAAGTAAATGTTACATGATAAGGATGTGAACTAATTGCTGCTAACCTATTTTAACTACTGGCTGAGAATGCCTACAAACACTACTAATAAAAAAGATTAGTTTGTTGAAGGACTGATTATTTAGTGACAAAATTGTACATTTTGAAATAAAGACTCCTCCTATTCAATAATCAGCACAGCATTGAATGATCCAAAGTTAACAATTCACAACAGGTATGCTAGTAAAGAACAGATACATTTAATTTATCTTATGAAGAAGAGAATGTATTTCTCTTAAATTTCTTTGTCTGTTTGAGAGTTATTACAACCAATTGGTTTTTTAGGATGAGAGAGAAGATACAGATCTTAATTTTATCATTCAGCATATTGCATCAATCAACAAACTCAGATAAGGAGGTGCATTTAATATTCTTTTCTCTCAGATATTATTTTAAATCCTTCACAAGGTAACTTATCTTTTAGTGTCTTGCATTTAAAAAAAAAGAAATTAGTACACTTCTTTGTACTTTTCCGACATCTTTAATCATAAACATGTATATAGAATATATATGTCTGTTTATATTTCTAATTTTAATTTATTTATGTGGATTATGTAGAGTAAATATATATCCTAGATCAATATGCAGATCCATTTGCTGTCAGTTCTGATCTCTACATCTTTTTCTAGCTATGTCTTAAAAAAAATGTATTAAATAAAATAAGAAAATGAAACTACTGTAGCAAAAGAACACATGTATGTGAAATTCCAAACACATAATATCCATTAGGAAAATGACCGAATATGCCAAGTATTTTAAAAAGAAGAAAATTAAACTGATTTAGTTTTACCAAAGAAGAGAAAAAAAATTTCAATAACAGAATTCACCAAATTGCCTCTTATTCTCCCCATCTGACTTTAGGAAGACAAGATTAGTAAGTTTATATTTGATTGCTAAATCCAAACACCTTCTACACTAGCTAGTTTTGCAGCTCTCTTTATGAACTTATGAAGTTAAGAATGTTTCTAGATCTACACGAAGTTTGTGTGGTACATATTTATCAGTGAAACCTAAAAATCCAGATATTTGTTGTAGAAGATTTCTTAGACTACTGCTTACTGCTTATACTACCATTGACTTTTCCAGGCTGAAAATTATTTTGGAGCAGGAGGTATCAACAGTAGATGGATGCACCACAGTAGTATTCATATATTCACTGTGCACAAATATTTTTTGGATGAGAACAGACTGCAGAATAAGAACAAAATCAAGGCCATGCAGCCAAGAAGGGTGTCTAAGCTTGGTCATTATAGTGAAAGTCACAATCCCAAGTGAGGTGCTCACAGTAGCATGAAGCCTGGAATCCCATTAGTTTCAGACTTGGATGTGCAAGTCTAGATGTATGAAAGAAAATGTGCATCCTGAATCTCCTGTACACCATTAGGTACCCATTTAGCAGCCATAACACAGGTGAAGGAGATGAGAAGAAAAGTAATGTCTACATCTCCATGCAAGACTGCAAAGAAATGTATTTTGTCAGATAGCACTGTAACGCAAAAAAGACCTGTCTTTTTTATACAGAGACACACTCTTCCTTATTTAATTTAACACTCTTAGTTGCATAGCAGCCTATATCAAATAAGAGTGAGAAAAACATCCCTTACATCCCAGTCTAACTTACCTCTTGGGCTTTAGAGCATTTTTCTGGGAGGTGAGAATGTGTGTTGGACCATTCTGCTGTCGAAGGTGTCTATCCAGGCTTCCACTTTTTTAAACACAGTGAAACAAGTAAAACTAACTACTGATAAAATCAGAGAACACGGTTACCACCACTTTTCTTCTCTGATTTAATTAAATGTCTTTGCACTTATGCATGTAAACATTTGGAGGGAACCCATGGCCTGAATCTGTGCAGTTTTTCTAAGTCAAATCAGTTTAAACTTGGTGTAATTGTGTTTATGTCATCTAATTTATCAGAAGAAAGTAAGTCAAACAATAAATCACATTCTGATTCTTTGATTTGGAAGACAAGGGAGCATTAGGAATTCTATTTTGAACAAGTACTTCTTTATGTGGTTGATCTACAACTGGAAAACATTTTGTCCACTGACAAGAATCTTTTTATGCACCTTGAATCATAGAATCAGCTGGGTTGGAAGGGACCTCTGAGATCATCAAGTCCAACCCTTGATCCACTTCCACTGTGGTTACTAGGCCATGGCACTAAGTGCCACATCCAGTCTTATATTAAAAACCGCCAAGGACAGAGAATCCACCACTTCCCTGGGCAGCCCATTCCAATGTCTGATTACCCTCTCTGTAAAGAGACTGAAATCTTGGGAAAACTACTGACTTTACCACAGATAGTACATGTTGTTTCAGCTTATTTTGTGATTCTGATAAACCATACAATCTTATAGAATATTTTTTCCTTTTCTGTAAAAATGGCAATAATAGATCCATCCTATCTATTTGGATTTGGTGCTCGGAGTGGTACAGGATTTGTTTTATTACGTGCTTAATATTGTATCTAACAATATCTGGCTACTGATATTGTTACTGTGATATGACCAATAGCATATTAATTATTAGTAATCATTATCCCCCGTATCTCTTAGAAAGGAGAAGTTCTGTATAGCTCATAGAATTAAACAGTTAAGGCATACAACTTGATAAACTACTTTCCACTCCCTTTGAGAGGAGATGAAATTAATTAAAGGAGCAGAGTTTCCAGGGATTCTGATCTAAGCTTCCTTTACCATAAGGCATGAACTGCAATGTGGTAAAGGTACCCATGTAGCAATAATGACAACAAGAAGGCTGACCCCTGGTTGGATAAGAATAATCCTGTATTGCACTCAGTAACATGTCTGTGGTATTAAAATGCTGGTTTAAGTTTGCTCATCTGGAATTGCCCCACTGCATAAAATTTGCTTTCTTATGTACCTTATATAATTATGTCAAGTTTGATTTTCTGCCTCACACTCATGATTTCAGGTTTCATTATAGGTATTCAGTTTCTGCTCCACTGAATAATCAAAGCTAAGAAAAACTGAGATAAAAGATTTAGTACAAGATAAAAGAAGATGCAAATGTGAAGCTAACAAGCTTTGAAATGTTGACATTGGACAGATTGCTAAAAGAATCCCTAAATGTGTTTCTGATAAAACAGAGCAACTCCTTTTACTATTTTATGGTCTGCCATCACCACAATATTGGAGTTCCTTAACATTTTAATACATGTATTAAAACAATATTGATTGGTTATTGAGCAAATTTTATTATACACAAATCGTTAGCTAGAAAACTCAGGACAAAATGCATAAAGAGATGTGTTGCTGGCACACAAAAGTCTATGACACAAGAGGGAAATTGGAGTTCTCCAAAGGCACTACTGAGTATCATAATTATTGTGCTATCCTTTCTCCTTGCTGTATATATTGGTCAGCAGGTCCAGCTGCTGTTCTGGAGAGAGGGTAGTACCTGTAATTGTACATCCCTTGCAGGTCTCCAATTACTGTTTTTATGACCCATCTACCTGTTTAATGAAGTACATTCTGGAAATGAGGGAGGAACTGAGAGAATATCTGTACTTTACCTTGGTGAGCAGACCTGAGAGAGTACCCCTAATAAAAATCATGATTAACTATTTGCATTGCACAGCTCCTTATAGAATCACAGAATCATTTAGGCTGGCAAAGACCTCCAAGATCACAGAATCACAGAATCACACAATCCTAGAATGCTTTAGGTGGGAAGGGACCTTAGAGATCATCTAGTTCCAATCAACTGTCACAGGCAGGGATATGTTCCTCTAGACCAAGTTACTCCAGAGCCTCCAGTCTGGTCTTGAACACCTTCGGGTATGGGGAGTCCACGTCTCTGGGTAACCTGTGTCAGTGCCTCACAATCCTTATAGTAAAGAATTTTGTTCTAATATCTAATCTAACCATGCCTCTGTCTGTTTGAGGCCATTTCCACTTGTCCTGTCACTCGATGCACTTGTGAAAAGTTACTCTCCAGTAGGGATTCAGATGAGGACCTGAGAGCTCAGAAATACCATTCCCACAGCTTCATTGCCCTACCTTTGACCAATTACCACCTTGTCAACTAGACCATACCACTAAGTACCACGTTCAGTCATTTCTTGAACATATCCAGGCATGGTGACTCCACCACCTCCCTCAGCAGTCCATTCCAGTTCTTAACAACTCTTTCCACAAAGGAATTTTTCAATTCAATTATTCCTCTACAGGTATGGAAGACTAGATCCTCTCAATCATGTATTTGAGTCAGAAACTTGCTATTGAGATACACATCTGCTTCATGGCAGTCAGATAAATCTTACAGATAAGACTAAGTGAGTATAAGGGTTTCTAAGCTTCTATAAAATCCATACCTCTTTCTGGCTACCCAGACAGTGAGTGGTACTAAAATCTGTCATTTACAAGGAGCACTGGTTTTTTTTCAGGCATTACATTAATATGAATTCAGATTGCGAAAAACTACTTGTAATCAGGCTTTACCAGATTGCATTTATATTGAGCTGTTTTGGAAAACAATATGAGAGAAAAAAGGAAAAGAAGTAGAAAAAGGAAGCATTTCACTTTGTCTCACCTCATCAAGAGCTGGATATACCAGCACTGCTAGGGAGAGAGGACAAAGGAAGTAGGTAGAAAACTACATATACCAGTAAAGACATTAGAGATATCTCTGAGTGCCAACATGTTTGAAACTGTTTTCTACAGGACTGATCATGGTAGCTGTAGATTCCTAGAACTGCATGGATATAAATTAAATCATAGGGCAAAGAGCAGGTTGAGAAAGAGTTGGCACCATGTTATATTTACTCACCTCCAGAAGGTTTTGCTACTACTAGACTTGAAATGTTAAATTTAAGAGCAGTTGTGAGGTAATGGAGTCTCTGTTAGCAGCTACCTCTACCCAATATATTTTTTATCAAATTGAACAGGTAGTGAGGAAAAATTCTGTCTAACATTATACTTAAGTAAATCTTTCCACTGTGTTATTTCTTATATGTGAGGCAATCCATTAATTCTGGTCTGAAAGAGCTAATGTTAGTAAAGATTGCTATCATAATAGCTACACTTGATTTTTCTGTGTTCTACAGTCATAATGATGTGATTGTAAAATGCTAAGATTGGGATAATTTAGTAATGAAGAAGAAATCCCATTAGGTATACTTTCCCATCTCTAATTCTTTTGTAAATGTCTATATTGCAAGAAAACTACTCGTAAAGCATGTTTTATGTTATTAATGACTGACTATGTTTTTGTAAAGCAGTAAGCCAAAAAAGCAAAGTGAGGAAACAAAATAAAACCAGGCACTGGAAAAAGCCCATACCTTCCTTCAGTTGTCTTTAGTGTACATATTCAGAAATGAAACTGGGTTTCAGGGACTCCAATGGCTAATTACTTGTCTGTATCTTCATTTATTCTTCTATCAGACCAACAAACCCAGAATTTGTTTTGTCTTTATTTTACTATTCAGACATTGTCTTCAAGTTAGGGTTCTATTTCAGTATTGTTAATTTAAATGTATGTAGTTCCTTTGAATTTGTAGACCCAGGAAGGTTTTTTAAACTAATAAACCCTTATGATTTAGATACAATGGGATTTAATTTGCTCTCTTGTATTCTTTTAAAGTTTTGTGAACCTAAGGAACTTTTTTCAGACCTGATGCTAAATAGATTTTTTTTCAAATTAATTTAACTAAAATACAATTAAGTCTTATCAAATGGTCTGAGAATTACAGTCTGGAATTTGTTAATGAGTCACAGTCAAGATAGACTGAATTCTATGTCCTTCAAAATGTAAAATTTCAGTCAAAGTTTCTATAACTTTAAAGTGGTTTTTAAAGTATTTAAAAAAAAGCCTTGAAGCAATGTTACACATATTAAATAACCACAAAAAACAAAAACAAAAACAAAAACAAAAACAAAAGGAACAATTATTTTAACATTGGATTCCTTTACTAACATTAAAAAAAAAAAGAAAAAAGTTATATTTGCAGTCACCAGGACGGAGTATGGCTAGGACCCAGAGGTTATTCTATACCACCTCATGTCATTTCTGGGAGTTGGTGGAAGGGAGTCTCTTTGGAGTAGAAGGGATTCCTTCCAGTGGAGTAAGCATGGTGGAGGGAGTGGTGGGGTGGCCCCAGTTCCGAGCTGGAGGGAGAGGTTGGGTATTGTTTATTGTTGGGGGTTCTCATGGTCAGCAATAATGTTTCTTTTCTTGTAGTCTGTCGTTAGTACTCTTGCTGTTACTGTTCGTTTACTTATTAATTATTTCAAGTAAATTGTTCTCATCTCAATCCGTGATCCTTACCTTTTGTGCCTCCAGTTTTCCTCTCCAGCCCACAGTGGAAAAGGGGAGAGGGGGAGCAAGCAAGTGGCAGCACAGTTTGGAGTTTCAGTGGGAAAACTAAATTGGGGAGTATCATTCCTAAACTAATGAAAAAAAAAAGTTATAATTTTCAAATTCAGCCAACTTGCTTAAAGTAAAATTACATACCCTACCTTCTGGTCCTTTAGTGTCAGGCAGTAATAGTTGTGTTCCACTTGAGATGTGATGCATCGCCATGGCTCTTTGAAGAAACACTATATACTGCATTGTATTTTTTCTAATGCTCAGAGTCCTTTCTTGATAATGTAGAACATTTGCACTGGGAAAAAAATATGAGATCCATTTTGAATTCAGCGTATCTGACTTTGCCTTTTCCAATATTCATTTCTGACAGTTCTTAGGAAAGAAAAGAAAAGTATTCTTGTCTCTGTGGACCATAACAATGCATGTACAACAAGACAAACTGATAGTTCTACAAGAACTAATGGGAACAGCACAGCAAAGGGTCAAAACAGTCTGTTGCAGGTTAGGAACTGGTTCATGTGATATGGTTGCCAAAAATAAAATGGGTCTACACTTTATGATGCCAGGATCCTTTGTTGCTAGGATGTTTAGCTGGTTTATATTCATGTTGATACTATCAGGACTGAGGTGAATGGAGGTCAGTAGACTCAGTTTCCAAAATATTAGAATCATAGCATCATAGAATGTTAAAGGTTGGAAGGGACCCTAGAGATCATCTAGTCTCAAACTCCCCCCACCAAGGGGAAGGGACATCTCCTACTAAACTAGGTTGCTCAAGGCCTTTTCCAACCGGGCCTTGAATACTGCCAGGGTTGGGACATCCACAGCCTCCCTGGGCAATGTGTTCCAGTATCTCACCACCATCACAGTGAAGAATCTCTTCTTAATATCTAGTCTAAATTTCCCCTTTCAATTTGTACCCATTACTCCTTGTTCTATCACTACAGTTCCTGACAAAGAGTCCCTCTCTGGCTTCCCTGTAGGCCCACTTCAGATACCGAGAGGAATTATTCTATTGCATGCAGGCATCTGTTGAGGACACCTGCATCTGGTCAGCTGAATACCTTTCAGCTTCATTGGGTTGATGGTGTATTGACTCTCATGGCTCACGGCTCCCATACATACTCCTGTCTGTGTACACCTAAACATCAGTGCTTTAAGATGCAGCCTGAATTTCACTCCTATTGTCACAAAGTGATCTCACTGTGAAGGAGCCATGGGGTAGGCAGTGTAAATTACAAACAAAATTGTAATTTAATTGTAATTTAACAACTTGTCTAGTCTATTTAGGATTAGGGTACAATGCCAATGCAAAGTGCAATTCCAGCTCATACAGAAGTATTCTGAACCAGCTAAATCTGATTGCAGGAGATGTGCTGTTAAAGCAGAGAAAAACGTGACTGCTCTCCTGGCTTGGCCTGAGAAGCCTCTCTACAATTTACATTTTCACAGCTGTCTTACTTCACATGGGAGAAGGGAAAAAAGAACAGATGAGGAGACACAGAAGGGGCGTTGCCCCTATTACTCTGTTGTTGGTTGACTCAGATGTTTCCAATATTTCACTAGGAATACCAAAAATATAGAAGCTGCATCTTTGCCGTATTTGACAAGGCACTTCATTTCTTCTCAGAATTGATTTGCTTTAGCTGCTTTTGACCAACTGTTTCGGATAATTGCAAACACTATACTGGAGCAGTTTGGAGACAGTTTAATTGCTAATCAGAAAATATCACTAGTTTGTAACATCTTTCTGACTGCTGCCTTTGATTTTGTAATACTAATCCTCTTTTTTTATTGTTAGCCAAATTAAAATACTTTTTTCCTCCTACTGTTCATCCCTCACACATAAATACGCTTGACCATCAACAAAGGTATGCTTGTCCAAACTTACTAAGCCTTTTAAAAAATCCATTTCTTTGAATTAACCTTAGAACTTCAATTAAATCTTGCTCTTAGAAAATTTTACCCAGTAATTCTAATGATGATACAAAGAACCTTTGTTTAATTTTGAATTATGACAATATTAATTTCAATATTAATTTTAACATTCTCATAGCAGTGCCAGCACTGAATGTGTTCTCCTAAAGCTTCTATTGCTTTGTGGTTTTATTTATTTCTGAGACCTTCATACTTTTGCCTTGTTTGGTATAGTTTTTATTCAAAATAATTTTTATCTACCTGATTTTATTTTATGTGCAGAAAAACCTTCTGGTTTCAGATTTAAATTGACTGAAAAGTCTTTACCTACTGCTATGTTCTTCAATAAATGCAATTAAATTATCAGATAGTCAAAATTCTCTATCTGATAACATTGTAACAATGTTCTTATTAATATTCTCAGATAAATTACTTGAAAGATAAAATAATAATAATTTTACAGAGTAGCTTTAGCAATAATAAACTGTTCAGCATACAATATATTTGTATCTGCTTGTCTGAATAAGTTATCAGCACCAACTTCTTGTTAGTCTGTTGAACTGGCAGATTCAGGGAATCAACTTCAAAAAAAAAAAACAAACCACAAACACATACACAGCAGATCTTGTTTCTACTCCATGTGTTTTAAGAAACTCACTATTACATTTTTTTTCCTAAGCTAGATTGCCTAGACCAGTTAGATTTTTTAGACCGTAAATTCTTTACTTCATAAATTCTTTATTTCTTGATTAATAATAAGGGACTTTTACTTCTTAAGATTCGTGTATTAATTCTGAGTGTATATCCCTGAGAACATTCTTTTCATTAAGTATAAACACTAAGTAGATGGCAAAGTACACATCCAGAAGTTGTTGATTCAGTCCAATTATGGATTTCCTTTATTTGATGTCAATAAACTTCTACTAAAAGCAATCGTTATTAATAGTCAGTTCTATTAATATATTTTTCGTCTTCCAGACAGACCACACTGATGAAATATGCTTGGGTATGAAGCACTTAGAATAGGAAAAATCCAGTTACAAGGGACTACTGAACATACCTTCTTGTTATGATTACTGAAATATTTAATTTGTCTTCCATTCATTGGACTGGTTTCATGTGTTTAATGTGCATGGTTCAGTGTAAATTAAAATCTTACTTATTTTCCTCAAAGCATTAGATAACCTGGCTCTCACTTATCTAATACCTCCAAAGGACAAACAGAAGACAAGAATTTTACTTCTCTGGTAGTTTAAAACTGTATGCAATAAAGGATGATTGATCTGTTCAACCAACAGGACTGAGTCATCAGTGTAAGACTATGGAAAAGGAAAGATGACCATTAGAAATGACATTGCCTTCTGCTCCATCAGAAGATTTCTAGTCCAATCTCCTGTACAAAGTAGCCTCAGCTATGAGATCGGACAAGATTTTTCAGGCTTTAATTCAGATCTTGAAAATCCCCAAGAACTGAGAGACTGAACCACCACTCTGAACAGCCTGCTACACTACCTGACTGTTCTCATTAGGAAGAGGTTTCTCCTTTTCGCACTCTGAACCTTTCTTATTTAAATTTATGTCTATTGTCTCTCATCCTTCTGCCATGCCTTACTGTGAAGATGTTGGCTCCGGCTTCTTGAAAACCTTCCCACAGGTGGGCTGTTGTGGGGTCCACAACACATCATCTTTACTCCAGGTTGAACAAGCTCAACTTCTTCAACCCTACCTCACAGGACAAGTGCTTCAGCTCCCAGATTTCACTGTGGTTTTGTGCTGAACTTTCTCCCATTTATCACAAAATCATAAAATGGTGTGGGTTGGATTGGAAGAGACCTTCAAAGATCATCTAGTTTCAGCCCCCTGCTGTGGGCAGAGATATCTTAGTAGAGGATTGAATGTGTTGGCTGGGCTCAACCCATAGGAAGGTCTGCTGCTTCCTTGGGGCCTGGTTTGGGGACATCACAAGGAAATTTTCTAGCTTTGTGTGGTCCTCAGACTGCTACCCCTTACTGATCTTTCATGCAAGAGGTGATGAAGTGGCAACATGTAGCCCAAGGACAGTCAAAAAGGACTTCAGGGATTTGGGATGTTTGATAATGGAATCTGAGGCACAAGTCATATTCTCTATACTTCTAGTCGAAGGAAGAAACATTGGAAGAGAATCTGAGTCTGTTAATGCAAGGCTCCATGACTGGTGTCACCATTAAAATTTTGGGGGTTTTGACAATGGAATGTAATATGCAGCACCAGACATGCTGGCATCAGATGGGACTCACCTTTCTGAGGGAGGGAAGAGTGTCTTTGCTTGGAATCTAGGAGGGTTCATTGGCAGAGCTTTAAACTAGATGTGATGAGGGAGGGGGAGAATATCAGGCTTGTCCCTGGAAAGCTGTGGGATGAGAGGTAAAGTTAGAGGGACAAGGTGTTAGCAATGGTTCTGTACCAGTGGCTTGGAACTGTGTAAGCCACACTGGAGCACACTTGCAATCTTCTGGAAACAAGTCAGATTCCTGAGCCAGATACACCAGACAAGTATCTCAAAGGAATTAAGGGGTTGTCCTCCAGGAAGGTGGTACAGCCAACAGCCCAGTGAGGTGCCTTTACACCAATGCATGCAGCATCGGCAACACACAGGAGGAGCTGGAAGCCACCATGCTGCTAGATTGTTATAACTTTTGTTGCCATCCCTGAAACTTCATGGGATGAGTCCCATGACTGAAATACAACTATCAATGAGTACATGATATTCACAAGAGACAGGGGAAGAAGGAGAAGTGCAGGGGTACATCAAGAGGTGGATTGAAGGTGAACAGTTGTCTCTGAAGAATAGCCATGAGCAGATCGAAAGCCTGTGAGTAAGAATCAGAGATCAAGTTAACAAGTTAACAAAGGGAAACAAGTTTCTGAAAGTCCCATCTAACCTAACCTTGAACACTTTCAATGATGGTGCGCCCACAGTTTCTCTGGACAACCCTACTCATGTAATCATGGCTGGGCTTCGTGAACAAAGATTTGGGAAGGGCTCTACCCATGTTTGTTACAAGCACGAGAGGCATGTCCAGTTGCAGGCATGTCCAGTTGCAGAAGGCACAGCATAAAGACTCCTTAGGTGGTATATTCTGTAAGACATGATTCTTTCTGTGTTGCCTTTTCTCCTCAAGGGTGATCCTGCGTGCTTTCTCAAAAGCATCAGCAGCGTTATAGATGGTGTGTCTCCAGACCTCCCGATTGGAGGCTAGAGTAGACCAGTTATGGTGGTCAATATGGTCAAGGTTGAGATGTTGTTTTAGGGAGTCCTTGTATCTCCTCTTCGAAGCTCCTCTCAAGCGGCAGCCAGTGGCAAGTTCACCATAAAGCAGGATCTTAGGGAGGCGGTGGTCCTTCATCCTTGAGACGTGTCCTGCCCATCGCAGCTGTGTTCTCAGCAACATGGCCTCAATACTTGTGACTGCTGCTTGCTCTAGAACAGATGTATTGGTCACATAATCTGACCAGTGGATGTTTAGGATTGAACGGAGACAGCGTTGATGGAAGTGTTCTAGGAGATGTAGGTGGTGGCGATAGATGACCCATGATTCAGAACCGTATAGGAGAGTAGACAGCACTATGGCTCTGTAAACACTGATCTTTGTGCTTTTCTTTAGGTGTTTGTTTCGCCAAACTCTTTTATGAAGCTTTCCGAAAGCACTGTATGCCTTTGCTAACCTGTTGTCCATCTCTCCATCAATCTTACCATCCCAGGAGATGAGGCTGCCTAGGTAATTAAACTGCTGGACTGATATGAGTTCTGATTGGCCAATGGTGATGTGGGGATGATGGGGGACTTCCTGAGGTGCAGGTTGATGGAGAACTTACAACCCTACTACCACCTTTAGCAAACATGACAAAACTAGATATGCATAGTGCTGAAAGAGTAGAGTAGAGTGTAGTAAGAAAATCAGCAGGGAATAAGAAAAAGAAATCACAGCTGTATAAGCTTTAGTTCTAAAAAAGTACCTAATTCATATTTCCAGCAAAAGGCAAAAACCTCTTTTGTCAGTTCCAAATATTCCAATAAATAGGAGTCCTGTTGTGATAGATGTTTAGTTTTCTTTAATTTTCATTAAAAAAAAGTAGATGTTTTCACCCTGAAAAAAACACAACTTCTAGACACAGGCTGTGGTTGATAGATTCCTTCTTTATATGCAATGGAAGAGTTAAAGAGTGAAAATGGTTGAAGGGGGAGATAACAGTTCATCTGCTCTTGATTGAAAATTGTGAAGATCTAAGGACTAAGTAGTAAAACACATAAGAAAGTGGACATAAGCAAGAAAATTTAAACAAAAAATATATTTTAACAGTTTTCATTTTGAAAAAAGGTTGAGAGATTCATGCATGATAATTTACTTACTGTGCTTTAGAGAGTATGTCGAAATTATTTAATACAAAAGCTGAACTGGAACAGAAAGATATAGCTAATTTTGAGAAACACTGGAGAATCTCTGTATTACATACTGTTAATACTATACTGCACAAACAGATTTTGACAGACTTTTATCCTGGATCAGTTTCTTTTCCTCTTCTCCAAATATGCCTAATTTCTTTCGAATACTGTGAAATTAACTCCCACTGCTCAAGACTGCAGTAAAAACATGTCATTCCAAACCATAGTATGTCTCTTCTGAGAGACATATTTTTATGCACCTGTAGCTGATGGGCTGTAACAGGCAATAATAGATATACTTTTTGCAGTTTCATATTTGGAACATAGGGCACAGAATTTAATTGGCTTCCTGCACTGCTGTTCATAGATATCTATTATGACAGAAAACCATATTATATAAACGTACATTTATGAAGCTAAGTATTGCAGAGATTTCTAATTTTTCCTCCTGTTGTTGGACTGATATGGTAAAGTTGCACTGTTCTAGTGGCTAGAAACCTTTTTTCTAACTTTCAGTCTAGCATACTTACATTTTTTTCCATTTGAGGATAATAGTAATAATAACCAAAACTGCTGTTTAGAATTTCTGCTGTGTTGGTATTTACCCTCATGGTTTTGGAGAGAATATTCCTTTTGGTAGGCTAGATGAGACAATGTTTTTTCAGTTTCTTTTCATTTGATAAGTTTTAAAATGCTACTAATATAGTAATTTCCCTTGCAATTGATGTAATTTTTGTTTTGCTCAAAAGAATATACCAACTGAAGCTTGCACAATCGCAATTCAATCACATCTCCATTTGCCTACTGGAAATAGTTTGAATGATATAGCCTAGAATTTCATCTTCTTTTTCAGACTTTTTGCTGTGCCAAATTGCCTTTATAATTGCAATAATTCCATCATGTCTTTCATGATAAGACAGAAAAGTCAAAACCACATTATTCTTCTATTGAAGATAAGAAATGAAAAATTAAGTTTCTTTATAAGACTTGTGAGAGGCTGGATTCAGATCTCACTGTATTATTTTATTATTGGGTCTAATGAACCAACTTTTGTGTGTTGGGAGGAAGGGACCAGGCCTTCAGCTCCATAGTAGCCATGGTAGAGCGGGCGGGAGCCATGTGGCAGAGCTGCCTGGTAGCCTGCCCACACCAGGGACTGGAGCCCCTGACTGGCTACAGCACCCTTCACTGTGGCCTGGAGTGCTCTGAGGGGTCAGTTGAGCTGACCTCCCACCTGGGAGGGGTGGCCATGGTAGCCAAAGGACATAAATACAGGAGCACAGGGGCTCCTTCTTGTCTTTCCTGTCGGGACCTGCCATCTCCATGTGAAAGTTCTAGACTTCCATAGGACCCTTCAGTGGTAGCTATAAAATTCTCTTATTATAACCTCTTTCTTTACTCCTTCTTTCTTCTCTTTATTCCTTTTCTTCCTTTACTATTTCCTTAATCTCCTCTGGGTAATTTAAAACCAATGGGTTGTATTTTACTAAGTGTTGTAAGGGTTGCTGGATACTTTAGTGAAATGCTTCTCCCTGGTTGTACATTAATCCTGTGAACATTTTGCCAAATGCCTATTTTCCCACTAAATTCAAAGAATTCTCTTGGGGAATAGTGTGTAGCTTTTTCTCTTTAGTGACTTCAAGGTATTCAAGAACTAAAGGCTTTGCAAAAGTTCAGTGACAAATTATTTTGAAGCCTTAAAGAGAAGTAATAGTCTCAGTAAAGCTTGAAGCTTCAAGATTGGGGTGTTACAACACTTATCCAGTTACAAAAGTGTATATAGTTCTGTGCATATATATAAATATAACTATATACCACGTCTGAGAACATTTTCACAGGAGAAAAATAACTAACATTAGTAGTTAATCATAATTTATGTTTTAGACAAGTTGCCAGATTCTGATTTATTTTATAGAATATCAAGTTGATACCAGTGCAAGAATAAGAGATTCCAATTCTAGTTTAAAAATCTAGTTTTAGAAATATAGCAGAATTTACATATATGTTTCTCTTTATAGCTTGTATGATAGTATTATCCAACAGAAAATAATTTTACAAAAAAGTATTATATAGCAATTATAATAAAACATAAAAGAAAGACCCACCTTGGATGTGTATTTCATTCTTTTTCAAAGCAGCAAAGGCACTGTACTATAATATATATGGAGTCCTAAAGGGCAAATGAGCCCAGGAAGGCTGGATGTGCTTAAAGAAGGAAATCTTAAAGATGCAGGAGCAGGACATCCCCAAAAGGTAATCAATCCAAGAAGACAACTGTCCTGGGTAAACAGAAAGCTTTGTCTGGAACTCCAGGAAAAAAAAAGGAGAATTCACGGACTTTGAGAGAAGGGACGCATTGGTGATTCAGGAGGACTACCGGGATGATGTGAGGTTATGCAGGGAGAAAATTAAAAGGGTCAAGGCCTAACTAGAGCTTAAATTGGCTTCTGCTGTAAAAAAATATTTCTATAAATGCGTAAGCAGCAAAATAGGGCTAAGGAGAATCTCCATCCTTTTATTGAACGTGAGGGGAAACATAATGACAAAGGATAAGGAAAAAGCTGAGTTACTTCTTGACTTCTTTGCCTTGGTATTTAATAGTCAACAATTTTTTCTAAGGGTACTCAGCCCCCTGAGTTGGAAGACAGGGATGGGGAGTAGAATGAAACCCCCATAATCTAAAGGAAATGGTCAGTGACCTGTTTTTCCACTTGGACACACTCAAGTCTATGGGACCAGATGGGATCCACTTCAGGGCACAGAGAAAGCTGGGAGAAGTGCTCACCGAGCCATTTTCCGAGTCATTTATCAGCAGTTCTGTCTAACTGGGGAAGGGCCAATTGACTGAAAGTTACAAATGTGAAGACAAGACAGACACTGAGGTGCTGGAGTGCATCCAGAGAAGGGCAACAAAGCTGATGAGGGGTGTGCAGCACAAGTCCTGTGAGGAGTGGCTGAGGGAGCTGAGGTTGTTTAGCCTGGCTCAGGGGGGACCTTATCACTCTGCACAATTACCTGAAAGAAGGTTGTAGCCAGATGGGGGATTGCCTCTTCTCTCAAGTAACTAATGATGGGACAAGAGGAAACAGCCTCAAGTTGTGCCCACTGAGGTTTAGAATGGATATTAGGGAAAGTTTCTCCATGGAAAGGGTTGTCAAGCGTCGGAACAGGCTGTCTGAGGAAGTGGTTGAGTCACCATCCCTGGAGGTATTTAGAAAATGTGTAAATGTGGTGCTTATGGACATAGTTTAGTGGTGAGCTTGGTAGTGATGGGTTAATGATTGGACTTGGTGATCTCAGAGGTCTTTTGCATCCTAAATGATTCTACAATTCCATGATATGCAATACTGATTTTTTGTGGTATTCTTCTGTGAAATTTCCATCTATCAGTTCTGCAGCAGCATGCCTACACTAGGAAGGAGGCATTTAAATTGAGCCTTGGAAGAAAATTTGCTACCAGGTGAAAAACCTTCTGATTTAGATTTAAGATACCAAGTCATAAACTTAGATTGTTTGACTTTAATGCATTACTTATTTTGAAAAGAGGTTAAAGCAGCAGAAGTCTAGATGACAGTAGTACTGAATCATTGAAAATTAAATTCAGAGGGAGTCCATACTGAGGGTTGTATGAGCTTTTGGAAAAATACAGAATGTTTCTCCAACTATGCTGATCACAGAAATGCTGTTTTCAGGTTTGCCCTGTGAGCAAGACTGTTACATGCATAATAGTGTTTAATAGGAATAAGATACTAAAACAAAAAAAATGTTTTTTATATAAACTAAAAATAAATGTCAGTATCAGAAAATTAACCAGAAAGTATTTGATCACCAAAACATTCATTTTCCCAGTAGAATAATAGGAATCAGATATTATTTACTGTATTTCTCATTTCCCAATCCATCTTATTCTAGTTCTTCAGATTCACAACAGCAACCCTCCCCAACACACCATGCAGAAAAAAACAGTGGAGAGAAATGGGCTATCCTAAGATAATAAGCACTAGTACAAGGATTTTTGTACATCTGCCAGTTGATATATTAATTACAATCACAAAAGATATCCTTACAATCTGCTGATAGCAGCTTCTTCTTGTGGTAGAAATGCTTTATTGCTAATAAAATTTTCTCAGAAGAAAGTCCATTTCCATTAAATTCTTGGCTCCAATTTAAAAAGAAAACATTTGAAAAACATTTTTACTGATATCTTTTAAACAAATATGTACACATATTAGGGGACTTTTTGTTTGAAAAAGCTTTTTTCTATTTTTAAGTGAGTTAAAGCTTTTTAAGTATTCCAGAGAAACAGTTTCATTTTCATTTGAGCTTTATTTATGGAAAGTCAAAATTGTAGTCATTATTTCTTATTCAGAGAACAAAACATTCTGAAGTCTTGCAAATTTCCTAATTGGAAAAAACTTCTATTGTTTTACTTAGTATAAACACGTTCAGTGTGACACAATAAAATGTTATTCTTCTATAAAATCCTTCTCATCGGTCAGTCATTTTTCCTTTTTTTCTTATTTTTATGCAAAATTTATATATATAATATTTATTTATATATATTATAATCTAGAAAAATAAACTCTCTATTTTTTTTACACTATAAGATACCCTTAATGGCTATAATGTGCCACGGCCCACAGGGGAAAGGGAATGGGGACGCAGCACTGCAATCAGGTTCAGGACACAGTTGAGGTGAGGGAAGCAATGCCAACTTTATTAAGGGTGACAGCAACTTAAATAGGGTAGGTTCAGGGGGTGGACTCAGGCAAGGGGAGGAGTCTAGGATTGGCAGCTCAGGGACACATATAATAGGGCGACTGGGTAAGGAAGGGAGGAGTTCTGCTGTAACCGGGGGAATGGGCCAATAGTAGCTACCTCTGCACTGCACCAAACATCAACCAATGGCAGGCAGAGGAGAGGGAAAACAGGGGAGGACAACAGGTTTTGGAGGGAAAACTGTGAGGGGAGAGGAATATGGAGGATAGGGCTTTTTAAAACAACAACTGGGGTACATATCACAATAATGTGACAGTAAACTTGGGAAAACTGGGGAAAACTGGGGGTGAAACTGTCTGTCCAGTGAATGTCTAATCCAGTGCAGGAATGTCCATTTCAGTAGTACAGTGTCCCTTCTGGTATAAAAGTGTCCATTCAAGGATCATAGATCTTTCTCCAGATTTGGTATTTTTGCCATTCTGCCTCCTCTCCTCCAACAATAATGACTGTAAAAAACTATTTAATATATGCATGAAGATTCTTCAACATAATGCACAGTGTTTATATGTGGATGGGGCAAACAATTCTATAAGAAAACTGGAGTTCCAAAATGCTTAGTTTAAAAAAAATATATAAATATTATTTTCTCTCAGCAGTAATTCTATGAAATCTTCTGTTAGGATCAGAAAATACGTACTTTTAATAAATTTTTTTCAGACACCACAATTTTTCCCTTATTGAAAATTTTGGTTGATTTATTATTTCTGTGGATTTTTTCTTTAATTTTTCTTTATAAATATACCAGAAGTAAGTACTAAAATACAATTGGGTTTAAAAATGGATCTCAGTTCTCTTTGTCAGTGTGATGGCAGAGCACAGAACACCTGGACAGACAAAGGTTAGATGATAGAAAACTCTCTGAACAAAATAAAAGGTAACTATATTCTTTGAAAGGTGATAAAACTTACCTCACTGACTATTGAAATTTAGTTAATTTGTTTCAGCTGCAGAAGAAAAAGATGCACAGATGCTATGGTATATGAAAAGGAAATTACACATAGACTTCAACACCAATTTCTTACTTAGCAAAAAAATTAGGAAGTCACTCTGAGTCAGATTTTATTCTCATTTCCCCAGCAACTTCATTGCAGCAATTGGATCTGAACAAAGCTTGAACCATAAACAAGCATTCTCCAAAACCTCAGAGAAAAAAAAAAAACAACAAACCTATTAAAAATGAAATCAGTGAGACTTGCAGTCATTAACAGAAACAGCTCAAGGCTGTTCAGATGTGTAGACACATAGACTTTTTGTTTCCACCAAATGAGAAGCTAGAAGTAGAATACAAGGAAAGGGATGAGGAGCAGAGGTGGTGTGGGAAGACAAGTAAGTGGATAAAGAGGGCAGCAGCAGATAATTGCGTTTGATACCGCCTTGTTCTGACTGCAGTATCTACTGCTGAACCATTTACCAGAGCAACTCCTTGTTCTCCTGGAGGCAATTATAGGTAGAGTAGTCTGCCAGGGTGTGGTGTTTTGCCTCTCAGTAATGTGGTATCCTAGACAAGCGCTAATTCTGCCTGTGACTAGAGCTGCCAAGTCTTGAAGACAGTGACATGTAAATAAAGAACAGTACAGAATGTATCTCTATTAGCTGCATGTGAGAAAATGAAAGAATCATTAACAAGACCTCATCTATGAATGGCTCATAGAGTGAAAGATGGTCAGAAAAATTGCTGTATATAAGCATGGGAATATTACCTTCCTTCTTCAGCTTTAACTGATCCAAAAGAGTATTTATAGCTAAGTCACCCAAAATGTTCTGTTTTCATTTTTTGGGATAGCCAGTCATATTTGCTAAAATGTGAATAAAATCGAAACATAAATTAAATAAAGAAACAAACAAACGAAACCCCCACAGGGAGGGGGTTTTGCTAAAGCTTAAACAAATTTTCACAGTATTGAGACCTTCAAGGGACTGTGTAAGGAGAGGTTGGTCAAAAGGGAATCACATGTTCAGTAAAGTCTTGAATCTGATGGCAGCTGCTATAGATCAGCTAGCAAATCTCTGACATTACGTCGCTGTTTCCTTTTATTTTTTCCCTTGCTTATTCTTCAACATTAAAGCAATCAGCCTAGATCAACTGAATTTTTAATATAATTCCTTCTCTTTCTATTGAATTTTTTATAAGAAACCTTTGCAAACTATCCTGGAAAGACTGAGAAGGTAACTCAAATGAAAAAGGGAACAGTCTCTACACAGTGGACTTCTGCCAAGTGCCCTGGAAGAGAAACAATCACCAGTGATTTGTGGTTTTTTTTCCTCTCTATATAGCAAAGTGACAACAGTAGTGCAATCCCATACTCATTTAGGAGGGAAAAAAGACTGAAGGTACTAGAGAAAGAACACATGGAAATACTGTCTTTGATGGCAGTTAAAGAATTAGTAATTAACTATGTACTATAACTGCAAAGATTCAGCCTTCTCCTGGGAATGCCTTTGAAAAAGATGGTAAGGATCAGAGACGAGACAAAAGTGGGTTCCATGGAGAAACCCAGACTTAGCGTCTTCCTCTGAAAATGTTCTTAAACATTCAGAAAATAACAGATGTGCAAAAATATACACGATGTGACCCTACTGAAATTGGCCTAGTGCTTTTATTCTACCGGGTCTTAACAGTAATCAAAGCTTTTTGGAGGCATTCTCCAGGGCCAGAGGATTGTGACATGGAAAGGCACATTTGTATTTGGAACTGGCATATTAAAAAAAAAACAAAACAAAAAAAACAAACCCTATGTGTATGTGACATATGATTGTTTGGAGTTTAGTTTTGGCTTTTAGTACCAAATGTGTTTGTCTCCCACTAGAAAATGCCTTTCATAAAAAATGCTTGCCTTTGAACAAAACCAGACTGCCCTGGAAATGTCATAAGAAAACATAAGAAACATCTGGTTGGTTTGCTTTGTTTCTCCTGTATGTTTATTCAAGAAATAATCACATTAGATAAGAAAGTGATCCTACTGATCAGTGCTACAATATTTGTTTTTTCTTTCTCAAGTAGCTCTCAACCCCTCTCTCTTTCTGAATGCAAAATTCAATTTCTGTCACATCCCAAAAGCTATCACAGAGCTGTGAAGCATTTCAATATGCTCCAGATTTTGTTTTTCTAGGCTGAAGTGACATTTATTTAAGTTTCGGTTTTGGTCTCCTTTGCAACATGGAAATCCATTCGTTAATCCTTCCTAAAATTTTGCTTCCAAAGCATCTTCATTAAATAATTATTCAGAATTAAAACACATAAGTGACAGAAATACCATGTTGCTTTTTCATGAAGAATCATTACTCTTTCTTTGTAACATCTAGCCTAGGTCATGCTTACTTCCATCTTTAATACCTTACTTTGTCAAACAGCATAAGGCTCACTGAATCTAGCTGAGACTTCTACTGCAAAGATTTTTGTATGTGAGACACACCATGAGTTCACTTCACAGATGCAGAAAAGTAGAAAGATAAAATACTCAAGGGACAATTCATCTATTTTATATTGAAATTACATATATTTTACAAGTGTCTCTTTTTCCCTCTCTACAATTATGGCTACCTAGACAACTATAGAACTGTACAATACAGGCACCAATGAAAGTATAAGATCTGTGAGGTTTATGTTATGAAATCATGGTACAAAATGATATAACATTAAATACTGTTAAAAACTCCCTCTCACAGAATTTCAGAATGGGTAAGGTTGGAAGGAACCACAGTGGGTCATCTGGTCCAACCTCCCTTCTCAAGCAGGGTCATCCCAGAGCACATTGCACAGGATTGTGATCACATGGTTCTTGAGTATCTGCAGTGAGAGAGACTCCACAACCTCTCTGGGCAACGTGTTCCAGTGTGCAGGCACCTGCACAGTAAAGAAGCACTTCCTCGTATTCAGGTGGAATTTCCTGTGCATTAATTTCTGCCCATTGCCTCTTGTCCTATTGCTTGGCACCACTGAGAAGACCCTGGCTCCATCTTCTTGACACCCTTCCTTCAGCTATTTATATGCATTGATGAGGTTCCCTCCTCAGTTGTCTCTTCTGTTGCGGTCCGAAGGGAGGAGGGGACAGGACACCAGGAAGGGTGCAAGCAGAATCCTTTATTCAGGCATTCACACACTCTTTTTTGTCAGCTCTGGAGCCGAAAGGCCAGAACATAGGGTGGAGACAAGCAGAGGGACAGACCAGAATCGGACACGGGCAAAAAGGGGAGGAGTGGGGGAAGCAGGCAGCAGGCCAACCCATGGCAAGCCTGGGCATGTGCAGTTGTGCACTGTGCAGTGTGAATACAATGAAACCACACAACAACAGCAAAGTCCATATGATAAAGTCCATATGAAAGTCCTGCCAATTGCCGCATAGTTTTCTCCATTCCTGGAACTGTCCCCATCCTGAATCCTGCCTCTCTACACTCTTCTTTAGGCGGAATAGGCCCAATTCTCTCAGCCTTTCCTTGTAAGAGAAATGCTTCAATCCTTTAATCATCTTTGTTGCTCTCTACTGGACCTGCACCAGGAGCTCCATGTCTCCATTGTACTGATGTGTTGCTCCTCTCAGTTATTCTGGATCACACAGTCATATACATACATTTTTCCTTTGGAATCAGATCCAAATTTTAAATAATTTCTGCCATATCTAGGTGAAAGTCAGACTTTAACCAAGTCCAAAATTAACTTGCTTATTTATCTATATAAGTAGGGCGTGGCTACATATGACCTAGTCTTTCAAAGCATCTTTTTCAGTCATAGGACAGGATCAGGCATTTCAAAGGTACAATTAGTCTGCCCTATATAGTAAATCATGGCTGGGTGATATTTCTTTCTTTCCTTTTTTTTTTTTTTACTTATTTTTTTATTTTTCTATTTTTTCCTTTTGAACCTGATTCTAGTATAAACTGCTTCTAATTCAAATAACTAAACTCTCATTATTTTCTGCATTTGGACTGCAGTTTCCTTTATGGATTCATTTTGCTTTTAGGTGCAGTCTTCTATTTATTATCTAAAAGATTTTTGTGTGTTTTGTCATGCATTTTCTAACTCCTCTTTCTTCTCTCTTTATACCTCTATTTTTCTCTTCCTTTGTATCTGAATGACACATATTTGTAAGTCTAATGTACATTTCTAAAAATTGTCTGAGGTTTTACATTCCAATATTTTCACCTGCCTCCTTTAATAAAGTCATCTTTTATTCATCGTTGTTCGTCCTTGAGGGAAATCAAAACAGGAGGTACCATACAGGTGCTATTGGACCTTCAGCTTTCTGAAACACCTTTGTAAGCAGCACAAAACCATTACTGATTTTGCAATACTGTAGAAATACAGTGGATCTGTCAGGCTGTATGTAACACCTGCTCACTGGAATGTTTTAGAAACTTGTGAGCCATCCTGAGACAATTTTGGCTGGCTATACAAGGGGCTAGATAGGCTATAGCTGTTCTCTAGTAGGTTATCCCCACTGGTACCAAAATCTACTAAATCTACCAAAATCTGTAGTTGGGTCACTATGATCTAATATGGATTTTTTTTAATCCGCTGTAAAAATTTAACTTATTAAAAAAAATTCTAGAAGACACATTGTTACTGACTTTCTTCTGTTTGTATTGCTTGGAAATACAGCATGACAGGGAAAAAAAACTTCACCTCCTTTCATACCTGTTTTTTTGAAATAAGGATAATCTAAAAAAAATTAAAATCAGATTTTAAGAAATTTTCAAGTGAAACATGAAGCTTGCATAGACTTTTGGAAATACCCAATTTTCAGACAAGAAGCAGCTGTTTTGCATCTGCACAAAAATCTTGAGTATCTTTTACTTCATATTGTTATTTTTTTTCCTATTTTGCTGTTAAGTTGCACAAAGTGAAGGAAAGCAGACATGGGACCAGCTCATTAATTAGTAACATGCTTCACATGTGGCCATTCAGTCTCAGTGACAACTACAGCTATTTCCTTGCATAAAGAATAACTTTGAATGGTGATGATTCTGAACCTGGTCTCTATTTCTTCCATCAGTAGTTCCATACCTGACATGAAAAACCCTTCTAGTTAATCACAAATGTTTTTTAACTTAAACAGAAGTCATCAAAGCATGCAGTTGTTGATTTTGTTCATTTTACAAACTCCACCATTGGAGGATTTTTTGTGGTTTTGCATTTAAATGTTAAGGCAAGTAGGAAAACTTTCCCACTGCTTATGTTTCTGCTCTTATCAAGATGGCTCATTTGAAAGATATTCATATGAAGAAAAAGATGTTGGGTTGTTGATCAAATATTTTAACTCAAAGAAGGCAATCGAAGAATATTTCTTCTAAAATTCTGTGTTTTATGTAACTGGTACTGGCTGAATGAATGAATTACTGCAACCTTGTGGCTTTCAGAAGACTATACTTCAGAAGTTCTTCCTTCTGAAATTCCTATTCCTACAGCACTTTCATGGAAAAGACTGTAACATAAACAATGAGGGGTTTTTATTTTGTGTTACAGATCATATTTGCCAGGATCTATTGGATAATATTTTGTTACTCCTCCGGTTACAACACTTCAATTTTCAGAGGAAGCATCTTCAAAAACAGATCATCAGATCAAGGAAAAATAATTTTAACCAACATTCTGCTTAAAATTTAGTTTATTAATATGTCCTCAAAGGAATTTTTTTCTAATTGATATCTCTCATTTTAGTGAGGTGAAGTAATTTACTAGACCAAAATTTGTGTCTCTACCTGAATATTAAGGATTTGTTCATTCACTTAACTTCAGATTTCTAAGGAAAACAACAGTGTGTTTATCTCCATTTTTATCGCACCTACACACATTAATAATACATTCTACTTGCATAGAGTGCTTACTTTTAAAACACATTTAATACATTTATATTATTAATTATATCATTGATATACTATTTTGTTCATCTGAAATAAGGTAGTAAAGCAAAGGACAAAACTGACACCTATTATTTGATATTACAGTGGTGTCAGAAGCTGGCTTGGGACTCTTCTTCAGATAGGAGTTGTCCTTTTGGAACCCAATTTCTTCCTGCAATTGTAAAGCAGCAAAAAAACTTGACACTTTATTGCTGAAATCTTTGCATGGTAGGTTCTTCTCTGTCTTCTATTTGCCCTATAATGCATTAATCTGTCCAATGCGAATTGATTCAAGAAATAAGTGATAACTGTCTTAATTTTTTTTTCCAATCTTTATTTGTTTTGACTCTGAACTCAATCTTGCCTTATTCATGTAAGACCTTACTGTGAAATCAAAACAATTTTACCATAAATAAGGAAAACTTCATTCTGACTACCCTTTCCTGACCTACTTCCCTTTTCCCCCCTCATATTAGCACAACCACATTATTTCTTCTGAATTTCAGGATGAAACCAATCAAAAATCAAGCAATGAGAGATGGAGGGGCAGCAATTACTATTTCTTTTATTTCAGTAGAAATAGACTATTTTTGGGTTTTTTTGCTATACAAGTAGTTGGTAACAATTATGGACAAGTATTGGGTTAAACTTGCTTAGAATTAATCCAGCCAAACTGTTTCTGTGGCTTTCAGACAATTAAAATCATTAAAATGGATTAAGTTATCGAAATCAGACATGCTGCATGTGAACTCAGAAATTACATTTGTAATAAGACAAAGACTCAAATTACAGATTCCAATGTAGTTAAAGAAAGACAGACACTACTGCACTGTACTGTCCTAACTATGTTTTTTGTTGTTGCTATTGTATAAAATCTACATAATCACTTTTTTTTCCAGTGACTCCACCAACATTTTAGTGCGTATCTCATAGCAACATTGCAGGTCTTATATATCGGAAATCAATCTATCTGCACCAAGTTTCCCTGTGCTACCTAAATTCAGCTTATTTGATATCAATTTTTATGTTTCAATTCTAATTAAAGATGTATTATATCTTGTATATATTATTACTTTTTCTTGTAAAGCTGCCTTTGCACAAAATTATTGATGCTTACAGAATAAGGGCAGACTGCACAACTGCTTAATATTTAGTTTTATTTTTTTAGGCCCACACTATTCATGAGTTGTTCTTAGAACAGAATTATTCACTTTTTGTATGTTTTTGTTATTTTTCACTATGTATTTTCTGAAGGATCTTTACTGATTTTATCTGTCACCATTGGTGTGAGGTGATGGTATTATAACCACTGGAGCATAGACACATTACTGTAACTAATATTAGTTATTCAATTTAAGATACCTATGTCTTACAAGTTCAGAGGACACACAGTTTTTGCAATATTTATCTGAAAACACTAAAAATTTTTAAGTGCATTTAAAGAATGCGCTTTTAATGAACACACAGGGGAAAAAATACTAGATTTGCCCAGAACACAAGGAAATTTCATAAAACAGGTAGGAACAAAACTTGTTTGACCAGCGGCATTGGTGTTCAAATCACCAGATCACTCTTCTCTGTCAGAACAGTTTCTTGCTTTCCTGATTTTTTTTTCACTCTACTTTCTGCCATCTTTTGTTAGGAAAGATGCTGGGCCCCTGTCCTGTGCAACCTTGTTTCATCTTCTGACTGTACTTTATCTATGTAATGAATGAAGTATGGATTTCATAGGAAAAAGGAACCAATTCAAATCATTACAGATTACTGCACAGGACCTATGCATGCAGCATATTTTAACAATTATTAAAAATGTCAAAATTTTTTATTTTTTTTTTCTTTTTGACAAAGAGACAAGATTTGTAGTGTATGTATGGCAGTGTATACCTAACTACTGTAAGACTAAGCAAGAACAATTTACTCTAAATTTATGGGATTCATTTTGCTCCCCTGGAAAAATCCTGTAAAAGTATATAGGCTTTACAGGAAAAATAAAATTACCACTTTACTGATCTTGCATGATATAGATAATTATATATCTTAAATATGTCATTGATATGCATCTGATATTCATGTAATCTGAAATAATTTCATCAATGCTTACTGTGATGTATATATAACAACTTGTATGATCTGTGGTGTTATTCTAGATTTTACATAAAAGGTTTTATGTCTTGGGTTTTTTTTTTTCCTGAGAATGATATTCTCAATTTATAACAGCACAACTGAAAACTGAACCCATTGCATTCTACTGTGATTTAAAACCAGACAAAACATAAAATTATGCAATCTCTGATTTTAGAATCTGGAACTTCTAAATTGTTGGGTTGTTTTTTAATTAATCAGTACCATTACATAAAAAGTTTCCAGAATACCTTTGTATGATCAAAACCATACAACTGTTAAGAGCATGATGAAAAAAATCTATCTACACCCTGAATAAATTATCACACTGCAGATATTATAAATTTAATTGAAATTTAATCTAGTTTGTTTTACTCTTATCTCACTTCCCACTTCATGTGTTCTTTGATTTATTTAAGTGTTTCTCACAAGTGTTCAATAATATTGAAATCTTTGCTTTTAAACTTAGTGGTTAATACTGTTATATCAATTCACTGCTACCTTAGATGAAGAGGAGTTGAAACAAGCTGATTACTAGGCTGTACATGAAAACATAGATTGTGATGACATAGAGGCTGATTCTGTCCATTTAAGTCATCTTAGAAAGTAAAAGGGATGACTTCACCTGAAGCAATAAAAAATCTGCTCAGAATCACACAGCCAAACTTATCATTTCAGTTAATTTCTCATGTACTTTACGTGACTTTACTTAGATATTGTTACTTGTTAATGGAAGTGAGACTTTAGTGAAAATCCCTCAGAAGTTTTCTTGCAAACTGTAGGGGTTCTGAAATGATGAAGATGAAACAATGTGTGGGCCCGCTTTATTTCATGGTTACCTTTTTTGCATAGAAGGTATTGTCACAGTCAACAGGGACTCTAGCACCTCAATATTCATTAAAACTGAAAAGAAAACACAGATTTGTTTCCAGCCTTCCTTGCTATAAACTTGAAATCATGAGCAGCACCTGAAACAAATGTAGGAAGGTAGCAGAGTATAATCAAATGCCTTCCTGAGATGTAGAAAATTTGAAATTATATCTGAGAGCAACGAACTTCCCCAATTATCTCACCCAGGGATTTGTAGACTCTGTGATCCCATATCTACAGAGCCTACAGATCCCATATCTACAGATCATCATTTAATGTTCTGCAATATCACAGAATACCATGTTTTGTTGTAGCCAGCCACCTAACACTTTTGGGTTTTCTAGGGGTTTTTTCTGCTTATTTGGGAGACTTTGTTCATCTGTTTTTTATCCTGTAAATTCCCTTGAATGGGGAGTTAATGAGATTTTGTACATGCTCCCTGTTCTGTTTTGTATGTTTTTCTTTTACCTTGTTCTCACACCATCATGTTTCAAAAAAAGATGGTAATTCTGATAATACAGGCTTCTGGCAAATTTCAGTTGCCCACTTACATGATGTCAAGGATTTTCTCCATTCTCCTGCTCCCCTCAGCCCACAGCCATATGGGCTCTTTAGTTACCACCTGGTGCAAACTGATTGTGAGCTCCGTCACTGACCATGAAGCCAACCTACCCTTGGCTAAATATCAAGTCCTCACAATCTCTGATAAATGTTTTTAAAATTAATACTATTGTTCTGCACATGGAGCATAAGAAAACCAGTCAAAATATCAAAATCTCCCAAAATTGTGTATTAAAAAATAGCCTGTAGAGTTGTTTTCTCTTCTCCTCTCCTCTCCTCACCTTACTGAACAGACAGAATCTCCGACTTCTCCTCGAAGATTCTTACAAGTCTTCTGTCTATTGGATTCTGCAGGTGTTTTTCACTTTTAGTTTCTTTGCACATTCTTATACTTCTGAATAGCTAGAACCAGTTAATTAGTAGAGGGCATTTTGGACAACTCATTCTGTGAATACCAACGTGACCATGTGTCTAAATTTCATCACTGTATTACTAGTGTAAGCTTGAGATTCAAATCTGTCCTAAATTCTTGAGTCATTCAGTATACTTGATCAGTATGTGCATAAAATGAAGAAATTAGTTTTCTTTTGGTTTCACTAATTTTGACTTTGTTGATAATTTCTGTTGCATTTGTTTAAGTTTGTTTTAGGTAGATTTTTTCCAACAAGTATTTGTATTGAACATTTAACGTAACAATTAAATTTTGTGGTACAATCACATAAAAAGGCATCATGGCGTACAAAATGAATTGATGGCTTTTAAAATTTGCATCAAAGAAAATACAAACTGGAATGTACCTATAGACATTAGTACATAATGTGCTACAGTAGACTGAAGATTCAGAAGTTTTGGCCCATATAATTTTATTCTACTTCTCTCCACAGGACCATTACTAAGGTTGATGTTTCAAGGTACTGTAAAGAAAAACAACAATGCAATTCAAACCACTAGATACCAAACAGCTGAAATTAGCTCTTTTTCCAAAACAATAGGGTGCATACTTTTCTCTCTACCTATCTCATCATGCATGGAAGAATAGTTTTCATGGGAATTCAAGAAGATTGTGTGTTACAAATATGACTGCTATCCACATAAATTTTGCAAAACTCTTTCACTCAGAAAATAAATTAAAAAATGGGCACAGCATATAGATCAGATACTTGTAGGAAAACTTGTAAAAATTTATTTATACTACAGATGAAAAGCTGGACAGAGAAAACCATCAAAACCTTTCATGAAGCACTGCCCTGGCTGCCACCCATCCTTGTGAAGCACTATGGGTGCACAAAATAAAACGTGGTAAGGACAAAATAAAACAAGGAAGGCAAAATCATTTACCTTTGAAGCATCGTATGTTCATACCAAATTCCAGTACCTTACTTATAATCTGGTCCATAACAATGCAAACTCATCAGCATTCTGCTGTTTTGATATCCTGTGTCTGCAACAACTGCCTAAAAACAAGTTCTGTAGAACAAAAATATTTTGTGCCAAAATAATACAATTTCAACTTGGAAGGAAAAATCTTTTAATATGACTATAGGATAAAAATGTACATCCGAACTGTCCTCAACTACTTCCCATCTTTACATGGAGTGCCTGTCCCTGCTGCCATCACTGGAAGAGGGAGCAGTAGCTGATAATGCTCTCTGCTTCAGGACAGCCTGAGATGTTGTCTTCTGTCTCTGAAATATGACCTGTCTCAGAACTGCAAGATTTGCCTTGTCCTGGTAGTCACTGAGAAGTAATAAGTTTTCAAGATAGTGTCAGTACATCATTAAATAACACTTGTATCAGCAATACATCCCTTTAGGTTTTTATGTGAAATTCATCTTCATGTAAACTTGTAAAACAGAATGACATTAACTGTAGTAGTATGATTAGGAAACAAAACATTAAAAAATAAAACAAACAACTCCAAACCCCCAAACTCTGTTTTTTAGCTCATTTGACCAAACAGTGTACTGTTAATATTCTTTTCAAGAAAATGTAAATATATTAATACTAAAATATGGCAATTTATCAATAGTAATAACCTTCTATTTTAACTTTTCTTTACAAAATTCCACTATATAAAATCTACCATAAATCTACTTTTAAACTTCACTATAATGAAGTTAGTACAAACTTATTTTTAAATTACAGGTATACTTTACAGGTATATGATATTATATTCTTGATGATTATATCTAGATAAGCAAATAAGAAGAGAAAGAAATATCAAAAATATTATTTTAAGAATAATTTTCCTATAAATGGAGAATAAAATCAATTTTTTCTCCTTTTTGATCCTTCCAGAACTTTTGAGCTTCAGATTTCTACAAAGCCTCTCACTGAAAAACCAATGGCAACTTAACAAAACAATTTGTCTTCATTGTGCTTATGATTCTCTTATAAAATTGTAGAGAACAGAGGTCTTAATCTTCCTTTTGAAATTAATTTGGGATTTGAGTTGAATCCCTTCTGGCTTGGTTAGGGAAATTAACTGTTGTTGATCCTTCTGGCAAAAAAACACCAACATAAAATACAAATAAAATCCTATTTAATATTTTCACTGCTTGCGGCTGATATTTTTTGAATAAAGACCAGGTAATTTACTCACAACTGAGAAACCCAGGCTCAGTATCCTTATCTTCTACAGCTGTCTGATCAAAGCATCAATGGCCAGCACTTGGAAGCTTAGAAAGTTAACATCCGAGCACATACTCTGCTTCAGCTTATACTCGGGCATCAAACTGCACCATTAAAAGCTGTCTGTTTCTGCTCCACTCCCACATGGCGACACCAGTTAACAGCCCCGTAACCCTGAGGACTGAGCTCCGTGTTGCTTAGTCTTACTCCTCTGTTTTCAGCCTGGTGTGTCTGACTCTGTTTTTGATCTAAAACTGGTCTGTTTTCATTAAACAGGCAGAAAAACTTTATGCAAGCAAAAAGTACTTACGCTTACCTTCCCCAGGCCATTCAATTAAGTTTCTCCATTCTTGAAATCATTTAATACATAATCATTTCCCAAATGTGAAGGAAGGGTTTAATCAATTTGAGATTGGACTTCCAGAAACAAACTCCTGAATTTTCATCTTTCTCTTGAGGCCTCCTAAATTTCTATCAATGTCCTGCAAAGCCTCCCAGCTCCCACATCTCCACCCAACCACATAGCACCTCTCATTCCTTTTCACCCTATTTCTCATTTGACTTTATACTATACACTTTTATTCAAGCCATATGGTTCTTGGGTAGAATTACCTTAGAACAGAGACAGAAAATTGTACAGAATCTGCTGGGCTAAATCTCTTGTGCCTTCTCCCAAAGCACCGGAGTACCAGAAGGAAAGGGAACTTGACACAAGGAAGGACATTCCATTCCCTCTGCTTGAGGGAAATAGGAACAGAATGGGGGCAGTCCTTTAAATGAGGGAGGGTTGCTTTGATCGTGCTAAATCATGCTAAATGATGTCTGTGAGGAGGGGACTTGATGCAGCACCAGATGAGAAAATTCATGTGGAGACTGTCATTGCATACTGAAGCTTCCATCTCATGACAGCCCCCCTATGGTCTCTTACCACCTATACTTTCTCTTACTTTCCATAGAGTATTTTGCTCTTCAGGCCTTATTTGAAAAATTTTTATCAGATTTCATTGGGATATGGTCCTTTGTGTTGGGAGATGTTTAATTTAGGAGTAAAAACAACAGTTTCTTGGTGCTCTTGACATTGTAAGCTGGAAATTGTGTAAGACAATGTAACTCCTACCAGTGTAGATGGCTAGCTTTAAGGTAGATCTACTAGTGTTACCCTGCCCCTGTCTTTCAGCCTCAAACACTAAATAACGACACTGTCAAAGGAGATAATTAGTTTAACATAACAAGTACCACATCAAAGTAAGTGGGATCACAAAATGTTGACCAACTTTCTTGGAGTTTTATTAGGTTTATCTGCTTATACTTTGGTGTTCTTCATTCCTTTCTAATAATTCTTCAGGCTAATCTGTAGTTCCAAGTTTATCTTTCTTTAGATATAACCTTTTTACCTCAGATGGGAGGATCCACTGACTGCTACTTAGATATTTTAACTATTTACTTGCTGACTTGCAGATGTTGTGTATTGAATTTTCTACATATATGAATATAAAAACAAAATTGGAGAATACAAGCAAATATATCTGTAAGTTTTCTCAACCTCACAATTCCCTAGTATTAAGTCAACCACTTACAACAAGCTTTAATAAAACATGATCTCTCTGTGTTCTACAGTTGTGATAAATTAACTTTTCAATGAAATACATTTCAACCTGGGCCAGAAGACTGCCTGGGCACTTATTAAAAACTAAATGCTGACCTCTTATATACAAAAATAGTGTAAATTTCCTGGGGTGGCAAAAATAGAAACAAGTATTTCTAGTCCTTTTTCTTATTTTTAAAGAAAAGGCTGATATAATTTTTTTTCCTCTAGAACTTCATGGTCCATTACTTTTCAGTTTCATATCACATAGTTCTACTATCTAAGTTAAGGTATTCAAATAAGGTCTTTAAATATATTAAAGTATTTTCTGAAAGAATAACAGCCCAATTTCAAAGGGAAAAAGAAATATATTTAAATGGGCTCGGACAATTCAGGTTAGAATGCAGTTTACAGCAAATTAAATGTAATTTTAGACAGAGTTTGGTCAAAATAGATGACAGTAAAATTGATAGCATAGAAACATGATTTTTAAAATATGTATATAAACATATCTAAATCATAATTTCCAAGGCAATAACTATTTTAAAAAATTGTTTTAAAAAGCAATTATCACAGAAACAGTGTTCAAGAAAAATCATTGCTAAGTATTCTAATAGAGATGTCCTACAGAGAAGTAGTAAAAAAAAAAATAAAAAAGAAAAGAAGGAAAAAAGAAAAGGATGCTGTTACTCTTCTTATTTGGCATTTAGGAGATATTAAGAACAGGGCCCTATGTATTCAGAAAATGTCACATTGAATGTGATCTTAAAAGGCATGCCTCTTTTCCACAGATGCATTTTTTTATTAATTTCTTTCCCATTTGAATTTTCACACAGGCTTTTATTATCTGTAAATGAGAAGTAAAGATATATTTTAAAGAAATTATATACTGATATTCTGTTGAATGCTACACTTGCTGATGAAGAAATACATAGAACTATATCCACTTTATGGTTAGGCTACAGAGAAACATCATTAGCTCAAACAAATATAAGTGGGCAGCAGTTTCTGACTGCACTAGGATTCCTGTGGATTAACATACCTTGGTAAGCAATGTAATTTGAGGAATGTCTTATGTGAAATACAAAAATAGGGCTTTTTATTGTCCCACATTGTTAGAAATATTGGCAAACTCATGTTCTCAGACATATATTTTATATCCCATTTTCAAATCTCTCTTTAGATAGATATAAATATATATATATATGTATATATACATATGAAAGCTGGGGATATATAGGGAAGTGTTCTCCCTTTTTTTTTAACTAGTACCTTTCATATGTTGCTCAAACTCAGCAAAGACAATACTTTTCTTCTGACTTAGCTTTTATCAAATCCAGAGCAAAGCAGGTTGCCATACTTTGCCTACTGCAAACTCCACACTGTCTTGCTTCTCCAACAGCCTTTTGAACTAAATTCAACAAATTACAAAAAAAAAATAAATATAGAGTATTTATACTGTGAGTCTATTTGGGGCCTGTAAAAGTAAAATCAGTTACAAATATTCTGTTTGAATATCACAAAATGTGGTTTGATTAAGAACATAAGTATTCAAATAAATTTGGTTTAGCTCAGAAGAAATAGAGAAAGAAGGTAATCACTACGGGAAAGACCTCTGTATTCTCTCTGCATTAAGGACCAAAAGTGGGAGTAATAAAAGCTTAAGAAATGGAAACAGATATTCAACTCCAGCATTATTCTTTTGCTCAGATTTTTTTACATGAAAGACATAATACCTTTTCGCTTGGGTTGCTAAACATATGTAAAAATGTCTAATACAGGAAAATACAGGTTTTAACACACAAAGATTTTAGAAAAAACCCAAACAACAAAACAACCAAAACAGGTTAGTTATAGGCACCTGGCCAATGAGATTGCTCTTACAGGTAAGTCAAGTAAAACAAAGCTCAGGCAGAGCAGAGTTGACAAGCTTCAGCTCTGAGGACTCACAAACTCAATACAAAGTTTATGGCTGTCCATGAGCAATAATATATTACAGCATCCTGGGGTTACAATTTCTATGACAAAATGATACTGAAAAGTTAAGTAAAGAAGTGTTAATTCATCCTAAATAACTACAGGAAATTTATAAAAGCAAAGTATAAATTCTCCTTTGGAATTCAGTCTTACATTCCTGCTCTTGTAAAAATTATTTGCCATTCTCCAAGTTATTCTACAGATGCACAACTGCTTGTTCTTGACCCTAGTCTAAGTCTCTCCAGTCGTCATTGCGTTTTTTTTAATCAGACTCTCACATTCTCTGCAGAAAGGAAGTACTCTTTGAAATGTATTAATATGTGAAAGCAATAGCACATCTGTTCAGAGAGGCAACTCTGTTTTTCGAAATGTATTTGGGATTTAGAATATTTACCAGTGCACTGGCAATAATCTTAGAAATACATCCGAAACCTAGATAGTATCTAGGAAAAAGACAGATCTTTGTTATTTCATCTCTTAGGCCAATTCCCACTGTGAGGTGGTGATTAGAACTGATCTCCATGAAAAGCACACGCAAAATACAATATTCTGCACTGTAGAGCTTCATGTGACTCATATAATTAATACTATGTCAAATTCCAAAGTAACTGTCTTCCCTATGCTGCAGAAATGTGCAATTTTTTCTGCTTATGATATTGCATTTAAATCCTAATTAATATTTAGATTCACATTTAATTGAATTCAGCTATGGCTGTCTATATGCTAATTTGTTTGTAGTTGCAGGCCATCTGTTGTGGTGCAGAAGTTTCCCATCTGTATTTAATAATTTACAGACAAATGGACTTTCTTTTACCTTTAATATCCTTCCTTTCTATTTCTTTGTTTTAGCTCACAAAATTTGAAGTAAAATCAAGTGATTAAGTTACAATTTTAGTTTCTTACAGAGTAAATACATAGTTCCTTAACATCCAAGAAAAAGAATATTTTACAGAGGAAAGTCAATCTCCATGTTATTTTTCAAATTGTTAAATTATAAATACTCTGTTTGTATTATACGATATACTGCCAATTTTATGATCTAGACTACATGAACTCCATGGAATTTTATATGTTTACCAGATGTTTAAATGCTGACATTTCAAAAGAATTAAACAGGCATATTTTAATTTCTTGAAGAGGAGGTGGTTTTTCATTTTGGGTTTACCACCAGTAATCATTACATCTTCACTTTTGTAGGTTATATAGACTTCATTCATACTTTACATGTGTTCTCTTATTTCTCAAATTTCTATATGTTCCTCTCTTAAATGAAGAAACTTTAGGGTGACAAGGCAACAGTGCAGGTAAAAATGCAGCTTGATGTTCATTGAGTCAGTATAAGTTGTGGTCCAGATAGTACAGAAAGTGCTTTATAAAAGATTAGAAGAAAATATAAATCAAAATCTATTTTTGTTCACATAGGACCTAAGTACTAATTCATTTCACCTTGCTTCTATTCCACCTTGCTGTATTACCCACAACCTCTAGATGTGCACTCTGCCTGGTTAGAGATCTGTGGATCAGAAAAAATGAGAACAAAAAATTCACTATCAGATACCCTGGTTCTTCCATATAAAAGAAATTCCGATGTGTTGTTGGGCAGGAATTATCATTATCATTACCGTGAATAGGTACTGGTCCAAAAAAATCCAGTAACAGAGACCTGAGGCATGCTAAAATGTGGATAAGTTCATCCTAAGGAAGGAACCATTCCCTCATTCTTGAATGGAATCACTCCTGAGGAATTCCATTCTCTCTCTCTTTCTCTCCGTCTCTCTCTCTCTGGAGTTTAAAAGTATCTCTAGGTAAATAAAGGTAAATAAAGTTGGTATCCTACTCAAGCACCTAAAGTGAGATGGGAGTAATTTGGACCTAAAATAGTTCTTTATTTCTTTCTCATTATGTCTTGGCCTCATCCATTTAAAATGCCTAGTTTAAACTAATCAGCAAGGACTAGTTTAAATTATTAGGACTTTTTTTTTTATTATCTTATATACTGCCCTTCACAATTGACCCTAGATTTAATTTAAGGCTCCTGGCCACTGCTGTCATGCAAATCATAATAATAAGTATGAATCAAGGATTTGCCCAGTTATTAGAACAACAGCACATGAAGCTCAAAATAACATGGTCAGGTAGATCACTCTGGCTACCAGACTTTTTACCAACATCCATGGAGCAATATGGTCTTTATCCAAAAGAAAATTTGGCTCTTTATTTTGAATATTTGTGTGTTTCAGTCAGACAATATAATTTAAGGAAAATGCTGAAAAAAGGTAAGAATATATGTTTTTTCCTGAAATTATATTCTCTTATCTTCTACCTTTAGCATTGAATCACTCTTGGTCCCTTCAAAGTCAAAGAAAAGGAACAAAACCATCTACAAGAAAAAAAACAAACTACATATCCTTGTTCTCAGCCTTATATTTGCAGGAATAAAATGTTTATTTGACTGCTTCTTTTCCTTTCCAATTTTTAAAGTTGAATAAAATCTCTGTTTCATGAGATGGATCACCTTTATTTGTAGCTTTGGGTTACTCAGTAGGAAAAAATAACTTGGTATTTGTATTTTGCCTAATTTTAACCTAATGACACTTTAGGGTTTTAATTGTCCAGTGTTTTCTGTGATGCACCTTGATCACCAGTAGAGTTTAAGCACCACAGAAGTTTAATTCGTTCTTGTTCATACCTTTTCTTGCACAGTACAGTGGTGCTGCATAGGCTTCAGTAGGTGATGGTGTAGAAAATTAACCTTCAAGAAGATACCACAGCAAGAATGAGAAAGATAAAAACATGGCCTGGGATTTCACTCACCTAACACATCTACTGACCTTGCACCTGTATCTCAGTTGCTGCTGCAGACCTGATTTTGAGTTAATGCACTAGTTTCGTTCTAGTCAATGGAAATTTGTAAGTGACTCCAAGATCTCCAAAGAAATATCTGTCCATCAAACACAAAGCACCCTAACAACCTTTATAGATTTCTGCCTCTTCCTGTTGACAAGAGTCTCATAACAGAATTCTCTGTTTCAGCCCCAAAAGACTAGAACAGTAATTTTGCCTAAATGTGTGCTTTCTATTGTTTTTCCCCTCCACACCCCAACTGGTTGGATAAAGTATCCTGTCCATGGGCAAATCCTACTGTCAAGGGGCAGCAGCCCTTACGTGTTGTGTAACCAAAAGGGCTACTTAAACATTATCTAAACTACAAGTTCAAGTTAACTGTCTACAGTGATGATGACTGTCTACAGTGATAAAACAAACAATGCAAAGATGCACTAAGAGATTACATCACGATAAGAGACAGAAAAGACTTCATGATTAGCTTAGACAAAGAATTTGACAGAATGAACACGCAGTGCACGTTGTAGATAAGATATATTCTGGCATGAACCTTTCTCATTGTATTACATTCAGTGAAGTTGACAGACAAGGTTCTTAAATCTGCTTCCAGGAAGTACTATTTTACACTCCATATGATTTTCTTCTAAAATCTGCCATGGAAGGAAAATCCTAATGACAGTAAAAGTAAATGGCTGTTTGCATAAATTATAAAAACACCTACAGTGACATTTGATAGAAGACCACACACTATAGTTGCACAGACGTACAAGACATTATAATTTTGCTTTATGTGAGAAGGTAAAGTCTTGATTTATCCAGAACAGACATTGAAAATGTGACAGCACAAAAAAAAAGACCAGGCTCTTACTCCATTGTGCCTCATACTGAGATATAATTGGTATGTCTGTTAATCTCATGGGAACAAAGCAGAGAGTTGTCCCAAGTCCAGAGCATTTGACATGACACATAGCCTTACTTGGTCATTGCCTACTTCTTCTGTGCCATTACATAGGCATTGTGCCACTCTCAGTGGCCTTTCCTATCAAAGAAGTTAGTTACATTACAGTTAGTCTTTCCACTCAACTAATACTTTTTATTACCTCTATCTAAATTTACTTTACATCTGCTTTATGTTGTTGGTGAAATTATATATCTTCAGGTTGATGTGCTTAATTTTATATTAATTGAAAAAGATTAAGAATAATAATTGAAGCTTCAATTATTATTCAAGAAAGGATTTTTTTTTTGCTTTACTTTGAACATTGATGTTCAGTCATTCTCTAAGACATGTTCAAGACCTAGAAATGTAGCAGCACTGTTATGAACTTATTGTGAATTCTATATGCTTAATCCTTCAGCACTGAAGCCAATAGGAAAAATTTCCCACAGACTTCACATGGGAATACAGTCATGCCATCCAAACGCTGTGCTTGTTCATTATTCATAAAGCACAGATTTAAACACTGGTATGAACCTTAAAGTTTAATTGAGTTAAGCTTAGTTAAAGTTTAACTGAGTCTGAGAAAAGATTAAAGGTAAATTTGTGAAAAGCAATAATCAAGAGTCAGAAATAAATCTCTCTTTTCTTTGTGTCTTTCCAGAAAAGCCATCTTTCACAGCATTAATTAATTAATTTTTCCATGGGACTCAAAGATGAGATTTAAACATCATATGGTAACAAATGCCAGCTAAATACTTGCCAAATTGTTGTGTTCTGAAGATCACTGGATGCTCTAAGAATAAACACAGGCACTACTTAACACTGTTTCTCCTTTAATCAATGCTTCTCCTAGTTTCAAATTATGCTTATGTTCATGATAGAATTTACAACCACAACCCTTACGAAAAAAAGGAGGAAGGAAGAAAAATCAATTGCTGATTCTTTTTTTTTCCTCAGGGAATGCAAACTCCTCCTTCTGATTAGCACAATATCTTTACTTAGTTTCTTTTCTTTAGGTTAGTCTCTTGCTTGGCTGATGAGCACAGCTAAACCTTTGGTGATGTCTGCCTGTGTAGCTGGCAGGAGCAGGATGTGATGGCAGACTTAATGCTTTGTGTCAACAGGATAAACAGCATGCTCATCTTGAGAGCTTTAGCAGATCAACCCTGATGTAACAGCTTCAGTAAGATATATTAATATCTCTGCATGACCAACTGTACCTAGAAACTATTAAGCTATATTAATTTTTTTTCCATTTCCATCCAGATGTATTTTGATTGGTATACGGAGAAAAATCAAATGTGAAAACAAATTGACCCATGCTTTTTCCCAGTATTATTTGTCCTTACAAAATTATACAGTAACTAAAAATAAATTGATTAGTTAAAATAGTAATTAAGCCTCAGATATAGGAAACCTTACTCTTTCAGATATCTTTTGGGGTTCATTGGTAATGTCATGCACAGAAGACTTTTCAGAATTGTGCTCTAGCTGCAATTACCATACATATACCTAAAGACGTCACATTAGTAAAGTCTATGGTATAGACCTTCAGCTGGTGTAAATAGTGAGGATGTCAGTGAATTGAATTCCACTGATTTACACTAGCAAAGACTCTGACCTGATGTGTTTCAAAGCCTTTATGAAAATAAAAATTTCCCCCAAAAACTTCTCATGTGATACAGTTTTTGTGTCCTTTAAAGCTAGATTAATTTCATCAAGCTTGAACATTTCTTATTAGCCATGGTCTACCCTAAATGAATCAAGGTGATGTGTGATTAGACCTTCACATAACACAGTGTTTAGTCATATTAGGTGTACAGTATAACGTAGCCTTTAGCCATAGTCAACAGAGACATAGATACCATCTGTCTGTGTCTATATTAACATGGAGTAAATCAATTTTTGAAGCACACGTGTTGCCTTCCTTCTACTGAATTTGGAGGTTTGCACTAAAAATCTAATTTTTGATGCCTCAAATTATATTACATGAATCTTGGTAATGTGGAAAAGCATTAATACCATACAGTGTACACATGTTTTACTTTGTATGACATATGAACCTACATATACTTACCCACTGATGGTTATGTGCTGTTAAGTACTTTGCTGAAGGCAGATGGCCACTAGATCGCAAGGTAAATTGCAAATATATTCAGAGAGAAACAATATTTATGCATACTTCTGAATCTGAATAATGAATCTATTATGTTTCTGTTGTTTTTAATTCTTATGCTCCTTGCATTCAAAGTACTAAGAAACCAATCTTTATGCATTGATGGTTTTAAATGTGCCTAGACTGGCACCCAAATATTAAGTTGCTCAAAATCATTACTTGCACAATATTTCAGATTACCTCTAGTGTCTTCTCACCTCACTGTTACCTCTTCAGAGGCCTCCTGGGGCACAAAATAAACATTTCTGTGAATGGACAATGCAATTTATGTTCTGCAAATGTAGCTTTTTATTAAAGAAGAAAAGGATCTCTTTCAACTACACTAAACATGAGAGTCCTTATTAGCATTAGAACAAGTCTTGGTTTTCCTACCACCTTGTGCATTCTGAAGATTCAGACAGCAGTACTGATTGAAAAGGCAGGAGCCCATGCAATGGTTTTACGTGCAATGAAGCATACAGTCATTCAGTCTTCTCTGCAAGTCATACTTGTGCTACACAGGGACTACTTAATTACACTATAGGAAGTATTTTTTAGAAATTGACATAAGGCTTGGAATTTATAATATGGTATTGATCAGTTGATACTCTGCAATTTTTGACGAAGGATTTGTCTCATTATATCCCTGGCACATGCTTTTTGCTGAAGGAGAAAGAGTCATAGTTTTTAAATTATACCAAAGTTGTTTTCTCAGTGTCCATTGCTGCTTGGCTACCATGGAGGTAAGAAAATTCATGGGTCAACTGCTTTTCCAGCTTTGTTTTAGCAACTGTACAAAAAATGCTCTTTATATTTTCTTTTATTAAAAAAAAAAATCTTTTTTTTTTATTATAGATGAGACAAAGATATTGTAACTTTTTTTCAAGGATTTCTGTAAGAACTTCTTACTGCCCTTGATCTCTTGTTGAAATCTAGTGAAGTTCTAAAATGTTTAGACCTACATCTTTTCCCAGACACCTTTATAAAAATGTCCCTCAATCTTGGTGCATTTTTCATATTTTTCTATTCATACTGATCAAAAGCAGATGAAATCTATATCCTGTTTTTATTCGAATTCATTTTCCTTTATACCTGACTTTGGTCAGGTAGCTAGCTACCATGCTAGCTTATTTAACTTGTATTTATAACTCTATCTTTAAAAAAGGAATTGCTTTCAAAATGCTAGAAACTGGCTTCTATCACTTCATCACATAAACAGTGGAAATGTTGCTGAAATTGCTGATTAGAAAAAAATCGTCTAAATAGGTGTTTCATATATGCTAGGTTTTAATTTGAGTTGATACCATCATCTGAACTGGGTGCACTGATGTTTCTTTATGTTTGTAAGGGGAAGTACAGTAACATTAATATGTACGTCAAGTTTATAAAGGCTGTTAGAAGGGTTCTCTTACCCTTACTGCACTTTCAGGTCCTGCAGTTAGGTCACAAAAACCCCTACAGGCCTAGAACAGAGTGGCTGGAAAGCTACGTGGTGGAAAAGGACGTGGGATTGACAGTTGGCTGGCACAAAGCCACAGTGTGTCCAGGTGGTCAAGAAAGCCAATGGCATCCTGGTTTGTATCAAAAATAGTGTGGCAGCAGGACTAGGAAGTGATCATCCTCGTCCTCAGCAATGGTGAGGCCACACCTCAAATACTGGGTTCAATTTTGGGTCCCTCAGTACGAGACAGACATTGAGGTGCTGAAGCATGTCCAGAGAACAGCAAAGGAGCTGGTCAAGTGGTTGGAGCACAGATCTGATGAGGAATAGCTGAGGGAGCTGGAGTAGTTTAGCTTGGAGAAAAGGAAGATCAGGGGAAGAGAGAGACTACTGCTCTCAACAACTACCCTAAAGGAGGTTGTAGCAAAGTGGGCATTGGTCTCTTCTCCCAGGTAACAAGTGACTGGATGAGAGGCAGTGGCTTCGAGTTGCATCAGGGAAAGTTTAGATTGGATATTAGGAAAAATTTCTTCATGGAAAGGGTTGTCAAGCATTGGAATGGGCTGCCCAGGGAAGTAGTTGAGTGACCATCTCTGGAAGTATTTAAAAGATGCTTAAATGTGGTGCTTGGGAACATGGTTTTCTAGCAAAAAGTGTTAGGTTTATGGATGTTCCAAGTACAGTACTGATGCAGTGATACACAACTATGTAGCCACCTTCACCTTAGACAAGATATAAATAATTACAAGCAACATCTGGATTAAATAATTGTCATAAAAAACGCTGTGCCTGAGCATCAAAAGAAAACAAGTTACTCCCTATGCTTACCAGAGTATACAGCATTTCTGATATAGGACATCAAATATTAGGTTGCAGGTCTTCCATGAGCTCTTCATCATTACTGAATGGGTGTCTGACAGTGTAGTAGGGATTAATTTTCAGAATCTGTACATACAAAGAAAGTACGTAGAAAAATTCAGATGTATGTCAAAAGGTACAGGTGCTACAGTGACATTAATAAAGTAAACAGCCCTATTCTTGGTCTCCAGCGCTGCACATAATCATTTATATTATCTGTTGGAGTCTGGCATGCTTCCAACCTGTGCCAATTAGTGTTCTCCCAGACATTGCTCAGCCACAACCCAGAGACTGTTTCCAGCAGGCAGTGTAACTGAAACCATTCTTAGTAAATTGTATACTATTGTATATTTTTCTCGAGGTCGAAGAATAGGCCCAAGCCTATTTGTTTGCAAACACAGTCATAACATAGCATAGCAGAGGAGCTGACTTGATGAGCAGTGGGTTATCTACACTGATTAATAAGGAGCACTGAGAGAGGATGAAGTTATTTGCATAACTGTAGTCCCTATCAAAGTGAATATTTGGACAGGTCAGCTGATAAAACATATTAATTTTACACTTTTTAATAACATCTTTCTTATTGGACACTATTTTATTTTCCTAATTTCTGGTAGCACTGACCATAAGACATCTAAAAATAAGCACCCTATAATGAAGTAACATTTCAGTTCTTGACTGACAAAGCAATATTTCAGGATGGAAGAGTTAGAAAATTCACTTTCAAAGTAAAAGGGGAACGCTAAATTTATAACTAACTTTATGAAAAGTCATATACGGTTTTCTTGTTTGTATTACTTATGCATATTATGTGATAAACCTAAGAATGAATTCGGTTTTTTCTTAAAGAGGACATAATTTGAAGTTTCTGTAATTCCTGTCATCTTTCTTATATAATTTGTTACTGCAGCTCTCCTAATATAGCCATTATATGAAAATATGCTAAGGAAGAAAGGATGTAGAGATTATGAGACAGCTATTATGCATGTGAATTCCTAATGGCATTCTCCAAAGGGAAGTGCATTATCAAGGTCTGAAAAATGAATATTCTACTCTAAATTTCCACACATAAAGAATATGTCTATGCTCAGATCTTCCTTTCCATATTTTATTTCTCCCTCAAACCTGCTCCAATCAATTCTTTGCAATAGTCTATGAAGTAATTAATTGCTGATTTGAAGGCATCAATATTTCTCCATGTGTTCTCAGATTTATCTAAGAAATACCAGATATACTTCTCTTTGAGTAGAGCACAAACTGAGGTGGCAACATCCACTTTCCACAGTGGATTTTAGATACTAAAAGATTCCTCTATTTTGCAATAGTAAACTACCCTGCTGGAAATAAACTTTACCCTTTTGTGGAGGGTACCAGCTGAGTTCTATTTATAAGTCTTTATTTAATTTATAATTTTACTTATATACATTTATCAGCTTTCAGACCAAGGTATAGGTTTTAGATCTTCATCCTGAATTAAACGAGTCTCTATTACTTTCAGAGGACCTCAATAACATTCTGAGTAGTGATGAACATCCCTTGGTATTGTCATCCTGCATTATTTCTCTCTTATATTACATCATAACATTACATTTTGTGAGACAATAGTTTTTCAGTATCAAATAACAGGAATTATCCAGTTAATTAGAAAGAAAACGAGCTATATTCTAAACACGGTCCTCACAAACACTATTGCATTTAAATCAGATACCACAGCACCTACTTATTCAGTTGTTCAGTGAGTCACATTGTACATGATGTGCATCCCAGTTTGCACAAATGACAACTCAGTCCTCCCCCACTTTGTTAGTGATAGTATAATTGCATAGGAGAGCTAAAAATTCAAGGTGAGTTTTGTACTATGCATACAAAACATGTAATTTTAAAGTTCTCAACCATTCTGCATTATGTCACTATGTTCAGTGTGACTGTGGAGCACAATGGGTGGTACTCATGAAAGATAATGGACATGATACTGTTTTGATTATGCTTATTTTCTTTATGTTCTTGAAAAAGACAAAAGTCAGAGTCCATTTTTATATTCTTAGAATAATTTTCAAATTTCAGAGTTTAATGTAAGGTTTTCCAAGTCTGGAAAAATTAATTTAACAAACCTCAGAATCAGAAAAAGAATTTTAAGAATCAATATGTTATAGAAAAATGTTATTTACATTTAAAGATATAAATGTAATGTTTTGCAGTATCATGCCAATGTCCATTAATTCTATGAATATATACATATAAAATTGATTTATTTCTTCTTTATTCTGATTAGATTAAAACAGTCTTCCAAAATATTCATTTGTATACTATAGACAGACAGAGAGATGTATACACATACACAGAACTATGTAGAACATTTAGTATATTATGTAATAGATATGCTTGAAAATTAAAGTATGAATGTGTATTCCAATTACATTACATTAACTGATATTTAGTTACATGAAAATAATAAAACACAGAATAATAAAATTTAGCTTGGGAGAGACCTCTAGATGTCATCTAGTCCAACACCCTGCTCAAAGTAAGGTCAGTTGGATGAGATTGTTCAGGACCATGTCCAGCAAAGGTTGGATTATGTCCAGGGACATAGATTCTACAACCTGTCCAGGTAACTTGTTGAAATACTCGACTACTGTTTTTAAAGACTTAAAAGCATTCTTTCCTACAGGCTTGGAGGGAAGTACAATAAGAGAGTTCACAATAATAAAAACGCAGACTAGTGACTTAGCAGTGTATGTATGTCAGTGCAATGATGGAATAAATCTATTCTTTGCACTTCAGCTGTGAGTTGTGGCTGTCTTGGCTAACCTGCATTTATCAATTCTCACAACTAACCTCTGTAGAAACATTATCCTACGTGGGGACTACAGAAGGGGAGATTAAGAACAGTGCTGTAGATAGGTAGAACAGTACTGTTACTCCTACATATACTAAATAAACATATTTTTTATTAGTTTGAGACAAGTTTAGACTTTAAAAGTAGAAGGAAAAAATTACTTTAAAAAATATTCTACCAAAGAGAATGTAAATGCTCTAGCATTGAAAGAAATACATGGCATGACAAATCTGAATATATTTTCCTTAACAAAATGTTACACAGCCCATGAGAAGGCACAGAGTAATAAGTGAATTTTCTGGTCACCATTTAGACAAATGAAGGGTTAGAAAACCTTCAATAAGAACTTATTATGAGTAGAAAAAGGACAAAGGTGAAATTGTCATTTGGTCTATCATCTCTTCTCAGAAGAGGATGAAGGGAAAATCTCACCAAAAAGTTAAGAACAGAAGAAAAAAAATGTTTCCCTTAATTTATGAAAATGCCTTGAAAATGTACTAGATTTTCACTCTTTTTCATTCACTTCTTTGATCAGAATGCTCAGAAATTAATGTATGTTTCAAGGTACAGATTCATCTAGGATGTGAAACCTTCATTACTTTGAAAAAAGCACTAAGTTTTGAGACGTCATGTTTTATCTTTGAAAAATTAATTATAATTTAGATTCATCCATCAAATCTGAGCATAGCTAATGCTTTCAATCAAAGTGGGGAATATGCTATGTGTCTGTGTATCTGTGACTATAATTTCAAAGTGCACAGGTCTACTTAAGCCGTTCTTTCCATTACTACTGACTTCACTAGTTCAATATGACTATGGAAAGCACTAGAAACTTGAAAAATATGTGAATTTACTCCTGATAACTGCCCAACTACTTCATGAAGTAGGTTTGACTTCCTTCTTTTCAATGTATACGTGTCAGAGTCTTGATTACTAAGGTATTGAAAGGCAAAACTTCTGCATGTTTGACATTTCTCTATTTAGACTATGATTCTTCCAAAAGTATTGATCAGGTGCTGGGGATCTTCCAGAGAAACTTCATAAGGGATGGAGCTTAGTACTGAGGTGCCATTGCAACCACTCCAGCCCTTAGACCCAGAGCTTTCATCCTGCTTGCCTGCCATGACTTTTCTTAGGTAAATTAATTGATCCTAGCAGTACACCCTGGGAAGTACTTGGGAAATACATCATTAAATGCACTGGTAAATAGACAAAAATATTAATATACTTGTCCTGTCTGTTTCTTTTCTTTTCATTTCTTTGGAGGTAAGCCTTAATTTTTCTCCTGTAATTACAAAATGGTAATTTTTCTTCAAATGAACCTAGTCCACCAAGAATGACCTATGGTTGCCTGTCATTTCATATATTCTGTTGTAATGATGTTTTCCCTCAGAGTAAGGAGCTAGCTAGTGAGTGAACAGTACCACTGTTTATGTCAAGTTTAGACAGAGAACACTGTTAAGTGTGAAACTGGCTGACTGACAAGACATCTGGCACACCCAAAACTGCAACAGTTTCTTTTATTCTAAGTGGGATACAGTAAAAAGCATTGTGCATTGCTAAGGAGGCCATATGGTCTGTCTGCCTTAAAATACCATGCCAAGTATTTTGGTGTGTCTGTGCATGAGCGTGACTTAATTTAACTGTAACATTTGGGCTCTTTTTTTTATGCATCTACTCTGTGTCTATTATAATCAAACCATCTCCCTGTGTATGTATCTCCTTCTCTCTGACATTGTAAAAAAGGTCACGGAGCTTACCAGTCTGTGCACAAGTCTAGACTTTCCAACGATCCCTGCTACCTTCTGCTCTTTTGTCAATTGAAGTAAGTCAAACATTAAATGTAACTCTTGCCAATGCTATTCAAATGAAAAGAGACCTCCTCATTATATATACAATTTAAGTATCAGACATGAAGTCTGAGGGCTGCATATGCCTGTCACCCTTATCCAGACAGAACAAGAGGTACTGTGATGTGCTTCTGTATGTATATAACCTGGAGCAATACATGTCCCCAGCAGAACACCCACACACAATCTTCAGAGTTTGATCCTACACCAGTCACACTTCATGAGCATACATATTGCTTTATGATAGTCCTTCTCTTCAGCAGCATTTAAATTATCAGCAGAAATGTCTTGGCTACAAGCATTCACAGAATTTTTTCCACTTCAGGAATTACAAGACAGAAAAGAGAACAAAGGGATGGCCTGAAAGAAGGCTCAGATGCTCACAGAATCATCCTAAGGAGGTATTACTCTGCCCAAAACAACCAATCTGTTCTTCTTATGCACAACACAAAAGATAAGTGCAATGGGGGCCAGATACAGCAAGACCAAGAAAGCTGACCTTTTCTTTTGTTTCTGCAACCTAAGTCAGGCAGATTTCACATGCCCGTATCCCACTTCAACTGGTGTTTGAGGGTACAGTTTCAAACCTCAGGACATTGTAAATTGCACTCATCAAAGAGAACACTTCGAGGTATAAGGATTTTTAGAAATTACATTAAAAAAGAGTTTGTTAAATAATTTAAAATTTACATCTTAAAAATCTGAAATTTTAGGTGTGCTGTGGTTAAAAAAGGTTACTTTAATTCCAAAGGAAACAGTAGTAGAGATTTTCACCATATATTCTAAAAATGAAGATGGCAAAATTTAATCCTATAACACTGCAGCTGTCTTTTAATTTATTTCATATTGCACTCTCATCCATTTCTAAGTAATACTGTTTTGCCATTCTCTCTCTGCTATTTCATTTTTCATCCTGGGTTTGTTTATTTGTTTGTTTTCCAGATGATTTTTTTTCCCTTTCTGCTTCATTATCCATAGCACTCTTAAGTGCAGCATAAATGGTGGAATCTGAGTATAATTTTCAAACTCATTGTGGGAAAGTAATTAAGCAAAATATGTTTCTACATTCCTAACAGTATAACTATACAAACATTAACAACATATCGATATTGGAGAGTGACACTTATGCATAATGGGAAAAAACAAAACTCATCACAAAAACCTTGTGTGTGAAGCATGAGACAAGCAAAGTCAGACCTTAAAGGTAAGACAAGCTTCAAATAACACACACGGAACTAATCAATACTGTAGGTATGTTCCTTTGGAAAGTTTTCTTTACCCTCTAAGTTTATATAGGGAGCAGGAAAAAATTGTAGCCAGCATTTCCAGAGGAATGCTAACATCTGTGTTACAACATTATATATTCGTTTATTTGTTTGTTCCTATAATGAGAATTATTAACAATATGTGAAAAAGAATGAAAATAGAAAAAATGTACAGTAAGTCCCTGGAGAGTCATGCAGAAGATTACTCCAATTCTCACTAGAAGGAGGTATACAATTCAGTTACCAAGCTAAAGGTCCTTAAGCTGTTAACAAGTCTTGGATTTTAGCTTAAATAATAAAGAATGAGAGCACTGAGTATGCTGTTACAGTGAAATTTTAGGCATGCTTTGCTGTAAAACATTGCTGCTGTCTATGGTAACTATCATTCTCCTAGATATTATCCATATAATCTGGGAGCAAAGAAGTTTATCATGATGATAGTTCAACTTTAATAAGTGTCCAAGAATTTTGAGAATGTTTATGAAGCTCTCCCAGTAAACAGATAATGTTTGAAAGCATATATATATATATATGTTTTATATATATATATAGTTATGCATATTAGCATGTACATGATGATCTTAGAGGTCTTTTCCAACCTGAGTGGTTCTATGATTCTATGTCTTTATACTTGTTACACCCATATTTTGGTGTATTTGGGCATATTTGTGACAAGTAAGAACATAACTTTGCTTATGTGAAAGATTTTGGGTCTTGGCCTTTTGAAAAATTCATTGCTATTCAATATTTTGACCTCCTACAGTTGGTTGACATTCACTCCATTGAAGTGCATAACTGCATACAAAAGTTATGTATAAATCCATGTACAGAGCAATCCTTTGATAGTTTATCTGTCCTGGAAAATACAAAGGGCTATTCAAACATTCATGCAAATATTTCTGGAAAAAGTTCTGCCATGACTATTCATTAATTATCATGAAACTCTTCTATCCAGGAACGTTCTTTTGAATCAAATTTTATTCACTTAAATTTGAAGACTGAGATCAAAAATTATGCAGAAGAGTTAGGCTGGTTTTATTTGCTGCAATATTGACATTCCATGGGCATAACCACATATTAGCCAGGTAGCTCCACGAACACTGCAATATCTTTAGAGGTACTCTATTTTTTTTACCAGTGAATTAATCCTGTTTCTTCATTCCATTATAAGACTACTAGTCTTATTTCTAGTCTAGCTTTTCCATACCTTTCCTTGAAAAATAATTCTAAAAAATAGAAAAGAGAGAAGTATTTATACTACATGGCACAGAGGAAATGCAGTGTTTGCATAAGCTAATGCTAATGGGTTGACCCTGGTTGAATGCCAGGTACCCACTAAAACCTCTCTCTCAATCCCCTCTGCAACTGGAAGAGGAGAGAACAGCTAAGGATTCCTGAGCTGAGGTAACAGCTGGGAAAGGTCACTTACGGATCACCTTCATGGGCAAAACAGACTCAAAGTGGGGATATTTAAATTTATTTCTAACAGGATCGGAGCAAAAGAGTGAGAAGGAAAATAATCTTAAACACCTTCCCCCCACCTCTCCTTCCTTTCAAACTCTACCTACTTCCCCCCAGAAGTGTAGGGTGATGGGAATGGGGGTTACGGTCAGTTGTTGTTTCCGCCACTGCTCAGGGAGAGGAGTCCTTCCCCTGCTCCTGTGGGGTCCCTCCCATGGGAGACAGCCCTTGATGGACCTCTCAGATGTGAGTCCATCCCTCGGGCAGCAGTTCTTCCCAAACTACTGTCCCGTGGGTCGCTCCTCCATGGGGTGCAGTCCTTCACGAATGAGCTGTACCGGCGTGGGTCCCCCACAGAGGCCACAAGTCCTACCCAGGAAAAGCCTGCTTCAGCATGGGCTTCCCTCTCCAGGGGTTGCAGGTCTCTGGCAGGACCTACTCCATCCTGGGCCTTCCACGGGGTCACAGCCTCTTTCATGCATCCACCTGCTCCAGCATGGGCTCCTCCATGGGCTGCAGGTGGGTCTCTGCACCCCGATGGTCCTCCATGGGCTGCAGGGGCACAGCTGCTCCACCATGGGCTGCACCACGGGCTGCAGGGGCCTCAGCTCTGGCACCTGGAGCATCTCCTGCCCCTCCTTCTGCACTGACCTTGGTGTCTACTTTGTTGTTCCCATGTTCTCACTCTGCTCTTCCTTGAATGGAACTCTTCTGGTGCAATACCTTTCTGTTCTTAAATATGTTACCACAGAGGCGTTACTATCACTCTTGATTGGCTTGGCCCTGGACAGCAGCAGGAAGTCTGTCCTGGAGCCAGTTGGCATTGGATCCACCGGACCGGGGAAGCTTCTAGCAGCTTCTAACAAAAGCCACTCCCGTAGCCACTCCGGTACCAAAACCCAGCCACAGAAACACACTACAGCTAATATTTCCTATCTTTTCTATCATTTCTCCTCACAGTATAACATATTAATTCTACTATTTCTATAACATTATGGCATACAGTTCCTCTAGTTCTAAAGGGCTCCTGTTGTAAAACCTGAGACTATGCATTGCAACATCTTTTTATAAAGAGCAGCTGGTCTCCAGAACAGGGTAAAGTTGACCACGGAAGTGTACTTTGAGTAATGACAGTCCTGATACCAATGACACAATCCTATGTCCAAACTTGACCGTGTGTAGCAAAGCTACACATTACTTGTCTATTAATGTATCTACTCCTGGCACAAATGCAAACCTTTGATGGGAATGTACTCCTTTGCTTTTGGAAAAAAACCCTAGAAAAACTCCCTAGGTACTGGCAGGCAGTTGATTGGCTGAGTTTAACGGGAAAGAAGCCTACATTTAATCAGTTCTGCCCTCATTACTGCATTCACTGGAAATTGCCGTAGTTGGCTGCAGGGGACAAGAGGATAATTTTTCCAGACAAGAAAAGGCATAAAGCACTGACACTTCCCAAAATTATTGCAATATGATTATATAAGAAGAATAACCATTTGAAAAACAGGACAAAAAAATCTAGTGAGTCCAAAAAGAAGCAAAACTAAACACAAAAGAGTAGAAAAAATATTGGGGTTTATGCACCATTTCCCAGTTCTGAAACCAAATCCTTTGTAGAAATACCTATTATGAACGTGTATGTATATTTTTTTTATAATTCTCCATGTGCTTTATATTCCTTTATGTTAAGATTTACACAAACAGTTCAGCAATCCATTAAAGAAGGCACTTACAAAACTGATATTGTTTGTATTACTTTCTGACATGCTGGAATGCCTGAAGCACTGCACTTTATTTGGTAGGCACATAAGAGTGTTTTAATTTCTACCTGAGGTAGATAACCCAAAGATTTAAAATGCCTTTGACATCAATCTATTGTTGAAATGTGCTTTTAAGATAGGACAATTTGAGAATCATACCAAACAAAGTCAAGGACCTCTGGTATAATTATAATATTAAATCATAAAATCTGTCTTCAGATTTTTTTATGGATCTTGAGAAAACCAAGTAATTTCAGAGTTAAAGTTGAAACTAATTTTAAAATTTCATAGTACTACACATTCACATTAAGGTAGTTTGAAGAGTCCTTGGTTCTCAGGGACATAGATGTCTCCAAGGGCAAAATGATGATAAATAGGAAAAAGAGTGCCTTAAGGGAATGAGGCAGATAATAAGATTTTTTTCAAAGGAACTATTCATGGACTTACATATATATGTACAAATACAAGGTATTTGGGCAATAAATAACCCAGATGAGCTACTGGTACTGATTGCTTTGAGCTGCACAGATTGGATTCAGATGCCGTATGCCCCAAAATTTAGAAGTCTTCAGATGTTGTTTCTGAGGTCAGTTTCATCAGTAACAGCAGATGAGTTAAATGACAGATTGCCTGAGTTAGGGATTGTAACTGAGCCCATACGAGAAAGTTTAAATAAAAGTATTTCTTTAAGGAGATATTACATAGAAGAAATAGAGGAAAGACAAAGAAGGAAAGTGTTGCTAACTTACTCTGAATACTATTCAAACATATTTTTCTTTGTAACAACTGCAATTGCAGTTATTGCAAATATATGAAATATTCTTTTATTAATATTTTTGTTGTTGTTGTTGAAACTGTTTAAGCTTTTCTCTTGCTATGGTGTATATATCCACCTGCTGTTAGACACTGCCTAGCCACTTACTGTTAGCTAGAGGGCTGTGCTTCCATGCCCATAGGATGACCTGGTTCTCAGCTCTCTCAGACAGAACTAGCCTGGTTACTTCTGTCCCCATGACTGCCCATTATAAGTTTTAATTGCCCATTATTATTGCCCATGATTATTGTAATACTCTGAGTATACCTCCAGAGCTTGCCTCCTCTTCACAGATTTCTCCATACACCACCTCAGGCACAGTTGCCAGAGAGCTCTCACAGGCTGGGATCCTGTGCTCAGGCAGTTGGGGTCTCACAAGTCCTGAAGAACACAGAGCATCCTGTGACTGCACTGATAGGCTTCTGGTCTACAGTCCAGTCGGGTGGGTATGAAGTGTAACACAAATCTATTTGGGGGTGAGTGACTACCTGGACATTCTTTTTCAGTTGGGCCAGACAAAGACTTTCATCAACATGTTCTGATGTCACTGGATTTGCATACAGTCTTGTGTGTAGATGATAAGTCATTATCATAGTGTCAGAGAAGCTGTGCTAAAGATATGCTCTTGCAGTCAGATACAGCGTGAGTTCCTTCAACTAGATTGCTCCTGTTCCCAAGTCTGTTGGACCATTCTACTCTAGCTCTCTTGGCAGTGACCTCTCTGTATCTGCATGATAAACAACTAAAGCAATCCCTGACCCGGAGCTTGCCTTATGGTCCTTATGCCCTACTTATTGGGAGGTCTCTTGATGGACACACATTTGTCTACTTATTAATTTCTGCAATATTTTTCTACTTACTCATTTCTGCTATAGGAGTAAACTGCTTCTGCTCATATGAATTTTTTCTGGGATTTCTCTGTTGGATCAGACATGATGTCAAGGGATACTTATTACTGCTTAAATGCAAAGCCCTCTGCCTTATATCATTAAGTCATCAAAAATTCTTCTCATGAAACCAATCCCATCCCTACCCTTCCTTAACTCAAGATGTAAGATATGAGATACCTCAAAGCTCACAACCCTAAGTGTCTATGATTCATCTGGGTCCCTTGTGGGTATCTTTGGAGCAGATTTATTTTACAAACCTGGTTAAGATGAATGAAAAGCCAAATGAAAATAGGTTCAATTCTAAAACAGTGCAAAAATGGGAGTAATTATAGACAGTAGTGAGGATAAAGAAAAAAAGACAGTCTTTAATTCTCAAGTGTCTGCAGTTAACAAACAAATGCATTCAACATTTGTAAATGCAAGCTAACATGTCTGAGAAAAAATAAACTCAGATACAAGCATTCAGTAGAAGGAAATAGCATATTTGTAGAACAATAAAGCATGACATTCTTTAGGGAGACAGTGGACAGCAAAATAGATATCATCATGCAATCTAAAACACTGAAAAAAGACCAGACAATATTAGGCTAGATGTGCAAGTACAGAAAATACCTTGTTCATTTTTCAAAATGGTTTATCTGTCATTTCTTGTAATTCTTAGGTGAAGGTGACTGTCATGTGCCATAATGAGAATAAATTGAAAATAAAATACTTGGTTAAATACTTAGTATATTTATGCTAGAAAGGTACTTGCATATGTAATATGTAATATGTATTCCATAAAAGATGTTATAAAATATGGAATAACATATAATCATGTGATGTGAAATAAAATTATAGATTTACATATGCAATGAAAACTATGTACAGTGGAGCATCAAATCATGTGTGTAATTACATTTTAATGCTATATAATACCTCATGATTTAACTTCGCAATCTAGAAAAGTTTAGTACACTGGTTGTACTGAAATAATTTCTCATGTCAGTTTCTCAAAGTTCATAAGAATTTTGCTGTATCATATTGTGGTGATGCATCCCCTCGCGCCTACTCAGGCTGCACTATGATCTGAGACATACTCTAAATTTAAACAGTCCATGTTTAGTGAAAACTAAGCAATTTGAGATACCATTAATGGGAAGGAAATGAGCTTTATCAGGATAAAATTATATCTAGATATTATCCCTGGACAAATCAGAATGACTAGCATGTGGTAAACAAGAGCACCACCGTGTAAATAATTGTAATATTTTCTCACTATAGTTTGAGGGAAAGAAGTCTTAGCCTGTGACCTGAAGGAAACTAAAAACTAGAATGGGAAAAATGTTGCAAATCTCATTTCTTATAAGACTGTGAGAAGATTTAAGAGAATAATTGCTATTCAATAGCAGTCACTTCAGAAAGTGAGATGTGGGGAATAAAGTAGATATATTTCAAATGTTACATGTGCCAATATGCTTATGGGAATCTAGTATATAATCTGAAAACTAGCATAGAGTCTGAAAAGCAATTTTTCAGACAGGTGAAGTGAATTGCACAGAGGTGGAACAGTATCTATAAAAATTACTGTAAAAGAAGTTTAGAAACCTAGTTTATAATAAAACGCAAGTTTCAACAAGTCTAAGTTGACGTAACTATTTATATTCTAAGAATATTTCCATACTAAACAGCATTTGCTCCAGAATATAGTAATTTTGTATTTCATTTAAATAAAACTTTTAAGATCTATCCCTTTAAAAGTAAACAATAATCTGAAGAGAAAAATGCAGAAATACTTTTTAGTAGCCAGGGATAGAAAATTGTGCCATAACAAGAGTCCTCTTAAGTTTAATAAGAAATTTGACATACGCTGAAAATATGTGTTTTCACAAAAGTAGACGCAGAGGTTTTTTGCTAGAAAATCAGGTATTTTAAATTGTATAGCTCAGTTTGATGCCTTAAGTTCAGTATTAACTTTTTTTAAGTCTTTTTGTTCTGATTCACAATGACATATAAGGATGAGGAGGAGAGAAGAGGCAGAGGAAAAAGACGTTATTCTGGCAAGGAAGTAAACATCAGAAGAGTTTTTAAAGCCAGCTCAGAAAAATAAACAAAATGCTTCCATGACTAACCATACAACAATATGAAGGTAGTTGAATGACCTGGAAAGAGGCTTTAGTTATTAGCTAAACTTCATCAGACTGAGGAATATAAAATAGTCAGATGTGTCCTGTAGGAAAATATAAGATATGTAAGGGCAATACAAAACTGGTTATCTGTAGAACGATGCTGAGTGCTGACCATGCTGGCTCTGATCCTGAAAAACATTTAAATGTGTAAGTCATTTTAATCATGCAGGTCTCATTTCTTGTTTCTCATGTCTTTCAATGTTTTATGTATTCAAGGTCTTAAGTATCATCTGAGACTGGATGTGGCAATTAGTGCCATGGTCTAGTAACCACGGTGGTAGTGGATCAAGGGTCGAACTTGATGATCTCAGACGTCCCTTCCAACCCAGCTGATTCTATGATTCTATGGTCTCAGTAAATGCTGGCAAAGACATCCCATGCTTTTGTTTACATTAAAACAAGTAGCTTTGGCATGACTCAAACTCAACATTATTATGAGACTTTCAGTAAATGCAATTGCTTTCAGATCACATCCATATAACTTTAGGAAAGAGTCAAACTAGCATTTGGGATAAAATTGTGTGGCAATTGAAGGCTATCAAGTTGTCAAAGCATCTTATAGTCTGTCATGAGTTCAGTGTGTCCTACTACAGAGCCATACAAAATGGTGGCTTCGGTTTCACACAGGCTTCAGTTACCAACAAGGGTTGTTTATTACATCTCAGAGGAAATCTCTCTTCAACAACTTCAAAGCCTTCTACTTTGAAGGGTTTTCAAAGATTTTCAACACTCTTGAGTGTTGAATGTGAGTATGTCTGTATGTTTGCATGTGTGCATCTACTGATTTTCTTTTCTCTTTTTTTAATCATTTTTTATTTTGTATCCTGTTTTCAATCGAGTATATGAAATGTTTAGCTAAAAAAGTAGAAGAGTATGCATACTTAGAATTCTATAAGGTTTTAATAGTAAAAATCATCATACTTAGCAAAAAAGAAAGGTAAAATAGTTGAAAATGTCAGAAAATGCCATTGGTTTTATTTTTTAATCATAGAAACATTTAAAAAACAAAAGAAAACCAAAACGAATGAACCAAACAAAAAACCCAACCTTTCTTGAAATTCACAGCTGTCTTTCTACACTTTGAAAAATGGTTCATAAAAAAGATTGTTACACTCATTTGAAGAATGCTTAGCCATATTTAAATGATAAAGCAGATATACTTCAACAAAAAAGTCTATTAAAGGTGTGTGGTCAACAAAAAAACCTTGAGGCTGAGTAAGCCATTAATGTGTTGCAGTTCTTATTCATTCTATTATTTTATGTGGTTTGAAAAATCATATGCAACTTTATAAGGTACTTATGATTCCTGCAAACCATGTATTGCTACAGAACTAGCAAATAAAACGTTGTCATGGAGCCAAATTTCAAACCATTTATCACGTAGACTTGCTCCACTCTGCTGTCTTTACAGACATTTTAATCTGATATCTGTCAGATTACAATGACTGGTTTTGACATCACAGGAAGGTGGACATAAACAATTAACTGTTTCAGCCTAAACCTCACTTGCAGAGTGTCTGGGTGAGGAAGTAAATATTTTCTATAATTTTAACAGTCTGTCTTTTCCCCTGATTTTTAGTTACTGAAATCTCGCATTCCTTGTTCTGTGAGGCAACCAAGTAAAAGTAAGATGTCACTAATTTTTTTCTTCTTACTGGCATGAATGAGGAACTTTAAGCACTAAAGACAATTTTTCCTCTGTCTCCTAGTGGATTGAAATCAATGTCTTTGAAGACCTGATAGGATTCAGATAATTTTGGAGATAATTTTGGAGATAAGTTTGTCCTGATTAGCATCTAACAAAATGTGCCTCTGACTTTAGCTGGTTTTACATGTTCTCACTGAGTTTAGTTAAATATGTTAATCTCATTAAAATTTGATCAGTTTTCTCAAAAAAGTTTCCACTCAAACCTCAGCTGATGTGCATAGAGAGTTCTGGGTAAAAATCAGAATTTGATAAGATTAGCATAATGGATGCCAGTCAGTATTGTGTGTCTAGATGTGACCAGGCAGATCCTACTCTCAGCAGCAGCTTGTATGTAGGTTACGCTAGCTCATATATAATGTTAAACTGCCATCCCAAGACAAAGTTTCAGAGTCCCTTGAAGCAAGTAACCCAGGCTATGGAAAACAAATTGAAGCACTGCTGCTCAACTGCTCCCAATTGGGTCCTGAGGCAGCCATTCAGGGAGCTCACCCAGAAAACTTTTTCTGGATTAAAAAAACCATTATTTTCAAAACTGAAATAATAATATAAAAAAAAAATCAAGCTCCTCCTCTGTTCCTTCAGCTAGCTCACCACACTGCCACCAGTTCAAGGAGAAGGAAATCATGGATCAGATATATCAACAGGGGTTATCAAACATTCTCACTTAACAACTTCTTTAAATTTTAGTACTGTGGTGTTACATTAGCTCTTATTTAGAGCAACAGTAATAAAAATCTTGAGAACAACCCATATTAATATCAGTTCAAGTATCCAAAAATGGTCTCCAAATCATACTCTCTGATTAAAATAATATTCTATAATGAGAATGCTAGCTTACAAATAGAAAATGATGGTTTTCTTACTGGAGAGTTTAGATCCAAAACTGGTCTTTGTTTTAGAAGGTTAATAATACCAACCAGGTCAATTTAAAAATTTTGGTAATATCTAATCAAATTCCCAAGACCTTCATCTCTCTTTTATTCATATTACATACACCTCCTCAGAGAATGAACTATATTTATCTTGTCCTAAAAGCTATTTTGTCTTTAGGAAAACAAAAATCTATTAGACAATGTCAATATCAGTATCTGTTTGCAGGCAATAGGACAAGACAATTCATGCCTTAAATTTTTTGTCTTTATCTCTCCATTTATATAGAATCATTGTTCCTATTGGTTTTTCTCTGCACCAAGACAGTGTACTTATTTAACAAATAATGCATAAAAGTAGATGCACATATTATTTAGCAATTTTTAAATAATTTTAAAAGACAGTATGTGTGACACAGGATTAACAGTTAATAGTGTGACACACTATTAACATAGTGTGTTAATAATTGTGCACTAAGTAATGGAGGCAGAACTGAACTCAGTGTGTCTTATTCTTACATTTTCTGTCAGAATTGAGAGGTCTTTTCATGTGTGGGTTTCTTTAAGCACATCCAAGATATTTACATGTCCCAGCATCCCTGTGACTATCATATGTCAGTTAATCAGCTCCTTAAGTTTTATCTTTGGTTTTCTGCTTGAGCTTTGGGCTTCCTCCTAGCTAACAGCTGTGTGGGGAGCATTTCCCTTAAATATTGAGGACAGAAACCAAATTTTCTTTAAGGATTCCTCCTTTATCTATTTTCCTTGGGCCTTCTGTGAACATAGATTAAAAGCAGTAATCTAATTTATGGGTTTTCTGCAGGCTCACAGAGAGGAAGACTATAATAGGATATTAATGTTTTCCTGATATGCAAATGCAGTGAAATGAGAAGATTGATTTTTTCTTCAGTCCTTTTTTATTATTTCTAATGTATGTTGTAGGAGGAAAGCTATTTGATACTATAATTTTATTTGATTCAGAGCTATGACTCACCTGGAATTGAACTCTTTAAAAAGCTTCTTACTCATAAGACTGTTGTTGTTTATATACCTAGTGAAAACTCTAGATTTGAGCTACATGTGAGAAAGAAAAGCTTTAGCTTGGGCCCAAGGGATTTTTTTATTTTACTTATATCTTTATTTTTGTTTCAGAGCAAAAATGTAGTACTTATTTTAGTACTTAAGCTACCAGTTTCCAAAAGAGCCATTGCTGTGGCAGCATGCGAAAACAGTTAATGTTGAAGAAACAGAAAACACACAATATATTAAGACATAAAAACCCATAAAATGTTGCAATTAGAAAAAGACCAGGCAATAAAATCCTTTTTTGTTGCATCTTTCTGTGAATGTATGTGCAGTTTATTTTTTCTTCCTCGGGAAAAGCTAGTCACTAATCTTAATTACATTTCTTAAAAAGACTGTTATGGAAAAGTAGAGTGTATTAAATGAAGCAGACCATCACATTCTTTTGTGGGAACAAAGAAGAATTATCCACAGTTCATCAAAATGTTCTCCTCTGTACCATACTATGTTGTAATGACTAAAATAAATTTCAGCATGTATGTGATAGAACTGCAGAGGTCATGTTAAGGTTAAGAGTACAAAAAGAATTCTGATAGCCAGATTAAAAGGAAGTATAATCTCATAGATCAGGCACCAAAATGAGATCTGGAAGACTGTTTCCATATACCTTTATTCATCTGTCGAAACCTGTGTTCAAAATGAAAAACACCTTCACATGCTTTTCCATTTTGTTTGTGTTTTCTTTGGTGCAAAAGCTATTTGCATTGAAAGTTTCAGCATTGACTGAGCAAGCATCAGGCTGTACACTTCTACAACTGTCCATATTTTTAATTACAGAATACTGAATTGTTAGATGGCCTTTCGCATTACTGTTGTCCATTATGTGTGCTGCACAGATGTGAACTACTTGTATATTGTACTCTTCAGCGGATTTCTTATTTCTCATTCATCTTAACTATGTAGACCATGGGCTAGCAAAAATTGGATTTCACTTCTTAAAACTGAATTGATGAGAAGACTGTCAAAATTCTTTTATAGTTTGAATGTAGGGCAGGCTGAGATCCCTATTTCACTGTGGTTACACATCACAGGAGAGAGAAAAAGCCCTCTACAGTTGAACTCCATGGAGGAGAGCCCATTTCCTATATCTGGGTGCTGCTGACTTTGAGACAGACAAATGGGGTAGGAGGGGGAACAATAGAAATGTGTTAGTGAAGATATAGGACATGAGGAAGAAATAGGGATTTTAGGGGCTCTAGAGGGAGATTCCTTCCTTCTTTCCCTCCTACAGCTCACTCCACCCAGTTCCTCTGTCTCAATAGCCCCAGAGTATGTAGAAGCAGTCATAAATTCTGGGAACTGCCCAGCTAATGCTACATCAGTAAAAATGCTGATGCTTATTTGCCTGTGTCTTGAAGGTAGCTCTGGCTAATAGGCAATGCTGGGCTTTGAGCATTATGGTCTGTACAGAACTTACAGTGGAATCTAAAAACACTACTGTAAGTGGAATACAAAGAATGATTATTTTAATAAAGGATTGTTTGCTGGTGTGAATTTAAAACTTTACCCTTACATTTTTTTCTCTGGTTAGGACAAACCTACAGTCTGTGCACTCTGACTTGACACGAACTCCAGAGTTTTTCCCTCTGAGATATCTCCAAACTAATCCAGAAGCTGTGTATTTTGTGTTTTGTGGGACAGTATCTACTTTTCAACAAGCTGCATTAATAATTTTATCATAAAAGATATATCTGACAAAAAGCACTTCCTTTTTCTTTGGCCACAATAGTATATATTAATAATTTTGGAAGTCCAATGTTACAGCAAATATCTAGAAACTTTTATTAATGCAGTAGTTTAGTTAATGTGATTTCTTTTAAATCACCTCACCAACACCTGATTTAAGATTTATACTGTACTACAGTATACTGTATTACAAAAGAATTTTTGATTCTACACACTTATTCATGATGACATGGAAAAGCAAAGGAAAAATAATGAGATGTCTTCAGCTGGAGGTCTTCAGAGAACTAATATGTTTTTGCTGAGTTATCCTCATCAAATCTCCAAGAGGCTACCAAAACTGACAAACATGAATGGAGAGTATCTGTGTGTTACTAAGCAACATAGTCAGAATTCAGGAAGAAATCTTATGTAAAATTAATTAAAGCACCAAAATTCATCTGTAAACTATATAGACAAACCTCTAATTTTGTATGAGCTGAAGGTAGTTTGGGGTGTATTATGAAATAGCATATTTTGATTTGTTACATTTTCAGAATTCTCTGGTATTGAAAAAGTTTTTCAGAGCTGGGATTTTTTGATTCCTGGTTTATCCAGAACAGTTATGAATGGTTGGTAATGCTGAAATTTTGTTTACTACTGATGCAATATACTTTAAATTGGTATCTACAGGATTAAACACATTATGTGTAATTTGTTGTGAGGATGTGGCAAGTGAGGTTTGTGTGCTATTCAGAACAGAACATCACCTTGTAGATAAAGTTCGTTACTGAGGAGATTAACAGGTGGAGAGGTATGGGTGAAAATTGGAGGCCAAGCTGACAAAGAAAACTTTGTCGTTTGTGTTTATTGCACACTGCCTAATCAAGCTTCAGCCATGGAAAGCATCACATTTGCAGGCTCTAATCCTGCTCAGGGACTTAATCACTCTGACATCAACTGGAAAACAACACAATAAACTGTAAGCAATACAGGAGACTCTTGGATTGCATTGAGGGTAGTTTCTTAATCCAGGTGATTGACAGCCCAAACAAAGTAGAGGAGTTATCAGACCTGTTTCTCACCAACACAGATAAAGGAAATAGAAATTGGTAGCAACCTGGGCTGCAGTGACCATGCCCTGGTGGAATTCACTGAGGGATATGGGCCAGGTGAAGAGTAAAGTCAACACCCCAAATTTTAAGAGATTGAATTTTCAGGGATTAGTGGACAGGCTTCCCTGGAAAACTGCCTTCAGGGATAATGGAACTGAACAGAGATGGCAGCTCTTTAAAGGCATTTTTCCTAGAGTGTAAAGTTCTCAATTCCAATGTGTCAAAAAATCAGACAAGGACAGTAGGAAACAAGGATGTCCAAGTAAAGGACTGCATGCTCAAATCAAGTGTAGAAGGAAATGCACAGGCAGTGGAACCATGTGTACAGATGGGATCAGAAAAGCTAGGACACAACTGGAGATGAATTTGGCAGGCAGTTTGAAGAATATTAAGAAGGGTTTTTACAGCTATATTGATTAAAAAAGTAAGATTAAAGAAAATACAACCTCCTCAATAAATAGGACAGGAGAACTAGTGACAATCGACATGAAGGCTGAGGAACTCAACTTTTTTCTCTTTGCCTCAGTTTTCAATGACAACCACTCTTACATCTCTCAAGCCCCAAAGACTCAAGGCACGGACTGGAGAATTTAGTCTCACCCATTGTAATAGAAAATTACGTTCTAGACCATCTGAGGAACCTGAACATACATAAATACATGGCACCTGACCAAGTGCATTTCAGGGTCCCTGAGAAAATTAACTGATGTAGTCCTTCAGTCACTTTTCATCATATTTTAAAAGTCATGGCAGTTGAGCAAAGTCCCCAGTGACTGGAGAAATGGGTACGTCATGCTTATATCTAAATGAGGTAATAAGAAGGACCCTTTGAACTACTAACCAGCCCATACCCAGTAGGATCATGGATCAGATCCTCCCGGAACAAACATCAAAACACATGGAAGAATGGGAGACAGCCAACATGGCTTTATCAAGGGCAAATCATGCCTGATTAATCTAGTGACCTTCTGTGATGGAGTGACTGCATCAGTGGACAAGGGAAGAGCTACTGATGCCATCTACCTGGACTTCTATAGGACATTTAATATGGTGCCCCACAACATTCTTGCCATTAAACTTGAGAGGTAGTGGTTTGATAGATGAACTCTTAGATTGATTAAGAATTTTCTGGATGTCTTCTTCCAAAGAGTTAGTCAGCAGCTCAATGTTCAAGGTGTAAACCAGCAATGACTGGTGTCCCTCAGTGGTCCATACTGGAACCAGTAGTAGTTGGTACCTTCTAAAAACAACATAGTGGGATTGAGTACTCTCTCATCAATTTTGCAGATGACACCAAGCTGATAGAAGGCATGTCATCCAGAGGCACCCGGCTTGACAAGTGGGTCTGTGTGAACCTCATGGAGTTCAACGAGTCTAAATGGAAGGTCCTGAAGCTGGGTCAGGCCATAGCACAGAATCAGTACAGACTGGGGGAGAAATGGATTGAGAGTAGCCCTATACAGGGAAGGACTTAGGGATACTGGCAGATGAACCAACAAAGTGCACTTGCAGCCCAAAAAGCCATACGGTGGGCTGCATAAAAATAAGTGTGGCCAGCAGGTCAAGGTAGGTGTTTCTCCACTCTATTCTGCTCCCCACATGGAGTTCTGCATCCAGCTCTGGGATGCCCAGGACAGGAAAGACATCCAGAAGAGGGCCACAAAGTGTTCAGAGGGCTGGAACATCTCTCCAATGAGGAAAACAGAGACAGAGTGTTCAGCCTTTGTTCAGTCTGGAGAAGAGATGGTTCCAAGGAGAATTTATTGCAGCCTTTCACTTTATAAATGAGGTTCATAAGAAAGACGGAGAAAGACTTTTTACTTATCCATGGTGACATGACAAAGGGCAATGATTTTAAACTGAAAGAGGGTAGGTTTAGATTGAACATAAGGAAGAAATTCTTTCCTATGAGGGTGGTGAGACAATGGAACCAGTTGTCCAGAGAAGTTGTGGATGTCCCACATCTGAAAGTTTTCATGGACAGATTGGATGGGGTTTTGAGGAGCCTGGTCTAGTGGAAGTTGCCCTGGCCACAATAGAGAGTTTTAATGGGATGGTCTTTAACATCCCTTCCAACCCAAACTATTCTATGAATCTATGATATTAGCACAAATTACAATAATAGTATTTTTCATTTACCTTATGAAGGGAAAATTTCCCCTCCTTTTTAGATAGAGTGGAAACATCAGAAGCCAAACTCAGTTCATGAAAATGGTGATCTAATTTTGGTACAAAACCATACAATATCAAGAAGAAAAAGTAATGACTGAAGGAGAATATTTGATCTCTAAGCTGAGAAATAAAACCAAACTGAGATAAAAGATGGTTCAGTGAACAAAGTCTGAGGCTAAAGTTCATGTAGCCTGTACACACCGTAGTTAAATGCACTTTTATGGCAAATGAATGGAGCTCTCCATATTCTCACCCTTCAAGTTCTTTCAGTTTTATTCGCCACCTAAACCTGTGGGTTTCATTGGTTTTATTGGTTTTAAAGATTTTAAAATTTTTTCTCTTCAGTACTGAAACAAAACAAAGATCTTGTGATTTTTTTTAACACCTGTTTCACCCCGTGTCTGCAGTTATTCTATGTGTTATACAGTTTACCTAAAGATTATAATTTTTTTTATCACCTCCTTTATTTTACTGTGGGACACTTCCCACAATCTGCTACCTTGAAAACTGGAGATCTGGGGCTAGTTATCACTTATTATTCATAATCAATTAGTCTTAATAACATGACTTGATATTTATTAAGTCACTGTCAACTCCACATATAAGAAACTTCTAAATATTGCTTATGCAAAAAAACCCAGTCCATTTCTCAAGTGGCAAGTAGGCTGTTTACTGTGCTTGAAAATCAAAATCTCTTTTTCTATAGAATAAATGAAACTCATATCATTAGTTCTGTCTAACATCCGAAAATATTATAAGCAGCTTCACAGTAAGAGTTGAATTCTATTAGGAATTCAACATTATTAAGAGAATGCATAGCAATTTTTCTAAAATTTTTAATTCAATTTTGTTTTGATTTATTACTAACTTGAGTCTTTAAATTCAATCTCAGAAGTAAATGATGACAAGCATAATAAAAGGAATAGTATCTCATGTCTTGGTTTAATATTAAAATTACCTACTTAAATTAATCTTTTATTGCATTAACACTGTGCATCTTCTAAATATTAAAGTATGGAGAGCTAAACAAATCCAAACATGCTGTGCTATAATTTAACAGGCACAGTGGGTAAAAAAAAAATCAGAAAAAGAACTTAAATGTTTTATGTTTGTATTATAAATATCTTTTTGGTTACCTCTTAGCCCCTATCTCCATTCCCTTCTCTATTATGCCACTCTTCAAGGTTGCCAGAACCTTTTCGCCAATTATTCTATCAATATTCTACTCCCAGATACTAACAGTAGATGGGTTTTTACCCAATCAGGGTCCTTTTTTCAATATTTTCTCTTTAAATAATGACAGGTATTCAAGCATATTCTCGTTATAATTAAGTAAAAAATTTATTATTTACCTTCCTTTAATGGGAAGCCATATCATCAGTGAGTCCAACTTGGTCCCAGAAAACCTGTTTCTATTGTTTGATCAGGAAAGGTAAATGTTCTGTGCCACAGAGAAACATACCTAATGGGATGGACTTTACCTTGTGAAGCTAAAGCAGTAATATGATTTAATATGATTCTTAAAAATAAAATCTTCTTTGGTTAAATTACCTTGATTGTTGAATAAGCAGTTTTCACCACAAATACACAGAAATATTCCCTGGTTTCCCCTAATGATCTCAGTTTGCAATGCCCAATACAGAGCTACAAGCTCACCTCTATGCTGTTAGAAATATCTTTTCCCCACTACACTTGGAATCAGAATTATATAACTTATGTTAAGTGAGCTACTTTAAAAAATCAATATAAATGACTATGAGTCTAATAGCTTCTCTAAATGTAATATTTGCAAAAAAAAAAAAAGGATGTCATTATCTTATGAAAGCGAAAACATAACAAACAAAATACATAAACTCTAATATGATTCAGATGACAGAGAAATGCAGCTCAAATATAGTCTTTTTAAAATACTTCTTAAAATAAATGTCACAGGACTCCCAAAATTAAGTCAAAACTCTCATAACGACTGTGGCTAGTCTCATCACTAAAAACCTGTGGTTTCTCAACAGGGAGAAGGATCATAATAAGAACCTGAGGTCTCTTCACAATATTAATGCAAAAACTAGCAAACCTGACACAGTGATTAGCCCCAAAAGCTATTAGCATGTTGTTTCCATCTGTATTCATGAGATTACTGTTACCTGAAACAGTCAAACTGGGCAATTTATAATATTTGTGTGACAGAGACCATAGCTCTAGGTCTCAGTCTGTATTTTGCGTTGTCTCAGAACTTTATACAAATGATGGACGAAGTCCTAGACATCTGTGTCAGTCTTTTGTTCAAAACAATATGGAACTAGAAATAAAATGCATGTAAAATGTTCTCAGATAAAATGGAGACAAATAATATTTGTATATAGATCAAACTGTAATTGTGATATTTGCATAAATAGTTTTTCTGCATCCCAGTAAAAATACTGTTGTTATAAACATTTTATAAACAAGAGCTAAGAATTTCAAGTCACAATTGTTGCCAATATGATGTATCTGCAAAGGCTACCTAACCTAACAATGATGCATAACAGTACTAAAGAATCATGCAAATTCCACTGTAATGTTAGCATACATAGCAAACGTTGTAGAACAAGACTCGACAAGTGTCAAAGACTATTATTATTAGACAGGGATTCACAACTGAGGCTTGTTAACATATGCAAAATTTTACAGCCTTAGGCAAATGTTATCAACATATAACTTTTTAAATATACAACTATTGAATCACATGGCTTACTGTGGAAAAATTTCAAAAAATATTGTCCAGTGTTATTCCTCATGAGAATGTATACTAGATTTTCAAAGGGGTTTTGATAGCTAAACTGCCTAACAACATTTTGAAAAGGACAGTCATCTGCCAAAAGACTATTGGATTTTTCTCTTAAATAAGAACGTTTTAGCGAATGATGTTGTTGAATAAAATATATAATTTTATTAGATGACACCTTATAAGAACTAAATAATAATGCAAAGGTCGTGCTTAAGAAGGAAGAACATGCAGTTTAAACCCTTGTCATTTTCAATCCATGGAGTTTAGTGAAAAAGCTCTTGTGTTTAGAATTACTTTATTTGTTTTAAAATGGTGATCTGTCATTCAAACATGACAACAATCAAAGCATAGCTATGGGATATGCAACTGTTAATAGTAACATGAAAATGAAGGAACCATAAGCAATATTATAAATTCTATTCAAACAGACAAATGAGTAAGTCCATTAAGTCAGGTAAATAATCCTGTTCCTCTAAAGTTCTTGGAGATTTTTAATTGCCAAGATACTTAACATCTCAATAATATTTTTCATCTAAAAATGGCAACAACATAGAAACTGGATAGGTAAACAAAAAAAAAATATAAAAATTTATTCATTGTAAACTATATTTCTCAATTATCTATATAAATAAAATATGTTATTTTTTCACAAACACTGAATTAATTCTGAATGTGAGATCTGCTGCCATTGAATGCTGTACATACACTGTCCTTTGAGATCTGCCACCCAAATACTGCACATGGCCAAGTGAGAACATTTTGAAGATTTAGTAAGTAAAGTAATAAATCTCTGTCATTTAGCTTGTGAGATGAAACAAGATTAAAGCCTGTGGTGATGCTGGAAAAAATCCACAAACTATCTATAATTCAACAATAGAACAGCTGGAATAGCTAAAGCAGGATTTTCAAGAGAAAACTCAATATTTTCCTATTTAAGACAGAGAAAGCATATGAAAGATAGAAAGAAAAGGAAGTTAATCTTCAGAAAAAATGCATGTGTGACAGATGGGAACATTTCAAATGTGAGAGAACTTGTGGGGCAGAAAGTAAATTCATCAAAAGGTTATTTGAAGTTCTTATATTTTTAAAGCTTCCGTAGTAAAAGTAGGAAAGTTTGAGAAAATGGGATGCCTATATTTCAAGATGTTAAGCATATGTTGGGTGAACTGTTCAACCTTAAAATAAGGTTCTAAAAATCAGAAAATTACTGGATAAGTAACTCCCACAAACACAGCCCACCAAAACACCCACATCTTGTTTTTCCATCAGACACAGCTCCTGTTCTGATGGAAAGAAACAGGGATTTATATTATTTCTCAATGACAGAACATTGGGTAAGGTGGCTTAACAGCCAAGATGGTTTTTGTGGGGTTTTTAAAGTGCTTTAGTGTGGTGGTATAAAAATTTACAATTAATGGGGAAATCGTGGATTTTGCATATAAGTTGTTGTATTGTGTTGTGTTGGATGTATGTTCTGTTCTTTCATTGGTTAATATCTGATGCAGTGCCATATATGGTTATGTTCTGCCCCTATCTTCTATGATTGGTTGTGATTTGCATGCTCCGCCTAAACCCCACCTTCTGTTCTAGTGCCTTCCTTCCCCATATTATTTAAGGCTGGAGCCATTTTGTGTTGTGTTCTTTTGTGCCCTTTTGTTTCCTCCCTTCAAGGCGTCCTGTTGTTACTTCTCTAATAAAATCATCTCACCAGCTGCACCCAGAAAAGTTTGTGGAGGTCTTTATTCCAGTGTCGACCTCCGCACTTTAGGGGGATTTTTTTATTCCTCATTCTTCTATTGCCTGTAAAAGTTTGCAGCAATACTTGGAGAAAAATAGATCCATAAAGCAATCAAGTATCAAGTAGAACACAATTTTAATTACAAAAGAACTGTGGTGAAAACAAAGAAATAGAATAAATTTGAAAGTTTTTTTAAAATTAGATTTTACTGTGCTTTGGCTTTAATATTATGTAATCAAAATATGTCCACTTATGTGGTGGGCCTTTTATTATGCTCTATTATAGAATTATAGAATGGCCTGGATTAGAAGGGACCTTAAAGACCATCTAATTTCAACCCCCTGCCATGGGCAGGGAACACCTTCCACTAGATCAAGGCCCCATCTGACCTGGTCATTATGTCAATGATCAAGACAGAGGACACAGAAAATAATGTGATGGTTGAGCTTTCAGTTATGAGATGGAGCACTGAAGGCAAAAGACCCCAAATTACAGACATGAGTATAGTTGCACAGAATTGCAACAGTGATGATCACAATTATCCCTCAGGTACATAACAAAAGTACAGAGAACTCTAACGAATCCTTCTCATTTAATCACACAATTAATTCAAACAACTTTTTTTCACGTTGTATAAATTGCGAAACGATATAAGATGATGATAGTCAGGTATATATCTGTAACAGGGAGCTGTGATACCCAAGACTGGTTGAACTGTATTTCTAGTACCTAAACAAGCTCACTCAGTGTTGCCTATTTGTCAAACATACTCCTTCTGGTATGCAAGTTGCTGATCTTCCATGGCTGAGAAATGTGAACCTTCTGTACCTCCAGAAACAATGAAAACACTAATTATGTGTGAAAGCTTTTGAAGAAAAATTCTGCAACTAAGCATAAAGTTAGTGTTTTTACTGAATTGAAGTTGTGATCAACAGCATAAATGCAGAAAAAAGTCAAGTGGGATGGTGCTGTATTGGCACAGTATTTACACTAACATCAGTGTGACACGGGAATATTTTATTCTAAACAACTGTATCTGCATTCTCTATGCTAATTGTACCATTATTGTTACAATGCAAAAGATCATCAACTTAAAGAAAACAGGGCAAAGAATAGGGTGAAGGACAGAAAAAATAGATTAATGTCAATGTTTAGCAGAACAGGGTGTTTAATGATCAGTGAAGGAGCACCAAAACAATGAAGAAATAAGTGATGGATAGTATTGCATTACTGTAGAAGAAAATCAGAAATGATAAATTAATGGACATGGCTGTTAAGAATTTAGCACCCTAGCAGGGATATTTGTAATTCCCTGTAGATCATAGAGTTTTCTAACAGCCCATCATTCTCTTGATGAAATTTAAGATACCCTAAATAACTCTCTGCCTGTGTAGAAAGAATAGTAGAATAGGGGAAATGAAGTTCTCAAAAATACCATGAAAGATCTTGGAAGGGAGGAAGAAGGAGGTGAGAAGCAGAAGAAATGAAATGGGGCTTTTTTCCAGGACTGAAAGAACAAGAGAGCTTAGGAAAGGGAGAGGGAAAACATGCACAGATTCCTATGGGAGGAAGACCTAGAAATATTTGCAGTAGGCTGATCCAGATCCCCAAATTCAAAAGGCAAAGAGACAAAAAAGAAATTGGAGTGAAAATTAGACCAAGGGTACTAGAGAAAGCTGAATAGAGTCAGAAAATAGGAGGAAAAATGTACACAGGGACTCTTGTATAGCAGATTATAAAAGAGAGGGAGAGGGGTTAAAGATAAAATTCTGGCATAAAAACAAACATGAGAATTCAAAGGATCCTGTGAATAAGCATGGAAAAGAAGCACATAAGGAGTCATTGGGAAAGTAATAGACCAACAGCCAAGATGTGTACTGAGCCTGCCTGGCAGGAGCAGCAGACTGCTGTCTTACCAGTATGTCTGGCTAATGATACGGCTGTACAGCTTGTCCTCAGCTCTCGGTGAGAGAGTCTACCGATCACAGATTTTATAGCTGGAAATGCTAGACTTACTAACTACGTTTGACAGCTGGGGAGGAATCTAATGCTCTGGAAATCATGGGTCAGGGATTCAGAAGTGAAAATGAAGGACATGACCTCGTTCCAACGGATTTTCAGAAACAGCTTTCAAAGTGCAATTCCTCAAAATTAGCTGTGTGAAAAGCAAATAACCTCATTTTCTTCACTATGTCTCCCATTCTTCATTATGTACAATGAAGTAACATTTCATTGTTCAAGTCAAAATATACTTTGGAATTTTACAGTGCAGAATGAACTCAATTCACAACTTATGAAGAAGAAAATTCTGTAGATGTAATTTCAGCTTTTTACTTTCATAGACACCATTATGCTGAAACTTAAAAAAAAATACTTCTATGTCCCTATTCATGCTACATTCGCAAGCCTTGCTTCCACACAGTGCATCACAGCACTAAAAATGTATCTCCTTAAAGTTCTAAGAATCTGTTTATTTTTTCATCGTGAACTGTGCAGTAATCTTAGGATCTGAGCTGCTTTCCCCAAATCAATTACCACTCTGACTTTATTCCTCAACCCACAAATTAATCTTTCTCCCAGAATTTCTCCCTTGAAAGCTTCAGCTTGAGTTATAGGAGAGTAGCTGCTGTAAGTTAAAAACAACAACAGTAAAAAAAATAGAAAAAAAATCTCAGCAATAAACACAAATTTAGCAATAAAAACTGCCCAGAAACTTTCTTCCATGTACTCTTCTTGGAACTGATGGATAGGAGAGGAAGGTTGTCACTGTGTAGTGAACAATTTTCCTCAAACATGATAAAAGATTTTTGCAGTTAGTTACACATAAATTCTTCAATGGAAGACTTTTCCATACTAAAGTATTGATTTGTTAAAACTTAAACGCAAGGGAAATTTATTATATCTTTGTTTTAAAAATAAAATAATAGAACTCTCTTTGGATAAAACACAGGTACTTTGCTTAAAATATAATATGAAACAAAATCCTTTCCCTCTAAATTCAATTTTATTTATTTTATTTCATTATTATTGTGACGATGATGATGATGATGTTTAGCTTTTTGTTTTCTTTAATTTTATTTTTTTTTACAAAATTCTTATATTTTATTCTGGAGCCCCATAAAACAAACATTTGAAGCTGAAATCCACATACTTCCTGAAATAGCTGTAGCACTTTAATTTGTCTTTATAAACAGGAAATGCCTTTTTCATCAGGCAAAGTGCATTAGATCAGCTAGTGGGCTTTTTTTATTTCTACATAAAATATTATATGTCCTCAGCCAATAAATTGGTCTATTTACAGAAATCCTCACTTTATTATGCAGTATAAATAAGATTTTAATTACCAAAATTAGAGTCCCAAGTATTTATTACATTAACTCAGAACTGAAAATATAATTCACTCCATCTGTGGATATACAGTGCTAATACTAGTTTATAAAAAAACGAAGATTCAGAACTAAAAGTGTAAAATATAAGAAAGAAGAAACTGAAGAAGCAGCCAGTTGCCATTGTATTATCTGCTAGCAGCAGTTCAGCTCTTAAAGACACTTTGATTGAGAATAAATGAAAAATAAGGATGATCACTTACCAGTAGGATCCAGTTTCTTTTAAAAATAAGCTTCATGGACTTATAGCCAGGGAAAGGAAAATTTCACCTGCATTTGAAGGATGCTTAAAATCTGACTGTAGGGAAGCAGGAATTACTTGGGCTATTTTGTACATGAATTAAACTTTTAATCTAATAACTGCTGAAAGACCATATTGAAAGTTTAAATAAGCAATAATTTATTAACAAATATTAGCTTTCTAGGATGCCTCCACATACTGATAACTGATAGTTTCTGGACTGGTCAAAATGATTAGAAAAAAAATTACGAAACTGGGAGAAGAGAGAATGAGGTCTGTATGAGAATTTTGAGAGCATCTTCTCAGGGGTGTTGGAACCGTATGCTATTTACTTTTAAACTCCTTCTGACCGTCATTTAACTGGAATGAGATTTAAGAGAAACAGGATATAAAATATAAAAAGAAAACTCTGAATGAATAATATTTTCACAAAGGCAACATTTTTAAGAGATACTTAGTTTCCTTAATTTCTGCATTTTAACTTGGGTTTAGTACAGCCAGGGAATTTTGTATGAGCCCACAGTGGACTCAGTTTTTATTGTGGGAGTTGCTGTGCTTCCATGTGATTCTTCCAGTAGAAAGTTAAAAGATACTTCCACATTCACCCTGGGAAATATAAAGTGCCATAAATTTCTATTGCTTTCTTTAGTAACTGAGAGCACACAGCTACTCGCCAGATCCAGCTGTCTACACACAGTGCTTCTGATTCTAGAAGGTTAATACCTGCTTTGAACAATTTTGTACAAAAAGTTAATGGGCGAATATTTACTAACTAGATTCTTGAATCGCTTAACGAGTCTTAGCCTCCAAAAATCACATGATCTATTTTTCCATATTCTTCTAGCACAACCCTATTAGAAACTGTGAGACACTGAAATGCTGAAGCGTTAATGACTCAAACAATTGGCCATTTGCAAAAGCCGCAGGGTGCTTTGCTGAGGCAGGGTTTGTACCCCGCAGCCAAAGCGGGGAGGAGGAGAGCTTTTGGACACTTGGTGGTGAAATCTCTGATCTACATAAGAACAGCCCAGATTCGAGGGGGTTAGCACCCATCACTGGAAGATGACCACAACAAACCAACATTTGTTTAGCAACAATCTGGGTTTTTAAACCAGATAGTGGAAAAGGCCAGTAAGAAGCAGATCCTGCAGAGGCAGGATAATGCTTTTTACTGTACCAGTTGTGGAAGCTGACATGCAGGCAGGTACTCCAGAGAACCAAACCACTGTTAATGGTATTAAGGAAAGGTTTATTCCAAAGCCAAAATCCCTAAAATGCACTGCAAAAAATCCTGCCTTCCACCAGAAGACTGTGTGTTATCCATAGTGTTGCATCAGTGTAAAATTCTCCCCACAGGAGAGGTATTCCCACCTCAACCTGATACCTTAAGCCCCTAATGGTTTTTTATTTTTCTAACATTTGTAAGACTTGTAAGTTTTATAAGTAAGTTTTTAAAGCAGCAACCTTCCCCCCCCTTGTCCCTTGTTCCTTTCCCTTTCTCTAGCACCCTTGATTATACATTCCTCAACCCTCTTACCCCATTCTATGCTCCCCATATCAATCCTGCTTCTGAATACAACAAAAGTGTTTAGTCTTTTGTCGAGGCAAGGCCTAGACAGTTGACAGAACAGCATATCTGGGCCTAAACCACAGAATAGGTCAGGAATTAGGTAACTATGTACCCTTTGTACTCTGATGAAGCTGAAGATGATGAAGGGGGGTCCCAAAATACACCCCAGACTCATTTCAAAGAGGTGGACCCGGGGCGGACCAGAGGAGAGGCCACAGGGTGGGCACATCTGGGATTGGATGGATAGTATTATAAAATGTAACCTCTCAGGCACGGCTATCACTGCTATCTGGCCTTTGTGTTCCACTCCTTTTATGTGCAGTTCTACAGTAGAAATTATATTAATAGTAAGAGAATATACGAAATATACGCAAGTGCCTGTGGTTTTGCTGCTTTCCCTATATTAAAGCAATTAAAACATAATAGTAACATTTCTATATTACTCCTACACATAAGTGATTTGAACAATTACTGCCAGATAGCTTTCAAAGAAAACGTTGTAGCAGAAGTTCCTTTTGCATGAATTATAGAGCTGTAGTGATAGTCCACATTGACTATAAATTAGGTTTTTCGTTTCTAATTAAATAAGAAAAGAGGAAAGAAATTATGCCATAAAACGCCTTTGGATACCTTGCTGTGCCCACAGCACACAAGTGTTATAGGGAAGGCCAAAATTCAACAACATCCATTTATATGTACAATTTAACCCTATTTCACATCTGAATTTAGCTTTCTATCTTTCTAGTTTCACAGAGAGCACCAGAGGAAGGAAAAAGACAGTGATGCAGCTCTCTCAAAACACAACATAACACAAAATAAACAGTAATATCTAAACCACACCATATACAAAAGAACTGCTTCAGAAAATCCCTGTTTAGCTTTCTAGCACTTGTGCTGAAACCGAGTTAGTCAGTTCTAATTCATAGAGCTGTAATTGCTGTTTAGCTTTGAAAGACATGCCAATATTTGCTGGCACTGCAGTGTCTTTGGTTGCACAGCAGCTTTTAAGAAGCACTGAACCACCTTATTTTAGACCAATTACCTTGTTCTGTATCCACACAGCAACTGTGCTGGTGGGAACTTTCAGGATAACAAGAGAAGAGAAGAGAAAAGAAAGAAGTGAGGTAGATTGCCTTCTATTGAAACCAAAGCCTATAGATATTTTTTTTACACCTCACTTCAGCCTCATTTAAAAAGTCTATATTCTGTTAAACCACAGCGATCTTTTTTCTCAATCAGGTTACTATGACTAATACTATATATTTCGCAACATAATGTCCAGTTAACTAGCAATTGAATCTTTTATTAATCTCCACTGCTGTGATACCTGATTATCTAGTTTTGAATGCTGAAGCAGCTCTTTTTTAGTGCATTTTATTTTTCTCTAATGGTAGGTTTTGTTATGTGGCAAGAAACACACGCAGAATACATCAGGGTTAATTTGCATTTAAATCCCTTGAAGAGATCCTCATAAAATTTTATATTTTTTTTTCTGTGTTAGAAATCATTTCTAAACATAAAAAAGGCATTTCTTTGCCCACAGAACAATAATTGTGTTCTTTTCCCTTCTATCTTGCAATTAAAACAGGTTATTACCAAATCAATACCCATTTCACAAAATGCATCCCTCCAACGTCTCTTTTGTCCTCCTCATCTAACAAGTCTAACCTGTGTGTGTATTCTGCTGGTGCCTCTGCAGTAAAAAAGCAAAAGTCTAAACCAAACCAAAGCTCAAAGAACAATCTCTTAAGCACAGCTGCAGGCTGAAAATGAACAGAGCATATGCCAATCTGTCTTGAACACCACAATGTGCTAAGGGTTTTGCAGTCTTTACAGGGATGTTAGGATGAAATACCTACATATAGGACTTTATGATTTTAGCAGGACTATAGAAATATGAGCAAGAATTTGAACTCATGACCGAGCCCAGTAGGAAATCTAATACCCATTTTGTTATTTCCACGGGGGTTTTTTTATTAGTATTTACAGGAAGTGTGCTATTTTTCCATCTCATGTTTATTTCTCTCCTTTGCTTGACATTAATCATGTTATTGCAAAAGGTAAAAAACATCAGGCATCACTGATAAAAATGACAATAGTTGCTCATGGTGAATGATACTTGTCCTTCTATACTCTTCATTTCTTTCTACTATCTCTGCTGTAAAAAGTGTTGGCATATGGACCTTGAAAAGAATACTTGGAGGGCACTGAGATGTGGGTACCTGGACTCTTTCTGAAGAAGTAAACTACACATATCTGAAAGGAACTTCATGAAAGAGGACACATGGGATGAGAGGAGGATCTGCAATGGAAGAAAAGTTGTCCTAGCTGGGAAAGGCAGAAATGAGAAGGATCCAAAATTAGGTAAATGCCAGTCTGAAAGGCAGAATGTGAACTTTCTGTTCATAGGGAGAAAAGGGAGGACAAAAAGTAAATCCAAGGAGGAATAGGGTTCAGTCAAGGCTATTGACACAGTAAGTTATTTTGTGGTAGTACTTATAATAGCTAAAAGTAAAAGAAGAAAGAAAGGAATTGTAAACAGTTAAACAAGAAATATAGATAAGCTTTTCAGCAGAAACAGAGAGGAGCAGACAATCTTTAAATGCACTCTAGAGAAAAAGAAAAGGAGAAAAGTCTAGGCATTTCCTTATTTTTCTTTACCTGTTATTTCAGTTATTCTGGATTTCACAGTGTGTGAGCATGAAGTGGTTACATCCTAGCTCATACACATTGAAAATTCAAAGTCCAAGCACTGGCTAAGGATAAAACATAGTGCATAGGAATTTCTAAAATGTGACAATAGACTGATTAACTATGAAGAACACAGTAAAGCCTATGCAATCGTGGTATCACATGCACGCTTATTCAACACTTGTATTCTTTGTGATCATTTTGGTTTCAAAAACAGTTGCATTGTTCAGATTAGGTAACAGATGCTGTAAGTCTTTGGTGCTTACACACTGACATAAGTTATTCTTACCGTCATTTAAAATATTTTATTAGTCTGCATAAGCAAATGCTGCTGTACAAACTAAATGTGCCAGTTATTTACATTTTTAATGAGAAACTGTAAGCTCCAGGAAGCCCAAACTATTCTTTGATCATTTACCAGTGCCATAAAAAAAGGCTCACAGGTCTTTAATATGATGAAAGATATTTCTTTTAGTGTGATAAAATTGGTGTTTGTTTTGCTTAGGTGGCAAATATAATGGGAAAACAGATAATTCCTTGTCCCAAGAGTTTTTGTTATGTCATTACGCAAACCTTCTTCCTTTGATGCATTTCTGATATTTATATTCAGCATCTTCATCTACTCTGAGGTGTTTTCCCTGTTTACCCAAAGGAAAAAACACAAAACTTCTTTTGCAAATTTAAAAATCTCTTTGTTGATTGAAAATTGTCTTTCTGTCTTCTGATATATACCCTGTGCAAACCTGCTGTGCATATGCACATTTAGATAATTTCACAGATATGAAGCTATGAATCATGGTCAAGGATATTTTTTCCACTTTGTGGTATTTAAGTTGATTTTTTTTTAATTTAGAGAATATCAGAACATTTAAACAAAAGATTTTCTTTAGAGAACATATCAGGTACCATAAAAGAAACCAAGGGAATTTTTTTTCAGATAGAGAAGTGCAGAAAGCCATGAACATATGAACTGTGATCCTGCATTGCTAGAGATGCCGATTCTAGTTTACAGTCTGCAGTTCTGTCATATAAATATTAGCTACACTGGAGAAGGAATTTGCCAGTGTCCTTTGAGCCATGATTCCACAGGCTTTGGCTTCACCCATAAGCACAGTCCAAGTTCTTTTGCAATTCTGAAAAGATTTTTTTTCAGAATAAGAAAATTCTTTTCCATTTAGCTGTAATGGAGACTTGGAGATATCCAGCTCATATCTTCTTTCTCAGTTTCTGTCTCTGACCATCACTAGCAAAATGTGCTACCATAAAGCAGATGGCCTTGTGTCAGAGCTCAAGTGAACAGAGACTAGAAGTGTGCTTTGATACTCTCAGCTCTTGAAAAGAAAATAGACAACTCTGATGTCGTGTGGGGGGTGTAATGATCTTACAAAAGTCCAGACAAAATGCATGCTGTTTTTATTCACCTTTGTTAAAGATTCTGCATAACATAGAGGAAGAAAATAGAATGAAAAAAAGTCCTCTTTATTCACTAGAAAAATAAACTGTCAGAAGTTGAAAAATGATTTAGCAGGTCAAGCAAGAAAAGCCAACTTGGTCTGAGACTTTAATAGTATTAAGGAGTGACTTTCACTTCCTAAAAAATATCAGTTCTGTGGTCTTAGTCTCACCTGGAGAGAATAAATGAGGAATAAATAAATAAGTAACAAGACTGAGACAGAAGGTGATGAAGACCAGTAACAAAGAAAATTATATACTATGACACTGGCCTGTGTTCATCTGAAAACCAGAAGGCAAGCGATCTGAGTAATTTAGACTTGCAAAATGTGACAGGTATTTGTCTATTACCTGACTTTGATGTGTTTGCATGTTCAAACCACAAATAAAAACAAGTAAAGCTTGTATAGACAATCAAAAGCTTTGGAAAATCTAGACCAATGAAATACATTAGCCAACACAGGGAAACTATGTGTATATTTCCAATTCCACTCAAGCTATAGTAAAATATACTGTTTGGCATTACGTTTGATAGGTCATATAATCAGAGAATAATACAGGTCATAAGAAATTCTGGACTGCCCCCTTCAAGCAGGGTGGTACATACCTTGTATGTGCTCTCTTTAAAATTACACTGCCAAGAGCTCTGGGATGTCTCCCAGCAAAAGAAAGCTTGAATTGCTGCAAAAAAGCAAAAGCTTGGTTCTTACTGAGACAGTGTGGTCTCAAATTGCCAGTCTTGAGCTTTAGTTTGCAGTTCAGCTCTCTACATTTTTTTACCTGTTGCAGGGAGCAGTCTGTGGTTACTCAGTAGTTTTCGAAAAATACAAGGATATCCCTTCATTCAATAAAGACTTCTGATGTCAAGAATAGGTGCATATATTAGTACTCTATTACCCTGAATAGACAAAAGTGGCACAGGTAGGCAGCATCCTTGAATTATAGGACTTTAGATTTACTGTAAAAGTTTCTACTACATTTTTTACAATACTTCTTTTACTACACTTTCAATTAATCTTAAATTAATCCCTATCTAAGTATGGTTTCTTTTTAAACTGTAAAACAACACAAAATTTTTATGTAACTGTCATTATAAATTGGGACCACATTATTGTATGTTCTGAAATGATAATTGCACCTGCATTTTCCAAAGAAAAAAAAAGAGTTTAGCATATATTTCATATAAAATAACAAGTTCTGTTATTCTCTGATCTACTCATAATATAATGAGTTCAGTAAAAACACATATATAATAATGTTGTAAAGCAAGGTGGAACGGTGGATATTGTTGCCAAAATCCTGTAAAGCAAGGTGCAAGGGTGGATATTGTTGCCAAAATCCTAGTCCAGTTTTTCCTTATCTTTTCTGCAGACCTTTTGTTAGAATGAAGAGGTTGCTTTCTATCATCATCATTATGAAGTATTTTATTTTCAAAACATATTGAAAAAATATCAATAGCATAGACAAGCTTTATATGTTTATTTCTCCATCTTATTATTTTAGCATCTGGTCCATAAATCAGCAACATGGCACCAATCTAAGCCCAATTCTATTGCCATCTAGTTGGATATATTTCAAGGATGTATATTGTGCAATGTAGTGTAATCCAGGCAATTTTGTTCAGTTCAGTGATTATCTAGAAATATTATGATCTGAAATTATAGGACAGTGTATCTGAATTTGGCTGGTGATGTCATAGAATGGTTTGTGTTGGAAGGGACCTTAAAGATCATCTAGTTCCAACCCACCTGCTATGGTCAGGGACACTTTTCACTCGACCAGGTTGCTCAAAGTCGCATCCAGCTTGAACACTTTCAGGATTCTTAGTGAAAACCGCAGAATCCATGCCACAAAACGTATTTATGAACAGTCCACACACAGTACAAACTTTAGTCCAGAACTCACCCATTTTTAGAAAATCTAACTGCAGGAATCAGATCTTTAAGAAGGTAAACATCCTTGGTTTCATCAGTCTTGAAATGGTTCATTTTTGTCCGTTCTTTTATTTCTCCTCATTCGTGCTAAGCTTTGTCTTCATCATGCCTTTACTGAAGGCAGTAAAAGTGAGTTATTTAAAGTAACTTAAGCCACAAATTTCTTTATAACAAAATACAGTCTTTTCCTGTTGGAAGCTGGCAGAAAGAAGATAACAGGCAACCAGCTATTCTTGGTCTGTGATGCTTTTCACTTGAATAATAATCAAAGATTTTTCTTTATTGCAAAAACTCCTTATTAAGATTCTGTCATTGACTGGCAGAGTTAAAATAATTCTCTTCCATCTGACAGGTCCTGATCCACTACCTGCTAAACTGAAAGAAAGGACTCATAATTAATTATTGTTGGACAAGAATACTAAATCCTTATTCTTATCAGCTAATCCTTCTGTTTCTGCCTTGGCTCAAATCCCAGCTAGAAACTTATGATTCCTTAGGTTCTTTTTGTAGGTGCCACGAATCATACAGGGCTTATGAGTGAAGAAATATTGTGGTAGTGTTCCTGTATAGGTTAGTACTTTATATATTTGTACAACTAATACCCAGTCAAGAAGCTACTGAATACATGCAGGTAAAAAACAGCTGTCAGGTTGGTTTGATGTCACTCTAGCTTCAGAAGGTCCTGTTTTGCACTTCCTGTGCATGTCCGTCTTTGGACTAATTCCACACTGCACATGATCTAGAGAGTAAGGCCCATCAACACAAGTATCTGAGATAGGGGAGTCTCATTTCCAGAGCTGATCAATGTAACAGAATCACAGAATGTTCTGAGTTTCAAATATAGTGCAAAAGCAGAGTTTCCTTTGAAGAAAATGACGGAAGAGTAACATTTCTATCTTACTGAAAGTAGCCTAAATCTTTGCTAAGAAAACAGCATCCAATTCCACCACTGTTCCAGACCAGATACAAATTTTTCACTCCTCTTGACTAAGATCTGGAGGATTAGTTTTCCTGGGATGTTTTTTTTTTTTTTTGCTACAAGCAAGTTACTGTATAAAATTTTTTGCCATTTGTCAAGTCTGAGTGTGTGTCAATTTATATTTGCTTGGGTAATTCAATCCCTTTGCTCTTTCAGCTCATGACCTTATCTTTGGAAGTGACTACAAAGCTGCCAGCTTGGCAGAGTTTTGGGTGTATGTTTAATAGAAACTGAAATAAGGTAAACAATTTCTTTTATGTGGTCTCTCAACGATTTCTATAGTAGCAGGAGTCTCAGTCAGAATTCTGACAAACTAGGTAACTTCAACTGAAGAGAAATTTGTTCCAGAATTATCATTCCATTTTGGTTTGCTTATACCTCACACATTTCACTTTCACATCAAGCAAATCCAAAATTTGTGAAACTCTTGCCAAGGTGAATGTATCTTTGTTCTTCCTTAAATACTATATGAAAATCATACCTACATTTTCCTCCCAAAACATCGGTGAAGAACAGCAGATGTTTTAGTTTTTGCATTCTCTCAAAACACATAGCTTGACATGTCACAAAGTTGACTGGCTTTGATTTAGGACAAATGAGTCTGATTATTTTTCCATTTAGTTCTCTGCTGACATATAAATACATAAGAATAGTTCTCATATTACTCATGTAAAAGAAGACAGCAGTTGTGTGATAGTCACCCTGCCACAGAACCCAACACTTTTTGCATTCCCTAAGGGAGTGTGACATACGAAGTGCTTCCCATAGGTTGGTACTACCTTCAGCTGTCAGGTCCAGCCAGTCTGAGGCAGTCCACTCAGGAAGCCTTCAAATCCCCAACATTCTCGCCACAGGCAACACTGGTAGCCCTCTTGGAAGGGCAAAAGATGCAGGTGGTTGCTAAAAGAAGCATCAAATATGTGGCTTAACCCCACTGTACAAAGATAGTCACTTGGTCCTATGTTAAGGACACTGAAAAACAAAATGGGCTATTCTCAAATTTGTGTCTAAGGCCTATGGGAAGTAACTCTATACTTGAGCATAGACCTGAATTTGAGCTCAATATAAGGTATATGTTCTGGATGACAAAAATATGATCTTCTTCCACACAGAGAATGAGTCCAGCCATTTATACGGCCTGGTCCTTTTTCAGTTTTTGTGTATTCTCCTTTGCTGGAGGGAGATGACCCTCCAGAGTCTCTACAACACATAGGGCTTCCATTAGAGTCTACCAGGCTTAATCCACTGTGAAACAGTAATTTAATATTTGTAACCTCCAATCCACATCTCAGAGTTGGGACAGGTCCTTTATTAAGATATTGAATACATAGCTGCTTCATTTTAGTTCAAATAATGTAAAACTTCTCTTAACCGATCTATATCACTTAGACCAAACTCTTGCTTCTCTACAGCATTATGATTAGATGTCAAGACACCCAGTGGAATGGAGGCATGGATTAAAACACACTAAAATTACTTGGTTCATACTCTAATTATAAAGCCGATATTCCTTCTTGTGCAACACTAATTTACTTCTCTTACTGAAATAAGACAGAGACTTTTGACTTTCAAGTTTCTCTTTTATGCATTTAAATTTTTGAAAAATGGTTAGAGATATGGGTACAGCTTACAAGCATCATGTGAAAAATTTCAGAGGGACTAGAGCTGGTAGCATTTGACTAAATGACATGATCTCATTCAGTTTCATTGCTTCTAATTTTAGTGACTAATGTTAAATACATTTAGTCAGACAGCTTCTACTCAAGAAGGATGGATACTCTAATAATCCATTTGTCAGTTTGTTCCAGTGTTTAATTACCTTTTCAATTAAAAAGGATAATTTAATTTTCAAATTCAAACGTGCCTGTTTTCATGATCCAGTCACTGGTTCTTATTATGGTTTAATAAATTTAGTAACTGACATTTTTCATCTACGGAAAATAGATGCAAATACTATGGAAATACTATGGAATACTATGGAAAATAGATGGATCTACTTATACAAAAATTATATAAGAATATAATATTCCATCTTCTTTTTGATACATTATAAAAATCAAACTCTTTAAGTCTCAAGGATGTCCAACTTTTTAAACACTTTTATGAAACTTTTTGATTCTTCTCAAGTTTTATGAATTTTACAGTCAAGACATTTGTACAGAATGACAGTATTTCACAGAATTACAGAATATACTGAGTTGGAAGGGACCCACAAAAATCATTGAGTCCAACTCCTGGCCAAGCACAGGACAGCCCCAAGAGTCACATTGTGTCCCTGAGAGCAGTGTCCAAACCGTTTGTGAACTTTGTCAGGCTTGGTGCTGTGACCACTTCTCTGGGAAGCCTGTTCCAGTACCCAACCACGCTCTCTGTGAAGAACCATTTTCTAATATCTAACCTAAACCTCCTCTAACAACTTCAGGTCATTCCTTTGGGTGCTGTCTCTCATCATCATGGACAAGAGAGCAGCGCCTGCCCCTTCTCTTCCCCTCACAAGGAAGTTGTAAATTGCAATGAGGTCTCCCCTCAGTCTCCTCTTCTCTGAACAGACCAAGTGGCCTCAGCTGTTTCTCATATGGCTTCCCCTCAGGGCCTTTCATCACCTTCATTATCCTCCTCTGGACACTCTCCCATAGCTTAATATCTTTCTTATATTGCAGTACCCAAAACTGCACACAATATTCAAGGTGAGGCTGTACCAGTGCAGAGTAGAGCGGGACAATCTCCTCCCTCGACTGGCTGGTGATGCTTTGCCTGATGCCCCCCAGAACACAGTTGGCCCTCCTGGCTGCCAGGGTGCTGCTGGCTCATATTCAGCTTGTCATTGACTTGGACCTCCAGGTCCCTTTCTGTGGTACTGCTTTCCAGCATCTCATTCCCCAGTCTGTATGTACATCTGGGCTTGTCTCATCTCAGGTGCAAAATCCGGCACTTCCCCTCGTTGAATTCTTATGGCTGGTGATTTGTTATATAATAGTGTCATAAGAAGCAAATTACTTTACACAGTGGTTTCTGGATTTAGGAAGAACTGGGAAAAGCAATCCATTTTTTCTTCATATGAAAGTAAATAAGTGGAGTCAATAAAGGGAGACTTGCAAAATCATATATAGAAATTAGTAACTGAAGGAGTATCTGGAATTGTATATATGAAGGAGTAAAATCAATCTTGATAACAATAACAGAATTTATCAAAATGAAGAACTAGGGAGCTTTGACAAATGTATCCCATGGCTAACTGCAAATGATTACTGCCTCATAAGAAACACTATAATCCTTGTCTCCTTCTCCAGCAGTTGGTACGGCTTTTCTGTTTGTTTTATAGAAGTTTTGTTTGCATAACTGCTTTCCTTTCCAGATGTGAAAATTTGATTTGCAGTCTTAAACCATCCAAAACTCTAGTGAAGTAATCAGAAGCCAAGCTTTTATGTCTATGCCTGTACTTTCACCAGAGCAAAGTGAGAATTCAATGACACCATTCTTTATCTGATAACATTTAAAATTCACTTTGCAGAGGATAAATGAGAGCAATCTGAGCCTCAAGACTCTTGCTAGAAAGAGATTTGCAGAAATAGACTAAAATATCAGAAGCAGGTCCATGAGAAAGATGTTCAATTCCTCATGATAATTGAAATGCAAATAATGTCCCCCATTCTAAAGAATCTCAAATATGTTAAAGTGTATTAAATTGAATCAGGAAATTTTTGTCTTGTATTTTGGGATCTTTATATCAGATAGAAAAGCAAAATTCTTTTTAATGTTGGGAACAAATAATTGCAAAAAATCTGAGTCAGAGTGTTAAGAAACTTATGACATATTTGTAAATTCAGTGATAATTATCAAAGTTGATTTTAGTCCATACAATATCTGATTTCAGATATTCAATTATTAATTTCTTTATCTGTTCCACAACTGTTAAATATTAGCTAAATGTGTTATAGATGAACTGGTGACAGAAACATGTAGTCTGAATGATTGCTTAATTTGCTGCCTAGCAGTATGTTACAAGCCGCCTCTTAAGGCGAGGGTAATGGAGGTTTTATGGATAGATCCCTTGGGGCAGATTAGAGTGAAACTGGGGGACAGGTGTATATAGCAGTTTTATTTTAAAACAATTTGGTTGCAATGGAAAGGAGGGATGTAGCAGTTTTGGTTATTATCTATAGTAAAATAACAATATAAAAATATAAATATATCAAGAAGAAAGGAAAGGGAAAGGGAAAGGGAAAGGGAAAGGGAAAGGGAAAGGGAAAGGGAAAGGGAAAGGGAAAGGGAAAGGGAAAGGGAAAGGGAAAGGGAAAGGGAAAGGGAAAGGGAAAGGGAAAGGGAAAGGCAAGGGGAAGGGGAAGGGGAAGGGGAAGGGGAAGGGGAAGGGGAAGGGGAAGGGGAAGGGGAAGGGGAAGGGGAAGGGGAAGGGGAAGGGGAAGGGGAAGGGGAAGGGGAAGGGGAAGGGGAAGGGGAAGGGGAAGGGGAAGGGGAAGGGGAAGGGGAAGGGGAAGGGAAGGGAAGGGAAGGGAAGGGAAGGGAAGGGAAGGGAAGGGAAGGGAAGGGAAGGGAAGGGAAGGGAAGGGAAGGGAAGGGAAGGGAAGGGAAGGGAAGGGAAGGGAAGGGAAGGGAAGGGAAGGGAAGGGAAGGGAAGGGAAGGGAAGGGAAGGGAAGGGAAGGGAAGGGAAGGGAAGGGAAGGGAAGGGAAGGGAAGGGAAGGGAAGGGAAGGGAAGGGAAGGGAAGGGAAGGGAAGGGAAGGGAAGGGAAGGGAAGGGAAGGGAAGGGAAGGGAAGGGAAGGGAAGGGAAGGGAAGGGAAGGGAAGGGAAGGGAAGGGAAAGGGAAGGGAAAGGGAAGGGAAGGGAAAGGGAAGGGAAGGGAAAGGGAAAGGGAAAGGGAAAGAGGGAAAGGGAAAGGGAAAGAGGGAAAGGGAGAGGGAAAGGTGTCAAAGTGATAGTCCCACTCTTGATCCATCAGGGGTGTGGGAAGCTCCTGAAACATAGAGTTCAGTCACTTAATATATGTTCAGATTCGTGTGGGAATACCCAGGTACCTCCCCTGGAGGGAGAGTTCTGCACTGTCTGATGCAACACTGTGGATCACCTTCAGTCCTCTGGTGGAAAACACCAGAAATTAGGTGGCCTTTAATCAGTTTCTGCCATCTGCAGCTATAACCATTGATACAGCTCTCCCAAACAGAGGTGCCCCAATCACTAATAAAAGGCTTGTTATTCTCTCCATATTTCATATATGCATTCTATATGTCTGTTGGAGGGGACTGTTTTACATTTATTTAGTGGTATGGGAGATTGCAATGTCATTTAGAACCTGGGTGTCAACTTTCATTTCATTTTCTTAACTGATAGGGTTCAGCTCTACACTGCACATCTTCATGGAAGAATTTCTTGAAACATAAAGTCTTAGCTGTTCATAAAGACAAAAGAATCTTTATTTACTCTCTCTTCTACTATTGTGCAATCAATTCCAGTCACCTGTAATCCCCATATTTCTTTCAGGGAGAACAATAAAAAAATTTGAAAGAAAAAATGTAGAATAACTTCAAGCACTAATTGTTTTTAATTACTATAACTTGTAAAAAAATCACAGCAGAAGTGATGAATATTACAATAGTTAGTACACAATGGAAGATAATTTTGTTTGAGAAACAGAATTTTTTTAGCATTACTTTGTAAATAATGTCTTTGGTCTTTTAAAAAATATGGCAGAAATGAGCTGTACAGTTTTAAGAAAATACTGTACTGTGAAAAGCTCCACACAAAAAAGAAAGAGGGAAGAAATGGCATAGAATTGCCCATCTGCTGGACGAATACATTACTTTACTTCTTGGACAACTCAGAAACTAAACTAGGACTGCTCCCAATTATAAAAGTTCCCTATCAAATAATCTCTGAATTTAAAAAGGCATCAACTTACAAGTCCAGTAGGTGATAAAAGGAGACAATCCTTTCTACTTTTTGGCTTGTAGGAGTTATTATCTTTGCTTTCAAGTATGACAAAAAACAGTCTCATTTTTCAGTCTAGAAAATTGCAAATCATAAGCTTATTTTTCACAAGAATACAAGAAAATTAGCTTGGCTTGAAGATGTGAAAGCTTGTGAAGTGCTCAGTGCTTTGTCTTCGGTAGGCATTAGCCATTGCCAAGAAAGCAACATAATTTCTACACTGATATTTAATTTTGATCTGTATATCACATATTCATAGTTAATTTATCGAAGCATGTAAAGCAGCTGAAGAAAAAGGGAGTTGGGTTCTGTTCTTGTTTTGTTGTGCCAAATAGTTCTGTTACAAATTATCATGCTATGCCCTGGTCCCTTTAGACTCAGAAAAGAAACTTTTCTAAAAGAGATGACTGTCCATACATTAGGTTGTCTAATTAGGTTAGTCAACACTGTGTAAGGTAAATAAATCTTCCGTTTCTTTTTTTTTTTTTTGAGAAAGTGAAAATCTGTCCCTTGTCACTTGCAAATTGCAAATAAGTAAACACTTCTGAACAGTATTCAGAATTCAGCAATATGTAAATAAAGACCATTTGTTAAAGTGCTTAAAGTTATCTTGAAAGCTGTAAAAAATCCATATGTTACTGCTTAAAGGCAGCCTGGCTTTCCAGGGAATCAGTAATTTTGAACATCAGAGCACTTCTCTGGGCATTACAATATTGATTTAGGGTTAGCTCCTTTTTTAAGTCATATCACTGAGAATTCTCAGGACCATGACTAAGAACAACTCTTATTAAATGTTATTCATAGCAAAATTGGACTCTCTTGTATAGAAAGATGTTGCTTGAATAAGTTCCATTTATTTAAAACCTAAACAGACATTTTCATTTAAGCATAACTTTTAATCCCTCTGAGATAAATATCTACTCATCTCTTAAAGGATTAGTGACCCATTCACCAAATTTGTGGCAACAGGTCTGTTCCAGTCACACTTACATATAGCGAAACAGAACACCGGTCTCCATTTAAAAATGCCAGACAAGTTTGAGAATAAAAGTGCCATTGTTAAGTTATACATAGAGTGATCACTGAAGAGTCATCAATATAATTTAATTAAGGATTTGCAAATGATGCAGGAAAAAGAGGATGGAAAAACCTGGATTCCAAAGTAATGAATGAAAAATAAGTAACATTCACCATCGATGGTCCTTGACAATCAGCAGACTGTCAACAGAACCATACAGTAAAAACATAACTGCTTTTACAAGCTTAAGCTGTCTGTAAAAACAAAGTGCTTAAAATGTTAAACTAAAATGGTTCAAAAAAACCACACAAAACAAACTGTATTACCATTCTTGTATATTAACGCAATATTAAATAGCAGCACAAATCCAACAAAGCAGAATAAATCACACTTGTGAAAATCAACATCCGAGACAACCTGATGGGCTTATCTTAAGTGACTAACTCTTGTAAACTAGAAAACAGCCAAAAAACTTCAAAATATTACTCACTTCACTTGAACATTTATTCTGGAAAAACTTAAACCCCACATGATGAGTTAGGGAACTAAGCTTTTACATTCACCTCCATTACAAATATCTTCAGCTTTTAACATTTTTAATATAACTGCGAATGGATATGTGACTAGGCACTTGCAAAGGGAATACTTTCATTAACGGTAAGTGGTAAAACAAAAAAAACTCCACAACACAAACATGTGCAACAGAAACCAAAGCTCAAAGTCCTTTGTGGAGAAGACACCGAGATCGCTATTGTACATTTAAACAACCTGAGGGGCTCCCCTGTTTATGGTCATTTTCTACCCAGAAGGACCACGGGACAGAGCCTGCCTTGCTGCAGTATTCTGTTAATGGCTGCTCCTCTGGTGAAAGCCCTGACCCACAAAAGTCCCAGGCTCATTGTATAGCTTTTTATACCATGTGCCTCCTTCTCTGCTCTGGCTTTGATATAAAGGATCTGAGTTTACTTCTGACTTCCTTTCAAACACATGGAATTTTACATCTAGGTAGGCTTTGTAATTTTGAGGGCTGCTATGTTGTAGGTGCTGCATGACAGCCTACAAAGCATGAAAGAAAACCCTGAAAGCAAAAAATTCTTCATTAATCACCTTTCTCATCTTTGTGTCTATGGTATGAGACAAGTAAGTTAGGAAAGACAAATAAATTCCACACTATACCCAATCCCATAAGATAAATATAAAAATACTTGGGAAGGTATGAAAAGCATGGAAATGGTATATAATTAGATGAGAGCAATGCAGCTTTTCTATGAAAGCATCTAGTGATAATTTCCCATTGTAGTCTCCCAGATCTGACCAACTTTTGACCCTTCTTTACCTACTGCATTAGAGATAACATCTTTGCCATGGCACTCCTACTCTCAACATTTTCAATAGGCTGACAGTGTTTTTGTTTTTCTCAACTCTTTATAAAAATGTAATTTATTCATAAAATAGTACCTAAAAGGAAGACATATTCTTTCTGCATAAATTTAAAATCTCAATCTAGTAGGACTGGTGTGCTGCAGAGCTAAGATTTTATGCTGAGACAGTATATTGAATGTAAATAATCCTTTTTCTCACCTCTGACATTTAAGAGTCTTTCTTTATCTACATTAGTGATTCTGACATTTCAGAATAATTGCCAATTTTTCACTTCCCCCTGTGTTCCCAGTGACTTAATTCACTGCTTTCTTAAAAGTTTTTTGCTGTCTGCTTTTAGCTAATAATCTTATGAATCCTCTACACCTCCTTTTCCTTCCGATAGCTTCAGCTGCTCAGTTCCTCGAGGACAGGGAGCAGAGAATTAGGTGGAATTACTATCAGAAAATGTTTATGCTTTACTGCCTAAAGGAACTGATCTGCTACCACAAACCAAGGTTTTTTAGCATCTCTACCCATACACTAAACAGAACACTTGAAACCTATTCTCACCCCCTTCCCCGAGTCTGGAAGGAAATGAGATGCCTCCAACTTCTGCCATGTAAAATTTCAAAAATTTCTCTAAACTCTTTCAAAACTCTTCCAATACATACATTACAAATTTCAGCAGGAGAGAAACAATCCATTCCTGTAATGGTGAATTCAGAAAACAAAGAAACTACCAGAATTTTCAATAGCTTCTCAATTCAACTCTTATTAATTTAGAATATCTGTTTCAGAGAATTGGTGGTTTTGCTGTAAGTTATTTCCACCCCAATTAATTGTCAACATATTTTTTTTATTATTTTTAGTGTTTTCACCTTGTTGAAAATTGTTAGGGATTACCACGATCTCCTCTGGGCTGTTACAAAACCAGTAAGGCTGCACATTAACAAGATTAAAAATCAGGCATCCGTTCTTTTTTGATAAATTGCTGAGTCTGATTTTTGTACCATACAAGTGGTATGGTACATCTGACCATGAAAAATCCAATGAAATTTGATGCCAGTTTTACAAACAGTCCTTTATTTTATCTACATGTAGGTGATTATATACCTTCCCCGGCTCACGAACTCAGGCAATTGCAGTCAGATTTGATTCATTGACAACAGTTTACAATGACATAAATGCAATTTCCAAAAGACAGAATGGAAAAAAAATTCTACAGATAATTTGCTAAATATTATTCAAACAGAGAATTCTAAGTTACAAAATAAATATTCAGATTAACCAGAGGTAATATTAGGCAGAAATATGTTTGCAGTCTGAAGAGTGGTCTTTTTGGAGGAGATTCTAATTTTGAAAGACCTGTAGGAAACTTCTGGCCAAGAGAAAGCAGCTATGTAAACCAAACAAAATTATTCACAGAATCATTCAACGAGAAAGCAAGAACAAGCTCCCCCTATAGTTAAGCATGAAAACATAAGGTAGACAAACTCCTGAGGTTATATCATGTTGGAATGAAAAATGTGTTTGAGTGAATCCAGAACTCTGGTGTTTGTGCTTCAGTGTTTAGTCTCTCTTTTGATGCCTTAAGCCCCTAATGGTTTTTATTTTTCTAATACTTGTAAGTTTTATAAGTAGTGGAAGTAGACTCTAAAAGCAGCATCCCTCCCTTCCTCCCTTATCCTTTTCCCTCTAGCACCCTTGTTTACACATTCCTTAACCCTCTTACCCCGTTCTATGCTCCCTATATCACCCCTACCCCTGAATACAGCAGAAATGTTTAGTCTTTTGTCAAGGCAAGGCCTAGATTGTTGGCAGAACAGCATATCAGGGCCTAAACCACAGAACACGATCAAAAACTGGGTGAGTGTGTACCCTTTGTGCTCTGAAGAAGATGAAGATGGGATGAACAGAGGGTCCTGAAATGCACCCCAGACCCATTTTCAGGGGGTGGACCCGGGGCGGACCAGAGTGAAGGCCACAGGGTGGACACATCTGGGATTGGATGGATGATATTATAAAATGTAACATCTCAGGCACGACCTGCGGGTGTCCTGTAACATCTTAGCCTTGGCATAATAAACCCTTTCTTATCTCACCCCTAATGAACTGCTCCAGGAGATTTTTTCAGCACCTAACTCCCACGGCAACACTTTTAGCAACATTACTGCTTTGAAGTCAGGACTGATGGATCAAATGTGTGTGGGGAACACCACAATAGTACCATATGGGGTCTTTCCTCCCCAGTATAAAATAACATTTCTAGATGAAGCAGCACGTAGTTCAGGAGCCTAGTGAAAAGAGATATATCTGTGGAAAAGACTACCTGAACTCCTGTTGAGATCCAAGGCCATAGTGAGCAAACACTGATACCAGCAATGTTTTCAACTCTTATTAAGATATATCAGTTAAGGATGAGTATTTAGTCACAGTGAGAATCAAAATGTAAAAAGTCTGTCAAGAATAAGGCAGTGTTGCACAACCTCCTTTTACTTGCAGTCCTTGTTTTATCTCACCTCTGATTGAAGAATTCAGCAAAGTCCTAAATGAGAACTACTTCAGCTTCTCAGGTACTTATCCTTAGTCTTTTATGAGGAGTGATAAAGCCTTCAAGGAGCAAAGCTGCCTAGAGTGTCTGTTGAAGTAGAATTCTAAATGTCATTTTTCTAGTAGCCTGCTCTGTTCCTTCTAAGTTGGTTATTCATTTGCAAATGAAAGTGTTAATTTAAAAGCTATATACACATATTCAGTATTTTATTTTAATTTTATGTTGTATTCAAAATGTCCACATCATTCTTTTTCACTCCATCTGTTTCTGTCCCTCTTTCTCAAACTCACTTTGAACAAATATGATTTTATTGTCTTCAGGCATTAAGTTTCACACATTGCTTGGTAGAAAAATAATATGTAATCACTGTATAGTGGTAGTGTGTGTTTCCCAGAGGAAAGGAAATGATTGGTGATGAGACGAGAAATATGAAAGTGAACATGCATAATAGAACAACACAGGCATGATCATCATAATTACTAACTTTATTTTCCAAAGAAATCTGCTTTTTTATAGTGATGGATAAAGATAAAAAGGAGATGACATACAATGCTTTCCTTGAGCCAGGGAATTATTAAATCAGTGATCTGATTTTATCTGCATAAGCAAATAGAACATCCTGCAGTTGTTCCACAAACAAGGCTGACAGTACAAGAAAAGACATGTATTAGTCCTATCACCAACAACAATTTGCTTGTTTTCTGAAGGAGAACTAATTTTACTTTGTGCACGTCACAGAACTAAGTCATACAGGGCTGTCTAATCTGTTTTAGAAGACATACATGTAATAGATAACGTAAATACATAAAATTTTTTTGTACAGATTCCAAGTTCCAGAGATTCTTCAAACTTGTATGCCAGATCCTCCTATGAATGCCTATCACACGGGCTTTTACCAGGTCTCCAAATATACCAGGGATATCAAACACTGGATGACTCTTGGCTCATCTACTGACCCATGATTTATCTGGAATTTCACCTCCTCCAGAGGCCAAAGACATTTATAGTCTATCTGTAAATTTTGAATCACCCCTGGATTTGTCACAGTTATCTTTATATAGATAGTATATAAATATATATTCGATAAGCAATTTCTTCATAGTCAAGCAGTAAGAAGGTAAATCTAACTGTCCAGCAGTTAGAATTTAAAGCATTTAAGTCATAGCTTCCTTTATAAACAATATACATAAAAATTCACTACAGCATACTTCTTGGTTGGCTATAAAGGGTAACTTTACTTATCCAACACACAATCTTGCTCTAACCAATATTCAGATCATAGGATTGTTATGTGAAGTCTGGTAATGGTTTCCAAATAACCTTCTGGAGTAAGGAGTATACAAGACTTTCTGCAAGGATGTATTTTGAACAGCAGGCCTTTGCTTCTCTTGGCCCACCAGCATTATTCACCATTACTCGGCCCATTACAGGGCCAGATTATGGTTTCCTAGCTAGTTCTTGTTTATAACTTTTAAATCACCTGGAACTAGGACTACATCTTAACTCTAATCTTCATGTACAATTTTCTGTTCAGACAAAACCATCCATTTGTATGTACAAATCAAATAATTGATGCAAAATTCATACTGGAAAAACTGAGTATGTACAAGAGTGAAAATAAGCTTATTAATACTGAAGTAAGACCGCTAAAGCATTTAAGCTCTTTATACCCTCCTGAGTTCTGAATAAGAATAATTCTTATTTGACAAGCAAGAAAAGTGAGACATGACTTAGATATGGACTGCAAATAGTAAGGACATTGATTTTGAGAAATTCCTTGCCTATACAGCCTTAGGACCTGTGAGAAGGGTAATAGATTTCTAAATCTATTTCCGTCACGAAAACACACGGGCTCCACAGACAGCTTTCATTACTGCCTTCAGAAAAGTCCATTGTAGGCAGCCTACAGTGTACACTGGCAGTGTACCAAGCCACTACATGCCACAGGATATTTCTGGTTGTTTTTTCACACCAAGTCCTCTTCACTCCAGACGTTGGTCTCTAGTTGAACCTTGAGTCATGCTACCAAATTTACTGTCTGGTCGATCAGAGAAATTGATTTTGAGGGTAGATCTTGAGATATTCCACAAAAAAAAAAAAAAGCACAGAAAAAATCTGTTTAGGTTGATTTGAGAAGCGATACACCCGTACAACATTTAAGGAAATCAGTGGAAACTCTTCTGGAAAAAAAAAGTATGTAAGTTTTAATTTAGTTACTTAAGACTTTAAAAAACTATTAGATTATTTTCAAAATTTGGGGCTCAAATATCTTCTTTAAAATCATCAAGCAACTAAATGCCAGAGCTGGGAATAGAATCCATATGACATAACCTTCTAATTGTATGTCTCCACAGTCATGATAGTTCTTCAGTTTTAGAGATTGCTATTAAAAAATGTTGGTCAGAGATTTCAGCATAATTTTCAGCTGGAAAACGAAAGGATTACTTTAGATCTTTTTATTTGTTAAACATATTCACTCAATTTTTTTACTAAGTCACTGATATTAATAAATTTTCAGAAGAGATCATTTGGTTCAATGGCATTTATTTATGGATAAATTTAGGTTACAATTTAGCTCAGACATATTAACTGGGTGGACTATACGGAGCAACTTGATGCTTACACTGTTTGAGCTTATTTAAGCAAAACCTTACAAAAACTGCACTTAAACATTGGTGGGCATGAAGTCAAAATAACTGAAAATCCTAGTGTCATTTGTTTACTTGTTCTAAAAAAAAACAAGGGGGATTCTTTTTCCTTTCCCCTACATTACTGTAAAAGAAAGATGTTGAACAAAGGAGGGGGAGGGTGTTTACCTAAGGTGATTGACACAGACAAAAAAACTGGCTAGCAGACCCACATTCCAGGCTGATGGCCCTCAGAAGACTGGGGTGGGGGGGAAGTGATGAGCTTTTTAATCCTCTCCTCAGAAACGACAGGCAATTCACTTTTGCCCTGACTCAGGGAGGAGGGGTGTGTGTGTAAAGGCTCAGAGTTTCCCTTTGTTTTTGGCTGGGTCATCTGGCTGCTTCTGGCCCCAGTTTGCCTCCGTGCTCCTGTGCCCTGTTCTGCACCCAGCCTGGACTTGCCCAGATTTCATGGGAGAGGCTTGGCCCTTCTGCGAAGGAACCTTTGGGGGAGTCCCAGCTGGACCCAGCTGCTGACAGTGTGGTTTCCCCTTTTCCCCCTTCCCCTTGGTGGGAGGGAGATTTCCATGTTCGGCTTCTCCCGCCATCCGGGGGCCCGCACAGCCCAACAGCGCCCCCTGCTGGACACCACCGAGCAACCACAGGTATCCTCCAGCGATCCAACAGCGCCCCCTGCTGGCTGTGGTTAGAACTGTGCCAAAAGGCAGAAAGTACTGAACTGTTTCCTTTTCAAAGGGGACTTTTGGGTACAGGATTGTTGTTTGGTTGTTTTTGTGTTCTTTTGTTGTTCTGTCAACACACATATATCTTTTAATAAAGGGCTGTTATTTTTTTTTCTTTCTCCATACTTCCTCAATTCTTAATTTCAGATTTACAATTGTTTAGAGGGAGGAGCTTGGTCTTCCTCATAACTCATCCTCCTCAGCAAAACACTTCAGTCTCATTTAGCTGAGACACTTAGCAGGTCTTGTCACACAACAGAGGATTTTTTTGAGATAGCTTTCATGGTTGGGGCATTTTTGAAATATGATCTTACAGTGATTCTATACCATATGAAAGATACAAATTTCTCTGTTACTTAATAGCCTTCATTAAAAGGTTTCCTGAAGTGTCTGAGCCAAAGCCCAGGAACTAAAGCTTGGAATGAGTAAAGTGATCCTTGAATCTTGCTGACTCAAGAAAACATTATCCTAGTTTACTTGAAGTGTTTGAAATTATCACTGACAAACTTGTCACTGTGTTGCAAAGCAGTTTAAATTTAGTAGTAGAATGGCTAAGGCTTAAGTAAGAGGGTAGGCCTAGAAAGCAACACTTTACAGTAGTGAGTTAAGCAGCAGCCTTGTTCGTGGGAATAGAACGTACTGAAGAAGTAGAAACAATAATCAAAAGATTTAGTCAAGCATGTACGTAACGATTTGTACCTTAGATGTGGTAAGGGTCTGTTAAACAGTTTCTAGGGGGGTAGGACAACTTAAGCAGATTTATGATTAAAGTAGATGATTGTTAATTGTTATAAACTACTGCACCTGGGTTGCTATAGAAACTGTAATTGTTTTAGCCGTGAGAATACATGTAAACTTGTTTGTGTATAAAAGTTGAACTGAGAACGAGGGTCGTCGGAATCCTGACTTGGGGCGTTAGCCCGCAGGTTCCCGGGGCCCCGAATAAAGCACCCATAAACCGGCACTCTGTTGGTTTGTGTCTTTGTTTACGGGCAACAGTTTTGGCGACACCAGATGGAACTCCGGGGGTAGCTGGGCGGCTCACGAGCTGATCTACTCCATGCCGGCAACCAGGTGATTTCTGGGGAGACATCGACCCGTGCCCGACCCGCGCCCGCCGGACAACCCTCTAGGTAAGCCCGAAGGTGCTTTATTCTTTTAGGTTTGTTGGTTGGGAGCCTGCCTATAAGACGGGATAGTGAGTGTCCCGCTGGGTTGGGCTAAAGGTACCTTGGTTGGGAAGCCTAGGCGCTGGTCGTAAGACGCGGCGAAAGCTGCGCAGTACCAGCACTCGCCTCTCAGAGGGAGAATCGGCGAGTTGGTTTTGGTTTTGGTTTTGTTCTGGTTTATATTGTTGTGTTATCGTGCTGGTCGTTAAAAGTATTGTTTTGTGTTGTTGTGTTATTGTGAATTTGATGAATTTAGATTGTGGTGTGTGTGTGAGCCAGTAGCAAGCATGATGTCATTTAAAACCTTTAGAGCACTATCCTGCACAGAAAAAGATATCCCTAGCGATTCTCCGCTTGGTTGTTTGTTAAAACATTGGAAGGAAGGAAATTTTGGACAAGAGTTAAGCAAGAAACAGTTGATTGATTATTGTAATAATGTATGGCCTCAATATGAAACAGGAGGAATGCTGTGGCCCAGAAATGGATCACTGACTCTGGAAATTATAACCCCTCTGATGCGATATTTACGAGAAAATGAGAAGTGGGATGAAATACCGTATCTGGATTTGTTTTATTATTTAGAACAAAACACTGAATGGCAAAAGGAATGTGGTATCTTAGTGTTGAAAGAACTGGAACTGGAGGATGACAAATGTAAGAAATGTCAAGAGCGGAGTATAAAGATATTGAAAGGATTGGATGATAAACATGAGCAGAAAATACGGTTTTCAGAACCAGAGGAGGATGTGTCTTTGTTAGTCTCCCCCGGAGTAACTCCAAGTGCGCCCCCGAGAAATAGTCTCCCTTCACGTGCGAGGGCACAATCACACACCATGCCCCCGTTAGAATCATCCTCGGATGAGGAAGAAACAGGGGGGTGGGAATGTGACAGAACTCCTCTAGCAGAACGGACTCGGAGAGGGCGAAGGGAGAGGGAAAGAAGACGGGGAGGGGGGAGGGAGACAGACGTTTCGCTCTCACCCCCTAGATTGATGGCTCCCTTGCGAGAAGCGGTTGGAGCAGGCAAGGGAAAAATCATGATAAAAGTTCCTTTTTCGCCTAATGATTTACTAATTTGGAAACAGTCAGCTGGGACATATAGAGAAAATCCTGAGCGGGTGGCTCGTGTTATAAAAATGGTTATAAAAACACAAGACCCGGACTGGAATGATTTACAGGTACTAATAGATACAATTTTAGATTCAACAGAAAAAGAAATGGTATTAAAGGTGATGGTGGAGAGAGCAAAGGAAAGGATTCGTACCCTGCCTCGGGCAGCGCGGGGGACGGTAAATGATTTTGTACCGCGGGAGGATCCCGATTGGGACGCTAATAACCCCGCAGATTATAAAAAGTTAAAAATTTACCAGGAATTATTGGTAGAGGGAATACGATGTGGCATTCCAAAAACGTTGAATTGGTCTAAGTTATATTCAGTAATGCAAGATAAGACTGAGTCCCCTTCTGCCTTTTTAGAAAGGCTAAAGGAAACAGCTAGGAGGTATACAGACTTAGATGTTGAAGACGAGTCTGGAAAATTACAATTAGCATTGATCTTTATGGGACAATCACAAGAATATATTAGAAAGAAATTTCAAAAACTGGAAGGGAGAGAAACAAGAGATTTAGAGAAATTGTTAGAAGTGGCTTGGAAAGCATATAACAATCGGGAAAAGGAAAGTACTAAGAAACAACAAGCGAGCTTGTTGGCGCTTTTACAAGCTTCAGGAGAGAACAATGGGGCCGGTGGCCATAGAGGAAGAAGTCGTGGTAATAGGGGAAGGGGAGGAATGGGTAGAGGATTTAACAATCAGTCGGGATTTGGAAATCAATACGGGGGAGGACGTGGTAGAGTAGGACCAAATCAGTGTGCTCTTTGTAAAGGACAAGGACATTGGAAAAACGAATGCCCATTAAATGCTGGAAATGGAATGAATCCTTGGAATCCTCAAAGCTTTGTGAATCCACAAAACCCTGTTGGTATGGGCACGCCACAGGGTGTCGCCCAAGCATTTATGTTAGGGAGTTGTGGAAGACAGAGTCGGCTAGATTCAGACTTAAAGGTTGTTTTGGAAGTAGAGGGGGAGCTGACGGAATTTAGAATAGATACTGGAGCTAGTTTTTCGGCAATGAATAAATTGATGGGGCCATTAAGTGATTCAACCGTACAAGTAGTGGGAGTTTCAGGACAGATAGAGGAAAGAACATTTCTGCGACCTCTAGATATCAAATTTAAGGGAAGAGAATTAGATCATCAATTTCTGTACATGCCTAACAGTCCTGAATGTTTATTAGGAAGGGATTTGCTTTCAGCCTTGCAAGCTAAAATTATATTTGAAAAAGAGAGAGTCAAGATAGAAATTCCAGAAGAAAATTTAGCAAAAATTTTTGTTGTGAAAGAAGTGGAAAAGGAAGAAATACCCCAAGAGATTGAACAGGCTGTTGTACCCTGGGTGTGGGAGACCGGGGTTCCTGGGAAATCTAAAGCAGCCACCCCAGTTAGAATAGAATTAAAAGAAGGAGCACAACCTGTTAGAGTGAAGCAATACCCAATTAGTTTAGAAGCTAGGAAAGGGATAGCTCCAATGATCACACAGTTTTAATTTAGGGATATCAAAAGAATGTGAGTCGGAATTTAATACCCCCCATATTTCCGATAAAAAAAAAAAAAAAAAAAAAAAAAAAAAAAAAAAACCAAATGGAAAATATAGATTAGTACAAGATTTGAGAGCAGTAAATCTTATTACAAAAGATATTCACCCGGTTGTAGCAAATCCTTATACCTTGCTAACATCTGTGTCTGAGAAGTTTCAGTGGTTTACTGTGGTTGATTTGAAAGATGCTTTCTTCTGCATACCACTGGCACGAGAAAGTTGGAAAATCTTTGCCTTTGAATGGGAAAGTCCGGAGACAGGACGAAAGAGACAGCTCACTTGGACTCGATTACCACAAGGATTCAAATGCTCACCCACGATATTTGGTAATCAGTTAGCAAAGGAACTAGAGGAATGGAAGACTACTCAGGTAAAAGAATCTCCTTTTTCATATATAATACTGCAATATGTAGATGACATTTTCTTAGGAGCTACAGAACAGGGACTTTGTCGTCAGTTAACTATTGAACTGTTAAACATGCTGGGCCAAGCAGGCTACCGAGTCTCAAAAGAAAAAGCACAATTAGTAAAACGGAAAGTTATCTATCTGGGATGTGAAATTTCCCAAGGAGTCCGGCGCCTGGGAACAAATAGAATTCAAGCAATATGTGCTATACCTGTGCCTAGAAATAATCAAGAACTGAGATCTTTTCTAGGAATGGTCGGATGGTGCAGGCTGTGGATTCCTAACTTCGGACTGACTGCTCGACCACTGTATGAAGCAGCAAAGGAGTCCAAGCTAACCTGGGGGACAGAGCAAGAAAAAGCATTCCAGGAACTGAAGAAAGCCCTCCAGGAAGCACCTGCCCTGGGACTACCGGACCCAGCCAAGGAATTTCAGCTCTATGTTTGTGAGAGACAGCGAATGGCCTTAGGAGTCCTCACTCAGCGTCTAGGATCCTGGAAGAGACCGGTTGGGTACTTCTCCAAACGGCTAGACGCAGTAAGTGGGGGATGGCCGGGGTGTCTCAGAGCTGTGGCAGCGACGGTCATTTTAATACAGGAAGCACGCAAATTGACTCTGGGAAAACACATGATAGTGTACGTGCCCCACATGGTCATAGCAGTTCTAGAGCAAAAAGGGGGGCATTGGCTCTCCTCCAGCCGCATGTTGCAATACCAGGCTTTGTTGAGAGAACAAGATGATGTTGAACTGAAAATTACTAACCATCTCAACCCAACAGAATTCCTTAGGTCTACACAGGAAGAAGGCACCCTGGAGCATGACTGTGTAGAGACCATTGAACAAGTCTACGCGAGCAGAAGAGACTTGAAGGACGAACCACTGACAGATCCTGACTGGGAGCTGTACACCGACGGATCTAGTTTTGTGGAAAACGGCACCAGGTACGCTGGGTATGCAGTAGTCACTTTACAACAAGTGATAGAAGCGACTGCACTACCCCCAGGTACGTCTGCACAAAAAGCCGAAATATGGGCATTGGTGAGAGCTTTAATATTAAGCCAAGGAAGGAGAGTTAACATATGGACTGACTCCAAATATGCTTTTGGGGTAGTTCATGTTCACGGAGCACTCTGGAAGGAGAGAGGACTTCTTACTTCTCAGGGGACAACAATTAAACATCGGGAAGAAATTTTACAATTGCTAGAGGCAATACATAAGCCCTCAGCAGTGGCAATAATGCATGTCAGAGGACACCAGGCTGATCCAGGACGAGAGTTTCAGGGAAATCGATACGCTGACCAAGCAGCCAGGAGGGCTGCGAGAGAGGTATGGACTCAAATGGTTCTTTTACCAACCCGGAATAATCCAGCAATAGCATTCATGGAAGAGAAACCGCATTATTCACCTGAAGATGAGAAATTAGCTGTGATGATGGAAGCGAAGAAAAATATCAGGGGGTGGTATATCACTCCTACGAGACAGGTAATTTTACCAGTCAGAATAATGAAAGCAGTGCTTGAGATGGAACACAACAAGTGCCACTGGGGTGCAGAAGCACTAGTGAAATTCTTGAAAAACGAAATTTTCTCAAACCAGATGTTAACACTAGCTAAAAGGGTGAATGCAATGTGTCCTATGTGTATAAAGAATAATCCAGTAGTCAGGAAGCAAGTACAAATGGGAAAACTTCAAGTAGGACAGTTACCAGGAGACTATTGGCAAGTAGATTTTTCTGAGTTGCCTAAGGCCCAAACTTTTAAATATCTGCTAGTGTATGTTTGTACCTTCTCAGGGTGGCCAGAAGCTTTTCCATGCAGGACCAATCAGGCAAAAGAAGTAGTGAAAACCCTTCTGAAGGAAATCATCCCAAGATTTGGAGTTCCCCTAGGGTTGTCCTCTGATCGAGGACCGCACTTTACAGCAGTCCAAGATGTGTCAGCTGTATTAGGGATAACATGGAATCTCCATACACCATGGAGACCGCAGTCTAGTGGACAAGTAGAAAGAATGAATCAGACATTAAAAGGTCAATTGAAGAAGATCTGTCAGGAAGCCAAAATCCAGTGGCCCCAAGCAGTACCCCTCGCTCTGCTGAGAGTTAGGATTAAACCAAGGGAAAGAATAGGAGTAAGTCCATACGAAATATTGTATGGCAAGCCCTATCATGCGGCTACTTACCAAGGGGATCCTCATGTAGTGGGTGATCAGGCAGTATTTAACTATGTGTTATCTTTGAATAAGACCCTCACAGCCCTCAGAGGAGCGCTGCAGTGGAATCGGCCTCTGCCCCTGGAGAATCCGGTTCATGACATTTCTCCAGGAGACCAAGTCTACGTGAAAAACTGGTCAGTGGAACCATTAAAGGGAACATGGGACGGTCCTCGCCAGGTGATAATGACCACTTATACGGCGGTGAAAGTCGAGGGAATCGACAATTGGATCCATTACACCTGAGTCAAGAAGGTTCCAGTCTCATGGTCGGTAGAACCTCACTCACCTACAAAGATGGTATTTCGAGCCAACAATTGAAGATTGTGGTATTCCTGGGGTTGATAAGTTTAGCAGAGACCATCGTGAGAATTGAGACCCCAGATCCTTATTTGTTTGTACCAGAACACACTGATGTAAATTTAACTTGTCTGTTTTCAGATGACCAGGGAGCTGAATTAAGAGATATCCACGTCAAGTGGAGACGGAGGGATCAAGATCGAATCATAACAGAAGGAGTGACAACAGTTTGGGGTGCGACACAACAAAAGGGTTATACCGTCCTGCAGGTACCTGAGGTGTCTAAAACCGTAGGAGGGACATACATGTGTGTAGTTTGGATTCAAAGGAGTTTTGATTATGGGTATGTAGAAATAGTCATTATTTCCCGAGTTGTGTTTATCATGTGTAAGATACAAGTTATACCCCCTAGGAAAACTCGACATGTGAGAGATCTGCAGATTCCGAATAGAGAAATAGAACAGGAAAATTTAATTGTGGGCCTAATTCGAGATTTTGGGAAAGTACAAAACGTTACTAAAATTACTGCATGTCTCCCTATGCCTCATGCAGCAGGAGACCCAATTCCATGGGGAATAATTCCAGTGCCAGAAATACCCAAAATGTTTAAGAATATTACAAGGAATTGCAAATTTGTAACCATCACATGGAGCGAAACGGTAGATGTATGTTTATTAAGTGACAAAATGATGAAGAAGCAATGTGAACAGATGCCGGGATATTTCCGATGGGTAGTAATTGGGACATGGGTAACAAGTGAAACAATTAATGAATTAAAAGGATACTGTTTAGTTACAAATTCAACACACCCATGCTCTAAAGTTCCGGCTTCAGTAAAACGAGAAAAACAAGAAGAGGTCTGTCAAAATATTACCAGTTCTACAACCATGGAAGAATGGCAAACAATTTGGGGACCCAGCCTGCTAGAGACATATAGTTATATTGGAAAGGTACAGTGGTGCATTCACTGGAAGGGGAAAAAGAATCAAACTTATTCCACAGGAAATAGAGGGAATCATAATTGGAGGACAGAAACACATACAAAAGAGGATTGGAATTGTACCCGAATATATACATGTGATACCCCAGACGATGAAATAGGCTTAATGCCAGTCAAAACACTTCTGCAGTTAGGATGTGAGTGTCGAGGATATAACCATACTATTAAAGGATATGTGAAAAACATTGATTGTCACACTACTACAGTTAGAAGTCCCGGAAACCTAGTATGGGTCATGGGACATGGTCAATGGACCACCCACATGCCACTAGACGGTCCGGTTGTACCTGTCACACTAGGGATACCTACTCTTTGTCCACTCTGGAGAAAAGAGAAGTTAACACCAGCAGAGATGCGATCACGGGAGAAAAGAGAAGTCAGTAATGACATTAATGACCTGGAACTAACAGATTGGCATGAGCCATCAGCAGGAGTTAAATTCGGATGGGCACTAGAATCTTTGTTTGCCCCAATTTCAACATATCGAAATAGAGAAATGTTGTTCAAATTGATGAGCCAGACCGAAAGGTTAGCAGCAGTCACTAAGAAAGGATTTAAAGATCTAAATTTACAATTACAAGCCACCTCTAGAATGACCATACAAAACCGCATGGCATTAGACCTGATATTACTCAAAGAACATGGAGTTTGCGGTTACCTGCATGCAAAGGATGAGCATTGTTGTGTACACATCCCAAATGTCACTCAAGAAGTAGAGAAAGATATTAATCAATTAGAACAAATTGACGAGAATGTTCATAAACTGCAGAAAGAAGCGGAACACAATTGGATAGGACAATTATTCAGCTCCCTAGGTCTCCATGTATCAGGATGGATATCTTCTGTTATCCAGTACGGAATATTGATTGTAATAATTGTTGTCATAGCCATAACTGTTTACAAGTGTCTTTTAGGAATGATTGTAAAAGAAGGTCAACATACGAGACGCATCATGAAAGCTATAACAAGAAAAGAAGTAATCTCACCGCAAAATGGATCACCTCCTATCCATCAAGAAACTGCAACCTGAAGATTGCTGTATTTGAGCATCCTTGCAAGCAAAGCCTGAAGAATGCTCAAAAGGGGGGACTGTTGCAAAGCAGTTTAAATTTAGTAGTAGAATGGCTAAGGCTTAAGTAAGAGGGTAGGCCTAGAAAGCAACACTTTACAGTAGTGAGTTAAGCAGCAGCCTTGTTCGTGGGAATAGAACGTACTGAAGAAGTAGAAACAATAATCAAAAGATTTAGTCAAGCATGTACGTAACGATTTGTACCTTAGATGTGGTAAGGGTCTGTTAAACAGTTTCTAGGGGGGTAGGACAACTTAAGCAGATTTATGATTAAAGTAGATGATTGTTAATTGTTATAAACTACTGCACCTGGGTTGCTATAGAAACTGTAATTGTTTTAGCCGTGAGAATACATGTAAACTTGTTTGTGTATAAAAGTTGAACTGAGAACGAGGGTCGTCGGAATCCTGACTTGGGGCGTTAGCCCGCAGGTTCCCGGGGCCCCGAATAAAGCACCCATAAACCGGCACTCTGTTGGTTTGTGTCTTTGTTTACGGGCAACAACTGAATAGCAGCCTTATCAGGAAGTTTACACATACGCGGTTACTTAAAATTTCAGACAGTTATCAGTTGCTCAGCAAATGCCAAGATCATACAACCTATTCCTCCTGACAATTCACTACCCAAACAGACAAGACCTTTGCAGCCAGAATGAGGAATTTGTTTTTGTTTTGTGCCTTCTGTCACAAATGATAAACACTAAACATGTTTGTTACTGGGAATTTTGATGGCAACCAGAGGAAACATACCCATGAGAGAGAAGGACACCAGAAGTAGAGGAATATGCTCCCAAAAAGCAGATTTTTTGACACGCCGTCATTGATTTTTGAGCTTAAGAAGGCAGTGAGCAACAGAGTAGGTGTTTTTCAATACTTGGTATTGTAGCAGACCATTCAACAACCACAAAAAGAATTACACTGCAATATATATATTAAACAAATTACTATCACATCTAATAGGTTGACATCTTCTGCATGTATTGAACTAAAATAGTTAAAATTATCTGGAGTTCACCAGAGAGAAATTTTGAAGTCTATGTCAAGTAACATTTCTTCCAGCAACAAGATTCATGCTGGTAAAGAACTTTACACTTCAGCCTACTCCTATGATAGACCAAATTAAAGTCCCTCTGTATTCTTCTACTCTTCCACAAATTTGTCTCCATTGAGCAATTTTGAGCAATTTCTTCTGAAGTCATATATTTCTGTTTTATGAGTGGTATCTTGAATCGTGTGTGACCAGAAGTAACAGTTCAGTAAATTAATCATCAGGCAACCCCAGCACTATTCAGATTTGGTTCACAGAGAAGAAACACACAAGTACTGCCTCAAAAAACCAGAAAAATTATTTTGAAACAAGGAATAATAGAAGGGTCAGGGAAACATATCTTGTAAAAACCTTGGCAAGTCTGAATAAGGTTGGCATAAATCAATCCCATCTTGTTGTTACTAGGATTCAAAACTCTTCATTTGCCTGCACCTACATTGCAGTTATAAGATTTATTCTTTGGTTAAGATACATTGGAATTGCATAGAGCTCATGTATTCTCATTATCAAACCAATAAAGATGGGATGAAACATCACTTTTGTAGAAGGAAGAAAAAGAAAAGGTGATTTCATTATAAGAAACTCCCCACTGGCCTAAGCAATAAGTCTAGACAAGTTTTTACAAAAAGCCTTCTTTAGAGGACCTCTTCTTTTTTTTTTATAAAAATGTGCATCTAATTTATTTTTTTAAATTTGCTTACCTTTCCTTTTTTTGCTTTGTGTCAAGATAGCATTTATAAACCACTGAAAAAGTGGTTTATGAGCAGAAGAAAAAATTCTTTTTTTCCATAATCTTTTAACTGATACATTCACATAGAAATATACAATTAGTTATTATAGTCTTACGAAAGCACTGAATTTCTTCTTATCTAACATTTTCTTTTTCTCTAATACACTGCATTTAATAAACATTTATGAAGATATAATAACCACAGAGGAACAGGAAATAAAGAGAAAGTGCTGTACAAAGCTGCTCATAAAACTCAGACAGTTGATAAAGAAATACCTCCTGTAATGATCAAAGTGCTTTAAACTGATCTCATAAAAAAAGTTACTTGTTGCATTTTTGAAAGTAAATCCAGGCCCTTAAGAAAATATTATTTTGATTTAGTTTTGGAAGTATAACTTCAAAAACATTATTTAAAAATATATGAGGGTAGAGGGTATCACATTAAAAGAAGCGTATGTGAAGGCTGGTATCCAAGATCAGAATGTAAAGTAAAAAATAAGGACAAAGAAGGGACTTATGAGTGTTTTCAGCATTTTCTGGCTTGCATTTTTTTGAGTATGCTTTTTTCGTACAACAAGTCATATAAAACATCAGCTATTGTGAATACATTCTCTTGCATAAAGTTTCCATTGCTGACAACAGACTAGATGTGATGTCAGTTGTCTTTTCTTTTAGGAATATATATATTCTGTCTGGCAATACAGACTTAGCACCTGAACTACATATGAATATGAGTGAAGTTATCTTGGCTTAAGTTAAACTTCATTTTCTTTCTTTTTCTATAGGTATTAGAATTAATATCCTTCATGTTGCTGACTCAGCTAGAGAAGTCATGTCAGTTGAATCAATAAATATAAATCAAAAAGCTAGGGCCAATAATGAAAATACAAATTAAATATTAAACTAATTTCTTAAGTAATATCTTAATAAGTGCTTACAATTTATATCACTGCAATATTACCTTTCATTGGTAAACACAAAAAGAGTAAAAACTGTTCATCAGAAAAATTTAGGCTCCTAAATCCCACAAGCAAGGGGAAAAGTTTAGCAGATAGCTCATGGAAGTACACCTCTAGAGGCTGCAGTAAACTCTCATTAAAATTAACAGGATGTTATTGAAAATCAAAGTTTAGATTTCTCTTTTTTAAAAAAAGGATTTTAAGATAATTCCAGAAAAACAGGCAGTAGCCTTTTGACTTGGGGGTTCATGACTCTTGGAGTTCGTATTTGGCAGCTCAATTTGTGCACTGATGAATACTTCAATTTTTTGTGCAAAAGACCAGTGGATCAGCAGTGGCAGGGATGTTAAGGTCCTGTTCTCTCACACAGGTAAACAGCGATCTAGACCTGTGATTGTGCAATAAATCAGGTGTAGGAAGAATACTATTTTGTACTGCTACCACACCAGTCACTGTACTCATACTAATATTAGACATTAGACATTAGGTGGCTCCTCCCCTTCTAGCCGTAGGTTAGATAGTCAGTACATATTTGATTAAATCTTACAAAGTATCAAGGTGGGAGAACAATTTCTCTCTGTAAATCCCATGACCACTCTTATTTCTGCTAAACTGTTTGATGCTGGTATGTGGGTAACTTCACATAGGCACCCCGGAAACATGGTTCAGGATTCTATTTAGTGTTAGAAGCCTAACAAAGACAGAAGTGCTTCCAAAATTGGTAGTGGATAATAATTTTGATAACATACAAGTATTATATTGGCAGTCATATTCAGGCATTTGAACACATTTTGGCTCTGTTTGCTGGTTTTGGGGGGTTTTTTTGTATTATCATGTTTTAACCCCAGTCAGCAACCAAGTACCACACAGCCACTTGCTCACTCCCCCAGCAGTAGGACTGGGGAGAGAATCAGAAGGGTGAAAGGTAGAAAACTCATGGGTTGAGGTAAGGACAGTTCAGTAGGGAAAGCAAAAGCCACACATACAAGCAAAGCAAAACAAGGAATTATTTCACTGCTTCCCATGGAAACTAGCACAAGAGAAGAGCCCCTTCTGGGTTCATCCTATGTTACAAATTTCATATACAGTTTTGCAGCCCATTTTAGACTACACATAGGTTTACACTCTGAGCTTGGACAAGTCCCTGTTTCAGAAATTCCAGACAAGCCCCTTCCTTGTCTAATTCGTTATGAAAAGAGGTTTATTGGGAAAAGAGAATAATGGAGGAAATAAGGATAAGTTCATGCATCCAAAGGGAAAGAAAGGGAAAAAACTATCAGAAAAGTATAGTATAGTATAAAACCTAGTGATGAATGAAATAAATATTTTTTGCTTTCATAGTTCAAGTTCTCCTTGGTTTATATTTGATTTAGCTAGAATAGTATTACAGACATCTGTCAGCCTACAAAAAAATTCCAAATTGCACCATTATTCCCTAAGGAGCTGCCCTTGAGATAAAAAGACATGTAGCTTTTTGTAACAGGGAGAGTTCGGAGAATATTGAAACTGAAACCATAACACTGTTGAAAGTTCAACAAAAACTGATATTTATTACCAAGAGGTGGCCAACAAAACGAACAAACTAAAAAGAGAGGAAGGAGGAGGAAAATAAGCCCTCAGTATGACTTCCCCAATTACCCAGGTGTTGCTTATAAAGTTATCTTACCAACTTCTAATGCCATAGAATCCTCTGCAGCAGCTGTGTTTTCAGAGGGTCAGCAGGCTCACACGCAGCGGGCATCCCCGCAAAAGGCAACATGGTCCTTGGTGTGAAGCGGGCCAACCAAACTGAGCTATCTGCTTCTTATACAATTAACTGAATGACATCTACCTGGGCAGGTGTGGCCAGCACCACCCAGCTAGAGGCCCCCAGTCCCATCCCCTGGTTATACAAGTGGGATCTCTTCTGCACAGGCATGAGTAACTTGGGATTCCCCTTGCGCATGTGTGTTATACCTCAGGGGTCTTTTCTAATTGAGTCTGGGGGCTTTACTTCATCTCCCTCTTCTTCGCTTTGCCTTTCAAGTGCCCTTGAAAGGCGATTAGCCAATCAGAAGACGGCAATTAATTTGAGTTTAATGTGAGATACTTGCTTCAAGGACAAAGTTCCCATTTATCAGTGCTTGTTTTCTCATAACCTGGCAGGAGAAAGATAAACTTTTACAGGTGGCTGGGTCAAACACAGACCAAAAGTATCAGTGTTTAATTAAGCCCTGATACACTTTTACTTGAAAAACTGATCAAAATCCTCTACCATTGTTGAAGCTCCTCCATTCACACACCCTTTCACTTAACTGAAGTTTTTCATTATCCTTTGGTTATTATTCAGATAAAAAAGAGTACACATTTCCTGAAATACAAAGAAAATATCTTGAAAAGTTGAAACAGATATGACTACACTGGGTACCATGCAGAGACATGAATTCCCTGTGCCTATACTTTAATCTAGGACAATGCAAATCAGCTCTGCTCTAAGAAGTAAGTGATCAAGTATTTCCTGCAATGTTATTTACCTGAGAATCAGAAACATCCATCATATTCTGGTGGATCTGGAGACAAAACACCTCTCTTCTTATTCTACCATGGAGATATACTGAGACAAAAATACTGACGTGAAAGGAAGAATGAATTCTCTCCACTGACAAAATATTTGTACTTTTTTTCCCTTTAGCTAAAAGCATCCCTTTTTACTTTTATTTTTATCTCAGTGGGTCTATTTTACACAATAAACCAAAAAAAAAAAAGAGTAGCAGGAGTAGAAATATCATATTGCAGAAACCTATACAAATCACTGTACAGAAGGAAATGTACTTTGACTATATTAGGTACTAATGGTAGTTAACCATTTTCTTCTCGAAATTACCTGTGAACTTTCTGCTGTTTTCCACTTCTACTCATCCAGGCATTAAAAATCCAATTTTATTCCTAGTCTTTGTTTCTCATAAGGAGTTGTACCTTCTACTGTCAGTTTATGTAGGACATTTATTTTACAGAGGTATTTATGAGGCCACTTGCCTATTAGAGTCTGTGGCACATATTTGTAATAATTACTTTAATCTCTAGCTTCGGCTATAGGCTAGGTGCTCAGAATAAGGGACAGGTTTCAAATCACAGACATTCATGCAGCTTTTTAAACTTTTCTGCTCTCCAAATGTGACAGTTTATTGTAGGTAACACTGAAAAAATGCCTTTTGGAAACCATCTTTACTGACAGAAAAACATGGTTGGAAAACAACAGTTTTTCATTATTTGCTTGATGAATTGCTTCCACAGTGATGATATTCCAGAGAGAAAGATTTTGTGTGGCTCTTTGAAATCAGCTTTCTGGAGGAAAGCTTTGGAGTTTCGAAAATAATTATTGCTAAAAACCATTTTAGTTTTAAAATAAATGTGAAAATAAATGTGAAACTGCAGAATAAAAAATGTTTTATCAAGTAACTGTTGAGATTCAGCTGCTGTTTATGAAAATGTTCAGCAGAGGTTGAAATAGTTGTGTCAGGCTGATTTTAGCTGCAGTTACAAATTACTTTGCTAAAAGTTAGAAGGATTATTTTTAACTTCTTGATGAGTATCTTGAAATCTATTTTCTTTCTTCTTCATTAATACAGGCTACTTCAGAGGAGAGTGTCTTACACAGTGGGCTCAACAGACATCTAGAAGACTCCAAACAGAATAGGGGAAAATTCAGGCTTTACTGCATTTCAAAGAACTGATCTAGTTTCCCCAAGTCTTTTTTACCAAGAATCTACACATTGACATTCATTCTACTTTAAAAAAAATCAAGTATCTATTTATCTTTCTAGAAAAACAAGTTAACAGGAAAGTTTTATTTTTTTGGTTTGGGTTTGTTGGGTTTTTTTTGTTTTGTGGGGTTTTTTTTGGTATAGTTACAATTGGTGAGGATCCATTATCTGATACATCTAATACATGCTACTTTCTGCTACAGACATTTGGCTGCCATGGTGACAGATACTATAACAAAGTAAAACTAGCTCACTGGAATTTTTTGGTGTTGCTAAATGCATCATTTTCTGCATAGTTTCAGATACTTTTTTCTACTTAGTCTTTCTTACTTGAAAATAGTATTTTTACCTTTACATAATGACCAAAAAAAGGTCTGTTTCTCCCTTGCCATGTTTGGAAGTCTTAGCTGCTGATGGAACTAAGACCCTGTCTGTATGATTGTCCGCTCAGAAACTGGAAGTGAAATCCTTCAAATGCAGTCAGAACATTGCAGGTAGTATTGGAGGATAATGAGATATATCACCTCAATTTTTTTGATTGACCTTGTTTGATAACAAATAGATTCTAGCATGCTCAGAATTTCTAGATACTAGTATTTTTATGCTGTTATCAGCGACTTTTTAGGATGTTTGCAAAGACAAAAGCAGATACAGTTATTAGGAATAAACACCAATGGTGGGATTCACATCATGACTTAAAGTACTTGGTTATTCAGCTCTCCCTAAAAGTGAGAACTCAATTTTAAACACAGGGGCTTAATGCCACTATAGATACTGCAGTATGCAAGAAAGGCACCTGGCTGACAGATATGAGACAGCACTTCCTTAAGATGGAAGAATGTAAGGGAAATAACTATTTCTTTGAGCCTGCAGTCATTTTGTATATATGGATTGTGCTTTGCTCCAGTGGGTTTGCAAAGTATTACATTTACTCTCTTTCTTTCTTACCTCTTCCCCAGTTAGACAAAGAGTTGAAGAGACAATCAGATACATACCTTGCTCATGTGTAAAGATGTATAGCTAAATGTCTTAATCTCAAAATTTGCTTTCAGTAAAGAGAGTTTTAACAGGAGAAAAGAGAAAAATAAAGAATAGATATAATAAGATATAGTGGTCTGAATTTATTTAGTTGTCTTTCTGTGGCCAGCTGTGGTAATCTGAAGCATTTTAGGTCATCTTTCATCCATCAGCTTTGGGTTGGCAGATACAACAAAGGACCTTTGATGGATATACTCCTGCCTGAACCTGAAACAGAAGGCCAAGTGTGATACTAGCAGCCATTCCAAATGTCACTAGTGACACCTATGTGGGAAACTGAATCAAGTTCCTGCAGACAAGATAAAAAAAAATGTGAGGGTAAAACAGTTATCAAGGGGATAAGGAGTAGGGAAAAACCCTTTACAAAGGAAAAATCTCAAAGTTGTTACTTTGCAAAGAAAATACAGATGCATAGCCTATTAACTAACTCTTTAAACATACATGAAAATTCAGACAGATTGGGCACTTATTTAACAGAAAACCCATCCACTGCTTCAGATAGTTGTCGATGAATCCAAGAGTCACTTTTTAAATCACTTGAAATAATTTCTACACAAAAGTTGACTGCAAATTTTATCAAAAAAAGATATGAAATTAAAAAGGATATATACATAGCAGCTATGCAGCTATGTCAGTTTAAGATTCCTCTGGAAGAACCAAATGGGGCATGCAGCCTACTACTATCACTACGTAGGGAAAAAGCAACACTGATACCAGGAGAGTCAGCCACATGGCAGACTTGTGCCATAAATGGCACTTTGGTCAGATTTAATGCAGTCCCCATGCTGATGCTGTGCTGTATAGGAAATGTTCTCCAGATGTTACATAGGAAACCTCACTTTAAGGGCAGTGCCATGGTTCCAGGAGGTTGTGCTGCTCTCTGGGCAGTGGGAGCAGAGAGGGGGTCCCCATGGCATTAGGCAGAGCAGAGCCTGGAAGGCAGGGCCCATCCCACATCCCAGCCAGGAGCAGGGCAGCCAGGGACCTCGGGGCAGCCTCAACCTTGGCACCTCCCAGTGGACAGGCACAGACCAAGCACTCAGGCAAAGCTGTCATCCTGCATGGTTCAGCCTGGCTTGGTGGGGCCACAGCCGGGCAGTGCAGGGCTGTGAGGAGCTGGAGCCTGTCCTTGCTGTGGGGTCACTGGGGCAGGGACTGATGGCCCTTGGCCACCGGAATGGACTCTTGGCCTTGGACAGGGGAGAGGGAAAATACAGGAACAGTAAAACCACTAAGTGTCCCCAGGGCCCTCACCAGCAGGAAGCAGAGATCCTCTGCAAAATGACAGTGAAATTCTTCTTTTAAGATCTCTAATACCCATATTTTGGTAAATGCAATGAAAAATAGTGAACCTCTGCATATGAATTGAAATGAATTTTAAATAAGCTAAGTAAATTATCAACCCTAAATACCTATCTTAGTATTTTGTCTCAATTTAATACGTACGCATAAAATTTGCAATTCAACATGAAAAGCTCTAGAGAGGAGCAAATACCTGTCTTGCAGGTAGAGCATCACACTCACACAGGCAGTCATACACACAAAGATTCCACCAGTGAGGCTGAAACTGATTCTTTTTTTTTATGAAACCTAGACAGTTGTAAGAAAAAAGAATATACATTCTTAAATGTCATGCCATAATTTCTGACAAACTTTTCATTACATATTACTGAAGCCCCTATATTATGACTATAGGTTATTTTTCTGATTTAATATAAACTTGTACAACTGATGGACTTGTCATCCAAGTTCTGCAAGAAGTGAAAGAAAAGCAGAAAACACACAAAGAAAACAGTGAAATATCTTTTTTCAGAGAAGACTTATCAAATATCATTTGTCTTAAATAGAAATGTCTTTAGCAATCGAATGTCTCTCATAATGTAAACTGTTGTCATAAAACAAATTATAAGGAAGTCTAGGCAAGGAACCGAGTTTAGCAGCTGTTTATTTCTTTTCTATAGAGTAATCTGTTATGTTTCTGCCTCACTCTGAAAAAAAGCAAAGGGAAAAGTGTATTTTGGTAGTAAAGGGAAGTAAAACGATGACTTTGTTTCCAAAGGAACAGAAAATTATAAAAAGAGACCAACAACATCTGAGGTTTTCATTTCTTGTGCATGTATTGATAAATAGTAGTTAGTTCATGAATTAGCTACTGATTCATACTCCACTTCTGTATGGAGAGAATGATTATTGCTTGACATACTGAGAAAGCCTAAAATGTAAAGATTAAACATTAGCTTGTCTTTTTTAGTTTTGATAAATACATCTTATAAATTCAGACTACTTTAGATATACCATGCAGGTGAAATGCAAATCGAATGGCCAAAAAGAGTTCCCAGTTCAAAACTAGTGAGAGACGATGCTCCATTGTTGCACTGTCCTCAAAACATTGCTTGTGTTTTATTATAATTGCTCTATAAATCTAGCATGTGAAAGTTGTTTTTAAGCTTTAACAAAACAGAGTAATACATTCTCCCCCTCCCCCCCAAAAAACCCAACACAAATGGCTTTTTGTCTTTAAGGATTCAGTAGTTCTTTATTTATTCATCCATAACAACACTGGTTATTGTTATAACAAGTTTTCTTTTCCATCCAAAGTTTGTGTATGCATGAGAATGGCTTTTTTTTACTATGTCTGAAAAGTTATACTTTTGCATCTCTAAAATAATACAACACCAACAAGAAGGTGCATACTTGATGCATAGCGAAATATAGGGAAATTATAATACAGTTATATAATATGTTAAATATAAGATAACTAAATATATAATATATAATTTTATATATACATTATATAATTAAATATAATCTGTTAATTGTCTTGCCATACGTCATGATTCACAAGCAACTGAGTCAATTCAAGCTAAGCCTTCTAGTAGTCAGAGTTGATCTGGGGCAAACCTGGTGATAGAACTACCCTGTCTGCTGTGCTCTGACCATTAATAAATAAAACAATTTCTTTTCATTTATAGCGTGGAAGCAAATATTTCATTGATCTTCTAGGCACTTCAAAAGCTTTCTATGCCTTATCTTATACCTGTGAAACAGAAATGGGATAGAGAATTTTTGGTTCTCCTCATGTAGCAACTATGCAAAACAATTAGGGTGATAATCCAAAAAGCACTTTAAAGAAGTTTTGTTTTAACATCAAGATGTAAAACCAGTGAAGACTTTAGCCTCAGTGGAAGACAAACCACAAAATAATAAATAACAAAATTATAAATATTTGTAAAAAATATTTTTTCCTTACTTATCTATGAAAAAAAGAACACAGACCAGGCAAAGATGTTCAGGCAATGATTCTGCATACAGAAACATTGAAGTTCCATTCCTGTGCATTCATCCTTATGCATTTCATGTTCTGATTATTGGGGATTTACACATCTTTTATTAGTTTAGCTGTGTCATATCACAGCTACTTTCTAGGGAGAACACAAACATTTTTTTAATATAATCAGAAACATGCTAACTGAAAATTGTTGCTCTGTTTAAAAATGGTAAATTTAAAAAACCCCAAACTTATGTATACCTTTCAAGATCAGATTTAAACAACAACAGGCTGGTTTATTAGCTCCAGACTGCCTCATATCCTTATGATCAAGACATCATCATCTGACACTTGTTCCAGAGCATGTGAGAGTACATATGAGACGTGACGCCTGTGTCCTGTAGTACTGTTGGTAGTAGAGAGCTATCTACATCACCAGCCTTCAGCTCCTAAACAAGTGATTGATGGAATTTAGAATGGAAGAATCACCCTTCAGAGTCTGGGGGGTTTTAATGTACTTTTCATGAAGTATCCTGAACAAATGCCTTCCAGGAACATCATACTTGACTAAAACCATCTCTGAGCTGATGCAGCATGGCAGTTTCTAATGTTCAGATATTCACACATATGTATGTGTCTTCTCTTAACTAACTTCATGAAGTCATGCTGAGAATCTTTTTATGACAATATTTTGCATCCTCACACTGAGGGGTTTCAAAAGAAGAGCTAAAACAGGACCTTTTATCTCACCCCACAGGATAACAGAAAGAGTTTGTTTATCTGTTTATCTGTTTATCCCGCGGGGGAAATGTACTGTGCTGAGGCACCTCAGGATATTCAGCAAGCAGTAATTAACCATTTAACCATTGGCTACTAAGAGTCAGCCAACACTCCATAAGGACTAACTTCCAGAAAATCATTGAATATGACTGCATGTGCAGAGAGCTTCAAACCACTAAGCAGTTTTTGCCCTAAACTAGCAGGTGTGGTAATTTTTCTTTTAACAGACCTTTGCTGTCCTTGACAAGATAATTCTTTCAGGCTGCTTTAGGGTGGCAAGCCTTAGGATGAAGAAGATGGTGGAAAACACGTCATATGTAGGAGGTCAGAAAGCTTTGCCTTTTCTTCCTTAAGTAGTGTGTGAGAATGGTCATATTCCTTAAACCAAGAAATATTACAGTTCTTGCGTCCAGGCTAAAGTATGGTATTTGCCTTAAATTTGTTTAGAACTTTTCTGTGTAGGTCTACCTCGAATAAGGACCCAACCTCTTTGATAATCACAAAGTAGTAGAATTGCATTTTTTGGAATTGTTAGAATTCTTACCACAAGCTTAAAAGGATACCAGCACTGATTCATAAGCATATTTATATGCTAAACTCCCACTCAAGTCATAAATCATAAAGGGTCTACATTTTGATATAGTAAAAGATGTTGTTGTTCTTGCTTCCCAATAAAATCATAACTGTCAAGATTACATTCTTTTTCTCAAGGATACATTCGTGTCAGGACTTCTTGCCTTAAAAATCCCTTTGAAAGAATTTAGTTTCTAGTTTTTTCTTGTTATTGCATTATTTAGCCACAGGAAGAAATAGTATAACATTGTTATTTCAGCTTTGCCTCTTTAATAGACCTCTTAACTTCAAAAAGAAACTTACTGGGTTTTTTCTGCTTTCTAAATAAAAGAAAAGCTATGTTTTAATAAGTGCACAAATTAAAGTTAAATGTAAACGTTCAGTGAAAGGCAATATTGTGCAGCGTGTGCTGAAATTGCAGATTAAATCAAGCATTAATTTAGTCACTGGAGTAAACATTTGGAGATTTTCAAATTAATATGCTGTCTTTATTAATAAATTGTCAATAATATTTCTCAAATGTTTTTGTTATATGATTTGTTAAAATTGTGGATCCTTATACATTATAAAGAACAGAACTTTATTAGGTGGGAAGAAAATGAGATACCCTACGCTGTTAGAGATACATAAATAGATATTAAACCAGTAGGAGCTAGGATCAGGAAAAGAAAAATAAAAGAAAAACCAACATTTTAAATGCTATGTAAACTGGTAATATCACAATGTCTGTATTCAGCACCTTACTTTGTCAGAGGTCTTTCAAAAAGTTATTTCCTGTTGGTTTTATCTAAGGCTGTGACCACTGAGAACACCTGAATGCAAACCCTCACTTAGGTTTTTAAATTTAACCACTGACCAAGCTTTAAAGATCAGACTTTAAGAAGGTAAACTTAATACCCCTCAGGACACTTCTGCAAAAAGGGACACTAAAAGCTGACTTTTCAGTGCTCCACTGCAGACACATACACATACACTGACACATATACTCTCAAATTTCCATGTGGTTGGTTTTTTTCTAAATACTTTTAAATTAACAATACCCTTGTCCCCAAATAATCACTCATTTAACAGTGCATTAATATTTTCTTTAAAAGATGACACTGATCCATGTTGCTGAAATATGCTATAACTGGATTTTGTTCTAGATTTGATTTTGGCATAGAAAGTATTATTTTCCTCTGGTGCCTTTTCACTCCTTAAGTTCTCTGGTAAAAGAAATGTAATCATATATAAAAATTCCAGTGAATTAATCTAGAAATATCCACTGTCTGAGTGTTTATCCGTGCTGCATCTTTTCAATTTGTATCTTTTTCTAATATTTAAAGAAAAAAATTTCCATTTTTCTCTGTTTCTCAAAGCCTTTTAGAAACCTGTCTGGTAGTACTTTTATACAGCTTCCTAGTCAGACATATAATATGTTTACTACATAAACCAAGGACAAATGATTGGAGGAGAGCTCTAGGGAATGGATGACCCTGTATGAAAGTGTAGTTGCTTTGGATGAAAATCTGTACAAAATAAGCTCATGGATGAATGCAAAGGTTATATTTTTGTTTGTCTGAGCTCTGGTGCAGACAGTGGGAAAAACTCACATAAATTTTAAAGGTAGGCATACATCTATATATTCGAGAAGAAGTTGAGCTGGAAATGGCACTCATATATATTCTTTCAAGTAGTTCTTTCCTGACTGAATCTGCATAAGGAGGCTTAGAAAAGGCTTTTCCAGGACAGCTTAAAGCATTGACAAACAACTACCTGAGCCTGTGAAATCTTGTTTGTGAAACATCTAATCAGATGGTGTCTGGCACTTGCCCTTTCTCACTCTCAGCAGTTCATTCTTAAGACTCTTCCAACGGCTTTATTTTGGGACCAGTGTGAGAAAACAATTCACTGTGTTTTCTTTCTAACACTTTCTTTTCCTTTTTTCATTTTCTTTTTAGTCATTGTAGGCTGAAACAGAAGCAAAATTTAAAAAAATCAAAATAATTTTGAAAATATTTATTGTTATCATGAGAAAATTTATGTCAAAAATATAATAACTCAGAACTAAAAGTGAACTTCAGCTGGATTGCAGCCTTTCAGTTTCCCCTAGGTAGTTCTTTCCACATAATTTTCAAATTTGTTTTAACATTTAAAGCTGTATCAAAAGATTGCTGCTTTCCCTTCTCTCCACCACCAGGATATTCAACTACAGTTGTTCCAGGCTGGCAGTTTTAAGTTAATTAACTTAAGGCTTTTTGTTCAGAGTGTGGATCCAAGCCAGTAAAAATATGTATGGTATTGCATTACTATTTAAAATTGAGAATGAACATGAACAGGAAGAAAAATAACTTTTCTCAGAACCAGAATTTAGAAGAATGTCATGCACAGATTAATGACCTTGCAGACATGTTGACCCGTGGATCGACAGACTGCAGTGCCAGCTGTGGAGCCGAACATAAATAGTGGCCTCCACAACTGAGTTTTTCTGTGTCAGTGTCAGTTGATTCTTTCCTCTAACCAGAAGAACGAATGTGTTCAGTCTGCAAATTAGAAAATAGGCAGCAGCTACTGTTCAGCAACAGCATTTATATGAGCTCTGAGGCTGAAAATCAGGTTGTTTTAGGCTTCTAGTTAGATGTGCCTGTCAAAGGAAATGTGTTTTAAAATACTTACCAGGGAAGATGAGAAGCTTGTCCAGAAGACAGGGAATTGATACTTAAAATATGTACTTCTTTTTTATTTTACATCAGGCTGGAGCCTTCCCCAACATTATTTTCCTCCTTTCTTTCCTAACACTATAGGCCTGTTTTGTTATCTTTATAATTTCTAATTTTCTAATTTTCTAATCCTCCCTGTTGAGAAGTGTTGTCATTTGCACATTGTGTGGTTTCATCTTGCCTAAAAATACTGCATCTAGATACATTCAGAATTAACAGGTTTGCTCTGTAGCTCAGTGAAAATTTTCAAAAATTTCCTGCTAATTTTTCTTTCATTTCTTTAATTTCATAATGGAAGGGAGGGATGAATGAAGGAAAGACAGGGAAGGGGAGAGGAAAAAGAGAGAGGGAGGGCAGGAGAGAGGGAGGGCGGGAGCAACCCTGGTTGTGTCTATAGGCTAGGGAATGAGATCCTGGACAGCAGTGCTGCAGAAAGGGACCTGGGAGTCCGGGTCAATGGCAAGATGAATATGACTCAGCAGTGCCCTGGCAGCCAGGAGGGCCAACCATGTCCTGGGGGGCATCAGGCAAAGCATCACCAGCTGGCCGAGGGAGGGGATTGTCCCTCTCTGCTCTGCACTGGTGAGGCCTCGCCTTAAATATTGTGTGCAGTTTTGGGCACTGCAATATAAGAAAGATATTAAGCTATTAGAGAGTGTCCAAAGGAGGGCTGCTAGGATGATGAAGGGTCTGGAGGGGAAACCTTACAAGGAGCAGCTGAGGTCACTTGGTTTGTTCAGCCTGGAGAAGAAAAGACTGAGAGAAGACCTCACTGTGGTCTTCAACATTCTCACGAGGGGAAGCAAAGGGGTAGGTGCTGATCTCTTCACTCTAATGTCCAGTAACAGGACTTGAGGAAACAGCATGAAGTGTCAGGGGATGTTGGATATCAGGAAAAGGTTCTTCACCCAGAGGTTGGTTGAGCACTGGAACAGGCTCCCCAGGGAAGTGGTCACAGCACCAAGTCAGTCTGAGTTCAAGAAGCATTTATACAACACTCCCAGGCACATAATATGATTCCTAGGGTGTCATGTGCAAGATCAGGAGTTGGACTCAATGATCTTGATGGGTACTTTCCAACTCAGCATAGTCCAGGCACTGGACTAAAACGGTAATACCAATGGAGGTTAGTGGTGAGGGGCATGGGGAAAGTTTCCAAATATCTGCTGACATACTTATTAACTCAAGGGCATACTCTAAAGCTTTTTGGGTCATTGTTCCTACCTGATGCTTTAAACAAAACTGCAGATTGATTTGGATACTTTCTTATTTCACTCCTGTATGTGAGCAATAAGACCCGAAGACAATTAAGTCTCAGTAATAATGTTAGACAACTAACTTGTTGTTTAGACATAGATCTCACAATAAAACCATCTGACTGTTTAAATGGTATTACCTCCCAAAATATGCTGAAGTCCAAATCTGGGATACTCCCTCTGCATGCCCCTGTATTTGCATTAAATTTCTGAAATGAGTGTTCTATAATCACAATCACTTTAGGAAGCTATTCCACAATCTAATAAACCTCAATGCCAAGATATTTCCCCTGACTCTTTATATATATTCATAACCTCAATTTCATCCTATTGCCATTAAATATGTCCCAAACTGTTTATGTCTGCTTTGTTGTTCCTAAATTCAAATTCTGAACTCAATTTTGCAGGTATGTTTTTGACAAATATAGTGGGACAAGGAGTTTTTAAAAAGGTCAATAGTCCAGCGTATGGGAGGGAAAGTTATTTCAGCTGTTAAAAGAGAAATCTCAGGAGTCTTATGCACAGAACAATTTATATTCCTTTATATAAAGTGGGAATTATAAACTGGTGGCCACAGTGGATAGAAGGTCAAAATGCAGTTTTGAAGCATAAAAGGACAGCCTATGTAGGAAGCTGGCGACTCCCTTTTGAAGGAATCTTTTTTTATAAAGATATAAATGATTTGATAGCTAACATGAAGATGCTTCAAGACCAATGAAAATTTTCTTGATGTCACATGAAGTGAAAAGTGCATGCGAAGACATGGACAAGTGATTCATGAATACAGAAATCAATAAGGGTCAACTGCAGGAAGGTATCAGTGAGATTTATTTTGTTCATGAATCCCAAAACTCTGCTACATTTTCTGACCTCACCATTTCTTCATAGTTGCCTCATTTCTCATTTGTTTTCAATGAGGAATTTATAAAAACATATCATGCAGATGTTCTCAACTATTTTGGTTTTTATTTTATAAAGAGAGAAATATGAGCTCATGTGCTTAAGGGTAAAATATCAAGTTTCATGACTGTATCATAGAATTCACTTATTTATTTGCAAAAACAGTTCATTTGGAGTTAATTAACAATAGCATACAATAATTTGGTTTCTGGATGCTGGGACAGCTGAATAATCCTTATGTTTGATACTGTGAGATGGACAAACACAACTGAAGGTAACTGTTGCTCAGACTTACATATTTTCTGTGAAATTGCATTGTTTCTCCAGGCTTCTTAAATATATTTGCATGTGAAAAATTAGATTATTTCTCTGAAATATTATGTCAAATGTCTTCTTTATTAATTTCTCTAAGAACAAATGCAATATTTAATAGACAAAGTCAATCTCGTCCTCATTGTGGTATAGGTGAAACTGAGGTTTTAAGACTTTAATTAAGGCACATATTTTCACAATATAATCTTATGTTCCTCCTCTTCCTTTATAATGATGTTAATGGCATGGTCATATTCTAGATCTTGCTGTGTTTTTATTCTCCTTGTCCGCACTGCCTAGACCGGGTTGGTTTGAGAATTCACTAATTCGTGATGGATGCTCGATTCTAAGAACATTTGATAAGACAGTTTGCTCCTTATTGAGAAGTTTTGTCTCATTTATGCACTTTACAAAGTTATGTCTTCATGCTTGTAGTATTGCTCTTATTAAAAATCCATATGTATGATGGTTCAGTACATGTTCTTGCCATGTTTAAACTTAATCAACAGCCATAATCAGATGAAGAAAAAAGTGCTTTTTCTTCAAGAGGAACCTAACATATGATGAAAAAGATCATATGTTCATGGTTCAGCTTTGTTAATGGACTTCCTTGAGCAGTTTTACATTAGTTACTGCTTAGATGTATTACTAATGTGCCATGAAATTTCCTTATCTCTATATTTTCTAGACTTGCAACTATATATTGTGTTGGTCTTGACATAATAGCCCATTTAAGATATTATTCAAAGTATTCTGTATGTTAATTTTTTGTGATTTAAATTATCTATTGCATTATCTTTATCAGCAGGAGGAGGAGGAATTATTTGGTTGGTTAATGCCTTGGACATAATGAGTATTATAAATTTGGGGTCTGATAGAGATGCACATGACTGTGATATTTCTTTTTTTCCTGTAGTATGTACCAAAATTTCTGATGGAAAATGAGTGCATGGTAGATAAACATGACTTTTGAACATTCTATATGTCACTCATTCTCCTCAAAATTCTATGAAAACACCATTTGTCATGATCTGTGCCCTACTGAGGAGCTCATCCATTCCACCATTTCACAGGTGCTTATGTTAATGATGTTAATGTTAATTATATTAGTTAACTATATTACCGTGCTAATATTTTCTCCCAAGTGAAATTGCTGAACCATGTTTACATATCAGCATTTGCCTAGTTAGGCTTAATGTCTTCTACCCTTAAGTTGATGTCAAAATGAAATATTTTCTCTTTATCAGAAGTCACAAACAGAAATCAGTGGAGGAGAATATCTGAAATAGCTGAACATATAGCCATCTGCACCAGTTGAGACCTTAGAGAGTCTTCAGAATGGAGCCAAATTAATCACAAGAAAGATGTTTTAGCAGCAGCAGAAATTAAAGACAATATGGATTAATCAGAAGTACAAGTTTTTACAGGAAGTTGCTTAGTAGACAAGACAGAAGATGGTGTGGGATTGATCAGTAACAGAAAGTAATGTGGGATTGGTATGTGCTCTCTCTCAGAGCCTTATGAACGCAAAATATCTTTCACAATTTTTTTCTCTTACAGCAGATTCAAAAGACTATATATATTTTTTTTAGCTATCACTAAAGTTGTCTGGCTTTTACTGTTGCCTTTGAGACAGCAGGCTGCTAAAGAAAAATATGAGCGTGTTAGTCATAGGGGTAGACACATCAAGAAGCAGAGCATTTGCAGAAATCGTAAAAAATAGATTTCTACTTCTAGAATAGATTAATGAGATCCTATCAAGAACTAAAGGTTGTTACTCAAGGAAACGCCATTCCCTTAACTAAGTGGTTAAACATCCACCACCAGATGAAAAATTGCTATATAATCCAGTCGTAGTTCAGTTTCACATCTAGAAGACAGAGTCTATAGTGTGTATTTGAGCTAGATGGCCATCACAGTCAGCAGATGTCTAGTTAGCACAGTTAATTGTCCCTAGAGTTCACCAAATATCTGTTTTTCCATCTTAATCTCATCCTGACTTCATAGACTTTATAAACTAGATCACCATGGACCATAGTGGAATATTAGGCACTAATATACAGGTAGACAAGTGAAATATAAACACCTACAAATCTGGGGCTGAATCCTAACCAGTAATGTTCAAGTCATAACAATTTTCTCTGTCAGCTAGAGTGAAGTACAAAGAATTATCTCCATCTATGTATTTTCACTCAAGCATAAGGAGAGGCAAAAACTGATGAAAGAAAGGTTTTCTTTTGACGACAGAGGCATTTAAATCATGTTCCTTTCAAAACTGACTCTGGTTGAGTTAAAGGAATGAATGATAGCAATATAACTTCAGTCTCATTTAATAGGAAAATGCAGGGAATAAGCGCATATGATTGCAAAAAAGTTCAGTGTTTATTTCTTTGCTAAAATGTACTGCTCGATGCCTTGTCTGTTCATATTAATGAGAATAAAAATATGGATTAAGTACATACCTTGATTGCAACCTTTTCTAAGTTCTGTTTAATATCACTGAGACTTCAGAAACATGAATCATTTAGGCTATGACTTGTGATGATAAATGTATGAGTTTATATTTTGAAATATTGCGTCATCTGTTTCCAGATGCCAGAAAAATATTAAATACTGAGAATATGAGCTTCCAAATATTAGATGGATAGCTCTTCATGTAAACTAGACTGAAATGATGACTCTCTCTTTTGCATTTTGAAATCTTTACTTTAAAAATATAGATGCATAAATATATATTTATGTCCAGTAGTACAGCAAAATTGAGAATGTCTTGCTGCTATGTGAAGTGCACTTATTGAAAGATGACTTTAACTTCCTTTGGTCACCATGTAAAGATAATTCTGTAATGAAAACATCATACCTCCATTGATCTCGACAGATCTTTACCAATTTCTTTCAGCTTTGAATGTAGTGCACATGTATAGTTGTAGGTTACTTGAATCCAGTCATATTGGAAATTATCTGGATTTGGTTTTGAGGATGTTTGTCTAGTTTCTTGTTTTCTGTTAGGTAGATTCCAATATCGGTGGTTCTGACATGTTACAGCTTATATTTTTAAAAGTGCAGTTTCTACAGGTCTGATTGTGTCAACATTTTAGTACTGTAATTGTGTTTATGCTTGTTTTCCAAATCAATTTATATTGTCATTGTAGTTTGTACTGGATGTTATTTTATGTGGGCTTCTTGTAATAGCAAAGAAATAACATTCTTTATTTCAAAAATATAGACAGACAAAAAAATCAGAACTAATAAGATATTTATAGAAACATTTCACAAATTCCTTTCGCTGTTTTCCGAGGATTAATAGACTTTTAGAAAAAGATAATTTTCCAACAAAACTGCCTTTGTTTGATAGGAAGTTGTATTCCCGAAAAGCTTTTTGACCAACACTGTTGAAATTTGATAAACAAGATGTTTATATTACCCACTAAGTCAAATTTCAGATCAGTACAAAAATCACACCCTACTCAAGAAACAAAATAGAGAAGAGCAAAGGTGGATTAGGAAAGCATAAAGCTTGGGGAATTACAACTGAAGAGATGATCTATTTTTCCTAAATACCTACACACCTGAAGTGACTCTGGAAAGTAGATCTATTTCACTCGTGATCAAAATTATGTCTGATCTCTGCCCATAGACTTAGTTGACAGAGGGGTTTTTTTATTATCTGGCAACATTTTTTTCAACTTAAAAGGAACTCAGGAGCTCTAAAATTGCATATAGCTTCAATATATTTTACTGCATTAAATATTAACCATGACAAATTTAGACATCAGAAGCCTGTCTCTTTCTCAGCATTGGACAGTATGGAAATGCTTACTTTGAAATATATTGAATGGAAGAACTGAAAAGAGAGAGAAATTGAATGAACAGCTATTACAAAAAGCAGATTTTAATAACAGCCAGCACATGCCATTTCTATTAAGATCTGCCCTTAAAGTGCTGTAAGTAAATCCCTTTCCAAATGAAATCCATTTACTCTGATTTGCCCACAAAACAATCAATGTGTCCTTATGGTTTTACGACAGTATCATGATATAAAGCTAAATGGAGTAATCAGTTTATGACTTTTTTCTTTCTTTCTTTCTTTCTTTCTTTCTTTTCCTTTTTTTTTTCTTTCTTTTTTTCCTACTCTTCAAATATCTTTCTAAAAATGCCTGAGTACTGAGAAAACTGTTATAGGCTATGCTTAAAGCATTTCTTTAGCTGAAGGAAACAAAGTAGAATGGTTAATCACAAGGCTAAAATAGTGTGCACTGTGTACTGCAGTTTGTGGAAAGACTCTTGTTTCGCTTTGGAGTAATTATTTTTTTTAACCCAAGGATTGTTTAAGACAAATTACAGAAATAAAAACAAGAATCCAAAGTTCAGAGGATTCTCCTTACAATATGGTTACAACACCTGGCTATATACTGAAACTAATGTTTTCTGAGCCTTGGTATTGATTCAACAGTATTTAAAACTGTTGCTGACAAAGAATGTTTTGCTATGTTTTTGAGGTAGACGGGTTATCTCTTCCTCTGCAACATTTCTATAGGCAAGTTCTAAACAAGCAGCTTCTGCTGTTGCAGAAAAATTGGAATGCACTCGAGATCAGGTCAGACTAGAAGCAGTTTAATACTATGCCTGCAGGAGAGACTACAGAGCAGTAGCAGCTTAGCAGGCTCTGCTGACAGACTCTGCCCAAGTGGGGCTGTTACAGAGCTTATTTGCCCCTAGGCTGTACAAACTATTCTTCACTTAAACTGTGTGACTAAAGCAGGACTATGGTAAATAACATCAGCTGGAATTCTTCAGGTGAGAAAGCTCTAGACAATACATACTTTCACAAGTCACTTTTTTGTTAAATTGTGCTGACTGGTGAAAGTATCAGCAAAAAATGTTTTTTAACTGATGATGATACGTAACTACTTTGTGTTTTTCCACAAAAGAATATTTTATGATTATACTATTAAAAAAAAAATTGGGAAAATAATGTCTCTTCAGTGACAGACCTTCTCTGAACATTCCTATTGGATCAGGGTCATGGAGAGTTCGAGGCAGATGAGCTCCTTGAAGAGATCAGTATTGACCCAGTAAAGGCCATGTCCAGAAGCAAAACTGTAAATGGCTAAGGAGATTTAAATACAAACAAATACTTCATGAGAATGATGATCCCTGAGTTTGAGAAACAGTTAGCTGAGGAGTTAATGAATTGCAATTGGTGTCTCAATTTTACCAGTCATTCTTTAAAAGCTAAGTCAGCCCTTTTTTGGAGATTGTGAGTTTGACTTTAGTGACAAACTGACTTCAGACACAACCAAATTCGTCTTCCAAGGTCTGCAATGGCCTCCACAACTGCAGAAGGGTATCTTGACAAATTGCTGTAGGTTGAGAGGAAATTGCAGAAAGTCAGCTTTCTTCTCCAAAGCAGACTGGGATTCCATTTAAGGCAGTCACTGCATACTTCAACTCCAGGCACTGCCTGTTAAATAATCTCTTCTGGCAGGGCTACTCTGGGCTCAGGGGACAGCCTAACAGGAGATATAGCCTGCATTTCCCTGCATCAGCCAAGCTAGACTCCTGTTCTCAATTTTCTTTTTCTTCCAGATATTTTTGTCTTACATTAGTACCTTTGGAATAATTTAAGAAAATAGTTTTGAAATGAAAGTGATTTCCATATGTTACATGTGAATGGCAGACTTTCAAAATTGATGTAGAAAGAATGATTATTTCTCTGCCCTGAAAAGTGAAGAGAATCCACAGCAAAATGCAGTAATCTTCGAAGACTTAGTTACAGAAGAGATATTGTTAGACACACAGAAGCACACAGGTCTCTTTTTTTAATCAAAGAAGCAATAATAAACTCTTCTGCTAAATGCCAAAAAAAAAAAAGAAGTCTTTTTATAGAAAATACACAGAAGGTCAGAAACATCTGACCTTTATAGATTATTTCTAAGTCACATATGAAAATGAAAAGAACATACCAACCATGCTGTGATAAACTGACTGTTTGGCATGAATCAGCAGAAACAGTTTTGGAGGTGTGACTTTTGGGTAAGAAAACTCATGTGCATCATCTGAGAAGTGATCTGTGAATGACACCTCTGTACCTTGCAGATCAAGATGTGCAAGAAATAAATTTTAAATATCTAGATATAACCAGTAGGATTTTCTGATTCTAATAAACTAACTATTAAACCACTTAGCTACTTAAAAAAAATATGAGTCAGTTGTTCTTGCCTCTCAGCAATTTCCAAGCCAGCACTGCATCCAAGTTTGTAGATCAACCCAGTGGAAAACCCCAATTTTTTTCTGACCAAATCCTCTCGTTTCCTTTTTCCTTTCTACCCATGCATGGGAATCACTGCAAAGATTGTGTAGAAATTGGCTGTGATATGACATGCTGTTGCAATAGAGTATTGTGTTCAAAGGAATGGAAGCAATTTACATTTCCATGCTGTGCAGTTCTACATTTATGAATGAGATACCTATGTGTTGTTATAGGCAGCACAAATCAAACTAAAGAATCTTGATGTACTTCATAACTAACTTCATTTTCTCTGATGATGGTACAGATTTAGAGTACAACATACAAGTACAAAGCAACATTTTTAAAAAGACAAACCATTTGGAAAAAAATGGCCAATACAGTCACTAGGCAGACATGTTGAGGACCAAAAGTCTGCTGTTTTTATGAGAAAAGGAAAAATGAATGTATACATATAAAAATGGAAGATAGGAAAAAAAATTATACATGTCTTGGACTACTAGTGACAATCAGTGTTTTGTTGCCACGCTTTCAGTTGCAATCATCATTGTGTACATGAGCTGGTATTTGTTGCATGGAATTCCTTTCTGTGTTGCAAACAGATACAATGGTTTATAACCTTAACTGTCTAGATAGGTTCATGTTTATCTTCTACATCATAATATTTAAATTTTATATGTAAATCTCTAAAGCATGCTATGCAATAATTTTTTCTCTTCCATTGCCGCCTGCAATATTGGTAATGTCCAGGCAACAAACACTACTAAAGATTTCAGAAATCTGATTGGAAATAATCAATATTGCTTAAATGCATTTCCTCCTCCCATGGAATACAGTGGACACAAGAGCAAAGCCACAAAATATTTTCGCAGATAAATTGAATGAATTGAGGTATATAAAAAAAGGATTGCTAAGAAAAGCCAGTGGGCAATAAATTGGCATTGCTTTTCAATTTATCAAATGAAGAATTGACAGAAAGTATATAATATTATTCTATCTGTGTAACATAAGTTTTAAAGAGGTGAGAGGTGCAGGAAATAAACAGATATATCCATAGACTTACGCAAAATGGGGGCATGGAGGAACAAATTCTGTTTAGCAATTCTTGTGAGTCTTTCTCAAGTTTTACTAATTCACTAATCACTTTGATGAATAAATACTTATTCATTAAGATTTTATGTCCCATTTTAAATCCTATTGTTATTTCAGTTTCTGCTGAACTAGAGCACTACAAAGAGTTTCAAGCAGGGATGTCAGATTAGGATTTTAAGAGCTGGATGTGCTACATCTGAGTTTAGAGAATTAGGACCTTAACAAAGTACAGCAGCCAGAGTTACAAATTTAGCTGACACAATGCAGCTAACTACTCTGTTCCTTCAATTTTGGATAGTACTGCAAAAGGCCAGGTTTCACTGCTTTATGTGTAGAATTCTCTCACCAACTTTAATGGGGTTATTTCAGGAATGCCAGCCCTGAGCAATGAAAGTAATATCTAGCCATGTAAAGGTTCATTCATTTTACTGTCTCATTTGAAGATACCCAGCCATTATCACACCAACGCAAAATGCAATTGGAGATACCTGCCTACTCTGTCATACAGAGGAACCAGTCTGAGTTGGACAAGTAAACATCAGCAAATATCAAAGTACTGAGTGTATTACACCATAAATTATTCAAAAAAAGTATTTTCCTATAATATTTCATTAGTTTGCCTTTGAAAAAAATGCATTGTTCAAAGATGCTGATTCACTGTCAAAATAGGGATTAGACCTATCTAATTAAATCAACAAGATTCACAAACCCTAAAAAAATGATCTTAAGTGCTTTTTTAAGAAATTAAAGTACGTAAAGCTTATCAAATGCAGCCTGTATCAGGTCCTTAAGGATACTAATGGCCATACCGCCCTGTCCTGCCCCTTGCCCTGCCCTGCCTACGGACCAGAAGCCATTTTAGCCCTGTGGGGCCACCAGCTCCTTACCAGGGACTCAACTGGACAGGAAGGCTGGGGTTTCCCTCAGTTACCCTAGTCCCCAGGTTCACTGTCTGACAGGGCATGAGATGAACACAGAATTCTTATTCACCAAGTAATGAAACATGAAACGATGATGCATTTGTTTAAGACAGTAGGTAATCTCTACTTGAGGTTAGTGAATTCCTGCAGTTTACTGCCACAGGAGGCACTTACCTTCAGCTACCTCAGAGGGTATTCAAGAAATTCACACTCAAGTCTTTCATCAAGTACCAGTGGGGTCAGGCAGAATTGTGCCCCTTGTCATACCTAATTGCTAAGCCCTCGCCTGAATAACAGAGTATGGTGGAAATGAATCACATAAAACACTAAAGTTTGTGTCATCTCCCTAAACAATATCATGTTTTCCCACTGCCAGAGGTAACTACTGGGTTAAATAGCACCATCTTTTATGTTCAAAAGATTTTAGCCCAGAGTAAAAAGAATGAAGAGTATTCTCTTCCTTCAAAAGCTGACCAGAAAAAAACAATGGAGAAGCAAAGGTTGTGACTGTAGTTCATGTGAGAATGTTGTTTGTTTGTTTTAAGATAGATTTCCATTTCAACAGATCTTGTCATCCAAGAATATTTCCTTGTACTTTGGAACAGCAAAGAATGTTTCTCCTCTGATCCACTAGCAAGGCTGCAGGGCAAAACAGGAGATAGTTCAACAAAAGAGTCAACTCCTAAAATGTGAGCAAAAGAAAGTTCAATGACCTTTTACTGTTAGAAAGGATCTTTTCTTGTGGAAAGCAAGAGAAAAGTTGATTCCTAGTGATAAAAAATTGAACATGGAAGAAATCAAAAGAAAAACAGATTGAAAAACATCCGGATGCACCAAACTCTCAGATTAATTGGCACTTACTAATCTATCTATAGACTTCCAATGATGTTTACCACAAATGTTCGTCTATATCTAAAGCCAAAGCAGAAATTAAATTTCCAGTCTTTTTGAACAGAACAATTCACTTAGGAATGCAAGTGGATTCAGTACCGCCTCCTGCAATATGCTTCTAACATATCACTAACATACAGTGGGAAATGTATTTCCACTGTTCACCTTAATAGAGCATTAACAATAATGACTGATTACCATTAAGTACAATGAACTTCTGTTCATGGAAACAAAAAGCCCATATGGCCAGGAGGAGTCAAGCATTAACCAAGTCATTAACTACTGTCATTCAGGGACACTGACATGAGTAAGTGAAAGATAAGGACAGAGAAAATGTATAGCCTGGAAATTGTTGGGGATATCCTGGACTCTTACAATATGTCAAACAAGATTTCTATCAAATACTTTTTTTTCATTAGCTTTTGAAAACTCCTTGTGAAATTATGTCTGTTTCTGAACTCAAGGATTTGCTAGAGGATTTCTTATAAAGTTTGTCAGGGCATTCTGCAATAGACTTTTTTCTCTGCAAGCTCTTATTACACTGGGAGTACTAACACTTACAATGCCAGCATTGCTTACCCTGCCTTTCCTGCCTGTCATTGCCAAGTGCCAACAAAGCACAATTTATGAAATCCTCTTTTGAAAGAAACTGTATCCTCCCTTTCGAGAATAATTCAGACTTTCTGTATGAAGCATTAAAGCTAACTGTATTCTAAATAAAGGTATTTACAAAACCATTTTGTGTTGTCTATTATTCAAGTATCTCGCATTAAACCAATTGCTTCGCAAAGCACACCACAAGTGTTTATGCTTTAAGAATAAATATATGGAGAAGAAGGAAAAAAAGAAATCTTAATTTATTTTTATTACTTCTTAAATCTGGTCCATAGGCTTTTTTTTCTGTCATTTACCTTCTGCTTACTAGTGTCTCACTATGATAATAAACAAGAAAGAAAGACGTTAAATGGCTTACTGCTCAAATGTACAGCGGAACAAAAAGCTTTCTGCAAAGAAATAATCTGGTTATATAATTATATATCCTTAAAATCAATACCCACATGATCCAATAGAGTCTTCAGTAACACCACTTTCATAATTTGTTGACAGGGTGTTAATAATTGACTGGTACTAAGCACGTCCCTAAGATGTGACTATAATAAATAGATACTGTTATTAGACTATTACACAAGCTTTACTGGATATTTGACATAAATGTTATAAGCAATAGGACCTTACCAGCATTCATACACCATTTATTGGCAATTTAGTTCTCTTTATTATTTCAGTCTTTGAAATTCACATATGTAGTAAAAATAAATGTGTCCCGTGTCCTAGTAAGAAGAACAACTATTTCACTTTCTTTGGGCAATTGTGGGTTTTTTGCTTAGACAGAAACATTTTTAAAGAACTTTGATTATGAGGCTGAGAATTAGGACATCATCTAAAGAAACAGTGCAGAGATGGCCATTTCCTGGTTTTTCTTTAAGAATATCCATATCCTTTTGTTGTGTACACAGGAATCAAGAAAAGCTGTAGAATAAATATTTTTATATTAGTTCCTGTAAAAACTAATGAATTAAAGTAACATTTCTAACTTACATACTTATTTGTTATAGAAGTCTTTTTTTGGTTGAAGACAAGGATAAAAACAAAAATCAACTCACCAAAGGACTTATTTTTCCCTCTGGATGTCTTCAGGAGGGGACTGTTAAACTTTAAAAACCTTTCTGTAACTATATAGGGTAAAAAAAAGCCTAACTTTTTATTGCCTTTCTAAGAAAGTATAAACAAGTTAGTATAAAATATCAGATGATATATATGTTACACAGAATGCTTTGACAATTTCAGTAGTCTTTACTGATGGTGAGAATAAAGAAAAAATATTTAGTCATAATAAATTGTAACAAAATAATAAAAAACAGAATACCTTGAAATGTTCTAAATAAGTATTATTGCCTTGGAGACAATTCAGAATTATATTTAAAATGGAAAACAAAAATCATCCCAGAAAATATCAGCCAATAAACCTGGAATAACTTTATACTTAAATGAAACTGGGAACTTAGTTTGAGTCTGGACTCAAAAAGTATACAAAATTGCCATGCGTCCATGCATACATCCTAGAGTTTTTCACAGGAAAAAATGTAGGATCTTAAAAGGTGATTTTTAAAATAGAAAATGTAGGACCTTAACTCAGTCTATTTGTGAGGGATCCACATACCACTTGAGTGTTATGACTACAAAGATTTCAAAGCTCAGAGATAAGGGGCTCTTCCAGCCTCCTCTCTTGGAGTGATTCTATTTTGCACATTTTTTTACTACTTCTAAATTTGTGCTCATAAGAGGAGGATTTGGAAAAATTACCTTAGAATAGTCAACAACCCACAACTATCTTAAATCATCTTAGAGGTGGGAAAGCAAGGTACAAACACTTAGATGAATACTGTATTGCAGGGACTAGTATTTATCTTCTCCATATTGTAGGTAAGTGCCCCAAAAACTAGATGGTCCGAAGAAGAAAACATTTATTTTCTAGTACTTCTATCTGAAATCCAATTCTGCATTTAATCCTGTCCAATGATAAAAGACTTGTTCCAGTTGTAAATAAACTGAATTGGTATTTGAAAGATAAAGAGAAATTAAAATATTCCTGAAAATTAGAGCACGGTGCTAATAATGCCAAGGTCATAGGTTAAATCCCTGTACAGGCCATTCACTTAAGAGTTGGACTCAATGATCCATATGGGTCCCTTACAACTGAGAATATTCTGTGACTCTGACTCTGGAACTTCTGTGATTCTGACAAGAGTATAAGCCCATTCCTCTTACTCCAAAAAATGATCTTCTGGTGCAGACCATTTGTAAAATACTAATGCCATTCCTTTTATGAGTCTGATCCAGCAGAGCACTTGGTTTTCTGACCTTAGCATCAAAAGCTGTATATTTGTCACTTACCACACTAGAAATTTCTGAATTATCATGAAAGTATTTTATTGTATTACATGGAAACCAAAACTACTTTAAACACTAATCTTAAAAGTCTCATCAGTTTTTAAACAAACTCTTTTTTCATTTTACCACTCTCCTATTGCTCCTAACACAAATATCAAAAAATTAACTGAGATTTCTCAGGTAGGTTCAATACCTTGTGAAATGAGCCACTCATAGTGCCAAAGGTACTTGTACAATACATGTGAAAGACTGAAAAGAGTTCAAGTAGTCTTATGAAAATGGGTGCAGCAGTTTGGATGCACACACAGACCATAAAAACATAGCATAATTTGTGTTGGAAAACCCTGTAAGAGTGAGTGCAATTGTGAGCCTAACACTGACAAGTCCACAAGTAAACCATTTTCCAACCTCATGTGTGAAGAAGAGTTGAGTGCACCCTGTTCTTTTCTGATCCTCACCCTATAAGAGAACCGGGAAGGCATCACTTGTCAGGTGCCTCAACTTGCACAGAGGGAATGCAAGGTATGTGACAGACTACATCTGCACGACAGTTTAAATACAACTAAAAGAGTTAAAAGCATATCAATCAGTCTTTGCATTTTAATATTGTTTCTGCTTTTAGTGGGGATTACCTTTTTAGTTTTTTTTTTCCCTTTCCACTTTTGCATAAGTGATTTATTCATTATTCTCTTTTAAGCCACCAGTAGTTGAACATTAAACCAATTACACATTCAAGAGTATGTTCTTAGGCTAATCAGTATAACTGTATATAGATGACATACTGTTAACCAATGTACCATGCAATCCTTATTAATAATCTGTGTAATTTGAAGAAAAAAGACAAAAGTTCCTTCTCACTTAATATTTTTAGCTCCCTTGCAAGACTGACAATGTTTGTCCGTTCTTCACAGCTCTTTGGTGTGGAACTGCCACATAAGGAGTCCATAACAGCACGTACATGAATTTGTCACACTTTAGCAACTGTCAGATCTTGAAAAAAGCTTGGAAATATGCAAGGACACAAATTGCTACTGACACATCATCATCAGTGTCCCGTTGAGAACAAAAAAAGTGGAAAGAATAATTCTTGTGCAGAAAGAAATTGAAAGGGAGAGAAGATCCCTTCCAGTATAGCTAAACTATCCACAAAGGAATAGGCTTTTTTATGGCGTGATATTTCTTATCCTGATATCAGTTTAATCATATAAATCACGTTTAATCATGTGAATCAAGCTCAAGTCGTTCCCTTGACTGCAAGGGCAGAAAAGAATGGAACTGTCAAAATCTAGCATTAGGTCAGATTATCATCCCATAAGACAAAATAATTGTAAGTGGATTTGACTCATTTTGTCTGGATTTTAGACAGTAATGACTCTATAATTAAGTATTTAAAACAAACATAGAATATTTGGCCACTTTAGGACCCTTGATTTGTGTATCTTACAAGGAAACAAGTTGACATTATATCTTGCAAATCTAGCCAAGATTGATAACTAAATCAAGTAAAGAGGGAAAACAGTCTGTCAAAAAGAATGTCTTAGGCCTGTTTCCAGTGTCTTGCCTATTGCTTTCTATTGAGCATACAGTAACACAAATTATTGAAACTCTGTGCACACAAAAATTGACCCAAAATATATTTGGGTCAAAGTTATTCCCTGTGCAACTGTTCTACCAGTAGGGCAAATATCAAAAACAAATAATCAAAGGAAAATCATTTTTAATCTCATCCATTTGACATAAAAGTTTTATTGTCCGTTATAGTGTTGATACACAGATTTCAAGTTGTCTGTCGTATTAGCTCTATATTACAATTTAATGATCAACTCATATAATTTCGTTTGTATATAAATACATATATTTAAATCTATATATGTATATATATGAGATAATATATACATAGACACTCAGATTTGCATCATTTTCTGATGCAAAGTGTTTACCAGCAGCATGGCCTTGATGGTCAGCATCTGTCTGTTTTTAAGGCCATCTCACAAGGCCCCGCCATTGCAGCTGCACCTGCACTGTTATGTGTGAACAAAGGATTCCTGCACCTGAAGAAGAACCCACCAAAGAATGCAGATGTTTTAAATCTAGACTCTAGTCATGTCCTTTAAACAGTGATATAATGACAATTAAAGGAGTTGGAAATGATGTCACCAGCACAATGCTAAGTAGAACACCCTGAGCTGTTAGTATCCCCACACCACTCTGTATGGTCATAGCCGGCATCCCAGGCCCTGAGACTGCACAAGGTGCGACGGGAATGACACTGCCAGGTCTCCTTTCGATTGTATAAGTTACCTTAGTACAGATCTTGATCTGAGAATACTCTCTCAACTAAGTTTTCACAAAAACCCTGCATTTTCCTGAAAGAATCCCAAGCTTCAGATTCTGACAAACCATCATTTTCCCAGGAAAATCTATTTAATTAAAAGAAAAATCTTCCTTGCTATAACTGTAACACTTTCATAGGCTGTTATTCACTGAGAATGGTCTAGAATATCACTGTTCTTCATCAGGACCCCCTGCCTATGAGAAGTACTTTTAGAAGTACTGTATGTCTGACTCATCAGAGAATACACAGAAGAACATTTTGGTTCTAAAATAACGACACTTACATTTAAAAAAACCTGCAAAGAATGCTTAGCTTTTTTAGTGGACTATATTTCCTACGCTCTTCATAAATGTAATTCTTTTCTAGTTACTCAGAGCTACCTGGTACTGAGATAGAGATTTTTTTTCTCTTTACTTTTCTGTCTCAGGCATGCACTCCCTGAATTCCCTATGTCACTTGCCCCTCTTTTGCACTGTCCTTTCTTTACCATATGCTAGGAACACAAACACACATATGTATTTATAATTTACATTCTCGTATATACCTCGTCCTCCTTCTCTATTTCCTACCTTTAGGTTATTAGCTGAAAATATCTTTCAAAAATTAATGTCATCACCTCTGTTAAGTGCCACTCTGTTATAGGTTATAAATCTGAGAGAGGAATTTTTCTTTCCCTGCTTCCCTGTAAGAGAAACAGAGTTCAAATAGGGAAGGGGAAGGGGAATCAATTAGCTTTACAAAAGATCTGGTCGAATTCCTGGCTGATGGCCCATCAGAGGCTGGGGGGAGCTGACCTCCCGGACAGAGGGCAGGTGGGACTACGGAGTTCGCTTTCGGAGGGAGACAGGGGTCTGCGTGTAGGTATTTGGGGAGAAGGACTGGGGATCCGGCTTTTTTTGACTTCTCATCCTAGTCAGCTCAGACTACCGGCTTCAACTTGCCTGAGAGCTGTCTCTTATCTCCAGTCCGGATCTGCTGTGTTTCATCGGAGAGTTGCATGCCCACGGGAGAGAAGGGAGTTTTGAGACACCGTCACCTGAGACAACAGTGAGTCCCGTGGGAGAGAACTGCTTCCCTTCCCTTTTTCCTCCCACTGACGAAAGGGTCGCCCATTTTCTTCTTGGCTTCTCCCATGACCCGAGACCACCCCAACCCCAGCCCGGACCCCTCTCCCCGTGTGGTGACTGCTGGAGCCCAACAGCGCCCCCTGCTGGCCAACACAGAGAACTGCAGGCCCTGCACCTTCAGCGACCCAACAGCGCCCCCTGCAGGCCATGGTTAGGACTGCGCTAAAGGACAGAGAAGTGTTCAGTCAGACCTTTTTTTTTCTAGGACTGTCTAGTTTTTTTGTGTTCTGTTACTGTTTTTGCCAACATACATATATCTTTTCATAAAGGGTTGTTATTACTTCTGGTTTTTCCACACTTCCTCAATTAAAGCCCCTTGATTTTGAATTTGCAATTGCTGAGAGAGAAGAGTTTGGTATACCTTATAGCACATCCTCTTTGGCAAACATTCCAGCCTCCTCAGACTGAGACACGCTCTTGTTAGATTTTCAAAACAAAATATGTTCCTTCAGACAAAAGAGAATCCCAATTTCTTTACGTGTTCTTACCAACACCCTTTCCCCCTAGAATTACAGAATCTGAAGCCAGTTATTCTCTGCAGTTTGATGACCACATACCTTGCAGTGTATTTTCAAATTCAGTTTGAACAAATTGTCCCATTGCTAGACCTAAAAATCAATTTAGTTCACAATATTAAATCTTCTCTTCTGAATCTGCAATCACATCTATTTGCTGCAAGATGACATTTTTGAGGCATCTTATTAACCTGAGGGTCTTGTCTACATGCATCTATATATAAGATTGGGTCTGGGATACCAGGACAGACCTTGTCCCCATCCTAATAGGAGTAAAGATGCTGTGTGATTGCTGTTGAGCTTTTTACTACTTGAACTGCTGACAGTTGGCAGATATGATTTATCAGAGAGAAGCTGTCAGCTTTAGTGAATGTCCATGGTTGTTGAAAAAACATAGTTTGTTGCCAGGAAAACAGCAAAAATTTTAGCTCAACAGTTATTATATGAATCATCAATATTAAGTTTAGCAATGTTCATTATGTAAAAAGATTTATGGATGTTTATAAATGCATCCTAAAGTGAACTGCTATTTTTTAACTATAATAAATTATTGAAATTCTATGACAATCTGATGAAAAATGCATTACATATATTTGCAATAAGTTAGTGTACTGGGTGACACTAACAAAAAATGTTGTTCCTAAGAAAAATTCTATAACTGCTACAATAAAAAGGTAAGATTGTCACAGACTGCAAAACAGAGATAGATATAGTAGTCAGCTTTAACAGGCAGCACTCTTTAAAGCAAAGTGAACTGCCTTTGGAATGTTCACAGTATGGTGAAGAAAATGTAATGGGGCTCTGCAATAGAAAAACTACAGACTGCATCTTTCTGCTCCTACGATATGAGTGGATGTAGACAAGTTTTTCATACAGATTTAGCCAGCATTTCAAATAATAAGCATTGTAAATGTGCTACTGTGATAAACTTTCACTTGTTATCAAGGCAGCAAGAATTCTTACTCTGTTGTTGTTCATTTTACTGGCTCCAGCATTTACTGGCTTTTCAACATTTTTCTTTTTTTTTTTTCTTTTGTTACTAGGCTACATAAACAATACTGTTTCACATTGAGAGAGTAGCTTATAATTTATTTTAATGGGAAATATCTGTGAACAGAAATAACAGATTTCACTCTGATATTTTGACAAGTAACATACAAATAAACATTTTAAAAATTAAGAAAATATTAATTTTTTGCCTCTTGTACAGAATCAAAAAGTCACATCTAAGCCTTTTGGCTAATCTCTAAATTGTGATCTTCCAATCACCTCTTTCGAGTCACTGCAAAAATATCAGCTGGTTTTAAGGGGAGCAGTGTTGGGTCAACTGTGAAAACTCTTGGGAAATTCCACAGAATCACAGAATGGGTAAGGTTGGAAGGGATGACAGTGGGTCATCTGGTCCAACCTCCCGGCTCAAGCAGGTTCATCCCAGAGTACATTGCACAGAATTTCATCCAAATGGTTCTTGAGTATCTGCAGTGAGGGAGACTCCACAACCTCTCTGGGCAATCTGTTCCAGTGCTTGGTCACCCACATAGTAAAGAAGTTCTTTCTCATATTCAGGTGGAACTTCCTGTGCATAAGTTTCTACACATTAACTGCTCAAATTTCTTGCATTTAAAAAGTAATGTCATGAAAGCCATCTGAATCCAAGAGACGGTGATCATCCTGTGGTGTGAGCTAACTGTATTAAAGGTGAAGGGTAATTTTGTTGTTTCTTAACATACAAGGTGCTTGTTGGTACTATTTTGGTGAGGAGTTTTGAATAATTGTGTTGTAAAAACATAAAATTTTATAACTGTTTTTTGTAGGTTAAGTCATGAGGCTTACAATGAAGGTGAGAAGAATAAGAAAACCAAAATATTATTGAAGAAAACTTTAAAATATAAGGTGAATATATAACCAGAAACAGCATTTTGAGTTTCACTTAAAAACACAGGATGACTTAGACATTGTACTTGAATGAATCTGGCAAAGAACCTAAAAGTTCTCTGTAATAGTGCTGCAGGACTGTAATACAATGCACCAGGGTAGCTATTTTAGACTTCAGATATTGACCATTATACCATTTACTCAACCTTTATTCATCCTAGAATATACTTAAGCAATACTTAAGCCTGCAGAAAGTCTCAGCTGAGAATCAACAATCACTATAAAGTGCTCTATAAAGCACTATCATAATGTTAGCTTCGCTAATTTATTGGTCAGTAAATTCTTTCAAGGAGGAGTCCCCCATAAAGCCCATTATTCCACTGTACAGAGAAAATGACAGTGATCCTTTTCTTGCAAATATAAAGGAATCTAGTTTACATTGTTTATTTAGATGAAAAATCAAGGCTGAAATAAATCAACACAAATCGATAGTATAGCAAAAGAAAGACAAGGTAGGCCAACTTCCCACACAGAGCTATATGAGCCTTTATCTTCCAGGAGACACCATCAATGTCATTACAAGCCAATTCTTTTCTCTTTGGCATGGCAGCAGGTATCTTCACCCCATCCTTTCACTGGAGGAAAGATGTGACTTAGAATATCTAGTAGATTTAGCAAGGACCAGTTCATCCTACTATGTCTCTAATTCTTTAAGTGTTCCAGAAGATTTTAACTTCACCTTTGTCCTGAATCCAAAACTCCAGTCCTTCTGTGGATCATAATCCTTTCATATATATTTTGTTGTGCATAAATCCACTATTGACCAATAGACCCAAAAAACTATGCAACATATGAACATACATTTGTTGTTGATTATGAAAGCTCACTTGCTGCTATTTGAGGGAAATCTATGCAGAGATATCTAACATCTTCTTATTTCAGTGAAATTGCCCAAATCAAGGAGTTGAATAGCACCTATTCATGAATTTCTTGTTTAATTTCACAACCACATTTTAAATTAAAGTCACAATCAAGATTTTTTTAACAATATAAAGTATTTTTCCCATTATTTTCTTTGCTTAAAAATTAGAAATAAAGTTTTTGCGAAAAAATAAATTGACATAGTGCCAAAAAGTGAGGATAAATTTTCTATTCTTTACTTTTCAAAATGTCCTGTTTCTGTGGTTTGTCTCACAGAATTTGGATAACAGTCTCTTATAAATAATCTTCAAAAATAACCCAGCAGTTTCTAAACCTCCCACTCCTAGGAATTTTGGAGAGATTTATATAATAATACTGATTGGGACAATTTGCAAGTGTGCTAGAAGCATTTCTGCTGATAAAGATGCCTTTGATCTGTAAGAAAGACAGACCTTGTTAAAGTAGACAAACTTTTAGGTATCTTCCATCTAGGTCTGATGAAAGAATTAATCAATACCTCCCTGAGATGTTAAATTACTGAAAATCTGAAAGACACTGCACTTAATATCTGTTGTGCTTCTTCTGAAAAAGAAGAAACTTAGGGAGAAGTTGCAAATGGAAGGGTTGTTACTATAGTTGATGAAACTAGATGAGTGACTTTTGGAAAGCTCAGAGAAAATCAGAGACTCCAGATTGAATAGAACTTAGAGGAAACAGAGCTGTTTGGATCACAAACTGTCTGCATGATTTTGATTCTGGGACAAAGTAAATACACTGTTTCCTGTTTTTTGTTCTTACTACACTCTTACTATATTCCTACTTCTTACTAAAATAACAATGCTAAACAAAACACAGCAATAAGGATCCAAGTAATGGCAAAGTTCACAAACACAAGAACAAGAAATCAGCAACTGCAGGTACTTATTTTTTTAAGATTATCAGAACATGAAAGACATAATCTTAACTAAAAACTAGATCACTCAGGTTTGTCAACAAGGGATTAGGGTGTTTTATTGGAAGATCTAGGAAACACCATGGAAAAGAAGTATGTAAAAATATGACTTGAAAGAAAATGTAAGGGCCAATGAGCTTATTGCCTTACTTAAAAAACAACAACAAAAAAAAATAAAAAGGGATAATTAGAGAAAACAAATAGATAGGTAAACAGTAATTGTCACTGGTCTTGCCTTACCAGTTTCCAGTAATCCTGAGCTTGTTCTCATACAAGTGACAAATCATGGAGTTTCTCTGTGATGTTGGCATGATGGAAAATAGAACTCATGAGACAACCTGTTATGCAAACAGTGATCTAAACAGAGACCTGTGTACTGAATAGCATAAGAAAGAAAATGAAGGTAAGATAAATCCAATGGGTTCTTTTAAGAATTTATACTTACGGTTCTACAACATGAATTTCCACAGTGAAGCTCAGGTTCCATGAAGTTTTTCTAAAAAGTAAGATTTTAATTTCTACCTTTCCATGAATTCTCTATTCAGTGGGCTATAAAGGATTTAGTTAATGAATTATCTATGTAATAGAATATTAAGTAATGTCTAAGTAATGGAGATATAACATGGGTATTTGGGATGCCAAAACCCAAATGACTGTCACTTATCAATTAATAAATCTTGAAGAGTGTGGATGCACTGGTTTTGTTTAAACCACAACAGTGGAGGATGGTGTGTCAAATCTTCAAGTAAGTAATGTACAATAAAGTTTGAAGACAGTTTTTCGTATACCATTTAAATGTATAGTAGCTGGATAGAGTTAGTAGTTTAGAACAGGTCTTTCTGTGGTGATGGAGTTCAATGATTTCAGAACCTTCAGAAGCATCATCATGACAAAATCAAGTTTTCCAGTGTGTCAAAACAGAAAAAAAATATTTTATCAGCAGCACTTTGTAATTTTTTTTCTTGCTGAGTCTCTTTCTTCTTACTGTCTTGATTTGATTTGCAGTCTTAAATTGGCTTTCCAATAAGCTCAGATATTATGTTAACCTCTAAATTTTATTATCTTTTTTTCAGCTTAATTAGTGTTAATACATCATGTGCAACCCTCACCCCCCAGCAGAGGGATTCATGCTAGAAAAACTAGAGGTGTTAAATAATTCCAAATTTTCCATCTGATTTCGTATTCAAACTTTCTACATAAAATGAGTGCTGTATCCTATCAACTAGGTAGTTCAAAGATCTTCTGACAAATAATTAAATGCATCTTTAAATAATGTCTCAGTCTGAGGAGAAGACTGGAATGTTTGCTAAAGAGGATGAGTTATGAGATAGACCAAAGTTCTCTCTCTCAGCAGTTGTAAATTCAAAACTCAGGGGCTTTAATTGAGGAAGTGTGGAAAAAAACAGAAGAAATAACATCCCTTTATGAAAAGATATATGTATGTTGGTAAAAACAGTAACAGAACACACAAAAAAAAAGGTCTGACTGAATACTTTTCTGTCCTTTGGCGCAGTCCTAACCATGGCCTGCAGGGGGTGCTGTTGGGCTCTGGCAGTCACCACACGGGGAGAGGGGTCCGGGGGGGGCTGTCCCGGACCGCGGGAGAAGCCAAGAAGGAAATAGGGGACCCCTCCCTCAGTGGGAGGAAAAAGGGAAGGGAAGCACTTCTCTCCCACAGGACTCACTGTTGTCCCAGGTGACGGTGTCTCAAAACTCCTCCCTTCTCTCCCATGGGCATGCAACTCTCCGATCAAACACAGCCGATCCGGGGAGCGGGACAGCCAGGCAAGTCGAAGCCAGCAGTCTGAGATGACCAGGATGAGAAGCCAAAAAAAACCCAGACTCCCAGTCCCTCTCCCGAAATGCCTGCATTCAGACCCCCATCTCCCTCCGAGAGCCAACTCCACCGTCTGCCCTGTCCTGTGTGAAGGTGGCCAGCAACTCCAAAATCTCTGATGGGCCATTAGCGAGGAATGCAGTCTGGCGAGCTACCTTGCTTCCCCCTTCCCTATTCGAAACTCTGTTTCTCTTACAGGGAAAGAAAAATTCCTCTCTCAGATTTATAACCTATAACAAATAATTAAATACATCTTCAATTGTAACATTAGCTTATATTTCTGAAGGAGGCTTAGCACATTATCTACTTATAAAATCATTCTTTGAGTGGCTGATTTATTACCAATGATAGGATGGGATTCACAGGAAAGGAAAAAGTCGTGAGACCTGTAAGAAAGGTAAGAAAGGCAGGACTGTAGTTAGATACGAGGAGCTTGATGCAGTAAAAAAGCAGGAAGTCATCAAAGGTCTGAAAATCAGCTGTTAGCAAACTGGTTACAGTACTGTGAACTTCCTGGAGTCTTAAAAACGGGGCCCTTAATGACGGTTTGTAGTTTGGAGCTTTTGTTCTTTACTAATGATCCCTTCAAGTTCTCATGACCTGATTCATGACACTGAGACGAGCAACAGAACTGAAGAAAGACCTTTCATAATACTCCTAGGTAGGGAGTTTTGATTTGCCACAAGGTAAGGTCAGCAATGAGAAATAACAGTACTTTGGAATGAGAAGAAACATACATGGAAGGCAGAAAATGGGAGACAACTGAAGTTTTTACAGTGGGGAGCAGTGTCTTCTTTAGAGGAAGATATAGTCAGAATTTCAAAATCTTAGATAATTTGAATAAGAAGATAGAGTTATACATGAGAATTTAGTTCCTCCCAACACTAACAGTTGTGGTTGTTTTTACAGAAAGAAAGAATAAAAAATTGCAGCCATCTGTCTTATGGGGCTAATAATAAAATAGAAAGTTATTCAGATCTAGTCAGGCTGTTCAAACCCAGACTTTATCTGTCTTTGAAAGAAAGAATGGATATTTTATAACTGCTCTGTGTATTATGTAAAATCAGTGTCAACATCCTTGTACACTGCCCCTCTATATGTGTCGAAAAGATGTGAAGACCTGAATGGCAAAAGTTATGCCTAAATATGATTTATGTGGGTCAGGGTTAAAACAAATTGTATGCCAAATTTTATACTGACTTACAGTACTTTGAGTGTTAAAGGCTCAATGGGATCTAAATCTATACATTACTTTTAGAGACATTCTCAAGTATTGCTTTGCTTCTGAAGACATGCCAAGCCTTTACTCAGACCCTCCAAGGCAGGTGTGCAGGGTCTTATGCTCTAGGCATTAGAAAAACTGAAATTTTTTTGCTATGGCTACACATCTTTCATTAAAAAAAAAAATTATGAATGTTGCTAATTTTAGCACTTCATAGGAGAGTAACTTGCTCTCTGCAATTAATAACATACCTTGCTTCACATATGTGAATTTGAAAGCAGGTTGGAAGTTTCTGTGGTTAAGCCTTTTCTGCCAGTGAGCAGTAGCCAATAGTTTGGTGTCTAACATGTTTAGTTACAAATAGTCAAAATACATTCCATCTGTCATACCAAGTTTTTACCAATACAAACCACCCTCATTTAACAAGCAAGTTTTAAGTTCTTTCTGATTTTGTTTTTACAACCAAATGCAACTTCATTACTTCATTCCTATTTTACTCATAGTTAGCATAATGAGTGCTAATTCTTCAGACACATACATTTCAGGCAGTCACATGTGTCCTTCTGGAAACCTGTGTTTAGTCATCAGGCTGTAACGATGTTCCTCATTACTATGTTTGAAAGAGCACAGGATTTATATTTATCCCAACCTCATGAATGAATTCCTTACATATAATACAGAAAAAAAAAGGCTTTAATCCTTTCCTGTCCAATGAAGAATTTATGTACTTTACTGCTCAAAATTCTTCAAACAAGGCTTTTTATTAATCGTGACTTCATAAAATAAAATAAAATAAAATAGCAAATATATGGGCCAGTACTGGGATGTCAGTAACCTGAAATTATTGCTTTCCTTTTGAAAAGCCAGTCAACATAAGTCTTCAATAGCTGGAGGCAAAGATGCTATATCATAACATTGTTCTAGAGGCCTCTTGATTCTAATACTGACTCTACTGAAAGAAAGGAGGAGGAAGGGAAGGGAGGAAGCCTAATGGCTTTTTTAAAAAGGAAGAACAGAACAATAAACATAGTGTTTTAAGGCAGATGGAAAATTGAAATACATCTTACTTATCTACTAATAGGGGTAATTTTATAATCAGTTCTTAATCTTAAATGTTTGGGGGTTTTAATTTGCTACATAGAATTCATGTCTATATTTACCATAAAAAGAGAAAATACCTCCAGCTTCTTGGCCTCAAAGTGCTCTCTCATGTGTCCCAAATCTGCCAGCAAAACTCTTCCACGGCTGTTGTCTTCTAACATATTTGACACTAATGGTCCAGTCAACTCCTCTTCCAAACAACCTGGTATAAATAAATTAGTAAGCAGTGGGTTCACTTGGAGCTGCAAAAGGACAGTGGTAGAACCCAGGTCTGTCAAGTCGCTGAGGGAGACTTGCCCAAGCAGCTCCCGTGGAATGTTGCAGCGTGACCCTTGCCTACCCTGTGACAAAGTATGCTGGAACCAGCTGGTCAGTCCAGCAGTTAGCTGCTCCTCATATTCAGGAGGGGAAGTGGTCCATCCACTGGGGCCCTGCTGTCATTGGATCCCTTCTGAAAGGTAGAGCTATGGCTTTACCTGCGTATCTGACCTGTCACCCCCTCTCTGCCATCTGCTCATTCAGCCTGACAGCTCGGGAGAGAAGTTTCGGAGAACTGCAAATATAATTATGCGGCAATAGCATGGTCAAGTGACCAGGTTTTGAAATCCTCTCTCTGCAGCAGCGCAAATTCTTCATGTCCTAAAATCAGCACTTAATTGTTATTACATGAGATTTTTTAATATGCCCTTACAGGAAAATTAGCCTGGTCAAATCCTGTCAAGTATGATACTGCCACTTTAAGATAAAATCTGCATTAGGCAAGGTTATCTCTATTTTGAACATCTCATAGTAGATAGCATGTTCAGGTCAGGAACAGCAGCTACATCAGTTCTTAGATCTTTCAATTTAAAAGAACTATTACTTCTACATGCACCAATGTAAAAAAACCAGTCTTGAAAGGAATGCAGTGGAGATTTATAAATCTCTGAGAAGTGTGGCAAGTATTTTAAAGTTCCTATTGCCCTGATATCTCAGTACATGGATGGCAGTTACTTGGTGAAATGGTACTTATTTAACATTTTATGCTTCTGAGTGCTAGTAAAAATAGCAGCCCGTTGTTTCAGAAGATCAACTGTCTGTGATGGTGAGTCAAGGGATGACACATGCCAATCAGCTGAAGTACTGGAGGTGGGATCCTAATTGAGTTGTGCCTAACTGTGCAAGTTGAATCGACAATCAAAAGCCTAAAAATGTATGGACCTTACAGAGTCTGAGAGAGAAAAAAAGTGTCTGGGATGAATTAGTGAAGACAAGTACACCAACCAAAATCAGTGTCAAAGAAGGGGAGGGATGGAACTCCTTCTCTCCCTCTCTCGTTAAAAATCAAATTGTAGATGTGGTGCCTGTGTGATGCTGGGATTTCAGCTGCTGTCCTGATCTCAGTGGCTAAATTGTCTGATTAGAGTGGACAGGGAGGACTGGGACAGAAAGGCAGAAGGAAAGTTGGCTAGTACTTACTAGTAGTTATGCTTCTAAGAGAAATGGGAGCATTTGGGGTAAGGACAAATTCCTTTGTAGTATTTGATAGTTTGAAGAATACAAAAAATAACACAGCTAAAGCTCTTGGTTCTTTGGTACAGACATTTTCTTGTCTCCCTTTTGAAACTGGTAAGGAAAATGTTAAGGTTATCATCTCTAGTAAGGCTGCATATAGAGTCAGGACTAGGACGATATTACTCTAATTGCAGCACTGCAGGCAGAACTGATTAACACAGACTGGGAGAAGCAATTATCCTTGTGAGGAGCAACACCTATTCAGATGGGGGAATTAAACAGAGTAAACATAGTCTAAAAATATACCAAAACTACATTATAGAGCCCACTGAAAGTGCCTGAACCTCATAGCTAGGTCTGTGCTTTAGATTTCTTGAAATATTACTGTATGCCAATGCTCCTGTAGTCACTGCAGGTCCCAACCTGATCTCATATGCTAATGTTGCTGGGAATGATTTGGACATGAAGCAGGTGCCACAAGGATGCAAAACTTATGATTATCTTCCAAAACTGTTATATCTTCCATGTTATGTTATGCAGGAATACATTACACCAATTTTCTAGCTTTACATGAGAAGGACGATGAATGTGATGAATAAAAGAAAACAACACACATGCAATCCTTTCCCATCAAATACAGTTACATTATTCTAGAAATGAAGCTTTTTGGACTCCCCTTTCCAAGCAAGAAATGGTGGCCAAAAGTCCAAAACAGTTCTATGCTTTAGATTTTATTTGTCTCTTTTCTTGCTACTATACTGGGAAAAAAGGAATAAATTATGAATGTAATATTTAACCAGGAATAGGATTATTTAAAAATAAAAAGTTCAAAATTATTTAAATTAAAAGTTGAGTTCCCTTTAAAAAATAAATTCTAGGCATTTCTTTCCACTTCGATCAATCTTAACAGACAAAAAGAATAAGTACGAAAGGAAAATAATCCTGAAGTACCTCAAAGGTTCCTACAGAATTTCAACCCTTTGGTGAAAATTTTGTATTAACAACTTGAATATATTCAAATTAAGACTCAATAAAAATATGTATATTTTGAGAACATCGTATGGTTGCTTCCAAACTAAAATTTGTTGTGCAGGTTTTAGCCATACACTTGAAAATACTTGGAAACACGATTTCATTACATATTTAGGCAGACCCAATAAATTCAGGAATGTGTTTGTGTATCTTTTTTTGCTAGAGAAATGTTAGCTTTAGTAAAGGCAAACAGTTTTTCCCTGCAAAATCATTAACCAGAGCTTAAATTCTCAGCTCAGACTATCTGTTTCTCAAGTAAAAGAGGTAACACCCTACAAAAGAAGTAAATGAGAAAAGGGCCTGCAAATCAAAGTTGCTGCTCTTCATCTTGTGTGTGGGAGGACTGCCAAGTGAATGCAATTCACCAGTCCATTTGCATCAGCCTGGCTTATATATCCGCTGAGGGAGGCAGGAGTTTGGCAAGCTGTGTCAGCAGGTTACCTTGCCATTGTGAAAAAGCAAAGCAACAGCATGCTGGGCATAATGAGACAAATGTTGTACATTCAGCTCTCCAAAGTCTTTTCTTGCTAAAAGAGAAGTATGGCCTGCATTAACAATTTGGATATGCCTCTCGTTTACATGGCCTCATCAACTGTGTTTTCCTCATTGAGGTATTAAAGGTGCATTTATGAATAGCATGTCAGACCTATGAAACAACCAGAGTCTTATTTCTTGCATATTATATGTTACAGAAAAGAACATGTTAGGAGTATGAGTGAACACTGTCTGTGATTCATACTATGACTGAAGCAAAAGTGTCTTAGTTTACATAATGGAGATCAGCTATACCTTGGTGCAGATTTCACACAGTAAGTGTGAAGAGGCCAGGAAACAGAAGTGACATGGAGTCAGAGGTGAACGACAGAGAAAATATTTGCTTCTACAAAACAAACTGTTCCACATCAAAAGGCAACACTTGAGCAGGAACAAAAAAGGAAATGATGAATCCTACAAACTTATAGGAGTTTGTGAGCCATCTCCTGCAAAACCTGGAGCTGCCCTTGAGAGTTACTATAGATAGAAAAGCTGTGGCAAAAGAGCAGCCTGAAGAGTGCCTCATAGAAGCAGCCACAGGTATCCAGTGAAAAGGAGGTACATTTAGTCCGAGCAGCCTGCTGTTTCTGCTGCCACCCCTTATGAGGAGAGTTGGTATGGTGCACAGAAGTACCTGGCAAGGCCAGAGAGAAGGAACAGGAAAGCAGTGGACAGAGTGTAGACCTAGTGTTATGCTACAGGTCTGGTTCAGTGAAACAACCTGATCCCTCTCCCTTCTTACAGATTCAGGCTCTTCTTTTCCACTGGCAAACTGACAGTTGCTGCCATGTTCCTGAAGGAAAATGACAGCAACCTCAATATTTTATTTAGCTGACACAATGGATTCACACGTACGTACTGATGTCGTATCATTAGCACTGGTTTCTCCACCACCTGTAAGTGGTCTTATGTCCCTTCCTCTGCTAGAGTTGATAGAGTAGCCTTAAGGCTGATCTAAATTACTGTTCTCCAGAGTTGTCATGGTAACAGGAACTGGCTGAGCAACCCAGGCATTTTATCTTTTCCTTGAACATATTCTGAACGCTACATTCGGAACAGTGATTGCAGCTGTGCCATTCCCACAGGCTTCCTTTCTCTCATAGAGCATGTTCAGGTGCCCAGCTAAATCAGACTCCTGCCTGCATTACAGCATGTGAGTGGCAGATCTCTGCCAAAACAGTTTCCAGAATCTGCTTCATAATTTTAGTGGTCAGAACTATAATTCCATACTTGATATATAGATAGGAATGTTATATTTCAAAATACGCCTCCACCGCAACTTGCTAAACAACCTGTGGAATTTTTGAAAATACACTCTCATAAAAATTCAACTTGTGTCAAAAGACTCTTTTGTGGTGTTTACCTTCCAGAAGTATTCAAATGAATCACTCACTATAAAAGTGTTTTAAAAACTGGTGAAAAATAAGTAATGGGTGAGGAAAGGAAACCTTCTTACAATAATAATAAAAAAATAATCTGTTCAGCAACCTTATTTCTGTAACCTCCTGTTCCTTCCATGGAGACATTCTTTGCATGAACTTTAATGTTTATTAATATTGTGCAATGTATGTGTTCGGTTGGAATTTGACTGCCCTGAAGAAGGTAAGGTATTTGGAGAATAAGGAAAGATGAGCATGGTTATCCTGGTTATTTAGCTAGTGGGTTGTGATATTTGAATGGTGCTGAATTTGACAAAGAGAGAACACAGAGCTTTGTGCCTTGGCCAGCAGATACTTCTCAAAGAGAAAGGAGCTGCCCATGGCTTTGCTTTAGATTCTGCATGCTGAAGGTCAGAAGGCATGTTTTCTGTAAGAACTATGTGGATGAGGTTTTGCTGTTCATAGAAAAACTGTCCTGGATTAGCCTTTAGAGCCTGGATGGATTAGTAGAGAATGGGCTTAATTTTGGCCGTTTAACAGATCACTGAAATGCATGGCAGAGACTTGAATGGCATATGAATGCCAGCTAATGGAGTATTGTCTAGGCAGCTCTACTCCACATTCAGATCTATGATTAAGATATTTGCTGCCTGAAGTGGATCAGTGGAGAAGAGCCACAGATGATGCTGCCCAATTTACCATTTTTAAAGTGTCAGAGAGCTGTAGCTTGTTATAACAGGCTGTCCAGCTCACTTTTGCATAGAATACCTAATTCATAGAGAATTCTCCTATATCATGGAGGAATAGGTTTGGCCAAGCTCTTAACTCTAGAATTTGATTCCATTATTGCATGCAGTGTTTGTAATATTGGTTATTTCTTCCCATTCAGCTAACGGGTTTCGGCTCTACATTCAAGGATTTGAGTATGTGAATCTTTGCAAATAATTAGAAATTATCTCAGAAAATGACTTAACAGGTTATTTTGCTCCTTCATACTAATAGTAATATAGCCTTTGGTTACTGTTCCAGGAATAGGTTTGTTTCAGAAAGGCTCTTCTGTCAATACATCCTCATATCACGGCTGCTGCAAAAACCAATATAGTCGTAAAGATTCTCAGGAAAAAAAGAAAGAATATTAACAGTCTTTATATTACTGGAGCATTAAGAATCATAGTCAAATATTTTCTGCACTCAAAACAAACTCCGAATACCCAGAAAACATCTGGAATCAGAGCACTGAACAAGTTAACTTAGCTAGGGAGAGCAAAGAGCAATGATAGAGCATGTTTACAGTTAGGGATATAAACTTTGTCATTCTCATTCCACTGTATTAAATATCTGAAAATATTTTAAAATTGCACATCGAGAATTGTCTGTAGAGAATGGCAATGAATATTCTCCAAGGGCAAAAAAAAGAAAATATCCTGCTCCCTGAAGAAAACTGTTGCACCAAAATGCAAGTTAACGATTTTATGTGTATAGCCCTTCTGGACAGAGAAGGAGGAAGAGGAATCACACAAACATGCTTCTCAGCATCTAATCTCATAAATGTGGTAGCTGGAAGGAAAAATGTCATTACTAACACTTACTTTCCATCAGAAAGCTCCCTCTCATAACTAAGCACAACAGCCCTTTATTTTTGTGTGCACAAGAAACAGTATTGTCAGACTTCTGCTATGCAGAAAGTTTTAGCAGTGTAGTTTGCTTTTATTGTTTTGTGGGTTGGGAGGCTGGTTTGATTAGTTGCATAGCAATTATTAAATGACAAAATCACGTCTTCTGAGGTTTGGGGTTTTTTCATAACAAAATAAAGAATAATTTTCACTAAAAGCCAACTTTTAAGTAGCTTACTTATAGATGGAAATGTAAATTCTAATTGCTACATCCATCTAAAAGCTGTCCATTTTCTATCTAGTCCTTTAATAAAGAAAATGAAAGTTATTTATTGATCATTTTATGACTGCCATTTTCTTGTAATTTGAGACATCCAGGCTTTCTAATATAGCAGCCTACAATGTAAAAAAAAATCTTTGATAAAGTGACATAGAAAACATGTCTTGTCACAGTCTCTTGGGAACTTACTTGAAGATTCTTCAGAGACTAGAATTTCCAAGACAGTACACAGCAGGAGCAGGAATCTTTTGGGGTTTTTCTGCTCAGGAAAGGATACACTCCAGGTACTCATTCCGCATGCAACAAACAACTGCTCATATAGATACATATACGTAAATATATATATATACACACACACACACATATATACATGCATGTATAGAAATGTATATATATTTCCATATGTGTATGTAAATGCATATATATCAGGTTCTAATTTGTCTTTATCCAAACTAAATTAAATAGGATGGAAATTTCTGAGCTCCTTTATGCCTCTTTTATGCATATGCAGTTCTCATTCAGATACTTAGAGAAGTGAAACACTTTGCAATATAGCAGCCTGAAAGAGTTTCTGCAAACTACATTCTTGATCCTTGCAAGTTTAAGACACAAAAGCTTTAATTGCAAGATTCTAACATTAAAGAGATTAAATGAATCTGTGTTCTTTTCCGTGTAATTACAGTTAATTTTTTGAAGTGTAACTATTTAGCATGTAAAGCTCTTCTTATTCCAAATGCATTTTTTGGGTTATTTGACATCTAAGAAATCTTTAGCTCTCCACTTGAGATACACAGACCACAGGGAGCAAGGCCTGACACCTCCTCAGGTGAGGTGACAGCTCCCAGAGATATGTACATTTGTCTGATATTCCATCATCTTCTTTTCAAACTCTTTTTTTTTTTTTGTGATTGTCTTGAATTAAAAGAGACAAGGTGTTGGTGTAGCAGCCTGTTAGCAGAGATTTTCCTACTTACCTGTTTCGATGCTTTGTTTAGGTACTGACTCTCATGGCTACTGCATAATCCTGTTCCTCCTCTGACTTGGAAACAAAGGTAAGTGCACCTGAAAGCTGGTTATGGTAGCCTCCAATTAGTGACTTACTTTTTGGTTTAATTATTTTCTACTCACAATTATGCTGTGTATGAGATGTAAACAATGGAAAAGGTTAAGCAATAAGTGAAATAGCTGTTAGAGTAATTTGTTTTCCTGTTCCTCCCTGAGAAACCATTAAGGTTGGTGTAAGAAGATTTTAGTCTGATCTCAGTATGCTTTGACACCTGTTTTGACTGTAGTATCTTGAACATGTGGGTTCCATTTCCAAGCTTGGTACTCCACCTCCACTACTATAAAGGCAGTATATTGACCAGTGAATAGTTGTACAAAAACTGGAGATATTGACTTTCTGCATGGTCAGGATGACCAGGATGATAAAGTGTTTAGATCATACTGGAGACATGTTCAGATACTAGATCCCAGTGTAGACCAAAAAGACAGAGAAGGGTCTCACTAATACTATGTTTGTTTCTCTGAACTGGTGTTTCTTCTTATTCCCTGTTCTTTATTCCCACAAATTCCAGATTAGATTTTGAGAAACTTTTCTAAAATAAGGTAAAAAAAATACAAAAATATTCTCTGTCAACTCAGCATTGAACATCCAATGCTTCCCAAACTTTTAAAGATTCAATTTGTTGGTTCATTGACTGGCTCATAAGACGATGTAAAAGGGAGGGGTAGTGTTTTTCCCTAAAGCAGCTTTCTATTGTTTTCTAAAGGATTCTGTAGCCAGGGACTATAGTGACAACTATAGTCCACAGGGAAAAATATAGCAGGATTTTCAGGCTGGTTTCTGAAACCTCTCTTATAGTAACACTACCTGACATCTCCAACTCTGCTGACTCTTTAACACAGAGAATATGCAATTTCCTGCAAATTTACTGGTAGCTTTGCAGACTGGAAGTGTAGCTAGGCACGGGTACTGATGTGTTGTTTCAAGCAGGGTTTTCTTCTGAGGATTTATTTATTGGATTCAGTTTCAAGATACAGAGGAAAATTCAATAAAGTGATAGTTCTGCTTCCATAGAAATCAAAAGAATTTAGTGCTACTCATTGTTTGATCAAAATCAAATCTCAGAATTTGAATTTTGCCTAAAATCATTTTCTTTCTAACATATTTCAGTTTAAGGACTGGAATAAGAGTTAACCAAAGCTACAGCTTCCTGTACTTCCAAATCTTCAGAAATGCTCAGGTCATATCAGTCCCCGAGAAGTTCAGTGCACAAATACAGACAGAGCTCTTTAACAAATAATACCCTTTATCCAGCTGAGCTGAACCGAGCTATCAATCACCCAGGAAGCCTGATACAGCTGTTCATTGCCCAGAAATATTAAGGGCCAGAAAAGAACATCTTTATCCTGCAGGAGTAGAACACCTACTTTTAAAAAGCATGGCTTTCCAACTCTCTCCCCTTACCATGCCAAATTTCTGTAACTGTTTGGGCAGGAGTAACATGGACCCAACAAGTACATTATGAGGCTGGAAAGGAGGAATAAAGACTGTCACCTTCAAAAAGTAGTGAGACTGTAAGTGGAATAGCAATCAACAAGGGTAATACAATATCTCTGAAGTAGATGTTTGGATAATGGCTTGGGAGTTGGCACTGCATAGAGGTAAATGTTAAAATACAAACAATAGAATGAGATTTCTTGATGAGCCTTCTGGGTACACTGGAGGTATGGAAACTAAGTCCACTGGTGTCTTAAACATCAAAGCTCAAATACTTTAAATGATCAGGAGCCTAAATTAGTTATTTTTATTACCATATTTTAATTCATAATAATCGTAATACTATTTGCATACAGAATATCAAAAGAAATAGGCCATCGTAAATCAACACGTATACTTTTTAATTGGCAAAATTCTTTTTGAACTGTGAACTTAAAAATGCAAGTGGAGCTATTTTTTAGATTATGCATTTTCTTATTTACTTATTTCTAGAATGGAAAAACTCTAGGGTCACTATTTTAAGCAATAATTTCTACCAGGTTGTGAATTGACTTGGATTGCAAAGTCACCTTGAAAAGCTCATATTTCTTTGCACAAAAAGAAATAAGGAATTAAATACTCTGGAAAAATAGTGCTTTCAGTAATTCTTCTTCAATATGGCTATTAGAAAACTCTGGAGTTTTTATATGCTGTTATGTGCCGGTACCCTTCCTCTCCCCAGCCTCTTCCAAACATTAGAATATTATGGATGAACTGGGTAGAATTCCCCTGTCTAAACGGGAGATGTCTCAATGTCTAGAGAACCTAAGCAGGGCTGGCAAATATAATATAGCAGATGCAGACTTTGGCAGCATTAGATGTTATTATGATTGTGGCATAGAGAGGATGATGATGCAAAACTTCTGTAACACTTTCCTGAACAGATGGGAAAGTGTCCAGAAGTAACTTCTTTATATGAAATCTCAGGGAGTGGGAGAGGTGACATAGAGAATAAAGGTAAAATTCAGAAAACAAGCATATGTGTATATGTATAAAAAAATGTAAATCAAATGAAATCTTCATGTCACTTGCACTAAGTAGATTAATCATATCTGACTTGATGTATTCAGTCAACACTTAAATCCAAATAATTATTTCTCTGTGTTCAATATAAGGAAATAAATACAACAGTGAAATAGTTTTGGTGTTTTTTAGAATATGACCTAAGAGAATCAGTGTAATATAGCTGTGAAAATTTTAAATCAACAGAATATTTTATACAAAACCCCCCCAACAGATAAACTACTTGGTTTTAAAGAATTCACATTTTAAAAGTTTCCACCTAAATATAAATATTAAAAATTTTTCTGTAGTGCTGGATGCATTTAGGGGATGTAATGCAAAAATAGAGATGAGCATCTAAAGTCTCTTAAACATATATCTCTCTCTGATGTTCTGAGAGGAAATATTGTAATATACTTTTGGTATAATATACCCATATTGACTACTTTGTGTATAAATAAATACACTAAATCAGCACATACTTCTTGTATTTTGAAAATTCGATTTAAAGGTATGTATGTGCTGAATAACTCTCAAAATAAGTTTTTTGAAGGAGCTGGAAGTTAGGATGGAGAGAAGTATAGCAGGCAAAAGAGTAAGAAAGAGCTACTTTTTGCTGAGGGATTTTTGAAAGCATTCATTTTTGAATCCACTTTTCCTGGAGTAATGATAAAACTCTTATGGATTTTGGTGACAAAAAGACAAGTTCCCAGACCTTTTGAAATTTTCTTCCTATCAGTATAAGTCTCTTGCTACTGAAGTGTTGCTTCTGTGACTTCATGCTTAACTGAACAAAAGAAAACGCTATTCTTCTGAGACTGTGAGAGCGGAGGCTGAAGGAGTGAAAGAATAATAACAGAGAAAGAATTAAAGAGCTAGACTTTCTTTTACTGTGCAGCTGAAGCCAATTGAGCAACACATGGAGGAAATACAGAAAGTTTGGTAATAATTTGTGTACTCTGGAAACATATGATTCACATTACATAGTAGTCACTGCCCTCATTATGTGATGGGTCCAAAAGTGTTATTATTAAACAAGAAAAAATATTTCACAGTTTCACAGAGTTGGAAGGGACCCACAAGGATCATCAAGTCCAACTCTTAAGTGAATGGCCCATACAGGGATTGAACCCACAGACTTGATGTTAGTAGTACCATGATCTATGCACAGATAGGCAGAACCTCAGATTCTATTAGTTCTCAGGCTCTAAGAGTTAACATAACGCTGTAGTTGCTGCATTTATACAAAAAAGGTTGAGGTAATTTTTCCCTAAGAATGACGTAGGGGGCTTTGGGATATAAAAATTATCACTCTGCTATTACTTTCATCCTAAAATGAATTTTAACTTGCTAATTTTGAATATATTGTAGTGAAAAATGCAATTTTAAAATAAGGTCTTCTTACAGAATAAGGAAATTTGGCCAGGAAATCATAAGACAGACACAGATAACCAAATCCATTTTCAGGGTGATGGAGATCCGCTGGACAATATTGCTGCACAAGGCTACAATAGTTTAGAGATCTCTTCATTGGACAGCTACTCCCATTAGATCATGACAAAACAGTCAGTGACCTTAATGACTAATGGTTAGACCAATCAGTAATAATCAATTTCTAGTTTACTTTTCCATACTAGCACTGGGAAATTGTACGAGAAAAAAATGGCCTGTTGATGCATTTTATAGTGCTCTTTTGCAAAAAAAGTCTCTTAATTTAGCTTTTAGGAAGAATATAGTTTTGTTGCCAAAAGGAAAAAACAAAACAAAACAAAACAAAAAAAAACCCAAACCCAAATCAGCTATTACTTGTGTTTACTTCTGTTTATTTCCTGCTTAAATGTTACAGGAAATGTCTTTTAAATGTCTGAAAATTTTCATTTTTGATGTTGCTTTTTATAAAAGATCGTATTTAAATGATCAAGTTGATTGGTAACAAAGGGGAAATCATGCCTGACAAATGTGGTGGGGGGCCATCTGTGACAGGGTTACAGCATTGGTGGATAGGGGCAGGGCAACTGACTTTGTCTGCTTGGATTTATGCACAACTTTTTACACTGTCCCACATGACATCCTTGCCTCCAAACTGGAGAGACATGGATTTGATGGATGGACCACTCAGCAGATAAAGGACTGGCTGGATGGTTGCATGCAAAGAGTTGAGATCAGTGTCTGATTGTCCATGTGGAGGCCAGTGACAAGTGGTGTCTCTCAAAGGTCGGTACTGGGGCCAATACTGACACACTGCAGGGTGGGATGCCATCCAGAGGGGCCCTGACAGGCTTGAGAGGTGGACCTGTGAGAACCTCATGAAGTTCAACAAAGCAACTGCAAGGTCCTGCACATGGGTTGTGTCAATCCCAGACACACCTACAGGTTGGGCAGGGAAGTGATGGAGAGAAGTCCTGTGGAGAAGGACTTGGGGGGGGGTGATGATGGTTGGTGAAGAACTCAACATGAGCTGGCAGTGTGTGGTCACAGCCCAGAAAGCCAATCCAGTCCTGGGCTACATCAACAGCATGGGGAGCAGGTCAAAACGGGATATTCCCCCTCTAGTCTGCTCTTGTGAAATCCCACCTGGGCTACTGAGTACAGTTCTGGTGCCCTCAACATAAGAGGGACATGGAAACTGTTGGAGCAAGTCCAGAGAAGGGCCGCAAAGTTGATAAGAAGACTGGAGCACCTCCGCTACAAAGACAGACTGAGAAAGGTTGGTCTGTTCAGCCTGGAGAAGAGAACTATGGAGATCTCATAGCAACCTTCCAATATCTGAAGGAGCCCTAAAGGGAATTTGGATAGGGACTCTTCATCAGGAACTGTAGTGATAGGAGAAGGAGTAGTGGATATAAATTGGAAGAGGGGAAACTTAGGTTAGATATTAGGAAGAAACTTTTTACTGTGAGTGTGGTTAGACACTGAAACAGTTTGCCCAGGAAGGTTGTGCAAGCCTGTCATGGTTTGAGATGGCCCCAAAATCCAATTCCCTAGCTCCATCCCCCCTCCCACATCTCAACCTAATGTGAGATGGGTTTTTCCAGACAAAACACACACCAGACTCAAAGTGGGGGAAAGGGAATATATTACAATGACTATACAAATAAATACCATATCACTTTATACACATGATCACAACTATCTCTACCATAACATATGTATTTACAGTGGATCAGATCTCTTCTCCCCTCCAAGTAAAAGTCCAGGAGGGAAAGAAGGACAGATCCCTTCCAGTCCTGAACAGCAGCATCTTCTGAGGCAGCAGTCTGTCTGTCTTCTCCACATGCAGCAGCTGATAGCTGGATTTCTGCCAGCATCCACGAGGGAGGTATCCAAGCCTCTCTCGGCCCCATCGCCTCCAACCGAGGGGTCTTCCGTGGGCTTCGTAATCCCAGACAAGGTCGTATCACCACGTCATATCACGAAGACACAGGGGGGTCTTCGTGACGGTCTGGTATCTCCAGGAGACTCAGCTCCTTACAGGGCCTCTGTGCCCTGTCTCTCAGGCTGCCACCGTGGCAGCAGTGCAAGGGGGGGGGAGCCAAGGTCAACTCCCCTCGCATTCCTCTGGCCGTCCCGGTCCAACTCCAGGACGCTCTGAGCTTCTCATCTCCTCTCTCTCTCTGGTGCTGCATGTCTAAAACTCTTCTCCTAAATAGGAGTCCATGTCCCTCTTCTCCAAGAGGGGTCTCAAGGGAGTTTTAGGGGATCTGGTACAGTCTTACCCCCAGAACTCTGTCTCTCAGACTGCTGGCTCTCTTTCTCCTCGGCTCTTTTTCCAGGAGTCTTCTCTCTGCGGTGCTGCATGTTGCTTCTGTTGCTCCTTCAGTTCAGGTGTTATCTCTCCTGGCTCTCTGCCACCGTTTTCTCTGGTCAGTCCCGGCTGCTGCTCTGTGCCCATGGAGAAAACATCTCCCGGCATAACTACAGGCACCTAGCCCAGCTTTATGCTGTTCCAGGTCCCCGCAGCCCCCCAGCCAGGGGCTGGGAGGGCCCAGAGGGCCCAAGGGGCTCAGAGCCCCTTCCTCGTGGCTCTACAACATGGCCACCTCTCCTGCAACAATCCAAACTACAACCCATCTCTTCCGGTGAGCTTGTGATATGTTTACATTTCTGCAGGAGCGCCCATTGGACAGAACTCCAAAACTTCCAGGGGTTTCCACCCCTTGGGGTCTACCACTTTTCTAGCCTCTGGGGGAAAACAAGATTCAAACCATGACAAAGCCCCAACCTGTCAGTGTTCAAAGCCAGGTTGTATAAGGCCTTGAGCAACCTAGTCTAGTGGCAGGTGTCCCTGCCCATGGCAGGGGGTGTTGGGATTAGATGATCTTTAAGGTCCCTTCCAATCGTTAACATTCTATAATTCTATGATAAGTTCCTTTGTAATAAACTGTTTCAAAGGAAAGGGTTAGAAGTGGAAGAATGGTGAGGAGGCTGGTAGGTTTGCTCAAGTGACCTTGCATCTGGGAATGCCAAGGCCTGGAGAATAACAGTGTGGAAAACCACATATATTATGCCTTCTGCTGTTAATCCTCTGTTTTGAGAAGTAGAATTTCTGTGTAGAGGTAGCATAAGTGATTTGAGAGACTTGGAGGCACTCTCATGGACATACTTGAGCTCCTTGTTTTGGGAGAGAGAAGATCAAAGTTCAGAGATCATAAAAAGCACAGAGGAGATCACAGCATGTGTGAGACACTAGATTTGAATCTCATGGAGAATTATCTAATTATTGGGTTGGAACCAACTCAAGTGTGTGTGGGAGAGTAGGGATAAGTCAAATCTCATGGAGGTGAGGTAATGATGTATCCCACCCACATGGCAGTCCCTGCAGCCTCACTGGGTGAGGCATCACTTGTCAGTCAAAGGCAGCCTGGCAGCACTGCTCCACATCATGCCCCCTGTAGCCCCTAATCCAGCCTTAGATTGGCTGGTACACTGGGAATACTGCCCCTCACCCCACTCCAGAGCCCCAGAAGGGGCAGTGGGCCAGAAGTCCCATCTGGGAAAGGGTAGCTACAGTACTTAAATTTAATTAAGAGCTGGAAAAAAATACGAACTTGGACATTTTGTCTTTGCTGAAGTGTTGTTTCCCAATATCACCTCCACTCATTTTGATACCTTTCATAAAAAGTCTTATTTTAGCAGGGCAGAGTATCATTTTCCAGATTCTTAGTGTCACATAAAAGGAGTATGCTAAAATGGATGGGAAATTCCAGTTGAAGTGACTTTTTTGTTTTTTGAAGTCATATCTGCAGGGTCACTTTATTTCTGGAAATGCCATTTTCAAAGTGAACAGGACTGTCCAAAGTATATGCAGTGAATAATCTAGAAACCTGCTCATTCTCATCCAGCAAACTGATCCTTACGAAGGCAGACTGTAAGAGAATTCAGGCCAGAATCCAGCTTTTATTGGATGATTTTTATGGATGATTTCAAGATGAACATGCAACATATTCAGCATATCCTACAGTGATTTAAATGTTTTTGATATTGCTATTCCCATTTCAGTGAACAGAGTGATTAAATACTACAAGGGAATTAGAACAACCTTTTTTTCCTTTCTTTTTTTCCTTCTTTCTTTTTTTCCTTCTTTCTTTTTTTCTTTCTTTCTTTTTTTCTATAATTAATAACCAATATGACATAATAAACATGCAGACTACTTCTTTTGAAGATGCTCCCAAGTGATGTGGGACCCCTAAGGATCAGTGAAGTTTTAACCAAGTAAGAAAGGAAGTCTGTGGGACTCCTGGCAGATTCCCTTGGTACACAAGGAGATCAACCTCACGTTAGAATGACAGAACAGTGATGCTTTCTGCTTTTGTTCAATATACAGACTTGTTCATTTGTGACTGCTGACTGATCATTAAACCTCCCATGGTAGTGATTCTTTGCTCTGGAGATTCTTCTGTGTCACCCCACTTGCAGCTCAAAGCAGCTATGGGGAAGCTATCCTAGAGCATGTTCAGACCTCTTACTATGGAGGAGTCAGATGCGTAAAGGGAGGTGACTGCCATGAAAGAAGATTCTTTGTAGTTAAATTGTCTGTTCTACACCTCCAGAGACAGGAAAAGGCACTACTATGTTAAAGTTTCTTTCTCTGTGTGTGTTACTTTTTATTAACTTGAAAAGAAAATGTTTGAAAGAATTCATTCAAGAATTTACTCCTTTAAAGTTAAAGGCAGACCTTAGATTTAAAACATGAGTATACACTAACTTTGAGAGAAGAAAAAATACAGATCAGTCAGCAATCAATAGAAGAGTCTGGCCTTCTGCATTTGAATCCTGTAAGGCACCATTGACAGGGATAGCTCCCAGGTTTGTTTTTAAAGCATCTCCCTCCCTCTGCTCCTTCTTCCTTTGAAGTAAATTTCTTTCTCCTGCCATTACTGCTGTCACTGCTAAATTATATATGCCCCTGTGTTCTAAAAATTCTGCATTAGGCACAGTAGTCAAGTACCATTTTCTTCTGTGGATTGCAGCTGTATGAAACTCAGGTTTTCAAAGTAATTCTGTCTCCTTGAATGCCTCACTACCCTTTTACTGTATATCCTCCAAAAAGAAGGAATATCCTCCACTCAGTGTATTAGAATATGGTAGGCTTGTTGGAGTTCTGTAGTTAGTTCCCAGCATGCCTTCCACAAAAAATCAATCCAATTAATCAAGGTAGAATTACACTGTAAAAATTAGGATTATCTCCTGAAATGCTTAAATCTGCTGGAATATCCAGCTTCTTTTTGGCAGATATAAGGATCTTCATTAGCTGAGGTCCCAGTAATGTGAAACACTGAAAAAAAAATGTGTGCTGAACTGAAAAGGAAGAGTCATGTTACTTGTGCCCAAATATGATCTCAAGGTAACCAGCTAAAGTCCATGATATATCCAGTAAAATTTTGTCTAAATGAGACAGACCCACAGTCTTAGAAATAGAAAAGTATTGGTTTGTTTTGCACCTTTTTTTTCTCTTTTGTTTTGCTTTTTTCCATAGTAGTTCACAACTTAATACAACCAAATAAATACAATGTCTGTTTGTCTATAATCATGTGACAAAATGGCAGAAAACAAGATAAAGGCAATATGTTCCCATCTTCTGCAGAAAGATAATGGGCTTGTACTGACACAAACCAGAACATTTTTTAATAATTCTATTCTAGATTGATGCAGTTTTCCACTTGAAAGTTAAGTAACTAAATCTAAAGGCACTTCACAATGTAAGTTGAATCTGAGATCTGTTAGATGTGGATTACTGTAAATTGGCCAATTCAAAGAGGAGTTCTTTGAAAAGTAGGGTTAAATGAGTAGTGTCAATATCTGTCTATAGATCTGCTACTAAGTACCAAAAAAGCCATTTTGTTGCACAAATCTAGGAATGCACCTTTTTATCAGACCCAAATTACACTAAAGTCAGTAGGATTCTTTGTGTTGCCCTACGTAGGCTCTATATCAGGCCCAAAGTTTAAGAAAAGGGTACACTGAGGACAGACATCAGTGCAAAATGCTCTTACATGGGGTAAAGTGTTGTTTTGAGTGTACAGACTGTATTAGAACCCACCAATACTGGAAAAATGGCTGCAACCTTTTCTGAAATACAGCCCTAGTTTGGCTGAATAAAATGGCCTTTTTCTGCCAACTTCCCAGAGGAATAGAGGTATGTCTGTCTATACTTGCAAACTGTCAGTCACACTGCAATGAGCACAGACATGATGAGTCATTCTTCTTTGAACTCTAATCTCTGCTCATAGTGACAAATAAGCCTCAAAAATCAATCCAGTTCTGACTTCTCAAATCTTTGGTAATTTTTTTTTTTTTTAATATTAAATAATTATACTGTATGCTTAGGATACCAGATTAGGGGATGTCAAATTGTGAGTATAATTAAATGAAATGTCAAACATCCTGGAGTGCACCTGGAATGATCTTATGATCTTGTAATGAAAATGTAAGCTAACTCCCAAAAATTTAGAGCCTTTTTTAGGTTACTTTTCTAGGCTTACATCAGCCTAGTTCTTGCCTTTCATAGGCTATTGCAAAGTGCAAAGAAACACAGTGCATATCTCTTCTACAAATCAGAAGAAGATATATATATTATAAAGTCCTTACCTACAGTAAAAGGATGAATGACTTGGTGTGCAATCCCTTCCCCAAAGGGCTGCTATCTGCCTCCGTTCATTTTATTATTGTCCAAGATATACTAAACAAAAGTATTAGTTATCTTGTTTACTACCCATATACCTATCTAGCTAGGTACTTCCTTTGCCACTAGTTTTGTGGAATAACTAGCTGTTCCACTAGTTTTCTTACTTAGAAGCCTTCCTCCAAAAGAGTAAAAGGAGGTCTGCAAAGATAGAGTTGCCTTCCAGAGTGTGTCAGAGTGAAATGTTTAACAGAAATTTCACATTCTAACAGACTTCCTTCCTTAATATGAGAATAAATGTTTTTTCTGTAACTACCTTGGTCATGGAATCCACCATACTCTACAACAATAATATCCATTTTGGTTTTGGTTATATTTTCAACAAAGTCTTAAAGATCACCGTCAATTTAAATACTTCCCTCCTGAAAAATTTCACTGATAATTTTAAAAGTCACACTGGACAATGCTGTAACAGAAAACATAGTAATCCTAATTAACCTGCAGGCTTGCTACTGTTGTAACTACTTTGGTTGAGGATAAAATTTTACTTAAAAATGGAAATAATTACATGACAGAAAGTGGCACGAGTCCTGCTTTGTGAACAGTTATATCAGGTGAAAAACATTCCTGTAAAAGAATTCCTCCTCTTGTTGCCTTTTCAGTGAGTTTGGTGCACATTTAGCTGATGAAACACTTTTACCACTATGGTCACAATTGTACAACTGACAAATGTAAAGAGGACCTTAGAAATACAGTGTGTTGTTTCTCTTTTCTCCTCCTAGCCTTGCTGCTAAATTTGTTATTTTATCTTACATATGATCTTTTGTATAACCAGTAAGAAAGAAAAACTAGTTCTAAAATAAGATTTAATTGATGAAAAAACCATCAGTGTCAATCCAAAAGTACCATTTGCCAGTTCAGTATCAAAAGCTGCTTTTAAATTCACTCTGGATTTGACTAGCCTTCAATTGCATTACCACTTCTTCAAATAAGAAAAGAAAATTAAGGAAAAGCTAGTGAAATCTAGTACTTACAGTGAATGCAAGGGTGGGTTTTATTTTTATGAGAGGTAATTACAACCTTCATGAAGTGGGAGAGATGCATAAGAAAAAAGCTACAGCAAGGCTCAATACTGCAAAACCCATCAAAAATCCCTCCACCTGTTAATCATCCTGTAAGATATTTCTAGTTTGGGCAATAAGAAGTAAGGTGCTACACTGTGTGAGATTGATATAATACTGTTCAAGGCACTGCAAGAGGATTTGTCAGCACAAATACAAAAGCCATAAGTAATAAAAGCCTCAAATAATAATATACGCACTCTCTCTGTCATCATTATGCACCATCATTTATGGATGGATAGCACTTGCATTCCTGCTGAATCCTCTGGCATGTGTCCATTAGGGCCATTTCCTGTTAAGTAAGCATTGTCCTTTGTGGTACATGTGATCCTTTCATTGCTAGTAAGAGAAACCTGCAGAAAGATCCAAAGGTTATGGATTTTTTGGAAGCTGACTGTAAAAAAACTCCTAAAAAGAAAGAAAATAAAAATTACGTCTTTTTTGGCATCTTTCTAAATAAATTTAAAAATTTGGAATGCAAGTGTGGACTTTCTTTTCACAATATGAGAAAACAGTACTAATCAAAGCAAAACTGGAACCCATAATCACAACACAGGTTCGTGGTGTACGACAGAATGTGCACTTGGGAAGAATATAAGGGTTTCAGGAGGGCTTTCAGAACTTTTGGCTTGAATTGCTGTGCATAAGCTCCTAAAAAATCGATACGGAACAGAGAGCAGTTAAACTCTTCATTCCGTGTTGTAACTTCCTCTGTGAATGTGTCCAGTTCTTAATGTTAGAAGATACTTTTCTCTGTTCAATGGCTTGAGAGGGAGCAAAGGTGCCAAGTGAATCTCCAGCCTTTACCCCTAATGTACAGTACAACTGTGCAAGCTTTTAAGTACATCCAGAGAAGCATAATAGAGGTCTTAAGACAAAACTGTTATTGTCTACTACTGCAAAGGCTTTGCAAAGTGAATAATCCACAGAGTGGACTTGCTGTATTGTGACTGACAGCAGGATAGAATGCAAGTCATTTATTATATCATTAATCTCCATTAAAAGCAAATATTTCTCAGCATCAGGAGAAGAGTGATGAAAACAAACACACTCATACAAACACATATTTTTCAATTTTGCAATTCAGGCTAAAGTGACTTTCAATGCAATCCAGGTTGACTGGCAAATTCAGTGAGAGCTATTGATACACTGATCACACAAACTGATTAATTTCCATACAGACAAAAGCAGTTTTCTTAAAATAGATGAAAAAGACCACCCTGTCATACCAAGCTGAATTTCAAGAGCTGTATCAATGTGAGAATTCTTCAGCATATTATTGTTAACTCCTAAAAACAGTAGGAAGAATTTTACAGAGTAATATAATCTATATTTTATGATTCCTCCACTCAGGGTTGATATTTATGGAAAGGTTATTTCAATTTTAAGTGGAAAGTTAAGATATGGCATTGGATATAAAATAAAAACTTTTTTTTCAAAATTTTTTCCAAGTTATTCTTTCTGCTTCCCTAAAATTTCAACTTCCCCAAAATTTCACACTGTTGTGGTTGCAGCTTAGGCTAAAGAAGTGTGAATCACAGCTTATACTAAAGAAGCCTTAATCAATTCTGTGCATAGACGTTCGATCTTTCTTCACAAAGTCTGTTAATAAGATTTCTGGATTCATTCTGGCTAACTTTACTTGTCTTCAAGTTAGATATCTGGTCTAACCTCATTCTCTGTCTTTCCTCCATGATCAATACAGCAGGAGACACAAACGGATACCTTCACAGACACATTTATCTGGATTTCCACTGTTGACTATCTGAGGTGGCTTATGTCAGCAGAAATGAAGCCCACCTGCTTAGCAGTTGTCAGAGGTGTCAGTGAAAGACGTTTGGTCTGACAGCCATGAAGCTCTGCAGAGCCCAGGTACACTGCCTTCCACTCCAGCCTTACACCACTGAAACCAGGAACAGAGAAAAAGGACTTGAAGTCAATTTTTTACATACTTTATACTCTTGCAACTCCATATGTCATAGCTAAAGAGCAACTTCTGACCTATTCAGGAATGTTTGGAAAATTTGGAAGAAGAAGAGACTTAAAAATGTAAATTAAAACTAACAAAAAATATAGTTCAAATACTAAGGTGATTTTCTGATTTACAGCAGCAGAATACAATTTTTACCTGCTTTAAAATGTGCTTAACTAAGTCTTAGTTAGAAACAAATGCAAATCACTCTTAATGCTTTTCTAAAATCTTTTCTGTGTAATTTTTTCTGTATTTTTTCAAATACTGGCATCATGGTTTATTAAAAGAGCTCCATCTTCTGGTAGCTGATAAAGAACAGATACGTCATAGATGAAGAAGAAAGGCTTAAAATCATTTGCAGAATTTAATGAAAAATTGATTCTGAATAACCAATGTCTGCAGTTGCATTCCACAGAGACTTTGTGACATTTTGATTTCAGAGTAATTTGTTACTTATTAACCTTGATATCTAACACTTTGTCAGGAAACTTACTGATTATCGAATTAAAATAAAAGGGTGACATATTAGAACAATCCTGAAGGGAAGTAAATGTATAAGCAAAATAAGCACTGAAAATTTATTTCAGCTCTTCAGAATGAGCTGAATAAACATGAGAGGCATTCTTTCACATTTTGTCTACCTGCTTTACCGGTAGCTCGATATTTAAATAGGTAGTCAATGCCAGAAGAGGAAGATGGCATCCTGCACTTTATCATTTTTAGCACTCGTGCCATCATTGATTTTATTACCAAGGGGTTTAGCCTCACTTGTTCTGCTTTTTTTTTTTTTTTAAGGGGGTGCGTTGGAAGAAATTTAAGCTGAATCTCCAGGCTCTTCTCCCATATTGTGCCAATGATGGCACATCTGCTTGGTGTTACAGCATCACAGATCAGAGGAAAAAGCAACTTAGGAGATTAATTGCCCCTCTTTAGTGTATTTATAAGTAGAATAGGAAGACTTCATTGCAATAACAGGTTGAAAATTTGCTATAGTAAAAAGTCTTCACATAAAGAATAACTGGAATGGTAACTAAAGAATGAATTCCATTTTTTTTATCATCTCTGTGTGAGAATAAATCATGGGAAAATGGAGAGAGATCTGACTGTGGAATCAGTTCTTCAGATATCTCTGAAACACTGAGCCCCTGTAACAACTTCTGAAAGAAAGGTTAAATATTTTAACATTTGAAATTGAATATCTGGGATATTTTCTCTTGTCAGAAATGCAAAAACAAACAAAGAAATAAGAATACTCTTTTATTTTATAAAAATTTCATAATTAGTAATTAATTGCACATTCTGATGAATAGTATGAAAAATGTGTTTCAGTGAAATAGTTATTGAATATTCACACTGAAATAATATTAGAAAAACAGGTTTTCTTGCCTATATTTTGGTACCTTTTTATTAATTCATCTTTGAAGCTGTACTTAGTAGATTTACTTTAAAAAAATCAACTACTTCCCAGTGACACCTCCAAAACCATAATTAGACATATTACTTCATTGCAGATAAACTGGTCATAAGGAAAACAAATTCAGATGAAGGTTTTCAAAAATCCAAGCAGTAAAATTTTTCAGCCAGTGCTGCAGATAAAATATCTTGCCGTTTCTAACTTCTGTATGTATGTATGGCCAGTCTTCACGAATGAAGATTTGGGAAAGGTCGTTAACCCTTCGAGCCTGCGCAGTGGATTTTTTAGGTGAGACACAGTGTGCGCTGAACTGAGCCCACCCTTTAATCCTGAGGTTCATCTCGGACGGTGGCAGCGAGGTCCTCAGGATGTAGGTTTGTTTAGAGTGACCTTCTCTTAGATGGATGGCCTTACAGGGCTGACGAGCTCCATCTGCCCGGAGGGGTTCCCTGACCGGGAATGGAACCCAGGCTGTGGCAGTGAGAGTGCTGCATCCTAACCACTAGACCACCAGGGGGCCCCAACTTCTGTATGACTATATTGGCATACCCACATGCTGGTATTGAGGGTTATTTAAAGTATTCTTGCTAAAACTACATTCAAATTAGGAAAAAGTGCACTCATTGCTACTGCTGAGAAGTATTTTCCTTTGACACGGTTTGTGACAAGTCCATCTAAAGTACTGCAAGATCTGAAGCCCCCATGCTCTTTCTGCAGAGGTCATCTGCTCGTGGTTTGACTCAGGAAGCGCATGTAAGATGTGACATGTTAATACTTTAACCTGAAGGAACTGATCATACCTGATTGCCTAAAAATACAGACTTTTGATTTACCAATAATCAAAGTGCATCCTTGTCAGTGTCATTCTCTGTGCACGGCTTTCCTGATAACATATATAATATTGATGAAAAGCTCTCTGAAGACTCAAGGAGCTGTCATCATCCTGGATCTTACTGGAAACATTGGAGAAATCAGAAGAGATGAAGTTCTGACCTCAATTTGCTTTTGGATTGTGGCTGCCTTCAGAAGTCCCCATTTATTCTGATCAGTTATCCTCATCAGGGGCTCAGCTCAAGTTCCTTCCCAGGTATATTGTGTCTACACCATTGAAGAAAAAGATTACAAATGCTATTAAAGTTGCAAATTACTCATTGTACATTCTTTAATAGCTTGTTATCTGTTCTTCTCACTTCGCGCTGGAAATTTTCTTCTCTTTTCACCCACCAGTAAGCTTCATGAAAATGAATTTGAGAAAAATGACTTGATTATGCCTGTGTACATCAAAGATGGAGAGGAAAATACACACATTCTTATATGTACTTAAAATCTTTCAGTCGAAGGAAGTGTGTTTAAAGAAAAGGGATATTTTGTTATGGCATGTCTGTCAGATGTTGGATGTGTTCTCTTTCAAAAGAAATTTGTTTTGGTTTCAGGAGGTTATGAAGGTCTGAAAACTGAATTTCAGTGAACTATGCAATCATCTGGAAAATAACTGGTGTAATGAAGAAAAGACATATTGTTCTAATAAAAACTTAGGCCCAGGGTACACACAGCATGTAAGAAAGATCATGGTCAGGAAAACTAGATTCCAGTCTTTTCTCTCTTGGATGATCACAGGCATGTATTTAATTTTCCCTGTTTCAGTTTCACACCCTTGAAAAATGCAACAACATCGCTTGCCCCTCTAAAGAAAATTCAGAGGGGTCAGCTTGACTTGGTAACTAGAATACCTGGCAGATCCTCTGACATCTGGCCATCATTCTTTACTTGAAACTGCCCTTCTGTTTGGTCTCTGTCTGCTGTGCTCCAGACTGTCTTCCAGTCTGTTTACACTGTCCTGGACAGAGGCATTCTCTCTTGTAATACAGCTTGAATGGTGCCTACTACTTACTATGGAGCCACCTGAGTCTGGAGGGGTCTACCTTATATTAATTGTAATTCATATAATAGATCAAAAAAAATATATATCTTCCATGAAATTTCAATCATTTAGTTGTAAATAAAGCCAGAAAAGTGGGAGAGTTTAAGTATTCACATGGCTGAAAATCAGTAAAGAGGACATTTTATGGCATACCTAAAAAATGCCAAATGCAAGAGGAACCTAGTTTCAGGAAAAATGAGGTTACTGCAACATAAAAAAGAAAGAGATAATGATATTAACTTTTTTCATAAATCACATTTTATTAGATGTGTCTTTATCTATATATAAATATTTTCAGAGGTAGAGTGAACAGCAAGCTCTCATCTTATTTAATACAACATTTTTTCATGTAAATTATTTCCATAAAATATTGTGCTGTGTCCTGACATCTCATATTGATTCTAAATCATCTTTGCTTCTAAATTTGAAAATGACTGTGGTAATGTCTATTCTCCTTTTTTTCCCCATACTATAGTTGTTTAATCCATTACCATTACTGGTTCTTCTGTATAGAGCTGTTAAGGTAGCAGGGTAGAGCTGATGTTGGGCCTGGATAGAAGGGACCTCTCCCAAGACAATCTTCTGAAGTCGAAGCTTTCTCCCAGTGCTGTGCTCCATCCAGAACCTGGCAACCATCAGCCCACACACATAAGTATTAAGCAGCTTGGATTATGTATCTCTCAGGTACGATCAATAAGAAAATATAAATTAAAAATAATACACATGGACTGACATACAGTCTCTGACTCTACAGGTACTTTCAGAAGCCTGCTGTAGCCATTTAGAATGAATTCCTTATAAACAGGCTAAATCATCAAACAGGAATGTTTTTTAAAGTTTCACACATAACGGGCTTTCCTAGATTCTTCTGTGCCACTTAGGTGTCATTCTGGCTACTTAGACTCTAAAAAGCAGATATGTGATTGTCTCCTTCAGATGGGAAAAACTGTTACATGAAGGATTAAAAAATGCAAGTTTAGGAAACAATCATATTTTGTAGAACACCAGTACTATGGCTTCCTTCAGCAATAGAGAACTTCTAATTTGTGTATTTTTCAGTAAGTCAGTATGAAATTCTAGAGAGAGACTGATTTGGTCATGTGTTGCACTACTGAAGTTTTCTATTATCATATCCCACCTGCCTTTTTGAGGTGCTGCAAGAGCATGTTTAGAGCTCTCAACATTCAGGAGCAAAGACGGAAGAGGACAAGAAAATGGCAAGAATAACAGAAAGACTGTAAAGACAGTAATCTATGCAGTAGATCAAAGCCTCTCAGAAAATATCATACAATACATAAAACCTTTTCCAAGAATATCACCCCAACCAAAAAGAGAAATAAACAGCTGTGCTGCATAGTCATTAAAGAGCAACACCTCTATGCATGTCTGGAATCACACATACTCTCCCACATCCTTCAGAAACAATGTAACTGGGCCACCTACTGAAATTCAGCATCTCTTTTCCATATTATTTATTTAATTTTTATTACTGAAGCAGCATAATAAAGACAAATTAATCATAGAAGCTTCAGGTACTTATTTCACAGTGTATTATATATTGAAGGAGATGAAATAATAGTATCCTTAATGTAACTTCCCACCTAGGACTTGCAAAGAAAACACTAGAATCTAGAAAATAAGAAAAATAAGAAAATTAGGGAGAAAAGTAATTATAAAAGAATATCCAAGACTACATTGCTTATGTTCCTTTCTTTGCATTCTTAAGAGATTTGAACTGTTTGAAAAAAGACTAATGAAGATCAGACAGAAAGGGGGATCGGGGGAAAGGGTTATCATCTTTATTAAACAGAAAAGACTTATAAAGGATTAATTCATTATGCATATTAAAACATACTTGTATAGTATAATTTAGCTCATTTTATCTTTCCATTCTCTTTATATCTCTTTGAGAGAGGAGCTATATACTAAAGATAAACAGATTAGAAATACACAGAAATACACAGAATCTAGAAATAGATTCTGCAAATAAAGTGTTGCATATATGAACAAAATAAACATAAGGCTGATGACAAGAGAAGATATTAATTTGCCAGTAAATGTGTAATTGTAAGTAGCCACAGATTTGGCAAGGAGACAAAGAAAACATCCACACAAATGAATTTCATGCCAGAAAATAAAGAAACTAAACTGAAGAAGATAAATTGCACCTTATCAACAAGCATGGCCAGGTATAACATCAGCTTTTGCTCTCAGGCTAGCAGGAACTCAGGGCCAGCCCACAGATTTGTTCTATTTCTGACAATGGTACATCCCTCAAAGAAATCAGAATACAATACATAAATAACTAACTGTTAGAGTTACAGTCAGAAAACAAAAGCGCTGGCATTTTACTGAAAGGAGTAACTTTATTTCTCAGCAGAAGACAGACCTACCACTGTCTTACACAGCCTTGACAGATCTTTATAGTGCTTTGAACACCAATTTCAAGGAGAAAAGATATTACTTATTTATAACAGCACGACTACCTATCAATGTTTGTACACAAGAGCGCAGGAAAAAATGGTAGTGCTGTCCACTTACTGGCTTCTGCTGTTGTGGAAGATTTCAAGACCATTGGGACAGAAGGGGCTGCTTTCAAAATCCAGACTTCACCCAGTACGAACATATGTTCTTACCCTCATCTCAGAGCTGAGAGACCATGGCCTAAGAGGCAAATACATCAGCAGCTCTTGGTGTTGAGACCAGAGTTTTGCATGAAAAGTGAAGTATAACTACAAGGGTCCCAAGCTTCTCTTAAGTATGGATGTCTTCCATTTACCCTTCTTTGCTGGTCCTTAGGGAGACGGTGGTCCTTCATCCTTGAGACATGCCCTGCCCAGCGTAGCATGTTCTCAGCAACATGGCCTCAATACTTGTGACTGCTGTTTGTTCTAGAACAGATGTATTGTCACATAATCTGATCACTGGATGTTTAGGATTGTACGGAGACAGCATTGATGGAAGCTTTATGGTGAACTTGCCACAGGCTGCCGCATGAGAGGAGCCCCGGAGAGAAGATACAAGGACTCCCTGAAGCAACATCTCAGCCTTGGTCATATTGATCAACATAACTGGTCTACTCTGGCCTCCAATCGGGACGCCTGGAGACACACCATCTATAACGCTGCCATTTCCTTTGAGAACTCATGCAGGATCACTCTTGAGGAGAAAAGACAACGCAGAAAGAACCGTGTCTTGCAGAATACACCACCTAAGGAGTCTTTCTGCTGTGCCTTTTGCAATCGGTTATGTCCATCTCGTATTGGCCTTATTAGCCACCAGTGCGCTTGTAACAAATGTGGATAGAGCCTTCCCAAATCTTCGTTCGCAAAGCCCAGCCATGATGACGATGATGATAATGACTCTTCTTTGCTATTACTAACAAGGCTACCCCTAAAACCACTGTAGAGGGTTGACTCTGGTTGGATGCCAGGTACTCATAAAAACCGCTCTCTCAATCCCCTCTGCAACTGGACAGAGGATAGAAAATATAACAAAGGGTTCATGAGTTGAAATAAGGACTGGGAGAGATCACTCACCAAATACTGTCATGGGCAAAAGAGACTTGAAGTGGAGATATTAATTAAATTTATTACTAACAGAATCAGAGCAAGAGAAGGAGAAGCAAAATAAATCTTAAAAACACCTTCCCCCCACCCCTCCCTCCTTCTCAACATTTTACCTCCTCCCCACCAGCAGTGCAGGAGATGGGGAATGGGAGTTGCAGTCAGTTGTTTCTGCTGCTGCTCAGGGAGACAACTCCTTCCCCTACTCCCCATGGGGTCTCTCCTACAGACAACAGTCATTCTCAAACTGCTGAAATATGGGTCATTTTTTCCATGGGATGCAGTCCTTCAGACACAGGTTGCCCCAGCATGGGTCCCCCACAGGGACCACAAGTCCTACCAGGAAAACCTGCTCCAATGTGGGTTCCTCCCTCTGCAGTTGGCAGGCCTCTGCCGGGACCCTGCTCCAAGATGGGCCTCCCACAGGGTCACAGACTCCTTTGGGCATCCACCTGCTCCAGTGTGGGTCTCCTCCATGGCTTGCAGATGAATCTCTGCACTCCTGTGGACCCCCACGGGCTGAAGGGGCACAGTTGCCTCACCATGGTCTGAGCCGCGGGCTGTAGGGGAACCTCAGCTCCAGCGCCTTGTCCCCCTCCTCCACCGACCTTGGTGTCTTCATTGTTGTTCACATGTTCTCACTCCGCTCTTCCCTAGCTGGAATTTTCCTCTGCCCAACAACTTTTTTTTCCCTTCTTAAATATGTTATCACAGAGGCGTTACTGTCATTCCTGATTGACTTGGCCTTGGCCAGCAGCAGGTCTGCCCCAGAGCTGGACGGCATTGGCTCTGCAGGTCATGGGGGAATCTTCTGACAACTTCTCACAGAGGTCACCCCTGTAACCCCCTCACTACCAAAACCTGGCCACGCAAACCCAACAAGCATTTTCTCCTTTATTTATCGTAATCTAATCTATTTTTACTCGTAGACAGCTACTCGTCTCTTTCTGCAGGGGACTAAAGTGGGTTTTGGGCCATGTACATCCTTACTCATCACTCAAAAGTGCAGAAAGTTAAGAGAATAAAAAAGAAAAAAGATCAAAAGAGGAGAATAATCACAGTCACCTACAGTAAACTACTGAGCCCCAGCTACATGGGATCATTACTTGGGTTTCCAAGGGAAGTAAAGTGTGCTGTGGGGCTCTGTTCTATTTTCTAAGCTCCCACATAATATTAGACTCAGAAACACTGTGAGATGCTGAATTTTGTTTTCTCTAATAGCAGGCTAGGAACTTAGGGTTGACCTTGTTGCCGCTCACTGTAACTACCAAAAGGAAGCCTCCAGATTCTTTTTTTACAGATCAGTCTACTGAAAGACCAGTAACGAATGTTCTCCTTTTTAAGTGTGATGAGTAATATACAGTACTAGAATATGAGTTAATTTGGTAAACATGCTCTGTTAACTTTGGCTAGCAGTGTAGAGTTGACTTTTGCCACTGTTAATTAGCAAAGCTATGCAGCATAGAACAGGACTGACTTCCATCTACTCTCTCTGTCTACATGCAAAATTCTACTTTATATTTTGATTATTGAGGAACTACAGTCAGATAAGGAGACTAGTACTGATCTCCATGTTTTTTGTCTTATATAGTGTTGCTGTGTTTGCAAAACCTCAGACACTGAATTAATTCATAGTTTACATTTTACTAGAAATTCCATCACAATGCAGGTCAGAAAAGGGAAAACTGTGTGTACAGTGTACTGAAACTATTTTTCTCTGGACACCTCTGTGTGCATTATTTCTGGTTAGTTACTGTGATGGCCATGGCAGAAAAGAGAGAAAGCCATATCAAGCTCCAGCAGTCTACTGGTTGCTATCAGAACACACACACTTCTGTGCTCTGAACAGAGCTGAGCAGGACAGAGGAGACATCAGAAGCCCAGCTATCATTAGTCTGTGCCAGTAGAGAACATCCAGATGATTTCTTTGCAGGTGAAATTAAAATGAACTTATCTAAATTTTTAACACATTTTGCATCTCCCTTGGACACAAGAAAAAAACAAATTTACAGTAAGTATAACATGCTACATGGCAAATGTTTGAGTTAAGCCAGGTTAGTGATTGAATTTATTGGGAAAAGATTTCATTAAGGAAAAAGAAAATATAACTGTAGTTGCTATTCCTGCAGTGAAACTGTTGCAACCTGTATATTTCATTGATGAGCTGAAGACAAAGTTCTAATAGACTTGTGTTGCATTTCTGAGGACTATTATCTTTGTATCACAATAGATTCCATCTGCAAACATGATTGTGATTGAAGTTACATTTTATTCTGCAAAAGTGTAATCCCTTTTACTTCAGAAATCCTACTCACCTTCCTAACCCTGTTAAGTGCTTCATTTTGCTATTGCTCTGACATCAAATCCTCGTTCCAGTATTTTGGTCTGGCTGGTATACAACATACGATATGCTATTTTATAACCGATGGATAGAAGTCCTTTACTGAACTCATTTTACAAGATAAATCAGGATACTGAGCACAAAGGAATGTTTTCATTTGGCAAAATCACTTCAGTAAACCCATCTAGTTCATTAGACACTAAATACGGTTTCTTTTCCAAAAGAGGTTTAGATAAGTGGTCATATGCTGGGCCTTGATCCAGTGATAGGAAGTCCAGTGTCCACATGTCAGTGGCTATATATTGGTATATATACCTATATATATTCATATAGTGCCAGAGGTATATTCAGAAAACCTTCTCCTCCTCACCACCACATTTCCTTACTTTTTTCTGTTTCTTTTTGTATCATCAGTCAGCAAGGGGTTAACAGAGCTAACACTGAAATCATGTAGATTTGTGCAAACAGAATAAAAGATTAAGCTGATTATCTTTCAGTATATTTCTCTGTGTGTATTCTATCAAGGATGGATTTGTTGGGGGAAGGAGAAAAATGCAGGTCATACAGAGCAAGCACATAGAGCTATGCAGAAGAGGAGTACATTCAGCAGGGTGTATGTATGTATATGTTTGTTCACTTCTGGTTTTTTTCTTGAATTTAACTTACTGGAATTGAATTACAGTGACCTTTCTCTAAGTCCTTTCTGACTCTCCTCAGTATGCAATATATGTATGTGTGTATATATGTGTATATATATATATATATATATATATATATACAGACAGATATATATTTCAGTTTTAATAACTACAAGAAAAGAACAAAATTATAACTACCTACACAGTTCCATTCCATGCCTATCATTTCAGAAATGCAAACAGAATGTATCTTTTTTCCCTTTTTTTTTTTCCTACTGGAATATGAAACAAGACAGAGGAAACACATTTCCACACTGCCATTCACTGATAAACTTGTTAGAACTTTTATTAGCCAGATTCCATTTGCAACTTGTGTGGTGTGCTGCTGGGAGATCTGACAGCCAGAAGAAGAATGATAGTTAGGGGTCAAATGTTGCTCTGCTACCCAGGAGGAACCCTCAAAGTAACTCTATTGACTTTGAAATCAAAGAGTGTGTTGCCAGAATTCCAACATGCATCAGGATGCAATGTAATCATTGAGCAGAGGATCTCCCTTCAGTAGATATATAATTAATATTTCTAAAAATGTTTTAGAAAACACTCTCATTTTCAGCCACATTAGGCCAGCTACAGTGACTGTTGAAATCCACAAGTGTCCTACAAGAAGCCAGCCTGAGCTCTCTCCTGTTATGCTCTTATGTTGAAGGCTTTCAAATGTTTCTCTCATTATTTCACAGACTTCAATCTGATTTTACATTCCCAGTCTTCCTCTGAAATCTGAAGTAGGATCAAAATTATTGTATAGTTGTATAAAAGAAAGTGAGTCAAAGGAAGAAAGCCACAGGCCAGAGACAGATCAGTTCCAGCAACACTGCTTTTAGCTCTGATCCCTCTTGAAGTTCTTCCCTCTGTTCATTCATTTTTGGAAGCATTTCAAATATAAAGAAATAAATGTGGAAGTTCTCTCTTTAGCACAAATCTCATTAATGGGGTAAAAATATACGTTTGTTTCTCTATATTTTCTCTCCCATAATTCTTAATTATTCAGCCTAACACTCTGTTTAAATACATTGGTTTCAACCAGCAGTAAAACCAGCCCACTACATTATCTTGCATTTCTAGTAGAGTTTTTTCTTTATCATTTATAGCCTGTTTTCTTTCCATGCCAAGATTTGTTTACAGTACTGCTTGCAACTCATTATTATGTACAAACATCAACATCCCTGTGGGGCAGTGTTGTAACGGGGATCAAGAAATTCTATTTAAAAGAACAGGAATGGGAGGGAACAGGTGGTATTAACACCACATTTAACTTTCAAAGTTCCTCCTCTGCCAGTCAAAGGAAATTAACCAATGTCACTTTTTGTTTCCAAAAATGTATAAAAATTAACTGTAAGTAAAGCCTATTTTTTACAAAGGAATACCCCAGAGATTTAATTATGAGGAAAGAGTATGACACTTATGGAATAAATATGACACTATATTCAAAACTTTTATGTATCCTTCATCCACTAGAGATTGCTGAGCTAGGCCCACTGCCGCAGAGGAGTCAGAAATTTGATTTTTAATGTCATAATCACAGCAATTAGTACACAGTGTCTGGATTTTGACAGTTCAGGCAGAGACAGAAGAGTCTGTAAAGTATGGTCTACTGAGGAAAAAAAATCCACACACAAAAGTACTCCTCAAAACAAAAGAAAGCCCAGACAGAATGGGAGCAATCCTGCAGCTTCATGACCTGTAGTGCAATCAGTAAAGCCTGGCTGACAAATCTAAGTTTAGTAAATTTTTTAAGAAAGAGTTGTTTAAATGCTGAGTTATTTAATTTTTTTAATCAATTTTATTTTTATTTAATCATAAATTCAAAATACATCCTTGGTGGACAAGATAAAAATTGCTTACAGTGTTTCTTGGGGGATGAAGAATTAAAACAACAAGCCAGGGGTCACTGAGTGCTCTTTGGACTTAAGCTGCTAACAGGGGGTAAATGCCTCGTTGCCATCTCTTTGCTTTAGCCTTTATTCCATCTGACAAGGTCAAATTTTCATTAGGGGAAAAGGCAACTTCATTACTGAATATAACATCTTTAACAGGAAAAAAAAATCCCTTATTATCTGAATGATATAATAACTCCTAATGTTCTATGGTATATCATGACTGTGATCAGCCATTCCTATTTCACGTTATTATTTTGAATAAAAGAACCTGTACAGGAGCAAGTGTGTATTATAAATGCATTTTGAAGTGTTTCAGTTTAAGAGAAATTGCAATAGGTGTGAGTATAAAGACCATATTCTCTGTTCTATTCCATCTATTTTCTCAGCACCATACAGAAATATGACTATATATGCATTTATTGCCTAATTTTTCTGCAGGCTACCTGTTTTATATGGAAAGCTGTTGAAAGATTACAATGCTGATGCAAATTCTGTCTGGTTAACAATCTCTTAAGGTCAATTTTCAGCTTGCACAGATCATTTCAGGCCCAAGGTTAAAGTGTGCTGTGCAAGGTCTGCTACAGAGTAGGCTCAGGAATCAGGGAGAGAACATGGGATCCTTCAGTCTTCCTTTCTTATCTCATTCTGAGTACAATGGAAAGAAAGGATCAAGAGACTTGAAACAAAGTGGTGTGTCATTAGCCAAGATGTCTTCTCGATTTTCATCTGTTTCAAAGCATTGTCACTCCTTCAGGACTTTTAATCTTAGGGCAATATGTATTGAAAGTAATTTTGGAAGGTGAGTTCATTAAGTTAAAATTTCATCCTGTCCTTTAGTTTAACCAAATGTGTGTTTTGTTCATTAAAAGGTAGGATTTATTTCACTTAATTATATGCCTGTTTTGGGCTTGTCATTTTTCTCTTCCCTGTGGAGAGAAATGACCACACCCAGAGAGAACTAATCCCATTCTGTGTTAGAAATCTATTTCTGGCTATAATGACCCATACTCTGAAAATATCTCCACTAACTAAAAAACCATCTACACCTTAGGCTGAACAAGTAATTTTCATATAACTAAAGTTAGGTGCGACATATCCTATTAGAGTGTCAATTAAGTCACATGCATACCATTTTCCAGGCTAACAGAAAATGGTTATCCACAAAATTCATATGCAGATATCTGTGTTATTAACAAATAACTTGGTTTTAAGTAAAATTTTCAGTAGTTGTCAAGGAAATATCAAGCCAGCTACTTTCATGTTGTCATCCACTTTGGAAAGCGCGTAGTCCTCCATCAACAATAGCCATTGCTTTGTGACTATAGCCAATTTAGGAAAATTACTGCTCTGGATTCTTAAAATGTAACCTATAAAGTGAGGAATCATACTAATCAAGATCTGGACTCTTGAAGGATGACAGGTGACATAATTTTGTTGCTAAAGATGCCCCTTAACTACCTTCTTGTACCTCCTTTTCATTATGGACAAAGACTATAACTTGATTCCAGAAATATAAGCCAGAACAGATAAAACTCTCAATTTCCCCTTTAGTTCACTTCAGCATTTGTAGAAGTACAAAGGAAAATAAAAATCTATTCACTTTCTATTAAAAAAAAATATTCTGCCACTAACTCCTTCAAGTTACATATAGTAATTTCTAGCAATTAGAAAAATTCAGAGATATCTTTTTCAAGTGTGATGCATTTTTGCATGCAAGCAGTGTGTGATGGTAGTTCAAGGCACTTTTTCTTATTGCCAAACACAAAACAAGCTTCTTTCGTTTTCTCTAATCCAGTCTTATATAGAATATCCTCTTAAATGGGAATACCACTGAGACATATTTACATTTTAACCAGGAGATTAAATATGTGATTTGTAAGCCAAAAGATTTTTTTGAAATTATCTCAGTGTTTTCCAAAACCATCCCAGAGAGATCATGATTCTCTTTTTATGCCAGTCCCTCTGTCAAATCATTTGCACTGTCACTATGAGATTTGCTGCTGAAAAGGAAGGCAGCAGATACAGAACATTTTTGTACATGACAGCCACACCACAAACCTGTTTTTTAGCTAAAGAAATGTGAAATATTGGTCATTGTATTGGCACAAACGCACCAGTGCACACAGCTCTACAAAGATGATGATAGGGGATATGAATACTATCTTTTTCTGTTATGTTTCCTTGTTAACTCCGGGTAATGTATGTTAGTATCGCTTCCTGTGCCTAACCTACATGGTATTTAGAGTAGCTACAGCAAACATTTAAGATCAAATTGCATTAATTCGTGACCAAATGTCTGTTTTTAGTGCAAGAGAGATTCATGGATATAGCAACAATGAGAAAAGAGAGGGCCAAGAACTGAGGTTTTCACAATCTTGGGGTGAGATTTGGCAAAAAAGGGGTGTTCTTTTATATTTTGGAACTGCAAAAAAACACTGATTAAAGCATTATTGTCCCCTTCTCTGTGTACTTGCACACTATGTGTAAAAGGCTTACTGCAGTGAGAGACTACACCAAGGGCTGAATATCTTTTCTTACTCTTTTAACCTGATGCACCTACTAAAATACTTACTATGTTAATTTCAGAAGACTGAAGACTCTCAGAAGAATGCTCATGCATATTTCAAGCCTTGTGCTGTCAAGAGGTGCATCATATCTTCTAAAATTATATCTGCCCTGAGCTACAAAAGTGCAATTTCCATTTAGTTTGTCTGAGACATGTCAAAGGGGTACAACACTCTATACTGCAATACAGGCATACACCATATTTCATCTATTCTTCCCTTTCATAGAAAAATCACACAGAGTAAATGTTTTCTGTTGACTTGGAATAGTGAGAGAAAACTAGATGGCATAAAGACAGATAAGAGTGTGAATGCACACTGCTGAAGCTTGAAAAAGCTTATTAGATAAGATCTTTCCTTTTTATTTCCTGTTCATTATGCAGGGAGCAGTCATACCACACAGATGAGCACAGTGTGAATGCTTATATTAATAGGTTTTCCTCAAAGTATACTTTCAAAAATATTAATTTGCTCAAATTTTGATTGCACAGGGTAAATCACTTTAACAAACTAAAACCCTACAGAGTTTGACTAAAAATCCTGTCATAGGTCATATTCACAACAGTTTAAAAAGGCATACAACTGACATGAACAAAGTGATATCAGCTTATGCCTGCTGAGCAATAAGAAGTCTTAATATGATCTCAATGAATACAGCATACCTATGTGTTATGAAATACAAACAGAAGGACACCCCAGTGGAAGTCCTTCTCTACTGTGGTCAGAGGAGGCTGAGCACACTTGGAAAATCCTTTTAATGGCTAAAACACCCTGCAATTAGAAAAATGCCACCATTTTTTACTGCTTTAGCAGAGGAGAGTATACTTATTATAGTGTTGTGACACTAGTATTTTCCACGAGGTTTGTTGTTTATTTGTACCCATGTGATGCAGGTGCCAGTGAATTTAATATTCATATAAAAACAATACCAATATAATAATTATTATATCTAATAATATTATAATATTACTTTATATTAATACATAACATATGTTATTCTATTATTGTAATATTATATTATTATAATTTAATGATCATATAATAATTAATTATAATAGAGAAATCATTGTAACAGAATCTAAAGGAAAGGTAAAACTTTAACCTCTGGGAAACAGAGACATTTTAATTTTGTGCCTTAATGTTAAAACACTGAAATATATTAAAAAATAATTTTTCTGTATGATTTCAAGAAATTCCTGTAAGCTTTATCTACCTTTCAGATATTTTTTATCTAACAAATATCTTATAATATCTTATAAGACACAAACACAGAGCTAGATGTAAAATATTATTAATATTTCTAATTATTTAATTATTCATATTAATTTGTACATTCCTTGAAGATATTAAAGCTTAAATCAAATATCTGCCAGTAAGAAAAAGAACCTGGGTTTTGTTCCTTGGGGACAAAAAAAAATCTTTTTCATTTCCTTGTGATTTGTTTGGTCACAGCTGACAGTATTAATAACTTGCTTCAGCTTGAAGCTTAGGAACTTTGCAGGGGGAGACCATGACTTGAAAGCTGAGAACATGTAAGAAACTTTTTTGTTTCACCACAGCTGACGGTCAGCTTGTCAATCCTAAATGACAGTTATACTAATCTATGCAAAAAAGTGAAGAATAAAAAAGTTTAAAAAATCACTCAATAAGAACAAGAACCAAAGAATTTAGTGTCAGCGACCTGTAGACAGAAAGAAATCTGGAGACGAGATAAGGAAGAACACTGACACTTGGTAGAAGAATATCTATGTGAGTGACACTTCACATTTAGAAATAATTTTTCAGTCTATCACCATAAAATTCTAAAACTACTTGTTGCTCACCATGGCCAAGGATATGCATTGCAGATGAAGGAGCTGAAGAGAAAGGCAACCACAACAGGTGTCCTGACTGTCCTTTACACTGTAGTGAATGACTGCCAGGATCCCCCAGAAAGAGCGTGTGGAGGTTTAAAAAGATCTGCAAAAAAGGCTTAGAGAAGTGCAGGCCAAAGTTTTTTTCGAGAGAAGTGAGGACAGGATAATGAAAATGAAAAGGTGGTTCAGTCGTGGGGAAAGCTGGGGATGTCTTAGCATTGGGAGAATTTAAGGATTAATTCTCTCAACTGTTGAAATCTATGTGAGTAGCTGGGAAAATACACAGACAAGACAAACATTCAATTACTAAATTGCTGAAGAAAGTTGTAAAAAAAATCATGGGGTGTCCATGCATTATTTCACTACAAAGGGAAAGGAAAATCAGGCAATCAAAGACACAGAAAATAGAAGGACTGCAAGAGCAGAAAAATGGTAAGATTTATAGGAAAAAAGATGCTAGGAACAAAATCACTGATAGACTGAAATCTAATATACTTGGAAAATTTGGTGAGGGCACTAAAAAGCTCTGAAAGTTTGTGCACTGTTGCTAGCAACAAAATAGAAGAATCCAAATTATTGCCATAGGACATAAAAAATATTTTACAAGCAGCAAACGGACAAGAATAATATAACATAGTTTCTGAAAGATATCTATTATTAAAGAGGTAGAAATAAAGGTGCTGAGGAAATATTAAGTAAATAATGTTCCAGGGAAAAGTGATTGAGCAGATAAAACTGTGTCAAGCACTGGAAAATCATATAAAGAAATTTGTTCCAAGGTCTAGAATTAACTTTAAATATTGTTGCTGTCTCAGTTCCTATGGCAATTCATTTACATTGTGCAGAAGAATAAAATAAACCTAAGAACACAGGCTGGAACCAATATTTCTTATACTGCATTGGGTCATTCAATTCTTTCTCATTCGCTTCTTTGTGCATTTGCTGTGCTCTGAGGATCTCTGGCCACTGGTTAATATGGGGACTCTGGTTGTGAGTTAGGCACTGTTTTCCCAGAAGCTGAACTGTTTCTATGCATAAGGAGTCACAGAAGTTCAGTCACAGAAGTTCACAGACCTGAGAAACTCTGAAGCTCAAAATGTTGACACCAAGTTAAGTGACGAGTTCTGGGAAATAAGCTTTCTTCATTACTTTGTTACATGGTCCAGCAACAAGTCCATGTTTCACCAAAAAACTACCGTAGGTGTCAAAGAAAACCATCTGAATGCTATCAGGGCTCAGCAAGATTTGAAAAACTGTTTGTTGAGACCTTCAGTTTCACAAACCTCTTCTGATCGCAGCAGAGACATTTCTTATGGGTTTAGGTCATCTTTTCTTACTGGTAAGCATGAAGAAAGTCAGGATATATTACACTTTCATGTATAACTTCTCCCCTAAGCCCCTTCATGGCTCGTGGAAAGGAAGAGTTTGAGACAGAAAGAATACAAAACAAATCAAATGAATAGTAGCACATTTTATTAGACAGATTAAGGAAATGGGTCCTGCTCTTGAAATATCCTACCTGTCTACCCCTGGCCTATTGCTAATGGAACACTTTGATTATTTATTTTTCAAACCATAGATAAGAAAAGTATACATTTATGAATGTGGTGCTCCTTTCTAAATTCATTTACAAGTGTGTCTATACAAATTTGCAGACATGTAAACAACTGCACGTTTACCTCAGGTGAAGCTAATAAATATTTAATGTATTCTAAAGCAAAATAACCTTTTCAAGCCACTGACACAGCTGAGTCTAATCCTTGTTGACAGACTCTATTTTGGCAATTATTTTTAAAGGTCTGCTTCTCTTCATTTTATTAGTGCATGATAAAGTCAAGCCCTAAGGCATCCAATTTCTGAGTTAAATGATGAAATACAGTAGTTACTGAAGAGAATTAAATTAAAAAGATAGAAATTATATTACGTTGGAAAAGAAAACCTCCACACGGAGTGATTTTTTGAAGACTTGGGCTTCTACAAAGAGTATATAGTAGCTATAAGGTGACAATATTTTATTGACAGCTAATGTGTTATAGTTCCATTTCTATGCTTTTCAGTTGTACTAGATGGTAAGGTACATGTTGTTATGGAATACAAGACAGAATATTAACCCCTCTGACGCTGTGCTATTTAGAGTTAGTTAATAGACTTGGTATGAAAAGTGTTAAAAAACCTACCGAGAAAGGTAGCAGGTTGGCAAACCAGCAACAGCTATGGTAAGGGATGCACCCTATCCATCAAAACCTCTTCATTTTGTAATCGTAATGATAAAGTCAGAAATTTGAACAGAAGGTTTTCTATCATTTCAAAACATACCTTTTAGTCTAATATAGAAGAATGAAATAACTAATCTAAGCTCAAAGGCATTTCACTAATTATCCAGACATTTCTAACACCAGGTGAAAAGTATTTAAAGCAGAATACTGTTTCATTTATGTTATGGAGAAATCTTAGGACTGAACAATGTTGTGCAGTGTATGGATGTAAAGAGAATTTGACCTAGGTCTTTTTGGATATGTGAAATATATTAAAGTGTCAATAGTGTCATTAGGAAAGTAGTAATCAGTATACATAAAATCTTTTGAATTGTAGATGTGAGTTTCAATAACAGTTTCAATAACAATAGTCTACATAAGCTATTCAAAACAAACAGCACCTAGTAACAACATTGCAGCATGACTACTAAATGGCCTGTAAGTCAAACAAATACTGCCTTTAGAGAAAAGAAACTTAGTGGTTACCTTAATCTTTATGAACAAGTATTATTTTTAGTTACTGGTGCGCTGGATATAGTCAGAAGCATAGGAGATGGGATTCACCTGCACTGTCTGTATGTAAACTAGTAATTTAGATCCATATATGATTAATGGTAAAAAATTTTCCTTAAGTGTTTAAATGTCTGCCTTTGCTTCCCAGTAGTCAATCAGTAATTCAATGTTTTAAATTGAGCTAAATTTTTCAATCCCCTTGCCAGAGGGGATTCAATATCAGGTCAGCCTTGTCTTTCCTAACCCCATCCCTGCGTGACCAGACAACTTTTGCAGAGCAGCCCATTCGTGCTGCTCCCCTCAACTTCTAAGTTTGGAGCAAGTTGCTCAAGGATTTGTGAGGTTGAGATTCTGCAGTATCTCTGTGCTACCTGTTCCTGAATTTTACTGCTCTCACTATTAAGACTTTTATGTACCTCCAAAAAGGGTAAGACCTTCTCCTTGTTCAAACACCATTTCTGTCCCCTCAGACTGTGAAATACTTGTGCATCTGTTTTGCTTATCCTTTCTTTCCCAAAAACCAAGAAGAAAGGAATGGACTGAAATGATTTGATATTTTTAGATATTTTCAGTCAATGCTATAGAGGTTCAGAGTTTCGATTTCAGGAAAAAAATCCAATAATTTATCACATCCATCTTTTAACACAATTCCTCTGAAAATTTGGACTGAGAATTTCAGACTGATTTTTGAAACCCACAGAAAACAAAATAAAGGGAAAAAACCCCACAAACCTATGTCATTTGCTCACATAAAAATGGCTGACAGCATTATTGGTAATGTTCTAAAATACTGCAATAAAAATCAAATGAAGTAATAAAAAAATATGTTTAAATAACATTTGAAGCTTTAGCTAGACCTTGTATGCCAGATGATGGAAGCTTTAACATATTTTCTTCCTACATGTTTCCAAACAGGAGTTGCAATATTTTACAGTCTAATAGGCAGAGATTATAATAAAATGGTTAAAGAATGGAGTTTAAAATGCTAATTTTGTATTTGCGTGCTTTGTGTAAAGTGGGCCCGTATGTGCAATATGCTTATGATGAGAGAGCTTCCTGACAACAAGAAAGATTTGCCTATTTTTTTCAGTGGTAATTAAGGAACAAAGCAATAAATTGAACACCATTAGAACCGTGCAACATTTTCAGGGCCTAATCTGAGGAGAACTACTTCTCCCAAAATATCATTATTATTTATGAATAATCATTCTCCCACACAGCCTGGGTAGGATCATTGATTCACTTTAGAACTTAGCAGTTAATGTCTCAAAGGAGAACACCTAAGCCAACAGCAAACAGGAATGATACTGAGATGGAAGTAATGTTGAAGTATTTAAATTAAAAGGGCTAAAATTTAAAATAGATGATCAAAGCAAAAAGGATAAAAATTTACATATTTGTTCTCACCTTTCAACAAAAAAATGTAATATATCATTCTCTTAAGGTCTGCTTGCTCTTTCCATTAGATTTGCCTGCTTGGTTTTATCTTTTAAAAATAGGTCTGTTGAAGGCTGATTCTATGCTTAGATTTTATGCTGAGCAAACGTTTTTGTTTGTCATGCTACAGAACCTGCTGCACATAGAAATTGTGGTTAAAGAATGCACATATACATTCCCTCTTATACTTACCTCATACAAATTAAGGATCTTGTTCAAGCAGGATGGGGAGGAGAATCGGAAAAGTGAAAAACCCATGGGTTGAGATAAAGGCAGTTTAATAGGGAAAGCAAAAGTCACAGGCACCAGCAGAACAAAACAAGGATTGTTCAGCCATTCCCAGGAAAGCAGGGGTCCATCATACTTAATGGTGACTGGGGAAGACATATGCATCACTCCAAATACTCACCCCTTCCTTCTTCCTCCCCCTTCTTTCCATACTCAGCATGATGCCATATGGTATGGAATATCTTTAAGGTCAGCTGGGGACAGCTGTCACAGCTGTGTCCCCTCACACCTTGTTGTGCACCGCCAGCCTCCTTGCCAGTGGGGCCATATAAGAAGCAGAAAGGCTCTTGACAGTGTTAAACACAGCTCAGCAATAGCAAGAAAATAAAAAAGCATCTCCATATTATCAACACTGTTTTCAGCACAAATACAAACCACAAGTATGGGGCTGTGGTTTGTATTAACTCTAATAATTAACTCTACCCCAGCCAAAAAAAAAAGCCCAGATTAATAATTTTGTAATATAAATCACAGAAATAATAGACCATTGGGACAGAATTCAGCAGGGTTTTCATCTGAAAATGAAATAGCAGAAGTGGGATTTGGGATGTGTTCTCATCCAGATCCCTCAACCCTCATGATGTGGCTGAACCGTGTACTGTGAATCCAGATGTTCTAGTGGTATGAGCAGACCTTCCAGGGTGCTGTAGGCCACACAACCTGTCGAATTTAGCTTCGCAAAACTGCAACAGCCTCTGAACTGACAAAGGTCCCCAAGGCTAAGGCGCATTCCTTGCCAAAGCGGCTGCTGAGCAGTAAGTCAGGCTGCTCCATAGGGAGGGCAAACCACAGCTGAGGTTGTGCACAGCACAGGCATCACCGTGACCCCACTAGCAGGGAACAGACCCACAGAGCAAGGTGAGCACAGCAGGGGTGCCCACCACAGTGGTCCCACCATCCAAGTAAAGCTGGTGTGATGACTCATGTCTAATATCAGTCCAGGAAATCTAATCAGCAGCTGAAGAAAAGCAGTGGACAGGGTTGGAGAGAGGCAGGTGAGGTGAAGGCTAGGGGCCCAGGCCTGAGCTGAAATGAGACTCCTGGTCACAGAGAGAGTGGGTGTGGGGGGATCCCAAGTAGAGGTTTTTTAGGGCACTAGATATATTTCTTAAACAGACTCAGGAGCCTCAGCAGAAGAGGTTTTCACTGTGAGCAAGAGGAAAATGCTCTCAGCCAGGTCTCTAAGCTATCCTCAAACTTCTGTAGCAAAACATCCCAGTCTCATTAGACTTAGAATTACCTTGGGTAACCGACCATGAAGGAAAAGTAAATGAGTGTATACAGACCCATAAAAACAAAGAAATAATAAAATAGGTCCTTGTGGGTGAGGAGCTTTCCAGAAAACAGAGCAATGGTTGAGCCTATTTATTATTTGGTAGATGGTGTTCTGACTTTATAGGAAGAATTAAAGCTGCTTATTACCTCTCCCATTTTCAGTATTGATCCTGGGGTTCTAAAAAATAGTGCTTGGATTGTGATGCCAGCTGGTTCCTGGGAAAGTAGACAGTACACAAACCATATATTTCACATGTCCTTCCTGATGCAACAGCATTGCCCATCTTGCCTGTTTCACCCATGATTAGTGTTAGTTAAATTTAAAATTAATAAAACCCTAGAAGTATAGATTAAAGTCCTGTTTTCTGATTCTAGCCCCTTGCTTTCTGTTCTATAATGTAACTAGTAAATTACTTAGTTTGGTGTTTGAAGTAACTGGTGGTTTTGCCATTACTGTTTTTTCAAAGCCTACTGCAAGTTATTTTTTTTAATAGCCTATAGTAAGGATGTGAAATTGTCAATATTAGTAGCTCTTACAAACATTCCTCACATATTTTTAAAATAAATAGCTAGTTTTATGACTGGTAGTATCATGTTATTTATTTTATCAACAAAATTTGATGAATTCTGTTGCCTAAAATGGAAGAAAAGAACTTTCTGGACAATATTAATATAGGTAAAGTAGAGAGCGGTCTTTAATTAAAGCACTTTAAGGCACACTCTACATAAAAGTGTACAATAGTGTACAATACAGCATTGGGCTTCTACAGCTTTATAGTTCTAATTAATTATCATACCTAATGGATATATCCAACCTAAAAATTATCCGCCTCGCAGAACCTCCCTCAGGTCCACCCTCCAGCACACTTTCCCAGAATTGAGTTGGATGTCTCAAGACCACTTTCTTCATCATCATCACCATCCTTGGGTCACATGCCTTCTTTGGAGCTTCTCCAAGGTCTCTGGGCCTTCTAGATTGCTTTGTCTACAATGGTATCTTTCTAGGTACATGTCCCAAACAAGATGTACTTCCATATTAATAATTGATAATTGGTTCTAATTGAACTGACACAAATAGGGGAGTAACTGTTTTACATGCGGAAAAACCATTACACAACTGATAACAAAGTCTCTTTCTTGGGGAAGGGATGAATGATCAGATCATTGCAGTTTCCTCAGAAATAGCAGTGAACCTCTTTCAAAGCTAGTTATTAAACAAGTCGAATAAATGGTCTGATCAAAATTAACAGATTCACTTGACCTTCATGCAGCACTGAAGTGTCGTAAATAATTGTGAGAGAGGGAATCTCCACCCGACAGAAATTCAAGAACAGTGAGATTTTTCTGCTTATCAGTTTTGCATCATTCTCTATCCCTTTCCCCAACTTTTCTCCAGTCTGTGGCAGAGACATACTTGTCCAATAATGGGCAAACATTTAAGAGAATCCTCTTTACTCCAGCTCTGCTATTTTTTTCAACTATCTGACTATTTCCACCTTCTATTTATCCTATATTTCATTTATCTTTGTATTATTGTGGCTACAACAGTACTACCAATAGTGAAAGAAGGTCACTAGAGCAGCCTTGGTACTAACACTAGGGCTCTTCTGTGCCAGATGGTTTCAAGACCCAGGAGAACTCTCTATATTTAAGTGATGGAGTGATGGATTTGCTGTGTAAATTTTAATAACCTCAAGCTACTCTTATTCATAAGAACAATAAGAAACTAGCTTTTGGCTTACCAGGATCACAGAAACTGAAATCTGCCTTTGACTATTGTTCACCAGAACAGACTCATTGGTCTTAGCCTAGTGTCTGACTATTACTTAATACGGTTATACAGAATTTTTAAAAATTTTTTAAAAATCAAACATCCCACGGAGAAATGATAGTTACATCTATTTCAACTGCCAGCTTTAACTTTGGATGATGTGAGCTGAATCCATATCTTCCTGAACACCTGCAATCACTTTTCCATCAGGAAATCTGGTATAGTAAAAAAAGAAGAAAATATTAGGCTAGCCAGAAGGCTTCTAATAACTTACCTCTGGTCCTTAATAAATTCCTGTTTCCCTTGAGTGAAATCACAAGTTTACCGCATGAGAATCCATAAATTACATTTTAAACACCTGAGGTAAAATTCTGAGGGGATAGTTTTTCCTTTCTTATATGAACTTTCACTAGAAGAGAGAAGACAAAATCGCTACTTTCTTTTAAGAGGTCTGACTCTTGGGTTTGTATCTTTTATTTTGTGGTCATGAAAATTTCTGAATTTTTTACTAAATCTGCTCCATCTTATTACAGAATTTGAAAAAAAAAGGGTTTTTTTACCCATATGTGATGCTGTTGCAATTACCAATGTTTGTCCTTTATATCAGACATTGTGAGATGTCTTACTGATTTCACAGGAGTTAATTATGTCAGTAATATTAAATTCATGTATCTATGGCATTAGAGAGTCTAAAATAATGTGGTATATTAATTATTGCATGCTTTTAAGCACTTCTGCAGTTAATTTCATGCTTACATTTTATTTCTTTTTATTTCTTGCGTTTTATGATATTTCGTTGCATATTGCATCGGCAGGAAAGTCTACCGACTATTTTTTTCCAAAACTTCAGTGTATGGATTCTGGTAATGCATGAGGGGCAAAAATATTAAAATCCTTGACCTAGGTAGTTGCAGAGAAAAGTTTGAGATATAACACTTGTTGTAACTTGAAGTAATAAAAGCAACTTTAAGTTATTTCCTTAACTGACCCTTCAACAAGTTTCCTAAGTAGGAAAGACCCAACTCCCTTTTCTGAATGCAGTCTCACTAACTCTGGGTTGCAAGAGATTAGAGGGAGTTTTATGGAGACCAAGATAAAAATTAGGAGAAAAGAAAGATGAGACACCTGGGAATTATACTAATAAATTAAATTTACTGAGAATATTACTGGATCTTGAAACCAGGTGGTACAGAAAAGTGTTTCTACACTAGTAACCACTGTTATCCTGGGAAATTGGGTGGCTGCACGCAAACTATCTATTGGCAGTCCTCACTAGAACTTTCCAACTCCAGCATCATGCCCAGGACTTCTTCAGGTTACTTGTGGCACGTCAAGAAATCCTGTCAAAAACACTAGCTGAAAAGATAAAAGCTTTATAGCACATGCAGTTGTGTTCCAACACTCAGAAACATCACTATACATTGCATAAAGAGATAGACGTTTGTGTCAAGTATTAAGATTGCATGAAATATATAAAATTTTAGATATACATAAAATAAATATACATAAAATAAATGCTGTAATAGCCATATAATGTGACAACAGCTCCTGTGGCTTCCTGTATACATTACAGTCTCAAACAATATGTTTATTCATACTGATTCAATTTTACATCATGTCCTTACATGGGGTTAATCTAATGCTATGTTTATTTATTCACTATTGATCTCACATGGCTCTGCTGTTCAAAGTTACAGCTGGGTAGTCCCCTGGCAAGGGAACCTGCTGTATTTTCACTGCACCAAACCAACAGAGCACAGCACAGAGGCAAAGCACAAGATGTTCACATGTTCCTTTTGTCACATATACTCTGGCATTTTTTTTTGTCACATATACTCTGGCCATTTTTTTATGGACATTCTTCAAAAAAATCCTCTAATTCACCATGCTAGATCACAGAGTACTCTCAAGCTGGTTCAGCATTCAATAAAACAGCACCTTACATGGACAAGGCTGGAGAATGTGGAGCTGATAACCAGTAGCTATTAGCAGGTTCTGCAATAAGAATCTACAATAACATACAGCAATGGGGAATTTCTCCTGTCCAGGTAAACTCTGTTGGTGTAAAGTTAGCAAAAATATGCATGCATGGAGCCCAGCTGGACTAGACAAGTAAAAGTGCTTCCATGCAGCTCCAACCAAATCCCAACTGCCTTGAACTATGCAGCTGCCTGGCTACTTGCAGCTGACATGTTCTATTATGCCCAGCCTCTAGAAGGTACTTTTTGAGTGCCCAAATCATGACCTCAGGCAGAAGAAACACTGCAGGAGACTACCAAACACCTCCTGGTAGCAGAAAATAAAAAGGAGAACACTGGGCCAAACTCAGCCATGATAATCTCCTGTAGCTGTTCCCAATTGATTAAGAGTGAACACTTTCTCAAGACGCAAGAAATTGTTGAAGATTTTGTGAACAAACCGCTTCACAAATTGCAGGCTGGAACAAATATCATGGACCGCAAAAGGTAAAAAAGCATCCTCATATTTTGAAGCATTTTTCATCTTGAGGACAGAACATCAGGTCTGGGGAATTTACAAACCTGCTAGGTGAAACACACTGATTTCCAGAAAAGCATTTGGAGCAAGAGTGGTTCGATTTGTCAAGTTTGGTATGTCTCTCCTCTGACAGAGAAAATGTCAGGTGTAGTAGAAAAAAACAACCTCAAGTAATGTTTGCATGCCTGTCACAAGAACAAAAGTTTTGTTATTACCCCGGGCTCTTTGATGTATAACTGCACAGCAAGGCCAAGCACTCAGTTTAGTGTTGAGACTATGAGGCAGAAGCAATTGTATAAAAGATTGTAAGTCACATTTCTAGTCCTGTTGGTGCCATAAATCCTCCAAGGTCTTCTGTGATTTTTTGAATATCAATTACATATCTCTGCCTGCACATTTAAGGAATCTCAAGCTTATGGTCCTGTCAGTAACTGTGAGTCCTGCTGCTTTGTCCAGCACTGAAAGACCACTTCTTGTCCTCTGAAGCATTGCCATATATGTTGCTCTGCTAAGCAACAAATCTGCTTTGTCTTTGTTCAGAGCCTGCTGTTGTTATTCAGAAAAAGCCAATGCAGTTTTCAAAAAGCTGAACTGATCACTCCACTTCATGGAAGAGATAAAATCAGTACAGAAAACAGTAAAAGAATTCCATCCCTCAACATTGTACATAGGCTGTATCATTTGATAAAGTACCAAAGGATGTGAATAAATCTTAATTCCAGTTTAGAACTCCGTACAGTCACAATTGGTTTATATTTGTGTATTTTTATTTTTCCTCTTCACCCTCTTTTCCCCTATGTTATGGTTTAAGCCCAACTGGAAAATAAGAACAATGCAGCTACTTGCTCAACCTCCTTCTCTCCCCCTCACCGTGATGGAATGGGGAGGAGAATCAAAAGTAAAACTGTAGGTTGAGATAAGAACAGTATAATAATTGAAAACAAAGTAAAATATAATAATATTAAATAATAATTATAATTATAATTATAATTATAATTATAATTATAATTATAATTATAATAAAAGGGACACACCCCCCCAACAAACAAATAAGTGATACAATACAATTTCTCATCACCCACTGATGGATGCCAGACCCCACTCTCAAACCCAGATCAGCCCCACCAGTTTATATACTGGGCATGCTGTTCAATGGTGCAGAACATCCTTTCATCCAATTTGAGTCACCTGTCCCAGCTATGCTTCTTCCCAGTTGCTTTTCTTTTGTGTACCTCCTCACTGGTAGAGCAAGAGACACAAAACAAAACAAAAAACAAACAAACAAACAAAAGACCACCAAAAAATGTCCTTGACTTAGGATAAACATGAATTAGCAAAAAAACCAAAACATCAGTATGTTATCAACACCATTCTCATTCCAAATCGAAAACACAGCACTTTAACAGCTATGAGAAGAAATTACCTCCACCTCGGCTGAAACTAGGACACCCTAGTAATTTAGATAGTTTTGCTTCTCTTAACTTGTGTCATCTGTTAAAACATGGCAAAAATCAGTTTAACTAAAATAACACAAATATTGTGTGGAAAGGAAGGAGAGAAAAATGTTAATATCTGTTTTTTCTTGGTTAACTGCCATACATATTGTAACAGCTTAATATCCTGTTCTTCTCTGCAATGGGGAAATTAAAAATAGTAAAAAATATTAAGTGGAAAACTTCTTTGCTAACACGACTTCAACAAGATGACAATATTTGACGAATGCAGGACTTAAATTGTTTATCCAGCCAGCAAAACAAGTGGGGTTTTTTTGCTCACCCAACTGCTTAAAGGTTCTATCCTCATCGTTTTTATCTCATGCTCTAAGAGATTACGAATCTGAACCAAAATACTTTCTCAAGGGAAGCACTGAGTTTTCCTAGACCAGTGAGAATGTTTGAACATAAATCTTTGCTGCACAGCAAATTCTCAGATGTTGTTAAATAATTTTTAATGAAGCTCTCCTGCTACCTTACAAGATCCGTTCTTTTGCTGAGATTTAAAAATATCTTACACTATTTTGAAATTAGTCACACTTGAAGCAATCACCAGGGGTTTCCTTGCAGGTCTCTTAGAATTTGTTGCTTCACTGCAATGTTGACTTTGTGAACTGTGAAAAGATTGGAGAAACTGACAAATTTGTCAAACCTGAACTGGAACATAAAGACAGCTTGTTTGATGCAGTAAATGATGTGAAAACTATTTCCAAGGAGTCTTTTGACAAGCTGTCAGGACATTGGTTGGACAAGCACCAGGTAGTGTTACTCAGGACTGAAACAGTGACAGCGGTGAGGAAACTCATGTCATTTCAGCTCTTATTCCACTTCTCAAAAACCAGTTGTCAGATGATAGAAAATATCCTTTCTGTCATATTGATTTTATGTGCTAAGGCTCTACAAACTGGCTGCTTAAAAAGGTGCACATTTACTTAGTATTCAGGCACAATAGTCTAAACAAGTCAGGTTCCTCCTTTCTTAGCCAGTGGGGAGAGACAGGTTCTTTCATGGGCTCCTTCAGAGACCACAGGTGAAGCTCCTTTCATGAATTCACTCTAAAATGGCTCATCTCCAGGGTTTTTCTCAGTCCATTTCTCTAGCTTGTTGAGGTCTCTCTGAAGAGTAGATAGCACAGCTATCAGCTGCTCCTCCCAGTTTTGCATCATATTCAAACTCACTGAGGGTGCACTCTGTCCCCTTGTCCAGGACATTAACAAACATGGATTGGGTGAAAATGTATCTGACACTGCTGTGTCACCAACTAGCAACTGTTCTCCCATAGGACTTTGCCCTGATGACCACAACCCTTTGAGACCAGCTCTTCAGCCAGTCTTTAATCTACTTCACTATCCACTTATATCACCTGTACTTAATAATTTTGTCCTCAGAGACAAGTTGTTTTAAGAAATGGTCAGTAGCTTTACCAAAGTTGAGATAAACAGTTCTCCCCTAATCCTCCAAGCCAATCATCTGTCACAACCAGCCAGGACAGGGTTAATTTTTGCAGTAGCTAGAAGGGGACACAGCCAGGACACAGAGGTTTTTCTATACCACCTCATGTCATTGCCAGGGTGGGGGGAAAGAGTCCCTGTCTGGTCAGGTAGCATAGTGGTGGTCAGGTATTTTAGGGCTCTGCATGGTGAGCACTTGTCAGGGGTGACAGCGGGTCTGTCAGCACCTTGCACATACTGATGAAGCAATAGATGTTGACCAGATCAAAGTATACCCCTGAGATGGACTGAAAGAGAGGACTGAAAATGGAGGCCCTGATCCTGACAACATACTGATGCATCCTGAAGAAGCTGTCCTGTGGGAACAGAGAACACTGTCTCATGAGAACAGGAGCACTGTCTCATGAGAACAAGGACCTGTTTTGAACGAGAGTAGTTGGGAAAAACATCAACATGAGAGAAAAATAAGAGCAGGTGCTCAGGACTATTGTGAGAAAGAACTGGGCTGTTTTGAGAAAGAGCAAAGTTGTTGTGAGAAAGTAGAGTTTAGAAAATGCACCTATTAGCTGTAAGAATTCTGGTGTGAAAGTTTGAACTGTCCTATCCGTGTGCATTACGTGTGTTCAAAAACTGTACTTATGGGGCTGCGCAGCAGCCCCGGGCGGGTTGTCCCTGCTTTTTTCTTGGAATAAACTTTGCTGGAACCTTTTCTCTTGTCGCTTTGGCCGTTCCGACATTATCAGCGACAAGCACTCGTGTGAATTGTTTGCCTTTTTGTACACTCTGTTGTTAATATTGTTGCTGTTACTTTTCATTTTCTTATTGCATTGCTGTTTTTGGTAAATTGCTTTTATCTCAGCCTATGATCTTTACCTTTCGTGCCTCCAGCTCTCCTGTCCAGCCCACCACAGGGGGAAGGGGAGGGGAAGGGGGAGTGAGGAAGCAGTGCATGGTTTGGGGTGTTTCAGTGGGAACACTAAACTGGGGAATACCATTCCTAAACCATGACAAAGGATTACATAGTCTGTGGGTGTGTAGAGATTGGGACTGTGAGTTCTTAGGATTTTGTAATAGACAAAACATTGAACCTTTATCATCTAAATTTCTCCAGTTTATTACAGGTCACCACAAGTACCACAAAAATCACCACCAGTCAGTACACCTATGATTATTGAAAAAAAAAATTAAAGAGTAAATAAATAATAAATCTCAAGCTATTACAAATTATCAGCAATCAGTAATACAGTATCAACCAGTGGTATGGCACCAACCACAAATGGTAACAAGCAATAATGCAGCCATATAGCAACAATTAAATGTATAGCAATATCAATATGGTAGCAATGACTAATAATGGAAACAACAAACCAGGTGTATACTGTTACACATTACTAGAAATATCATTAGTGAAATACACTTATCAGCAATATAACATTCATGTTCACATACTAGTAAAAGATTATATAGATATATGGTACCTGCATCAAGCAAATTAGACAGATTTCAGAGGGGGGACAAATGATTCCAGAGGGAAAACCAACCATCCCACAGGTGGAAAGGCAAACCAAACCAACCCCAAAAGTGTGGCCTCAGAGGGGGACCATCAGAATAACATAGAGAATCTCACTGAAAAGATAAGTTATCCCCAGACATCCCCTGTGAAACTCCAAGATCTCATATAAACTTTTTGCGTAAAATTCGATTTGTTTAGGAAAGGAAAAATATGTGCAACATGGAAAGTTTTCAGAGAGAGGCTTAATTTTCGGAAAACTTCAATTCAATTTTGTGTCGTAGAGACATAAAGAGGCATAGGACACCACCTCTTTGAGCAGCCAATAGGTGTAGTTAATTTTTATTTTCCACCTGGAACAGGCAACAGGTGAGTATGTTTCCTATTCTCTTGGACAATTTTTTCTTTTTCCAGACTACTTTCCTATTCTTACAGTTAGAACAGACAGTGGCAGTTACTGATTCTTAGTTTCTGAGGATGTTTCTCCTCTTTGTGAAAAATTCTGAACAATTTTCAGTAGTATTAAAAAAGTATAACTATTACTGCATTGATTTAAAGGAAAGGCATTATGTCATAATCATGGCCCCACATGATGTTTCACATGAGTCACTGACATCTTTTGGCTTTCATTAGAGCCTTATAAAATTTAAAAGTCTACCATAGGGATATTCCTCCTTAGTTATCAATAAATTTAAGAGATAATGTTAGTCTACTTTATTTCAGAGTTCTTAATTATCTTAGTTTATTCCCTAAGGGAGACTGTATAGATTTAGAGTAAGTTATAGATGTCTGGTCAGATAGTAAAATGTCAGTTGTATCTTTTACGGGTTTTATAGCCTTCTTTTTTCTTGTCCTGCTCCTTTTCTATCTTGTTTTCCATTTCAGTTCTTCATATCACCTTTCTCTGATTTTCTATGTAGACATGCCTCTGACAGTTAAATAATTCATATAAGGATTGTTCATGACTTACCATAAATATCCATTAATCTCTGAAATGTCACTCTACATAGAGTCCACATCAATCCTCAGATGACTACATGCAACACTTGTTGATATTAGTGGAAGCTGTGCTCTCTCATACATTATCATTTGAGGTAGTACTGGTAAAATTTTCATTTTATCAGTACCACCTGATAAAAGTTCCCAGAACAATCTGATTTCCTGACATCAGTATAAGAAAGGAAGATTTTTAATATTCTCAGTAGTGTGTCATACTTTGTTTTGCAAGAACGTCATATGAGAAATCATTCTATATTTCAGGGGTTATTAAGTTTAGAGTAAGATTATGATAGTAAACAGACTATTAATCAATGTCTTGCTGTTATCTTGCCTATAGACTTCATGATTGTGATCTCTGAATCTTTTCACCTCTGAGATGTGCCAAACTGCACTGCCCTTAGAAAATTTTGTAGAAAGTCCTCTCCAAAGAGGCCAGAGGCTCTGACCCACAGAATACAGAAACCCTTGTCTTGTTTTCTTCTTCTAATCCCAAGTATTTCATGAAATTGCTGTTTCATGAAGAATGATGGATGAGAAAAAAGGCAGAGTTAACAAGCAGCGATGGCATTTTCAGACTTTAAGAAGTGTACAAAGCAATTATCTTCAATCACTACTTCAACCCCTTTTTGCTTTTTTTTTTTAAATCTGTTTGTGATTTCTACTATCATTTAGCAAAATACACTAGCTATGGGATATTTGAATCCTCTTAAATGGTTATTGAATATTTCTCTAATGAAGGTAATAATGTACATTGTTCATTATGATCATTTTTTTAAACCTTGTCCACCACAGTTCATACCTTTTGACTTTTTTCTCCCTCTTGACTTTTTCTCACAGGTGGAGACTGGTTTCTGTCAGACCAACAGGAAAATGGACACAATTCACTGAGAAATTGAACTGCTGACCTTGGCAAAGCTTAATTTGCTGCTGTGCTAAAACTACCTCTCATCAGGCTGTCCTTATTACTTTGCTGGCCTTCTCTTGCCTTCTGCTAGTTGAAAGCACTTACTGTAAATGGTTGGTTTTCTCCTTGGGACAATGTGGTGTTAGTTTCTGATAAATTTCCTACATACTAGAGTAAGAAAACTAATAAATAAGAATAAAATTTGCCCACACTGAGAGAAATTTAGAGCTGGATATCAATACAAATGATGTTATCTTTGTCAATGACTAGCAATATCTGCTGAATATCCCATAAGTGAGACTAATAGCTAAAAAATACACATTTTATATATTATTTGTTTAAATTAAAAGCCATGAGGCAGGCTGAGAAGGAAGGAATGATGAAAGCTGATGAGAACATGCAGAACTTCAGATTTCTGATGATTCTATGCAGTTCTCAGAGCGATGATTGGATATGGGTTTTCTGTTTGAAAAAGCAATGTGGATTAAAGTTTCTGTGTTGGTGTGACAAGGTTTTTGTAGTGGGCAGTTGTAGGGGTGGCCTGTCAAGAAGGCCAGTGATTGTCCTGCACTGGACACAGTCAGTTCCAGATGGCTCTGGACCCACCTCAGGCCAAAAATGAAGATACCACTGAATGTGGTGGTGCCTCTGGGAAAATGTTTTTGAGAAAGGATAGAAACAACAGAAAGGAGGGAATGTGGAGAGAATAAGGGAACAGAAATAGGAGGAGGGAATCTAAGGGAAACAGCAGAAACACTGAAGTCAGAGAGGCAAGAGGTATTCTATGGCAGAGAATATATTCCCGAAGGCACAGAGCCTGTGCAACAAAGCAGAAGAAAAGAGCAAAGAAAAAGCACCAAAAGGAACCACTATATCCTGACTGCAAACACCACCACCCCTCTGCCATTGCCATTCCTCGCCTCATTGAAGGCACTGAGCACCACCTGTGGCCATAACAAGGTGGGAGGTGAGGTGCCTTATGTGAAATCAAGCTTGGGAAAAGGAGTGGTTGTTTTCTCTAAATGTTTAATGTTTTTTTCTTGATTTGCTTTTTGTTTCTTAATACCTGAAAGAGTAATTACATATTTATATTAATTTGCAATAAATAATTTCCCCATTTTGAGTCTATGCTGCCTGCCACAGCAATTGGTAAGTGACCTCCTTGTCTTTATCTCGGCACATGAGCTATCTTGCTTCTGTTCTGTTGGCTCCTCTGTCATGGTGAGGGTGAGGAGAGAGAGGCAGCTGGGTGGGTGCTTGGCTACAACTCAGAGTCAATCCCCCCCCAACTTTTTTGGTAATTATCTTTTCCATAATGTTGCTGACCTCATCAGTAGTCCCTATTCTTAAAAAGAAATGAACCTTGTTCAGAAAAATTCACCTGTCTAAACCACAGAGAAGCTTAAACTGCTATCCTCACTGTTGTAGATGCTTCAGAGACAGCTTCACATTTGAGAACACACATTCAGATATTGTGCTTGATCAATCGCAATGTTCTGCAAACAGAATCACACAAAAGATTCACATGAAACTAGCAAAGAAATACTCATATTCACCAAGGTTGAGACAAATGTGATCTACATGACTCTTCCTAATGTGTCTTCTTGGAAAAACATCCTGCTTTCTTTAAAAATATCATCTTGGAAATTCCCTCTACCATTACAAATAATAACATTAATAAACATATGCAAATAAATTGACCATCTCACTTAAGAAAAGAGTATTTCTGTTAGCAAAAGCTGCAAAAGAAAATTTGGTGTGCTATTATGCTCCTTCACACTTGATTGTTTTCTTAAAGATGCAGAAATCAGTATCAGGAATTTGTCTTTATTCAGTGCAAATGCAGCATCCAAGTGCAATTTTTCAAAATAATTAGATGCTTGGTTGAGCACCTAGTTTTAGTCAATTCAGTTGAATGTAATTGTAATTATGATATATCAGAAAACACTGTTTACAATGTTTATTCCTTTTTGCTACTAATCAAATTATCAAATAAATTTCAAAATTTTTGAAATCAATAGCACTTCTTAGATTTTTATGTTATCTAAAAGGTGAAAATTAAACCAATAACATTAAAACACACAAACCAAAAAACTGAATGGCATTGTCAATATACAAAAAGGAACAAAGAATGAATGCAGCATGAAAATGCGACAATAAACAATCAAGCAAGATTGTTTAAAATAAAACTAAATGATAGCTTTTAAGCTTATATTAACCACATCCAATGAATATATACTGAGTCACAAAAAAGCAACAAATTGTAAATATTTATTTCACAGTCTGCGTATAAATAGATTTTCATCCTAGACTGGTGATTACTTTGAGTTCACATAAACAGTTGAGAACAATGCTGTCTAACTCAGAATAATACAGTTTTAAGAAATGAATAAATTTAAAGTAAGTAAGGATTTCAAGCCAAATCTTAAAGAAAACGATAGAGAACAGAGCTGAAATGACCTTCAGAAGATATCCATCCATCCATTTACTCTGAGACAAATTAGCTAGCTAAAGTAAACATTTTATTAACCTGGTCCAAAAAATCCATTCAGTAATGCAGATTTCAGAAAAATTATTCCACATCTCAACTTTTTTTTTGTGTCAGAAAGTCTGTCCCATTGTCAAACAAGAATCATTCATTTCAGAATTTAAGCTTATTACTTCTGCTATGGACGCATAGAAAAAAAAAATTTTCTTCTTTGTTTCTAATGTTTATACACACGACTCCACATTAGAATAACCTCATCCATCTTTGGTGGTCATGTTTCCTAAGCCTTTCATCATTCGCATTGACATCCTTCACAACCCCTCCAACTGACCTATGTTTTTTTTCAACTTTTATGACAGTATTATCATACTTGGGAGGTGTGCTATATTTTAGAGACCGAGGCAACAAGACCACTGCCAAAGTTGTAAGAACGCACCAGCATATTCTCTTAATTCTGCAGAGCCTGAATATCTGCCCTAACACTTCTGTGAAATTGAGCTCATGTAGTACCTCTCAAGAGCTCATCAGTCTGTTAAATAAGGTCTTGACACAGCTGAAAAATCCTTATTTCTGCAAAATTCCACATGGCTTTAACTCCCATTGAAGTCTACAAGAATGTAAAACATCAAGCACAACACAACTGCACTCAAAAAAATGTGGCCTGCAACAGATGAAATCACAAGCACTCTTGAGTTATGATGTCCTGGTTCCAGTCAGGACAGGGATAATTTTTGCAGTAGCCAGGAGGGGGCATGGCCTGGACACAAAGGTTATTGTATACCACCTCATGTCATTGCCAGAAGTGGGGAAAAGGGACTATTTTTCGAGGAGAAGAGATTCCTTCTGGTAGAGAAAACATAGTGGAGGGAGCCGTCCACTGCTATCTATTATCGGGGGGGGGGGGGGTTCTTTTCCATATGAATAGTTCTTTTCTTGTACCCTCTGTCATTAGTATTGTTGCCGTTACCATTCATTTCCTTATTTCATTGCTCTTTCCAGTAAATTGTTCTTACCTCAACCCATGATCTTTGCCTCTTGTGCCTTCAATTCTCCTCTGCACCCTGCCGCAGAGGGAGAGACAGAGAGTGGCATGTGGTTTGGAGAGTTTTGGAGGGGGCACTGAAGTGGGAAGTACCATGCTAAACCATGACATAAGCAAAAACTAGAAGAAAAGATGAGTGCAGAAGCATCATTAAACTGTTAGATGCTATCACAGAGGTCAGAAGTTTTTCCTGTGCTTCCTTCTTACTCAGTCGCTGAGGGACACTTTTCCACGTCAGTCATGGTCAAAAAACATGGTATATTTTGCCTCAGTTTGAATATTTTGGCTGGTTCCAAATGTAAAAAAAATGTTATGTTTACTATGTTTTGGAAAATGCTGTTTCTGTTTCTCTGTAATGGAGAAGCAACCATCTAGCCCAAGAAAATAGAGGAAAATGTTGGAAAAACTGATGACAAACCTCTTCAAAGTTATAAATGTTTTTAAATAGGGTGGTCTGTTATTCACAGTAGAACAACTTCTGTTCAGTTATTCATAGAACTCTGAAGCTAAAAAGGTTAAGAGCACTGGATACCCAATGCTTTATCTTCAGGGCACTGAAAAGCACTTAAGGCCCTTTGAGTTAAAACCTGAATTAAGGATCTCTTAGAAAACATTCAGTTCCAGGACAGGAAGTGAACATGACTGGTGTGCCTAGATAAAGTCATTCTGTTTAAGCCACAGGTCTTTCCCCTCTTTATTTAATTTTGATTTTAACTTAATTTTCTTTTTATCTTACTGAAAGCCAGAACATATAATTAAAAAATACATCAATGCAAAGCAGAATAGAGAATTAAATGTGAAAAAGCAGGAAAAAATTTGAATAATCCAACTATAGTCGATGAAGACGGAATTATCATAATTGAGCCCTAAGAGCTAAAGAGTTTTCAGGAAAGAGAACAAATGCTCTTTGTGCTTTTGGGGTAATTTATATATCCCAAAAAGTCCATATTTTAATAAATTATAATTAATTTTATGTAGAACAGTTTTCTCCAGGCTGGAGAATGCAATGATTTCTAGAAAACTGGCACCATCATCACATTAATCAAAGCCAAATCACTTAATAGGAATAGGCTTCCCAGTAACATCCTTCCCAAGTCATCTTTCTGTTTCTTGATGTATTTTTTGAGTTTCAAAGTAAGTATCTCACTACATTATAAAGTAATTTCAGTTCTAATTGTCTCAGTGTATTTTGACTGCAAACTTAGTGAAGACGGAGTTTTCGGTCACCCTTACATGGCTAAACATTAAATGATACCATTGGACTTTCATTCCACTAAATGATGCCATGATGGTATCTACCAATTTCTACAGGGAGGACAGTGATGCCTGCGATAATAACCACAGTTAGACTTTCATCCCTGAAATGGAAGAACTTGAATTTTCCAAATAAACTGTTTCTCAAAGAATTCTGTTTAAAGAATTCTATTTCCTACAGAAAAAAAAAATCTCAGGGTTTAGTATATATCATAAAAAAGCAATTACTTTATTTAATGAAAATAACAGAACAAGAAACACTTTACTATTTTACAAATAACACACTCTTACAGAAATAATTCTGTTTATCTGTGCTCACACAATTGCACCCTTTAATAAGCTCTTTTAATGACTTTCTTGAAAATATATGCCTGGATTCCTCTCCACTGTTGCCTACAACTGAAGCACACTTAAATCAAAATTCACATGAAATTAATAGATATACAAACAAATGCTCCGACATTAAGTACAAGCATTTAAAAGATTAAACATTTCACTTTATTTCTAACTACCTAGTAGTTATGAACATTGTACTTTTCTCACAGAAATATCTTAATACATTCCTGATTTTATTCCTGTGTTTGCAACAAAAGAAAAGATTCCATGTTTCTGATGCGTAGAGGTTTCTTTTCATTATCATGCTGCCAGGATCTGCGTCACACTAACACATCAACCCTTTGGAAAATTAAATAAATCAGATTTATTTTTTGCAGTAGCCTTCTTAGCCAGTGTAAGCTTATAAGCATCATTGAAGGAATCACAAAGTTCTATAGATAGTCAGGCAGCTGAGGCTTTAGAATAAAGAACAGTATTTCAACATTCTTAAAGCTACTTCACTTAGTATTTCACTTAAAATACAGAAAAAACTACTAAGCAAAGAGATAATAAATTTCCATCATTGTTCAGTTCTACAGACGGCTTTTGGGTAGCTGCCTCATTAGAAGATAAAATCCTATTGCTAAGAATATAGCTAAGAACACAACCACATAGCAAACACACTTAATGAGTGTATTACATTTTGAAAAGAAAAACATGCCATTCTAAACAAAGAAACATATTTAATACCTGCAAACAAAAATCTAATCTGTAGTATCTGTGATGATTCAATAAATATGAAACTCCTGAAACCAATGGAAACAGCTTCAAACAGCTTTGGGTCAGCTTCCAAAATTTACACTAATTGCAATAAGTCCATATATTCTACTAATATCTACCTTAATAATGCTCAAAACCCCAGTAAGTTTTAAAGTGGCCAGTAGGCACAAGAACTAATTCTTCATGAGAAACTCCTTGTATCATATATCACCTTCTTTTACAAGAAAACCTGGAGATTTTAACATGTATTTTAGACTTGCTGAACCACAGAATTGCCACAAGCAGAGATATCCCCAGAATCACAATGTTAGAGACTTTCTTCATTCCCTTACCTACATTCAGTTTCTTGCTTTTCCCTGGATCCTCTCCCACTTCTTTTTCTTATCCCCTACATAGAGGAGAAAATTGTCTTCTGCACAAAATGAGTCTTTCTTCACCCACTATCTCATTAGTGAGTTATTTAAAGGTGACTTCTTCTGATCAGGGAGCCAGTCATGAACCTGCTCTTGATTGAGCTACTGAAATATCAGCAATAATCTGTGAAAGTGTTCCACTGCTATCATACAACTTGTACAATCTATAACCTATACAATTTTGTCTAATAAAGATTTATCCTCCTCTGCAAATTTTGCTCCCTTTCATAACATACCCATTAAATACTTATTAAATGTATGCTCCAATTATTTTTACATCCACATAAGCTATATCCATGTAAGTGAGCTTCAATCACACAGAACACTAATATAAAACAAATAACAAAGAATTACTTTAGTCCTTCATATGTATTTATTTCAAAGTACTCCAATTCTAGCCTCTGTATTTCAGGTTTGTCAGCAGTTACAACAAAAACTTAGGGATCCAACTGTTCTTTACAGAAGGAAAATCCTTTAAGCAGAGCACTTTGTAGGGAGAAGCATGCTATAATCATATGATTTCTTATTGAGTCATTGCATGTGAACTATGTTTATAAAGATGGAATAACTCAAAATGCATTCCTGGAAATCATCTAGAAATTGTTAAACATTTATACTGTAATATTGTTAGTAATTTTAATAAATCTGGATTTTTGAGTTCTATCAGCCTAACAACTCATAATTTCAGATGTACTGCAAAGGATCTCTGCCTGAATTTGGCTTGTATGCATAAAATTTACTAAAAAATCAAGTGCTATCTACCAAAGCAAAGTTAAAGAGGTAGAAAAGAGCTACCTTTAGCTGTGGAGGTATTTGGAAATAGTCTTACAACAGCTCTCAAATGAAATGAAAGTTGATCCTTTTGGGAGCTGCATTATATAGAATCTGAGTATATACTTCACATTTCACATTATATCAGCAGCCTGTGAAATGTCTCATGCTGGACTTGGAAAATATTATACAAAGGGAGCTGCTAATGAATCCTATAGGACAATTCCTTTGCTACTGTTCAGCAAGATATCAGAGTAAAATAAGCTTGAATAGATAGAATTTTCAATATTGCTGAAGGAATTGACTGTCACTACAATGCGTGCTTTTCAAAACATACTTGAAAATCTTGCCCAGTACTTTTTTTTTTTGAAAAAAACATGGGCTTGAGACTAGTTTCCAAAACCCCTATCTAGTTTCCTGCCTCATTAAGAGTACAGTTTTCACAAGCTCCTGTGCCTAGGTATTGATTTAATTTATAAGGCTTCTATTTCTGAAAGCTTTGATTCAATGTGTTATGTTACACATATTTTTGTTGCACAGGGGGAAGTTTTGGTCTTGCTTGAGTGATTGGAAATTTTTTACCATTTTCCATGGGATCCAAATTTCAGTTATATTTGGGGCTTTCGAGAATTCCTAAACTGCTTATGAGTGTGGGTAACTGTTACATGTAGACCCTCCTTACAAGTCCCCACTTCAAAACAGAAGTTCAAGAAATAAGGCTGTCATGTTATTTATTTATGGACTTTCATTTTGTAATGTAAGCTTTAAACATGATTTATGGAAAGCCACAAAGCAAAACAATGTTAAGATCAGACTTCTGATTTTGGGGATTTTTTTTGTTTTCTCTGCAGAGGTACTATTTTCTACTATGATATGTATAAATTGCAGCACATTTCAAGATTACTGAAAGTACTATGAGAATATACAGCACACACTTACTGGAACATTAAAAATCACCTCCTGATATAATGTAATTCATCTAACTTCTCATATTGACTGTAATATTCTCCCAGCAAAAACTGGAAATTTTCTTGAAGAAAACGAGTAACTGAAGAAGATGACTACCACTATAAAACATTTCTTTAATTAAAAATTAAAGAAAAACAGCTTTCAGGCAAAATTTCTGACAGACACAATTACTGTTTTGTTGACACATAAAACTGGGATCTTCTTTTATCAAAATTCTGCTTTTCTACATCTTCTTCTTAATTTTTCTCTTTTGATTATATATAGGACAGGACATAAAAAAACTCCAATTCCTCTAGGTTTAGCATTACTTTATTAAATAATTTAATAGTAAATTTAGGAAAAGTAACTGGAAACAAAAGCAACAAAAGATGAGAGAAGTAAGATGAGAAGAGTAACCATAAATTACTCTGGAGTGCTACTTGATGTTTCCAAATTATTTTAATTTAATTCACCTATAATGTATAAGCTTTCCATGATTTCACTTCACCATAATTTTAATTGCTAAACAGTTCTTTTACAGACATGAAACCAAGAAACAAAACAAAAAAGAGAAATGCATCAGTGGGTTAAAGCATAATTCCTTCACCTTGCACTCTTTCAAATTATCCAAGTTTTTTACCTAATGACAAGAGGCTCTAAAAATGTTTAATTTCTGAATGTATCCTTCACCACTTTATCAAATTTTTTTGCTGATAAATTTTTATGATCAAAACTGTTGTTTTTAAAATATAAATTTAAATATAGACATCGTAAGAGAGGACAGACAACATTCCACCAGAAATGCTCACTTGGCAGAACTTAACAGCCTAAAAGTAAGGTTGATTTCTCAAAACCTTTTGATGGAAACAAAGGACGTGGGCAAGTGATGTCAAACTTCTCAGCCTATATTTTCTGCTGTAGCTGGCTCTTCAGATGGCCAAATCATTACTCCTCCACGTAACCAGGTGTGCTTCAACTCCCAGCTTCATCTGAGCTCTAACTGGGGGCTATTTTTATCACGCCTGCATAACAAGGTCTTAATAATATTTTCGCTTATAATCAAGCATGCTACATTAATACCCAATGGAAGGTACAGGATTAGAATTTATTGAGAACAGTGATGATCAAAGAAAAGAAGCCTGTTCCAGAAAAGGTTGTCAAAAGTAAAAATGAGTATCAAGCATAGATGTCCCTCCAGAGGCTTCCTGAACAGGGATGGATACAAGTTCCACTTTTTTAATTGAATTTGAATTCCAAGTGTAACTGTAAAACACTCCAGAGACATAACTAAAACAGTTCCAAAACAGGGAAAGGGTTCTGAAGAAAACAAAGGTAGAGAAAGAAGAAAATTATTTCCAGTGGGACTTTTTTAAAGTCACTAACTGATAGGAAACAAGAAAAGGAGAGCTGTCCCAGATATCTAGGACTGCAGAGATGAGAAAGGAAAGAGAGTGAGCACAGACTGGTAGAAGACATATCTGTGAAGTACTAGAGAGAGCTGAAGTCTCTAAAGGAAGTCTTGCTGTTGCGATGCTGAGCCACAAATGCTCTAATTTTGAATTGGCAAGCACTGCCAATGGGATCTTGGCATGTCTCAACTTGTAGCATCCAACCATCAGCAAGCCTCAAGGTCCCCGTGTCGCTGTCAGTGACGAATACTGTTTTCCAAAGCCTGGCCTGATGCTTCCCACCCTTTAAAATAACAGACGCCAGCAAGCAGCAGGGTGTTTTTTCCCCCTATTTTTTAACTTTCTGCACGTGACAGCTCTTAACTGCGCCCGAACTCGGCCTCGGCATCCCCCGCTCCGCGGCACACTCCATGTGGGTCCGGTCCCTGCCGGCACCGAGCACCCCGTTCCACGGAGGCTTCCGGGGCCTTCACCAGCTCGTCGGCAGCTCGAGGAGAGCAGGGGAAAAGCCGTGAGGAGCCGCCCGCGGGGCCGCCACGCGTCCTGCCAGCGGCTCTGCACCGCCGGGACGGCCCGTGCTCCCCGCCAGGGGCTCACCGACAGCTCCCCGCCTTTCCCGCTCCTGTCCCCGTCCCTGTTCCTGTCCCTATCACTATCCCTGGTGCGCGTGCGTGGGCGCGCGGCGCGGAGGAGGCGGGACACAGATTCCGCCTGCGCGCGTGCGCGCGCCGCCCGAGCACGCGCGGTTTGGGGCTGCGGTCGGGGGGGCGGAAGCGGCGCCGTGGGCCGGGCCGGATCGCTGCGGGCTGGAAGTTTCTTCTCGGGCACCGAGTGCACTGAAAAGGAGTTTCTGTTGTTACTACGTCTGTGCTAATACGTCTGAGGTCTTGGTTTTAAAGATCTCGGTTTCTTGCAGGTGACCGTTTGACTCTCTGAAGCAGTTAGTTCATATCCCGAGAGCATCCGCTGTGTAGTGCAGTCGGCCCGAGGTCTCTATTTTCCAGTGGGTTGCTGCTTTCTAGAGCTTGAAATGCTGTTGAGATAAAGACTGTGTAAGAATTCACTTTCCTCAGGTAACGTTTGATTGTGGCCTCTTTTGCATAATGTCAGATTAGTAAATTTTAATCTGAACTAAAGACGATTTTGGTTTGATTTTTTTTTTGGTCTGTTTGCTTTGGTTTGGGGGTTGTGGGTTGGTTTTTTTGGTTTATTTGTTTGTTTTGGTGATTTGTTTTTGAGGTTTTTTTTTGAGAATTCTAGTTGTACTCTAGTGAAAGTAAGTTCCAGCTGTGTTATGAATAGTAGGAATAGACTAGGGCTTATTTCCAGAATAAGTGCCTGGAGATCTGCAGCAAGAGCAAGCTGAAGCCTGACAAAAGACTTCTCTTGTTGACTGCAGGTTGAGTTTAAGGTAGTTCTGTGTTGTCAACTCTGTTCAAGGCGTAAGTATTCATTTTTATGAGAAAATTTTGCATAAACTATAGTAAGAGTGTATGACTGTCCACACATGTGTGCTTTTAAAATGACACATTACCTACATTGTGATTGTTTTAACTTTTGTACAGTTAGTTTGGGTATTGCACTGACTTGTATTTGTACTTACAGGGGCTTCAGATATCGACCATTGTGACTGACCACATCAATGAGGTGCTGATGCTCGTGGCTGTTCCTTCATTCTTCACAAAACTGTGGTGAGGTTTCCTTCAGAAGTCCACACAGTCATGTGGTTTATTCTTTGATTTGGAGAATGAGTTTATCTGTCCTCTACAAGTAGCATCTGCTTTGATAGATGAGGAATCTCTTCATGCCTTTGACTACTACAGTGTCCTTTTCCCAAAAAGGCATTAATCCTCTTTATGTCATTTTTGTGTATGACTGAAGTATTTCTTGTTTGTAGAGAAGGGAGTAAACTTTTCAATTTACCTCTCACTTCTTGTGTTTTCTTTGCTTTTGTGCTCCAAAGCTAATTTCTCATTAGTTCTTGAATAAAAGTAGTGTTCTAGAGGAGACTACAGAGGAATAGTCTGTTTCTTGTAGTGAGAGCTAGAGTCAGGACTCAATAGTGTATATCTTTGTCTCCAACAAAGGCTTAAATGCTAAGTGGATCTGAGTAATCCAGGCAGAGAGGTGTTAATTACTTGCTATTCTGTGGATTAGATTGATGTATTATGATAATACACCATAAGAGAAGAACAGAACTAATTTTGACTTCCTCCTCAATTAGATTAATTCTGGAGTCAAGGTAGAGAATATTAATATGCTCATTTTTCAGTTTTGTTTTTTGCAGCATTAAGTGCTTGCAGTTTTTTACAGTGGAATTGTGTTGTCTGTAATATTTATATTTTGATTTTTTGCAGTATGCAGTAAAAGTGGTAAAGCTTATTTTGCATCTTATTTATAATTTAGGATGCTAATAGGGACTCATTTTTTGTTTGTATTTTTTTTCTTCTTTTAAGTGTGTCTTGATGAATTTTACTGAAGAAAACAGCAGAATTACAGTGTTTTAAAGAACTGGACTTGCTTGGTTAATCTTCACTGAGTCGTAGTGATTCTCCTTGCTCAAAAAAATTCTGCAGCTTCTCTATTCAGAATGTACATGGAACAATTCCTGATTCTGACAGGAGGTCAGCTTGATCCATCTGTCATGGCTAATAAAGTGTTTTTCACTGCTAGAATGTTCTGTTTGCTTTAGACAATTCTAAGGCATGTTGGTACCTTTAGTTTAACATTGTCCTTTTATAACAACGTCTTTGTATACTGAGCTCACTACCTACAGGTTTTTGTACTGAATTGTTTTAGAAACTTTGTACTGCTTTACTGTGTTAATTACCATACAAAATTTGGCTATTTCATGTTGCATAGAGAATCATGGAGGAAGGGGCGAAACAGTGATGAATCGTCTTGATGGTAAGAACATATTAGCTTTTTCCATGTAGTTTAGTTTTCTTTTGTTCCTGTCTTTCAGTCATGTTGCACTGGTGTTGATGTCAACAGTTCTGTAGTGTTTGTGGCTGTGTGGTTTCAACTTCACTTGCAACTGTAGCTTTTGGTTTATTAATGATTTTTAGTGTGCACTGAAGGGTGGTATAACAAATTTTGAGAATTTAGATTCTGATGTTTTTCCAAACATAATTTAAGATTTTTTTTAATTAAAGTGAAAGTTAAAAAAGCCTAGAGGAAAAAGAAGGCTTACACATAAAGACTTAAATGGTCAAGTTCTTCCTACCATTCTGTTTTGCAGTGCAAGGCTCAAAAATTGGAGTCTTTAAAAGCCACTGTCTGATTCTATAAGTGCATAGATCTTTGCATTTATGCTTGAGTTTTAAGCACTGAAGTTACCAGGCTCTCAGAGCATGTATCTGGGCTGTGCTGGACTTAAAAGGAAATGCTGATTTTTTTTTTTCTTTCTGTGGGAACTGATGAAAAGATTGTGAACCTGAAAGCTTTTCAAGTTTCTGTGCATGCAACCCGAACAATACCTAGATGCCTAATTCAAGTCTGTGGGTGTGTGTATTCTCAAGCTGCAAATGAGAAGGGTGGAGTCAAGTTCTTCAGAAATATAGGAATTTTTCTCTTGCTCCTGGACCTAGAGAAAGAGGGATTCTTTGCAATATTTTGATGGAATAATGTCCTCATTCCAGAAAAAAAAATAATAAAATGACTGCTTCTTTCTGTCAAAGGTTAATCCTTGTTCAAAGCCATTTCTACTTAGCAGTTGTTTTCTGATGCACTGTGGTTTGAGTTTTATGCTTTTGAAATACATGCTACTATTCTGTAGGCAATACAGACAGTTATTGTATTGAAGTAGATTATTCCACTGTCTGAAATTTAAGGTCTAGAAAATTTGTAGGTAGAATGTCAGGGACAGGCAGAGCAGCGCATAAGAGTTAAACCCATAGCCATCCTCAGTGTTATATTTCACTTAAGGAAGTGAGATATATCATATTGTCATTTGGGGTGTTGACTGGTGGGTTACATCCTATATACAGTCTGTGTATCCTTTCTGGTTTCTCATACAGTGTACATCCTTTCATACAATTCTTTGTTTGTTAAAATCATTAAGCTATTTGGTTGCTCCCTCTCTATATTTTTGTCACTTTAATTACTGGAAGGCAAAAGTTACTTGTAGTTCACAGACCTCCTCCTTCACTGTGTGCATGTACTGTGTGTCCTTCCTCTTTTAGAAGTGTCCATGATGCTATCTACCATTCTTGCAGTCTCTGTTGGTATTGTTTGGTTTTTTTTAACTACCCATCCTTATGAATAGCTCTGTTTACACCACTTACAGGCTTTTGTGCAGCAGACTCAGGTTGGAATGATTCTTGTCAGTGTTAAAGTCAGTCTTTTGAGAACAAGAAAGATACTTGACAGACTTATTTTCACTTTTTTGCTCTTCAGGAGAGTTGTGAACACCAAGAACAGCACTAACAATATCTTCATGTAGATTTGGGAAGCCAGTGCTTATCAGTTGATTTTTGAAAATTTACTTCTAGGGCTCTTAGAGCTGCATATTCGTGTCTTAGTTTTTTAATTCCAGAGAACAAGAATATGGGAACCTCAACAGTTAGCAGTTAAAACACATGGCCTTAGTTTTATATCTACAGAAGTTTAATATCTGGGAAAAAAAACCATTTGTTTTGTACCTGAATATTAGTTACGTAAATAAATTGTAGGAGTGTACAGTAAGTAAATAATATGGGCGGGTCCCACTACATCATCCTACATATGGCTTCTTTTTAGAAATTCTCCTTTGTAATTTTGAAGGCACATGTGGAATATTTGTCCCATTGAAATAAGTGGCAAAGGCTGTTTTTAAATGAAGGGATAGGAGCTACAGAATTGAGGGTAATCATCAGAGAGATGAGTTACTAAACTCAGTTGATTTCTTTGCTTTGTTTTAACAGTGATGTTTGAATTATAGCAAAATGCTCTGTGTTGTTAGATGTCTTTATGGGGAAGAAAAAAAAGCAAACAGAAAAGTCTATTTAATTGCTCAAGTACCGTAAAAGAGAAAAATAGGGGAAAAAAAAGTGTTAATCTGTTATGTTGTATATCTCCCTAGCTCATTATACTGTTGCTGGATGAAGATCAATATTGCTGATTAACTTTGAAGTTGATTCTTTCTAGGTGGAATAGATCAGCTTCTCAGCCTGCTGGAATAAAGTGTGAAGTAAATACTTTGAACTAAAAAGCTGTGTAAATCTTCTAGTTGCTCTTTTCACTAGAGGCTTGGAATCCTGGTAAGCTAATGACAATGCTCTCCTGGTTCGTGTTTGAAAACATACAGATAAAGGCATCATTTTTAGCCTCAGTGACATTTCACAGAAATTGTAACTCCTAATACCTCACTAGTTAAAGCAATCACAGAGACAGAACAGCATCTGCCCCTCTGTAGCAGGCTGTGACCTCTCCTTCAACTAAAGTACAAATTGAAACCTGTCTGGTTTTGTACCTCCCAGCTTTGTGCTGTCCTAGGTTGACACTGGCTGTAAACCTGGTGCCCACCAAAGCCTCAGGAGGACAGGGGAGAGAAAACACAACTAAATTTTGTGGGATGAGACAGGGAGATCACTCACCAATTACAACTATGGGCAAAAGAGACTCAAACAAACTAGTTTAACTTATTGTTGGTCAAATCAGGATAGGATAATGAGAAATAAGAAAAAATCTAAAACCACCTTTCCCCCACCTCTCCCATCTTCTGGGCTTAGCTCCACTCCCAACTACTCTACCTCCTTCCCCTGAGAAACACAGGGGACAGAGAATGGGGGTTGTGGTCCATTCATCTCTGCCACTCGTTCCTCTTCATGTAAATTGGAAGCTAGGAAAAAACAAAAACCAGTCATCCTATGTATAGTCATTTTGACTGAGAGATCCTTGAGCCGAAGTATTTTATTTCATGGAATGCTCTTTTAGTGACACTGACTTCTTGCTAATATCTGTTAGAAGGGGAGTTTCCTGGAAAATGGAGAAGAAGAAAGGAAGATCATTCACAACTAGAGAAATAGTCATGAGTAAATAGTGAAGTCTCATATCTTTAGATACTGTTTTTTCTGAAGAATAAGGTATTTTTTTTAAGAATATCTATAATGTTGCCATCAGCAGCTATATGAATGGACTCATATTTCTAACTTATGATCTTTCCATTTTGCAATGGTTTCCCAATTCCATTTCATTATAACTGAATATTTTGTAAGAATTCAGTCTGCCTAGCACTGAAAAAGCACTTTTGAACTGAATTTGAAATGTAGTTTTAGCTTTTATTGAGTAGAATACCCAGGTTTTATGTCCATTTGAAAGTGCAGGAAATAGGTTTTTTTCCTGTTCTTCACTGTCATATAAAACTGTCGTTGCTAAAACTCTGTCTGAAATTAGGACTGTGGCTATGATACTGCCAGCTGACTTTTAGAAAACGGGTAGCATTTTTTCTTAGTTTATTAAAATGTACTTAAAACAGAAGATTGATAATGCTGTGGCTTTTATGTAGATACCCACTTGAAATAAAAATTGTACAGCAAAAAAGCAAAGATAACCCAAGAAGAATGTGTTGACCATGTAATTAGAAAATATAGCAATTGCTACTTATTGCTAGATCACTTCTTTCTATTTCTCATATGTGTAACTTCACTGTAATAGACTATTCTTCCTATCCCCCATTCTCAGCATTATAACACTATCACCAAAAATTTACTTCATTGACTTTCAGCACAGTGAGTAAGCAGTAGTCAACACAGTTACACATTTTCTAGCTTTTTCCCAGTGTGTTCCATGTTTAGCAACTGTAGATGCCCATCTTATATTCTTTATTATTTTTTCATTACTGGAAAATTGATGAAAATTTTTAAATCTGTACATAAGTTTTTATTTTTTTCATTATAAGTTGATAGACATTTTATTTTCATGTAGTCAAATTTTCTTATAGGGAAACAATTGAATATAGAGGCGTTTTATCCATGACCTTATGCTGAGGAAGGAGAAGTCTCTTCTTGGTTTTTATCTGCATTTCTGTACATAAAATATTAACATTGTTTACATTGCCCTTTTCATTTTTATGTAAAGCAATATTTTCTTGCCACTTATGGTGTTTTGGAATGCTTGAAAAATCAAGTAATTTGGATGACTGTCTATTGCTAAGGAAGTGTTACTTTCTTCTTGCGATTTATGGTACTAAGAGATGTGACCAATCCCTCTGAAGATCCTTAGTCTTACATAATTAAACTTTCCTGTTGTGAAATAGATAAATATTCCCCTTCTGAGTAAACTACAACCTCTAGTAATTTTTTATTTGAACAAGATGAGTAGCTTCAGGACTCTTTATAATTTTTTTTAAGATAAAGCAGCTATGCCTGTTCAGTTGCTGAAGATCATGAAAGAACAGTCTGAGACTCCACTACCAAGCCATTTGCAAAAGGAGGATTTGAAACACTTGCAAGAAGGCTCTGATCATACCAACAAATATATTCAGGTAACTGACTAGTAAAAAAGTTTTGTCCTACTTTGAAATAGCTCCTGTTATATTTACAAGGCACTTCCATATTCCAGCTCAGCTGGAGAGATTCTGCAGCTCTGTGTCTTTGTGTTCATCTGTTGCATATCTTAAAGCAATGGAGAATTATGACCTTGTTGAACTTCATTGCCTGTTGCTAATGCCTTCATTGTTTCACAGTCCTACCCCTTTCTGTTACTTTATCAAACTGAAATTTTGTAAGAGGTTTTATTTTCATAGTTTATAAACTATGGACCTATTTAAAACCACAATAATATGCAGAATGCTGTGCTGAAAATGGATGGGTTGTGGCAGGTCAAGTGGTACTTTTTTTTAAAACAATATTAATAAGCACCTTCATCCTGTTAAATATCAGATTTCGGAGTAATAATTTCTAAAGCAGTTCTCCCTTTGTATGGAGCAATGCAGTTTTATGAGAAGAAGAATTTGTAGCAACTACCACCGTCAAGATACAATTGGGTTTTTTATCACTACCAGGTGTTCACTTACATTTTGCAATAACCCCAAATATATTTCAGATTGGAAGTACAATGCTGCTATACTAGTGAAAAGCAGAAGTATTTTGTTCTTACCTAAAACATATATTCTCTGTAAAATGCAGTGTCAGTTCTTTAGGGTGTTCTTTTTTATCCTGTTTAACTTTTTTTTTTCCTGTGACTCTTTTTAGTCATCCCTGATGCTTAAGTGTCAGGAAATAGCATTAATTGAGGCTTGCTTTCAGTCTGTTACCAAAAAACAAGGAAAAAGAAATTAAAGCAAGATAACTGTAGAAAACTTTGAGTGTCTTGAATCCTTAAAAAATGGCACAAACACTTCAAAAATATAAGCTGAAATGGTTTAATGTTCTTCTGTATCCAGAAAAACATTTTTATTTCCCCAGCTCTATATTCCCAGTTCCAGCTCTAGTGCTCATCTGACCTTGTGTTTGAGTCCATTAATGAGAAATAAACTGAAGACTATCCGTATCAATGGAGTGAGAGAGGATAGTTTGCTGCTCTCGCTCTCTGCACTGAATCATTGTGGTGTTGAAGAGATGCCAGGAGTACTGCACTTAGGTATAGCAAAGGAACAAAACTAGCCCTTTTGGAAGCAGGCAGCAGTTGAGTGTGATAGGAGGTGATTTGGTTCAGAATGATCCAGCCTCCCTTAGGTCTTGTAAAGGAACGAAAGGAAACATCAATAACCAATGCTGCTAGCAAACAGGGTTTTATTCCTCAGGGTGTAGTTTCCTGTCCCTGTTCACCTGGAGGATATATAGGGTTTTCTGCTTCGAAGAGCTATGTCTGCAAGCAGCCCTGACATGGAAGAACACGGATTCTTATTCAGAAGGAAATGGTGAAGGAGACAAAAAGGAATTATAAATTAGAAAATGTTTCTGCCGAAATAAATGTTTCCATTAGGAAAGCAGAGCAATTATTAGCAGACTATGATTTAAAGCATATATGCAGTGCTATAACTGATGGCTGAAAGGAAAAGTGTGTAGAATGTCTTTCTCAGACTTCTGCCTTATGTTAAGAGAACATACTGCTGCTGACATGGATTAGTAGGTGACTAAAACAGCTTGGCATAAAAACAGTGCAGCTGCAGAGCTGATAAAACTGGTTCTAATGCAGCATTAAATATGTAGGAAAATCCAATTCTGCAGTCTGAGCTTGAAGCCTTAGAATACACTGATGTTAGGTTGTCTTAATGGTGGCACAGCACACTCACTCTAGCCTGCCAAAATAGGGATCAGATCCTGCTTTGACAAAGGAGGAAGGGCAGATGAGGATTTTTATGAAGGGTACTCTGGGAAAAAAGCAACAAAAAACATTTGAGATGCTTCTTTCTGACTTGTGTGCCTCAGTCCTGTCATTCTTCTGAAACTTTTTTTCTTCCTGACATCCCTCTGAGAAATGCAGATTTTAAATTTGTGGAACAACAGCACAAGCAATGTTCATACGTCCTCAGACATCATGTCTGTTAACTAAACGTGATGCCTTCTCTCATTCGTTCATCATCCTCTGGATTTTGCTGTGACAAAGCTGAAAATCAGCTGCCAAATCAGCTATGGGAGCAAACTGAGGGGTGAGACCTGAGGGAGACAGAGTCACTAGAGGAATTGCACATAGTCAGTTTGAGAGTGAGTCTAGTAGCATATGGAATGTGGAGGGTTTTGAAAGAAGTTTGCTTATGAACTCAATAAACAGTGCAGGATTTGTGGGGGAAGAGTCAATTTGAGCAAGTTTTACAAAGGTAGTTTTTGTTGAATTTTGGAGCCCAAGTGTTTTGGGCATGTGGAGAAAGCAGTGGGTAAGTAGTATGTCTGCTGAGGAAGATAACTAAAGCATAGATGTTTGGGATACAAAGGAAAGTGTTGGGACCAGACTATTATAGCAAAGAATGTGGTCCAGAATTTGAAAACTCTTTGGAATATACTGAGATGTAAAAGGAAAAACAAAAAGCAAAAATAGTCAGAAAGCACTCGCTATCTCATCACTGTATTCTGTTTGTAAATAGCATGCTGGTATGGATTGAAATTTCCTAGTAAGAAAAAAAAGAAAAAAAGATATAAACGTCAAGTGTTCCTGAGGTGACTGTTTCATTGCAGAGACATTATTAGATGAAAAAAATTTCTAGTCTTTTATTTACCCGAGTACAGTTCAAGAGAATCTCATCAAGAACAATTACATATATTAGTTGAAAGTTTAAACAAAGTTGTAATTTTGAAACCAAGTGACAAACCTTTCTGTTTTTAACAGGTTAGCTCCTGCTTTTCACAGAGAAGACTGATGAGTTTTGTAAGGAGCCTTAAGTGTCAAATTATTTTAAAAATCAGCATCTGCAAATAATGTTGAGGTTTTGTGGAGTCTTAGTATTTCTTTATAAAGCTGATAGTAAAATGCTGTTGCATTTGATTTAATTTCCTCCTCAATTAGCATGTTGTATAAAAAAATTTTACTCTGAAATGCTTCTACTGTAAAAACTCACTGCTGCATAATTTATCTTGATTTGGTTTAGTCTTAGTTCACAATATTTTATTTTATTTTTACTTTTTAGGGAATAGTTGTTCTTTCCTACCCATTAACAAAACTCGGAGATGGGACAGACTTTTTCAAGATTGTTCTTCAAGGTACTACATTTAAGTATACATTTTAAATTTATGGTATTACATCAATAGCACCTGCTCTTGTGTTCAGTAAAATGTTATATTTAAAATGTTCTCTGAAAGTGTTTATTTCTTACAAAAAAAGCTTATCTTAAACTTAGCCAAGTAAATTAATGGAAACAACGCAGTCTTTATATTTTAGTAGACTTCTTGTTGCATAATCTTTTAAAACACTTTCCTGGAAATGTATTAGCTATATATGCAGCTTTAGTTGTGTATTTTCAAACTGCTTATCATAAAGAAGGGCTGAGAAAATTGCACACATAATAGTTAGCACGCAATATACATAGCATATACTATGTAAGTGAATGTTTAATATAGGTCAGTATGTTGTGTTTCATTCTGTTTTAATATAAGCAGTTAAAAAGATTGAATTTCACCTGATTACTCAAGTATTTGAATATCAGTAGATATACTGACGCCTTGAAAGATCTAAGTTTTTCATCATGTAATAAATATACTAAAAATAGTATGTTCCTTTTAAGTCTAAAGCTCATGCCCCCTCCAACCAGGAAGGTGGAGAGTGTAATTTCTCAGGTGTCTGTTGGATTCAAGGAACTTTGCATTTCCTGCCTTTTCATACTCAGCTTTCTCCTTACAGTGGTTAGAAAATCATCAGTTGCTCCCTCTGAGTCTCCTGATTCCTGTGACTGAGCATCAGGCTCAGATCTGCCTGGGGGTGCAGATCCTGCCTGGTGATACTGCTTGTGACCTGTGTTAGCAGAGGTGAATGAAGTTGATGGGACCTGAGTCCCTGCTGGCTTCACGGTTCTCTGAGGGTTGCTAAACCTCCCTGAATGTTGCTAATTTCATGTGACTGTTCAGGAGAGGGGAAGAGTTTCTGCACATACTCCACAACCTGGAAATAAAAGTTTGCACATCTAAATCATTAAGGTTGTTTCTGAAACAGTGAAAGGTAGAAAACTCTTTAAAGTAACAACGTAATTTCTGCTTCAGTCCTTCTGGAAGGCTATTAATTGATATGTCAACATCCTGGAATATCTTCAGTTTATAAGTTCTGCAGTAGGGTCTGTTTTAATGTGAAAAATCAAATGTGACTGAGTAGTATTTCCTCTCTAACAATATACGCTCAATTGTCCAAGTGGAAATCTTTGTCATTTGTATGTAATGTGCACTAGTGTACAACATGTGCACATTTTAAGTGGTCCTCTTATGAAAACTATTCTGAACAGTATACCTATAGTTATCACATAAAAGCAGTTTTATAACTATTTGAAAAGATTTTCTATTTGTAGATTAATTGAAATGAAAAAGTGTTAGACTCTGTATATTAACTTGTTTCCCATCGCTTCCCACTGCTGTTTTGTTTTGGAGAAGGTATGGTGATTGGAATCACTTCTGCTTTTTTCACTCTAGGTGTGGATGACTTGTGTTCCCGGATCAACAGCATCAATATTTTAATATATGGAAAAATGGCAGAGGATTGTGCGAAAATTATACGCCATGGGGTAACAATAACCAAAAAAACCCATATTATTGTTTTAGGAATTGTTTTTCACAGCTGTATGTTGACATCTTGTTATTGTCTGTCTGTTACTAAAACTAGAAATAGTCTGTTCAGTCCCTTCAAATCTATAAATATGAACTAGAAAAAAAATTTGCTTATGAAAATTCTTTCTAACAGTAATATTGAAATAAAGCAAGTCTTTTTGTCCCTACCTTTTACCTAACAAGTGAAGGATCATGAATACAGATAATAGGGAAGTCATCCATTTATATTCATATTTTGAATGTTTTACCATTTGATAAGATAGATTTTAGAATTTAATTGATTTAAAAGACAATTACACTGAAGCCTTTTTTTTTTAGAAAAAAGAAATAAATTCAAAACTGTGCATACAGTTTTCTTCATTGGCTGGGTGCTGGTGTTGTGCTTTGTCAGGAATAAAAGCTTGGTTTGATTAGCTCCAGGATAAAGGACTTCACACTAAATCGCAGAGTAGTTTGGGCTGGAAGGCACCTTTAAAGATCATCCAGTTGCAACCCCCCCTACCATGGGCAGGGACATCTTTCACTACACTGGGTTGCTTCAAAGCCCCATCCAGCCTAATTTTGAACACTTACAATGATGGGACATCCACAACTTCTCTGGACAAATTGCAGTCTATACAGATTTCTCAGTTCCGTGGAATTTTGATAGTTAAGCCAGGAAGGGAGGTTCCTGAACTAATTTGCTAAATATACAAGCTTCAGAATCTTTTTACATTCAAAGAACAAATCAGTTTTGTCCCGATTAAAAATACAAATGTCGAACAAGGCGCTAAGCAGCAGTTAGAAGATAAAAAGATCAGTGCTAAAGAGCTGAGTAGGAAACCACAACCCACAGGCAACACCCCTTAGATGGCCAGAGTGCACTAAAACCAAAGTTTGTTCTTCCACAGTGAACTGAACCTTCATGGTGCTTTCCACATGTCTCAAATGATCTTTTAAATTTGGAAGAACCTGAACATGAGGAAACAATGATTTCTGAAACTAGCAAAGTTGCAGTTCAGCAATTATGGACTAGATTTAATTTTAAAACACTACCAATTTTCAACTGTTAAAAAGTTACTTTAGAGAAGTCCAGTACTTTCTGTTATTTGCTTGCAATTTCAAATTTTAGTGGTTTGTAATTTCCATATTGTTCTTGGCATACTATAACAACTTCAGCTAAGTAGCCTAGCGAGAGGAGCAGGCTATTTCTGACAATGTGAATAACCGTGTTGTCTCCTGAGAGTCTTCTCATTCTGTAACAGAATAACCATCAGGGAAAATATTGTCCTTCCTGTATTTCGCACTTTTTGAATGAGGGAAGTAAGATTTCTTTTTGCTGTTTAAAGATGTTGGTTGAATCTGATAGTTTACCTATATATGTAATGTAATACTCTTCTGTTGAAAACCCACCAATTTATGTAAATACCTTTGATTCCCAAGCCAATTATAAGAACTTCTTAGCTAAAAATGAAATGGAAACTAATTGAAATTGTAAACTAATGCAGCATTAAATTTCAAAGCACTATGCAATATTACAAAAATTTTTTGCATGTTTAGAAACTGTAAGTCACAACCTGTTAAAATTGACTGTGAATTTGTAACATATCTGAGAATATACCTGTTCTTTCTCCTAGTATAACTAGATTTTGAGGTTTGTGCTGTCTTTTTTTCCTCATGGAAATTGCACACTCCTTTGAAAGGTTTTGGGTTTTTTTTATGTCATGATACATATGGCATATGTATTACGTGAACGTAATCACTAGTGATTAATTCACAAAAAAGTTTCCATTTATTGTCAGCCTGTATACAGACTGAGTCTGTGTAATTCTGAAGTTCCTTCTGACACAGGAGAACAGGACAAGTCAAGTCAACTGTACAGAACTTCACTCCTGAGTCAGCAACCAAGTCCCAGAATCTTGTGCAGCCTGAAATCTAATAAAATGCTGAAGTGGGAATAATCAGCAATAGTGAAAGGAAAGACACATACAAAAGAGTTTCCTAAAGCTTGTGTTTTTTTGTTTTTGTATCTGGAAAGAATGAAAAAGCTTTCATATATGTTAGTAGGGTGGTGTCTTCAGAGATTCAAGGCATACTGAGTTATGGAATTGTTTTGACACATTTTAACTTAGCTCTGAGTGTAGCTTACTTCTAGGTGACTTCCTAGTACTTTTTAGACAAAATATACATTGTATTCCCATTTATGATACTACCTAAAAATCACCATGCCCTACAGAGTTTCATTGTGTATTAAACTGTCTGATTAAACTTACATTTTCTGCAGAAATTTTTTCCCCTATGTTTTAATAACTAAATATATCACTGTCGCTTGATCTAGCAGCCTTTCTTTTTCTTGCATGAAACATTAAGGTTTTGGATCTTAAATCATTTAGAGTAGCATTGTCAGATTGCTGAAATAGCAAAAAAAGAACCGTCATAGGACAGTATTTGGCTAAAACTGTCAACTTTAATCAAAAAGCACGTTTATTTGTTGTAATCAAATAAACACATGAACAAAAATAATTCAGTAAAAGTTTATGGAAGTGCTTTTGGTAGAAGCTTTTATAGAAATAGAATCCGAGTCTAATATGTTTATCAGAGTGGATCACACTGGTACAGACCTGCTGTACAGTTCTAGCAAGGAAGCTGACCATAAAGTAATTTTACATTGTATCAGATACCTTTTTTTAATCACATCTGATTTCCTAAATGTATTTTATGTATTTTCTATCTTCTCCTGCTTTTTCTTTTTTATTTGGTGAGGCTGCTGCTAAAAATGTGAGTTGCTGCTGGGACTTGAATCACGTACCTTTTAAATCCTCCTTTTCTTGTTCACTTTGTGGTGTCTGAGGAACTTTATACTGAAGTGAACTTTATACTAAAGTGAAAGTACAGTTATAATTGCTTGATGTGCCAGAATCTCAGAAGTTATGCCAGAGAAGTTTATAATGTCTCTTTTGCTACCAGAAACCTACCTATTGATTGACCCACCTATTTGACCCTTAAAGAAGAAATTATAGGTGTTGGTCCAAACAAAACAGAAAATATTTACAAGGAGAGTTTTTCAAAGTGCAGCTGTAACTCAGTGAGAAAGAAGCTCCAAGAAAAAAGGGTTTTGTCACTGCTGATTCAATGTGTGATTTCTTTTCTACCTTAGTTAAGCTTAAACAGAAAGGAGTCAGTCTTCAGTGTATTCAAAGAGAAATGATTCTTTTGCCTTATTCAGTGTGAATCTTCCCCTCTAGGTCTTGTCAGAAATAGCACTCAGTCACAGTAGCATCAAGAGTGCAAAAATTTTAGCAGAATTTGAAAAGAAAAAAGCTTGCTGGCGTTGGTTGAAAATATAAATTCCATGGGTAGAAGAACCAAATTAGTTTTTACAATTTGTTTGGTATTTTTGTTTCTTCAGTGTCTTGAGACTTTAGGGTGAAATTTCACATCACATACATTTAAAATAGAGCATGTGATACAGTCTCTGTAATTTTCTGTATATTATCCTGTCCCCATAGGACACCTTCATAGTTGCAGGATTTAAGGTGATAAAATCGCCTACAGCGAGAGAGGATGGTAGGCATGGTTGTCACCTGGAGGTGTCTGAAGAAGACGGATCAGCCATTTATGTACGTGGGTACCCAATTTTTTTTATTTCCCCCCCCCAAAATACTAACATTAACATTTTGCTCTATAGTAGAGAAAACATAAAATCTATTAGAAACTAAAGTGCTACAGATCATTTTACCTTGTTCATCAGGAAACAGTCAAGAAACATTTGTGTGTGTGTGTGTGTGTGTGTGTATGTGTGTGCATGCAGTTTTATAATAACACTAACCAAATTATTTCTCACTCAGCTACTTGTTGAGTGCAGAAATTTGGCTTTAATTGGCTTTAGATAGATTCCCTAGAACTGCTTTAATCCCTGTTGGGCATAAAACATTTCAGTAATGCAGACAAGGTAGAGGGTGCAAGAGTGGTTTCAAGTCTGTAATTTTTAGTTTTCTCAGGACTATGGGTTTGTACTGCTTTGACTCACATCATTAATTGTTGCCTTTGAATTCCTAAATTCTAAATTTTTAAAAGAGAATTTCACTCTTTTTTCCTGAGTAAAATATTCATTCTTTTGTACTATTCTCACATTATTGATGTTCATTTTTGTCTGTATAATTGTTGTCTAATTAAATTTTAAGAATTTTTTTTTTTTTGTATTTCAGAAAGGCATTTTTATTTCAGAATTTACCTCTGTATAAAATTAAAGCTTGGCACACAGCTCAGTTAGAAACTAAATGATTTAAAATGGTAGTGCAGACTGTTTCATGAAATTATCTGTTGATAGTGATTAAACATAGGTAAAAAGAGTATATTTCATTGAAGATAATAGATAGCAAAACTGTGACCTGAATCTGAACAGGTGTATCTAGACTAAAAGTACCTAAATTTTAGGAAATACAGGAGGCATTTGATTGAGCAAGACCCCAGGACATACAGTCTAATCCCAAGGACTATGAGCCACTCACTGAATGCCTGGGTTGTGCTGAGGAGATGTCTGTCTCATCGTTGACCACAGAATGGAGCTTGTGGCACTGAATTTACTGACACACTTGTTGGATGCTTAACAGTAATACCAACGATCAGACTTTTTGTGTGCTTCACTTTCTCAGTTGTGACTTTTGCCTCACCTGTTTAAAACAAAAAAAATGAAAGCAAAATTAGCTTCAGGAATGCAGCTGAGAGTGGAGAGCAAAACCTCCCTAGCAGGAGTCTATACTGCTGGGGCAATGCACAGCTGAGACATGGGACCCTGCGTCCAGCAGACAGGTTGTGGTGTAGCATTGGGATGGTAGCTGAGCCCTGTGTTTCTCAGAGTGAGTGGGTTTGTGCTGGCTTTTCGTCAAGTCACCAGGATTAGTTCTTTAAAAGACCTTGCACTGACCATGAATCTGGCTTACAAGTATGGCTCGAAAAGCTTAGAAACTATTTTTAAATAGAATTTATCCCATTCTGATGAATTTACTTTGACTTTTTATTTTCATTTTATTTTCCCTGAAAGGAGAGTGACAAGTCACTGAGAGTAGATCTGCTCTAAGCGCTGACACGTCCAAAACCTAAACTCATTTACATTCTATGTTAAGCAAGTACAGTTTTAAATTTGTAGCCTACAACTTGCAAATGCTATTCTGCTAATGTGACCTAACTTATATTCAGCTCATACAATGTATGTATTATTTTGAAGTAGCTTTTGTCTACTGCTGTAACAGCAGTAAATATTTTTGTCCTCTGTGGATGAAATTTTACTAGATTCAGAGGTGATTCATATAGCAAAATTATCTATAGGGCTGTTTTATACTTGCATATAGTGTTATATTTGCTTTAGAGTTATCAAATGTTGTTATATTTACAGTGCCTTCAATTTTCCAATCAGATTTACACTAAACCAAGAACAGCTACTGCTTCAGAAACTGCATTTGTGGTGAGTTATATTTGAGATGTTTTTAAATCACATGAGACTAACTGTATGCAAATAAGAATGTGTGGAATTAATTTTTGTTCCTGTTTAATTTACTTCCATGCTCTTATCCCTGCAGTCACTTGTTTTGCTTTTAATTTTGCAAATAGTATACCTGGAACACAAAATAAAATATGAAAAAGTAGTACATTTTCTATGCTTGCAGTATAGTTCCCATCTTGATCTCCAAACAGACTGCTTGTTGGTTTAGAAAATACGAACTAAATAAGACTATATGTTCTAAATAAGACTATATGCTTGTGCTTTTAAAAAAGGAAATAAGGATCTTCCTTTGATTTAAAATCGGACTTCAGGTACTGATCTTAAAATTTGTTTTGATTACTTTTTGGAACAAGCCTTTATGTGTCTAAATTAAAATTCTACAGGAAATAGTATATTAAAGGCATAGAAATTGGTTTATGAAATTTTATTGGTCCTTATCATGACATTAAAGATTCAGTACCAATGATGATTCAGCTTGTTTTCATGTTAATTTTTTTAAGAGTTGCATTTTTTTCCCTCAGTATAATAATTGAAAACCATAGTTATCAATCACTTTGACAGAACTTACATGCTTTAAGAGTCTAACCAGCATGTATTACAACCTTAAGACAGAGGAGAATAGTCCTTAAACAGTAGAAACTAGTCCTTAATGTCTTTAATTCTCCAACAATTGTGCTGTTTTAATTGGAAGATATGCACAGTGGCTATGAGAGGTAAACCCTCTCCCAGCCCAAGACAATGATTCTGTGTGGTGACACTGCCGATAAGAAATACAAAATTATTTATGTATGTGCTTTAAAAAGCCTTTTCAATGGACATGTTAAAATGGATCAGTAAAAAATTGTCTTTTATCGTTCTTAATTTTAATGACTTTTACTCACCTGGTTCATATATTAAAACTTACTTGAACTAACTGGTTGGTTGATTGTAAGGAAGGTGCAATCACAAAAAGGAATTAAATGTTTTATGTGTTTTCTGAATCTAAAGTGAATAAATATAAAGAAATAGGTAATATTTTTTTAAGACATGTCTGAGGATGAATGATGTTAAAAGATAAAATTGTGTGAATGTTTTAATAATTTTTCTTCTGTTTCTCTATTTTCTCATGCCTTTCCAGTCTATTGCTCCAAAATATGTGTATACTCCCTTGAATGAACTTAAAGATGGAACTATAGTGAATTTGTATGGCGTTGTGAAATTCTTCAAGCCTCCGTATGTTAGCAAAGGCACTGGTATGTACTATATTCAAGAGATTTTAAATCTCTTACTATGTTCATTAAATATAACCAGAACAACAAATCCACATAATCTTTTGACCATGGTTCTCAGCTAATATCAAGGAAGCGGAACAACAAATAGTTAAGGGATATCAGAGTCGGTTTAAGCAGCATGGTGGAGATAGCGAATGAAGAAAGTATTAAGCTAGTACTATCAGAGCAAAACAGGGAAAAGGACCTGTACAAAAAAAAATTACAAAAGCCCTGCACCTGTCCTTGTGGGAAAGGATTCTTGTGTAGCTGTGTGCAATTTTTCCTTGAGGTTTTGACAAGTGTTATTATGTGCTACAAATATAGCAGTATATTTGTTACTTGTAAAGTTGTGGAATAACTGAATATTTTTTTCTTATCAGGTGAACACATTACTTATTGTGCTAGTTTTGCTAGGATTGTGCCCTTTGACTAGATGCTCAGTAAGTACAGAGCTAGGTGACATCACTGCTGAATTTGGATAAGCAGTAGAATTTCGTACTTAATTCAGAATTAATCAAAATATTTTCTGCTTATTATAAAGTTACTGTGCATTTTGAAGTTGGATTTTTTCCCCCTTCTAAATGTAATTCTAATAAAACAAAAAAACCCAAACACATTATGATGGTGATTTTTGATTTTTATGATCTTGATTACACATGCAGGTCTCTTAAATAATGTCACTAGCTGTGAATTTAGCTTCTAAATACAGAAATTTTAGAACTGAGAACCAAGAGTGAGTGGTTTGTCTGCAAAGCCTTTTGCGAACAGATCTGTTTGATCTTGCTCAAACCCTGCCAGCAGCAGTCTGAAGGTGATGTGCTCAAGGCAGAGAGAGCACAATGCTTGCTCCACCTGCAGTGGAGGTTTGCTTACAGTTTAGGTAGCTTAAAACAGCTAAAAGCTGCACAAACATGGTGGCACAGCTGAAAAATTTCCAGTCCCAGCTAAGGTTCAACTAATAGCTTCACTTTTTGAAGACCAAGCAATCTTCAGCCTTAGTTTGAATCAACTTAGTGTTTGAGTGGGAGGAACATCTGGGGAGTCTGTGCAGATTTGTGTCTGCCAGCTTCAGTATGCTCAGCTGAACTCTGCTAGTATGCTCTGTGCTGTGGGCATGCTTAATTATTTCCTTTTGGGGCATATAGTATTCTTCTAGTTAAACAGATATACTGGTATGAAAGACCTTATTGACAGGAAGTACTTGCTCCCACTTGTAGGTGAAGTGTGGCTTTACTGTACTTGTAGCTGCAGTTTGGTCCAGCACTTGTTCACGGAAAAGACAGGATGTGCATGTGCTGGTCCCTGGGCCATTGTTCAGCAAGTGTCAGCTGCACTGAAGGCAGCCAGCAGCTGTATTTAACTTATGCAGAGCAGCATAGGATTTTTCAAGAATATATTAGATTAACTGAATAACTTTGGGGAACTCATCAGCATTTTTGCATAGTGTTGACTGTGTCAACAGAAGAAACAATGTATGGACAGCACTAGGGCCCAGTGCCCTGCTCTCTGCAGGACAGCAGTGCTGTGCTTCCCATACAGTTAGTTGTGGAAATGTATTCCAATTACTGTTTCTTATAGCAGTTGGCATGGCTTGCTCCTAGGAAACCTTTCTGCTCCACATTCTTACACAACACTGAGAAGGCAGCAATGTTCCACAAAATAACTCTGAAACATAAAAAAACCCAAGTCTGAGGAATATGGGATAATCAAATTTAAATGTTAACATTAAAAATAGATGTAGTCATTAAGTTGGGAACTGAGCCAGTAATGGTCCATCTGTTTTTATAGCAAATATAGTGTGTGTTTGGTTTTTTTCCTTGTGACACTTTTATACTATTATCATGTTCTACATAGTCATTGATAACATTAAAGTTATAAATTGCATTTTTAAGATGAAATATTATTTTGATTGGTTTATATAGAAAAAAAGCAAATGATAGTTGTTAGAGAAAGGTATGGAAAAGATAGATGTCACAGTTCAGAAAGTAGTTGGTGTTTGATAATACTGTAGCCCCGTAAAAGCAGAGAAGTACAAATTCCAATTGTTTTACGTTAAGAAAGTTACAACACAACAGATATTCCTAGATGTAAATGAGAAATAATGGTAAGTGAAAGTACCTTCAAGAACTCAAAGCATTTAGACTTAGAAAACACAAAATTTGTTCTGACATCTAAATAGAAATGCAAATATTCATAAGATACTAAATTAAGTCTGTGCATGTTGGCTGTGAATATAGCAAATGTTTTAGCTACAGTTAATACTTAAATATTAATATAAATACAATGATAACACAGTCTTTATGCTTTTTCAAACAGAAGGACCAAATTTAAAAATTAACAAAACATTTTATTTGTGTGTGAGATCTTACCGCTGATACTCCTTCCTGCTTGATGTGCCATTAATCTGTAAAATACTTCATTGTAAAGGTGCAAGTATAATCTTGACCTGTACAGAGCAGAGAACAGTCATCTGGTATTTAAGGTTGATAGATCTGTTTTGCACAGACTGCCAAACAGCATCTGTCTGTCACTGTAGCAAGCTTCTCAAAATCTTAATTTTGTGGTGGTGTCTGATAAGTGCTTTATCTGTAATAATCAAGGATATTAGCAGTGATGCATGGAGGTTCATTCCCCTTGAAAAATATTGTAGGTTTAAGACTCAGACTTAAAAGCAAATAAACAGGCAAAACAAACCCCACAAAATCTTTTAAAGATTTTATTTCCTTTTTTCACATTGCTGACATCAAAAAGAGTAAGGGAATTAATCAAATATAGAAAGTACTATTTCTGCTTTCTGAGTAAATCATGGAAGGGCAGTTCTTAAAGGATCACATGGCTGAGATTTGTCATTTGTCTGCCTCCTTTAGCAAGACTTCAGAGAACTGAGGACTTTGAACATCCTGAAGATGGGCACTGGTTGAAGGAAGTCAGTAGGGCAGCCATTTTTTCCAGATATGTAAAAACAATTAAGTTAAATGCACTGACTTTCCAGACAGCATGTCTCTGGAACAGCTAGGACAGATTTTTGCGAGTGAGTTAAAATTACTCACTTCCATTTCATAAGTAGTAGAAACTTAATAGGGAAAATGATTATTTATTTAACTGCTCCTTCTTACATATATTAAAACTTAAGACTGAAGCTTTGCACTGTGTTCCCACAAAGAGGGTACCACTGGAGTGGTACCTAGTGGTACCTAGTTTAGCTTCGTTAGTTTATATAATCTATAATTAAATATTCATAATTTCTATTACCAGTTTTGCATTAGATTAATATTAAAACACTGATGAAGAAATGAATTTTCAGTATGAGCATAAATCGTTTATTCCAGAGAAAGTTGTTTTAACTAAGCATGCTTCAGCTCAAGACATGTAGTTTGAAATGTCTATACATGAGAACTTTGTGTTCTGAAAACTGTCCAAGGAAGTACTTCCAGTCCTGCTTGGTACAACAGACAGATGGGATTTTGTCTGTTAGATCTGTTGTGAGTGTTCAAAACTATATTCTAAGTTTTTTTCTCCAACACTTTAAGAGTCTTAAGATACTTTAAATTTTTAACAAAGGTGATTTTCTCCTCTCTCCTCTTCCTTAATCCCAAGGACATCTCAAGTATTTAACCTTGAGATTTACTGTAAAAACAGTCCATACAGGAGAAAAAGAGTTTCTGTCTTTGTAGTGTCCAATTACAAAGATTATGTACTTGACCATGAAAGTTTTAGGACATTACAGTATGACATTACTGCTTCCCCAACTCTTTGTTTCATGTAGATATTCGTTCGTGTTTTCCATAATGCAAGGAAGAAGTATAGCAAGACTAATCTTTGCTGCTGGTTAACACTAAGTCATAGAAGTAATGTCCTATTTTCATGGGGAAACCTCTACATAGCTTATTCTCTTAGATACGTGCAGTATATTCATATGTCACATGTTGAATTAAACATTTTATCCTACCTAGATGTGCATTTGGATTGTAACTATTTTATTTTTATGAAATATTTCTTAGAATCAAAATCAATAAAGGGTAGCATTTTCGGAAAACGCACTTCTAAAAAGCTTGAATGCTTCCAGGTCAGCATTCTACATGCTCAAAATGCAGCTTAAGAACCATAAATCAGATTCTTAAGTGTATTTTGAAGCCCTACTTTTTTTATTTTCAGTTTTTTATTTGATCTTGTGCCAAACTCACCAACATTTTTAGGCTAGAATTTGTTTAAAACTATGTGACTGAAAGAATTTACTGAACTATACCAGTTGGTCCACTTCAATTTAAGTAGTTTTTAGTAAGTAATAGCAAACCAACTTTAGAGTGCAAACCAAAATCTACAGTAGTTTTTTCTTCAAAGTATTACATTTCATTTTGTTTTTTTCCAAATCAAAATGTTGAGCATTTATTTAAATTTTGCAGAATGGAATAAAAACTGTTGCAGAGGTAAAGATAGTGATTTCATTTCTCGACCCCTGGGGGTTAATGTTCTGTTCCCTTCTATTCACAGTGGTTTGTATGCATTTCTTTTTTAAATAACCACTGTTTTTTATTATATAATATAAAAGATTAAAAAAAATTAAAGGAAATGAGAAAATAATTAAACAGTTGAATAAATAGTTAATAGAAATCACAAGACAATCTCAAGTTACTTAGATCTACAATTTACAAATGATGGCATTAAAGCAGATGCTTAACAGATGTTAAGCCAGATGTTTCTGGTAGTTACTGAATTTTTGTATTTCTAAGGGGTATCACCATGTTAGAAGTAACAAGCTCTAGTTAAACATCTTCAGTTTGATTCTTTAGAGGTTTTGTTTTGGGCTTCTGCAATATATATTTGTATATAAATAAATATACATACACATAGGAGTGTGCATATATTTATATTACTTCTTGTCTTGATGAACGTGTAGGGTAAATTAGCCGGTTCAGCTGCTTGGTGTTAGTACAGATATTTGTGTATTGAATGGCCTCAGTAATTCTTGAAAACATTAATAATGTTTCATTTAGTTATGAAGAGAGAATTTGCTACAGAAATTTCTGTCTTTCTTGTCTGTATTGAAATATAAGAAACAGAAGGCAATCTTTAGAGTCCCTAATTGCCAATGACATTGCCAAAAACCTTTTTATCTCTCTGCAGTGGAAGTTAACAAGTTCAGGACAGTGGGTTTTCCACTTAAATATTATTCAAGACTACATATGTGATTGCCCAGAAGGGGATTTGTAATGTGACCAGTGCTTTCCCCCTTAAGAACTAATACAAGCATATTTGTTAGGAACTACTGAAGTCCTCAGTAAAACTAAAATAAATGTTTAATCAGTAAGTACTAAACAACTTGTCAGTCCTACAACATAAGTAACTACTAATATGGAAAGCAATTCTGGTTTTCTTAGGATGACCAAAAAATGAATTTTTATGTGAAGCTGTGGGGTTTGGGATTTTTATATGTTTGTTGGTTTGTATGTATCTGTACACTGTGGAGAGATGCTGACTTTCTGAGCATGCTGATGACTGATGTAACACTCAGCGCATTTATGAAAGGAAAGCTGTAACCTGAAGAATGACCCTAAACTGTCATGGTAGTGGAGGAAACTTTAGCTTTTCAATGGTTATTACAGGGCAACAAAACATTTGCATTTCAAACTATTTAAAGTCAGAACCTAAAGGCTTGTCAAATAAGCATTCTTCATGCAGATAATGTAACCTTCTACTGATCAGCAAATAGTTGTGGGGTTTTTATGAGATTAAATAAAAAACTAATTAACAAAGCAATTGTTTTCTTAAAGAACAATAAGGACTAGTCTGAAAGGATATAAAAAGCATGTAAAACAGATGCATCACTGTACTTTCATTCAAACCAAACATCGCTTATCTCTCCTTGTTTTCATAAAAACCAACTCTGGGGTGCTACAAGTAGCATCCTTACAGATAGGTGTCCATAGGTGGTGGTTCCTCACATGATGATAAGCCTGAGTGAGAATACCACTTCATAACAATTAAGTATATTAAAAAAAATAGGGTTTCAGTTTGGAGTTCTCTGTAGAGTCAGCTGAAATCTGATGCTTTTACTGAGTCAATCTAGTATGAAAGTAAAAAACTTTCTTTTATAGTATATAAATTTACTGAACTGTGCATTTGTTGTGTCATGTTTTTAAGACAGATAATTACAAGTAAAATGTGTCAGTGGTAAAATTTTCTTTTTAAAGAAAAGTTAATCAGTGGAGTAAATTTCTAGAGTAAAGGAAAATTGACTCCAATATTTTAAGTTCCGTTATTTACTTATTTATTTATTAGCTTGGTAACTAAGGGATTTTACTTTGTTGAAAAGTGTGTTGAGAAAAATCAAAAGTTGGATCAATGACATTTACTGTATTGCTTTGCTTAACACCAGGACATTATTTAAATTCAACAGTTCTGTTTAGAGTTTGAATCATTTTTTTCAGAAAAGTGAGTTCAGTCACTGAACTATAATGATGCTGTGGAAAACAAAATAATTTTCACATTTTAGCTGGAGAAGAAAAGACAGGTGGCTTTTGATTTTTAACCTTCAAAAAGGACTTGCTGGATGAAGATTTCATTAAAAGAAAATCAGTCTTTATGCTTTGTTCTCAAATACCTTTACTGTAATTAGGTTTACTGTAGAAGTGATGTTTTGAGGTGATGATTAGGAATGGAAGACTAAAGTCACAGACAGAGAATCTGTGTTATGTAGATGATGTTTCTAGATATATAAAGCATGTGTAATATTTTATACTGCTTTGACTAGGATGATTATCAGTCTTATATAAGTGTGCTAATTGTGCAGAAAATTGAGGCAGTGTGTTAACTTCTGCTATTAAATAGGCAGTTGCACATGTGTGAAGCTGACTAGGTTCTATAATCACAGCATCAAAGAGTAACCACCATTTTAATGTGGGGTATTTTTGTTATTTCACTCTTGATTCCAATATTGGAGTCTAACAATGCACTGTAGCATGTTACCCTGTATCCTCAAAGGATTGTAATTCTATGAAACATAGATTTTTCTTTTTAATTGCTCATTTTGCTTGTATTTGCAGCTGACCTGTTAAGTTAACCTCTAGAATTCATACCCAAAGAAATACAACAATCCGTCTTTGGATTACAGTAGTAAATACTTGCAGTTTTTTCAGTCTGTGACTGAGCAGTGTACATGCAAGCAGGTATTTTAATCCAGTCTAACATATCTGTCTTCATATTTGGGAAATCTGGTCACAGAGTTTACATATGACGATTGTTGTCTTTTGACTGCTTCCTGTACCTTTTATATGTAAGGCAAATCTGTCAGTTTTAGTGGACTGATAGCATTCTCTTTCACTGCAGTCTAGCAACAACTTACATGTCTGCATCTCTTTAAAATGCATGATGGAGCTTTTATTGACTTTGTTTTAGAACTGTGACACCTTTGTTCAGTTCCCAGATATGTAAACTCTGGTTTAATGTCATTATCACTAACGGCCTCATAGAATTATAACTAAAGGAAGGTGGGGATTTTGATCATTTGGATTTTTTTGCTTTTCTCTTTGGGTTTTTATTTTTGAGAGATGAAAAGGTGTCTGTCAGGGCAAAACAGATTTCAGCTGAGGAATTTACTTCATTGCCAGTTAACATAAACATTTAATAACTTATTCAGAAATTGAGAAACAAAAAGAAACATTTGAAAACTTAGGGAAAACACCTTTCCTCCACCTCTCCCAGGCTCAGCTTCACTCCAGACACTCCTCCTCCCCTTTCCTAGTCTCTACTCCACTTGCTGTGGTTGCAGGTTACTGTGTCTCTTGGAGGGACAATGGGTGATGCAGGAGATTGGGGTCAGTCGGTAGCATTCTTCAGGCAGGTGAAAGAGCAAGTGTGCTTTGACTCTGCTTTTATAAGCTGAAATGGAAAATACAGGCTTCATTTATGTCATCTGCAAATACTGCTCTATTCTGGGCTGGTTTGCATTGTCATATTTGTATCTTTTTTTGATTTTACTTTTAAAGTCATTAACAGAAGTGCAGTTCTATGAAGTTTAACTTCAAAAGGGCGTATTTCAGATTTTTGCTCTATTTTCTATCTACTGCTGTGTGACTGTATTCTTGCAGTATATATATATATATATCTCCTACATATTTTGTTGAAGTGAAAGATATGTAATTTATGTTTTAATTTGCTTTTAGAACTTGTAGAACTCATTACCTCTTCAGAAGGCAGTGCAAAAATAAATCTTAGAAAAGAATTTCCTAAGATTGTACGTATGCTCCTCATTTTATGGAGAAAGTAATTGAAACTTGAAAGAATAGCATGCCTGTTGTAGACAGAAGAAAAAGTTTTGTGTATTCCTGGCTCACAGACCTGTGCTTAATCACAAATTTCATTTTCAGTTTTTTGGGCTAATTATCGGCAAGATGGGCCACACTTCAGTTGTTACGATACTGTAAAAAAATTAACTTTGGAAGAGTTACACAGATCATAGCAGGAAAAAAATTGGCCATATGGGTGCTCATCCCAAATTTAATATCAGTGTGTTAATAATTTCATAATGCCTGTTACTGACTCAGACATTTTTTCATTTTACAGATTATTGCTCAGTTGTAACACTTGTGGACCCATCAAATGTGAAGTTAACATGCACTCTTTTTAATGGAAATCCAGATTCCCTACCAAAAATTTACAAAGTTGGAGATATTGTTCGATTTCATAGAATAAAGGTATGTACTAGAATGTTGAGGGTTTATGTATTTGTTTTTCTGCAATGACAGGACCATAGGAATAATTTAATTCTACGTGTACTGAAATTAACACTTGGAGATATTGGATAAAGCAGTTGATTGATAAAACAGCTGTGGTTATGGTATGGACCAAAATTGAAAGTAAACTATTATTTTTTTTTCAACAACATTTATTAAACTACTTGACAGAAGTCATGTGATGATACTTCTAGATGAACAGAGTTTAACTGACATAAATGTGCACAATTTATTCTTCAAACTAATAGGATTAAGGAGTTTATTTAGGGCTTCCGTTGTGGAGCAGTTTAGGTCAGCTGGAGAGTTACTCTGGTAAAAGGAATCTGTCTGGCGTTGTTAATGTGCAGAATGCTCGAGCTGCTGCTTCTCTGTTTTCCTGACTTACACCCTATTCATCTGTATCAAAGGTCATGCAGGAAACAGTGTTTATTAGCTTTGATACTGCTTCTGCTGGATGTTTTTCTTATGTCTACTGCAATTGTATAAGGAAGAGGAACCACACTACAGGGACTGAATAGAAGTCTTGTAATGCTGGACCGTACTTAAAGAGGTGCAGAACAGGACCAAAACCATGATTTTACCATGTTGCATGTTAATTTGCAACATAACCATACATAACTATATACTTTCTTTTTATGTAAAATAATTGTAGCAGAAATGAATAAATGTCATGAAAGAGGCCAGTGGAAAAAAATAGTTTGCATATTTGAACACTCTTGAGATATCCAGGAAGTTTAAGATTTTATTTTACAAAAGGATGATAAAAGGGATAAAGATCCGTAGTACTAAGCATGTACATTTTGATATGCTGTAGCAGAAGAACAAAGAAGAAAACCCCATGCCAATAAATGTAAAAAGTGGAAAGATTTATCCAGTGTTTGAGTTTTGTACCACTGAGATTATTAAGAAAGAACTTGTTAAGATTCAGAAACAGTCTTCTGTTATTCATGTATATCATAAATATTTACAATTGAGAGATAAGTTGGCTAGCCTATTCTGGGTTAGTATAAAGCTTCCTTAAGGTCATCTGTATGTATAATTAGAGCGGAATGAGACTGTATTTAGATTTTGAAGCCTTTGTTGTTAATCACTACTTGAGATGTGTTGTTAATCTTGGAAGTTCATTAATTTAACTTCAGATGGGAAAGTCTTATGCTAAATTTTAATATTTTCTCTGAATCTGTCACGGTGAGAGTTACACATATACACTCATTTCTGAAATTCAGTGGAGATAAAAACTTGTTTATTGCTTCTGAAAACAAAATACATATTTTATAATACTTAAGTGAAAAAGGAGAAAGTAGAAGGGAATCTGGTCAAAATAAAAGAATTGAAAAGTTGCATGGGTATGGTAGGTTAATATTGGATTTTTTTGAGGTATGGGAAGTACACATTAAAAAAACAAACAAGACCACTGTCAGGGAAGTTATGCAAACATTTTTTTATATATATATACATATATATATATAAAAAGTGCAGGGAGCAGTCAGACTAGTTTAGATCCTTGAAGGAATGCTTCAGACTTTACACAATGTGTTTTACTTGGTAGCAGATACACAGCTAAATCAGCAGGATTCAGGGGACCTGCCATGTTCGGGGCAGTAGACACTGAGTAATTGTGAAAGCTGTATTCATAATTCAAAGAGTGAAAGCTGGTCACTGTTTGCTTTATGGAAAAAAAATACCTCCTAGAACTGACATTTTCTGTTTCAGTTCTGTAATACTGGGGAACAGGGCTGTTGTGAGAGGCAGAAAACAGGAATCCATAACTTTGCTCTGCCATTGCTCTGCTGTGTAAAAATTAATTTCTCTTTTGCCTCAGTTTCCTCATTTGTAAAAGCAATCCTGATGTGTTCCCCACACAGATATTTTGATGTGTGTGAATAAAATACTCTGTAATGATGCTGTGCATTTACAGGCATTAATCTACCTCTTCAAAAATTTTTGGTGTAAGGTTATATTTTCTGCCTTCTTATTTGTTTTCTTCTGTTAATGTTAATTTTATTTTTTTTGTTTTCGTTTTTTTTTTGTTTGACTCTGTTCTCCCCATAGCACCAGAAACAAAAATGATGGTCCCTTCTTTATGCATATGATAAAGCAGAAATGTATTTTTATTTTCATGCAGGGCAAACTTTTTTTTTTCATTCACATTTTGTAACAGATCAGGGAATACAATGGACAAATGCAGGGAATTACCAGTGGAGGATTTGCATCCTTGACATTTGATGGAACTGTAGGAGCGCCAGTAGTTCCTCGAACTTCTAGCAAAGTGTACACTTTCATGGATGAAGAACATAAAACAATAGAAGAATTACGTGTTTGGGCAGCCAGTAATATTTCCATCTCTGGACCAGCAGCAAAATTGTCCAGTGTTCAGCCAATGCTGTTCTTTGATCTCACTTGCCATCTGGTAGGAAAAGCAAAAGTGGATGGATCTTCTTTTCTTCTAAAGGTAGACTTATTTTTTTTTTAATAATTTGTTAGATTTATGTATTCAGATGTTGTGATACATTTTTTGATAAGGTAGACATATTAATTTATAGCCTGAGATTAGCTCACTTAGAGCACAGTGCTAATAACATGAAGGTTGTGGGTTCGATCCCTGTACAGGCCATTCATTCAAGATGATCCTTGTAGATCCCTTCCAACTCAAAATGTTCTGTGAAATTCTGTGAAATAATGTTATGTCGATAAATGTTTTGACTGTAAGCAAATTTGTGATCCTGGGCCATTTTATTTCTATGAAAACAAAACAGAAATCACAGTACTTTTTGAAGTTGTTCGCCTGATTTGTTTTTTAAGAGAGGTTTAGTAAGATGGCATTGTATGGGTCATCATTTCACATTTGTCGATAAATATTGCAAGATTTCTTAACCTTGAAAAATATTTGTTTTAAACTTCATTCTTGTTTTTTAGTTAGCATTTACTGCTTGTTTTTCTAGATCTGCTGGGTATGATTAGTGCAGTAAGTAGCACTATCTAAAAAAGAATTAATGTATTAGGTTATCTGTCATGATGGATTCTAGGTAGTTTCTCTTAGTTATACATAAGCACTTTGGGCATCGGTGCTCACTGAAAATACAAAATGCCAAGTGCCACACAACAGGATAGTAATATCCAAGGGTGATCCTTAACATTAACTAAATAAAAGGGAAGTCTCCATAATATTCCTGGGTTCAACTCCAGATGTATCAGTCTGAAGTTATTCTGAAACTCCTCTGCCTTTATTTTTCTTTATTTTTTAAGTTGATTGTTAAAATGTGAGTGATGAACAAGCTGTTACTTTCCACTTTATGACTTCATAAAATTACTTATTGGTTCTACTGTGTTAAACTGTATTGTTACAATGTTTTTAGAAATAGCACGTGGCATTATTCCTTCATTAAAGCAGCAAAGATTTTTCTAATACAGAACGATGCATACACTACACAGAAACAAACCTTAAGTGTGTGCTATAACATGCTCTGCAACTGATACAGACATTTCCATTTAATTATCCCTTGTGAAAGACATATCAAATGAGACCCAGTAAAATTTCAGAACTTTGCAATCTGTAATTAAGTTGTTAATTGATAAGTATATCTTCAGCATTGAAGGACCCTTTGCAATGACAGAGACAAGTGCTTTCTTAAATTATTAATATTTCTCTACACACTTTTCTGTGTTGTAAGATTCGAAGTCGATTTTGTCATTTTTGTGTAGTAAAGGTAATGACTTTGGGAAATCTTAGGGTAGACTTAGGAAAGTAAAAGTTTGAAGTCAAATAATGATAGATGTATTTTTCTGATACATAATTCCTCTGACATATATATTTTTAGCGTTATAAAATATTAAATACTTAAATCCATATTAAAATGCAGCAGACAAGCTTAAAAATGCTACATTAACATTGATATACTGTTGGTAATTCCCTCCATTTTTCAACAATGGCAAAATCCATATCTTACATCAAATATTGGCCATGATAGAAGAGAAACCTTTCTAAAAACTTTTAGACAGATCTCTGATTATTTTGTTGATTTGTTAAACAAAAAAAATCAAACAAAACAACCAAGTCAATGTCATCTCATGGAGTGATCATTAAATACTATTTTATTGTATTCTTTTGGTTATGCATTTTTTAATAATGATTTACATTTATCATGTTATTCCAAGTACATCAGTTATAGTAGTGGCTGTTTATAGTATGAAATATCATGATTATTTTAAGCATTAAGCCGAGGTATATGAGTGGGGATGGCTTCAAAGACAACTAAAATGAATTTCAGCAATTTTGTGCATCATCTATAGCATAACATTTCAAATACACTTCATAAATTAATTGCTACATGCACAGCAGCTGAGGTGGATATGGCATAAAGATGGTATTGCTGACTTGATTATTTCTTATCATTTTCTGAGAATTTTCTAATTCAAATTGATGGAGACTAAAGAATTCACAATAGAAATTATTCTGTCATTTATGGCTTTCACAAGAGTTTTACTGTTATTCTTTTCTTCCCTTCTGCCTGTCAGTTAAATTATGTACATTAAGTCATACAATGAGCATACTCTGCTGAAGAGAAAAATAGGTATCATTGTGTCTCTTTCATTTCAGTGTTTTGCCAACCATGGTGATCAAAGGTTATCATTAACTTAGCTCCAGGTTGTTCATGACTAGTAAAAGAAAAATTTGTTGTTTCTCATCCAGAATTAATTTAACCAGTGTTGGGTTTTCATCCAGTGTTTGTTTTTGAAACCAGGTCAGTTTGAAACCAGGGTGTTTTCATGTTTCCATAATTTGAGTAAAGCAAAGCTGCCAAGCTCCTGAGGTAGGGAGCTTGATCTGGTTTCATATTTGTGCAAGAAAAAACGAGAAACCAACTACTTCCGCAAAGATTTTTTTTTTTCTTGTAGAGAAAGCTTACATTATTTAAAATTCCTCCAAAAGGTGCTAGTACTGGCCCCATTAGTTCCTCTGGTGAAGGACATTTCAAAACTAAGTCACCATCCTTTTATCTGAAAAGGGAGCATACAGGTTATTTCAATCCATTTGTCAGATCCATCTCTCCAGTGTAGAATTAAACTACCAAAGTGTCCCAAGTAAGGCCAGCTGAAATAATAATGAAAAACTCAACAGATTTAAGGTTCTTTATTTTGTCAAAGTGACTAAATTCGTAATAGATATGCACTAAATCTGTTTCTCAAGCTCAGTTCTGGAAAAGATTTGATAAGCAATAGGTAACCTCTCTTTCAAAGGTGGTTTCAAGTATTTCATGGTGCACGATCAGAAGATTATAGGCTTTTTTTAATCTGTGGCAGCATATACCATTTCATTATCTGGTCCTTCAGAATACACTCTTACTTGGTGTATTAGGGAGAGTTCATAGCATACTGAAGCTGAAAACCATAACACCATTGAAAGCTCAACAAAACTGATATTTATTACCAAAAGGTGGCCAACAAAACGAACAAATCCAAAAGAGAGGAAGGAGGAGAAAAATAAGCCCATCAGTATGACTTCCCCAGTCATGTTGCTTATAAAATTATCTTACCGACCTAGAATGCCTATAATTACCCCATAGCAGAAGCTGCATCCTTGGAGAGTCAGTAAGTTCACAAATTGGCTGGCGTCCCCGCCAAAAGGCAGCGATGTCCTTGAGGTGAAGCTTGCTTCCCTCCAAAAAAGAGCTATCTGCCTTTATACAATTAACTGAGTGACCTCAACCTAGGCAGGTGTGGTCAGCACTGCCCAGCCAGAGGCCCTCAGTCCCACCCCCCGTTATACAGGTAATATCTCTTCGCTCACACGTGGCTTTCCCTACGCCTGCGTATTGCACCTGGGGCGTCTTTCTTAATTGAGTTGGTGGGTTTAATTCATCCTCTTCCTCCTCAATCTCACCTTCAAGCAACCTTGAAAGGCGATTAGCCAATCATAGAACACCAATTAAATATATTTATACAAGATTCTCCCTTTCAAGGACTAAATTCCCATTTATCAGTGTTTGTTTCTCATTACTTGTCAGGGAAAGAACAAAACTTTTACAGGTGGCTGGGCCAAACACAGACCAAAAGTATCAGCGTAATTGAACCCTGATACACTTGGCAATATTAATTTGATGTTATGGGTCATTTTCACTGTCAGCAGTGAAATTCCCTTTTTTCTCTTGATTTTGGATGGGTATTCCAGCCATGAATTACTCTCAGTGTATTTATACATAGCTTTGCTGATTCTTAGATCTTTTCCTGTGGGTCTGTTGATCCAAAGCAGTTAAGCATAAGGGGTAGAAACCCTTTAAAAATTGAGCTTTAGTGTCTTTTTTTTTTTACCCTCTGCAGTACATAACTTATGGGACAAAGTGCATGAAATCCTATGAAATACAGCATTTCAGAATAATGATCCAAATGCTTCTAGATTTTCCATTTACTGTACCAGTATTTCAGACCATTATTCTTGTTGTCTTTGAGAAGAGTATATCTTCAGAAACTCAGGAAAGCATAGTTAACAGAATGATATTTGATTTAAGTAGTAAGATTTTGGTACCAAAGTGCTAAGCCTGTTGGTAAACTTACTTTTTCACAATAACTTTGATAGCTCAGAAATAATTCTATTTATATTTCAGTCCTAGGAGTGTATTAAAGGTTTAGCTTTAGGCACACGATTTTTAGAACATTTGTTAATAAGTGTATGTTAAGTACTGATGTTTTTCTAATATGTTTTAGATAACTGGTAGTGTATCCTGATATAGGAGATCATCAGTAATTAAGTCAATATATACTGTGTACTCAGTCTTCACATACAGTAGCTGAAGTGGTTAAAAAGCCCCTATACCATGATCAAAATATTAAGTACAGACAGTGCTGCATATGATGAATTCTAAGGGTTGTGACTTCTGGATAAAAGTTGAGGTTTTGCTAGAGCTGATTTTTTTTTAAATATTAACAATTCTAGGTCTTAGCACTTGATCATATTCTCGATAGAGGTTATTTTATGCTCTGTAAGGAATAATAATTAAAAAACTCCATAAGGTCTAATTTAAGTATTTTAAGGACTTTTAGACTAAGACTACAATTGGGATTTCTTATTGTTACTGATTTTAATCAAACAAAAAATTTTAAAAGAGTTATTTAAAATCTGAATCTAAAGTATTCTGAGTACATTGAAGTAGTTGATTTGCATTACAGGTATGGGATGGCACAAAATGTCCCTATCCAACGTGGAGAGTACCTGTGGAAGCAAAGGACCTGGAAGGAGAAAGGGTTCTTCTTCATCAGCTGAGAAATCTAATGGTGGACATTCTAGTCTATGATAACCATGTACAACTGGCAAAATCACTTAAGGTAATGCACAGTTTGGTATTTCTGTCTCTCTTTTTGTGGCCTATTTTCTGCTTGGAAGTCACTTCAGAGAATGTATTAATTCAATTCTGCTGTAATTAGTTTCGTGTTCCTCTTTATCTTTCACTGTATTTCCTGTACCTTTTATTTGAATGCAAAACTCCTTCAACATATGTTAAACAGCCTCATTACTCGAAAATTACCATGAAAAAAATTCTTCCAATTAAGCCATTCTGTTCAGACACTGTAATATAATATATATAATCCTGTGAAAATAATGAACTAAGAAAATGTATTCTATGCTTTAGAATTATTTTTAAATGATACAAAGTGGGGTTAAACTCATAGTCCTATTTAAAACTCTTAATTCTAATGTCAATAGAAGATTTTCTGTTCTATAAACTTCTGCAGTTTGCAGTGCAATCTTCATTTAGTGGATCAGTGATGTTGATTATGCTTAGATAGAGAAAACAACATAATTAAACATTTGATCTTCAGCAATACTGCCATCTTGCTTCTGAATACAAGAAATTAGCAAAGAATACATCTTTCATTTCATGCCTTGCCCTCTATACCCAAGATCGTTTTTAAGAAAACATTAACTAGAAAATAAAGATAAGTGATAAACATTTGTTAGGCTGGGGCTATTGGCAGACATGAAATCAATTTGATAAATTAACATCCATTCATAAGTAAATGACAGATAGCAATATAAGTGTAAGGATTTGTGTAAGAATTCATAACAAAACTGACAGAAATATTTCATTACTTACAAGTTCTCTTCCAGAATTTTTCTCTTACTAACTGGTGTAATCTGTTGATAAATAATTGATGTTCCAGTAAAGCATTATGTTTTGAAAATTAAGGGGAAAATATTTTAATATTAATAGAACATAATTTCTGGAGTAGTTGATAATACTTCTTTTATTACTCTCACCCTTTTACGTTCAGGAATTCCTGTTGAATATGTGATAAATGGGATGTTTTCATCAGCTCTCTCATATTTTTACTTCCTATAATTTTGCCCTTTCTTATTTCTAAAGCATTTGTACCTTTGCTGGATACTGCACTGTGTAGTAGAAGCTCTAATTTCATAGGAAATTGCTAAAAAACCTCCTTTGTCCTTCTGAGCAATGCAGGCTGTTTTTCTCCTGGCTATGTCCAAAGTTGCAGTAGTTTCAGTCATGAAAGCTGTAGAAGTTTAAAGTTAGATCATTTTCGAACACCACTTTTTAGTGGATTGTCTTAGTGAAGTTATTGAAGAAAAGGGGCTGATATGCTAACAATTAACTTCAGAGGTATTTATTCATTTCAGGTTGCAGCATGTAGAATTAATTTTATTTCACAGAATAAAATAAATATAATAAAATTTTGGGGGAACTGTCCCTAAAATGGAGGGGTTTTAAATACTAGTGGAAATCATGTCATATCATAAGAAAGTAAAGTGAAATCTGTATATTTTATTTAGTTCAGGGTCTTGTTATGCAAAGATTTTTTTAAAAATTCATCTATATAGAAATATGGAACTGGAGAGTGTTTAGTATATCCATGTACACCTTCCCAAGTGTGATTAGATGTTTTGCCAGTTTATGGTTGCAGAAACAGTAAAAGTATGCTAGTTTTCAACCATGTCTTCTGCATTTGACAGTAGCTTAGAATTGCCGTTTTTTATGTAAATTGTTATGGAATTGTTAGGTTGTTGTGTACTGTTTGCAGTGACAGTTGCAGCTCAGAAATGACATTTTATGTAGGTGCAATCCCTTTTACACAGCCTTGTTAACATGAAGGGCAGGTTGAAAAAAACCCTGAAATATTTTAAAATTGTATCTGTAGGCACATGTTCAGACAAGGAAGCTCTGAGTAAGCACTACACACTAGAGAAAGTGGGTAATGTACTACAGTGAATTTTTGGCAAATGCTGGAGCACAGAGTAAGGAATATTGCTGCAAGAGTTTGTTAAAAACTCCTTGTTTAGGTCGTCTGTCCAGAGAACACTGAAGATTTGAGCATTTTATCCCATTTTCCGAGGCAGTCAAATAATACTTACAATTTTCAATGGAGAGAACTTTAGTAACATTGAAGATATGTTGCTGCTGATACCGTATGTAGACTTTTTGTTCCCTGTATTAACTGGCCTCCCTTTCCTACTGGGTAAGATTGTGGCTTTTCAGCATTTGGTGCTTTGACAGAACACAAAAAGAATTTTCAGAAATCTCATCTCTGAAGTAGATTATTTCCTGGGGCATAAAGACACAAGCAAGAACTACAACTAAGCAAAGAAAATGGTGTTCACTGCTTTTGCTTGAAATTGGCTCTTCCTCTGGCTACCTGGGGTGCATGAGGCTTTCTCATTACTCTAGGAACCCCAGCCTACAACTGACTATCTGGAATACGGTTGCTCCACATAGGTTGCAGTTTGTTATTCTTCAGCCTTTCTTATGCCAGTTTTTCCAGAAGTTCTCAGGATTCACTGACACTGCCATAGGATTTGGGAATAGGTCTATGATGTGGGTTTCTCCATCTTAAGCATTTTGCTTAGATCATTAGCATCGAGGTGAGTGAGCATCAGTGGTCAGTCGATGCATAGTAGGGGTACAGCTGTCCTCAGCTGGATAGAGATTTCCTTATGTTCTGTCATTCATTGAATATGTGGTACTGTGCCTTCCTCTAATGGCTTGATAACCATCAAGTTTGTGTTACCATGCATTTTCTGGATAGTACAATTAAAACAATTAACCTTGAGCATGTATATAAGTCCTAGTCTGTAGTTTCACAGCATTTGCTTTGTGTTACATATCTTCAGATGTAGAATTTGTATATTTTCAGCTGTTTCTCCCACCATATAAAATGTCATCTCTTTTTTGATAGTAGTATGGACCAAGAAGTCTCACTTTTCTAGTGCCAGAGTCACATTTTCAACTTGAAACTTCAGTGAGTTACTACATGGCTGTAATACCTGGCTTCATATTTTTCAGACATAGGTAGCATTCCTTTGATCTGTCAGTGGTATTCTCCACACCTCTATGTCTTTTTACTTATTAAAAGGGGAAAAAACAAAAGATGACACCCTCTAATCCCCACCCCTGAGTCTTTCAAACTCTTAAAAGGATTTAGGTTGGTATTTCTAACTGCAAAGGACTGTGCCCAAATGCTGTGTATACACTTCCTCTAATTTTCAAGAAGTTTTGCACCATTTACTCAGTAAAATTAGACTGTTGATATGATAAAAATGATGACAAAGAAATCCCATTGAATATAATCAGCCATAAAAATAGATATAAAAATGACTACAGATGAATTTGTTACATGATTCCTGTAGATAAAGACACCTTCTTGTCATGAGTGCCTTTCTGGTCCAACATGAACGTTTACCTGCCATGATAAATGGCTATTCTGAATTCATCAGTGTGAATGTCAACACAACCCTATAAATTTTGAAATAATCATGAGAATTTCCTATGCTCGAGTTTTATTAGTTGGCTGGTTATAGGGAACTGCATATGTGACTTCTACATTTTAATTCTCTCTAGCCTTAATACATATTTTTTAAATAGTCATATATGAATTAGACTGCAAATAGGGTATTAGTATATTTTATACTACTGCAAAAAATGTTTTTATTCTGCTTTAATTCATTTTAAATGAACTTGCTCTAAATGAAATAGGTAGTTCATAAACAGAACTGCTGTAAAGTCAAGTAAGGAGCTGGTTTTGTACTATATTTTAGTGATGGCTCTGTTAATCGTGTTGTTTAATGTAGATTATAATTTCTTCTCAGTCAAGTATATAAAGTGCTCAGTCTGCAGGCATTCTGTAAACAACAGAAACACAGTAACATTTTTATCCATAACAACCTGCTCCCTGCTCTTAACTGTAAGCAAGGCTGCCACCCGAAGGAATCCATGGAAATGGCACCCTTTTTGCACAGGCAGCTCTGCCTTGACATTCAGAACCCTATGGACTTTTTCAGTATTTGGCAATGCTAATTGTAATGCTTCTCTTTATTATGATTCTAAGTAATATTAAAATAAATAAAATAACATTTTCAGAAAATAATCTAATAAATGCATATATAGAAAGATTATTTTATAGTGATGACAAATCTTGCAAAGTGAATGCTGCACTAAAATGTGTAGTTCAGTTGACTTTTGCATGAATTTCAGCACACAAGTTTAGAAGGCAGACTCAGCACTTCGTATTTTTCACTTCTGAGCTCTCGTCTCCCATGTTTAGCTTTTTATATTTGTACATAGAGAAAATACTTTTTTCATACATTCTTTTTAAAAGAAAAAAATCTGTCAATTATAATGAACTTCTTCCTGTTTATATGCAGATTACTTTAGGGGTAGGAAGTAGTTTGACACTGTTTTATTAACTTAAAGTTGTTTCATAAGCAGAACTTAGCTAAGAACTTTAAAAAAAAAAAACCACTTTCTCCCAAGGCATTTGTCACAGTCATTCGATTACTTTTATAATATGAGTGCCCCTTGTATTTTTGGATATTCAACATAATTAAGTGAAATCAGTATCTGGAAAGGAAAAAAACCCAAATTTCTGGATAAGCCTCTTAACTGCCATCTAAATGCACAAGCTGTCCTGGTAATGCTTTGAATGAACAAAATGAGCAGCCCTCTAACAGTGCAGATCAATTAAAACTCTGGTAAGAGCTCCATGCCGGAAGCAAAATAGGTGCAGGCTGAAGTGCAGTTTTTATGTCCCTGCTGCCCGAATTGGAAAATATGCTACCTTTTTCATGTGTGATTATTGTTTAAAAGTAGTTATCATTTATATAGGATTATTTAAAAAATACTTAGAATGAATACAAATCCAGGTTGTTGAATGTGTGTAGCTTGCCAGCTATCCAAGTGGATCTTAGGTTACATATTTTAAAAAAATATTTTAGTAACTGTATAGTTAAGTCTCCAGATTATCTGCCTTTAGAACCTTGGATTTGATTTTATTTGTTTGGTTGGATGTGTGGGGGTTTTGCGGGGGGATAATGGGTATGATTTTTTGAAATAAAAACAGAGTTATAAAAGTCTGTTCAATGTTCAGATCTCCATGATTTTATTTTTTAATAGGTATTTGTTTTAAGTTAGCTTAAGTCCCTTTCTGTAACTTAACAAAACTGTTTCAGAAAACACAAAATAATTTTAAGCAAAAGACGAAGCATATTCTCCATGTACCTGAGGAGAAGATCTAACAAAGTTAGGAAGAGTGCCAAAATGTTTCAGTTTCTAATATGTATTGCCTTTTCTTCTGGTGCTAAAAAAATGTTATCTGTAATGTAAGTGTAAGATTGGATAAAGAAATCTGAGTAAACAGATGTGTTTGTATGTACACCTGAAGAGATAAAAAGCTGTGCATGATGATGGACATGAGGTCAATTGCTGAATGTGGCCATACATGAACAAATCACAGGACTTCGGTCCCCAGAGGACTGTGTTCTGAAAATAGAAGGGAAATTAAGCCCTCAGGAAAGAAATGTATAGACTCGTTTGATCTGTCTTCTGAACTGTGTTTGAGAATTAGATTTATTAAGAAGGCTTATGCTGGTTCTGAATCACCCTTTGCTGTCAGTAATGTTGTCTGATAAAGCAAAATAAACAGGTCACCCAGAGAGGTTTTGCAGTCTCCACATTTAAAAATATTCAAAACCCAACTGGAGACAACCCTAAGAAGCCTGCTCTAGTTGACTCTGCTCTGGGTGCAGGGGTTGAATGAGGCAATCTCTTCAGGTCAGGAGATTGTTTAACAATCTTTAGCTGTTATGTGATTCAGTTCAAACAGGGAAGAAGCTTTATGAGGCCTAGAAGCCTAGAATTTTCCGCGTAAACAGCTAGCTTTGTGCTGTTTTGGTTTTTTTCAGATTGGAAGTTTTCTGAGAATTTACAGCATTCATGCAAAACAAGCAAGTGCTGATAATGAAGATGTCTCGCATATAGAATTTCATCTTCATGGTGGCACCTGTTACGGTCGAGGAATAGGAGTCTTGCCAGAAAATAACCCCGATGTTAAGGAACTAAAAACGTAAGTTTTATGTGTAGGTGTTTTGGGTTTTTTTTTTCCTAGGCGATTCTTGAAAACTCTAGGCTAATGTAACAACTGTATAGTTTAGAGTTGCAAACGTATCTAAGAACCAGAAACTCTGGAGCAGAATATGTCTTTAGCACCACTAAGATTAAGAGTATTTGGAGGGATAGGTAAATAAAGGCTATTTTTTCAAATTTTGAATATAGTAGGTATCGAGATTTCTATTTTATAGTGCTGTAATAATAAATTCTGGCCATATTAGCATACTTACTCTGTATTATGGTGGCATATAATCTTCTGAAGACAAAAACCTTGTTTCAGCAAATAAATTAAGCACATTTTAAGCATGTACATATGTGTTAATTGAAAGTGGTAAGATTTAAAGATGTTCAAAATGAAGCAGATAATTTACATGCCTTACTGAACTGTGATATATTCATAAGGAATCAAAGAATCATTTAGATTAGAAAGGACCTTTAAGATCATTGAGTCCAAATGTAAACCTTGTCCAAGTCCGTCACTAAACCATGTCTCTAAATGCCACATCTACACATCTTTTAAACACCTCCAGAGATGATGACTCCTCCACTTCATGGGCAGCCTGTTCCAGTGCTTGACAACCCTTTCCACGAAGAAATTTTTCTAAATACCGAAACCTCCCCTGGCACAGCTTGAAGCCATTTCCTCTCATCCTATCACTAGTTTCCTGAGAGAAGAGGCCGACCCTCACCTTGTCATAACCTCCTTTCGTGTAGTTGTAGAGAGCAATAAGGTTTCCCTTCAGCCTTCTTTTCTCCAGGCTGAACAACCCCAGCTGCCTCAACTGTTCCTTATATGACTTACTCTCTAGACCCTCACAAGCTTCGTTGCCCTTCTCTGGACTCACTCCAGCACCTCAATGTCTTTCTTGAAGTGAGGAGACCAGAAACAAACTCAGCATTTGAGGTGTGGCCTCACCAGTGCCAAGTACATGGGACAATCACTGCCCTGGTCCTGCTGGCCACACTATTTCTGATGCAAGCCAGGATGCCGTTGGCCGCCTTGGCTGCCTGGGCACACTGCTGGCTCATGTTCAGCCCACTGTCGGCCAGCACCCCCAGGTCCTTTTCTGGTGGGCCACTTTCCAACCACTCTGCCCCAAGCCTGTAGCTCTGCATGAGGTTGTTGTGACCCAAGTGAAGGACTCAGCACTTCACCTTCTTGAACCTCATACAATTGGCCTTAGCCCATCAATCCAGCTTCTCCAGATCCATCTGCAGAGCCTTCCTGCCCTCCTGCAGATTAACACTCTGGCCCAACTTGGTGTCATCTGCAAACTGGCTGAACCCTCAATCCCCTCGTCCAGAACATTGATAAAGACATTAAACAACTAGCCCCAGTGCTAAGCCCTGAGGAACACCATGAGTCACCAGCCACCAGCTGGATTTAACTGCATTCACCACCCCTCTCTGTACCCAACCATCCAGCCAGTTTTTTACCCAGTGAATAAGCACCTGTCCAAGCCATGAATAGCCAGTTTCCCTGGGAGAATGCTGTGGAAGTGAGTGTCAAAGGCTTTATTAAGGTCCAGGTAATCTACATCCACAGTCCTTCACTCATCCACTGACTGGGTTACTTTGCCATGAAAGGAGATCAAATTGGTCAAGCAGGACCTGCCTTTGATAAACCCATGCTGGCTGGGCCTGATGCCCTGGTTATGACTGATGCCCTGCTCATGCCACATGATGGCACTCCGTATGACCTGCTCCATGACCTTCCCTAGTACCAAGGTTAAACTGACAGGCCGGTAGTTCCCTGGATCACCCGTCTGACCCTTCTTGTAGATGAACATCACATTTGCTAGCTTCCAGTCATCAGGGATCTCCTTGCTTAGCAGGACTGCTGATAAATGATGGAAAGTGGCTTGGTGAGCACTTACACCAGCTTCCTCAGTACCCATGGGTGGATCCCATCCAGTCCCATAGACTTGTGTATGCCTAACTGGTGTAGCAGATCACTGATCATTTCCTCTTTGATTATGAGTGCTTCATTCTGCTCCCCATCTGTATCTTCCAGCTCAGGGGACTGAGTACTCAGAGAAAAACTGGTCTTACTATTAAAGACTGTGGCAAAGAAGGCGTGAGGTACCTCAGCCTTTTCCTCATTCTTGGTTGCTATGTTTCCCCCCACATCCAACAAAGGATGGAGATTTTCCGTAGCCTTCCTTTTGTTGATGATGTATTTGTAGAAACTGATTTTGTTGTCTTTCATGGCAGTAGCCAGATTAAGTTCTAGTTCTAATTTTCTGCCTGCATAACATCCTTTAGTACTCCTGAGTGGTCTGCCCCTTCTTCCAAAGGTTATAAACTCTTTTTTTCCTTAGGAAAGGCTAAGTCACCAAAGTCCATATTCCTTTATCAGAAATTCTGTTTCCAGTAGTACATGTTTCTTTTTGGCACTCTATTGTGCTTAATGTTCCAGAAGTGATTTGGAAAGGAGTATCTTATCTGCATCATTAATATAATTCCCTGCAAATTCTGGCTCAACTGAGTTTTATATCTCTGCTGGAACCCTTATGAGTGAACATTATACCTGTGTATTGATAATAAATAGGTATCATATAACTGTCTGTGTAATCCCATTATATATGTGTGTGTGTGTGTTGTGTATGTAGATATATGAAAGATTTCTCTAGATTATAAAATATTTAATCATTTATTTTTAGATTCTTAGAATCTGTGGATCTGGCAGACAGTCAGAATATGGAAAGCATGTCTTCAGTGGAATTAGACGACACTTTTAGCGATTTTACGGGTAAGAGCAATTGGTCTTTCTTCTAACAGATATATATGGTCAAGAAAAGGTCACAGTTACTGCTTCTCTAAGTATGTAATGTTAATTTCACATGCAAAACCTTAGAGAATTATTTTGGATTATTAGACTGGAAATTTTCATTACCCTGTCTTTCTGTCTCCCAGCCTTTCATATTACACGGAAAGATACTTTCATAGGAGGTAGTGAATAAATTCTTAAACACCGATGGTGTTCTTAATCATATTATATTAGATCACAAAGCAGAGTTATGTAACTACCTTCCTCTAGGATTCTTCAGGGACAAGCACTGAAAACACTACTGAACAGCAGTGTGTTGAGGAGCCCTGAAGTCATTGGATGGAAAGCTGTGTCAGTGGCAGAGCTGTAAGGTGCAGTGCCATGGAAAAGTAGCATCTTACAGACAGTTTTACAGATCCCATATTATTCTTTGAATGGCATTTTTAGCCCAGGATAAGAATAACTAAAAGAGAATTAAACTCTAAAGGTGGTTGGACATAGCCTCTATCTTTGCTTCTAGCTTTTAAAATCCTGTGTTACTTAGCAATTATTAATGTATTGTGCCTGGATATTTCTAAAAGAATGTAAAAGTCAAGAATAAATAAATACTTCATGTCCAGTACATTACTGCAGATTTAGAAAGAATTTTGCTCTTATTTACTGCACTCTGTGTGTATAGTAGAGGTTGTTCAGAGGAGGAACCAGGCAGTCCATTAGAATAATGTTTATGTTCTTGTCCCAAAAGATTGCAAGGGATGAAGACAGTTTATGTTAGCAGATCATTCACAGTATGCTTTTGAAAAGTGTTCATTTGATGAGCATTACTATTTAATGTATATGTTAACTTCCACTCAGTATATTAACTCTTGATATGTAATGTTTGCCTCCTGCTTACTCTGCTTTTTTCTTTTGCTATGTTATTTTCATACATTATTGGGATTTCCATTTTCCTCTGTTCAGCTTTTGGGTTTGTGTGTGTATCTATCTGCCTATCTACCTACCTGTTTTTGTGTGTCCACATAATAAAAAAGAAAAGAAGGAAGGAAAATAATTAGGTAATTCTTCTTGATTTTAGATCATGAATCGCACTTAGAGAGATGTCAGCAGTTACCTTTTACAGGTAGGTAACATTTTGACCTAAGGTGAATTTGAATTTTGCTAAAGAACAAAACAGTTTTGAGATATTGTCTCAAAGGCTGAAATAATCTTTTACTTATTGTAGGAAGAGCTATTCTAACAGTGTAAGTGTATCTATGTTACATTGGTTTTATTTGGCCTTTTAAGGAATAGAGCGTATTTGTATATTCTGCTTTCATTTGTTTTTTCTACATGTTGAATTTCTGGACCCTGAAGTACACCATGCTCCTGCAGCCTGTTTTAATTTATCTTACAGACTGTAGTAACATGTTGTATTGATAAAACTGAGGCTGCAACTGGGAGGGAAAGAAAAGTTGGAAATTAAGGAAAACTACAAGCCTGCAATTGCCATTTCCTGTATTCTAAATATTATGGTGTTTAATAGGTATGCATGGTGCTTTTTTGTGTGTGTGTATTGTTTTGCAGTATTAACAGATCATCAGGATTTGGATAACACAGAACTGAGAACCATTATGAACAGCACAGCTCCTCAACAGTATCGCATTAGAGCAAAGCTGAGAACCTATAAACCCCAGAAGCTCCATCAGTCTGTTAAACTTCATTGTTCCAAATGCAACTCCTTGTAAGTGTTTCACACAGTATAAGTAATTAGGAAATGTTCTGTATGTTTTGGGCTGCACGTTTTTATCTTTTTTGTGTAAAATGAGCTGAATGTAATTGAAACTCACTGATAATAGGGAGGAAAATTTTAAATCATCAGATGAGTTCCATTTATGAATCCTTTCAGTGCTCTCAAGACAATGACTTTTCTTTATTTTCAAATGCAACAGTGCAGTTTTTCCATACCAAAGTTGTATTTAAGTACCTGTTTCTTACTTGCAGTTTTAGAATAGGATATGCAAAGAGGTATGATAGTCTCCAAGTGAATGAGTAAAATATCTTTGACTAAAGTGCATCTCCCAGACAAGGCATCTTTCCTGGATCCAGAAATATCGGAGAAATCATAGAATGGCTTGGATTACAAGGGACCTTAAAGATTATCTTGGTCCAAACCCCTGCCATGGGCAGGTATACCTTTCACTAGACTGGGTTGCTCAGAGTCTCATCCAGCCTGTCCTTGAACACTTCCAGGCATGGGACATCCACACTATTCACCTTGTTATTTTTGTCCTTTTTTCTGACCTGTGTGACTTCACTGACCATTGTATCATTGTTATTTCCCCTTTAATGCTGTTTGTCATTGTATCAAATAATGCTCACCTATTTTTGATTAAACTGCTGAGTAGTATGCATTGAAGTGCTATCCATGATCATCTGTATCATTTTTTTACCTGACTTAACATCAGTCCCAAACAAACAGCTTTATTGTTACTGATATAAACTATTGCTTTCTTTAATGATGGCACATTAGCATTCTCCTAGCCTTTTGTAAATTTTTGCACAATCAAGATTTATCAGATGCAAACATCACTGAGACAAGAAAATGGCCCTGCTGTCCTTCTCTTAGAGCTTTTGGATGCAAAGTATGCCTGCAGCTTTAACAATATTTGTCCTTATCAGATATTCATAATGTAACAGAAGTACTTCAGCATCTTCAGAACATACAAGGACATGGACTTTATTGCTAATTATAAAAAGGAGATAATTGTCTATAATAACTATGTCTACCACTTTTGTCACTTGTTTATATATTTGTCAAATCTTTATAGTAATAAGCAGGTACAACTGATAGAATTTTGTTTGTTCTTTATGAACCTTATCACAAAACTTTCCATAAATATTATAGTCTTTTTTTATATTCTTGACTTGTTAGATCTTTCTTTCTGTTCGAGTCATTTCCTGTTACACATATTGTTGCCTTCTCTTTGCTACAGAATTAGGACGGACTTTTAACTACATAGATTTCTGATGGTTTAGTAAGCATATTTACTGTTACCACCATCCTGCTACTGTGATAAAACTACTTGCAGTGCTTTTGTAGATATTTAGCTTCTCTTCTCAACTGTGTGCATCAGGTGGAAGCATTCAGTGAAATATAGTGGGACTGTACTTCAGCCTGGATTGAGTAGATTAAGAGACCCAGGAAGGACACATGATCCTTCTCTCTTACATATTCTTCTGTGGCAGAAGTTGTTTCATGTTTTAGCGTATGCTGAAGGGCCTGACTGAACAAAGTTCAGTGCAAGCTTGATCCTCTAAACTTTATCCAGTAAGATGCATATATGCTTAGGGTATAAAATCCTTGTGAGAGATGTGTTTTTAATGTTTTTAGACCTTGGCTGGAAGCCTCTTTGTAAATAGCAAAATACCAATATAGGTGGATGTAGTTTTATTCACGTATCTACTTTATAGAATTTTCAACCTTTGTGTGTAGCTTAGTTCGAAAACAACTCATTTCATTCCTGCCTCTGAGGGACATCTTCAGACAGGCTGTGGAAGCTGGAAGAGTTGTCTGGACAGATGACCTACTGTCATAGGTTGAAAAAGGCTTTCCCCCTGGAGTTGGAAAGTAGTTAACCCCAGGGGTGGTGTTCTTGGTGTTGAGCCAATCAGCGGCCTTGGGAAATTAGCATATTACAGGCCGAAAAAAGAAGACTGGGTACGTAGCTGAAAGGAGAGGCAGCCACGGCTTGAGACACCACGCATTAGAGCTGAGGGGCCAGTGAACCCCGCTGGGGGCCAAGGCCCCCAGCCCCCGGCCGGGACCACGGGAGACCCAGTATAGTGTTAAAACTGGACCGGGTGCCGTGGCCAAAGGCTGGAGGGAGTTTCTCCACTGTGAGTGGGCAGCAGAAGACACTGAAGCGATGGCAGAGGCAGCACTGAATAGAGAGCTGTGGTTGAAAGCCAAGAAGATAGCCGGCGAGCAGCAATATGGCACAGAGCCAGGCTGAGAGACGCAGAGATGTCCTGCAGAGAGAAAGCTGGCAACAGAGCAGAGAAAGCTCAGCAGAGACTGTTTTGGGGTAAGACTGAATTACATCCCCAAAACCCTGAGACCTCCTTGGAAGGAGAGGTGGGCTTCCAAATTTGAAGGGAGTCCTGAAATGCAACAGCAGCTAGAGAGAGAGAGAGGAGCCGAGAGCTTGGAGGCATCCTGCGAGCTAGACCAGGACGGTCATACCAAAGAATGCGGGGGAAGTGCCCCCTCCCCACCACGGAACAGAAGAGCTCTGCTAGAACACTTGGGGAAAGAACTGAACTGAAAGCCCCTAAAACATTCTGACCTGGGGGAACTTGACCCCCCGGGGAAAGGGACTTTGACGGAACACTTTGCCTTCCTTGATATGACTGTGGTGAGTTTTGTCCCTGCTTTGCAGTCCACGGGTGAGACCTTCAGTTAGAGCCGAAGGGCTGAGAGAGAGACCCCTGTGTTGCAATGAAGAGAAAGAGAGATTTTTTTCCAACTACGACAAATTGGAGCTGCTGCTTTGAAGAGGAAAGATTGTGCTGCCATGAAAGTAAAAAAGACTTCTTCTTTCCTTCTGGACTTCTATGGAGAGAAGGAGGGATGATCTATATATATTGTTTTACCATAAGAGATAGTTAGGATTGTTGTATATATATATATATATATATAATAGTATTTATTGTGTTAGTAATAAATTTTGATGTAATTCCCCCCTGTTGGTAGTTATGCATGTCTGAAAACTTCTCTCACACTGAAGCAAATAGTGGAGAGTTTGAAAATTAGATTTTTGGAGAGTCAAACTATGACACCTGCTATGTTAGGTCCATTGCCTTTACGTTTAAATTAGTAATCCAGGAACACAGGCAGAAAGAAAAGTTCGTGTGAAGAGCACTATGGTCAGGTTTGGGAAGATCTCTTGTTTGCCAGTTCTGCAGTCATTGCAGAAGAATATCAAAGTTTGGTTTCATAGGAAAGAATTGTTCTATTCAGTGGTGGACGCAGATGCTCTTGGGTTTGAAAGTGAAATCATCAGGATAATCTGCAGAAGCAGTAGCTTATGGCATTTTTTCTTTAGCTCCACTCTAAAGTTTGACACCTACTTTCTTGCAGTGTTTTATGAAATAGCCCATTTTTGCCTTTTTTTTATTGTCCTTTTTGTCACAGTTTATATTCCACCTGAAGCCAGCGGGTCTGTTTTGCTTAGGAAAAACATTCTAGTGCTGCTTAATTTGTGTGCCAACTGCTGAGTTTTTGCCTGTCATTGGTAAGTCCCTTAGCTGCTCTCCATGTTTTATCACCAGTCCTGGATAACTGGGGAGGTCCCAGATGTTTGGAGGTTGGACAAAGTGACACCCATCCTCAACAAGGGCTAGAAGGAGGATCTATGGAACTACAGGCCTGTCTGGAGCACAGATCCTATGAGGAATGGCTAAGGGAGCTGGGATTGTTTAGCCTGGAGAAGAGGAGGCTTAGGAGAGACCTTATCACTCTACAGCTACCTGAAAGGAGATTGTAGCCAGGTGAAGGTTGACCTTTTCTCTCCGGCAGCTAGAGACAGGATGAGAGGAAATGGCCTCAAGTTGCACATGGAGAGGTTTAAGTTGGACATTAAAGAATTTCCTCACAGAAAGGGTAATTACATACTGGAATGGGCTGCCCAGGGAGGTGGTGGAGTCACTGTCTCTGGCGGTGTTTAAGGAAAGACTGGACATAGCACTTGGTGCCATGGTCTAGTTGACGTGCTGGTGTTGGGTCATCAGTTGGACCTGATGATCTCAGAGGTCTTTTCCAACCTTATTCATTCTGTGATTCAGTAATACTGGTAAAAAGTGAATGGCCTGCATTATCACTTCTCTGTGAATGACGAGCGGAAATGCACGAATAGTGCGCTCTAGCAGGACAGGAAAGAAAACTGTGGTGTGGAGTTGCAGATTTTCCCTTTACAGTACTTATGTGAAGCTATTCTACTCCTGTCCTTTTTCTTTTTTTTCCCCCCCTCAGTATGTGCAAAGTCAAATAGACTAAAACATAAACCTTGAAATTGTATAAGCTTATACGGCCTTTTCTCTCTGAGGAAGTGGTATGCAGTTGTGTGGACTTTAGGGCCCAGCTGAAGTCACATAAAGCTAATATTATTTGGTCTTCCATGGATACATATATGTGTGTGTGTGTGTGTGTGTTGTGTGTGTGTGAAGTCACTAGGCTACTTCTGCTTCTAGGTAAGTTGGCATATAATTTAGCGTATTTATTAACATGAAAATTCATTATGTACTATACAACTCTAAATGTTTAAACTGATAAAACAATGAGGATATTTTTCCTGTATGTACTTTAACTCTCATGACTGTATTCTAATATTTATTTGGAGTAATGTCATCCTTGTAGATCGATTTTTAAGGAGAAGCTGTTAGAATTTACTTACTCACTTTGGAAATGTTTTAGGCAAGAAGTTCCAGATGGAGATGTGTTTGACTCTATTTTACAACGCTCTGCCATGACTGCCCCAAACCCAGAATTACACAATACATCCTGGTATGATTCTGTAATGTGGACTACACAAGACCGGAAGCAAAGGAAAATAACTATCCATTTCGTAAGGCATGATGAATTGCTTCAACAGCCTGAAGACACCTTGCTTATGATAGAAGGTAAGGTAGATTGCAAATATACCAGTTCTCATGCCATAATGTCTGCTCTGAGGATGTAGAAAGTGAAGATATGTTGAAGTTGTATTCTGTGTAAGTAGTGGTGATCCTAAAGGCGTCTTCAAAGAAAAGAAAAACTTCCCTGGAACTGTAGGTCACTGTTGTGCAAATAAGAAAGGGTAATCTTTGAAGGTTTCGTAAGATGCTTGTATCTATTTTAAAACTAAACCTATACGTTTATTGTTGATTATGCTAAGAATTTATTTTTTTCTGAGTTGTACTTATTGTTTTTTCAGTTCTGATTTAAAAACTCACCGAGTCTTCTAAACAAACCTGGTTTTAGTATTGACATAGAGAAGTTTTGAAAGGCTTCTGGTAATACAAGCCTACAATTAACTTTGTCAGCCTCTGGATGTCAGTGTTGTTTCAGATTAATAGAGTTTCTCTTACTGTGAGTTGTTTTGGTTTGTTGTGGTTTTTTTCAGATTTCCTCAGAGAAGCAAAATAGCCACTGATTTTTAAACAAAGCAATTTAGCAAGAATACTATTGAGGAATTTTTTAATATAATAAAAATAATAAATAATTGCAAATAGTCCCATTCAGATTTAAAACAGTCTTCGATTGTGCTCAAGTAATGGTGTGAATAAGCAAATGTAAGTCAGGTGGTCCTTTGTATAGGGGTCAATGACAAAACCCCTTCTGTTTTCTGCCTTGTTTTATAAAATTGCTAGTAAAATCATAGGAGAAATATATATGAAAGTGATGCTAACTAAATACAACTTCTTGGTTACAGTGATAGCTATGAGGAAGATATTAAGGCATGTGCTTTTATGAATGTCAATCTTTGATTCTTTATTGAGTCTGTTGTTGATTGAGTAAGAGTGAAAAGGTATTGGGCTATTTTTTGAGTTTTCAATGGATCTCAGTTATTATTGAAGGTCCTGAAATCAGTATCTAATCAGCCAAGAAATACAAGTTGTTTGATTTATTTGTGATTACAGTTTAAGAAACCATGTTTTTCTATTTTTAATAGGTGGAACACTGAAAGAAGTCTGGAAGCTTACAAAAAGGTTTAAGTGTGTTATTCCTGTGAGATCCACAGAAGTTGATCTGGAATTATTAGATCTTTCAGCTCCTTTTCTTATACAAGGGAATGTAAAATATTATGGGTAGGTTAAAAGTATTTGTTGATGTTTCAATAGTTGCAGTAATAGATACCATTTTCTTCAGTAATTCAGTCTACAGTGCTTAAGGCATAACTTACCCAAAGATTCTTTGATGCAAAATACATAACATGATGTGCAGTACCTAGTACCTAAAGTACCTTAATCTACCTCTTTTAGTCCAGGTCTTCCATTTTGTCGTCTCACTTAAAGTCAAAACACATGTTACTTTTAAAACTGTATGCTGGGTTGGGTTTTTTTATATATTAAAGTATAGCAGATAATATTTAAATAGAGACCCAGAAAATTATCTCAGGCTGTCAATCTACATCTCATTCTCTCTCATTCTTAGTGTTGGGAAAGCTTGGGTTTTGGAAGAAGTAAGGGATTTTGGACAACCTATCCTTACTATTTGTCATTTATTGTGATCCTCAGCACTGCAGAGTGCCTTACCTATTTGTGGGTGTCATTCACTGTAGAGACGACTTAACAGGTTCTGAATTCCACAGTTCCAAGGCTGTGGAATACAGTACATACATCTCGTGTGGTATCTGTGATCTGCTCAATGAGCACCAGCAGCAGTGTGTTCTCCCAGTACTGCCCAGCAGCATGCAGTTACTGAGCTCAGAAATACCAGTTACTTCATGCAAGCTATTGAGTCCTCTCTCTCAGCAGTCCTAGTAAGTTCAAGCAGAGCACAGTGCGGTGGGGCACTACGTCAGGTCTGTAGGCAGTAAAAAAAATTTCTGTGCAGAAATATTGCATGTTTCATGTGAACCCTAAAGTTTCCCATAAGGGCCATCCATAAAATGAATACAGGTTATTATTTCTCTTTGTCATATATTGTTTTCCCCTTTACAGATATGGCTGTCTACAGCTTTTTTAAATAAAGGCAGTACGTGGGTACTCCTACTGGGACAGGATGTCACCAATACAAAGTATTTCCCCTTGCACTTTCATAATCCATATATTTCCCCAGCTACTCACAGCTCACCTTCAGATGATGTTCTCTCTTCAAATGGCTGGATTATAAAAGTAAATGCTTTATAAGATATTTCATGATTGTTTATAGGATATTGAGGAAGGAACCTCACAAGGATGCTGACATTTCAGAATGATGTTTCATGTGCTTTTTTTATCAGTGGCATATAATTAGCAAAGTCTAAAAAAGATTCTGTATAGTAGAATAAATTTATATGTGTGTGCATGAGCATGTATATTCATTCGTGTATATATATAAATAGACACACTTGCAAAATTCACAGCTAAGTTACTTTATTGGAGTTTGAATGGGTTTTTTAAAGGAAAAAAGTGACTTAGCTGAGCTTGACTTTATATCACTGAAGCACAAGTAGTTCTATTGATTTTTATGACATGCTTTGCACATAATTCTAAAAGATAATAAATGTTTATTTCAAGTTCTAACTGTAATATAGTAGCAGAGCAGCTTATTTGGAAGAATAGTTGTTTTATAATTTTATTTCTTGACGGAAATGGAAACAGTTCTTCAATATTTTCGTCCACTTGCAGCATTTGCTATGTCACGTGTAAAATTTATAATTACTGGTGTAAATACACCAGTAATAAAATAGATTGTTCTAATAACTCATAGTTAATATTCTGAACATAGGCAAAGCCAAATTTCTTCTCAAACCCTGTTGTGGTTTTAGAGTGTGCTACAAGTTCAGATTCATTCCTGCTTCTGCAAACCGAGAAGTAGTGAATATGAATATATGTTTAGCAATGTAGTGATCTTGGAATCATAGCATAGTTTGGGTTGGAGGGGACCTTTGAAGATCATTTAATCCAGGCACCCCCTGGGAAGGGACACCTTCTACTAAACATGGTTTCTCACCTCCATCTATCCTGGACTTGAATAATTCCAGGGATGGGGCATCCACAGTGTTTCTGGATAACCTGTCCCAGTGCCTCACCACCCTCATTGTAAAGTATTTCTTCCTTCTGTACAATCTAAATTTACCCTCTTTCAGTTTAAAACTGTTGCTCCTTGTCCTGTCACTATAGGCCCTGGTTAAAAGTCTCTCTCTGTCTTTATTATAAGCCCCTTCTATATATTGAAAGGCCACAATAGGGTCTTCCCGGAGCCTTCTATTTTCCAGGCTGAACAACCCCAGCTCTCTCAGCCTTGATGTGCAGTTTTACTCCTGTCTATTCACGGAGTTGGTCTTTTCCAGATTTATTTCTTCTCAGGGATATTTCAGAAACAGCATTAAGGGTTGATGTGGTCTAAAACTGGTGTGTTTGGTAAAAGTTATTTTAAGCAGCAACAGAAATACTTTTGCACTCCCACTATGTAAGAAAATCAGAATAATTTTTTTTCTATGCAGAAAGCTTCTAGTATAAATAGATAAGTGTTTGGTTAGTCTCAGTATCTTATTTTAAATGGTAGGTGCAAGCAGTGTTCAGCTCCAAAGCCTATGGAGAGTCTAAGTTCCATGGCAGCAGAACAGCGACCATCATGGGACCCAACTGAAATAGCACAAGGTCAGCTGACATGATACTGTCCTGATATACCTTGATTCTGAAGTGTTTATGTGAAACAGTTTTGTTTGCAGTTCTGGGCTGCAGTTTTTTACAGAAAGCATGTAATTTATGGTCACATTGAATATAATGATGTAAAACTTATTCACCTTTTACCAGTAGAAATAACATATTTACTTTTGAAACTGTTGCAGTATGAATTAAAGGATTTTATATGTTGACTGATTTCTTTTACCGTAAGTATCAGTAGTAACACCTATCATAGTACAGATGTCATGAGTGTTTGGTTGCAGGTTGTTAAACTGTGTATATGCTTGCAGTCCTAGAAGTTAGTCTTGCTTTTCCTTTTGAAGGTAGAGTTTTTCTGACCTGAACTAAAGGGACTCTTAGTTAGTGACTCGTAAAAGTTAGACTTTTATCTTCTGTAAGCCTTAGGCTAAGCATATTCCAGAGAGTCTGTAAGAAGTAATATTCAAATTAAAGGCACTATACCACAATATTTATGTGTGTTCCATGCTTTGTGTGTTCCTTGTGTTACTATATGCAGTCAATATGTTAAAAAGCTGGAAGTGGAGCTTAAAGTTTTACAACACATTAGGGAAAGAGAATGTTTTTATATTTATTGATTCATGTTCTAACATATTGTCAGAATATCTAGCAGTACGTAAGTTTGGTAAAGATTTTATAAAAGAAAAAAACTATTTGAGCAATAAAGTGATTCTATTAAATAAGCTGTTATAATTGTATTCTATTATATAAATGTAAAGTAATATATAACTGGCAGTGATTGACATTTAATTCTCAAAGTGAAACCAGTATTGATTAATGCCTCCTGACATTTACACTATTTTATACATATTATTCTTCTATCATTTGTGTTTTCAGACTAAATTATAACCTGCAAGTATATCAGATCAGTTGAACATAAAATGACTACCAGTTTAAATAGGTGTACCCAGAAAAGAGTGATACAGAGTTGTAGGAACTCTGTATGTTTAAGTTATTTTATGTTTGCAGTATAACAGTTACTGCTGCCAGTGAGAGAGACTATAATCGTTTACTCTAAGCTGGAATACTTTCAGAACTGTCAGCAAAGTTTTTTTCTGAATAAAACCACCTAGTAGCTTTTCCGATATCATATGAAACAAATTTTTTTCCTCAGAAGATTGTTTTCAGGTGGAATGCATTCTTATTATCACTGAATTAAGAGCACCTCTCTTTTAATCTCCCTTGGATAAAAAAACAGGAGTAGGAAAATCCTACAAAGGTAGGATCTAAGATCCAAGCAAATACTAGCTTTTGTTTACTAGTATGAGAATACATACTTAAAAATCTGTATGCATTTTTATAGGTTCATCTATTACAGTGTTTACAGGCAAATTGCAATGTGGTCTTAAAATACAAATGACATTTTACTGTTCACAACCACTATGTTTTGGTCTGTCAATTTATACTTTTAATGAGAGTATTCAAAATCAGTTACCTATAAAGGAGGAATGTTGTTAACTTGAGTTGTTATAGTTTGTCTTGCGTATTCACTCCAAGAAACATAAATTATTTTTTTTTCTTCAGTTTTAGGTATTGAACTTCTTCAGTATGTTTTTGTTATGAGGTTTACTCTGGTTGATGGAACAGGAGCAATAAATGCATACCTTTTTGATTATGTAAGTAGATCTAGGTAAAGGTAGACTCTACAGATTATGTGGGTTTGGTTTCGATTTGTTTTTAAAATAGCAAATGTACATACACAAATATTCATTATATGTTACCTGAAGTGGTTTTTTGGGGACAGTTAACAATGCTGTAATGCTGGTAATACTGTACAGAGTGTAGAATATTAAAGCATAAAGACAAAATGGAAGCTTGTAGATAGATTATTTGGTATTTCCATAGATTTTCTACATTCTAATGGCTGAATTTCTTTATTATTGGCAATGTTAAATTATGCAGCCTGAATGCTGTGTGAATGATGAGAGTGTTTCAGGATTTATGCAGGTAACTTCTGGATTAGTTTAAAATCTCATTACCTCTTTTTTAAACTCTCAGTAGAATCTTTCCATTCAGTAATGCTTGATTTTTTTTTTTTGTTTCATATGACCACGAGGTAAAGGGGCCTTCCTTCCCTAGGCAGAACTCTGCTACATCTGTACGGATATTTGTCTTTTATTTCAGAAGCAGTTTATTCAACTACTTTATTAATCTTAGAATTAACCTATCTTCAGTTTTCTGTGAAGCTACTTAAGACCATTCCTGCTAACTGAGACACTGAAGAATGGACACACTACAATTTGGTTGTGACAAAATGGGACAGAAAAAGAATTTAGTGGGGTTTTTTTCTGCGCTGCAATACTGTTTAATGTGTATATATCTGCATATTTTCCACCATTATAGTAAATGACTTTGAATGGGACTTTGAAGAGAATACTTTTCCTTGTTTAATTTTAAGACTATAAGTAAAAGTAATATCAGGGAAAATATAAACATGTTTTCTTAAAATACACAATGTATTAACAGCAAAGGAGGTCAAAGACTGCAATCACCATTTCAGGTAGTCATCATTTCCTTCTACTGACCTTTTTCCTTTTTATATTGGGAAACTAAACTGCAAAAGGAAGGTGGGGGGGAAAGATTTTAAACCATCTCTTGATGCAGAATTCAAAAAATTTCTATTTCAGGGTGGCTCACATTCTTATCAGATACTTCTCAGAACTACAGTTTAGCTGCAGGAAAAAAAACGCAATTTCCTCTGCAGTGCCAGCTGCTCGTATTCTTGCTGAAAGGACTTCAAAGACAAGCCAGTACCTCCCAAGCCTCAACTCCAGTCCTTTAGCACCACCTAAGAAGGAACTGGGCTGCTTTGAAGTGCAGCTGTACACTAGCTTCCAGTTGCACTTCTGTAGGAATACACTCAGTTCTTTTATTTCCTTCTCTCTTTATAGGAGAAGTCAGTGAAGGAAAAAATAAAAAAGTTTTGTAGTGAGAAGAATTGGAAGAGTGAAAGGAAAAAGCAGTTGTCTGTGTCAGTTTTGCTGCTGGATTATCTGCTAACTTCTGATCAGTGCCGTTAAACATATCATACAAAAATTATACAAAGGGAAAATTATTCTGTATTTGTATCTTTTAACAAAAACGACAAATTGCCATCAAAAACCTTAGCTCACTCTGAGAACTTATAAAATTATGAGCCTTTAGAGATACTAAATCTGGTGACAAACTTGGAAAGAATAAAATTGGAGTTTTGTCAGTCATACTTACTGCATGTGGTTTAATAATACACAGAAAATGTTTATTTAATGCTTTAATGTTCCATTCTTTATTTGATGTCTCCATTCAGAAATGTACCCCACAGTATAAGCCTTCCTTCATAGTTTCTGAAACTGTCAAAAAGTGGAACTCACACTAAGGGAGCTTTACTGGTATGAAGCCAGGTTGCAGTGCCCCTTGTTTTCAAGTGACTTTAGTCCTCTGAATATGTTCTACTCACTGCAGTGAGGGACTGTTGAGGGGACTGGCCATCCTCTCCAGGATTGTCTGATTATAGAGATTTATGAGAAATATCCACCAGTTATGTATAGAGACCTACATGTGTGCTGTCAGGGTGGATGTAATTCCTGAATACTCTGTACTTAAATACAGACTACTAATTTTTTATAATAATTTTTTTATTAATACACTGTACTGAAATGCAGACTATTAATTTTTTCAGTTTGTTTTTTTCTGTATCTGAACAGTTTTTGAAATTAGATTATTCTTATGTTACCTAATTTTAAGCTGCTAAAAGAACATACAGTCAAGGTCCTGGCTAATGATTTCTGACCCCTCTTTCAACACCTCATACTTATCTGTTCTCTTCCAGGAAAAGTTTTTCCAAATTCCTGCCTCTGAAATCCTAACTAGCAGTTTTCTTCAGGAAAAGATGCAGATGACCATGAATATGCTCTGTCCTCCAGGAAGAAGATTAGGTCAGTTTGCCATTATTTTTAAAGGGAGGTGGGGTGGGAAGAGAAGGGATCCTTCAGCCTGCTACTGTATATGCGACGTCTTAGAATTCAACTTATGCACAGGCAAAACTCAGAACAGAGAAATGCTGGAGTCTGTAAGCAGAGTTCCAATTAATTTGTTCTGATACATTTCTTTAATATTGGAACTCCCTTTGAGAAAGAAAAGTAATGAGTCAGTAAATTCTCATGTAGTGTGCAGTGATGTGTGAATACAGTCATGCCTGTGCAGGCACTAACATGTCATTTGTATTCATATGGAAGTTAACTAGAACACCCTCTTACTGAATGTTGCAGCCCGTTAGGGAAGGCTGAAAGGAAATTCAGTGTATGGCATGTGCTTTGGGTGATATTCTGCTTTCCATTGCACATGTTGATTTAGACCATCCCTTACTACAGGAAACATCCATGGAAATTGAGCAAATACTTAATCCGAATCCATTCACAGAGCTTTTTGTGCAGTGTTTGCGTTATGAGAGAAAGTGGCTCTGCCTAAGCTACACATGTCCAAGGTAGCCGGTTATGTGGTGCAGCTCCGACCTCCGGAGCGTACTCCCAGTACACAGCTGTCAGTGACCACTGCAGCCATGCTGCAATCTTTACCCTGTTGTAAAGATTGTAAAGGATTTTCCCTTTGCGACCAGTGAAATTGTCTCACATATATATTACATACTGTGGTACAACTACTGGGTCCAAGTGTTTTGGGAGTTGCTGGGACAGGGAGGGCAAGTCATGAAAGACTGTCACTGAACGCCATTTCAGATATTGATGGAAACTTTGGGGATACCAATTGGAATGTCAAAGTTAGTAATTAATTTTTCTTTCTATTAACTATTGTATGCATTTAGATATCATAGTTAAGATCCTGCTCAAGTTGTCTCTTATAAAAGTTAGAAATGAGTATTGAACAGTAATTTGGGTTTTGTTGGTAGATGACTTACCATGGCTGGAATGCTTCATCAAGTCCTATAATGTCAGAGATGCAATGAAACATCAAGTTTATTACCAAATTTTTGACACTACAGTTGCTGAAGATGTTGTATAGTCATGTGTTGCTACTAAGAAGTAAGCCAGTAAGGAATTTTTGGGGATGGTTGGGATCACAGACTGTATTAAAAGAAATCTTTGTTCCTTTCTCAGAAATTCAAGCTGTGTGTATGAATTTTTAGTTTGTGTATGAATGTGAATTATGCTTTGATGTATTTACATACAGCTTTGTGATGCGAGGGCAAGTGGAGGTGCTAAGCTTTTCACTGGAAGCTGCTTGGCTCAGGTTGATGGAAGCAATCTAGTACTCATCTATCCTTCAAAAAGGCAGTCTTGAGGTTACTGTAAACTGATGAGTTTTACTCGGAAAATCTAGTCAGAATTATGCTTCTTGTTATTTTTGTATAATGTCAGCAAAGATAGAAGGAGCTTTTCAGTAAACTCTTTCAGATTACTTTGTGCAAGCCTATGTTACTGTTCTCAGCCAGTTTGACAGGGAGATTGTTGGTTTTTAGAGACTTCTTTGATTTTGCACTGATGCGTACATTTAGACAGAACTCATCCTCTTAAAAATACTGAGGTAACTGCTACTTATACCAGATACTATAGATTCTGAGGGGGTTATGAGCATAACCATGTAATAATTATCACTAAAATGAAAGTCAAGTCATGAAAGTAAGGTAGTGTAAAATTGTTAAATGAATATTGACATTTGGTAGATGGTAATGACTTTTAGGGTGGCCCTGTTGGGTACCAAAGTTGGTAGCATGCTTATTAGCTGGGTCTGTGTTTTCAAAGGCTCTCATGTATCTGGCTAAATGTACTGTCAGATTGCACTGCCTAGATCTGCCTTTTCCATCTTACATAATCAGATTGTGTGACTAAATTTAGAGATACAGAATTGATCGAGTGCTATCATGGATTGAAAATTCTGCGGGACTAGAAAAGTGACTTGGTTGTTTTCCTTTGCGTTCAGAAGTCCATAGAACAAATTCAGGACATTTTTCTCCATGGATTTTTACACTAATAATCCATGGAGAAAAATGTCAAATCAGATGCTTTCCATCAGAGCAAAATTACTTAATATTTAAACAGCTGTTTTTAATGAAGTTTGGGAGCAAGATGGAATATCTATTTGTAAGTAGATTATTATTTTGATAGTAGATGACTTTTTTTTTTCCTTTTTCAGGGATGTTTAGTAGATTATGCAATTTGTCATTTAAAATTTCATCAGATATTTTCTGATAATTTTCTGATTTCTGGTAATTTTCTCTAAAAAATTATATTGGGTTTATATGTTGTGAGCCAGGAGATTGTTCCTTACTGATTGGTGTATAGGCAGAACCAATATTAAAAGTGGTTAGTGGATATCTCCTTTAAAAATTCTGAAAAATAAAACAACTTTGGACTTGAACAAGCAGTTTACCAAAGAGTCTACAGACTTATGAAAGTTCACCTGAATATTTGAATAAATGTATCAACAAAAATAGTTACAGCAAGTTACTAAATGATTATTTTAAAACTTTGGACGCTGGCCACATCCAGATAATTTCAGAAGCTACGGGTTAAATTAAAGGCAGTCTTTTTTGCTTTTATTGTATATAGTGTATGAAAACAGGAATTTTTATTTTTCTATTTTTGTTAACTCTGAAAGCTATTGGTATTGTACATTTTTTCTAAATAAATCTTTGTAAAGTAATAAATGAGAATATGTTTTGAATTTTGGTGTAAAATCAATATCACCATGTACCTTGTCTGAGATCCGTGCCCGAAAACTCTGCATATGCATCACATGATTTTTTTACTATTGAATATTGTGTTAAAATGCTTAATAAAGATATCTCCAAATATTAAACTTTTCTTGTACTTGACTTTTAGTTACTAGTTTGTAACTGTGAAAACTTTATCATCAGTAGCCATCATCTAACCAAATGCTCTAAATGAATGTTTATATAGTTTGTTGGATTGAAAAGTACACATTTAATTCTCTTTCTAATTAACAATTGAAAATTATATATTTGGCAATACTAAAGATCACTGTATAGAAAGGAATTAATGCACAGACATTGAAAAATATCTATATCTCATTGGTAGCCTTTGTATGGAGAGATGGGACTCAGACCTTAGTTCCCTATCCTGGTCAGCACTGAGACCTGTGAATATTTGACTGAGGGGTGGAAATCCTGAGATTCTTTGTCCTAAATTTGCAGCACTGACAGGCTACGGTTTTGAAAGCTGAGAATCTCAGGCAGCAATGACTTTTTGCCATTGCTAGCAATCTCCTTAATTACAAAAAAAAGTCACATTTCCTTTGGTGAGTTTCTTGACCAGGTATATGATTTCAGTTTCTAAAGACACTCAAAAGTTGAACCAATAGATCAGGTTAATACTGGTACACTAAAGTCCAGTGAAAACTCCAGGCATATGTTCCTGGTTTCTTATCTTCTTTCTCCCTCCACATACATCCCAGCATATAGGGTAACTGAATCAAAATGTCAGCTTCTTACTAGAAATGGCAAATATGCATGGAATATGAAGTCTGTCTCACACAGCAAAATCATCACAGGTAAGGGGGAAGAATATCTGATTGTAAATGAGAAGCTGGGAGGGAAAGTAAAAAAATTTGAAAGACCAATAAAGGAACATTAACCCATACTCTGTTCCAATTACACAGGTAAGTGCAGAGAAATTGATAAAATTGTAATTTTTTAAAAAAGGGATTTTCAGAAACAGAAAGGAAAAAATAAATTTGGAATAGTATTTTTAGGGGTGCCTGTGCAATTGGGCTCCTTGAAGTCAGTATTTTAAGGGGGTTTAAAAGCATAAGATTGGAAGTCTCTCCAAAGTCAGCTGAATTTAAGCTCCTGGATGTGTCAGACTCTCGAAACTCCAATTGAAAAGACAGAATGTAAATAAATAAGAGACTGTAGAAACAAGGAGGCATTTCTGGTAGGTTACCTGCTGTTCAGTGGAGATTGAACTTTCTCATCAGTTTCTGCAGTTATGGGATCCAGAAATTTACAGGCAAGGCTTTGAAATGCTTAAATACTAATCCATTGGCTACTGAGCAGCAGGAAGCAGGATTGCAAGAACAGTAGAGCCCACAGGCTACAAGCTGAGGTTTGCAACAGAAGGAAGAGAGTTTATTGTCTTAACAGGGATGAGTGCTTAGCTCTTCAATACCACAGTGTTTTAGATCACAAAAATTTATGCACATTAAGTCACTTTTTGGCCAAAGCCAAATGTGAAACTGGCAGGAACTGGGGTACTGCAGTAAGGGGCAAGGCCAAATACTGAAATGGAATTGTGAAAAAATTAAGCAAATATACATGCTCAAGTTCTTCAGGTGGAATGGGAGCACTGCAGAAAATTTTATTCCGTAGAGGAGAGAAAAAAATTTCAAATAAGAATTTACTTCAGATAAGCATTATTTAAACTGTACTGAACAGTGAATGTTAAGAATTGGAAACAAAAAAAATTGTTCAGCAGAAGATGAAGAGAGAAGGAAAGAACAGACTAATAAAGGCAAAAAGAGGTAGTAGTCTCTTTATGAGACAATTTGCTGCCACTCCTGTTCACAGCATTTCCTATACATGAAATTCCTAGTGAGAACTGTGGTTTGTGGAAATATTCATCTAATGAAGGATAACCAGATCCAAAGTGCTTGAAAAATATAGAGCAGAATTAGGCTCTAATTCATATTTGTAGTAAAGTTATGGATGGACTTCACCCCAGAACAATCTGCTACAATGTGTTTTTCCTTCTTGTTTTCTGCTGCAACATAAATGCCTACAGAGGTATCTCCTTAAAACTGCTGTTTTGTTACCATTTCTCTGCATATACCGAGCAGATTGAGAGTCTAGGAATAAATCTACATTTAGTAGATACTTGTTTTAATTTGAATTTTTGCTAGTAAACTAGGAAGAAATATACTAGATGTGGAAATATGTGCCAGAGAGGAAAAAATTATTTTTTTAAATCTCCTAACTGTTCTATTAAACACAAAGCTTTAAGCACGAATTTGTTCTATACCTTTTACTGTGTGTGTGTACACCTGTGAACTGACACTGTTAAAAGAATACAGTTTTGTGACGTACAAGCTGCACTTTTAGAATTGAGTGTGTATTTAGTTGTAATTTCAAAAACCAGCTATCTGATTTATGGAGCTGTTACTTCACTGAAAGGAATTCTCTGGATGATGCCAGTTTATAAATGCTGCTTGAATTTTGTGGCTAAAAGAGCAGCAAAACTGAAACTGAAATCTGCTGCTGGAACAGATTTAACTACAGATTTTATTTCTTTCTTCAGTCTACAAATGAGCCATTAAGCAACTCAAAGCCCCTCTGAAGCAAAGTTTGAAATGACAAATGTGATCAGTTACTGGCAGGGTGTGTGTTTACCAGAAGGGCTCTTTATTGTTTTTAATGGGGGTGGGTAAGGGGCTTGCACCAGACAGCAGTCTTTAGTGCTGCTCTTCTGTAATACATTCATTGGATGCTCCATCATGGGGGATACTCTTTTCCTAATACATTTACTGGGCTAAAGATATGAAATCCTATTAATAAAAATGAAACTGTTGCAGTGATTGAGTTTGACATAAGCCCACAATATAAGGAGATGTCAAAGACCATTTAGAGATGCTGCCCTTTGGTCTTCCCTTCTGCAGAGGTACCCTCATACCTGTAGTGGTGTGCGTAAGGTCTCGCTGCCCAGAAAACTGCAGTTGTCTTAAAGGGAAACAGCAGCTTCCATTTGCTGGTTTTTGTCAAGAGTAAACCAAATAGCCTTAAAAATAACGAGAAAGTGAAGAATTGCTTTTCCCCTACATTTGTTAGCAATGTGCTGTGGCTTGGGTCCTTCAGCAGGAAAAAGAAGCAGAAAAAGCTTGAAAAGTTTCATTTGATGAAGGGATGAGAAGGGTAAGAAGTTATATGTGAAAGAACAGTTCAGATTGAGGAATGAACCTTAAATATGTAACATTGCACTTCTATAAATCAGATGTTGTACCTTGAAAATCCTGATGCAGATCTGTTAACTGCTATGCTCTGTATGATTTTATATATTTATGATCTGATAATGAATAACTTTTTGAATGTTATTCCAATCTGTTGTGATTAACTAGAGTAATTCACAATTATATTTCTAAACAAGTTTAATTCCTCTCAATCCACTTACCGGAAATTGGTTTTATCTGAGCTGAGAGAGGTCATTTTGTTTTTCCTTTAAAAACTCTGGAAAAAAAAAAATTGGCAAAATCACAATATTTGTCATTCACCAAGTGCCGTGGCTTGCTCACATCAAATCATTTTTTCTTGCAAGAATGATATTCCACAATGATACCATGTAACTGTATCTTTTCACAGTAAGCTTACCAAGGCATTGTAAAAATAGCAGTGGTTTTCAAAGCTCATTTAGCTCTTCTGTAAGGCCTGGAAAAATGCGAACATCTTTGGCCTACTTTTCAGTCTGGGTAAAGAGGGAGCTGATCTGATGTGATGGAGCAGGGAATCCTGAATTCCTTTCTTAGTGGCTCTGGCCAAGGTACTCAAGCCTCATTTTAAATATTGAGGTCATTGGCTAATATGTGTCAGGAAAGCATAGAACTGTACCAAATACTCCTGTCAAGAACATGTGCAACAAGGCAAATCAGAATTAGAAGTCAATTCAAATTGAAACTGACAGAAGGAAAAATGTGACTGTGGTATATTCTGCTTTTGGTAATTCAGCTTTGGTAAAGAATCTTGGTCTGAACCTTAAACCAAATAGTAAATAAAAACATCATCTGATGAAAAGCACAATTAAACTACTTGCTCAAATAGAGCAGAGACCCCAGAAGAGGCATTGTATTTAAAAGTGTTTTTTTTCTTTTGGATACCATACAAGAACTTTATACATAACTTAGAGATATATATATATGACAAATTCACAGGCAACAACTGCATGTATTCAGTATGTATTCAACCATAATTATATGTGTAGTGTCTTATCTTGTGCACTGCAAATAATATATGCATCTCTGAGAACCATACCTTTATTGAGATAAGAGTATTGGAGTGCACTATCCAAGGGACTCATCAAAGCTGAGTCCAGATTCCAAACCTGACAGCTGTCAGTGATTGATGAATCTGTACCTAAGAATTCCAGTGAACAAACTGGCAAGCCCCAGCCCCAACTGGAACACCATGTAGCATGCCATGACCCAAAAGGAGGAGCTCATCTGGCTCTGCAACAGCTGCACTTCCCAGCTTCAAGAGGGACATCACATTGCTGTCACCTCCTCTATAATTTCCATCCTTAGTAAATCATCTATCCAGCTTTGAGTGTCTGTGCCTTTATTATCGAGATCCCAAAAGAACTGGCACCTCTTTGGTGTAAACCCATCAATTTTCAAACCACATATCAATACTCTCCTGTTGGTCCTCAAATTCATTCATAAAGGTTGAATATTAAAAAATGCAGCAGTTGGTCTAGACCAAAAGGAGAGCACTGACAAGTTTAAAACAGAAGCAGCAGATTAAATCACTTTAGAATAGCTGTGTCTAAACAGTTGCAAAACACATATAGATGAGTGTGCATAGAGACAGTTTGTACTGTAGTAATATAGCCCCTTAATTCCTCCTTTTCCATTTGTGCCTAATTCCAGGGTTTATTTTGTTGTAAAAGAAATTTCTTCTTGGTGAAAAAATTACTTTTATCCAATTTTTCCTGGTCAAAAAAATTACATTTCCTAACTTAGTCTAGGGAGTAGAGAAAAACAATTGCCAATTGGCACTTTTTGAATGTTGATAAGCTTATTTTTTAAGAAGACCGTAGAGAATTAGGTGTTGTAGCAGACAGGATCAGTAGTAATAGATATATTTTCTATCAGTACCCCAATACCCCAGTATTTCATCGCAGCCTGTAGTAGGGGGATGGGCTACATGCAGCATTCTCACTGCAGGTAAGTGAAACAGTCTCAATGATGTTATGACTTAGTAGTATTTTCTTAAATTTACGTCAAGCCAGGAATGGACCAGTGCTTCCTGACTCCCACATTAATGTCTTGGCTGAAAGAACCAGTGGTTTGCCCCTGTCTCACACTACACTGTTAAAATTAAAAAAAAGAAAAAAAAAACAAAACCAAAACAAACCAAACAAACAAAAAAACCAAACCAAAACAAAACAAAAAACCAAAACCCTAAGGAAAAAAAAACAACACAAAACCAATCAAACAAAAAAAACACTATGAAAGTTGGAGGGTTTCTTTCAAAGTAGTTGGAGAGGTGGATATGCGTAAGGCATAGAGGCACAGTCCTGCAAATGGCACCTGAAAACACTGTAGCAGTCTGCCTGGTGCTATTTATCAGTAGAGACTGGAGACGTGTGAAAATGAGAGAGAAATTTTTTATTCAGACAGATTTTATCAGAGCACATTTCCTGATAGCCTAGCCCCCCTACCTGGAAGACATGTCCCACTCTACTCTGCACTGATGCAACCTCACCTTGAATATTGTGTGCAGTTTTGATCACCACAATATAAGAAAGATATTAAGCTATTGGAAAGCGTCCAAAGGAGGGCAACAAAGATGGTGAAGGAGCCTTGAGGGGAAGCCATAGGAGGAATGGGTGCGGTCCCTTGGTCTGTTCAGCCTGGAGAAGAGGAGACTGAGGGGAGACCTCATTGCAGTTACAACTTCCTCATGAGGGGAAGAGGAGGGGTAGATACTGATCTCTGTGACCAGTGACAGGACCCAAGGGAATAGCCCAAAGTTGTATCAGGGGAGGTTTAGGCTGGATATCAGGAACAGGTTCTTCACCTAGAAGGTGGCTTGTCAGTAGAACAGGCTCCCCAGAGAAGTGGTCACAGCACCAAGCCTGACAGAGTTCAAGAAGTGTTTGGACAATACTCTTGGGCACATGATGTGATTCTTGGGGATGGTCCTGTGCAGGGCTAAGAGTTGGACTTGATGATCCTTGTGGGTCCCTTCCAACTCAGCATATTCTGTAATTCTGTGACATGAGGCTTTTCTTCTAACCAAATTAGGAAGAGGTTTATTCACTTTTCTTACAGACTACCCAAATCTGTATGAATTTCCCCACCTTCACATCTGTGCTGATGTCACAGTGGAACAGGAGGGGAGATCCCATTTCCCCACCTGTCTGTGGTGGGATGACCTTGGCTGGCTGCAAGAGGCCCACTCAGCTGCTCTCTCACTGCCTCTCCTCAGCAGCACAGGGGAATAAAAAAGATAGAAATGCTCAGGGGTTAAGATAAAGACAGGGAGGTCAATTGGCATGGACAAATCAGACTTGACTTCAAAAAAATCAATTTATTGTCAATAAAAATTGAGTTGGATGATGAAAAACAAAGATAAAAGCATAAAACACCTTTACATTTTCTTCTTCCCATACTTAACTTCACTCATCCTTTCCTGGCTCCTCAACCTCCTGAGCAGCACAAAGGGCCAGGGGTGGGGAATGAGAGCTGTAGTCAGTCCAGAACAGCTCCTCTCTGGCACTCCTTCCTCCCCATACTTTCCTCATGCTCCACTTTGGCTGCAGTCCTTTGGGATAAATCTGCTCCAACTACGGAGTGTTCTGAGTTGGAATGAACCCACAAGGATCATCAAATCCAACTCTTAGGTGAAGGCCTTTACAGGTGAACCCATGACCTTGGCATTATTAGCACCATGCTCTAACCAACTGAGCTAATCAGTGTGGATTCTTCCTGTCAGTTCCTGTCAGGAGCCTGCTCCAGTATGGGCTCTCCACAGGCTGCAGTTCCTTCAGGAAATATCCACCTGCACCCCATGGGTCCACCATGGGCTTTAGCATGGAGAACTGCACCACTGTGGTGTCCTCCACAGGCAACAGGGGAATCCCTGCTCTGGCACCTGGTGCACCTCCTCCCCCTACTTCTTCACTGAGCTTGGTGTCACAGGGTTCTTTCTCACACATTTTTCCTCACCCCTCACTTCTGTGCAGCATTTACCCTTTCTTAAATATGTTTTCCCAGAGGCACCACCACTCTGGCCAGTGGACTCAGATGTGCCCTTGCAGTGAATCAGCTGGAGCCAGCTGGAACTGGCTGATTCCAACCAGGGGCAGCCTCTCCTCACAGAGGTGGCCCTGCAGTCCCCATGGCTAGTGCCTGGACCCCTGTGCCCAGTACAGCTTCTGACTTTGTAGGCACAGGAGCAGGCACTTGCACTAAGACACTGACATGTGGCCATTAGTGGCTGAGGTGTCCTGATTTTAGTTAAAGAGAACAGCATGAAAACTGACAGCATAATAAATAATTTGGAAAGTTGTTAATCCAAAAATTCTAGCATGTTCACTGATGGAGCACAGCCAGGCTCTTGACAAGATGTGAGGTTTTGGAAAACACAGATAAATTTGGTTATGATCCATAAATGGTTCAATTTTTCCAAATTAAGAGTAAGAATAATGTGGGACAGAAATATGCAGTGTCCTACCCTTCAGTCCCCAGCTGTCTGACAAACACATTATTTAACACTGAGGGGTGTACCCTCCCTGTACGAGACACACACAACTTAACTGATACTTGGCAATAGAGAGCTTGGGCATTTTAATCAAGAGAAAAACTTAACACTTAAGGCCTAATTGTGCAAACAACCCATCTGTTTTGTACAGTGCAGAACCACAGCCATATTTTTAAGGTTAAATCAACCCCTTAGAAATTAGACAATATATTGCCGCTTTTACCCAACTGTGCTTTAGGCAATGGCACTGTTATACATTATTTCATCTAGTACTAAGAGACATGCGAGTGCATGGAAAGGGCTTCAAAAAATTGAGCAAATTAGTATCACATCTCTTCTTTTAATAGTACTGGAAGTACTGCAGCCCCAAAGGTGTATCTACTCACTGAAAGAAATTTTTTTTTTTTATTTATAAATGTGTAAAAGAAGGAACTGAGAAATTCTTCACAGATTTTTCTTAATCTGAATTGTGTTATTATCTGCAGATATTGTACAATAAGTGCTTTCCTTGTAAATAAGATCTTCATGATAAACCCTCTAGCATGAGTGTTTTACTCTTCCTCTAGTTTGTAAAGGGAATCTCTTTGACGTATATCTGGAGGATGTTTAAGCTTTTCATTTTTACCCTTATTGTTCTGGCTACAACAAGATGCTTTTTAAAGGGAAACCCACTTTAAAGATATATAAATTGCGGATGATGACTGAAAATTAGCTCTAGAGAAGAGAATAAACAAGCATAGGTACCAGCACAATAAGTCTTCTGTGAGTCCTGCAGTGCTGTCCAAGAAAATTATGATATTTAATTTTTGGTATAAGTTTTGCAATAGGCTCTTTCATTTGGCTAGCCATGTGTCCACTTATGCAAAATCCAAAGTCCAAACCTATGCACTCTTTCTTGAGGAACTGGCTATCATCTAGACACGTCAGTCCATTTATTCAGCCATTACCTTTTGTAGCCACTTGAGTTACAAAGAGCATTATGAAAGTGAAGAAAATTCAAGATGTACCAGTAAATTTAGATATTCATTCATGACAGATGGATGAAACAAGTAGTCAGATTAAACTACTCTGCAGTATCTGAAGTAATTGCTAATATCTGAAGTAAACAATGACATTCCTGAATGAAAACTGTGCTAGATATAATACTTGAGAAATAAGATTTTAACTTGCCTTTTTTTTTTTTTTTGATCAGCATAGCAATAAAGCAACTTAATTCACTGTGGTCATACTTCAAACTTAGCTGAGATCATCAAGTGAAATTCAAACACAGATCAGGAATGAAAAAATAAATTCTAACACAACAAGCTGAAAGGGAACAATGATTAGTCAGAAAAAAATGCATTTAGACAATCACAATAGCAATGATATTTTATTGTAATTTACTTAAAAGAGTAAGACCTCAGCCTGAGCAATCGTATTATCTTGTTAGATGTGCATCTGAAGTATTTACTATTTGATCTCTGTGGACAGAAAACATCTGACTAATACACATAATTTTTAAGCCAGTTAAGCCTGGAAACACAGCCAGAGTTGGGAATCACATGTACTATGTCCCTCACAGACAGGTATATGGAGACAATCTTTGCTGTAGACTGTGTGTGCTTATGAAAAGATGCAACCCATAAATGAGACAGATGAATGAGGGGCATGTGAAAGAAAAGATGTCAGGATTAAATATAATTATCAAACATGCATAGCACCTATTGGCCAGGTTATTGTGCCCATTTTACCAGAAGGGGTGTAATTCCATTCACAGTTCACCAGTATAAGACATTTAGTTTCCTTTTTTAGCTTTGCTACAAGTCAAGGTTTCAAATACTGCTCATCTCCCAGCTGAGAAAGTAACTAGGCTTTCTAAAGAAATTTTCTGAGAGCTGTTCAGGTTGTCTCTTGAAGCAAGGGTTTTGCTCTACGACTTTGTTAGACACTTTCATTCAGAGCTATGACACTGGTGAATTATTCCTCTTATTGAGGAAATTAATTCAAAGCAACAGAGTGTCATGCACAAAGTATGAAATAGATCTTATTTCTGTGTTAAAACTGTAACAGGAAACACTGATTAAAGGTTGTCATTTAGTGCTTGTAAAATAAATTGAAAAATCTCCTATCCTCCCAGGTTATACACAAGAAACTTGATATTGTGCATAATGTTCTGTGAGTATGAAAATAAGCTGAGAACTGGATCTTTACAACTTCACAACCATTCTTTTTGCATGTCCAAGTGAGACAGGAATCAATTTTTGAAAGTTTGCCCAAGGTATCCGTTGCTGGTTTTCATTTTCAAACCAAGTTAAACACCTTTTTATTCTAACACTTGGAGTTGAGATTGACATAGCCCTTCCTTGAATGCTGTTGAGTGATCACTATCTTCAATGTATAATCTTTGGAAATATGTCACTTTCTTAAACTAAATGAACCTTATTCATCCCTTGAGTAATTATCTGTAACAAAGAACAAGGATGGAATTGGTGCACCTGAATGCAAGAGGAACTGACAGCCCTGGCATGATACCAAGTTCTGTGGAGCTGCCTCTGTATCCCGTTTACCTGACTGTATTCTCAAATTCTGCCCTACTCTGAGAACTCATTTTTTTTGAAGTGTAAGAATCACTTCCTGGTCTGGGAAGGACACCATGGGTTCAAGGATACCACGCTGACCGTGCTTAGTTAGTAACACTGGATGGTAGGTCCTCCAAATTTCATCCAGCTTGCTGCTTTGCTCTTGGACACCACTGGTGGTATCCTGAAATATCACCACCAGATCCTGAAAATAACTGCTGCCCTCTTAATATCTCCATGGAAAGCCCTGAGCACCAGCAGGCTTTGCATAGATACAGTTCTTTCTGAAGATGCAACTTCATAAATCACCTAAGCCCCAGCAAGTCCATGATACCACCAAAGAGATGAGCCCTGCATTTTTCTCTGGTCATAAGTTCCCAAGCCCTCCCTCATGCTTGACGGGTTGCATGATCTGGCTTATCATCTCCCTGATTTAGCTCAAAACTAATCTTTGCAGGGAGAGAGAAAAGGTGGGAAAAGATGCAGAAACAATTTAGATGCACGGAGAAACCACCTGTTTTGGCAGAATTACTGTCTTGGGTCTTAAGCAAAGACACCTATGAAATGGTGTCCAGCGAGAGGCCATTACAGAAACAGTGCTAATGGCTGGTTCTCCAGAGCTCCTTGAAAAAGCTCAGTTTTGCCTCCTTTTTCTGCTGGAAAGATTTGCCATGCATAGTGGACTGTACAAATCTTTGCAACGTGATTTGTTCTTTTAATGTGATTTGATCAACATTAAAGTCATTAAGAGGATGACCATAAATTGCTCTCATTAACTTGTCATAGCAAAGATGAGTGCAGCTCACATGTCTTAGGACTGTAATTTCAGGTTGTCTCTCTGTAGATTGAGGGAGCAATTCCTCTGCTGCTTTATATTCTTTTTTATTTTTCCCAGCTACAAAGTTTAGATATTTTCTTATCTTTATTTTCTTTCTATCTATCTGTCTATCTGTCTATCTGTCTATCTATCTATCTATCCACCATCATCTGTCTAATTTTGTTGGAGGGGAAAATAATGTAAATTTTTGAGGATAACAGGCAGGAAAATAGTCTGCTTGCATTGTCCTTGCTATTGCTCTGCAACTCCATGTCCTATAGTGGCTTTGGCAGCTACCTGCAAAGTCATCTGTGCTCTTTAAGTCCTCCCCCAGTGAACACACACCTTCAAGATTCCATTTTTACAATTGCTTTGCAAAACCAAAGACTGTTTTAACCTACAGCAAACATTTTACTAATGTCATTCATGACATCATAACCAGCTGAAGTTTTTCTCCTGAACATTACAGATGTTCACAAGAGATTCAGCACTGAAATTATTGAGTTAATTTCTACAGTGTCTTAAGATACATACACTGCACAAACAACCTTCTGAAAATCATCACCAACATAATGAGAAAATTTGGTCAATTGAAAAAGGGACTCTCTTGTAGGCCAAAAGCAGAGCTGTGATAGAGACTTCCTCAACATCCTGACACTGAATTTCAGAGAAAACATTTGTATTCAGGTGTTGACCTGCAGACAGGAACACAAATATTTTACAGCTGAGATCAATAAGGAGTTTACTACTATACATGTGTCTACATTGAACAATTATTACATAAAAACCAGAAATAGCGCAGAGAACAGAGTATAGGGCCCTCTTGGTCCTACAGTAGGAGAGCAGGAGGTCACAGACAATCTAGTTCTCATCAGGTGTCTGCAAGTGCTGCACCCCCCCATCAGTCATTTTGAGTTGAGGTTCTGGGAATGCAGGTGTTTGTACAGGGCTACTCTTGAGGGGCTGCAGTTCTTTATTGAGCCTAGACCTTATCCTCTGACTTCTAGCTTCTTCATACTGAATCTTCTCTGTGGCACTTAAAGATCTGTGCACTTTCCTTCACTGTTGATAGAAAATGTGATTTTTTTTTTTCTTTACCTACACGGGGCTGTACTGACAACATGCAGAGAAAGAGGTTTCATCTTTAGTAAGTCTTGAGTTTATTCACACAGAACTTGTTGGATTATGTTTTGCTTCCAGAAGTCATTAAAAGCTGGCAGCTGTTCCTTACTGTCCTGTTCTGCAAATCCTCTCTGAATTTTGAGAATTTCGCCATCAAAACATGATAAAAAGAGCTTAACTGAGAATTTTAAATTTTTAAAGTATAGTAACTTACTAGTTAGAAGGAATCAGCTTTCTCTCCATACGAGCTGCTATTGTCTTGACAGCAAATCTGCTTCCAGATTTACATTTGTACCCCGCTGTGTTCTCCTATCCCCTCTCCAAAAGTTTATCATCTCCTCTGGATGCACAGCAGCTCTCCAAACAAATTTTAAGTTTCCTGGCCCAAAACAAAATTTCCTTAAAAAGAAATATTAGAAAGTGACCTAAAGTCTACATTATTCCACAAATGCAGCTGTGGAAAGAGTCACATGAAAAATTGGGTTATCAGAACTAAGAAGGAGTGAGAATAAGTGACAGAAATGGTGTAGGTAACTTTTTTCCAATAGTGCTATTAGTACATGGATAGGGAAATAAACATACCTACTTCCTAATACTTGCCTGTGTAAGCCAGCTCATAATGCATGTGTGGCCATGAAGTCTGCAACATGGATTTAAGTTTGTAACAAAGATAGTCTGTTCTTGATTTTGTAAGTAATAAGTACTAAGCAATAACTACCTAATTAAAAATGTCATGAGGAGGAGGGAAACAAGGAAGAGGGAAATGCGTTATAAAATCTGAAGTGTTGAGTAACATTTTAATAATCAGTGAATATTGCATGTCTTTTTCTTAATGGACCAGGAGGAACTTATATATAGATTTCATTAACATGCTGTAAAACTTGGCATATTCTAAAACATTGTTTACAGAGAAAAAGCAGCCTTAATATCACTCCCAATCTGTCACTAGCAAAGATCTTGCTTGGGGAGCTTTGCTGTCTATCTAACCAACAACATTCATGACTGCCTCACATTTGAATAATTTGACACATTCTTTGTGAGACAAAAACTGCACATTTGTAAGTGAAAATAAGAAAAATATGTTTCTTAACAATTTTCATAAACCCCGATTTCAGATCAGACAGTGCAATTTATAATATATCATAAGAAGAAAACACAGATTGAAGGGTAAATTAGCAAAAGGCAGAAACATGAGAAAATAAAATCTTACCAGCCATTTGTATTTACTTTAACTATGTCAAACCTTCCATCAAGATAGTAATAAGCATGCAGGTCATTAAACAGCTTAATTGAATTTGAGTGGCATCTGCTTTTGAACAATTAGATGGCACAGCATATTTTCATAATGAAAGAATTTCCTTAATTTTCCTCTTCTCTCACTGAAGGTTTATTAAGTAGTTCAGCCATTAAAGTCCTTATTTATTAGCGAAGCCCAGATGGCCAACCACTATAAGTGTAAAGAATAGCTGAGCCATGTCAGACCTTAATTAAGAGATTGCAAATTAGAGGAACATCACTCAAAGCATAGGGACTAAAATCACACTTTTCTACTATTATAATTCCATAATGGTTTGTGGAAAGAAAAAAACCCCACACCCTAAATATGACTCAGTCAGAATGTAACCACTAGATAAGGAAAATGTGTGATATCCCCGGTGTTATCCCTTTGCTAAAGCTCTGTCGCTGCTTCTGTTGAAATTGCAACCCCTGAATAGTCTTTCCTATGTGTATTTGCAAGGTGCTATCACTCCTGTGCTTTGCATGACCTCGATGGGAACTGGGAGTACTCAGAAGCTGAAAAATTAGGTGAGAAGTTTGTCAAACATATTTAGTTACAAAGCTATCGTGTTTTCTCACTCTGAAAGGAAATGAGCGTGTAAATAACCACACAAATTTTTTTCTAAATGTAATTAGTAGATAGGGATTGCAACACAGGGTGAGGCAGATGTCTTTCTTCTCTGATTCAACTGGTCTATTTAAGATGTGCCAGCTCCTTTGGGACTGTTTTCTTGGGTGAACATAAAAGTAGAGACCCACAGCCCTCCCACAACCTGTCTTAGCACTTTTTCTGTCCCAAAATACCTTCTTTTCAGTGGACGGAGAAAGGAGTTGTGATTTAGACTATAATGGATTTTCATTTTCTGATGATCCACAGGTACTACTCAGGCCAGTTTTCTGCCTGCTTTGCACAAAGCTGGCGGAAAAGACCTCAAAACATCAAATGTATTAACAAAGTATCATGACAAATTTGAGCCCTCCATAGATTTATGGTTCCCATGAGATGTGCTTTACAACAGCCTGATTTTTCTGTAGCTCAACTTCTGTTTTCATTGCTTGTTTCTCAGCTGAGCACTCAGGAAAAACAATCCCAGCTAAAATAACAAAAGCCAGTTTTGTTTTATTTTAAATTTCCCCAGTAAGTTCATGTCGCAGAACCACAAGAAGAGTTTTCTTAACAAAACATAATTCTACACCAAGATGGGAAATATTGCAACCCAGACCTTCAATTCTGCTATTTAAAAAAACTACAGACACTAATTAAATCCACTGCCCAGGCCACTGATCAAACACTGAAAATCAATTTAAGCTTAATGTTGCACATAAGTCTTCCTATTGTAAAGGCTGTGAAAAATCCATAACACATTTCACTTTTCCTTTCAACATTTAGAGATTTTCTGGATGCTGCCATCAACAAAGCATCTAGAAGACAACAACTTTTAGTTGAATGCAGTCATGGCAAAACCCACCTGTCCTTTTATACCCAGCACTGGGTCCTTACTCTATGCAGTGCCACAGGGAATTATTTCTTAGGCAATGCATGAGAGGTAATGTCATTGTGAAGTTCATCCTATTGCTTTTGTTTTAATTTTTTTCAGGTCCAAAGGCCAGAAGCAATGAAGACTGCCTTGCTGACAAGGTTTGTGTTACTCTACTGCAACCCCACCACCTCACTGCAGGAGACACAAAATCAATTTGGCCGTGATTTTAGGCCATCAGTTGAATCTCTCAATATTTTGCTCTTGTGAATTGAAAAAGCTGCTGGTCACACAGCCTTTCTAGCATGAAATGGGAGGTGATAGTCACACTGGATGCATTAAGGATGAGAAAAACAAACAGATCGAGGACAAAATGGCTGGTGAACTGGTAAATGATGCAGTCAATGCTCTGCTGATGCTGCTGAAGTCAATAGGCGTGTAAGCAGGATTTCACCCAAAGCTTTCCTGTGCTTAATTCCTGATGGGATCTACACCTACAGTTAATTGCTTAGCAGTTCCTACTTCAAGGCTATTCCTGACTAATTAGAAATATGAACTCTCTGGCACGGCATATGCCTAAAACACTAAGCCACTTCAAAGGACATTATTCATCAGCGCTGTTTCTTATACTCTTCCTCAGCTTTTGTCAGATGAGAGACACTTTCCTAATATCCAGTCTAAACTTCCTCATTCCATTTCCTCATGTCCTATTGCTGGTTCCCAAAGAGAGATTAGCAGCTCCCTCTCCACTGCCCCCCTTGAGGAAGTTGTAGACTGCAAGGAGGCACCCCTCAGCCTTCTGCAAGCTGAAGAAAGTGACCTCAGTTGCACCTCGTCAGTCAGCATATTTCATTATAGTTTACCACTGGGTTTTATAATGCAAAATAAGATAATATTATTAATGAGATTTTACTGCCTTTTTTTTTTACAGCATTATAATGTATTTATTCTACAGTCAATAAACTAAATGGCCATCCATCTATTTGATCTCATTTTAAAAGCCTTGCTTTGTATTATAACATGTGTTTGGCTTCTTGTATCAATAACTACCCTCACTATTTTGTCTTTGCTAAAGGGATATCTTTGAAAGATCAGCCCTGGAAGCGATGTGTGTGTTTATATATTTGTGCACTGTCCTCAGCTGTGGGCCAGTGTGTCATTTGAAAGAAATTGTAGCAGCATTATCAATCTCAGTTAGGTTATGCCCTTTATTGTGACTGACAAATTAGACTCCAGAGTATGATGTGCAACCCAACAAAACAGTACCAACAACACCAAAAAGTAACTGCAGGTTTTAAAATATTTCATGAATGAAAAAAGGAAAAAGATATAAAGGAAAGTACATTGAGAACCTCATGTTACTCATTCTGCCAGGTTAACTACTCATATTCCAGGAATAATTTGGTAATGACTGTACTTCCTTGGAAAGCAAAGCAAATGTTAGATGTCAGCAGCGGCAGGTGGAGACCTTAAGTGCTTTGCATCCTGCACCCTGCCTAGTAGCCAGTTCTCATGGAAATGAGAATGTACATGTAACCTGTGTATTGGGTCTGGCTGAGACAGAGGTAATTTCCCCTCCAGCATCCCACATAGTGCTGTGCTTTGTATTGGGAGCTAGAAAGGTGTTGATAACACCCCAGTGTTCTGGCTACTGCTGAGCAGTGCTGGCACAACACCAGTGTTCTCTCTCCAACACTCCTCTGATCCAACAGTAGGTTGGAGGTGGGCAAAGTCTTGAGAGGGGACATAATCAGAACAACTGACCCAAACTGACCAAAGGGATATTTCTTACCATATGACATCTGCTCAGATATAAAAGCTGAGAGAGAGGAGGAGAAAGGGAGAGTATTCATTACTTCAGTATTTGCCTTCCAGAGCAACCACTATGAGTGCTGAAACCTTGCTTCCCAGGAAGAGGCTGGACATTGCCTGCTGATGGGAAATAGAGAATAAAATCTTTTGATTTTTCTTTTGATTTTTCCTTTGCTTGCACATGTGCAGCCTTCACTTTCGCTTTAGTAAATTGCTTTTATCTTGATCCACAAGGTTTTTATCTGTATTATTTTCTCCCTCCCCATCCTGCTGAGGCTGGAATGAGAGAGAGGTTTAGTGGGCCTGTTATTTTATCACTTATTTTTCTTCCAATAGTCAATTTTCTTCTGACAACTTCTCCATAAATGTGTATGTTTTACCAGTTGAAAGAGTGAGGATTTCTCAAGGTAAAGAAAATCATACTCTCAGAACCAAAAGAAACACATTAGTGGAAGAAAAAACAATGGACTCTTCGGTAGATGCTATAGAGCAAGGTTAATAGCTTGTTCTGTGACTCTAGGCCTGTAAAATACATAAGATGACAATATACTGTAATGTATTAGTTTCTACCTAAGGTCAACATATAAACTTCTTTGTTCAGTTTTAAAATCCAAGTGTCTCATTCCTGCTCACTCTGCCCTAGAAGGGGACCATTTTGATTCTGGGATGAGCAGGCTTTCATGCCACACAGCTGGACCTCCTCATTTATAACAGGCTTCTGGCCGTTTAGGATTTCACTCAGGTGTTATTTGAAGCTAACACCAAAACTTCCCTAGATATTAACAGAGTATGTTCAAGATTATAGTCTTCTCATTTATTTTTGTAATTCCAGGAAGGCTTCTGATATGAGAGATTAAGCTTGGATAAGGAATACAATTGAACTAGAATAGTTTTAGGTAAATGGTTGGCTATTACCTTATAAATTCTTTCTTGGCCACCACAGACCACCTGCTGAGGACTTCAATTTAGCTGTGGGCTATTTGCAGTATAATTAATGCATGCAGGAGGAGAAATGGATTTTTAATACTCTGTCTGTTAACATCATCAGCAGTCCAAGATTAGATGGACCCCAAAAAGATGTAGAAATATTTTGTGGTCTAAGGGACAGATAGAACTAGAATGCCATATTCTGACTGGTAGACCTCTGGAAATATTTCCTCTCACCTACTGGTCTGAATCTGCCTCAGCATCTTTGGCTGAGCACTAAAATACCTTTATAAATTTACTGGATAACTACATAAAAGTTCATTACTATAGATATTTTTTTTAAAAAAATCCATTCTAATTTTTCTTGTAATTTCATACTTCTAATCTTAGGACTAGGGGAAGAGGGCAACTTTAAGCAATGTTCACATTATATTTATTATTTGTATTGCTGTTGTACCCAGGGGTCTCAATCAGTATGGATATTCCTAAATAGCAGTTAAGAAAATGTAAGCAGAAAATATTATCTGAACCACTTTTCATCTTTTGTAAACCCACTAATTTACTTCTTAGGACAGACCTCTCACAGAGGATTGATAATCAGTTAAACTACTTCATGTATTTTCTTGTAAACATGTGACGTATTACAATTCATGGGAATGAACCCTAAAGCCCTGATCCTGCAGGAAAGTGGGGTTGTAAGGGCTTTGGGCTATTTTTTAATGAAAAGATTGCTCTCTATATATGCTAATCTTACACTGTTCTCAAAGCATTTGAGAACTGACCCAGCATCTGCAATTCTTGTAGCATTTGCATTCTGACACTATTATGCTGTCTAAGTGATGATTATGAAACAGATGCTTCTTTTATCTTCTTTTTGTTGAAAGACTGTATAAGACCTCCAATCATAGGAGGGTATAAGAAGTTTGTTTGTTTATTTCTTGGGAAATATTTCCTCAATGAGCTGTTTCTATTGTGTTTCTTAAAGAGTCTAATTATATTTGCAAATGAATTTACAACCTAGATGTCTGAGTATGATTCACAAATTACATGCTCTAAACATAGTAAATACTGTATAAATGCATCAGCAAGTGCAATTTACCACTGCAATCCAATTAAACAGGCTGATTACCCCTTTGACACTTAAAGAACAGGATTGGTCCTCTATGGCTTGCAGCAATACCTCATCTTTTGCAGGGGAGGGAGCTATTCCCTACATATTTTAGGATGCGGATCCGTAAATTCAGTGTGCTAAGGAAAAATATGCAGCAAGTGCAGCTATGCTGGATAGGTTAGTGGTGTCTGTGAAACATACATTGTTTTGTCCTATCTCCATGATAAAAACAGACAAATGAGATGATAAGAACAGGAGAAATGGTCTCCCCTGAAGACCTTCAGCCTAACATCATGTTCCAGCCACTTGCTTTGCCACCATGTCCTCACCTCATCTAGGGACAAAGGAATATTTAGCTGAGCATTCAGGTCTGTTTATAGGTAAATGTGTCCGCACACATTTGGTGACATTAATGCCAAACTCTTTTTCTGCCTATATAAACAAAATATAATGTGTAAACCCACGTATAATTCTTCAACCAAATCTTGGCTATTTGTTGGCATCTGGCAAAAGATTTCCATCCCAGCTTTGTGCCCTCTTAGCTGATGTGGCCCCACAGGGAAGCTGCACTAAGGGCCCTTAAACAATGAGCTGGAAAGTCACAAAGTGCTGAAGGAGCAGCTGTTTGTGAATTGATAATGTCTTTATCTGTAGTATCAGTAGCATGCAGCTCTTTGGGCAAATGACAGGTGTTTCTTACACGGTAGACACCAAGTGCCTTCTGTGAAAGTCAGAAGGTGGGCACCACTGGTTGTGCTCTGTGGGTACATCAGTTTGTTCAGCTCTGTAGTACCTGGGCGAGCAAAATCTGAGTAAAACTGGTTTCCTCTTTTATCCATATGTAGTATGGATAGCATTTAAATAGTATTTAAACTAGTATTTAAAATCAGAGAAGTATGCATTTAAAAAAAAAAGGAAATATTAATAGTGACAGCTGGAATTATCTCTGCATCTGTTCATTTAGTTCCCAATTCAAATTTCCATGCAGGTCCTATTTATGCTGCATAACAGTTAACACCACAAATTGATGTGATTTCAACACAGTTTAAACCACACAGAAGAAACCTATACAGAAACATATTCACTACATTAACAAGCAACATCAGTCAATCGCTTGCACTGTAAATTGAAAATCACAATAGGATAGATTGTATCAGCTAAACGCTTTCTGAAAAGCCCTGAACACCTTCTGAGTGGGAGGCAGAGGAATGGAAAATAACTTCTTGGTGTTTGTAGCAAACCCCCACCCTTCCCTTCCCAAGATTGTGTTCATTAGTATAACATGAACATGGGGAACTGACTATTCCCTCACACCTGCTTCTTTGTACAAAAGGTCAAGCAAAAAATCAAACGTGACTCAAGTTTACAGAACCACTGCAATTTCAAATTAGGGAGACACTGTTGAAACTAGCAGGGCTGAAATGTAACTTCCTCTGTTCTCATTTTTGCCCTGTAATGTTAAAACAATTTTACATTTTTTTAAAATTAATCTCCTTTTATTTTCTCTTTAGTTTCCAAAGGCAACATGTGAGTGCCAGAACCCACCAGTTTATCTCAGCTAGCCAACTTGGACACTAACTGGAGAAAAAGAATTGTAATAAAGAACAGATTCACTTTCATACAGACTGATGGTTGTCATGGAACATGCAGAAAGAACAAGTTCTACAGTGATTGTCATAATTTTGAATAGCATTGTCCTCGTCTCTGCCCTTTTTCTCTCTTGGGCAATTGTACTTACAGATGCTAATGGACTTTTTATTTCTGTGCAAATTCTCCACCTGCAAAAACAGCTACAAACATCAGTATAAATCCTCTTTAAAGCTCAGTTTGCATCTATATTGAACACGTTGTTGAAGAAAAACATGAAAATTGTGCTCATTTTTACACAGAGAGGTTCTTCAGGCTACAGAAATAGCAAGCCCTTACTTCTGCATTGGAACCTAATGTCGTTCACCACCTAATACTATTTATTACTTATATACAAATAATTTTCATATAGCCTTACATTTTAAGGCCACTACTGAGAAAAAGAAAAAAAGTGTTATATTCTTAAAGACAGATGCAGGATCAATATTTGCATTTTAAATGTGATATTTATGTACCATTCTTGGTAGAGTATTTTTCTGCAAGTATTGCTGTAATTCACTCAGTTTCATGATAAAGATACTTTAACAAACTCCTGTGCATTTCATTTTTGTATTGTAGTCTTTATTGTCTCAGAAAAGAGCTTTGGGAGCTTCAAAGGCATCTAATACATATGCCTGGATCCTTTTCGTTTGATATTGGGATGAGGGTCTATTTGTTCCCTCCTGTCAGTTGAAGCAATAACAGCAATAGGATAAATAATCACTGCATATGTCAGGTTTGGGGTTCCACAGGATTGATTAATAACTAAATATCATTGCAAAACACTATCCTTTTTTCTCAATTTTAACAACTTGACTCTGGTTTCACTCATGGTTATATGCCTGAACAAAACCAGGAAAAAAACCCTGGAGGTAATGAAACCTAAAATCAACAACAAACAAGCATCAGATCAAATGTCTGATCAGCCAAATCCTTTTCTTTTTTGCATGTGTATTTTTCTGGCTCTGGGAGATGCCTGTTTAGAGTAAAAGGGTACTGGACTGAGTTCAAGCTATAAACAAATACCTGAACATTTGAATGCACTTTCAGAAGAACACCAGGAGCTCAGCAGACCTCCATCACTCCCAGGGTTTCAGGTCTGCCAGGATGGCAGCTCCCCATTTTGGAGTGCAGCTGTCAAAGTACCTCATATACTCCATCCCAAATAATTTCCCTTTTCCATCCACAGTGAGATTTATGTCGCCAGTAGGCTCAAGAAGGGTTTCCTCCTCCAAGGGGATGGATGGGCAGCAAGCTGCTCAGCTACTGCTCAATCACCAGCAGGTTTCTAGAGCACAGGTTTTCACCTGGATGCTTAGGATCACTCCTCAGTGAGCAGGTAATCTAACATGCAGAAATGCCCTGGGGAGCAGAGATGGGGGCCATGTTCACTTGCTTCCCAGGAAGGTCCTCGCCCTAGGATGCAAGGTAGGCAGGAGATAGGTGTCTGAATGACTCCAAACAGGGAACCGAAGGCAGCTTGTTATTTCTCCATGGACAGTACTAGTCACTAACTTGTTATTCAAGAGATGAGTGTCTAAGCCCTCATTTCTGGAGCCACTATTTCATCCTTCTTTTTTGTTCCTGAAACTCCTGCATTCCTGACTACACAAAGGAAGAAAAAAGCTGTCTGAAACCTCATCCTCCTAGCCAAGAACTTTAACCATTAGAATATAACAGAAAAATTGTCTGCTACTATTACAGTATCACCAACTTAAATCGGTTTGGATGAGACATTTAATGCGCTGCTACCTGTCAATTTCAGAGCTACTAAAACCTCTCGTCCCTTCAATAATTACCTCCCTTTGCTGCTTCATTTCTTCAGCCATCCATTATAGCCGCCCTGGCATTCACACTGCATGCTTCTCAGTAATCTCTCAAATACCTGTTGTTGCATTCTCCATTAGTTACAGCTATGAACTGCTGCACTGCAGCATATTTGAATAGTTCTCTTGATATCTTATTGTTAAATACTTAAGTTGCAGCTCATCACTTTCATTTTTATGCTGTTACAGCAGGATTGCTGAGTTTTCAATGGTAGTAACAAGAGCATCCTTAGAGGATTTTCAAAGATGGTTATTGCTAATGGTACTCAAACTTCATCGGTCTTGCAATGAGGTGAGTATATTTTTTAGAACAAAGTATCCCATGAAACATTTCTCTCTTAAAGCACATCTCAGCAGAAACAGCTAAATCCTCTCTCTCTTATTCTGATTTAGCTGCTGTGGTAATTAAAAAGCCCTTGTGAGTTGCTCTGATCCCAGGGAAAGAGAAGAACCTGTTGCTCCTCCTTTCACATGTTATTAGCAATCTTACATCAGATTTCTTTTCCTTAGTTCTTTTTTCAATCATGCCAAAACATGTCAAGCGAAAAATTCAACAGCATGATCAGCAAGTAGGAGCATCTTACGGTAGCCTTCAAACGTCCTTGATTGCTTGTTAAGAGAGAGGTTATCTCTTTTCAACTTATTGTAGCCTCAAGAAAAAAAGCCACTGGTAGGGTGGAAAGACTTTGCTGTGGGTGTATTTTGTTCTCTCAGGATTGCTCTCATGTCTTGGTCATTACCTTTAAGCAATCCAGAAGAGATTGCTTTGACATCTCAATATAAAGCAAAACTCCTGTTTTCTGAGGCTGTTCCCAGAGAAGCTGGGAGATCTTTGCTGGAGAATTTCATAAACATGCTACACAAGTATCTGCTGGCGACAGTCATTACTTACCTCACAGTATTGCTAGACGATGAGGTTTTTTCAAAGGTGTTTCTCCAGTTTCCAGATCTAGAGAAGAGGATAATACTGTGTTATCCCACCATGGCAGTTTAAGACAAGACTGCTTTGTCTAGTCTTCCCTCACAATGTCTAGATGTTAAGATGTCAGAAATAGCAATATCCTGGTGACAGGAGAGAAAAAAAATAGCTGCTCCTACACTTGTGATTATATGTGGCAGGGGAAACCAGCAAGAAAAACTAGAAACTTGGTGTCTCAGTTATACAGAACTATGAACCAGCACCCATGAGTGACATAACATGTCACAGCAGAAATATAACAGACATATTTTTACAGAGGAAATGCAGCATTCATAATTTTGTATGTGTATTTGTATGTGATAAACAGTGTCCTTAAAAGCAAAGCAGTAGGGTACATATTAATGAAATGACATTGCCATTCGCAAAAGTCCTGCCACTCTGAGCTGGCTTGTCTAACTTGACAATGACTCTCTAGTAAAACAAATTACTGCAGACCCTGCACAGCTGGTACCAGGATGTATCACCAAATATAATTTTAGAAATTTCCTAGAGAGCACATAAGTAGAAAAGCACAAGTGTTCTGAAAAGTATGAATTCAAATGTAATCAGTAATAGCATCAGCTGAAACACTGTTATATGAAGACACCATATATTTGCCCTCTGGCTGTTTTGTGAATACATACATAATAACATTCTTGTACTAATAGGCACCAATAATTTTCTCAATTGTTTTCTACTTGCCCTGACAATCTACCAAGTTATTAGTCCATGCCAGTCTGATATAAAAGGCACTTCAGAACAAGTGGATAGAAATACATCAAAAAGTGGTAATTAGAAACAACAATGTATTAGATTGAAAATGTGGTCACTCATTTAACAGGCCAGTCCCTAAAATTTTAGCAAGGCTCTCATTATTTTATCCAGCATGCTGTTTCAGGGAAGTGCTGTTGGAGATGTTAGCATTCAGATTTTTAAACATCTCTCACTGCAGCCAAAGGTCCTGCTGTTTCTCCTTTATGATGACAGGCAAGCCACTCCCCTCTCTTTCACTTCATGAATACCAATCATAGAGACTCAAGAAAAAGACCATTAGCAGCATATATAGCTGAGATGGAGAGATATTTTGCTCAGAAGGGGTAAGATCTTGTATTTCACATGACTCACAAGCCATTCCAGTGTGTATTTGCTGTAGGAAGCAGGTACAGCATTAGAGGAGTTGTCAGTCCTTTGGGGGAAGCTGCTAATGGAGCCTTTGCAGTTCCAGCAGGGTACACAGAACAGCCCTCACATACCAGCACTGCAGCACTGACCAGCATCACCTCTTCTAACTTCACCTGCATTCCCTCCTCCTCTATCTTTGATGACTAACAATTGCTATCATTACTAGCAGAGTAATTTTCTGACAGGATATGTCAGGGGCAGGATGTCCAAGACAAATGTGTCCTTGTGTGTTTCTGTGTGTGTGTGAGCGGAGAACTCCAAATGCAACCCTGTCATGAGCCTACAGTGCCTCAAGGTCCTGCCCTTACACCATCAAGAAAGAAGGGCACAGCTTGTAACTTGCAGAGAGAAAAAATAGCTCAAGTGAAATAACATTTCAGAGGAACAATCAAAGGGAACCTCTTCTTTCTCTGCCCTTTTGCAATACATTTCAAGCTTCTGCTTGAGAGCTTCCAAAGGAAAGAGGTATCAGCATTTCATAGTGATCAAAACAATATATCATTTTCTTAATGCTCTACCCAGAAACTTTTAAAGAAAATGGTCTAAAAATTCAGCAAATAATCCTACTCAGTTTTACCATTTCTAGAAAAATGGGAAAACTTTGGAATTAAATTTAAGGGAAGCATTAAATATAGTTGTCATTGCCTGTTGTGCCCCTAAAGAAGTTTACTATTGCTTAGTTTTTCCTGAGATTCTTAAATAAAAAAAATATTTGCAATTTGTAATATTTCCTTTTAGCAGACAGAGGAATTGACTGGTGTTTCTAAAGCTGTTCTCCAGCACTCTTATTCACTGTTCATTATTTGCAGCTTGGAAGTGCATGCAGGTTCAAATAGCATTGGAAGATCATGTGTTTGATACTTTATAGGTGTTTTGCTGCAACCCGTGGGCCTAGAAATATAAGACAATTAGAAGACCAGAAAGAGTGATCCTCTTGTAAATAAGGAGTACCAAATAGTGACCAGTTGAAGCACTTACTCAAGGGCACACTAAAAGAGCTCTCTCAGAGCCAGCTATTGGGCTTTTATCTCCCAAGGTTTTCTTCGTAAGAGCATCCTTCCTGTTCCAACTGTCTAAAAAATGGGAGGTAACAGGCTCTGCTGGGTAATTATATGTCAGAGTAAAGGAATTTGAAATGTGGTGTGCTTCAAGGCCCTTTTCCTTTCCCATCTCCCATGCTGTAAATACAAAGTCTCTTGGTGAAATCATTACTGAACACAGGACAGAGTCTTACCATTATGCTGAAGATGCAAGATACGTTACCCTGGCCTTGTAGCTGCAGGGCCTGGTCCATGGGAACTTCTGAAAGACACAGTTAAATGAATGCATCAGAAGTATGCATCCCCAGACCTGAGAAGATCTGTGTCCTTGGCAGAGGTCACACACCTCAAGAGTGTACTCAGAAGTCTCCAGCCTATTGCCACACTGCATATACTAACAGAGCCTTTTTTATTATTTTATTCGGTTGCATCATTCCAAAACCCCATCATAGGACTCTCAACAGGGCAGCTGACATCATTGCAGCTGTACATTATCTCAATGTGATGGGTTATTGTGACACATCCAGTAAGTTGTTTTTTTTTTTCTTTTTGGTTCAGCTGCCGCTTATTATTTTTAAATCTTTCACCAGGCTTTACTTTGGCTATATTTAAGAAATACTTGCTGAGCTCTAAAATGGTGTGACTCTGCTCATACACCACCCACTGTTGAAAGTATCTACCATTGAATATGAAGTCAGCTGGGTAGCTTAATTCTGTTATGACAGCCCTCCAGACTAAAATTCCTTCTACATCACATCTATTCTCATTTACCCATTTCCAGTCTTATGAATTTAGACTGAAAATATACCTCTATTTTCTTGGTTTTAACATTAACATTCAATGTAAAATAGAAAATGTGACATACACACTTTAGTAAGTGTATGACAAAGCATGTGTTTGTGTGGAACAGTACAAGTACATATGTCCATTAACAACATACAGTGTTATAAAAATGTAACTAATATTAAATTGGACTATGCAATGTGTACAGAAATCTATTTCAGGATACCAGTGTTTTATTCCCATTATAATTTTATAAGCACACCATAAAATACTGTGGAACTTTTCTATTTGCTCTTTTATGAGCACAACTGCATTCCAAATGGTATTCAAGACTATACACTCTTGTACTCTACAGATGTCACATAATATGTAAATATTTTATTGTACAATGCACACATGGAGACTTGTGCCCTACAGGGTACCCCCTAATTTATAAGTGCTTGATGAAGATGTTTAGATTTCATTTGGTATTATTTATTTTTGATAGACTAGCAGGAAGGCTAGTGTACAGGGGATAACCTTGATGGATTTGCTATGACAGATCTGGTGCTTACAAATCTTCTACCCCAAAGAAATCAGTTCTCCTGCAGTGATGGCTCATGGGAAATTCGGATCACTTCCATTAGCAACGATGCATTGGTAACAATACTGTATTCAGATGTTGGGAACTCATTTTAGCTTAAGATTTATACAGTGAACATAGAGAAAGCAGGGTGTTTTCTTGGATGGACTTAGAGCAGCTGCTGTGCATTACTTCCTGGCAAAAAGATAGCTCCAATATTTATATTTTTCCTTCCATTTGCCAGCTTTCCTTCAAAGTCGCTCAGCCACCACGCTGTATTTTTCAGGGAATAAAGCTACTCTCGTCACCAAGAACACTCCAGGGCCCTCTGACAGGAAGCCCCTTCCCCCACATATGGCCTCCGAGTCTCACATCTGTCTGTCTGAAGTCATTAATCCAAAGACTTCCATGAAGGCGGGACTCTCACGCTAACAAGCTGGCAGCTTGGGTTGTGCTCTGTTTCCTGGCTCCAGCTAAAGCCTTCCTTGCAAGAGGTTAGAAAGAGCAGCCCTTCATTTTAAGCAATGTTCCAGTGAGTGACTTGAGCTGAACGACAAGCGCTTTTCAGAGCAGCTCAGTCTCAAAACAGAAGGAAGGATCTTCACAAACATAATAGCACGGCCCTTTTGTATTTAAAATATTAATTAAATAAATTTTTAAAATTCTTCACATAAATCACTCCTGCTGTCCCTTACCTTTGTAATGTTGGCAGGGACGTGGCAGAAGCCACAGTACAATTCAAGGTACAATTCAACCAGGCTCAGGCTATACCATACACATTTCACATGAAATGCATATGTGTTTCACTCTACAGTAAGCTAACATTTTGCCAGCATGCAAATGAAATACAGTTTCACAGTAGTTGTTAAGAAAAAAAAAAAGGCATTATCAAAACAGATATCATTAATTTCATAATTAGACCATAATAACTTAACTTTGAGACTGGAAGTAAAAGTACAGAGAAAAATAATTGCCATTACCTTTCTTTCAAACCATAAATATTTCAAAGGGGATTTGATATTATTTTATTTGGGAATTTGAATTATTATTTTTTAAACAATTTTAATAATCTCCTCCAGCCAGTAATATATTTTTCTTCCAGAAGACATATGGCTTTCTCTGCTTTCAGGCTTCCACGGAATTAAGTTCTTTGGGAGGTCAGTAACACATTTCTAAAGCTCTTTACAGTGATCAAACTGAATCCTTGACCTTTTTTTTCTGGTGTCCTTGAACTACACATATTAAAAAGCAGCTAAAACAAGGCAAGTGAGATTTTCCTGATTTAAGAAAGTTGCTGATTGCCAAATACCATCTAGAATGGCTTTGTGACATCCTTCGGGAGGAAAGAGGGCTGCAGATAACAGTACAGAGCACTACTTCTGTGAGCATTCCTGAATCTCAAAGCAGTTTTTAGAAGCTTTAGAATCAAACTAGCTAAAGGCAACTTACTTTAACTCCATCCCTGTATCTTTGCTGGCCTGATTAGCAAAGAACACCCACAGCCAAAAATGTGTCCCACTGTACAAGTCATTCACTTACCATTCAAGTGAAGACATTTCTGCTGCAGGAAATGACCACACTCTCAATGTCAAGGTATTTTCAGCGTCCTGGAATTTTTTAGTGGGCATGGATAACAAGTGCCTCCTGATGATATTTTATTTGACAGACACATTCTGTTAACAATGGTCCTTGCTTAAATGGGTGTTCACCAATGATTTCAAGGGAAGAATATACTAGCTCATGCAGCAAACTGAAGGTTTCCACCGAAACAGGCATAAGTGCTGATGCTATTTAGGTAGAAAAAGCACAGCCTAATTTAACATCACCACAGGCAGCTTTTACCAACACCCTCAGAAGACTTCTGTGGTCCAGGACATCTGTGATTCGTAAGACCAGAGACAGAAGAGCTGGCATTCCTGTCTGCTTCTTCTTCTCAATGACCTGCTGACACTGCTAGTGACTTTATACTGTGTCCTCATTAAGAAATACTGGCAAATTGGAACAGTGCTATAGAAGGCAAGGATTTCAGTCTTTAAAACAAATATGGAAATTATGCTAATCTGGAAATCTAAAAGGGGTAACAGATATGTCCCTCACAAGGTCATAACATAAAAACGCACAAAAAATAACCCACCAGCTGCTAAGATGCAGTTAGCTGATCTCCCTATTCATTGTTATCCTTCAGAAACTATCAATTTATCACGGGATACAGACATGGGAGAGAGGAAAAAGAAATAAAATAGAAAGAAAACTAAAACAAATAAACAAAAACCCCAAACAAAATCCCAAACAAACCCCAACAAACAACCCCCCCAAAACAAAATAAAAAACAGAAAAGGAGACCCCAACTGAAACAAAATATGATATTTGGTAAGTAATGGTGTGAGTCAAATTCGCTGCAGTGAATAGAATATTGCCACCAACTTTAACATACTCTGGATCTGTCCTTAACTGAGAAGAAGACATGAAAGGGAGAATGTTTATGATATTTTTAATACAGTTTTAAGTAAATCTTCTTCCCAGAGTGTTGTGTTTACTTGTGAAGACAAAATATACAGACTGGGCTAGTATTTAGGAAAAGGATTAACCGTAGAAGGCAATTTGTATGAGTAAAAGCAAAGCATAAAAACTTGTGCTCAACCTGAATGTATGAATATTCCCAAAAATGCTGCATGATGACTTCAGGAATTAAAAGTAAATATATTCTTAGCATCTCATTAGACCACAGCTGAAATGTTCAGTGGCTTTCAAGATAAAGCCAAGAACATGATACCAAAGGGAATTGTTAAAAGATATAAAATAAATACAAACATCTTCCAAACGTATGGCTACTTTAGTGGGAGAGAGGTGGGCAAAACTCATGATTCCCACATACATGTATTTATTATTTGTTCCTATTGAAAGCAGATTTGACAGAAAACAAGTTTCACAGTTTAACCCCACCTAGCAACTAAGTACCATGCAGCCCCTCACTCACTTCCCAACCCAGTTTCCCTTGTGAGATGGGAAAGAGAATCAGAAAGAGGTAAAACCTGTGGGTTAAGATAAGAACATTTTAATAATTGAAATAAAGTAAAATATATAATATAATAACAGTAATAATAATTATATAAAAACGAAAGGAATAAAACCCAAGAGAAACAAGTTATGCACAAGACAATTGCTCACCACGCACTGACCAATGCCCAGCCCATCCTCAAGCAGCAACTGGTGGCTCCCTGGCAACTTTTCCCAGTTTATACACGGGGTATGATGTTCTTTGGTATGGAATATCCCTTTGGGCAGTTTGGGTCAGCTGTCCTGACCATGCTCCCTCCCAGCTTCTTGTGCAGCTCCTCACTGGCAGAGCATGAGACAATGAAAAGTCCTTGACTTAGGGTAAGCACTACTTAGCAACAATTAAAACATCAATGTGTTAAAAACATTCTTCTCCTACTAAATCCAAAACACAGCAATATACCAGCTACTAGAAAGAAAATTAACTCTATCCCAGCCAAAATCAGCACAACAAATCCAAAAAAATTGCTGTTGATAGCACACAAGTAAGAACAACAGTTGTATCCAGTCAGTTAGCCCAGGTTATAGGCATCCTTGAGTACACACTGAAAATACTAAGTCCTCAAAAATTATTTCTGAAAAGTCATATAGCATAGCAAATATAGCCTTAAACATCAATAAAGGGAAGAAGTGTGGTTTATTAAACAAGGAGTTTAATTTCAAGCATATTCTGTAACGAGAAAAAACAGAACAATTGCTGAGGGAAAAGAGAAAATAAACAGAAAAAACCCCAAAACAACCACAACTCCAAAACACACCTCTAAACATTTAAAGCATAATGGTATGATAAGCAATAAGCAGCCTGGGTTCATAAGGAGCACGTCGTGCCAAGGAAATATGATTGCTTTTTTGATAGAACTGCAAAAATCCTGGATGAAAGATACACAGCATGATTTTAATAAAGGATTTAATACAGTGTCTTACTAAGTCTCCCAAAATTAATTCAAATTGCTTTAGATGTAAGCACTGTCATGTAAATTGAAAGCAAGTTGAAGGATCACAAACACTGGCTGATGAGAAATGGCAGTACATTGCACTAAGTTGTGGGGAGGTGGGCAGTGGGTCTACTGCAAGGTATGAAGTTGTCTCTTGTTTTAATAACTACATTAATAAGCTTGAAGAAAAGGTAAACAGTATGTAAACTACCGTGGCAGACAAAACTACTGAGAGTAATGTTAATCTGGAGGAAGATAACAAATTAAGGTCTAACTTAAGAAAAGAAAAAAAAGTAAAAGTTAAGCATCAAGATACTGCTTTGGAGAAGGGACAGCCCACAGCAGAAAAACCCCAAGCATCTTCTACAGGCAAAGCAATGGCCTCCACTAACCATAAGAACGAAGGTAATATATGTTACTTATGATACATATGACTGTTTGGAATGCACTTCACTGGACACAAAAGCTAATGCATATTTGAGCTGCATATTTAATAGTTTAATGTGGCACAAGAAAGGAGAAAATCATCCGCACAGAGAAAACATAAGGTTTTAACTGTTTATCATTAAATACATTTTAGCATAGCAAAGTGGAGAAAAATCTTGAGATGCACATAGAAGGGAGAGACAGAGACCACAACACCAGGAGGTAACAACAGGGGCTAGGGACAAATAATCTAAAGATGTCTGCTCCAAGATTTCAAGGGAGGAGGCAGCCCCTACACTACAGTCTCTTCATGCTACATTTTATTCCTTTAGCTGTTCTTTTCCTCATATTCTCTCAAGAGAATCTGTTCTTCCTCACTCATGACTTTTTTTTTTTCTGACAGCCTTTTTGGCTCCTCTCATTCTTTTGTCTTTCACAAAGTCTTTCTCAGCTTTCCTTCCTCTCACTTTCTTAATTTCTTTTTATAGCTGGATAAGGCTGCTTAAAACCAACTACTGAGATGTCATTCAACTGTCTCTGCCACTCTGAGATATGTTATCTGGACTGGGCTGCAGGTAGGGTTAGAGGAAGTGCTCATATGCTGGGGACTTTTGGCCATCTCAAGGACAGAAATGCTGTCAAAACCTTTTGAAATTCTTTGGAATTTCTCAGCACAGTTGAAAGTGGAAATGGTGGAGCTTCCATTCTTTCCTCAGTTTCTCTACACCAGCTGTGAAACCTTTGTTATGGCCTGAGATTTTCCATAGTTCATGGAGCACAACTAAGAAGTCACTACAGTTCAGATCTTAATTTCCCTTGCACTTCAGTTCTGCATTAAATAACAAACTAGGAAAAGTAGTGACTCGCTGGAGCAGTGTTCCTGCTGATTATCTGTATCGCAATGGCAATCTGACTTGAAGCTCTGGATGCTAGTTTGTGCTTTTTAGGGTTTATGCCTCCAATTCAAATGAGTTGAAATAGTCAAACTCCAGTAAATATAGGAAAAAAATATTTTGTATACAGCAGCTAGCAAAACCCAACGAAACCCCACACAAACAAACAAAAAAATAACTAAATGGGCAAATATCTAAGAATTCTCTGAAATGCAATGATCAAAAGAATTTCACCATGGTGGATGTTCTAAGAAAAATCACTGTTATGCTGAACACTAACTAACATTTTCAAAGACTGTAAAGGTTTAACCTGTTACCATATGATTCTTACTGCCCTTCTAAACTTCTTACCAATTACAGAGTGAAAAACTTAGATAAACTCTTAAGAAGGAAAGGTTTAGTTTTGGTTTGTTGTGGGTTTTTTTGTTTGTTTTTTTTACTGATCTGAATTTCATAGCCAGGCAAAGAAAAATAAAAATTTTTGTATCTCACATCTAGGATTGTAGATTATTGAGACCTTTATTTGTTTGAGGTTTCTGCAGAGAAACTTGTGAAGATGATCACAAGTAAAAGGGATAATGTTAATATGAGAGAATAGAATGAATTTATGGGGATGGATATCACTCATGCAGCTTCACCTTCATTGTCTTAATCTATGGTCTATCAAGGATATCCAACAATAATAGATACTCTTTCTCACAGTTCCACACTATATAAATATAACTTATTTCGCAAGTAATTCACTTGCGAAAAAAATTGATGACTTCTCTCTCCAATGATCAATGTTTTTAAATAGTCTATATATCATTCTGCCTTTTGGATAAAATAGGACAGAAAAGCAGCAAGGCAAGTATCAATCACATTTTAGTTTTCCCTGTAACATAGATACTCGTCTTTTTATTACTACTAATAACAGAAGAGTTGGTGGAATTTATCTTTAAAAACAAGGATAACTTCAAAACCAAATCTATTTGGACTGTGTGATATGAGCACTGATGCTTACCCTTTAAAACAGAACACAAACTTCAGCAAATGAGAAAGGTTAAAGGGAAAAGCATTATAATTTAAAATGTGAAACTAGACAGGAATAGAAATCCATACTCAGGAGCCATCAGAAGCTTTCCTAATGGATGTCAATAAATGCACAATCAGAATACTAATTACAAGAAATTCTCAATATTATCATTAAACTTTGGATTCCTTCTTTAATTTAAATTTCAAACTTTTCAACATTTACTTATTATTATTTATTGTTACAGAGCCCGGTCCAACCATATAAAAAACTGAATTCAACAACAAAAGTCCTTCCATTGATTAGAGTATGTTTGTCTGACTGAAATAAAAAACCCAACAATACCACATCACAGTAATTATATTCTCTCTGAACTCAGACTTCTATGACAAAGTAATAGACATCAACATCCAGTGGGATGTAAGATGATAGCATAAACAAATCTGTGTTTTTTATAAGAAAAAAAAAGTTATCCTATTAAATTTACCTAAACAAGAGAGAAGAATCGAGTGTAAAATAGATAAGGACACCATATTTTAAAACCAAAAAAGAAGTTATTTTGGGCAATATACTCTTTTTCTTCTTCATTGATAAATTGTTGAATATTGCTAACCATATCCTGGGCTGTATCAAAAGAAGCCTGGCCAGCAGGTTGGGGTAGGTGATTTCTGTCTCTCTGCTCCACCCTCACGAGACCCTACCTGGAGTACTGTCCAGCTCTGGCACCCCCAACATAAGGACCTGTTGAGGTGGGTCCAGAGGAGGACACAGATATAATCAGAGGGCTGGAGCACCTCTGCTACCAAGACAGGCTGGAGAAGAGGAGGCTCTGGGGAGACCTCAGAGCAGCCTTCCAGTACCTCAAAAGAGAGACTTTTCACACACAAGGGACAAGGGGGAATGGCTTCAAATTGAAAGAGGAGAAGTTTAGATTAGATATGAGGAAGAAATTCTTTGCTGTGAGGGCGGTAAGAAACAGGCTGCCCAGAGAAGTTGTGGATGCCCCATCCCTGGAAGTGTTCAAGGCCAGGTTGGATGGGACTTTTAGCATCGTGGTCTATGCTCAACATACGTGGCAGGTGCATGTATCCAAGGTACATGGCAGGAGGGTTGGAACTAGATGATCTTTAAGGTCCCTTCCCACACAAACCATTATATGATTCTATAAACCCTGAGCACAGTTAAAAAGGACAGCAATAATCCCTTCTTGCTGAAAAACGGTAACATGTTCAGTATTCCTTATTCAGGTAATGAATATTGGAGATGTCAGAAAAACCAGTATTGCAGGCATTGAAAGCCTATTGATTTTTTTATCATAGTTGAAACATTGTAGAACACCAACAAAGCAGAATAAATGTATTTGGAAACCTTTCATTTTTATTTATTTTTCACGTAGGAACATGTTTATTGCTGTTCCTTTTATAGATTTTCGCTGCAAAAACATCTGTGAATTTTAGTTTCCTCATCTAACAGAGTAAAATGCTTTGAGTGTTTTCTGGTTTTCTTTTTAATCTTATAAACATAAAAGTCTGCTTGTGGTTTTTGAGACCATTTCTAGGCTGATGCATGGTAGAAAGACTGCCAAAACATGTACAATTTCTTTAGCAGAGAAACACACTACAAGCTGTGAAAGCCTGAATGAACTGTAGGTTGTATCAGAATATGATAGAGTGGAAGCTTTATCCTAGAGGAAGATCTTATCAAAAGAAGTAACAGAAATATTTGAAAGGCACAGGACATGTACACCATCACACCCTAAAAAACCTCACAACAAACTCCCCTTCCCCCCTCAAAAAAACCCAAACCAACAAAAAAAACCAAACCCTAAAAGTCAGAAATTATATGGACTGCAGCAAAATTTCAATTAAATATTTGAGACCAAAGAAATCAGAAAAATGCAATTTTCAGACACTAACTTTCAGTATCCAACAGGGCAGCAATAGTAAATAGGGGCAAATTAACTGTTTTTAAAGCCAGTAAAAGAGGACCTTCTTAGACCAGCTGAAATAGATAATTATGATGCGGTAACATCATTCCTCTGATTTCCTTTGATGTAAATGTTCTAGCAAGACAAAAGCCCTGAAGAAAACACCAATCATGCCTATATAAATACATAAAACTTCTCAAATTCAGGCAGGGTGGTTATATGGCTACAATCTAAAAAAATTTAATTTTTTTTCAAGTGCTCTTCTTTGCAACAAACAAAATAACTAATGAAGTAAAAGAAATGTGACAAAATGTAAGCATAAAATAATAGCTTTTAAGAATTTTCTTTGTGTTTAGAAAGAATTTTTCTCCATTTTAAAGAAGGTGGAATGCTGACAGTGGAAAATCTATGCACAACTCAGCTCTTATCTCACCATTAAAGGATCAGTGATGTAAACCAAATACTGCTTAACCTTCTTCTTCATGATCCAAATTTCTTGCACTATGCAGAAGGGCAATATATCTGCTAACTCCTGTACACTCCTTCTATATAAAAGCCAGCAGCAATATTCCTCAGTACCCTTTAAGAACAAGCAGTGAATTTATCATATCTGCTTGTAATGCCCTTTGGGACTCTTCAGGAAGAAAGGCACAGTAAATGTAAGCTCATTAGCATCATTAACTCCTTTTATACACCAGCTGAGCTCAGAAGGAACAAATGGGAGAAAAAATATAAGGGCAAAAAAGGTTAAATACATTTGCCATTCTCTTCCCGGTAGGTATTGTTAGTTTTTAACATTCATAGATACCTTTATTAGATGAAACTTATTTACTAGGAAGTTTTAAAATTAGCTTGATCATTTGCTTCCATGAGATGACACTTACGTTGCTAAGGAAGAAGAATAAAATGGCTTGACTTATGTTAAGGGGCATGCAACACAGCAGTGCCTAACTTATTACATGTTCTCCTAAGACTTAAGGTTCCCACAGGTACACCTCACCTACATGTGTGAGAGAACAGTCTGAGGAAAATGAAAAATTTTGGTTTGTCCTGTTTGTGTGTTTTCTGGGTTACTGTCATGGCCAGGAATGACACTTGGAGTTGAACGGGACAGGACTCACCAGCTTTAGCCATTGAAAGACCACATTTTTCATCCAAAATAATTTTCTAAGCTCCTCCTAGCATAGACATGTCTGAGTAGCACCTGCAGTTAGGATTTTATACCACACATTGGACATTGCTATCCGATAAATGGCCTCAGGAAGACACTTTTCTCTCTCTGTTGACAGCAAGGTCAGCCCAGTGAGTACCTTCATGTACAGCCTACCTCTCCGACAGCTAGGTGAACTTGTACAGCTATATTTTTAATATCATCAAGAATTAACAATTCATACAAAAGAATCCTTCTGACACTACAGCTTGATTCAATCTCACTGAGAAAAAATGGTACTAATCTTGCCTCTGTTGTTGCAGCCAAGAGACTGGGTTTATGTGTATATGAGACATGTATTTTTTGTTACTGTTGATTTCCATAATTTTCTTTGTTGATCATTAATACAAAAAAGATAGGGTCCCAACCTGCAAGCACATCTCAGGTCCTTGGGATCTCAAGATTTTAGAAACTGGCCCACAAGAATTTACAGGACTATTAGATCCACAGTCCTGATTTCAGTCCCTAAACCAGGGAGCTCTGGCATCTTTTACTAAATTTCTGATCTTTACATCAAATGGGTTAAGCTTGAGGGGGGGAAAGAATGCTTCTCAAACTGCTTTATGGGAAACGTTTTAAACTTTTCAACTGGTTGGGCATAAGTTGCAAGAAAATTCTTAAAAATGGAAACAAAGGTGATGGAGAATCCTTAAGGGTACTTCTATAATATTTACTTGCATATTCGGCAAGCTGTCACCTGAATGAAGTAAAAATCAGAGGAACAAGAGGAAGTTCATCTGACTGTATAAAGCCAAGAAACAAAACCACACAAACGTCCAAAGCAGGAGAGAAATCCGTGGAGACGCTTCTGACGCTGTTCTGCCGCGGGCCGATGTTTCCTTCAGCTCAGCCTGGTGCTTCATGTTGCGCTCTCACCCGCCGCCTTCCTCCCTCGCTCGTCGTGGCCTCTGCCCCTGCAGCGCGGCTCCTGTGCCGCCCCGACGCCAACAGCTTCCCACACTGCCGCCCACCCATCCACCCACCCACCCACCCGCGATTCGTGCAGGGCCCAGACTCCCGGTACTGTCACAGGGCGCTCCGCTCTCCTATCGCTCTCCTCGGCCCCGCTGGCACCCGCGGGCCGAGGTGGGCAGGCAGACCCTGACACCGGGGCGAGCCGGCAGAGACACAGCGGGCCGACAGCAGGGTCTCACGGACCGGCTCTGGGGGCGAACGGGGCGGGAAGGGCACGGCTGGCCCGGCCCCGGCCCCTCCCCTCGCCCCGGCTCCCCCGGCGGGCGGGCGGTGCCTCGGCCCCGCGGCGCCGCTGGGCGGCGCTTGCGCACTGCGGAGGCCGCCCTGCCTGCCCGCCTCCCCGGCGCGCCCCGGAGCCGCGGCGGAGCCGGGCTGAGCGCAGCGGAGCCTCGCCGGGCTGAGCGGGGCCGCGGCCGCGGGGACCCGGAGCAGAGCCTGCTGCAGACAAGCCTCTGCCTGCCCGGGCGGCCGTGGCTGCCGCCCCGCTTCTCCTGTTGCCCGCACGACTGGGAGGCAGGAGCAGCCCCGAGGGGTCGGTCCCGATGCTGCGCCTTCCCGGCGCTGGCAGCAACTTTGCCGTTCCGGCCGCGCTCGCTGCTCCGTGCCGCCCTGCGAGCGTTCGGAGGGTGCAGTGACCGATCCCAGCAAGAGTTTTGCAAAGCTCTGATACACCCTGAGCTGCGCGCAACAACCTGTGTTCTCCGAGGTGCTGGAGAGAAGGAATTATGTGTTCGCGACCGCCCGGCGAGGGGAGGTGTCTTCCTCAAGGGACCTTTCCTCACCCATAGAGCTGCCGGCTGCCCGCGACGGCGGGAGGACGCAAATGGGCAGAACGAGGCCGGTGTGGCTGCTGGCGAGGAGGCAGCGGTCCCGGGAAAGGGCGGAGCGCCGGGGGGGGGTCCTCCCGGCGCTGCACTTGCCACATTAACTCGGCGCGTCGGAGACGGCGACACAACTTTCTGAGTCTGCCCCGGGTGGCGGCGACAAGAGCCTCTTCGCCGCTCTGCTCGCTGCACCCCCAGCGGACCCCGGCGGCAGCGGGAGCCGCGCTACGGCGGCAGCAGAGTCGCGGTTGCTCCCGCTCTGGCCCCGGCGAGGAGGGCTGTCCCCGGGAGCCGGGCGGGCATGTCTTTCGCTTCCAGCCCCGCTGAGCGGGGCGCACGCCGCCTCTGAAGGGGACCGTGTGAGCCCCGCCGCCTCCCGGCCATGCGGCCCCTCCGCGCTCCCCTCGCCTTGCTCTGCCAGGTGCTGAGCGCCTGGGCTGCCTGCGCCCTCGCCCCGGCTCCCGTCGCGGCCGCCGGGCCGCCAGCGCCCCCGCAGCGCGCCGGCTCGCAGCCAGCCCCGACGCCCCTCGCCCCGGGCCGGCGGGCGGCCGCGGCGCTCCCGGGGCGCGGAGCGCTCCCTCCCGGGGCCGGCGGAGCGGCGGGACCGGGCGGCAGCTGCGCTCCCCACGGGGCGGCGGGGGCCGGGCGGCGGCGGGCGCGGAGCAGCGATCCCGGAGCCGGCGCGGCGGCGGGGAGGGGCGGGGCGGGCGGGCCCCGCTGGCTGCCCCTGAACGGTTCGGCAGGCGGCGAGGGCAGCGCCGGGGGCCGCGGGAACGCCACGGGGCGCCGCGCCCGCCTCCGCAACCCCTTCTACCCGCTGACCGAGGAGTCCTACGGCGCCTACGCCGTCATGTGCCTCTCCATAGTGATCTTCGGCATCGGCATCATGGGCAACATGGCAGTGATGTGCATCGTCTGCCACAACTACTACATGCGGAGCATCTCCAACTCTCTGCTGGCCAACCTGGCCTTCTGGGACTTCCTCATCGTCTTCTTCTGCCTGCCGCTGGTCATCTTCCAGGAGCTCACCAAGAAGTGGCTCCTAGAAGACTTCTCCTGCAAAATCGTCCCGTACATCGAGGTAATGGCTGTGGGTGGGGATGCGCGGCCCCGGGCGTTTTCGCGCAGTCCCCGGGCGGACTGGCCGCGCTCGCCCGCACGAGGGAACGCGAGTCCCGAGCTCTTCTCTCCGCTGCTCCCTCGCCACAAGCCTGACCTCTCGGTCATTGCTGTCGGCCCGGGGACGTCTCAGTGCGGCGTGGTCTGGGTTTCACGGGCGCTCCTGCGGCAGAGCGGGGCCCCGGCACGACCCCGCAGTCATGGGAGGCGGCAGTGGCCGCCGCGGTCCAGCGGCACCGGGATTTCTGTGGCTCAAGCTGAGCGCGTCCAGCGCTTCCTGACACTCGCGAGAGTTCTGCCAAACTTTCCTTGCTCCCAGTGATCCTGTAAGGCATCCTCTCCGAATTAGGAGGAATTTCAACTTTTTTGCTTTGCTGTTTTCCTAAAGTCGAGTGAATCAGGAAAGCGGATGGAGGGAATGAGTGGAGTAGCTTGTAAGAAAGTGATTGTAAAAAGCACCATCAGCTGGATGTATGGGCTCTTAATTTATATTTCAGCGTTCAAATCACACATTTATTTAGCTTTTTCTTTTTCTTCTTTTTTTCTCTTCCCTTTAAAAAAAAAAATACCTCAGCTCCATTTAAACTGCAGCTTCTTGGCAGTTGTTCAAAGGCTCTGTCAGAGAAGCTCCCAGACAGCTGGCCGGAGTCCTGCCGGCAGCGCTCAGGTTGTCTGCTTTATTTACTGGAACAGAACACTAAGGCTTGTTGGTAGGATGGTTGCCTGTAGTTCTGGCTGGCTCTGCTGTATTCCCGAAACCTTATGTTCAACATTATTCTGTAACTGAAAGCTGATAAAATAACTGTTGATCCTCTTGTCCTAAAAATGAGATATTAGAGAAAAAAACAAACAAAAACCTAGATAAAAAGTCAACACCCCATCCTCCAAAAAATGAATAACGCAACCTAGTATTAATACAGAGTATCAGTTTCAGCAGAACATTGTTACAGAGTAACACACAGTTAACTTTCAAGTGGTATTTTTAAGACAGTGTTGAGAAAGATGATCTGTCTAGCCACTAAATTGTCATTGCTTCTTTCGTATGTGATACAGTTTATTACTGGTGATATTGAACAAAGGGTGGAGCTGTGCTACGCTTAGATGAATTCTAGGCTGGTAGTATACCACTGAGTTTGTACACTTAATCGATTTGCATTTAAGAAGACATGATGCAGTAAATATGTGTTTATTGAGAAACTGAAAGGAGCTTCTAAAATTTCTGAATTGGATTAGTGGTGTTTCAAGAGTAACCATTTCAATTACAGTAGATACAGTAGTTTGCGTTTCAAGGACTTTCCTACAGCCACATTTCACGCTTCCTAACATTTTTTGGTGCATCCACATGCAAAATAGAAGTAATTCTTTGTAATGCCCATTCTAATTAAAGATCAGTAATTTAAATGATTTGCATGGTCACACTGTTCTTCAAACTTAGTTGCTTATGCTGTACCTGGCTTTGGGCAGTAGAGAGTTTGTCAAGCTGAAAGCAGTTTAACTGAAATGTAGTTGCTGAAATTCAAAACTGTAATCCTGAAAAATGTTCATCTGCTACTGTACCCCTTTATACTTCAATATAACCTTATTTTTTCACTTAGAAGTTCTGTAGATGTCTAGAGTTAAAGTCTTATTCATGAACTGGCACCAGTCCAGTTGGGATGGACCAGTATCTTAGTCTCTGTCTTAGGCTTAATTATTACTGGTGTCTATAAGTGAAGCATTTTCCTTGTCCCTAAGGTAGTATAATTAACGTAGATCTAAGGTGCAGATATAAAAAGATACAGCCTTGGCGTTCTGCGTTGCTCCCAGAATTGTATATTTTTTATTCAGTGGTCATTAAATATAATATGTATGTAAAGTATATTCATCACCTGAGAAAGTGTGCGTAAAAGGCTGGATTTCCCCCTCTATAAATTGTAAGAATGAGTGGCAGATACTGAATGCTACTAGTGGATCATGACTCTTCATGGTTTACCTTGAGCTTGGCAAGAAGGAAACTATCCTGTAAATCAGAATTTGACCCTGCTGAGGCAGAGAAGGCAGTTAGAGCAAAGGTTCACCACTTTCCAAGTGTTTTCTAACCTTACAGGCATTACACAGTGACACTGACACCACCAGGAGCAATGCAGATGGGGAGCATGTCATGAAATCCACCCATGTGTATGAGCAGCTGCTGTTCCTTGCTCTGGATTGTTCACAGGAGTACACTCATCTGGCAGCTGAACAACAGTGTCTTTTCCCTTGTAACTCACCTGGGCAGGCTCATCCCCTTCTCACACAATGGGAGAAGGATGAAAGGAAAACTGTAGACAGCTATCTTCAGGAGAGGTTTCCAGACCTTCGTGAAATACAAATAGAAGCATATTCCTGCAGATGGACGAATTGTAAGCTGTCTGTGTTTTCTCTAAGTTTGCCTAGTGTTTGGTTCTTTTAAGTGTCTCTTAGTTCCATGATTTGCATCTCTTTTTGTTGCACATCAGTTTGCCTCATCCACTGTTTAGTGAGCTGTATGTCTCACCCAGATTTGTATATCCAGAAATATCTTACTTTCAAGCGTCAAAGACCCTTATTGGCTTGAGCCCTCTGTCATACCAGCTTGTACTTTCAGAACTAGGGAACAGGGGATGTCTGATTATCCAGATCAAGTGATGCAGTGATCACAGCATTTTAACATAATTCAGGCATGCTTTGTTTTATGTCAAAGGTTTCAAGTGATTCCGGTGAGATACCTTGAGTTTTCTTTGTTTAAACCTCTTGAGACCAATTGGTTTTTATTTCTGCTGTTTAATGGGTACTGTGCAGAATTTCAACAAAGCATCTGTTACCAGTGATAACACATATGCACACACAGTCTGGGGAAAATGTTTTATGGTATCTTCATGTACATTTGTATAGGTAAAAGTTGAGTTTCCAGCAGTGGAAGCTCTCCACAATATTAATTTAAAGCGCAGTTTTCCTATACCTAATAAAGATCTGTGACAAGTGCATTAAGTAGTCATTTCAGTCATATATTGTATCACAGTTTGTTCATTCTAACCCGCAGGTTTGAGTGTACTCAAAGGGAACTGAAAAGAGTATTAGAATAACTAATGCAGCTACTCTGCCCATAAGGATGTGTGGAGATGTGCTTTTCCTCTACAGTTTTAATCCTCTGCTGAACTGTTCTTAAAATTTTGCCACTTTTCTGCAGATGGCTCAGAAGTTTAGTTTTTGTGCATGTCTGAAGTGTTTACGTGCACACTGTGCTTATTTTGTCTTTCATGTCATTTTCTCAGCATCACTCAGAATCAGGAGATATGGGGTAAATCACAAGACAAAGACAATGACTTTGGCTGATACCTGCTGATGTGGGACCCTTTTCATTTTGTTTAAGCACACACAGTCTTTTGAGCAATGTAGTTCCCTACTTACAGATTTATTCTAGGCCTTAATAGAAAGAAGTGTATGTAGTGGATGTAGACAAAATCTGTACTGGCACTGTGCTTCTGAATATTTTACAGCTGTTAGTACTGTGAAGTAGAATTGCTATTTTTTTATTTTAATTCTGGAAGGTGGTAATGAAGAGATTAAATAAGTTGTTTAAGGCCCAGAACAGCTTGCTCAATATGACAAATGTCAGCTAGGACTAGAAAGTATCTTTTGGAAGCTTGCTTAATTTGTGTACATTCTGCTCTTGGAGATTACACTGGAAGCTCGATGAGTTTGGGGGGGTCATTGGAAGTAGGCATCCCATTCTATGCCAACAAATTCCATCCAGCTACTTATAGTGGAGTAAAGATTTAGAATTGGGGAATAGTCTAGAGTGAGGGCTTGGAGAGGCTGACTTACTGCCCTGTGCAGTCCAGCACAGACCAAGAAGTTGCTGAGGCCAGTAATGGTACACAGCTCTCTGCTCAGTTCTGGTAAATATGAGCCCCTCTGCCTTTCTCATACACCTCACAAAGAAGAGAAAGACAAAGTTTGTGGTGTCCTCATATGGACCATATCATGCATATGAGATGGGCATGGCTCTGGAGCAGGCTGACAGGGAAAGCCTCTGAAAAAGGATGCTCAGTCTCTGCATGTGCTTTTGGCAATCAATTTGTGGCATCACTCCTGTTTCTGATGGGTAACTTCCAGCTCAGGAAAGCTATCACAATTAGTATTCTTAGTGGAAAGGATAGGGATTGATTTGGCCTGGAATATGAATTACTCTCTTTCCCTGGAGCTGACTCTCCAAGGCAATTTGAGGTGAGGCTTTTTCCTCTTTCTCTGTTTTACTTGACAGAGGTAAGTTAGAAGCACAGAAAAAGTGGCCATTCTCTGCCTGTTCCAAAGCTGTCAGAAGAGATCCCTATTTTAAGTTTTACTTTGGGGAAGCAAATATGTTTTTTATGGGAGTATATAAAAACTGTGTATTTTCTGTCTTTTCTGTGTCTTTTGATGTGCGGCATCTTCTTTGTGTCTCTGCTTTGACTCTAGTCAGAGCTATGCTCCTGAACCTCCAGTGAGTCCTCTGGGTCATAGACAAAGATACTCAGAGATGTTTGCAGTTTCAAAGCTTCTTCATGAGAGTTTTCTAGGGCAATGGCTACATGTGTCTTTTACTGAGCAGAATAACTTCAGCACTTATCACACAATAAATAATTATTTAAAGCAGAAGTGTTAATATATCTCTGCCCTTTAGGTATTAATGGCAGTGTCTGCCATGTTGGTTGTTCTGTTAGTCTTTCTTTCCTCTGCAAACCCTGTCTGCAGGGTCTTCTAAGTTGTCCATAAAAATTTGCCTTTGGCTAAACTTTGCATATGGCATTTCAGCCTGGAAATGAATTTGTGTCAGAGTAGGTCTAAAATTGGGTCAGTAATATTTAAGTTACATATGTGTGGAGAGGAAAAGGCAGCATCTGCTATCCCAGCACCAATGACTGCTCTGAGCATTGGGATGTCATTTCTCCATATAACAGGATTTTTTCCTGCAAAGCAGGAAGAAGCAGATTTTTAGCAGTAGTTCATGTTGTTAATATTAAGAATTAGTCCAGGAGTCCCTTATGTAGCATGATGAGAATTAGATCCTCAGTGGAGATGACACTTGTTTCTGTATTAAAAAAAAAAGGTAAAATAAATTTACCAATATGATAGCATGGTAGAGTGCAAACAGGAAAATGAACAAAAATTAAATCCTTTTGTGTTTTGTGATTTTTCCAATCCCCAGATAAGCATGTAGTGTAATAATGAGTATTTCCAGTGCCCTGATGGTCTGGTTGGCTTTCGCTTCCAGCGGAATTCATGAGAAGCTCATGGAATTGGATTCCAATTCTGAACAGTATTACTCTTAGGATATCATCATGGCTAGGCTTGGCAAACGCAGATTTGGGTCTTAGGATATAGAAAAGGATAAATATCACACAAAGCATGTGTGCTCTGTGTCTCCTTGATGCAAATGTTGATAGTACTACAGAGGAAACTACAGCATTGTACCCATTGTTCAATGTATGTAGAACATCTCTGTGATAGTAGTTTCCAGAATTACCATCTTATCTTTTAGATAGAGTGATGTAGATTTTTATCCAGGATGCATAAGCGAATTGATAATGTCAGAGGGGCACACTGGCACCAGTTCTCCTTAGCTACTGAATTACTTTTGCCACACCACAGTAGTGTTTTAACTGAGTGACCCTTCCCTATTTTAAAACATAAAGCCATTAATGTTTAATAACACTTCTTGGAAGAAATACTGTGAGACTTATTTTTTTTCTTTCATAGTAATGACTGTTTTTCTTGCTTTTGTTTTGTTGGTTTTTTGGGGGTTTTTTTTGATTTTTTTGTTTTGTGTTTTTTGTGAGGGGGTGGGACTTTTTTATTTGAAGAACAGAAACCAGAAATTTAGATAAATGTTAAATAGTTATTTGCAGTAAAATGATCTTATTTTGCAATAGTCCAGTCTTGTTATTGGACTCTCTACTGTAAGTGTAGAGTTGCACAAAAAAAAAATGTATTGTGATTTGTTTATTTATCTTAGGCAAAACTGACAAGTTTGGAGGAGCCCCCATGGCATGTTGCATTAACATGCTCTAAAGCTATGAAGTTTGATGTGCCTATAGAACAGCCATAATAAAATGATAGACTATAATGGCTTCAGGGAGAAATTAGTCGTTTATATGATATAATAGGAATGGATATAAAGAGTCTACAGGGTGTTACTGAGAGCTCAGAGATGGCCTGGCTAGTAGTTATCAACCTTTTCTGTGGTTCAGCTTTCCCATTACAACAGGAAAATGTTTCAAATACCCATCTTGCCTTGTAACAAAGGAAGGAAGAGTGCCTTGTAGTTTAAGAAACTCTGTGTTATCCATATCAAGTATATTCCATCTTAGAAAATCCAGTTTCAGCTGGTAGAAGCAGCCACTTCTTGTAACACTTCTAATTTATCTTGTTCCGTATAAATTTAGTCTGCATTGTTTCCCCTCACTTCTCCATCAGGTGTGCTTGAGAAGATGATGCCTGAGATGATTAATGGTCCCTCTCATTTCCAGCCTTGAGTTGCTCATGGCCAGTTGATTTGTATTTTGTTACATTCACTGTCCTTTGGCTTAAGTAACTTTTGTATCTCAAGATAGATTTATCTGTAGATAGCAGCAATACCACTTCTTGGTTTTTGTCTCACTGGATGGAATGACCCAACCTCTGTTTTATATTCACTTACAGAATTTGGTCTTTGTTGACCTTTTCACCCAAGTCACCTTTTCTGATTTCCTTTCTGGTTTTCATCACCTTTATCTGATCAAGCAGAAATTAGTGAGAGAATTGAGTCTCATTTCCACAGCCCTTGCTCACTGTACTACATCTTCACTGGTCAGCCAGAGACACTGCTCCTAGAGGCCAGGGCCAAGAGCCATGGGACCACAGTGGGGAGAAGTAGGACAAGCCAGGAAAGGCCTGAAAACATTTCAATAATTGTTAAAGTTTGTAAAAGGGGAATGAATATGTTGGAGGGATGGGCAGGAGAAATGGTACAATAACCTGAGCATTTCATGAGTATTTACTGGTGGTTTTCTCTGGGCTCAGTTGCCCAAATCAGTTTGGACACAGTTGACTAACAGTGTGGTGAGCTAATGACCAAAGGTTTATGCAGTGTCTGGAATGAGCATCACAGTGCCCACTAACATCCTTGTCAATGCAAGAGACTCTGCTTGTAACGATAATGTCATCCTGTGTATGTGTATGCTGTAGCTGGTAACCCCTTCTACAGTGATTCTCTGCCCAAATAGTGTGGGTATTTCCTCAAGGCAGGGGTTCCTTTACCACCTTCTCAAAGCAGATTGGTGGTCCTTCATTTGGAAACTTGGGGACTTCTCTGATTTCATGTAAAAAGGGAAAGTTGTAAACTGATGTCATCCTGAATGTCTAAAGACTTACAGGAGAATCTTCATAGGGACCATATGGTAATAAATCAGACAACTAAGTGATGATCAAAACCTACTGAGCCTGAGTTGCCCTTGCCTTGCCTCATTTCCTGCCATGTTGTTGGAATTAAGACTGTAACAGCACATCGGATACTCAGCTGTTACAAGAAGAGCACCATGCAGCTTTGTACCACTTTACGACTTGTTAATTTGTGCTTTACCTACTCCCTGTCAAGTGAATTATCTTCATTCTGTGGTTATTTCAAGGCCATGTATCATATTAAAAAGGAAACTTCTTTGACTTCTTCCACACTTTCAGCTTAACTCTAATTATTAGTATGACTGGTATGAAGAAATAACCCTAAACTGAAATTGTGTGAACATGCAGAATGCATGTTCAGTTCTCACCCACATAGGTTTTGAGCAGCACCCATTGATTTTGCTGGCTATTACTTATAGTCTGCATTGTGGGTAAGTAATCTAACCCTTAAATTGCTGTACTGCATTTAAACAAGTCAGCTGGAGTGAATCTGTGTTCGTCTGCTTGTGTGATTGTATGGTTTTTGCAAGCTTTTCCATTGCTTCACTAACTCCACTGATCTATAGAAAATAGGAAACCATTGCCTGTTCCAGAGAAACACTGGCTTTGTTTAGCTCGTTTCGTCAGTAAATCTGTAGGAGAGTTTTCAAAGCCATCTTCCAGTATTCTTAGTTGTTTCCTCTTGCTCTATTTCACTGTCTTAAACCTCCAAGTTGCTGGTCAATTAATGTGACAGGAGCCCCGTAGGTTATGTTTGTTCACGGTAGGCATGTCTTCTTTCATTAGTCCAACCCTAACAGCTGTAGAGTTTTAATGTCTTAGCTGCTGTGTAACAGCCTGCAATGAAATGCTGAAGCAGTAGAAGTGTGTGTGTTGGGGGCAGAGGAGAGGCTTATGTAAGAGCTGAGAGGGAAACTGTTAATTTACAAAAACTCAGGCTTTCTTCTGTTCTGCTGATTTTTATTTCCATCCATATTTATTTCTGAATTTCAGTTATTTTCCTGTCTCCTGTAATTGTAGCAAGCTGTCCTGACACTTTTGTTATTCATCTTGCATATTCAGGCTAAAGGTTTTGCTGTCACTAAGAAATTTGAATACTGCTCACACATTTGAATGTTTTGGAAATAAAGTCACTAATCTTGAATTTACAAATGTCACTCTCAGCTGTGATGCAGAAAAATCATATTTCATTAGCTAGGTTTATCACTGTTCATTAAGATTTCCCTGTAACTGTAATTTTTCTTTAATTGCTATTTTTTGCTGTATTTACCAAGCTTTCTTTGAATCTTGTCAGACAGTTTAACTTCCTAAATCAATATGTTTGCCTGTTAAAAATGTTTACAGTACTGCCTTGTCATCATTAAATATTCCTGCAAGTTAATTAGTAAGAGATTGCATCTTACTTGTTCAGTCTTTTAGGAAGCTGCTTCAAAGAATTCTCCAACCAAGCCAATGTCTGACAGTTCTAATCCCAAGTGCCTAATATTTTCCAGTGATATTCAATTTTAGCAATCTGATATGACCATTAAATATGGAAGGCCAAAATTAATGATACATTTATATAAATGTGCATAATTGTGCTATCTATCTTTGCAGAACGTTTTACAAGAGATGCATAAACAGTAATATTTCAATATCGTGGTGGAAATCAGAAAGTGGTTTTTTATGTCTACCTGTATGAAATTGAAATCTATCATTACACATCAAATTTTGATAAACAAAATTATAGTGAACTGCCCAGTATTACCTTAGATTTCCCAGTTAATTGCACAGACACATGGTTTATTCATGATAAAAGTAAACATTCTTTACATTTATTAGGAATGTTAGTTAACAGTTTCTTTTCTTCTGCATCAACACATTTGCAACATAACACAAGCATGCAAACCCAAGAAAATAAGTGAATTAAAATGCAACAGGGCACTTAATCTTTCTCCAATTGAAGTTAATGGACATTCTGCTTTGAATTTGAACTGAAGTTGAATTTATTGTTAATAGAATTAGGCCAAAATGTATATAGTCATTTTGCAAATTTCGTTTTTAGAAAATTGAATTATAAACAGGAAAAAATTATATGAAATGATGACATGACAGTACAATATATCTACTCATACATAGAATGGTGGTTATTAAAGCTAGAGAACATAAGCATTGCTCTGTACTTTTTTCTCACAGTATATAATTGAGAGCTCTGTCCAATCCATCTTTAAATCATTTAAAGAATGAAACTTTGTCCATTTCTCCTGGCCTGCAGTACACTCTCCCACAGCATGTTTCCTACTAAATGGAGCCTGGATTTTCCTGTAATTTTTTTTCTAAATAAAATGTTGAATATAGATTATTAGAGCTCAACTATTATAGTGAAGGTTCCAAAGTTAGACTTGGGAAGTCTGAGGATTTCAGGTATGATTTCTTTGAACTGACAATATGGGGTGGCTTTATGTGCCTACATCCCATCAAAATTTTATTTAAAAGTCTAAGTCCACAAAATTAGTTGTTGGACCCTACTCAATTTGATAGGTGCCTAATCCAATCCCCGGGGTTTCTAAGTTTTGTAGATGTGAAAGGTTTCAGTGTTATGATCCCCTGCATGGTTGATAACTTGTGTTGGTAAGTTCATCCTTCTGACAAAGGAAGACGCTCCTATCTCCCCTTTTGATTTAAAATTCCAACCCCTGTGGTAGAACCAATCTTTATGAAAAACATCCCTTAGAAAAAAGTGGGGAAGGAAAGGGTTTAGTTTTAAGTTTTGCTCAGTTCTTCTATTTTATTTTCCACTCAGAGTTGCACAGGTACTTGCTTGGGTCTCCAGGAGAGGATGACGCCAAGCTGGAATAAGTATTTTTAGGCAGAAAAGTAGAAGGATGTACTCTTTGGGAATGCATGCTGGGTGATAGCTGAGTGAACACTGGAAGCTAAGTTCTGTTTGTGATGTTTCTTTTGGTGGTGCTCAGCACCATGGTGCTTAACTGTCTCCTACACTGATACCCCTAAACTATGTTTGCCTTTACCTTAGCTGGTCAAGTGGCTAGACTTGACTGGTGTTCCAGAGTACAAATTGAGCTATCTCTATGGAAGAGTATAAACCTCTTCCAGAAAACAGCTCAATGGTAAGAGCCTTCATCCAATGTACAACATATTAATTCCCTCTTCAGCCTGAATGAGTTCAGGCCTTCATCTTCTGTCTCTAAGAAGACTGCCATCAACAGGGAAATGGAACTTTTGAAGGATATGATGTTTTCCCACTCTCCATTGATTAATGGACTGTACCCTTGTAGCTGTCTTTTCTCATTTCCCCCTTTTCCTCCTTTTTCCTTCCTTTTTTTTTTTCCCAGATAGCACCTGTATTAACTTGTGTTTCCTTTCCTCCTTCTCAGGTGGCCTCTCTTGGAGTCACCACATTCACACTGTGTGCCCTCTGCATTGACCGGTTTCGTGCTGCCACCAACGTGCAGATGTATTATGAGATGATCGAAAACTGCACCTCGACGACGGCCAAGCTGGCTGTCATCTGGGTAGGTGCCCTGCTGCTGGCACTGCCAGAGGTGGTGCTGCGCCAGCTGGCCAAGGAGGACCCTGAGTACAGTGGCAGCCCCCCGGGTGAGCGCTGCGTGGTGAAGATATCCACCGCACTGCCCGACACCATCTACGTGTTAGCTCTCACCTACGATGGGGCACGACTCTGGTGGTACTTCGGCTGCTATTTTTGTTTGCCTACCCTGTTCACTATTACCTGCTCCCTGGTGACAGCAAGGAAAATCAGGAGGGCTGAAAAGGCTTGCACAAGGGGGAACAAGCGACAAATTCAGCTGGAAAGTCAGATGAACTGCACAGTGGTGGCTCTGACCATTTTGTATGGGTTTTGCATCATTCCCGAAAACATTTGCAACATTGTGACTGCCTACATGTCCACAGGGGTCTCTCGACAAACTATGGACCTCCTCCATCTCATTAGCCAGTTCCTTTTGTTCTTTAAGTCCTGTGTTACCCCAGTTCTCCTCTTCTGCCTCTGTAAACCTTTCAGCCGGGCCTTTATGGAGTGTTGCTGTTGCTGCTGTGATGAATGCATCCAGAAGTCTTCCACAGTGACAAGTGATGACAATGACAATGAGTACACCACGGAACTGGAGCTCTCTCCTTTCAGTACCATCCGTCGCGAAATGTCCACTTTTGCCTCCGTGGGGACTCACTGTTAATTTACATTAGGACTTTTTTATTTCCTGTATCTTTTTCCTTTTTCTTTTTTTTTTACTTTATATTTTTCTTCTTGAAACAAAAGGCAGGAAAAAAATTACTGTTGAACACTACTCTCAAAACCAATCTGTGTATTAACAGTCATGCTTTGGAAAATAATTTGTTTGGTTATTAAAAGGAAAGAGAGAGACAAGGAGAGTCAGCACTCAGTTTTAAGTCATGATATTTTGTATGGTGCTAAGATTTCATTGCTTGGGGAGGAAGGTCCATATCGATCCACTTTTATTTAATTCCATAGTATTTTTTTTGATAATCACTGCAAAATGATTTGTAGACATTGTGGGCTTTGCAAGATGGTTCACGTTAAAGTTGTGGTGGAAAGTATTTGAAGGTAGTTTTAATCCAATTACTGTACACTATTGTGAGAGGATTTGGACTTCAGAAAATTTATAAGTAGCATAAAAATAAATGAGGCTTTATTCTTTAACTTCCTTGTCAATCTGCATTTAACAAAGACATCTATGAGTACTATTAAATCCTTTAATAAGTAAAAAAATCTTTGCATAAAATAATATAGATGGCCATATTTAATTAACATTTGGGTACTTACCCTTGGAGGATATAATTACAGTGTTCAAGAAAGATGGTTATAATGGTATTAGATTTATATGAGTGGGTTTTTTTAATGTTATATTATGAAGGTCCAGTATGCCTCATTGAAAATTTTTTTAACCTGCAAGTATACAAAATCTGACTTATTTTATACTTCTTTCAAAGAAACATTCATTTTATCATTGCATTTTGTCTTGTGTGGTTTCAAAATCAAGTTTATTTCCAGTTTGCTATTGGTTTTACATTGGAATTTTGTCCTCAGTCTCTGTATATATAGCTCCTACTAGCTTCAGTGAGTCTCATTGCAGAGAAAGGCATTTTTTGCCAGAGGTTTGCTGACAATAAATGTGAGGGACTGAAACATGTGGAGAGTGAATTCCTTCTTTTTTAAAAGGTGTAAACACACTTGGATGCTTGAGGCTTGACCCAGAGCCCATGGCAGTCAATGGAAAGGTTTCCATCAGTTTCAGAGGGCTTTGAATCAGACTGGCATCTCCTATTTATTCTGGGGTGTGTAGCATGAATATTAATCACAGGGACTCTCTATACTGATTATAAATCATGCTGCCCTCACAGAGACGGCTATTCATGAGCTGCTCACAGCTCTGGAGCTGTTTTTGAGAGCCACAGTGTGTTTTGCTGATGGCTTCTTGCTGTTCACAGAGTCGTTAAAATGAGGGTATGTCAACAATGCCAGCAACAGTGTGATATAATAAAATTTAAAGTTGTTATAAGCAAGCCAGGTTAGAGACTGAAAAGTGCCTATCCTAACCAGCAGAGCTTATTTGCCCCACTTCTTGGCTGAAGTAGACAGGCTATTCTTGGCAGGCAAGCTGGCTCATACTTACACTGGGCAGCAGGCTGAAGTGAACTTACTGAACACTAAGGAACTGAATTTGTTATAGTTAGCTTATATTTTAATACTAATTAAATAAATAGTGCAATTGCAATAGTATGAGCAGAAGTAAAATCACATGCATTCGTACTTTGAAATTAACAGTAAATGTAACTGATGTAATCTTACCTCCTGATACCTGCCTCTAACTATGTTAAAGAACTTACTGTAACTTCTGGAAAGGAGTCTAATTTTTGTTTGTAGACTGTGGACTTATTATGTTTAATCTTTGTATCTGCTTGGGCAAGCAGTATTTCTTCTTTTTCTTTACCATTTTAACTTATGGTCATTTCACCTGAAAAAAAAAACCAGTTTAAATTAATTAGTATGAATATGAATACAAACATACATTCACTTGAGTTCTTTTTCTGACTTTTGAATCAGACATTGGGCCCTAGCAAAGCAATCTGCTTTAAGTACAGGCATTTTTTTTCTGTTTAGGACTTGCTAAATTACCTAAATTTCTAAAATTCTGTTGTAACATAGTCTCTCACGATGACAAGGGAACTGTCTCTTCCTTATAAAACCCTTCACTGACTTTGCTTGATTACATTCAATAAACTATGAAAGGGATTAAAGAGAAAAGATGAAAACGAAATCCTCCTCACTGTGGTGCTTGTGTCTCCTCAAATACATATTCCTGTGTCTGCATTTTGATTTGTACTATTCTTTTTTACATGCCAATTTTTATAAAGAATGGAAATAAAACCTCTATTTTTGTTCCTTGCTGAGAGAATTGTTTCTCTCAGCTACCTTTTCTGTTATAGCATGAGCAGGGACTCGAGGATCTGGGAAAAGAAGAGCAGAATAGGAGGAAGCACTTTTAAAGAAACAAACAAAACAAATAGAAAATTTACTTGGGAATATTAAATCATCACGTTTTGCTATTTTAGATGCAAGACTGCACCAGGACAGGGAAAGTCCCCATTGCTTTGGATATAAGATGCTTCCAGCTTTCCAGTCTGCAGTGGGTACGTGTCAGCTCTGCTAAGGACTGTTTCCAGCTCCCAGGTTATATGTTGTGTGTCCCAGAGAGCTGCAGTTTGTGTCTCCATTTAAACATTTCCACAGTATGTTTATGGTAATCCTACTGGGAAAAAACAAAACAAAACAAAACAAAAAACCCAACAACAAAAAAAATTACCCCCCAAAACCAAACAAACAAACAAACAAAAAAGGCACCCACCGCCCCCCCGAAAAGATTTAATGAGGCCATTGGAGAAGGTAGAATTTGAAAATCAATAATGCTATGTTTGGAAATACATCTACCTGCTTGTGTGACAGAGCATTGTCCAGCCTTGTATTCAATGGTGTTTCTTTGTCTGTTACCTTGCCTTTTCTGCTGCTAAAAGAGCATTTTTTCACAGCTGTTTCTCTGCCTTGCCTTGGATGTCCATAGCAATTTGACATGCAAGACACCCTTTTATTCTAATTTGCTCTCTAAATTGGTTCAACTAATACCACATTAGCAGATTTGTATTGTCACAGCCGTTCAAGTGTCATGCTAAATGATTCTTTATGTTAGAGATGGAGTGCTGCATTGCTTTTCTTCCAGCTTTTGGGATTGATGCTCTGAACTCTTGAAATTTTCTTAGTGTTTGCTTTTCTTACTGTATTTAATATTATTAGAAGCCATTTCTTTCTGTTTTGAATCCAGTTCTGTAAGACATTTGTCTGTTAACAAGAGGACACTTGATTACTGGAGTTTTGGAAATGCTTATTGCAAAGATTTAATTTTTTAACTTAAACCAGAGAAACTTGCAGAGCATAGTGATCAACATAGGAGAGTGATGGAATGGAAAATCAGATTGTGAGGCAGGAAAACCTTATCCTCTCAGTTATGTAAACCTTTAATACATTAAAACTTGTCATCTCTGCCCTGGTCCCATTAAGAAATTAAAAACCATAAAACTATAGTATAAGTTCCAGTATCTCCAATGAAATCGCATTTTGTGACCTGTATCAAAAATACAATATTTGTGTAGGCCAAAGTACAAGTGGTAAATTATTGAGTAATATTGCTGAATTAGAAGAAATCTCTTATTTTACCCCTTACAAGATAAATTCCTACATTCAAACTTAACTCCTGCCTTTAAATGACCACAGTGACTTGCTCAGCTCCTGTTCTGATGGACTCTGATACAAGCTTTCACAGAGCTCCAGCAACTCTGGGAATGGCTCCTAAAGACACTGCAGAGGTTTCCAAACATGTTGTCCTACGTCTCTTTATAGAAGGTTCTGTGATGTTAGGCTACATGGTGAGACTCCCTTATTATGTTTGTGCCACGCAGAAGCAAACTAGATTCTAAGAAATGTGAATTGCTGTTGAAACTGAGTAGCTTCTCCAAATTCATTGAACATTCATATTCAAAGCCTCTCTAGTATCTGTGAGCCATTGTATTGGGAACAGTGCAAATACATGCAGCTTTGCCCTGTGGGTGCCTAACTGTTGTAGATGTGCTCAGATACATCGCTGAGCTGCTTCTGGTCTTTTTTTGCCAGGTGACATTAACAGAACTCCAAACCCACTTGAATCATCCCCTTGTCATTGGGCTGGAATTAAGACTGAAGCCAAAACCTGCCCAAAATTAGTCTGTCTCCTTAGCTGGGCCCTGTCTTTTTTGTGCATGGAGAGCACCTCTAAGGTGGTTGCTGACTTTCAGTAGATACAGGCTTAGCAGAGTGTATATAGGTTTATGCACATTATGATGAACCAAAAATTTAGATTCAATTATTTCTAGGATGGAAAAGCTAGATTTAAAGTCCTGCTCTGCTTAATTTATAGGTGAGACTTGAAATCTAGTGGCTCAACATCCCATCAGAAAGGCATAAGGCATAACTGCTGTAATAACTGCTGACAATATTCTGGAGGGGAGAACCTGTATGAAGCAAACTGCCTGCAGGAAACTGGCTCACCTCAGTTCCATAAGAACCTAGACCTAATGATTTGCCCAGATTACAAAGGCAAACTGGAACCTTGAAGTAGATCTTCCATGTCTCTTCTGTGTTCCTTTTCTTCTTTCCAACTTTTTTTTTTCCGTGAAATGCTCAGCCAAAGTCAATGTGAGCAGATGATGTGAATCATTAAAACTTAACGGTATCCTACATGCACTGTCTTATGCTTCAGGAACTGTATTTTTTCACTACTATTGTGTATTTGATTGAGTCATTTAACACCTATCCTTGGCAGATGTCAAATTTTCAAATGCTGGATATGTTTTGTAGTGAATAAGAAACAATGAAAAAGACACAGACTGAGACACTCCAGGACACCCAGCCATCTCTGCTGTAGAAACACTGACTCCTGTTGAGAGCTGAAGGTTCACCAAAGAATCAGGAGGAGAGCTGTGTTTAATCATGTACTGCATTTAACCCCTGAAATCCAGGCTGCTTGCTTTCCGTATTTGGCAGGTTCAGTTTCTGTTTTTCAGGCAATAAAATTTGGGACAAAGACTCCCTGCCATTTTCGACATGACAACACAGAGAGCCAGTGCTTTGTCTCCTACTGATATCACATTCCCTATGTAGTGTCACCTGGAGTACCAGGATCCATATGTCTGGATGTCTCAGCCTCTTTCAAGAAAGAAATCAAACATTTCTGTCCTTGTGCATTGTAGCTTTAGTTGTGCATCACAGCTTCTTATTACTGAAAAGTAGAAGATATTATCCTTACTAAAATGTGTGTGGGGTTTTTCTTCAAGCAGAAATCAGGCCTGTCAGAGTTACAGAATACTCAGTTTAGAGCATTTAATGTAAGTGTTAGTGGCAGCATTATTATTCAAGGTAGTAGGTCATTTTTAGGTAAATAGAAGGCTTTTATTTTTCTTCTTTTTAAAAAAAATATATTTTATCCATTATTTCTGTGTGATTACAAAGTAATTATTTTTTTCTCAAACTAAATGCAAAAATCGCACAAAAACTTATTCCTTTTTCAAACCATCATTAGCTTACATCAGACATCGTCCTTTGTGTCCACAGTGAATTTAGCCCATTGTTCTTTGAGAAAAGAAATCAAAATACTCAATTAGAAACATGGTCATGACTAACTTGATCTTGAAGAGATTAGATTTGAATAAACTTTTAAGCCTGTGATGGTAATGTAAAGTTTTTTTTAATAATTAGGGTCATGCCAGCCTAAGCTTTTTAAAGAGATTGGAGATACATACAGTTCAACAATAGCTTGTGGTTGAATTTTGTAATTGTCACTAGGGACTCCAGAACACATATAGTCTGGAATAAAATGATCTAATAGCAGCTGGATATGCATGTGATAGTCCCTACTGAAGACAATACAAGTATTTAAGTGAACAAATAAATTTCAGTCTGTTAGCTATTATACCAGAAAACTAATTTTTCCCTAGAATGTGCTTCCAATTTGATTTAATATATTTATGTGTGTGAGCTAGAGGAATCTTTTTAGTGGTTTTAGTGTTGTACAGAGAACACAAAAGCTTAAGAAAGAAGGTATCCTATCTGTATTTGTAGCCAGCAGTTATACTTCACATTTTTTCTTTTAAATTCTTTCCTTCGTCTCTTTTGAAGCAATTTCTGCTGACTGTTCTTATCAGTCCTTTCTGTGTCTTATTCCATTTGCTAACTCTCCCCTGAGCAAAGGAAAATCCTCTTTTGTTTTTCTGATGATCAATTCTTTTAAATTGAGCTTGTAAGTAAGTCTCATTCATTTTTCACAATCTATCTACTGGAAAACTTGAAGGTGAACAGTCCTTCTCCCTGTGGGAAGTATTTGCAAATAAGGAAGCTGCAGTCTATCTTTTTCTAAGCTAGCAGAACTAAAAATGCCTCATCAATCTGTGCAGGACCTGTAGCCAGAGTATCAACACTACAGCATGAATTTCTGACTTAAAGTGGGCTTACCTACATGCAAATCATGAGACAACAGACAACAACAGTGTCTCCTTGCCAAAATGTGGGAGGTTTCTACATGAAACTTGCTCCGGTATTTTTATTTCATATGGTGATACTCTACTGAGTCTCTTTTTATCTATAAAAAATCCTCTTGTAAATTGTTAGATGCCTTTGTTACCTCTGAGTAAACCATTTCTAATTTAGGCCTTCATTTAACAGATATCACTCATGAGCTTAAATTAAGTCTTGTATGATTAAGCTGGGGGTTAATGTTAGTTGTAGACCTACCTTTGATATAAGATATGCTTATGTGTGGACAGCACTGTTGGAAGCTGCATCTGGAAGGTGAAAGGACAGGGATCCCCCATAGGCAGTGCAGTACATCTGCCTCCTGCCTCCTGGTGGTCGATCACAATTTGACGGCAAGTCTGCCGAAAGCTGGAATTAGTTTTGAGAGGTCTGCATAGCACTGCTTTTGAGAAGTTTTAAGGGCTAACCAATTCCTTAAGCTAATAATTGCCCCTCAAGACATTCTTGTTGCATAGGGAGGAAGACTTACCTTTGGCTTTTGACAATAGAAGAGCAAGAAAGGAGGTAAGAGAATTCTGCTCAGATAAGCTTGCCTTCTGTCTTTTGGGATAGAATTCTGTAATTGTAACTGTTTCTTAGCTTCTCAAGGTTAAAGCAGATTGAACACTGAATCCTCAACTCTAATGTAGACCCCCATGCTGCTTCTGAGGATGGAGCCAGTGACCCTGGTAAAATCAAAACCCCAGAGAAAATACCTGACTTTTTTTCCCCCAAAACTTGTAGGCCTGTTTGAGTGGTAAATCCATTCAGAAAAGCAGATCATGGAGAGCATGGGAGTCAGCCTGCTTTTCCTGATGTTGCCCCTTGGTGTTGAAAGGGTTAACAGTGTTAGTCTTTAGTCTAGCAGAGCCTAGTTTCAGATGAATAGGGGCAGTTTGTGCCTTCTCAGTGCCTGTTTCTGTCTGTCCTCATCCTAAACAAGGCAGCACTCTGTGTTATCCTGAAGGTTCCACTGCCTGCAGGACTTGACTTTTTAAGCATTTTTTTTGTAAATAAAAAGAAAAAAATAAAGTAATTGTTAATTCTTTGAGGTTTGAAGACTTTTCTTTGGATAACTTTTTACTCCTAGAGTACCACTGCAGCATAAATCAGAATTTGCAAGTATGTCTATGCCTAGCAACTACACTCAGAAGCAACTATAGAGACCTGAGCACTACAAATCATATAAAATAATGCAAAATTGTGGATTTACATTGAATCTGACAGAAAGTAGTCCGACAAGTGGAAAATACACCAAATATTTACCTTTTTCTACTTTGAATCCACCACTCTGCAGTTATAGAATAATATTTCTTTACTGTCAATAACAATATTACTGCTTAAGAATTCTTAAAATTTCTTATTCCTCCTTTTTGTTTATTTTATTTTCATTTATTATCTTCTTACATTCTATTCTCCATCTTTGTTTTTCTTTTTAGCTGGAGAATTTTAATTTTTTGTGCTGTCCTCTGTATACCTCATGGTGACCACTGTTTAATCCGAACTTGAATTCAGGGAGTAAAATGAGTTAAAGAAGACAAAAAACACTTCTAGCTCACTACATTACCATGTACCTGTGTGTTTTGGGTCTTAAATGAAAATAACTGAATATGAAAGCTCAAATTTAAATCAGCCTCCCAGTAAACCAAAAGCTATCAGAACCTGGAGGTTGGTAAAACAAGCATTACTTGTGGGCTTCTCTGCAGCTGTTCAGCAGCCAGCTGCAGAAGTCTGCCTTGGGATGGACCTGTCAAGTCACAGATGGGCGTCCCTTGAAACTAATCTTGAATACAGTGAAAATTAAAATATGAGGTATTTTAAATGAAATATACTGTCCTCAGCAAAGTAGCATTTGAAACACCACGGTCTATTCCATCAGAGCAGACGTTATCTGCTCTACCTCCAAGCCACTGTCAGGCTGTCAAGCTTTTGGCCCTGCTGGGGCAGAAAATGTATTCTTTTGATTCTGGCATAAAAACCAAATATTAGTGTCAACCTAAAAGTATTAAAAAATGAGATTCCTTATGGGCAAAAGTAATTTCATCTTGACACATTCCTAACAATCACTGGCTCTGGAAGGACATTGTGTGGTCAGATTTATGTTTGCCTCTAGAGAAAGCTTCTTTACTCAAATTAAGAAAAATGAATCAAGATTTGAACTTATATCCATAATATATATGCTAACTAATTTAATATGTTATATAGGAAACAGGCATGCTTCTTACTTTACATTAGAGATAAATAGTCATTATTATTAGAGGTAAAATATTTTATTTTTCATAAAAATGTAAGAAGAGTAAGGCAATAAACTAGTCTAACTCTTGCTTAACAAGCCCTTACAATTTCATCTGGTTATGCCAGTGCAGAAATCCTGGTTCAGTTTTGTATACCAGAAGCAGATCTAATTGTTCAGTCAAGATGGAGACTCCTGAAATTCCATTTGCTTCTAGTGCTAATTGTGCTCATTAAGAAAACAGCAACCCTATGACTTCTACAGAGTTTTCATAGTTTTGATAGTTCATGTTCAAATACATCTAGTCATTTAAATGGAATTGGCTCTGGAATAGCTGAACACAAGATTAGATCTTCTTCACACTCAATTTCTGAAGCTGAACAGTTTCTAACCTCAGGATCCGTAAGCTCGTCACTGGATATTTACATATGGGGTTTGGTGACAATACAAGATAATTACCAGTAGTTTCTTTCTCAGCTGAAGCTGTTTTAGTGTTTCCTCCTCCTCCCACATAGTCAATCCTCGTGAAAAATATCTTGTGCGCATTGCTCCATTTAGTATGTGCTTCGTATGTGCTCTCAGGACAGCACATCCTCATTTAGGCAAAGTACTCCTTCTGACTTTATCAACTGACGATAGTCCTGATTTTTTTCTTCATCCGTTTTCTGTGTATAGCTTTTTTTTCTACTTCCAGTGTTTATTTTTACAGTGAAGTTCATCAGTAAGTTTCCTTCAGTCTGTTATAGGAAATTGCTGAAAGACACATTGTTAAGTAGCAAAAAAGCTCTAGCTGTCAATAAGCAATTTAGTATAAATTCATCAGGGGCATTTAGTCATTTTGGAACATTACATAATCTATAGTCTGCTCTCTTAAAGATAAAGTTTGCTACATTTCAGCTATCATTTGTGCTAATACTAGAGCTTAGAAGCAGAGGCTAATCTCAATTGCATGGGTGTATGCTGTAGGGGGTATTGCTCCAAGAATGTTCTGATATAAAAGTACACTGTAGGGGTATTATTCCACGATTCTTCTAATGTAGGAGAACCTTCATGTACTGAGGGATCAGCAGCAAAAGCCGTTGCAGAATGACAAAACCTCTGCTGCATTACCGTGACAGTACTGTGTGTTGCACTGCACAGCCTTTCCAGGCAGCACAAGGTTATGGCTCCTGGTGATGGCAATGCTTCTTGCAGATACAGCACAGCACTTCTGTCAAGACCAGAAAATACTGTATTTCTGTGGTGTCAACATGATAAACCACAGCAAGGGCAAAAAACTAGATTGTGCCCTTCGGTCTGCATGACTGTTACGGTTTTCTGGTTAGGGGAAATTCCAGCCCCCAAAGATTGGAGGTTTATTTTGGGGAAGGAGAACATTCCTGACTGAACAAGATGAGTAATTCTGCAGTTGCTATACTTCAGAAATGCTGTGGCCTTAGTGGAAATAGGCACTCAATCCTTTTTTTCTTTGATTCCAGTAATTTCCTTGGTCTATGCTGAATCAGACAGGAGATGTCTACAGAGAAGCAGGTGCCTTGTCACAGTCACCAAGAGCAGCCATAGTAAAAGTGAATACTTTTTTCATCAAGGAGATCCCAGGTCTCAGAGGAGAGAAGTGTGGTGAAGGTCGCCAGGAGGGAGATAGGTGCAGAGGTTTTCAGTCGACCTTTATTTGCATTATAAAACCATCATCTTCACTAGCACGAAGGAATGGCAGGGCTGACAGCCTGCTCGGCCCCACAGCGATGAGCGCGGCACAGGGTGGGGATCGCGAGCACTGGCCGCGCTGCCGAGGGATGGTTCACACATTGCCCCCATCTCTGAAACACTTGGCTCTAGACAGTGCTGTTGTCTCGCACTTTTAAGAGTGCTAAAAGGTTTTCTCTCCTCTCTGTGGGGGGTGAGCAAATGCAATTTGAGCAAGTATGTTTCTGCTGAAGTACCAATATTTTTTTATTGCCATTTGTTATTCTCCTTATAAAGAACCATCTTTCTGTTAAACTAATCTAAGTGATCACTTGAAGGCTGCAAATCTGTATGTCATTTTTTAAGCTACTGTATCACAGCGGCCTTAGAAAAATTCTACAGATGTCTTGCCACAATCCATTTCTTCCTCATGAGGAGCTACCAGGCTAGTTGGTTGGATTCATTTGCCACAGCTGTTTATTTCTTTGACCTTAAAGCTACAAAGGTATGGTGCCAGTGTAATGAAAGGGAGGCTGCCTTTTAAATTACTAATTATAAGAATTATTTTCTAAAGTAAAAAGGGACAAGAGACAGTGTTCTTATGGCCAAATGGACCTACTTGTGTGAGTATTTTGTCTTCACCTTTTAATAATTTTCTTTTTACTTTCCTTTTTCTGTTAAACTCTAGACATAGATAAATGAGCAACACAATACTAATGTGCTTATTAGTCTGGAATAATTCAAGACAGACTAATATCTCCCTGACATAAAATTGTCAGCTCAGTTCTGTCATGGTATCAGTCATTGCACGCTATTAAATTTCTGAAGCAGAGCTACTAGGTAGGTACCTCATTTTATTTATTTCTGCAGTTCAAACATATCCCATTTCCATTTTACCATTTTTCCTGTGTGGTTGTGCTTATTTATTTGAAGTTATTTATGGGTGATACTGTCCTCAGCTAACAGCTCAGCATGTAAGAGATTATGAATACTAAATTATAATTTGTCTAAAAACCAAAGACAACAAATCTAGGTCAAAGATATTGCCTCGGGCAAAGTCCGCACAGGTTTTTTGCATCACTGAATATTACAGCTCCTGTCTTTCTGTTTAAAAATACTTGTACCCAATCAGGCAGGTGCCTTTTTATGCAACGGACATACCATTTAAAAGCATCTCAAGAGCTAAGTGTGCAAATCCTGGGGTATGTGTTGCAGAAAAAAACCAAAATGTTACTCCATAATATACATTAATGACTGATGCTTGAGATTTGGATTTGTGTTTGCTGCTTGTCCCCTTTCAAGGAAGAGACTTGCCCCAAAACATTAGGCGACTGATCTAAACAAAAAACTAGGGGAATTTGAGGAGCTCCTCACATTCTCACTTGTTGAAGGTGTTTGTTTGTATAAAAATTCACTAAATGCCTCTCCTCTGTCATTTCACTTTTATATCTGTTTGCTCATAACTGCTAGTTTCCTGGTCATCCATGCTGTGTTTGTACTATGCTACTCATGGTATCTCCTCTGAAGTGAATCAGTTCCCTCCTGACAGAGGCTAATTTTCTTCTGGGTCCACAGAGAGCATGTCTGAAGTCAGCCTTCTGCGGGAGCTATTAGCTTTGAGCAGTAAGAATGTAGACACATCCACACCACCTGGCCTAGGAACCAAGGTTCATTCCTTCACAGTCTACAAAGACCTGTAGATATACCCAATAAGCATAAAGTGGATAATTTCGAACCCTGATGACAAGGATATTAATGTGGAAAATGAAAAACTGAGGCTCAGTTTTTTTACCGGATGGCACTGATCAAGTAGCAGATTGTTGCATGAAGGGTAAAGGAATTCAGCAGAAAATAAGCCCCCTTGCATTCCAGCTGGTCCCCAGGGATCAGAGGGACTGGGTGCAACTGGGCTTAATTTCTGACTATAGCCAGTTTAGCACTATGACTCTGGTTAAGTTCAAAAGAAGAGCTTGCATGAGCACAGATGCACAAACATGCAGTTTACCAATCCAGTACTGTAGGTTTGATCACATTCAATAAGGACTTTGCATGATCTAGATTCACAAATAATGCAGTTTATTGAAGCAGCCAGAAAGGAGGTTCAGGATTGCCAGTGATAAATGCACTTACTACAGAGTGTTGATATGTGTCATGACAGAAAGCATAGTAAGAGAGGTCTATGTATTATATACTTCTGGGTATACTCCAACGCAGTTTGAGGTGTCTGAATTATGTGCTGCTGCCTAGTTAAATATGCAGTAGTGAGGTTCTGCAGGTCACTGTCATGACTTTGTCTTAACAATGAAAATAAAAGAACTGCAGCTCTTACAAATATCAATAAACATTTTTAACATCAGCTTCAACAGGAGTCATACAATGGGTGTCATACAAGGTGTCATGTTGTGTGTCAAAGGATGGCACACGTTCCTACAAGGTTCATTTTCACGCCCTGAAACGTCTTTGATTGCCAGTGGCTGAAAATCCTTTCAAAGGCTTATAGAGAAATGTTTATGGAATCATAGAATCATTTAGGTTAGAAAAGACCTTTAAGATCAACGAGTCCAACAGTAGACCTAACACTACCACATCAACCACTATATGTATACATATAGTGTATGATAAATTTATATAAAAATAAAATATGTTTACATTTATTTGGTATTTTTTATGCACGTACTGCAAAAGTGGCCCAAATAAATACAACCTTCAGATCTGTATTCAAATTCTTCTGTTTCACTTCCCATACAAGAATTCTAGCTCTGGGCTTAGCCGGAGCTAAGAATTCATTAGAAAAAGGTTGTTCACCAAGAGGGTGGTTGGTTGCTGGAACAGGCTCCCCAGGGAAGTGGTCACATCACCAAGCCTGACAGAGTTCAAGAAGCATTTGGATGATACTCTCAGTCACATTGAATGTTGTGAATATGTGGACAACTGCACATATTCAAGCACAATGACATAAGTTTTGTTGCTCTCTGGGCTTAGTTTTAGGAGACTAATTAAGAAAAAGTAAACAGCCTTTCCTTGAAGTTTCCTACCAAGACAACTTTTTAGTGAGAAGCTTCTCTTTAAAAGGTCATAGCTGATGTCTGCCATAGAAATTGCTGAGGGTACCAAAGGTCTCTTCAGACTGCAGACATTGAATGCTTTTGTTCTTTTTAACCAAAAATATTTTGTACTTACTATACTCTTTCTATAATAAAACTATACATAAACATGGCTCTTTATATTTTTTACAGAATTTATTAAATCTGTCCAGATGATTTAGAAATATTCTTGACTCTGTAAGAAGCTATAACAAAATACTTTGGTTGACCATTTGAATGACACATATCTTTTTGACTCTCACAAAAAGTTATATCCACATGTTCGCATTTTTTCTATGCATCCAGATTTGAGTATTATAGGAAATGAAGTGGAAATCTCTGGCAGAAAACTTTGACATTTTAAACCAGAAGTGAGTTTCCTTGTCCTTTTTTTTTAACCGAACTTAACAAATGAAGCTGCAGAGATCCTATTAATCAAATTCCTGCTAATGAGAAAAAGGACTGAAGTGAAGTATTTAAATGCATGCCTATAACTTCCCTGATTGTGCTTCCAGTAATATAATGTATTTACATTCTTTGGTGATGAAGCATCTTCTGCATTCATTTATCTTAGAAGATCTATGCTGAACTATTTTATGAAATAAACAGAGATCAAATGCCTCTTAAATGCATGTCTAACCACAGGAGGAGGTAAAAATTTGAGAGATTTCATGGCTGTCACACTCAATCCTTATTTGCAGGATAGCCCAGGGACATACCTAGGTGATAACAGCCTCCTGTCCCGTGAGCTAAAACTGCAGTACATTGCCTTTATATTTTCAGCTTGTCTCCAGCATTGGAGAGCTTGCATGTTCAATCCAAATCTGTCCTGTAGTCTTGAAATACAGCCACATAGTGTCTTCTGCAGTTCCTCTACCACTAAGAGATGGAATATCCCATGCCCCAGTTATACACTGACGCTTTGGTTTATCATAAATTGGTTGTTGCACAGGAAAAATCCCATACCATGTCGCAGAGAGGAACCGCTCTCACCTGCTTTTCAACAGTGTTTGTCTGGCTATTGTGCTACAGAAAATGTTTTTCTTTTAAATAGCATATTTAATAATCATTCAGAGTGACATAAAAACACCCATAAAATATTTTGTACTGCAGATATTTTTAATGGTCTCAGGCAGATGAAGAGCATGTTTTAATATATTTGAATATTGCTTAAAAATGTTTGATCTTAACTACAACTTTCTTAATTTTAAGTTATTTTTGTTATTCTCTCTGCTAAAAACAAAATTACATCTGTTTCTTTTATAAGTCCATTTGTTAGTACACCTGTCAGCCTTCTTTCTTCTAACTTATTATTATGTTTGTTTCCTCATTAAAACTGAAATAAACAGCAATAATTATGTTGTTATACTTATTTTGATACATTAAAAGCTGGTAGTTTGGATAGTAGATATGACTTTGTAGCATGTGCATGCTTTCACCACTGCAACCACTCCACAACTTTGCCCATTCCCATTATTTACTAAAGCATATATTAAATTCAACATCCCAAAAAAATCATATTTTAATAAATGAAATGTTTCATCATGTAACAAAATAACAGGTATTTTCATGTATTAGACCTTTTGTTCAAAGGCATGTAGTATCTAAACATATCAGATGTTGATCCAACCATGCAGAAGATCTGTATCTAATGAAAAACACTCTTCCTTAAATTTCTTGCCTCAGCAAAATTAATTTTTTTAATGAGATAAAAACCAAACCACACTTAGGTAAGCAATGGCTGATAATGCTGGAAGGACATAAATTCAGGTAAGAGAACTATTTCATTTTACCTCATTCAGGTGGAACTATTTATTTATTTTTACATGTTCAATTCATTTTTGCATTTATAATTCCTATTATAGACTGTCATTCCCAAACTATTTAAGGGCAAGTTTGAATGCCATTAAAAATTAGTTAAATATGCTTAAGTGTTTTTCTCAAGTAAAGCCATCCAAAAATATTCCTTTGACAGAAAATCAAAACATTAACCTCTCAGTGGTATGAATGTTTGTTCCTCTCCTAATTGTTGACTGACTGAATCTGTTCCTCGCACAACCAGGAGCAGAACTGTAAATCACCTTAATGAGGCAAAGCAAGGCCATCGTCTTCACCAGGATGAGCACATTCCTTACTAGTTCACCTTCCTTGCCCACCACATACAAAATTATAGCAGTTTAAATTATTAAACCCATTGATATTTAGCAACTGTTATGTGAAGCATGAAGATGCAGATGGAAGATTTCTTCCATTCCATGGGAGCTGCCAGAAGTCCATGTGGATTTCCAGACCAGGAAGCAACCCACCCAAGACAATAAGTCAAAAATTATAGCAATCAGCTGTGGTAAAAAGGGATCATGTATGAGCATATGTTTGCATATCAGAATTTGTTTCTACCTATCCTTTACTCTCAAAGTTCTGAATACTGACGACTTTACTAGTTCAATTTTCTTATTCAAATTGCCTGTTATTTTTAGACAAAAATGGCTGTAGGTGTGTAGACAATTGCAACAACAACAAAAAATATCAATATACAAATTTTTGATTTTTTTTTAATTATTCATAGACTACAAATTTATATAATTCCCTTAAGAAAACCTTTGAATAGGAAAATAACTGAAAATATAAAATTTCCTTCTATTGGTGATTTTACTATAAATGGGAAAAAATTTTACACTTAAGCTCCAAGAGCAATTTCAAAGAACAAATTTTTCTTTAATAATTCTGACTCTGAAAAGAGAACTGAAGGAAAAAAATGTCTTATAACTGAACACATAGGCTCATTTTTTTCTTAACAGTGAGTTGTAGGCTGACATCTGCATGTTTTCTGCTATAGTATGTCAGATGAGATTATTTCAATTTAAGTTCTGTACACTTAAAATTGTATTTCTGAAAAACTGGCTTGAAGTTTGTCAGCATTAGAAATCTTATGATTCTGATTCACCACTCTGGCACAGAAAGCATTTTTTTATTGATGATAATCTGATTGTTATTTTACCCTTGAAGCATATTACTAATGTTAATGTTAGTGTTAATTTTCTCCATATTATTACTATTTAATATTGTTGATACTTATGCTATAATGACACATTATAAGCATAATATTCAATAATGTATGGTGATATGCAGTCATATAATAAACCAACAGCAATAGTAACAAGGATAACTGATAAATAATTAATAGCATTTTTATAATACTCAAAGCCTCCAATCAGAATGAAGTCTTGTCAGCTTCTAGAAGCTCTTAGAAACCCACAGTCTTTCTCCCACAAAATATTTATGTAAATCCTGTTAAAACAGGGAAAAACATGCCAATGTATAGAATTTCTGATCAGTGCAAAATGTAAATTTTTTCAATCATAGTCTTGTTGAGGAAAAAAAATATCTTTGATGTGATGCCTATTGTTGCTTTTCTCATCCTTATGTAGCTTGGTTTTCCCAAGAAATGGCATTAATCCTTCTCTGAGGCTGAAGCAGCACACCACAGGGGAATTGGTCCTCAGGGCCTTTCTGGAGCATTTGTTTCTCCTGTGCAGCCTCTGCTGACTGTTTCATACAGTTTCTCTCTCCCACGTAGCCTGTTGGACTTACTGAAACATTCTGGTTGCTTTCTTACCATCTCTTGCTACCAAAGATAACTGCAAACAACTATATTACATAGATGTCACCTTAGAAGTAAATGAAAAAGCCTTTAATCAGAATTATAGGGATTTTTAAAAAGCCTCACAAACCTTTCTATGTCTTCAGGCAGCTAAGAAATAAAAAAGCACACAGCTTTCCTAATTGGAATACTAGAATTATTTGAAGTGAATACAGCTCCTGGGTTTGTCCTGTCTCAGAATACATTCCTTTGAAAACCTCAGTTAAGGGCTTTAATAATTTAAATATTATCTTCCCTTTTCTATTTTTTTTTAATAATTCTATGGAGTAGAAGATATCAAATATCCAAACCACTGATAATGGCTGATGGCATTGTGGATGTATGGGCCTGCTTGACTTTTGACTCTGCTATTTAATGTTTCTTATGTGCTCAGTATATGAGGAGGATCCCTTTTCCCTGGTATAGCTCATTACAGTGGCTGAATGAGGAGAAGGAGGGGAAAGAGGTGGTGTACTTGTCCCAGGTCATTAGCTGCTCTCTACTTCACCTCAATCAGAGCTCAACTAAAAAAGAATTGACTTTACAGTCAGCTCCTGTGGGAATACTGGGAATAAGCGATATGCACAGGTATCATTAGGCACAGGATGTCCTGCTGGAAGAGTGCTGCCCTTCAGAGAGAGGAAAAAGCCAGAATGTACACTTGGTTATTGGGACCGTGTGTTGTGCTGATGACCTGCAGAGGACCCCCAAGAGAACAACGTTAAAGCTGAATTATCTCACTTCCCTAATAAATCAGGCCAATAGATAATTCTAAGCCACAACTCCAAATCTTAATTGTCCAAAAATCTAGGTAAATTTTATCCCTGGATCACAAGACTTGGGGCTGCAGGTTTTTTTAGCCCACAGCACTGATGTGAATAAGAGCTACCAACTACCATTTGTATGTCAGCCAGGACAGTCAACTCTAACTCAGGCACACCACGAGAATTTCTAAATTAGGTTGGTTACAACTCAGCCTCAGTTGTAGGAGAGAAAATGTGCTCTCACGATCTATCTATCTATCTATCTATCTATCTATCTATCTATCTATCTATCTATCTATCTATCTTTTTTTTGTGCCTATACCAGCTGATTAAGGCAACCATAAGGTATAGCTTAGAAATATGGGCTCAGGAGAAGCAGGGTAAACATTTTCATACCTCTGGGAATACTGTATGCCTTCTCCAGGAGCACTCTAGGCATTCATAACCTTATGTTTCGCTGTTATGTTTTCAGAACAGTCCTGGTCACAATTATCTTCCAAATGTCTCCTTGAGATATCTAAGGAATACTGTTCACTGATCATTCCCAGATGCCTTGCACAGGTTTTGCTCTGAAAATTAAGATAGTTAATAGCATAGACACAGGCTGTTTGTGTCAGTGGGCCTCATTGTCAGGGTGTGCTCATCTTTGGTGGTTTTATTCATATTTTATTGAAGGAGGCTTGCTAGTTGAGCTGTTCAGGAGGCAACCATGTCAATAGAGGTTTGGTAGGAACCAGGCTCTTGGTTGGCAACGTGCATGCAGCTTTGTGGTCACAGCTTATGACGTACAGAACTGTAGCTGAATGAGGAACACCTTTGCCTCCAGCTTTCAAAGTTTTTACAAAAGTACGGATGAAAATGAAAGGTCTATTGTATTCTCTGTGGTTTTTCCTTCTCTAATGAGTCATTCTGTGTTCCACATACAAAGCAATGCCTGGCAGCCTGACATGAGATTATGGGATGTAATTGTATTTTCTCCCCCTAGCTATTTGTGATGAATCTAAAGGGAAGATCATTAGATAGAGAAGGAGTGGCATTATGCAGTTTATGGTAGGAACAAGAGAATCTGTGTTTGTAAAAGTGTGGGAGAATGAGAATGCTTTCACCACTGGGAATGTGAATGTCTCTCAACCTTGCACATACATAGTCCAAGAGCAGAAGAGAAGAGGTTCCTCAGAGCCCTGACACAGCTGGTTGTTCTTCCAGACTGAAACACTCTGGAGATTTCAGTCCAGAGCTAATTTCACAACATCTGGATTGGTTTGAAATTCATTTGGATTCATTTTAGCAGCCTGAACAAATAGCTTGGGGAAGCTTAGGAGTCTCTGTCATCGGAGGTCTTTGCCACAGCTTATACAAAACACATGTTTAGGACTGACCCAGGTGTAACAGAGTCTGCCTTGGGCAGACTGGACAGCTCATAATTTGAGGTCTGTTTCAGCCCTGTTGTTCTAAGTTTCTATGAATATAGGAACAGGAAAAGAACAAGACCCTGACTAAAGTCTGAAAAGACACCCCTTTCTCCTTCATTCCAGAATTCAAACACAGTCTAATAAATTTTTATATACATCACACAATATATTAATAGCAGACCATTTTTAGAACATATTTACATTTTGTGGTATCAACAAAGCCAGTGACACTTGAATTGCTGGACAACACACGCTTCAGTATTTTTTTCTCTTCCCTCCCATTTGTCTAATAGAGCTTACATGTGGAAAAGTAAGATAACCACGTAAATTTTAACAGCACAGTAAAAATAGCTATTCGGAAAAGTTCAAAATACTAGTAATTAATTTGCACACTCCCTTTTCTTGCTTGTTTTATATATGGACATACCTTGCCTCTCTTAGATTACCCTCTCCTAGCAAGTGACTTTAAACATTAATTACCTGAAAAATTCAGGTCAGGTACTTTAGCACCTACCTTAAACACACTGGGAATTCAATACTACTTCATCTAGTGTTGTAAGCTAAAGGATGGGGGATAGAGGTTGCATTAAGGTTCACAGAAAGATACTGTAATAGTAAGGAGTTAGAAAATTTTCTGAACACAATTGCAGATTGCAGATTCTCCCCGTTGGGAAAGTTACACCCACTTTTGGCAAAGCTCTGCGTCTTGGAATAGACTTTAATTCTTTGAAAGCTAAGTAAACAGACAACAAAGTCAACAGTCACATTATGATTAAATAATTTGAAAATATGCTTTCGTCTGTGTCTTCTTATCTGTTTCTGTGTGTAAATATTATGTATTAAGAATTATCAGTATTAGAATTCAGGAGGGTGATAATAATGTTTGAGGATAAAGACATAAATAAAAAATCATATGTTTCTCGTTTGATGTGAAACAGTAGTTTCTGTAACAAGTTTTGTCCTTGCAGGAAGAAAATAGCATTTTAGAAGAGATTAGGAATTTTAAAATAACTTTCACTCATTGTACTACAGTAATGAAAAAGAAAATAATGGAAAATTTTCTTTGGTCCAACTAGAAGGACAAAGCAATTCTACTGAGTTTAGCAATTCCAGCATGTGTCCATGAAAGTCTCTGGAAAGGCGTTTCGGGGTTCTGCCTCCTAGAAAGACATATATTACTGACAGATTTGGGAAAAAACATTATGGAGAACTTATAGGCTCTGACTTACCTTTGAACTGCATGCATGTAGTCCTTGCTGCCCCTTATATCCACCATAATGACGTATCTATCCTGCTGTGGAATCAAAATCATGATAGGCATAGGATGAAAGGCACTGATGTGGTATATACTTACTTTGCTGACTCAAGTTTATTTTAAAATATTAACAAGCTAACTCCATATTGCCAGGCTGCCTGCCAGATCAAGTATTATCTGTCTGCATCTCTCTAACTTATGCCAGATCAGGCTTTTTCTCTGCTCTCCCAACTGGCATAAAACCAGCATAAAAGCATGTAGCCAGCACAAATGCTATACACAGATAACATTTGCCCATGCGTCATCCAAAGCAAAGGTGTGCTGCTATGTGCAGCAAGATCCAGTTCTAACACATGTAGGACCATGGCCTGACTCATGCCGTATGGTAGTCACCACAAGTTACAGCCGTTATCACTGAAGGACTTCAGCAGAGACCAGGGAGCTAAGAAAGCCCCAAAGAGTCTGTGGAAAGAGACTTTTACCTCCAGGGCACAACCTACACATAACATCTTTCTTACCGAAGTTTTGTGACACTTTGTGTCATGGTAAGTCAGGGACTTCTGTAATTCAAACTGTGTATCTCAACACAGAATCATCACAGGACCTTGAACTTGGTCTTGTTGAACTTCATGAAGTTCACCCAGGCTCACGTCTCAAGCCTGTCAAGGTCCCTGTGGATGGCATCCCTTCCCTCCAGTGTGTCAAGTGCAACACACAGCTCAGTGTCTTCAGCAAAGCCGCTGAGGATGCACTTGATCCCACTGTCCATGTTGCTGACAAAGATGTTAAACTGCACCAGACCCAATACCAACACCTGAGGAACACCATTCATCATTTCTCTTCACTTGGATACTGAGATTCTATGATGGTGGCCATCCAGCCAATTCCTTACCCAACAAGTGGTCCATACATGAAATCCATGCCTCTCCAGTTTAGAGACAAGGATGCTGTGCAGGACAGTGGCAAATGTTTAGCACAAGTCCAGGTAGGTGAGATCAGTTGGTCTTCCCTTATCCACCAATGTTGTAACCTCATCATAAAAGGCTACCAGATTTGTCAGGCATGATTTGACTTTGGTGAAGTCAGGTTTGTTGTCACCAGTCACCTCCTTTTTCATGTGCTTTTCCACAGTTTCTTGTGAGCACAAACCTGAATTAGCTTCAAAGAAACCAGCTCAAATACCAATAGCAGATTAGCAAGATTTCTGTCTGCTCTGGTGCATGTTCCAGGCCTATAATATATCTTTTTCCATTCTGAATCTGTATGATTTTCTGTAACAGGGTGAGCTGGTATAGAGAGAGCCTGGTATGTCTATACGAGTAGCAAGTCATCCACTTGGATTTCAGTGAAGTACTCAATCAAGCAGAACAGAGTTTCATGACTCACTACTGAGTGTAATGACTCAAAAATGAGTGTAAGAGAACAAGGTGAAAGCCCCAGTTGGCCATGGGTCCTATTTTTATTGTGTGGTTTGAAGCCTATTTGTATGAAGGCAGAATCTATCAAAAGTAATGTAAATGCTGACTGCCTACAGTTTGACATGCTAAAATTACAAAACAGCAAAAACATCCAAGTCACAGACATGGTGTTTGTTTTTAACAAGCTAGATGTTAACATATATGAATGTATGTAACATACATTCAAATATATAATATATGTATTGAATACAAAGAAATTAGCTAACACTGCTAAGATTTAAGGCCAGTATACTGAATAACCCTATATGTATTTTATGTTATATTGATTACCACACTGATGATGCAAGAATCTTATATAGCATTTCAATATTATAATAATTTTTATATAATTGTTTGACACTAATAATAAATGAATGCTTGTCTCCAGAAACAAGTCAGACATATTGCTTATTTCTCCCTTCCTTGCTTTATTATAGTCATGTTGCCAGTTAGATTCAGTGAAAACATAGCTATGTATTCCAGTCCAGAATTGGTTTAAATTATGACTACAAAAGCTGTCATTGGTTAATGTACTAGGAGATGGGTAATTTCAATTATAAGTAATAAAAGTCTGTATAGTCTTAGAAAGATTTCTTAAAATTTACTTCCGTGTGAGGTAACAAGAGTTGGATTCCCTGTTGTTTTACTTATCTGCTAAAACAAAAATGACTGTGTATCTTTGAAGACAAACATTCAGTTGGAAATAAAAACTCACAAGTTCAGAAGAAGGTTCAACCAGTGTGCATCAGCACTGGAATAAATATTTCCCTCTGGGGCTATTATAGAAACACTTCATTGCTGGAGGAAGAATTATTCAAGTTCAAAACGTTGTCCTGTATACACCAGTCCTGTGAAAGAGAAGTGTGAAAATTGAATCCTTTTAAAATCAAAAGTCTTGACTAAATACTGAAGTCAATGGAAGGCAACATAGGAATAATTCTGTTTAGGAATAGACAAGGAAACTCCATTTTAACAAGGCATCAAATATAATATTAGAATACCACAGCACCAAGGAATTCAAGTTCCTTAGGCTGCTAAGATCTTAATGTATTCAGCACTGTGTGACTGGCTTTTCTGTGCTGGGTGTCGTGGCTGAGAATACAACATCAGCATTAAGCAAATAATGGGAGTGTTGCTATGGGCTTCAGTGAGAGCAGGCCTTCATTTAATGTGTTAAGACAACATCCAAGTAATTTTCTTCTTGCCATCTTCGATTTGGTGTAGTACATTATCATAATAAAGGGAGCTGGGACCAGCAAGACTTGATTAAGTGTCAAAATGCTCTTAGAAACTCAAAAAAATCAGTTTTAATGACAGTGCTTTGGTTTTCAAAGTAGACAGTATTCTTACAGGACAAAAGAAAAATGGACAAGAAACAAGTTGTAATACTTATATTTAAAAATAAAGATACACAATAAGATCCTTGAATTCCTTTTGTAAACACCACAGGACTGGGAGGGATTCATATACACCCATTTGTTCTGTTGAGTCTTTGGTCAAGACTCTAAAAAGTAAATAGTGGCTGGGTGTCAAGCTCCTGCTTGTTTCAGTATTCATGAGGCTGAATGCAAGAGTTTGGGCCTTCACAAGTTTATGGTTCTACTTATCCACATTAAAAAATAATATTTTGCACTAAAATTATTCACACTTCTCTTGGAAACTAACATTCCTAATAACATTTTTGCAAATTACTTTATAATTTTATCTCCATTTTGCTTATGAAAAAATAGAACTATAGAGCAACAGTGATTTCCTGAAAGTTACATCCTTTTTTTCTCTTGTTTTGCCATCACCTCTCCTGAGGAATAGTAATATCCCCTATCTGCAAGCAGCATGGGAAGGATAAATTAATTAATATTTGCAAAGAGCTTTGGAATCTTAAGCTGAAAGGTGCTAGATAAATGTAAAGAATTATACTGTAAATTATGCATAAGCATTGTGAATGCTGCTCTTTCAGATGTGTCTGCTACAAAGATCACTCAGTAGTTCAGACATCTAAAACATGGATGAAGTAGGACTGTTTAAGAATTGATTAGTATACCTTTGGGGGTATAAGAATGTCAGTCTGCAGCAATGCAGGAGACAACAGCTCCTATATCATGAGGAAAATGACATTTTGATACCATAAGAAGTTCCTCAGGCCTTTGAAGTTGTATCTTAATTAAAAATCAGTCGGTCTTCTTTATTTTTCATATAATTATGAAAACAGTTTCATATCAACAAGTGGTTTTTTTTTAAAGTGAAAACAACCTAGATGGAGCAGTTAAAAATCCAAGGGAAACACTCTCTCTTCTCTTTTGCTGTCAGGCACAATTTGGGCTGATATTCCCAGCCCTCCTGAAAACAGCTTAGGGAGCTTCTCAAGCAACTGTCCACAGCTGTATTATTTTAAAAACAGGCTTAATTTGAACCATGAAGTATTCTATTTTTCAAAGGCTCAGTGAAACAAGACTGCTAATGAGACAGAAATTATGAAAGAAGGATAAAAATGTGCATCTGGGCAATTCATAAAAGAGATTTTTACCAAGGAAGTGGTCAAAGAGCCCTGGGCAAGAGGGACAGGTTTTGTCTAAGTCTTTGGACTTAGACAAATGAGCAATGAGCAAACTGTTTCCAGAGAATCACTGGCTATATTGACTACTGACTGGACTAGACAGCTCAAGGCAACTGGCTGGGGCTCAGCCTCTCTTGGTACTGACTGGTACTAAAATGGGCTTGACTGCTCCTATGGGATTTTCATGCCACAGCAGGAAGCAAGGAATTGCAGGTCTAATGTTTATTCCATTAGCAATACACATTTCAGTAATCATCAGAAACTGAAAATATGACATAAATTAAGAACAAGAAAGATGAATATGTTAGCCAGTATTCCCTTTCCCAAGCCACTGTATGGGTGAAGATGCCCAGTTGATCTTTGAAATACATCTTTCTTAGTGAAATATCTGGATAATAGATGGTAAAAAGAAAATCAAAAATGTAAAACATCTGCCACCAAAACAAGGAAAAGGATAATTTCTCCAATTTAAAAGAAAACACCAGTAGAGCTGTCCTGTTCCCTTGACAACCTAAGTCTTTCCTCTATGGTTCATGAACTTTCTTCACCTCCCCAATTAACACACTGGCTCCTATGCCTTCAGGGCTGCCATCTCCTGCCAGCTGAGTGGCACAAATTTGGTGTCGCTAGCAAATGTGTAGTCCTAATGGATGTATTCAAGCTAATAACAAAAGGTGACCTACTAGGCTAGTAGCAGAATACATGTAATCTTGAAACATTGTGGTGGTCTGAGCTGCAGTTAAAGCCTAGATTTGAGTGGGAAAATTAAATTTGTGAAGATAAACATTGAAGCAGGGAAGAAACACAGAAAATCCAAAGCAAAAGACAGACAGAAAATTACAAGTGTGTCAGGTGAAAACAAAATCTTTTCAGTGGACTAATGGCTGGGTGCGAAAGGAGGAAACAATTGAAAATAATTTCACAGTGAATGCTAAAAAGAAAAAGCCACAAAGAATTGTGAGGAAGCTGGAAGAACTGCAGGCATACAAATTCTCGTGCTTTCCTTTTTAATGCTATATTCTTCATGTAATGATGTGTCACTGTATGATTTGAAAAAGAGCATGTGTCTTGTTGGCTCTTCTATTTCAAAACCAAAAAGAGAAAGTCTCGAAAATGTGACCCTGCCTGTGAGGTTGCAGCAGCTCAGTGGCCTGCATGGAAGAGATCACCGAGCTGAGAGTGAATTTCTCGTTATGCCCTGCTGTGCCAAATAGCTTTCCACCAGCTTTACATCAGTATTGGCAGTGTGTAACAACCCTTCAAATTTCTCATCTCCTACCTGTGGTGAGGTAACTTCTTCAGAGGATTTTAAAGCCAGCCTAGAAAATGAGAAGAAGCCTGAGTCCTGGGTCAGCCTTTCATCCAAACCTCATGTGATCTCACTGGCAGAGGTGAGTACAGGTTAAAAAATCATCTTGTAAGGGGATTTTGAACACAGCAGCATTTCCAACTTGGGAGACTCAAAGTAGTGCCTAAATAAGAAGTTAGGTTCTTTTTTTCAGAAATGCTAAGGAGGTGAAGCATTATATCCCTGACAATCAGGCCAGTGGTATTTAGCTTGTTAAAGAGATGATGTCCACTTTGAATCAAATTCAAAGTGTCTAAAGTTAGCAAATAATTAGCTGTTTTCAATATGAATATTTTAAAAGTTAAATAAAACAAAATGTGCAATATTGTTTTCCCATGGCCTTTTCAAAACAGAAAATAATTTGTCCTGGCATCAAATGGGCATCTTATGTTAAAAATTTGCATAATAAGGGTGACCTGAAGGGCTTTAAAAGGAAAACAATGGCTATGCACAAAGTTCTTTCAAAAGTCCTAGGAAAGCAGTTGGGACAGAAAGAATTAATTCTTCTTCTTTTTATTTCCCTTCATGAATACAAACTCTTGGATTAAATCTAACTGTGCTAGACTAGATCACATACTGATTAAACACTACTATTTCACACAGCAACTGTATCATCTAAAAATAAAAATTGGTTGAAAAAATGTTTATCCATAATGATTATCACTAACATGCTTTAATATGACGCCAGATTTTTTTAATTTCCATATAGAAAAATTACCTACATTAGTGAACTTGTTAAGAAATTGTCAGCAGACGTAGGCACAATGAGCAGGATAGTTTTCTTTTACAACTGATGCTTCATTGGCCTTCAATTGCAATTTGTTATTGGAGATGTATATGTGAACTTGAAAATCACCCCCCCTTGCCACTAATTTACATAGGAATTTAAAATTAATTTTTTCATGCAATGCCAAATTCCTCTGTGTGTTCATAAGCATTAGGCCATATGCCACATGTTATTTTGCCAGGTGCTAACATGATATAGACAAATTACATGTCTCCTAAGATATCTGAAAGATTTCGAGGAATAAAAGTGAAGGAAGAAAATAAAAGTCTTTGGAAATAACTTATTAAAGACTTGAATAGATTTTTAAAAATGTTCTTAGGACTTTTCAGTAAGAATCAGTTTATTTATCTTAATCCACAGACTTAAAAGGATACAGCAGATATATAGCGTTGATGAAAGATCTAATTTGGCCTAACTTGTTCAACAGGTTCTCACTGACTTACCAGCTTTGTTTAACAAAGTCCATCTTTAAATGATTGAAGAAAAAAGTGTAGCAGAAAAGGTAGTCCAAATAGATTGTATTGGCACAGTAAATTGTTGTGTGTATCTCTTCTTCTATCTTGTGGTTTTACCTATCAAGAATTACTGATAATTCATTCTGAAGAGGAAGGGAAATTAATTAATTAGGTCTGTGGTGTGTTAGAAATTAGGTGCAGTTCAGTAGACTTTGTCCAGTCCTAAAGAGTGACTATCAGATCCCCAGTTCTCCCATAATTTCTAAATAACAAAGTCAAGAAAATATTGCTTTAATTCCTCTCTGTGTGTATGTCAAATAAAACTATGCACATAAATTCACAGGCAGTGATATAAAAATGCCACACTTGATCGTCTGAAACTCACACATATTTGCATGAGGCCATTTAAAGATACTAAGATAACATATCCTTGAAATAGGAAAACAGATAAATATTTCCTTCAGGCATACAATTGATAACAGAAACACAACCTATCAGCAGAGATGTTAAATAGTTTGCTCATTTGAATAGATTTTCATCCTGCTTGAGTACCATTCTCCGTCTCTTGCCTAATCTAAAATTACTCTAGTCATTAGCATATAATAATTTAGTTGTAGCATGCTGCGTTTTCCTGCCGCTGAAAAGCCAGAGAACTACTCCAGGAGCAAATAATTATTAGGACACTGGTTCATTGTTCACCTAGTAACGTCTGCTGTCAGGTTTGAATCACTTTGCCTCCAGACAAATATTAGTGGTTAAAGCTAATATCCACAGCACTGTCTGAGATGCAAGCAATAAATACCCAACAGTGGGAACTCTCTTCAGCTCAGACCTCTGCTAATTATTCTGTGCATGTGCCTGCCCAGTCTCACCAGGTTCCCCCTTCTTTCCCCACCATTAGTACAGCAGGGTTACTTTCAGTGTCATTATGGAGGCTAAAGGACTCTAAATCTCCTTTATGGCATTGGCCATACTGGTGTTATGCTGGGCAAATTGCTTCAGCTCAAACAGAGGTTATAGGTATGATGACATTTTTTCTGAGTGAAATTCTGTGCTCCATGTCATTCAAGAGCCTTCTGGGTTTGTTTCTGGGAATATCCATACAAATGAAGTTTCACAGTCTGTGAACCTGGCTCTTAGTCATCCTTGTGAGCACTTCTTCATACAAGCTCCTCTGTGGGGTCTGAATGAGTACTGTTATAAATGAGTAACAGGTTGCACAGCCAGACCCTACAAATTAGAGCAATAGTACAGAAAAGTGCTTTGCAAAAATATCTACTATGTGATGTTTTTTGCTCTTGTACAGAAATTGTAGGTGAAATTTTATTCAGCAGATGGTATCAAACAATAGTTAGCAGATAATAGAGGCATCAGCAATGGCATTTGTTTACTGGGAGTCACAGAGAAGGGGACACATTAAAATCCATGCATGAGCTCAAGCCAATTTTTAACGGGATTTGGCAGTGTTTTACATGCTAAGAGGCTGCCACTACGAGTGAGCCCAAGAAGCCAGTTACTTTCCACAGGCACGGCTTGGTCAGTAGCACGGCTACTTTATCTAGCCATGCCTTCCTTCACGCTCAGCCTTCATATGTGAACTGAAAAGTCCAGTTCAGACCTGGGAGGAGATGGTATCGCAGGCCTGAGGCACCTTCACTCTATCTCCAAGGAGAACAGGCACCACAGAAACAGTGAAAATTGGATAAGGGCTCTACAAAGTAAACAACAAAGTAATACAACCCATCCAAGCTTAGATCTATCAAGTAACTTGAGTTTTATCAATCAGTGACAGTGATTTTCCTGTAAATTCAGGAAAGCATGAGGAGATAGGTCACTTCAAAATATCATTTCTTTTTCTAGCACTGCAAGTAACAGCAGAAGTGCTATTTTTGTAGAGTGAGGTTCAAGTCTTTCTTCATCTGGCAAGAACTTAAAGAAGAAAAATACATCAATATTCTCAATCACTTCTTACTCAAACCTGAATAGCTATTGACCATCGTTCTTTCTACCTTTAATCACTCAATCTAATTAAAAATTCTATAAAATGATAGATTGTTTTAGATGAAGAATAATTTCCCAGAGAGAGTCCCATTGCTTTCAAAGAAGACTTGGTACTCTTCTTTGCAGTGCAATTTTGATCTCAAATATGCACTTCATGAATCACAAGTATATTATTTATTGGACAAAAGCCCAACAGATTTTGAATAGGATTTCAAGAGGATCATTGGAAACAAAGAGGATTAGATCATGTCAAAGTTCTCTGCAAAGAATGAAAAAAGCTTTTCCCGTCTTTCATGTTCACATTATAATAAAAATAGCTGTATGTCACATTATATAGCATTTATTCATAAGGCCAAACTTTTCTGGGAAATCTCTGTGCTTTGACTTTGGTAAGGTTACCATAGGTATATGTCAAGGTACAATTTGTGCTATAATATTTACTGCTGAATTTTCCCCCTGTGTTTAATATAATTAGGTTTAGTGTTGCAATATCTTTATATCAGCAAAATGTCACAGGGGCCTAGATTCTCATGCCCTTATATACAGTGAAGAGAATAGATGCATTGGCACTTGTTTTAAAAGTAAGGCACTGTAGTGGTTTGAATGTTGTTTTCCCCCAGAGGCTAAGAAAAGTGGTAGACCCCAAGGAGTGGTTACCCCTGGAAGTTTTGAAGTTCTGTCCAATGGGCGCTCCTGCAAAAATGTAAATATATCACAAGCACCGGAAGAGATGAGTTGTAGTTGGGTTGTGGAGAGGTGACCATGTTGTAGAGCCACGAGGAAGGGGCTCTGAGCCTCTCGGGGCCTCTGGGCCTCCCAACCCCTGGCTGGGGGGACTGCAGAGACTTGGAACAGTGTTAGACTGGGCTAAGTGTCTGTAGTTATGATGGGAGATGTTTTTCTCCACCATGGACAGCGTAGACAGAGCAGAAAGCAGAGACACAGCGTCCGGAGACTCTGGTAGAGAACCAGGACAGATAAGAACTGAACCGGAGAAGCAGCAGAAACGGCACGTATTGCAGAAAGGACTCTTGGAAAGAGAGAGAGAGAGAGAGTCAGTAGCAGAACTACAGAGTTCTGGGGGTAAGAACTGATACCAGACCCACCCCCCCAAACTCCTTTGAGACCTCCGAGAAAGGAGGAATAGATGGACTCCTATTTGAGAGGAGCCTTGGAGTACAGCAGCACCGGAGAGAGAGAGGAGCTGAGAAACTCAGTCGTCCTGAGAGCTGAGCCAGGACGGTGTGGGAGGTTGACCTTGGAGCCCTCCCTTGCTGCAAGCTACAAAGAAGCTCTCAGCCTGAGACAGCAGGGCACAGAGGCCCTGCAAGGAGCTTGAATCTCCTGGAGATACCAGACTGTCACGAAGACCCTCCCTGTGTCTTCGTGATATGACCATGGTGGAACGACCTTGTCTGGGGTGACGTAGTCCACGGAAGACCCCTTTGCCTGCGTCAAGGGGGCCGAGGGAGCTTGGATACCTCCCTCGTGAGTACTGGCAGAAATCCAGCTATCAGCTGCTGCATGTGGAGAGGACAGATGACTGCTGCTGTAGAAGATCCTGCTGCTCCGAAGACGGGATCTGTCCTTTCCCTCCTGGACTTTTATTTGGAGGGGAGAAGAGATCTGATCCATTGTAAATACTTATGTCATGGTAGAGATAGTTGTGATCGTGTGTATAATGTAGTATAATAGTTATTTGTACAGTCATTGTAATATATTCCCTTTCCCCCACTTGGAGTCTGGTGTGTTTTGTCTGGAAAAAGCCCATCCCACATTAGGTTGAGATGGTGAAGGGGGCTAGGACTAGGGGATTGGATTTTGGGGCTATCTCAAACCATGACAGGTACAATTAACTGTGACTGCAAATATAAGCATTTCAGTTGAGCCTTAGAACCATGCATCAGTGAATCTTTTTATTCTGAACCTTAAATTCAAGAATCTCTATAAATTTTTTTTACAAAAGACCTTTTGGTATGTTGTTATTTTTAGGCATTATTGTTGAGGGAAAAAAGTCCATTATTTAATAAATACTGCTATTCTAACATTGGCATCTGGGACTCAGCTGTACAAATTTAGTGGTAAATAAATGCCCATGTCTGAATTTAATTTAGTGTTGCATTTTTTTAGCTTTCAGCACCTTCTATCCTGAGAGAACATTCAACAAATGAGCTACCCATTGTTGATGTTTTCCCATTTCTGTTACTATTTAATAACAATATTAAGGAACTTCTTCATTTTAAAGATAATTCAAAACCAAAGATTACATGTTCAGAGATGCATCTGAATAAATATAAAATATAATCATTATAAAATTATACATTCTCATAATTTTAGTATATTATGCATACATTATGAAATATATTGCCTAAGCAACAGCTGCTTCCACAACTAAGAAAATATATTTCCTGAAGTTCATGGGGTAAAGACTCTGAAATATAAAATTTTGGGCTTCAGGAGATAAGACAACCATCAGCTGGCATACTACTAGGTGATTTTTCTGTGTGTGGTTTCTTCTGTTATTCTCTGGTATTGCTTGTTCTGCTGACAGCCATATTGTCAATATGGATTAAAACAAACCATTCTTCTGTTCTGCTTTGGGAATTCCTTTGTTCTTTGGAGAATCTTACGCTTGTCTTAGATGTCCCATATCTGACATCATATCCATCACTAAACTGCCTTGTTACCTCTTGGAGTGCCCTGAGGATTTTACTTGTGATGGTCACATCAGGAATCTCTCTGAAGGGATAAGCTCTAAATAGTGCAATCTTTTTCATATAAAGCAGTACTGCAGGGGCCGTCAGTGACCAAACTGAGAAGAGCAGAAAGCTTCCTAAGATACTTAAAATTTTGATCCATGAGGGTGGGACGACAGAACAAAGAAATGAGAAAATGTGAATACCCTAAGAAATAAGTTGCAAAAACACCACAACACAAAAAATATAATTTTAGAAGGAGGAAGCCTTATGTCACAAGACTTTCTCTTTTGTTAGAAGATGAGAAGAAAGGGAGTTGTGTCCTGGTAAGGAATAATGTAATTAAGTATTAGAGGATGCCTAATAATTATTTCTGGCAGAAGAATCAATCACAAGGAAGCTGACTAAAGTAAACTCACTTGAAATGTTCACTATTAGTCCTGGGACTGTGAAGTAATATTTACATCAGTTCTACCATGACTCAGAAGGATAAGCTACTATAGATGACTCACTTGAGTCTTCCCACCCTCATAATTCACAGAAACTTATTCCAGAATATTTACCTATTTACACAAAAATACTAGACGGAAAGTACCAACCTATGCCTCAAGATCTTCAGAGTATTGAAAGTGTAAACTCTATCAACTTACATTATTTAAAATTCTTAAGGACCAAACCAATATACATCAAGGTTTTAGAAAGCAGATGGTAATGGTAAAGAATCATGGTTTTTTACTCCACTCTCTACTAGCCATATTTTCCCCTACAATGGAACACAATGTCTGTTTCAAATTCCAACACAAACCAGATTATTGTGGAATCGTATTAGATGTAGTATTTTTGTACGGATTACTTTTTACATGATTTAATAAATTTCTAGACTGGCATCTGTGACACCTTATTATCTAGGATATTGAAGTTATCAGAAACAACAGAATTGTACCAAAATGAGTTTGAGTTTAATGCGAATGAAAAATCCAGATGAAGAGGCGAGAGTCTAAAATCATTCAGGAAGTTAATAGAAAATCAAGAGGTAGGGCAAATCTCTTAAAATCAATCTGTTAATTTATTAATTCATGGGGCAGCATACCAAATATGTTCAGTTCTTTCCCATTGAGAGAGGAATCCTGAAGAAAAGACAGGACTACTTATTTAAGGTTAATCTATAAGAACTATAGCCATAAAATTGTGTGAATAGGGTTAGACTCAGAAACTATCTTAAGCACCAAATGTAGGAATCAGGCATAATTTAGTCGTCTTTATCCAGAGTATAGGTATTCCAACTCCTTTTTTTGACTGTCTTGGAGATATTGCAAGTGTTGAGACACTACAGATTTTGAGTTTGAATTGGAATAGAAATTGTACTTTTGGAATCCTAACTTTTACTAAACTGAAAAGCACTGCAACTGATTTATGACTATACACAGCTAAGAGCTACCTAATGCTCATTTTGGGTGCTAGGTAAACACACCCCAGAGCTGCACAGGTTGTCTCTGTTTGCTTTCAAAATGCCCTTGGAAGAGCATGCACCTTCTCCATTGCATTGTAAAATTCAGCATTATTAAAGCATTGGAGAATGTTTCCATTGAGAATTCATTCATATTCCTTCCAGAACAGTTGTTTAGCTATCAGGCTACATTAGAGAGTCTTTTTCTATTTATCCTCTTGAAGTTGAAGAAGAAATCAAAGTGGAAGGCAGGTGTCATGGAGAATTAGTGTCATAGAGCATGATTTAGTACACAAATGTAAAGCATTTGACTAAGAGACACGTGTTTCTATTGCCCTGCAAAGTCTGTTCACATTCTTGGGTAAAACGACTTTTGGAAAAAACTCTAAATCACTATTAGAAAAATGGTTAGGGTTTTTCTCCTTCACCGTAGTGCTTTGTTAGACCATGGAGTTTTACGTGCTCATGGGGTTTTTTTCTAGGATATAAAGAAACATTTCCAAGGCTGGAACCATAACTTAAAGAGTGAATTGTTAGGACAGTCTTATAAAGATGCAGATATGGTTTTGAATCCTTTCAGATGTGAGCAGTATTGGGTTTCTAGGGTCTCGGACAGGAAATGCATTGCTAGCAAAAATTCTAAAAAGAAAGCCAAACAGCAAAATCCAACCAAACCCTCTTCAGTGAAGGAAGTTTGTACGCACATGGAGAAAGTCAGTTATGTGTTCCGAATATACAGTTATCTTTCTGTACATCTTTAGACTCACTTTTTGGCTTGCCTAATCTAAAGAAAAGGTGAAAGTACCCAAGTCCTCGTGTTCCTTTTTTTAATTCCCCTCAAAGTTTTCAGTAACCAAGCCTACACGGGGTAGAAGTGTTCAGGAATGCTGGTCATCATTCTGGTCCTCCACATTCTGGTCTTCCTGCATTTTGGCTCTGCTTCAGGAGGAGACTGGGCTGTGCCTGCACAGATGACTGTCTTTGCTGTCCTTACAAGAGAATCACTGATGGATGAAAAGTACCTACTCAAAAGGAAGATTGTCACATGTAACCTGAATCCAGACCATACTCTGATTTGCCATTCTCCTGGAGTGCTGTCCAATTCCTTCTCTGCTCCATGAAGAAAGGCTCAATTGAAAGGCCCAACTCCAACAACATTTAAGATTTTTATTTTCTAAGTCCTTTTTATTTTTCTATGCAAGGAATATAAACGTGAGCTAAGGGTCTGTGTGTTTAGGTTTGTACCTAAATGACAATGTAGTAGTTCTTAATTTTCAGGTGCACAAGACTTTTATTGCACTGATCTATTTGAGTTTTTCTTTATAACTGTCAGGCATATGTTCTGAATTAATTCTGGAATATTCTGATAAATGAAAATATTTCTCCAAAGACCCTACAAGGAACAATCCTTTCATTCTACATATTGATAGACTAAAATAATTTTCTCTTTGGATTTTCAAAATATTTGAATATCACTGAATAGAGGTCCTAGTAAGTACTGCTCAAATTAAGAATTTTAATTAAAAGCATGAGATTTTATGGCTTTTTGTACTTCTAAGGTTTTTAGAAGAGATCAGTTAATTTGTCATTTGCAGTATGTGTGAGAAAATGGGTGAAATATTTGCCTATTTAAAAAGTTGTCTAATGAATAAAAATTTTGGGTATAAATTTCATTCTAATTTTAAAAATAATGATGACATTTCAGAATTAATGAAAATTGGTGTTAATATTAAATAATAACAAAGTTGACTTCCAATAAAATGTGTCAATGAGTTATTTAAAAAGAGTAACACAGTAAAATATTTCAAGCCAAAAGTATTAATTACCTTTAGTGTCAAACTGACGGAAGGTTGATGTGTATTTGGGTATAAGAGTCAAGATGTAAGAAGAAGGGAATTTGAATATCAAAGCTATTCCATAGACAAAGGACTAAATTTATTGTTTTTCTCAAAATATTTGTTTCATTAAGATAGCACAAAAGTAGTGTCTTCTTTCATCTTAGTGAGTGCTTTTATAGTCTTCAAAATATTTTTTAGTAGTCAGATGTGTAAGCACCAGTTCTGCCACTGAAACTGAGTTGATAATAATGTAATTCTCCAATTTAGTCAACCAAGTCCCAGTACTTAATTTTTTTTACTAAATTATAGGTTTGAGGTAGAGACAAAGCCATCTCCCAAATCTAATTTCCTTCTGAAGTAATAGATAACTAAGGACTTAGATACTTGTATGACTACATCCAAATTTTCAAATCCCTCATCATTGCTAACGGCATTTTTCCTCACAACTGCCCTGTGGATAGGAAAATAATATCCTTAACAAGTAAGGGATCAGGTAAAATAAATTACTTACGAAAAGTTACGAAGGAAAATCCAAAGGCCTGGAAATATAAAACCCTTCCAATACCCTTTCTACAGGTTACTCTTTCTTCCTTGGAAAATTTTGTGGTGTTCCTATGAATAGACTGCACAAAAGGGTATTTAAATTCTTGATTTTTTTAGTTTTTTATTAATTTATCTATTGATTGATTGATTGATTGATTTTTTATTGGTCTACAGAATTACAGGTAAGATTGCACCTTGAATATTGTGTTCAGTTCTGGGCCCCTCACTACAAGACAGACATTGAGGTACTGGAGTGTGTCCACTCAGTGAAGGGACAACAAAGCTGGTGAAGGGTCTGGAGTCATATGAGGAGCAGCTGAGGGAACTGGGGATGTTAAGCCTGGAGAAAAGGAAGCTGAGGGAAGACCTTATTCTTTCAGACAACTGCCTGAAAGGAGGTTGTAGTGAGGTGGAGGTTGGTCTCTTCTTCCAGGAAACAAGAGATAAGATGAGAAGAAACAACTTCAAGTTGCACCAGAGCAGGTTGAGATTTGTTATCAGGAAATATTTTTTCACTAACAGGGTTGTCAAGCATCGGAACCAGCTGTCCAGGAAGTAGTTGAGTCACCATCTCTGGAGATATTTAAAAGACATGTAGTTGTGGTGTTTAGAGACGTGGTTTAGTGGTGGATTTGGCAGTGTTGGGTTAATGGTTGGACTCAATGATCTTCAGAGTCTTTTCTAGACTAGATGATTCTATAATTCTATGATTATGTGATTGTCTTTGTCAATTAGTGTATTTTTAAAAGATACTTCCTAATAGTTTGGTTGGTATTTGATGCCAAAGATCACATCACAAATGGATGATGTCATTTTCTGTATGGCATTTTGCAAAAAGATGGTGTTAGATGATAGTATCAGGTCTTTTTCTTGCTGCAACATCTATAAACAAGAAATATATATGTCACAGGAATAATCAGACAATTAAGGCATGGTTGAGTGCTTTGTGCTGAGAAGTGACCTTTATAAATACTGCCACCTGGAATATAAATCAATCAAAACTATTGCAGTTGATCTCCCAATCCAACTAATCTGTCATTCTTTCTGGTCTATTATATTCTTATGTTCTGATAAGGTGTCAATTTTTTGTTGTGCAGATGTACCTCCTCAGAGTGATGTCTTGTCTGTAGATGAACTAAACTGCATTAGCATGGGGTGAAATCTGATCCAAAGATAACTGTAAGCAAACATTCTAGCCTTCTCTATTCACTACAAAACTCTTGTCTCAGTCTACTAGCCACTTGGAGTAGTTTTCTTTGGCTAAGGGCACCAGAGAAGACTGTCAGACTCCAACACCTTCTCGTTACATTTTCACCTAGCATAGCTCCGTCATTCTGCTTTGAAACAGAAAGGTATATAGAAAACCAGAACTATCTCCCAGTTTTCTTACCTCTGAGAGATAAAATCTCATTCTGGCCTGGAATTAACAAAGTTGAAGATCTGAAATCCCAAAAGCTTTAAGGAAGATAACTTAATGTCTTTGCTATATACTGTAATTTTTTACATTTTCTTCTCTATTCCTAAAATAAGACAAAATAAATAAAAAAACAAGTGCATTTTGTGATTAAAAATAGGAACGTGGTTTTGAAAAGGAGTTCATAAACATAACACTGCATTACAATTGCCATGTAAAATCTCATCAACTCTTTGGTAACAATGGGTTATACCTTATTTTCAGTTGCTATTTCTATTCCCCATGTTGGAACACTTTTGATCTGAAATAGCTGCACTATGAAGAAAGGTATCATAATTGGTGAACGTGAACATGAAATGAAGTGTCCTGACTTTGAATAATTGTATAACAGAAGCAATTGTAGATTTCAGAAACCTACATGCTTAGCTTAATAAACACAGGAGCAGGAGAGAAATATTTAATGGGGTAATTTGTTAGAACAATAAGTATCAAGGTGTCAGACAACTCCTGGAAATAAATAACTGTACAGGTGGGGTTTACAGTTCCAGGTTTAACTTTAGGTTAGTTACCCATGTCATTATTACTGACTGAGAGGTTCTGACTGCTATTTAAATATTTTATTATTATTTTTGGAGGATTGCCTTTTTCATGACAGCAGACTAAGTTGGAATTAAGTACAAATTAACGGAGAAGTTGGATATAATTTTCAGTGTCAAGAAAAAGTCCTATAGAGATGTGGACATAATAGAATTTTTTATTGAGATTTCTGTTTTGTTACTACACGGTCAGGGTCACTCTCATCTGCTCAGTGGGTAAATCCCTAGTAGCTGTGTCGGTGGTTGCAACATTTTAAGCATCACGAGTAAGCCTTTAAAACAATCTATTAACTTAAATCAACAAAAAACATGAATTCTGAAACCTAGGAACTCCTCCTGACACAAGTCTTGAAAGTCTGGCATGCACTGATGCTTTATCCAATGCTTCTATCCATAAAACTCTGTGGGGAGATTGCAGGTTTCTTAGTGTGCAATGGATCCAAGCTGTGATTCACTGAATTGCTTTCACCAAGTTTGTAACTTGTCCATTGCTTTACAGTGCAAAATAATCCACATTCTCTATCTATATTACATAAAAGTCCAGATCATGAAAGGGAAAATTCTGAAGCTGTGTTCGTGAGGAAAAACAAAATGTTTATTTGGGACGCCTTCATAACTCCCTTTGGCTAATAGATATGTAAGGGCCTGTCAAAGTTACTATTTTCTGTATATTTACTAGATATCAGTTCATCTATTTTAATCTACTGTCTAGAATTTAAGCACAGAGAAAGCCATTGGTCACATGTCAGGCTCTGGACTTCTCCTACCAAAGCTGTAAACCTTCTTCTTATGCCTTTAAACTTAAATGATTTAAGTATGAAAAATGTGGAAAAGGGCCAGGGAGAATGAATGCATTGCCCACTGAAATAATGGAAGAGTGGTCACAGAAATGTCACTGGAGGTACAGAATGAGAACTGAGTTTGAAAGGTTTATGCTATTTGGGAGCAAATTCACATAAGAGTGCTCCACCAGGCAACTGCCTTATGCTAAGCTACATGAAATCCCTGCTGAAACTGACTCTGATGTAGATGCACCCGAATAACTTGACAGTGTAGTGAGCTTTTGATTATTTGTAGATAGCTTACTTGATTGGTAAATAAAAAAGGATGAAGAGAATGATTTTTCTGGCATGACTTATTTGCTCAGGCACTGTGTTGTACTAATGTGCCTACACCATTTCCTGATCTCAGCGGGCTCCATCACAGCCCCCCAGGGCTGTCACTGAGTTAAGTTTCTCAGTGTTTGTGGAACTGGGGTGGTATTGCTGAGACATCTATGCTGATTTGGGACAATCAGTGGGCATTGGGAAATAGTAATAGTCATATCATATGGGTCTTCCTTTTCCCAGGGTATCCTGATCATGAATAAGAGAGAATCACACAATCACTGAGGTTGGAAAAGATCTCTTAAATCTTCGAGTCCAACCTTTGACCAAATACCACCATGCCAATGAAACCATAGTGTGAAGTGCCACATCAAGTTGTTTCTTAAACACTTCCAGGGATGATGACTCCACCACTTCCCTGGGCAGCCTGTTTAATGCTTAAACACCCTTTCCTTGAAGAAATTCTTCCTGATGGCAAATCTGAACCACACCTGGTACAGCTTGAGTCCACCTCCTCTTGTCCTATTACTGATTGCATGGGAGAAGAAGCCAAACCCCACCTTGCCACAACCTCTTTTCGGGTAGTTGTAGAGAGCAGTAAGGTCTCCCCTGAGCCTCTTTTTCTCCAGGCTGAACAACCCCAAATCCCTTGGCTGTTCCTCATAAGACTTGTGCTCCAGACCCTTCACCAGCCCTGTTGCTCCTCTCTGGATACACTCCAGTCCCTCAATGTCTTTCTTGTAGTGAGGGCCCAGAATTGGACACAGTACTGAGCACAGAGGTACAATCACTGCCCTAGTCTTGCCAGCCACACTATTTTTGACACAAGCTAGGATGCCATTGGCCTTCTTGGCCACTTCAGTTGTCAGTGCTGGTCAACCCCAAAGCAGAACAGATCTCAAAGGGTATTCAAAATTACCGTACGTGTTTAAATGTTCAGTCTGACTTGTGCACAACTATGGCTAGCTGCTGCAAGTGGTTAAAGCCAAAGTGGCTACTAGTACCCCATACCCCAATCACAGTATATCCATTTCTTTTTATATGTTCTCTATTGTCCTAATACAATATCCTTTAAATGTCTATGCTCAAGACAATGCCAACAAAAGTACAGCAATGGGACACAGGAGGGAAAAGATTATTTTATTATGAGCTGTGAAGAAACATCTACTCCCCTTAATGGTTATCAAGGGACATGTTTATGTCAATGAACGTTTGATCATAGGAGTTTCTAAGATAAATTCATCATGGTCACAGAAGAGTTCCAGCTCAGAAAAAAATATATAATGCTTACAAAGTCAATATTATAGAACCATTAATAATTGTTACAAAATCTGAATGTTATGTAATGAGAATAATCTCACAAGCACTATCTTTAAAGATACTCATTGTCATTCCTGTTTTTCAGAGAGGTAATGGAAGCCTAAGCAAATTGAGGTAGATCAGTTAAAAGCCTCCAGTAAGACAAACTCAATCTTAACCTAGTTTATCCAAATGTAGGTGTCTTCACCAATGAAGGAAAATAGAGTTAGACAATTGAAGGACAGTCTGAGCTCTTTGCCTCATTGACAATTATTCAGACTTTCCCTTAAGTATCAGTGTTTTTACAAGTATAATGTAAGTAAGAATCTATTTCTATATTCACAATATTTGAAATATTAATTGAATTTTTCTACATGGTTGTATTTGAAAAATTAAGGTCTCGATCTGTTGTAGAAATGGTTAAATGTTACTTGTAGGGTACACTAGTACAAAACTGTTATGAGAGGAAAGGCACGTTCTGTCAGCATATGACTTGTTATTCTAAGAAGTGTTTGTGTTTAAGCCTTCACAAATTGCCCAGAAATGTTGTACCATTAAAGAAAGAATCTGCTGCCATAAAAAGCCTTATTCTGAGTTTTATCATGCATTACCTTCTCTCCATATGCTGGAAGAAAGTGTGGCAGAACTAGCTTATATTAACTTGCATAAAATAATTGCCAAGCCCTTCTGAGTTTGCATCGAAAATATTAGCATTTTTAAACTATCTCATGAAGCATTAAAGGTAGTCTCACTCAGAAACTTCAAAATGAAACCCAGAGGGATGTGGTTAATGTTTCTTATTATGTATGATTAGCAAAGCATGGGATTGATTCTTAAAAAACTCACAGTTTGCAAAATCAATAATTTACCCCTGAAAACTAAGCATATAAATAAACTACCAAACCATAATATTCAACTAGTACTCTACTAACATTATAACCTGCCTTGAAAAGGTCATCTGCTTCTGCTGGTTAGTTATCTATTGAAAGAAAAAATAATTCTCATACAAAAGAAAACTAGAAAGAATCTGTTGCAAGTTTCTTGGGGTTGTAGTGAGTTGTGCGGATGCCAGAATAATACAAACAGTATTTTCATAGGACTTCTTGTAAAAAAATTCATTATAAGTTTTTCAGCATTTCTTTATGATAATCTGAAATTGAAATGTTCATTTTTTAGAAAAACAAGACAAAGCAAAACAAAACGAAACACTCACAACCAAACAAAAAAACCGTATTCCCATACTTTTCTTGTTTGTTTGAAAAATATGGAGGTAAAGAATCAAATGAAGTTAAAACTTCCATATAATATAGAAAAGTATATATTCTGATTAACACAATTTTGGCAGAGCACTTTCCAATCATCTGGATTTATGCGGAAGATTAGCTCGTTTCATTGCTATTGTTCAGTGTAGTCCTCCATGGATATTTCACCAAACACATGGAGAGGTAATGTTTTCTGGATCAATAATGTAGCTCCCAAAATGATTTTCTCACTTATTAAAGCAAAACATAGTCTATAACTGGCACTCAGTTTTCTGTGTACTGGCTACACAGATGTGTCACAGGATTGTATAGGTGTTTGTAAATGTACTATTTGAGTAATTTGAAAGATATCTTAAAAATTGAAATTTTCCGGTGGTAAAGGTATTCAGCCAAACTCAACTTTCTTTAGGTTGCATGCTTCAGGTGTTTTCATGCTTTTCTTCATCTTTCAAAGTTTTTTATGCAAAATATTTTAACAAAAGGTATTTCATGAGAAAGTATGAATGCAATATTTAACCACGATCCCGGACCTACGATAGAAAGCAATATAAATATGACTTACTCATTTGAATTAAAGAACACTACAGAAGTATTTACCTCTGTCTGTGCTCTCTCTATACTATTGCACACAATATGTACAATTCCTCCTTCTCTCCATCGCTGTCAAACTGACTGTGACTGTACCAGTCTCTTGTGATATCTCCAAACATTTGTTCATTATTCTGAATGATTCACATAAAGTATTTGTGCCATTAACTGCTCAATAGTATCCTGTGCATTCCATTTTCCTATTCACGTCCTGTAATAGAATAGCTGGAGCTTTTATGATAGGAGAAAACTAAACAATTTTAGAGTGACAGCCATGCATACAGGACATTGTTTAATATCAGGACATAAAAAGGCAATTTACTCACTTTGTAAATTGATCTTGACACTTACAGCACACATATAGCCCACATATTATCCATAAATAGGGAAATAATTGAATACTCCAGGTAAGTAGGTTAATGTGTTTTCATGAATATGGATGATCATGTTTTGCTTATACTTTCACAGTCTGCACAGCTTTTCTTGAATGTCTCTTGATTGCAGGCTATTGAAAATCACGTTTTCCTACACTCCATTAGAAATCTATAAATCATCTGCTGAAAGAGTCCTTCTCTAACTCTATATGCCAATATGCTATCAGTGGTAGAGCTGGGACCAAACCTTTAAAATAAAGGTACAATAAATTCTCCAGTAGAGAGGAATTATGAAAGAACAACACAAAGGGAATTTTCATCAGTTATGGATTAGCTTCTGCCTTGAAGCTATTTGTATTTATACTGCTTTCAAACTAATTTTTGTATTTTATTTATTTAACCTTTACTATTGTAAAATGAGGTGGTTTTATTATCTAAGTAAATGTCTAGCCCTTTAGAAACTACTATTAACCTTATAATACCTTACAACTGGCTTTGTAATGTATGCCCACCAGTAACAGAATTTAATGGTCAGTTAGAATGACAGGGATCACCAAGCCCCACAGCATTTTAGCCACATTTACTCTCTGGGTACAAGTCTCATTGACATCTTGTGCAGAGAACATGTTAGAAAAAGAGGATGCAGTTTGGCTTGGGCTTTGGTTCATACGTTGACACTAATGATTTTTCAGTTAAAGGGAACAATTCACTTTGTTTTCAGTTGCCTATTTGGGTTAGCTTTACAAGGAGTCACTGAAGTTGGAAATAAAAATCTCCCTTATTTTCACAGTTTCTACAAAACATGATACAATTCTGGGGAGGTGAAATAAGATCTTTATGCCCTTATTTCCCACTTTCCCCAGTAGTGAACAGAGGAAGAAAATGGTGCAACTGTGTTCCCTACATTCAAAATTCAGATACAGATTTCCAGTAATCTCTCTGAGTCAGAATCCTAGGCAGGAAGCAGAGCCATGTGGGAGATCAACGTTCATGCAAGTTCAGTACTGAGAATGCTAAAGATTATCCTCTGTTGTCTTGACTTCCTTCAGGTTTTTTGAGGTTGTCTGAGGCCTCGGACCTCTGGCTTTTTAGTATGATTGGGAAGGGGGATGATGTGCACAGAGGAGATAGAAGTCCTTGGTTTGGGTGCAGGTGTCCAGATGGAATACTTCATGTGTATTCTTGTGTTGGACTGAAACTAGAAATACTCCACTTTACCCCAGGATCACCACTATAACTATCTGTACAACTATCTCTCTGCTCCAGAAGGCAGACTACGAATGTCATAAATTACGACTTGACCTCACAGATCATAGCCTGGAACAAACTATAATAAAAATATACACTTGATCTTCATCTTAAGACAGAATGGATGCTGAATGGAATTTGTCTTGAAAGTACTAATCCATCCTGAGTACCTGTGTACAGCTTTCATTTTGTGATCACCCACTCCTGTTGGAAACTGAAGTGTACGCTATGACTGGTGTCACAAAAGGGATATAAGAACTTACATGGTGGTGCATTTTAAACATTTAAAAATATATACCATATTGTTTATCTTTAAGGAAATAATAATAAGTGGAAAGTATGAATTATTTTTCTTTCAGTTGTTAAATCCAGATTATCTGGAGCTTGATCCAAAGATCACAGGAGTTATGATGGTGGTGCTTTGAAATCTTTGTGGCAAGTGATATGATGCCTGTGTGTGTTTGTGTACACATGCTGGTAAAAGAAAATCTCTGTGAATTTATGTTGCAAAAAGTTTGCTTCAGTGGTACCCTTGCAAATTTTAGATATGATTCTAATTTAAAACACTCTTAGGTATAATCTCATGCCCCAGAATTTGAGTCCTGTACTCTATAACTGATAAATTACATAATTCTTTTTCTTTCTTTCAACTTAATTACTGTTTTTTGCTAACTTCTTGCCTTGTACCACAAGCTGTACATGTATAATGCCTCCTCACCATGGAAAAAGACAAGAGTCTTCTTGCATGTAAGAACTTATCAAAGAAATAGGTTTCTACTGAAATGCTTTTTTTTCAATGGGCTTATAATACATAACACAGGCACTCCAGCAAAGAATCAGTAGGTCTTTTCTACATTTATGTTACTTATTAATAGAATAGCAATAAAATAATTATTCTAAGTGCTGTGTTTGTCTTTTATGATGTGGTGGCAATATTTACTGATTTATGGCAGTATTTACTGAGCCATTTTTCCTCAACTTTAGACCTTAAAAATTTAAGTATCTACATCACAGCTATGCTTCCTGTTCACCTGTTACAGTTAGACAAGTAAGTTAGACAAGGAGAGATAAGCAGCTCTGGAGAGTCAACTGGCCTATTTTAGACCTCTGTCTACTACACACCATTTTCTTTAGAAGGAGCCCAAAGTTACAAAATTAGATTGAAATTCAGCTTAGATTCAAGAAAAATGAGTCCCAGTTCTAAGTGCTACCTGTGTCCTTGGAAATATGACTTTGCCAGTGTTGGTGAAATTGAAATAGCTCACAGTCCAATGCTGCCAGTGTTACAGAAACTTTCCTCTAGGCACACCTCATAGTCTACAGCACAACAAAGATGTTACCACCTAATTACAAATTAGCTTCATAATACGGATTTTGTAGCCAATACATTGGTTTTTATTCTGCGTAGATCTTTTCAACCATCACAGCTTCCATTTTATCCACAGTGTCAACTAGGCTATGGCTGCATTCATACAATGAGGAAATCATCTTGAGGATGGGCTCGAAGTCATATTTGTTTACCCTCTGCATTATCTATCTGCACAGTAGACTGCAGGGCTGGCTTTAAGCTGACCCAGCTGGAGTGTCCCTGGAAGAAAAAGGGAGATAAATCAGGAGCTTTAGAGCATGCAGTACAGCAATTTTCTTTCCCATACAGAGATTTGGAACAGCTTTGGAGACTGCTGCTGTGGTGCTGTGCAGAGAAGGTGGCCTTGGAGGGCTGTGCAGAAGCACTCTTGATATTTTGCCTGAAAGTGCACCAATTCTACCTGCCACAAAGGCAGATGGGATTTACAGTCAACAGATCTCAAGCTGTTTGTGAGCTCCCTGTAAATGCAAGCTGTACTATCTGGAGAGTTCCTCTGGTTGTCCAGCCTCTATACAGCTCAGACATAGGTAGTATTTAATAATTTTCATTCTTTCTTTTCTTTATATGTCAAACATATCTGGGAATGAAATTACTTTGCTCCTCTTTTGCACTGGAGAAGATCAGGAGGTCATCAAGATTTATGTGTCTGACTTGTGTCACTTTGGGACATCTATACTTGTCTGAGCCTCCTGCAAAAACCAAAGCCAGTTAGACAGTTTCATGATTAGCCTTGTCAGTTCTTGCTTCTAACCCTTAGACTAACTTAGACTGGGGGAAATATCAAAAGTATGTGTCAGGACATGCTTTTAAACCCAGAATTAGAAGTCCACAAATCTAAGCAGTGGGATTTAGATCTGAGCTTCTATTAACATAGTGAAGTCAAAATGCATAATGGAGATTAGCTACTTTTTGTTTTTCTGTCAGATAAACTTTGCATCAGGTGAGAAAATAGAGCAGACCTCTATATGTTTGTCTCACAATAAAATAGGAGTGCCTGTCTTCACCCAGCGCTTTCATCCTGGGATACATAACACTGCTGAAGAGCCCTGAGACACGAATTCACAGCTCTTTTACTAATGAAGACAAACCTGGAAGCTGATATACAAGTGTGTTTTCCTGTCGAGATTTTAAGAGCATTTCAGAACACACTTCGTGACTAACGTGGTAATGGAAGAGCCTCCTGGCCATTGTTTTGCATCAACGAATGTGGCTGCAGACAAGTGACGTGTGCCTTTTGTGTACCACATCAGCCAGTTGATCAACATCTTTCCCTGCAAAAGTTTTCAGGGAGAAGCTTTAATTGGTACTGTCACAAAACGTGTCTTGCTGCTTTCCTCACTCATTAAAGCTGCAAAAACCACTAGAAAATTCAGAAAGTCACATTATCAAGAACATGGCATTATAGAAAGCTATAAAAGCAAAATAAATCCACCATGTTCAGTGCAAAACTGAGTATTTATTGCAGTTTTTTTTGTCTACTGTTTTTCAGGCATTAAATAGATCTGTCTATATCTGCTATCGCTTTCATCACCTTTCATATCCTGTTTTTCTTACCTCACACAGAAGCAATATTTTTCCCTTGTGTGGCATTTCATACATTTCAAATAATTTCCTATTCAATTAAATTTTTAATTTTAAAGAACTTTGGCCAAAGAATGTGATTGTTTGATGAAAAATCAGTGAAGCATCCCTAGATTTTGTAGATGTGCTTGCATCCAGGTCATTGCTTGAGAGTAAATTCATGTCTTTGCAAATATTGATTCTTTAGAATTTTCAAAGTCACTGAAACTCAAGGTGACCTGGTGCACCAGAGACTCAGGTCAATAGATTTCAGAATGCTTGAGGAGAGTGCCTTGTGCAATTCCCTGTTGGTAAATTCCTCTCCTGTATTTTAAAATCTCCATAGGCCAGATGGCAGTTTACTTTCTTGGAGTCTATGAAGAAGAATGATAAAAAGGCTTATATTATTTGAAAGAATTGGTTTGTGTTGAAGTAGAAGTAGAATATACCTTTTGTTAAATAAAAAATACATTTGACCACCTGTCGGCTGAATTCGGAGCTCAGTACAGAAAGTATTATAGGAATTTGGTTTGAATTATCCTACTGCTGTTCTGTGCCACATGGTGTAAATTCTGGCACCTTCATTTCCTTCTGATTATCTCAGACACAGCTACACTCATAAATGAAGAAATGGAGCCCCTTTGATCACCCCTGCAGCTGCCTACATTCACTTATGCTGATTGACCTCCATAGTAACTTTAGTTGGAAACTTACTCTTGAAATAATTTTTCAAGATATTTCATTTTAAAAAAATAAATCCTGAGAAGTGACTGCTTACTGATAGTTTGGGTTTCTTTAATTTTAATTAGATTTTAATTTCAATTGTAAAAAAAACCCCACTCCATATTCCTTCCTCAACTCCCCAGCCAAATTACAGAATTATTTCATGGGGGAAAATGTAATCTGACCAGCAGTGTTATTTACTCTCACTCAGAAAATGTACTTGGGAATTTATCCTAATGAAATCAATCTATCGAGCAACCAGACAGCAGTGTATCAACAGAAGTGTTTCTCAGACTATTCTGAATTTATTTCACGTCTTCTTCAGCACTTCAGATATATACCCAAAGTCTTAGGGTTTCAAAAGCGATCCTTCCTGTTTATCTTTTTGTGTTGTCCTGTTGAAAGCAGACAAGTTGTCATGGTTTGAGAACCCCAGAATCCAATTCCGTAGTCCAAGCCCCCCTCCCACATCTCAACCCAGCGTGAGATGGATTTTCCAGACACCACATGAGACTCAGAATGGGGGGAAGGGATTATATATTACAATGACTGTACAAATAAATAATACAATACATTATATACAATCTTAATTATCTCTACCATGACATAAAAGTATTTACAATGGATCAAATCTCTTCTCCCCTCCAAATAAAAGTCCAGGAGGGAAGAAGGAAAGATCCTTTAACTTCTCAGAGCAGCATTCTCATCAGAGTAGCAGTCTCTCTCTTCCATGCAGCAGCTGTAGCTGGATCTCTGCCAGTACACACGAGGGGGTATCCAAGCCCTCATGGCCTATCATCTAAAGTGAGGGTCTTCTCTTCCATGGGCTGCGTTTCCCAGGACAAGGGCTCTTCACCACGTTATATCACAAAGCGCAGGGGTCTTCATGACGGTCCTTATCTTCAGGGGATTCAAGTTCCCCTACAGAGCTCTTGGGCTCTGATCTCAGGCTGCTAGCTTAGCTTAGCAGCGACAGCGAGGAGGGCCAAGGTCACCCTCTCTGCATTCTTTCTCTGAGCTTTTCAGCTCCTTTCTGCAGTGCTGTAGCACTCTAAGACTCTTGCAAGTAAGAGTCCATCATCCTCCTCTCTCTTGGAGGGGTCTCCAAGGAGTTTGGGGGTTTCTGGTTCAGTTCTTACCCCAACTTTGTCTCTGTCTGAGCTAGTTCTCTCTCTCTGCTGCTGGCTCTCATCTCTCAGACAACTCTGTGTCTCTCTGCTCGGCTGCATGCTCGTTTCTGCTCCTTCTTCAGTTCAGTTCTTATCTTTTGGCTATCAACCATAGCCTCTGTTCACTGCTGTCTCTGCTGCTGCTCCTGCTGCCCACTCAAGGTGGAGAAAACTCCTTCAGCTTTCTAGCTACAGGCACTTAGCCCAGTCTAACACTGTTCCAAGTCCCTGCAGCCCCAGCCGGGGGCGGGGGGGGGCCAGAGCTCCCCTGTGGGGCTCTGAGCCCCTTCCTCGTGGCTCTACAACATGGCCACCTCTCCTACAACAACTAACAACTACTTTCTCTCCCGGTCTGCTTGTGATATGTTTATATTTTACAAAAGCACTCATTGGCTCAAACTTCCAAGGGGGTCACCACCCCCCGGGGATTTACCATTTTATAACTTCAGGGGAAAAACTCTTTTCCCCCACCACACAAGTACGTGGAGCTTTATTGCCTCAATGGTGTTCATAATGGCAGTCAGCATACCAGTTGTATTACAGTAGCACTCCAGAACCAGAAAGGTGATTAGGTGTTCTGCTGCTGGTAGTTACACAGAAAGAGTCACTTCTGGAAAGACTGCTACAGACATTAATCATTATGCATCCTGAATTCAGCCAAGAATAGCTAAGACTAGGTTGATCTGTGACACAACAGTGAGCTAATCTTTAACAAAGAGTTTTTGATAGCTTGTTGTATCTCCTTCTATATTTATATATGCAATGGACAATAAGTCAAAAATTGTTTTTTTTGTCTAGAAATATGTAAAGTCTTTTTTTTTCTGTTTAAATGACATTACAATGAACCACTTATAAACTTACTCTTTCTTAGACTTGTAGCAAAAAGAGCTGGATGAATGGCAGTGACAAAGACTGCCTTCGAAACAACTTATTTTTACAGGGAGTATGCAATTAATAAGAAATGAAGAGACCAAATATTCTGGCTTTAGTAACAAAAGTGGAACTGCAGATATGGATAACAATGAAAACTGTATAGAAAAAAAGTTGTTATTGATTTTTGATTCAGTCATATGGGTACTTACAGTCTTACACCTGCAGGAAGAATTTTCTCTAGTTAAGTACCCTAGCTTCCAATTGAACACTGTGGAAATGGACAACCTCAGGATGTAAATGGGATTATTTCAATCCAGAACAGAAATATTCAAAATTCTGTTTCTATTGTCAGAGAACAAAAACGTAGCCCAAAATGTATAGTTTATTTTTGGGTTTCCTGATCTAATATGATGTTTTCAATTAAAAGGTTCCCTACTGCCAAACGAGGAAAGTAGATCTCAGCAATTCATGAAACATCTGTTAACCTGCCCTGATCCCAGTGAGCAATCTGCTGTAGATAGTTCAGACACAGTTTTTATAGAATGGTAATTTGGGTGCTTTCACTTCTGAATTGGGAATCCAGACTACTGATGCATCCCCCAAGGAATACACATCTGCATCTGAGGCTATAAGGTTGTCATTATTACTCAGTTTAAATAATTGCAATAGGTAACATCTACTCTGGGGTGACATCTTTGCAGGCAAGGGCAGTGAACTTGGCCCTCAGTTCCTGACTGTGAGAAATGTGACTAGCAATTCAGCATATTTCATAATAATTACAGGCACATAAAGGAAACAATTGTTTTGACCTAAATGCCTAACAGAAGCAGAATACACTTAAAAGGATGAGTTGATGTGTCTCGACTAGGCAGAAAAGGAAAAGAATTCTGAACATTCATAATGCTCTTGCTTTATGATTCCATTAGGGAATTATCTATTAGCTAAATTATTAAATGTACTGTGTGCCAAATCCTGCATAAGTTATGACAGCAAATAGGCCAGTAAACTATTTATGGTCTTGGTTACATTGATATAGTTGTAGCAATAGATTAGTATCCTGGGTTTGCATACTGTGGCATGTGTGGGATAGAGTTTGTGCTTTCACACAGGCTGTGTGCTGCCCATTGGCAAAGATTTTCACCACTGTAAGCAGGAGCAGAAATAATAGTTCATTAATTCAAACTAATGCTTGTATACTGTGCAAGGACAGAAAAATCAAATTAAAAAAAATAAAAGCAATGACAAAACAAACAAACAAACAAATGAACAAAAACCCCCAACCAAAACAGACAGAAATATCCAATCTAGCCTAGGTACAAGATGAAGGCAACTGCTCACACTGGGCAGCAGAGTGTAAAAAAAGTACCTGTGTGTCTCACACTGATTGTGGTATGGGAATACTGCAGCTGCTGGTGGAGGTGAAAAGAATATGAAGGGGATTAATCTGTTACTTACATGGTTACCCTCTGTATCCTGGCTATGTAAAGCACTGCACTGAGCTTGCAATACTGGCTCACCAGGGCTGGCCCATTCTTTCTGATCCCATTCTGCTCCATTCCTGTACTGCACCTTTTCACCCATCAGGAGTAACCTAGTGGCCTGACCCCTCTACACCTAACATAGAAAATTCAATTTTGTAACACTCCTGAGAATGCCTGAGCTGTCCTAGGGGAGTTCTAAAAATACAGTGTAGTTGCTGAAGTTTTGTTTGTTCATAGGATGCCCTAGAAAGTCATGAAAGAAGTAGTAAAAGCTGAATAGCAAAATCAGCTTTAAAAGGCAAAAAACCCCTTCCAACACTTCAGTCAATCTATCTAATTTTGAACAGAAGATCAAATCACTTCTACATTTTATTTATAATGCAAAAATTCCCAAGGAATTACATGTACTATGGGCTTTGACACTTCTCCCAAACAGGATGTAATGATTAATTTAGTTTAAGAGTATTCCAAAGTGTCTATTTAACACTCTGCTGATGTAGTAAAATGTTGTAAGGCCTGAAAAGAAGAAAACTTAATCCAGACTGCTCAACTTTCCCTTTCATCATCTCTTGAAAAGAATGCATCAAAGTACAGTGGAGTAATTCTAGATGCCAATAAAATAGTGCCCCGTTGTTCTTCATGGAAATTAGTGATGCATAAAAATGTATGTCATTACTACTAGTGAAAGCCATAGGAGAAATTCTTATTCAATTTTATGAATAAGTTAGCTGCTTGGGATTGTCAGACAAATAATTATTGGAGAAAAATTAATTTTGGCATTCTATAATTACTACTTCAAATATTGTAAGATTTCACCAAAAGTACAATCTGAAATAATTCCTCTAAAAAGCCCCAAGCGACATACTAGGACATAGTTTATATATGCAGGATATTTGATTATAGTAGTATGGACGTGATGGAAACATAGTATACAAACACACTTTGGGAAGAAATATTCACCTTCTTACATCCTCAGATCTTTAACATAACAAAAGCAAACACAGGTGAATTCTGCACTGGGATTTCTTAACGTCACTTCTTACTTCTCCAAAACTCCTGTTATCCATAAGGAACTCCGATTTTATTGTTGATACAACTCTTTGCCTGCTAAATTCCACCTCATGATTTCTTTATATACACAGTTCTGTTAATTCGAAGACATATTCTGTTTGCTTGATTTCAAAGCAGAAATAAATGCATTTGGAGGATGCTCTGACCCGCAGTGGAGGCAGTAGGGAAGGGAAGCAGGTTGAGGACCAGGTTGAGAAGGAACAGGTTACTTCTTTTGAAATACTAAACCACAACTTTATCTGAGAAGCCTCACACCATAATCTCTGCAAAAGGCTCTTCCATTACCACATTAGTCACAAAGTGTGTTCTGAAATGCTCTTAAAATCCCAACAGGATAACACACTCACGTGTGCTGCTCAGGGTCTTGCAAGAGAGGACCAAGGAAGCTGTGGGAGCTGCTGGGAGCACAGTCAGCTCAGAAAGGGCTATTTCTCCACAGGAAGGAGAAAAGTTGAGGGGCAGAATACGGACCAGAGGTACATGCAAACAGTCCTTCCCCAGCATGCTGAACTGGAGAGGGGCTCTTGGTCTGTTCAGAAGTGCTTGGTGCCATAGTATGTACAACACCTTGACTAGGATGGCTACAGAGAGCACTGCCAGCCTCATCACACACCAATTGTATTGTCTTTCAGAAGATGTATAACTTGCAAAAATACAAACATCTTTTTTTCACTAGACCATCATCTTCCTGTTAAAAAGAAAGACTATCATCACTATAGCTGTTTCTTGCTGGCCTGTCATTATAGTGCTGTGTTTGTGGTCTTCTTAGCCCAGAGGTCTTCAGTGTGGTGCCACGGCCCCAGCCATTTAGTGCACCCTCACCTCCTGTTGGCTGCTTTTATGGCATTTCTGTATGCATGCCACAATACAGCTGATGGCCTGGAGTTTGAATGCATAAAATTTAAAGCCACAAAGGGAGATGATCTGCTTTAGGACCCTTCTCTTTACTGTCAGGCACCTTAACTGGTTATGTATCTAAATGTACTTAAGCCTTGAGGTGTCCCAAAAGCCAAAAAAAAAAAGAATTGGCTCATGAAGACATCTTTTTTTGGAGGGAATAGGCCTTTGAATTTGAAAATCTGACCTGAACTGGGCAGCTTCAAACTCATTTTCTTATGAAAACACTGTTTGTATTTGAATTGGATTGCTCCTATCATGCTGCTTTTAGATGTTTCAACTGTCCTATTTAAATTTGACAAGAGCAAGTGAAAATTAAGTAAATTTTGCGAGAAAATTATTCACAAATGCTTGATGTGACTGGAAGAAATGAGGTTTCTAAAGCATCAAAGAGAGAAAACTCTCAATGTAATTTTTGTGTCAGATTATGGTCTCAGTTTTAGGTCAGAATATGTTGGCTATATTCTTTAAAGTAAAATATATTTCTGTGAAGGCGATATTAATACTGTAATAAGGTCCTATTAGTAGCCATAAAACTAGTCAAAGGTGCGTATTAATTTCATTGCACCTATATTAGCTGTACTTTGCATTTTGATCTGGTGATCTGTGTGACCAAAAAGAGTTAACAGGGAAATGTATATTTATACATAGCATGAAACTGGTGATCCAGATGTAAAAAGACAATGTTACCCTTTGTTACAGAAACTGCCATCTCATTACTTTATTCCCATGTATTTTTGGTGACATATCAGTAATTGGATGCATAAGCTGTCAGACACCAGTGTTCCCAAGCTCCTTTTCAACTTGGTGTTTCATAGAATGTCAACGTTTTTTTCTGTCCTTTAATAAAATATAGTGTTATATACAACATCATTTCATTCCATTCAGTGTCATGCTAATATTACTCATTGAATCTGAACTGAAAATGAATAAAGTTGCCTTCCTATTTTGAAGGAATAATGAGCTCAGCTTATATTCTCTGTAGTGTCAAATAGCAATGTTCAGATGTTTATAATTTGGGAAATATTAGAAAAATAGGCTTGGAAATAAGAAAATTGCACGCCATCCCTGAAAATACTAAATTCCATAACATATTTCTTTTAAATAAGGTAACAATTATGCAAATGGGTTCTAAAGTAGTTAAGTTCTCTTACAGTGCCATTGCATATGAGACAAGCAATGTTTTCTTGACAAATTAGACAAGAATGAAGGCCTTTTGAAAGAATAGCTGATTGTGTTTTCAAACCATGGAGTTCCACATTTTATTTCTCTCAGGAAACAGGTATTTACAACTGATGTAAAGTGACCTCAAATTTTTGTTTATTCATTTCTCTTGAAGTTTGTTTTGCAGCATGAATAATCAAATGTGAAAAGAGATCGTCTCAGGAGGAGATTCTCATTTCAGTGTAATACACTATCTGTGTTTTTTTAGCAGCTTAGAAATTGTCAGTTTAGTAAACGCTGGACACAGATGAATTTGGAGTGTTATCTGCAAGCTCTGATTCACTGACCACTCCAAAAATTCCTTGGAGAAATCTTGCTCCACACTGTCACAGGGTAGGGAATGGAAGCTGTAATTCACCTCAGGTCATACAATGTCATTCAATCATTGTTGTGTTCAGACTAATCCTTGTGCTTTTCTACTCATAACCACCAAAAAAAGTAGCTATATTCCACATCCACTTGTTTACTTTACTCAGAAATTTACTACAATTTCTTTTATAGGTAAATGCAGACTAGCATTTCTGTGGAAAACTTGAAGTTTGACATAAAAGAAACCAGACAGCTTTCTTTCTTGGTCTCAAATCCACCTGGGATAGTTCAGCTTTAAAGAGAAACTGTGATTCTGTTAATGGAAATTTTATTGGACAGAATATTTTTCCATGAATTGAGACACTAGTCTCTTTCTTTTTAGGAATATGCAGGAAAAGTGTGAAATTGTGGGCAAAAGAAACTTGCTGGTTTGCTGGTTTTTCAAACCACCACACCCCCTCAAAAGCCCATAAATTCTCACCAGTGGGCGAGTCAGGACTCTATCTGCCTCAAGGACACTTTAGAATATTTTGTCTTTCAACATAAGTTTCAAATAAGCAGTCTCTTTTCCATTTGTTTAAGAAGCATGAACAAAATACTTGAGAACTTTCAGTTTATCTTATTAGTTTTGAGCTTTGATGAAGGATAATACCTCAAAGAACTTCACACTGCCAAGAGGGTGGATGAGAACTATCAGTCGCACAGGTCTTCCCTCTTGAAAAAAGTGTCTGAGTATTACTTTGGGGAAGAAGGAAGCTTGAAGCTCTGCTCCAGCAGTTGCAGTACTGTCTGACTTTGCAACAGTCCCCCCCCAACTAAGGGTGAACTAACTATGGATATCAACAGTTTAGAGCCCTTGAGTATGAATTGCTTTCTTTAGTTACACAATATGTAATGCAAGAGTAACAGGTACATGCAGCTTTCTCAATGCTCACCGAAACAGAGTATCTTCAGAAGAAGAATATTGATATGTTGCCACAGCTAAGTATGAGACAGACCACTAATTCCTCTGCCAGCAGCGTGCTATGTGTCTGCCAGCATGCCCATTTCACTAAAAGCACAGTATTATACACCAAGGCTAGAATTGCTCTTATTCTTTTTTCCAGTTAATATCAACTTTAGTAGTACTAAAAAGAAACATAGAGGTGAATGCTCTTGGAGTATATTAACAATGTCACTTGCCATTATTCTGATGGAATAGTTATTTACTTATTGTTGAGGTTTTGACTACTGTTCAGCAAATTGCATACAAAAAGTGCACTTTTGGGGCCAATAATTCATGCCAATACACAGTTTAAGCTGCAAGAAAACACCAAGGTTTCAACTGCAACATTATCCTCATTCACAGCTGAAAGTAATGCTTATACTAGAGATTGTAACTGTAGTGAATCTGACCAATTAATTTCACACCATTGTTGCTCTTTTACACAACTGTTAAGTTCACCTTTTTGTCACAAAACATCTTCCAGCTGTTCAAAAATCCTTTACTTCTGTTCTGCCTATGCCCTCCCCCTGCCAGCCTCAGCAATCCAGCTTGACAGCTCTATTTTTATAACAGGGTGCAATTTTAAACATAATCCTGATTCTTCTTTATGTATTATTTACTAACCACACATCACTGCCAGAAAAAATGGAAAGGATTCTGTTCTGTGCTAGAAAATTTGTGGCTTTCAATGCTGATCCAGCAAATTGCTTCTCACTGTTTCCCATGTGAGCAGATTACTGAAGAATTTTTCCTTTATTAAATTTTAAGATTAGAGTGTTCATTAAGTCATGCATGAAACTCCCATTCAAATGCTGAAATATTCGTATTGTGAATTGAGCCAGTGGTTTGGTCAACGCTCCTTTTATGTGTTTGCTTAACCCTAATAATTTAAGTCAAATATATAAACCCATAAATATTTGAGGTTAGAAGCTATCCTAGTTTTTCTGAATGTCATCCCTCTTACAACAAGATAGTAATACACAACAAAGAAGTTTGGACTTCTCTTCTTGTAAAAGAAATCAGATATGGAGGTAGAAAGTTATCTGATTAGGAGAGTTTCTCCTACACCCCTTCAGAGGATGTGGCAGGAGACCTTACCCTTTCCCTCCTCTGGTCCTCTGGTCCCATTTTAATTTTGGATACAGGGACCATTTTAAGGAGAACTATGAAATATTCAGTGTTTACTTCCAACAGTGATTCATGCAGAGGTAAGCTATGGGATCGGAAGTGCAGCCTGTAGATAGTTTTCCTCATCTAATAAATGCGAGGACAAAGGGGAGAGAGATTGTTTCCCTCCTTCATCTTGCTTCAGTGTAGTACTCCCTCACAAGGAAGGTCTATCCTGTCCTCCTTCCTTTGTTCTTCTTTGCCATAAGATATCCAAAAGGGATATGTAGAGTACTGTTTGTCCTTTTCCAAGCTACATTGTTAGGGGAAACTTGACTTTGTATGATGCAGAGTAGCAGAAAGCAACTTTGCAGACAAGTGTCTTGGAATGCCAGTGCTGGAGCTGTGACACTTTTAGTGTGATTTCCTGTAGAATATTGGTCAGTGAAAAGCTTTGTAAGGAATGCTATCCAAACCCTGTGCACCTAGGTCACTGACTGAGAGACAGAATGGAGAAGGAAATTAAATGAAACACTCATCTACATCAATTTATGCAGCATCCACAAGCTGATTGCCTCGTCTTTAACAGTAGCCAGTTACCTGGTGCCTGCCAGCCAACCCATGCTGCAGCTGTAGGTTAACATTCAAGCCCCTTCATGACGCTGCCTCTGTCCTTATTCCTGACCTAGCCTGACCTTTCCCCAGGGGATTGTCATCACAACTAAAAAGAAAAAAAGATACACTAAGGTGTTGCAAAGGAACATCAGTGGTATGTAGTTGTCCTGATTCTACCAAGATGCTGAAGGAGAGAAGGGTCCTGTTCAATGAATCTTGCATGCACAGAGTTCCACATGCTTGGGAAAGAACATATCTTTTCAAAAATTATCTCTTATTAATAACATGAACATTTTGACAAGGAACAAAATTCAGTCTTGTAATGTGTATTATATGTCTCCATCAACATCACTACAGCATTTTAAAAGGAAGATGTATTTTGCTCAGACTCACTGGGAAAGGAATAAGAAAACATTTATCACTCTGAAGATTTTTATTACAATGCAAGCTCTGTTGAAAAGATGTTTAGGTATGTACCTGAGGACAGAATTTGCCCTGCTGAGTTTTAATGTTTTGGGGCTGACTTAGATCTAGCAAACTAATTCCTTCCAGTGCAAAGCACAGTGTTCTGTTTAAAGGCATTTATAACACCTGAACATCTACGCTAAGAAACCTAACAATCACAGGTTCCTTGGTTGTTTAATTTGCTTCCGAAGAGTAATTTAAAATAAAATTAAATTGTTTGCTGCAGTGTTTATGGTTCTTCTTATTCTGGACCATGGTGCTTTCTTCTCTTCACTCCTTTCAAGATCTCTAGTATTTCTCTCTGTCTTTTGGCATTTTACTTGAACATTGTTATTTCAAAATAAACTTCTCCAATCTTCTACTTCATCATTTTCAATTATCCAAAGTATTACAGGGCTAGCTTGTTTGCCTAAGGCATTATGAATTATTTGGGAATACCATCACATTTTTATATAAGCTGAAAACAAATACAGTACCAGGTAATTAGCAACTTAACATGGATTCCTTTGTTATTCTTTAATACTCCCATGTTTCTGACCTACTTCCTCCAAGCTAGAGGTGCTAAAAAACAGATGATATGTCTATTACTGTGTTTAAAACAGAAATAATTATGCACCAGGACTTAAACATATGGCCCCTCTGAGTGAGACAGTAGTTACAAAATGACTGTTGGGGGTTATACTTATTGCTGTTTCATCACCAATCAGCACCAGAAAAGAATGAGAAAAGTAATATAGAAAGAAGAGATCTATGACATGAAAAGCATCACTGAAGGTAACATAATACACTTATAAAAGTACTTTAATACACTAGTGAAGGCAGTGTGGTCATAACTGTAAATTTTGTGGAAAAAAAATCAAAGATTTATCCTGGTAATGAGTGAAAACGGAGTCACTTAGGTTAGTCTGCATCCTGATTTTATTCCAAATTCCCTAACCTTTACCCATCTACATTTTATTCCTCCATTTAAGCAGCAGGAAGGGAACCTTGCAAATGTGTGCTTTGGACTTTTCTATCAGATTTTACTTTTTACATTCACACCATTTTGTGACAAAGGTTTTTCTTAAGAGAGTTGAGAATATTCCAAGAAAGTAAGTTTATATATATATATATATATACGTATGTATATAAAATAATATCATCTAGTCCTTGTCTTTCTGTACAACATCTTGTCTTTGACTCCTCCTTTCTCTTTGGTGTAAAAGGTTCTCATATTCCCTCCATCAAGAAATCCCCCTCTGCCATCTTCTTTTATATCCTTTGATCTCATTCTTCCCCTCATCCAATCATATTCTTCTGACATCCATAATCTGCCACACATCCTCTGATATCTTGTCTTTTGCATACCTTTTGCTGATGCAGTTCTCAGGACAAGCAAGCCTTTTTCCCCAAGCATCCTTGTAAGATGTCATGCATCTTCATTGCCTAGCATTTCCACTAGCTTTTCTTCTTTCCCTGCATCAAATGGTGACACCAGCTGTAGGAAGCACCACTGTGACCCTGTTGATTATGGAGGGATCCTGACTTAAACTAGTGACTTGCCAAGTACATGCTGGAAACTAGCTGAGATGCTTCCCACCTTCAGTGACAGCTGGGTATCTCAAGCAATTCAGTAGACCCTTCTCTGTGTTTCCTCATTCTGGCATTAACCTTTCTATCAGTATCTTTCTACACAATGAAAAGATCCATAAAGAATGTTAGTGTTTTCAGACACACAGGGAGAAATGGGGTTTAAGTGTAAAGAAATGCTTTTGCATGCTCATGTGCTCGTATATGGTTTTGCAGCAACATAAACTATTAACATCTTACTGTGCATTTTGTTGCATTCTTTTACGTTTGATTTTGGTTAAGTACACAAGTGAGCTGTCAGTGAGTCACTCTCTACAGCTGTAGATTTTTACACTATACATTTAATATAACTATACTAATATTTACTGATCCTCTTTCAGATTTAGTTTGAGTTTTGATTTATTTTAAGTGGTTTCTCCATGCAAGAAACTCTATACATTCATTGCATCCGTTATACGTGGCCAGCTAACTTTTTAAACCTAAGTGGACAAGCAGTTTACAGTTTTTAAGAAGATATAAACATTGGCACATTGCATTGTGACTTTTGTAATACTGATTTCTTCGTGGAAACAAGAGAACAGAGAGTCTGTCAGTGCATTCATACCCAGATTGACAAAAAAAGCTTAGACCAAAGCTCAGCTAATGGATTTCATAATTTATTTTTTTTCCTGAAAATCTGCTGAAAAGGAGCTCAAATGAATGCAGAGTTATGATGTGTGCACTTCTTAAAGTGATTATTTGAGGTCAATAGTCTTTTTGAAGTGTTAAATACTAAAATCTTTAAAAGTTGTAATTCCTTTAAAGAATTATGTAGGACTCCATGTTTCAGCACAGTAAATTGTCTGTTGCATGGTGCCAATACTTTCTGATGGGAACAATTGCTTAGGAGTTCACTAACATTCAACCTTTTTTAATTTTTTTTTCTTAAAAATGGAAAACGGGGGAAGCTGAAGAACTTTATATGAGTTGCTGCATTAAACATGACCCAAAACTACCTCACAAAATGTTAGGAAGTTCAGAATAAATTCAAAACTCAAACATGTATGGCTTTTCTGACCAAACTGTGGCAGTGTAGTCATAATTAGAGCCTCTTTTGAAAACTCAGAGCATTCTCCAAAAAGCAAAATGGAAGATAACACAAAAACAGGGCCACAAGAGATAAATAAAGGTAGATGAGCACTGACAAATGTTACCAGTCTGTTCCTCCTCTTGCTCATCACTGCTATTCTTCAAAGAGGAATAACAGCCAAGAAAACAAATTTTTCCTCTGTGATGAAGAAAACAAACTGGAAACCCAGTTGGGGTGGGATAAAAACCCAAACCTACCACATTATCTAAGCACTTACTTGAATATCAGTCTCTTCAGATAAATATGAGTGAGGCAAATTCTGAACCACTGTTAAACAATCTACTTCCCTTTCATCCAATGACAGTTGTCATGGTTTAACCCCAACCAGCAACCAAGTCCCACGCAGTTGCTTGCTCAGTCCTGCACCGGTGGGATGGGGGACACAATTGGAAGAGTGAAAGTGAAAAACTTATGAATTGAGATAAAGACACATAAACAGGAAAAGCAAAAGCCATGCACTAAAGCATCCTTGTGTTATCAACTCTGTTTTCAGCACAAATCCAAACACAGGCCCCATACTAGCTGCTATAAAGAAAATGAACTCTATCCCACTCAAAACTGGCACACAATTTAAATTAGCTAAAGCTCCCAAGAATTTTTTCCTTCTCCTATTACCAGAGGAGACATTCTATTTTAACAAATTTGTCTGATCTCTCACTCCCCTACACACACATACACACAGACACTTTTCTTTTTCTTACAATTCCAAAAACTGGAAAAAAAATATGTCTTAAGTGTTCTCTCTGAATTCTCCTTAGCTTCCCTCTTTATAAGGGAGGAGGGTTAATATCTTTCCCCTGGTCCTTCAGAGGATAACTTGTTGACTTACTCTGGAAACCTGTAAACACTGAGGAGAGATGGTGATGATTTTGCACCTGGTTGCTTGCTAGGTCAGGTCCTCTGCTTCTCCATTTTCTATACTGTTTTCTTATGGTTTCTGGAGTTTTTAATTGTTTGTTTTCTTTAAACCATATAAAAAAAATCTGCAACTGTGCAACATTTTTGTGTACAACATGGCATCCAACACACAATGGTTCAATGCCTTACTAGAAAGGAAGCAATGCAGCCAGGTGAAGTTAATTTTTTCATTTTCCTCTATAATTCCTGTGCTTTACACACAAATTCACAGGGAGAGGGACAAGAATATGGTCTTTTTTCCTTTTGGAAATACTTTGCGGAAAACTTTCTTCTCTCTAGTCTTCGTTTTCTCTACCAGGATCAGACTCCTCATAGATTATTCAAATATATTGGGTATAAGAAACGCTGAGCTGAAATCTCACCTCTCTCAAGGATTTAGGAATGTCTCTGAATGTGATATTAATGGGAGCTTTCATAAAAATTTCTCCTTCAGACTTTGGGTAGAGATGACTGCTTCATTTTTTCCTCATAAATTTTTCAACAGAAGTAGGACTCAGTTTTTATTTAAATGCCCATACTGTCACCAGTGTCCCTCCTTTCCCAGAACAGTGTCTTAGAGCAACAGGTTTTTAAACTACATGGAAGTGTGGGAGAGAGAGAGAGGAAGGAATGGGAGAGAGAAGAGCTGACTTCCACAAATCATGTAAACCCCCTGACACTTTACAGCAAAAATAAAAGATTTTTGGGGTCAGAAAAATAGCTCAAGAAGAAGAAAAGGCACATATCTGTGTCTTAATCACTAACTCCCTCTCAAAACCCATTGAACCCCAGAATCCCATTTGTCTTGGATGCCTTATGCATTTTTTGTTAGACATTCATTGGATGAAATGTAAATCAACCAAAGGAATGATCTGTAGTCACCTCTGCCAGGGACTTCCTTTGTCTGCAGGTTTTGCTCTCCCAGTTGGACTGTTCTCATGTGACCCTTTGAATTTTTTATGTTTTCTGATGCCCTATTTCAACAGGCCTTGATAAGGGACGCAACCCAGCCCTGCCTCTGCACCAGTGTTTGCAGCACTCAGACGTAAATGTGAGCTGAAAGATACCTTAAGTCAACCCTTCTAAAGAAATGCTAAAGAAAGAACCTGAAGTTGTCTGAGTTTTGTACTGAGTTAGACCTATCAATGTTTTTTGCCTCTTTTACTGACACAGGGATGACTCGCTGGAACAACCTTGCATGGTTAAATGGGAGTTAGGCACTGAGAGGCTCTGCTTTTTCAAACCGGGGACTGTTCTTGGCAATAAGAGCAACTTGGCAGTACCCTACAATAACAATAACAATAACCTAACCGTAACCCAGGCAACCTGAGAACATCAGTAGCCCACTAATTAGTAAATAATAAGCAGCTCTAACCTTTCAGAGTGGTTAATCAGGGCTTTCATACATGAAAACTTCATATACTGGGTGTTAAATTGCAAGTTTTGGTGAACGTGGGATTTAGGGCTCTTCTGTTAGGAGTCTCATCCACAGTGAGACAGGATGGGAATAGCTGCTGTTCTGGTTTGCCTATACTAAAATGCCCTGTAAATGCTCTCAGTGAGCTCTGCATCCCTGACTGGTTTTGCCCACCATTCGATGTCTGATGGAGGTGCCTATAGCAGCAACCTAGCTACTCCAGGCTCAGCAGAGAGAGATGGACACAATCAGGTGGGCCAGGGGGGCACTTCCAAATGGGAAACAAGTAAGAGTTACAGTCTAATTAATCCACAACCATTGCTTCTTTTGTCTCATTTCCCAGTATTGGGAGGAAAACTTACCATGTGACTTAATAGGACATTTGTTGAGTATGGACTAATACGTTTGGTCTCATGAACTTCTCTTAATCAAGTGCAAGTTAATAAAGTCTTTAAATGAATTATAGTGTGATTTATGTGAGATCTACTCTTCCCCTCCCCTCTAGAATATATCTGAAAGCTTTGACTAGTTAAGCTAAAGTGAGTCATTTTGTTTTGTTTTGTTTTCCAAATAATGTTTACATCATAGAAATATTCCTACTGTACTCTACTAAGCAGTCTTTTTGTTTTCCAGTGTTTCAGCATTTTTAAAGATACTGGGGAAAAATATCCTTCCAAATCAAGGAAGCTTTCATTTTCAGTTCTGTTTGGGATTTTTCAGTTTTGTTGTTTGTCGTTAGGATGATTTTTTGTGGCTATTGTGTTTTAATACAATTAGTTCAGACTAGAGACAACAGGGCTATTTCTCTGAGATGTTGGTAAACTGATGATGTCAAGTGAATATTAATTGGGCACTGAAGCATAATGCTTTAATTGCCTCATGGAGACTATGGAAATCCTGTAATTGGTCATAAACTGCAAAGGAGGGAGTGGCATCTGCTTCCTCTCTTGTTATGTTCTTATTACTGTCATGTCCCTTTGCTTTGCCACTTCCATGACTGCCAAAGTGACTCATTGGAGCTAAGCAGAAGATACATAGTTAGTAAACAGCAATCATTGTGTGTGTGTTGGTTTTGTTTTTCTGTTTCCAATTGCCTTGCTAATGAGGCAGTGACCAAGCTGTGCTGCTCAAAAATGAGGGCTGCCCCGGGGCAGTTGCTTGGCCATGTCCTCATGCTTCCTTAGGTCACCGTTGCATTTGTTGCCTGCCCTTTAGGATTTCTTTCCACAGATATCCCAGACTGACTGTACACTGCGTGCTCCTTAGATCATCTTTTGTGCCTGTGAATATAAAACACTCTTAAACCAAATTAACTCTAAAATGCCACTTGCACCAGTAGCACCATTTCCTTGTCTTCCTTCACTTTTTCCCTCTGTCTTTTATAAAACAAAATGACCATAGTAAGAACCAGAAGAGTGTAGAATCAGCCCTAACTTATTTCTTCATGGTAATTTTGGTTATTAATGCATTGGGGTCGAGAAAACACAGGATTTATATATGCGTGATTTATACACATTTATACAATTAAGTATCAGTTGTGGAGCAGGATTCAGAAGCCATTTTGTGGAGTGATGGAGAAACATCCTTGAACTTCTTTTTCTGAACTCAAGCTTCTCTCCAGGACCTGTACACACAGATCAGAGCTGTAAACAGTCATATTTCCATTTGGAAGCTTTATCTCTCTGTCCCCAGTTTTCATGTAATACTATCTGACTAGAGACAGTGCCTCACTGAAAAAGGAAAACCACACTTCAGACATTTCCTCATATTGCAGGTCTATGACCTGTAACGAGATGCAGCTCACAGATTCTGCTATAAATGCAAGACTCAGGGAGCCAGACAGCAAGCAGAAGCCCTCAGCAGGAGTCTGGATTCTGCTTCCAGGACTGCTTCTGTGCTTGAGCAACTATTGAATATAACTTGCCTGAATATTTTGAAGCAGATTCTAGACCTCCCTTCTATAAAGGCCTACAGATATCACAACGCTACTATGCACTGCTACTGCTCACTGCTTATCTCTGTGGCCATGTAACTTCTATGCTGTAATTAGTCTCCAAGAAAAAGTAGAGTGATTCCTTAACATACTTCAGATTCCAGCAGGTGGCTAGAGTATTCTTCTGAAAAGAGTTTAGTTCAAATCCCTTTGGCTGACATGGATATAAATTCCCAGTCTTTCACACTCTACATATTTGTCTGTATCACTAGTTTATTAGGAAATACATGGGTAGGTCCATCACCTTTTTCAAACTTACTTTTTACTTCTTATATATTTTGTACACATCCCATCACTTTTCAGAAAGTCAAATATGAGTTTAATAATAATATGCATAATATGGATTATGTAAACAGTCATCTTTAACTCTTACTACTTTGTCTGCTTTTCTTCTGACAGTTTGCTGTTTTGTAAAAACCCATTTGTGCTGGTTTCAGCTGGGGTAGGGTTAATTTTCTTCACAGTGATTAGTATAGGGCTATGTTTTGAATTTGTGCTGAACACGGGGTTGCTAATATAGAGATGCTTTTGCTATTGCTGAGCAGTACTTACACAGAGCCAAGGCCTTTTCTGCTTTTTGCACAGCCACAGTGGCAAGGAAGTTGAGGATGCATGGGAGGTTGGGAGGAGACACAGCTGGGACAGATGACCTCAACTGACCAAAGGGATATTCCACACCATATGATATCATGCTCAGTATATAAAGCGGAGGGAAGAAGGAGGAAGGGGAGAGGTTTTGGAGGGATGGTGTTTGTCTTCCCAAGTAACCATTACGCTTGATGAGGCCCTGCTGTCCTGGAGATGGCTGAATACCTGCCTGCCCACAGGAAGCAGTGAATAATTCTTTGTTTTTCTTTGCTTGTGTGCACGGCTTTTGCTTTCTCTATTAAATTGTCTTTATCTCAACCCATGAGCTTTTATCCTTCCAATTCTCTCCGTGATCCTGCTGGTGGGAGAGTAAGTGGCTGCATGGGGCATAGGTCCCAGCTGGGAAGAAATCACGATATATTGAGTCATTTTCTTCTTGTATGTTTGATCACTTATATTTAGGAATCAAGGTAATCCAATGTAGTGTTCAGAAATTTCAAATAAACTTGCTTAGGAGTAGCACCCCACCTGACCTCAGTCCAGGTATCACACTACTAATACTTCAACTGATTTTTAATATTAAAATGTGATGGATTCTGTTTGGAAATTTTATCATGACATTCCTAATATGGAAGTTCATATGAATACTGTTACTATAAGTTCATCTAAATTGCAGGATGTAAAAGTGCTGTTACAAAGAGCTATGGTCCAAACTGAAATAACTAAGAAAGGAGGTTTGTTTAATATGGGGTCTAGGAAGTTAAAGTTCTGGAGAAACACTTTTAGACACAGATTTTATTTTTTTTTTATCTTGGAAAAGGAATAACTGATAAATTCTAGAAAAAAAGCAGAGGAGATTCAAGGTCACTGTGTGTATCACGCTCTTGTCTAGCTGCATGATGGAACATTTAATTTCAACCATGTTCCTCATGCATCCCTGTGACTCTTCTGGGATTAATGCTACACAACAAAAAATGCTGTTATTCAAACAACTTTGAATGGCTCTTGAATAATTTTAACTTTTGACTGTTTGTTAAAAGCAACAAGTAAGCAGTAAGTAACAATTAATTCACAAGGTCATTTTTACAGGAAAAGTTATTTTCAGAGATGAACTACACAGAGAATCAGAGTGTGCATGGGAACATTTGACTTGTGTGCTAAACAGTTTGTGAAATATTTGCAATGCATGTAAAATGTACATTTTGATTTCTTACTATGATTGTTGAGAAGCCAGATTGTGATCCTTTCTTTGTAACAGTGTTGAAACAGATGTGTAGGGAAGTCAATGTCTAATCCACCCTCAGGATCTAAGATGTCACCCCAAATTTTAGAATGGTGAGGTTTGCCATTACTATTGCATTTTTTTAATTCATCATCATAACTTTTTAACGGGAGAATTATGTCAGACACACTTGAGAGTCTGTTGTGATGAATTAAGAGTTTTGTGATTTGATGTGGGCATTAAAATTAACAAAATGTATTTTCCATCTCAGCAAACAAGACTGCCATTTTGTAAAACAGGGCCTTCAAAATCTATACATCCTCACAGCAAGTTTCTTTTTAGATTTAATTTATCCATTTTATATTGGTTTAGAACATGAAGTTCCACGGAAGAGACTTATTTGCATATCTCATTAGATGTAATACTTTAAAACGGTGGCTTAATAGATCATTGGAAAAAGCTAAAAGGGATATTGGAGCTTTGTCATCTCTTTCACTCTTTAAATTAAGTGTCATCCTGTGCTCTAATCCACTGTTTCTCAACAATTTTATTTAGGGAGGCAGATATAAAAGAATAAATACTCAAACAGTTGTAGTATTATATGTATGGTCTCAAGAAAGTAATTCTGAAAATTTTGTTTTCTTTTGCTTTCTTGTTTTTCTTAAGTTATTTCACAGGTTTCATTCTCTTCTGAAGAGGAAGGGAGAGAATCAAACCTACGAATTAAGAAAAACTTTTTCAACAGAATGTTGTTGCTCAGCTTGCTCAAATCAGTGGTTCAAACTTCTCAGACTGTTTATGCAGGATATAAGATCTAACAACAGCGTCCTTTTAGATCTTTAATGTCTGAAGCTTCTCTGAAAGATCTGGCAGTGCAGAAATTCAGGCTGCCTGCTTACCATGCTAGCTGTAACATTCATTTATAGGAAGAGAGTAACAGAGGTTTGTGTTCCTTTCACGGCAATCAAACACGATTTTAAAGATGGAAACCATTGACAGGATCGATTAGCTGGTTTAAGAAAGGATCAGTTAGATTCTGCATCATATCATCTAACCGTAATTAAGCCCTACTGGAACTGGGATTTATGTGTACCAAACAGACATGATGCTGAACTCGGTTTGCTTCTTATTTGTTTTACAAAACCACTCTAACAGACTGTGTCCAGATCCAGATATAATAACTTTGTTGACAAATCTGAAGAGAAAAATTCACATACTCATAAATGGAATTACCTTCTGTTTATAAACACAACAGTAAAGATTGGGAACATGTTTGGTTTTCCTCTGTCTCATTAATTGGGAATGACACCAAGCAAAACCTTTTCTTGTCTTTAGAAATCTCTGAATAATCCCTTTTCTCACAAAGATCAGGTCCTGCACTTCACCCCAACTATATATTTCTAAAAAAATGCATTCATCTTGTCTTCATCTGATGCTTACAATCTCTCTACTTACTTTGCATGCAGGCACTATGGGTGTGACAGATGTCAAGCAATACCACTGAAATCGGTGGGATGCCTGTCACAGGGGATGCAGTTGCCCAAGCACAGACCCCTTGTGCCAGGTGAGATGCTCTAGGGTGCCCTGCCAGCCTGCAGCCACTACCTCAGGAGGGTAGAAGTCTTTGGTGGATTCATTGTTCTTTCTACTACAATCTCCCTTTTTGGGCAGTGAGGCTGACACTATTGGCCTGTCTGTACACTACTGACCTCATCACCGGATCAGTAAAAGGCTTTTGGGGGCAGAATTTAAATATCTTTTGCTCTATATGTGTTTCTCCTGCACATCTTTGTTGGAAGACTGCTGAATTTAGTGGAGTTTACATATCTATGCAGCAGAAGAGAATTTGTTACACTGCATTAAAATTAGTGTACACTGTAAATCCCCAGAATCTCTTAGGCACAGCTCATGAAGCTGTATGTCTCAGAGAATTGCTTCAGATCTATGTCAAGGCTTCTGACTAAGAAACCCTCATATAATAACAAAACTCTATAAATTTCAGATAAAATAATATATTCTGTTTCTGGAGGGTTTTTTGCCTAAATCCCATGTTTGTGGATACAACTTTACTAGTCAGTAACCTTGATAAGCCTTTAGAAGTTTTCTGAAACTTCTGTTCCTAAGACTTGGCCAGCAAGAACTTCAATCAGTCATTCTGACTTTCTTCTTTTTTTTTTTTTTTCCTTAGTATCTGGTCTCTGGTGTCCAGTTTTGTGTTTCAAAAGAGGGCTAGAGAGACTGATGATGTAACCAGCCCTGTAGATGTCGATGTTCTTGGCAACCTCTAGTTGAGCTTCTGCTGCAGAAAAGAGTAGGCGGGACAACTCTCAAAATTGCCCCAAAAGCAGACGTGTGGGAGACGGTGATGCCTTACAAGGTGAAAAGGAGAGGTGACACAACTGTATTCTCAGCTCTAAATGTCAGTGGGAAAGGCCAATAATGTTCCCTCAGAGACTGTCTATGGAGACATTCAGAAAAGTTCAGAAAGATTAACTAGAGCTATAAAGTTAAATCTCATAACTAGAGCACAGGAATTAAGGGCAGGTTTGTTGAGCTGAAAGAGCACACAGGAAGGCAGGAGACTTGGCTTTTGTTTCTGCTTCTGGCACTGACCTTCTCCGTGACCACCATAGATGAATTTTTTCACACTTCTCTCAGAAAAACTGGAATAGGTATATTTGCCTACTCTGAAAACAGTTTGAGATCATCTAATACTATTATTGATTTGTTATTTTATGGATGTTGGTATTCAGAGAGGGTTTTCCTTTGTAACTTTATGAGATTCTTTTTTTTCTTATGAAGTAGGAAGGACAGGAAACTAAAGCCTATCCTGTTTCTAAAGGGGGTGTTTACTTCTGGGTTCCTTTTACAGATAATGAAGACTTCTGTGGTTCAATTCATCTTCTCTGAAAGCAGATGCCTTAAAACCATCACATCAGTCATGTTCTAAAATTGCTTTTTTTCTTCCATTGACTACAAAGAGCACCTAGAATGACCAGCTTACGGCTGACATTGCACATTAGGTGAAATGAATCCCACCCTCTGAATTAAATTTACCAAGCATGTCAAGAAACAGACAGTTCACATAGCACCAGAATTAATGTATTTTCCAGGAAAATTTTGCTACCCACTCTATTAACTCCTTAATTTTCTCCAAAAAAATGCTGGGTTAAGATGGGTAGTTGTTCATCTCAACCATTTTAAAGTTCAACACTATTTGCCTTTTGAGCAATGTTTGCCTTTTGAAAATTGTTTAATTATGTGACCAAGATATTCTCTCTAACTCCCATACAGATATATTGGGTTGTCCACTGTGATAGATTTCTACATATTTTCTTATCCCTAAACCCAGGTAATGATGGATTATTTAGGCATCAGAAGTAAAATGGAAAGGCTATTGATAAAAAAAAAGTGTGTTTTATTTCTTCTTTAGCTTGATTGGACACTAGCAAAATGGATCGATGAAAAGTGCTGCATCATTATGTCCAAACCGTACCCAGGAGAGAGGTTCATACACTGCAGTGTTCAAAATCATAGTGCATATTGCCATGATGTTGACAATGCTGACCGTGAGAAGGTACTTTCAAAACTGTCAGGTCTCCCATTGCTGGGGAGGGAAACAGATTGTGGACAGATAAGTCATGTTATTCTCTAGTCTTTTCTCCTCATGCTGTCACAACATACACCTGGGGGTTGTTAGCAATGCTTTTGGCTGCAGTGCAGGACTCATGGTCACATGTCTGCAGAAGTATGTTTTTCACTAATGGCTGTGTGCTTTTGTTCACCTCTGCTGACGTCTCAGAGCTCAACTTTCAATGGAAAGTGGAGGCTTGCTCTATGTATTCTAGTTATCACTTGTGTCATGCTGTTTCCTCACTGGAAAGGACTAGTTATGTTGCCAGAGGAAGATGCCAGTTTGTACTCTGGACTATCAGGAAAATTTAAAAGCAGAGAAATCTTCTCAGAACTGCTGAAGATTTTTTATGTTCTGTGGTTCATCATATTCTGATATTTATGCCATTAGTAGTGCTGGGGTTTATGCTGTTTGAAATGAGATCATAGAGCTGACTTCTTTTGTTGGTTATGGTCTCATTTTTCTATTTATAGATACTGAAAGGCTTTTTAAAAAGCACTTTGCAGCATATGCTTTCAAAAGGTTGCAATGCAGAAATTCAGAAGCATGGAAAGAGCAAAACCAACAGCCAAGCTCTCCAAAGAGAAAAGACTAGCTAAAATTGCAAGTTCCTCTCACTGAAATATCTTGCCAACAAGTCACAGATGTACAATGCATGACCAAGGGAAAAAGTGATTATGAGGGTTATAATGGCAGTCCTGAATCCATAATGCATAATGCATTCATCCCAAGGTGCATTTATGCATCTGTTAAGGTATTTTTACTAGTAGTGTAAGAGCTTTTAAAACCCTTTTCTGAACTGTTTAGCTCATATGCAGCGTTTAATTGGTATTTTATAATTTTTCCTTATTACTTTCTGACATTAAACCATGACACAATGCATGAATATGTTGTAGTGACAGTTGTTCCAGCTTCCGTTTGTGATTCATCCCTTTGAGCTCTGTCATCATTTTTGCATATTTATTTGTGCCCTCTTCTGCCTTTGTGGATTCCCTGTGACACTCAGTTGGCCCTAGCTAGGCATGACAGTGTGTCTGTCTGAGTCCGGGATTTTTTCCCTAGAGGCTCATATAAGCCAGAATGTGGCCTTACATCCTTTGCTGAGAAATAAAGTAATTTCTTCTCATTTCTGTTCTTCCTCTTGTCATATGAGCTACACTGTGCTCCAGTTTGTCTTTGATTTCTGTGACACTCAAATTTCTCATTGAGTGTATTTCTTCCCTTATCAATTTTGTATAAAATAAAACCAGATTATTCCTGATCTCTAGCAGTGGGATGAGAAGAGATTCTGGCTCAGTGATCCATTTCCATGCTCACCTATCTAGATGCTGCTCATGATGATTTAAATGACAGCTGAAACTACTCTTTTACCATCCGAATTCTAACTGCTCCTCCAATCTACCACATCTTCCTTCTGTATTTATAGAGAACACCAAGTCCTACCTGCTGCCTTTAGCCTTGAGGCCTAAGACTTACCTCACTTTCAAAATTAGTAATTTTCTTTGTTTCTTTTTCTTTTTTTTTTTTTTTTGCTAAATATAATAATCCCAAGTTACCAGATGCTTCAAACAGAAATCTATACCAATGACACATGAGAATATAATGGATGGAAAAAGCTAAGTTATTAGACTGACACTTGCTTGGCTCCAGTATAAGGTACTCTACATACAGTGGAAATTAGTGGAGATCCTGTCAGCATGATTAAGTCATTTGTAAGTGGGGAGAAAAATAAAGCTGTATAATTCTCCATTTATTATCTCGCTAAGCTATTTCCTCCCACAGCAGTGATATCACCAGCACAAAGCCCTTCAGACAGATCTTTATCACGACCAGAACAATGCTCTCTGAGCTTGTTGCTAACCCCTTGTTTCCTCTGAGGTACAGCTTTTTTTTTTCCCAGTCAATGTAGATTATGTTCACTGCTTCACACCTCTCAGCTTTATGAATTATTTCCTTTAAAAATCGCTCCAGCAGATATGTCAGCCATAATTTATTCTGTATGATATTATAAAAAACTGCTTTCATGAGCTGATACTTTGCCAGACATTTTGTGGCCTCCAGGCCTGAGTCTCTGTGTTCATCCCAGTGTAAAGCTAGCACCACTGAATTCATGTGCCACTGATAGCCACGTGGGTAAAACCAGCACCTTTGTAAACAGAACAAGATCTTAAGCTATGTTTTTGAAAGGTGATAAGTGATTTGGAGAATAAACTTTGAGGAGTCATGACATGACAAAGGACAAAAAGCCACATGTGTATTTGTTTGGTGGACTAAAGAGATACTAGCCTGTCCACCACTGAAATTATTCAGTAAGGGTATAGTCCTGCATAAAATACTGGAGAACATGACTGCAAAATCCCACTGTTGTTACTGGATGTTAACATTACAGAGTCCCCACCTCTTTTCCATTATTGAAATTCCTGCTGGCCTCAACAAGAGTAGGTTTGTACTCCGGCAACAGGTGCTTTGAGTCTAATTTACCTTTTTTATTCCACTGCATTGGAGGACAAATAAGTACTTAGAGGTCTAGATAAAGCACCACACTTACTTATGAGATTAATAAAAATGATTGATTGATTGATTGATTGATAAATTAGTTGGTACCTAATATCAAAGGGAGTTGTGGAGAGTTGTTCAGGCTGGAAGAGGTCAGTTTAAATGTTAAACACACAGGTACAGTAGCAGTTTACAGGAACTGTGGTAAACAAGAACAGAGAGCACAAAGAGAAGCGAATGAATGCTTTGAGAGCTCCCTTTGGAGTCTGGGGGTTTCGGATCTCAAAGAAAAGAACTCTCAAAAAGCTGGGACTTGGGCAGATGCAGCTCTGGCAGCTTCTACAGAGAGTACCATCAAGATTAGCATGTGATGAAGTAGGGTCTTTGCATCGGGTGATTTGTGGGCCATGACTGCATCATGGCACCACAGCACACCTGCTAAGTAACTTGAGCAGCCTCCTAGTCCTTGCCTCTGAGGGAACAGAAGAGGAGATGAGGAAGGGAAGAGTGTGAGAATTAATGGGATGACAGAAGACTCCCTTGGCCTTCCTCATAAGTGTTCTTCACTGGAAGCTCTTAGCTGCCAGAATGAATATTAAGATTACCCACAGCAATGTGTTATTTCTGCTGTATGGGGCGGTCAGGATGCAGAAGGACTAGGGGTCTGATTCAATAAAGTTATCTCTACCTGTAGAAACCTGCATTTCTCACTAACAACTTACTGGGTAAAACACAAATAAGTATCAAATTGTTCACCAAAGGACTTTAAATGCATCATTATTAGTACGTATATTCCTGACATTTTTATCATTATTTGAATGATGCTCTCAGGTCCCAATGTGTAGAATATATTTTTAAGGCAATTTCACAAATTTGCCTCTTTTTATATCTTTTTACAATTGCAGTAACCTTATTTGCTTAAAAAATATCCACTTAAAATACAGGTTATAACATGAATAACCTCTATATTAGCCCTGACCGTTATTATCTTGCAATTTCAGTTGCTCAAATGGACTCCTCCTATCATCTCTGTGACTAACAGCAGTTTCCTCTGAAACCTGTTCAGGCTCTTCCCTCTGTATAGTCCTTTATTCAGGCAGAAAATGCATCTGTCCCCTACTGTTTGTGCAAACAGCGTGGAGCTGCTGTCTCTGTGCTGCCTATGCCGTGACTGAGGGATCTGTGTGGTCCCCCCACTCTGGTTGCTGTGTCAGGAGTGCTGTCTCAAGCCCCTCAGCATTTCTCAGCTCCATGGCTGGGAAGTGGAGAATGCAACAGAGTGTTACAAGCTGGCAAAGCACCTTGCTAATTTTACACCACCAGCGTCTCCCCCATAGCACTAGGAAATTGTTTAAGGGAAGAAAATATTTCCAGAAGAGCATTTGCAGTAAACGATAGTCAGAATTTTATCCATTCATCAAGTCGGTTTGGAGGGGTCATTTCTCAGTAGGCTAACGCTCCTGCTCAATACATCTGTGCTTGAATAGTTTTACCCCTATTTTCTGCTATCCTTATTCCCCTTTTCTTCATGAATCTTTGTTCTGGAACATCTCTATAGAGCTTTTTCCATCTTTTCTCCCTGGAATGTTTGAGCTGATTTCCAGTAACCTACTATATACCACCATTTAATATGAGGAGTATGTTTCCTCCTGTATCAAAATAACAAAAACTTTTCATGGAATGAAAAATGTGCATGCCCAGAGTGGCAGGTGAAATCAAGTAAATTCCATTATCTCAAAAAACAGGAAAAGAGATATGCCAAGTCCCAGTAAGACTGATATTTTGATGGGTCTTGATGTCGATAGGTGGAAACAAATCCTGTCTTATGAAGCTTATTTTGCTTTCAGTAGAAGCTGAGGAATTGGCCCCCTTTTCTCTATGCAGCTTTCATGAGTCTGGAATTGGCACAACCTCAAACTCCACTTCAAGACCCAAAGCAAGATTTTGAAAGCAACACAGCCTTTTGGTTTTTCATCGTCAAGGAGATAGGGACATTTCAAGACCCATTCCATAATAAATTACTACTAACTGCCAGCTGTTAACAAACTCAACATTGTTTCCCTTCTGTATAAACAGCTGTGTTACAAGAACGAAAGAAAAAGGGAGAAAGGAAAGGGCTTGCTACAGCCCCATGGTGCCAGTGAACTTTGTGTCCTCTGATTTGTGAAGAATTCAGTGATTGTGTTTTAGAAGAACATGAAAGTATTGGAACAATGCAAGCATTACATGACTCTCAATATTATGATATGATTTCTTGATGCATGGCAGAGCTTGGGCACTGAAAAACTTAGAAAAACCTTGTTGAATTCCCAGAATACATAAAGACTATGGCAGAGCACACTGCTTATTGGAATAACTCACTTGTCCTTTTAGTAGTCAGAGTTTACAAGTTTGATAATGAAATATGCATCAATACAATCAGTGCACACAATGCTTCTATTGAAACTTCACAGCAACAGGTCATCAACACACTAGAGTAAAAAGGTTTCCTAAGTTGCTTGTATAGTTCAGTAACTCAGAATTCCTCAGCTCTATTGCAACATTTGGTTGCCAGGTCAATTCAGGAATAGTCATTGAACCAAAATACATTTACATATGTGCACCAGTGAACAAATTTAATGATGTTGGATAGCATGGCAATAAGAAGTTATGCGAAATGTTTTCCTAGAGACTACGATGAGTTAGGTTGGAGATAAAGCATGAAAACACGCAAGTATTGAAATCAGGACTGAAAAAAAAGGTTTTAAAATACAAACCTCCTTTGTGCCACTAGAAATGTTCTCTGCTGGCAAAGCAGAACACAAAGCAAAGCATTTTGAGGCACTGTCAAGGGTTTGTTAAAATATGACTGGACACTGAAGCAAAGCCAATTTACACAGTACCAGTTGGCAAGCAGAGGGGTGTTTATTCTGCTTGATAAGCATCTCCTTAGTAACTCTATGAGTCAATAAATTGGGTTGATGAGTAGCATGTGGGGGAAGGAACTGGAGTGCAATCACAGTACAACATGGAGAATGTTAACCAAATGTTAGGGACAGTAAATTGAAATCAAAGCTGCAAGAGGTTGCTTTTTGTAAGGAGATTCAGGATAAATATGTGAAAGGTGAATAACAAGAAGTATGCAAGAGAGGATAATAGGCCAAATTAGCCTGCAGCTCACATTCATACTTATTTCCCTCTGCTTGCTCAAGTTGGATCCTGAATCAGTTTTCCCTGTTTGTCAGTTCTTTTTTTGAATTGCTATTGACTGAGAGCCAAAAACTGTGAGTGGTAGGTAGGAGAAAATGAGGTCTTTGTTCGTTTGGGGTATGTCTGACCCATAGGCAAGTTAACATTTGTAATTGTAGCTTAAAGGATGTCTTTACATCCTAAGCCTGGTTTGGATCCTCTCTTCTAACAACTGCTGGAGTTGACGTCATTTACCAATGACAGATAAGGGACAGGTAAGAGAAAGATCAATCAGTGGAAATCTCCATTCTTGAGACTAAGTTGCATAGGAATCCTTAACACTACCAGGGCAGGCCTTCATTATTGATAACAAATCTGTACAAACCTTGATTTTTGTTTTCTATCTTCCCTTTTCCAACCCTTTACTTCTAAGCTAACCTCTCTGGGGAAATTTCAAATGAAGTTACACTGTCTGAAATGATCAGCAATAGCAATAGCACAGGGAATGGAATTTTAAATTCTGGCCATATATGTTTAATAATCTCCATTGCTGTATAGGGGAGCCAAGGATATTTAAAATCAAATGCAGAAGGCCTAATGCATAAAATGAATAGCCTGTGAGGTCACAGAGAACAGTTATGATTATCTAGTCTGACCTTTTGAATAACTCAGATCCTGCAGTTTCACCTAATCATCCCTACACCAAACCCATAACTTTTGATTACATATGATGGATATTTCAGAAACACATCCTAAACAGATTTAAAGAATTAGTGATGAAGAATCAGTTGTATCATTAGTAAGCTCTTCCTGTGGTCAATTATTAAACATGATTTGCAAAAAATGTTGACAGAATCATTCCCCCAGACAAAGAGCTCCCTGATGAAACCAAACTGCTTCACTGAACACTGTAGAGTGGTGTGGTTTTGATTCAGGTAAGAGAAGAGCTTCAGGTAGACACATTTAAAGTCTTCATGCTTTGAACTGGTTTCACTAGAAATTATGATGTTATATTGCACTATAACAAAGTAAAATAAAAGCATTCCAAATTCCTGAAACTTTCTTTATTAAGAAATTTGAATTTGGAAACTTCATCCAGTCAAAAAATATAGATATTAAAAAGACATATTTCATACTCTTATTTGTTCTAGCAATTAAATTAACTACCCTCAAAATTAAACTGTCTTAAAATCCAGGCTGACCTTGAGCTGAATTGATTTCAGAAGAGGACCTTATTTTTTATATAAAAGCCTGTCTGATGAGCAATTCTTGCAATTGTCTTTATTTCTCTTCTGTAAACAAGACAAATTTTTAACTTTTTCCTGGAAAACAGAATAGACAGAGGTTCTCTAGAATCCCACCATAGAGTGGTTTTTCTGTACACTTAATCCTTAGGGGTTTTTTTTGTCTCTTACTGGTTTTCAGCATCCCTTCTAAACATGTGACCTCATTATTTACTTTCGGTGTCACTGCAATTAACTTCCAACAAGTCTTTTAACCCTTTTCAGTAATGTATTAAGATTTATGTTATCAGACTTAGGGAGCATTGCATTTCATCTTGAGTACCTCAAATATGGTGGACAAACCACACCCTAAAAGTGCTGACTTCTTTTTATTGACTACCAATGGAGCCATGATAACAACTCAAAAGTAGACATCAACACTGTAGATATTGAAAGGTTGGTGGAATTAATTCCTCTGCAAGAAACCAACAGTCTGAATCAGTTATTGGCCTGGAAATATACATTTTCTAAATCTTTTTTCTTTTTTTTTGTATTATACTGACAACAACCTTTTGCCTTTGTTTAAATGGAAAACATATTCCAAGGGAAAATGATGACTCATCCACCCATGAGAGTTTCTATCTTTGATTTTTTTTCTATGTCCAGTCCTGAGTATTAATAGATTCATTCAGGCTAAACAGAGATTAAATGATTAAATTAATATGGGACTTGTATTTTATATTCAAATCTCAACAAAAATGAAAATGTGAAGGCAGGAAAATAAGTTTATGCATCGCTGAAAATTGTAAAGACACGTATAAGTTGCACCTGAATGGTTGATGGGCACAGTATTTTCTTTGTCTTATTTTTGCTGCTTTTTCCCACTATCAGAGTGTTTTGCTTCCTACACGTGGACATAGCATTTCTGCTTCACAGAAGTCTCAGTTTCCTGACTCACAAGAATTAAAAGATTTATCCTTAGAAGAGGATTTGTCCACTCTAATTTTGATCTAAAGATGTTTGGATGGTGAGTCAGGAAATTTGTGACTTTCCCATAGGATCAAAGAATGGTTTATGTTGGAAGAGACTTATAAATATCATCTAGTTCCAACTCCCCTGCCATGGGCAGGGACACCTTCCACTAGACCAGGTTGCTCCCCATCCAACCTGACCTTGAACAACTCCAGGGAGGGGTATTTACACTACACTGCACTACACTACACCACACTACTTCACTCTGAGCAACCTTTTCCAGTGTCTCATCAATCTCATTGTAAAAAGTTTGTTCTTCAAGTCCATTTTAAACCTACTTCTTTCAGATGAAAACCATTGTCCCTTGTTCTGTCACTACAGGCCTTAGTAAAAGTCTGTAAGATCCCTCTAAGAACTGAGAGGCCACAATAAGATCTCCTCGGAGACTCCTCCAGGCTGAACAACCCCAGCTGTCTTAGCCTTTCTCATAGGAGAGGTGTTCCAGCCTTCTGATCATTTTTGTGACCCTCCTCTGGACCTGATCCAACAGGTCCATGATTTTCTGTGCTGGGGACTCCAGCGCTGGACACAGTACTCCAGGTGGGGTCACACCAGAGCAGAGTAGAGAGGCAGAATCACCTGTCTTGACCTGCTTGTCCCATCTCTTTTGATGCAGCCCAGGATACAGTTTGCATTCTGAGCTGCAAGCACACGTTGATGGGTCATGTCCAAATTTTTATCCAGCAGTATCCCCAAGCCTTTCTCCTCAGGACTGCTCTCAATCCGTTCAACTCCAACTCTGTATTGATACTGGAGATGACCCTGCCCCACATCCTGCAGCTTGCACTTGGCCTTGCTGATCTTCATGAGGTTTGCATGGGCCCACCTCTCAAACCTATCAGGGTCCCTCTGGATGACATCCCTTCCCTCCAGCATGTGGACCATAACACTCAGCTTGATGTAATTTGCATACTTGCTGAAGGTGCAGTTGATCCTACTATCTGTGTCATTGATCAAAACAATAAATAGTATTGGAACCAGTACTGACCCTTGAGGGACAGGACTCGTTACTGGTTTCCACTCAGACTCTGAACCATTGGCCTGTAACTCTTTGGATGTGGCCATCCAACCAACAAACTACTAAACTTCCGAACTACATCATTGCCCTACGGAAGTCTCTGAAAAAAACACTTAATCATGTATTTACCTCCTCAGCTTTTACCTCTCACTGTAAAGTCTGGAAACAGGGTTATTTTGTCAATACACAAGTGCCTAAAGCACTGGGACTTTCCTCCTGGGCCTCTACATTTATTGGGGTGAATAAATAGGTAAATAGTGCTAATTGTTGACTGAGAACTCACTGTACAGTAATAGCGCTCTTAATTGTCAAGAAAGTAAGAGTTGAGATTGCAGACTGAGTAAATTCTGTGAAGAGAATTCCTCCTGGCTTCCCCAGGACTTGTATGTACATAAAGGAATTAGAAGATCAGATGTTTGGGTAGGATCCGACTTGGAAACAAAAAGGTAAAAAGCTGTAACTCGCACTCATTGTGCCATACAAGCAGCTTGTTTCCATTACAATTAAACCCTGTTAGTCTTGCATATCACAAGAGAATTATTGCTTTGTTCCATGTAAAGAAGGGCTATATTGTGAAGTAATAATTGGGATACCTTAAAAATACTTGAAATATTTTAATAAGTTCGAGTATGAAGAATAATTTATATTCTTCCATTTCATTTATTTAAAAATAACTTATTTTCAGGGATTTTTATTGTATTAAAGATATCATAAGCATGGATTGAAACCACCAGATTATTTGTTTTAATTCATTATGCTCTTCAACAGCTATTTCACCCTAAGGGATGGATTAAATGGTGTTTTATGATAGTATTTCTTCCTTCTTTGTCTACGTAATTTCTTATGGTATACTCTAAGTCTACCATTCTAGACCATTATATTATTCTATTTTACAGAGAAAAAAAATAATATTTTTTAATTTTGGTGACAATATGTCTTGATAAAGGAAATGAAAGAATTACTTTTATCCAAACTATCCCAAGATAAAATGAATTTGTAGCTAAAAGTTCGGGATTTGTTACACTTGAGTAGATTTTTGTGGAAAGCATTGTAAGAAATAACCGTTAAGAGCAAGATTTTGAGATACTGTTTGAATAATTGAAGTACTCCACATCACTAGAGAGTATAACATACCCAAATCTGACAGGTATAACTCAGGACATTTTACTTGGCCCTAGTGGGTCCAGCAGAGGTCTACAAAGATGATTAGGGGACTGGAGAATCTTTCTTATGAGGAAAGGCCAAGGGAGTTGGACCTGTTCAGCCTCAAAGAGAGACAACTGAGAGGGGACTTCATCAATGTCTGTGAGTGTCCAAAAGGAGGGTGTCAAGAGGATGCGGCCAGGCTATTCTCAGTGGTGCCAAGCAATAGGAAAGAGGCAACAGCAGAAACTAATGACAGGAAGTACCACCTGAATATGAGGAAGAACTTCTTTACTGTGCACGTAACTGTGCACTGAAACAGGTTGCCCGGAGAGGTTCTGGATTCTACCTCAGTGGAGATATTCAAGATGACCCACTGTGGTCCCTTCTAACCTTACCTATCCTGTGATTCTGTGTGACTGTGTTAACTGAAAGTTACATTAACTTTGACAAGAGACTAGACACCTAATTGGCATGGAGACATCTGCGTTCAAATGACTTAAACTCTAAACTGGATTCTATCTTCTGACAATAATGGTTATGTAAGCTTCCACTGTTGCAAATAAAGTAGCATTTCCTCAGATAATTCCTCCAGACTCACCTTCTACAGATACCTCATTGACTTACACCTACTTTAGTTTATATGCCATAAAAGCAATGTGGTCATGTCAGCAGAAAAAAAAAGCATTTGGCAAGACATACTATGTCTACCTTAGAGAATTATTTTTATAGTTGTGCCCTGTAGATGATCAGTAATACAGGCACATAGGAATGAAGTTTCCCGTACAACCATAATCCCACCCTTCTGTGACTTTGAATTTTGATGTTGCATCTCAATCAAGTAATCACGTTTCAAAGGAGGGATAGACACAGACACTAGTTCTTCAGGGCAGTGTTTTGATGTTCTACCTAAAAGACCATGGTTTCTCTTGAGACAACTCCTTCCTCTTTATTTTCTGCATTGACTCTATATTTCCTCATAAATGAAACTAAAAATTTGTGAACTGTGCCACCTTATTGCTCTTGAAAAGAATTTTTTATTATTCTTTTTTAAATTAGCCCTTTAAAAGTAATAAAACTTAAATGTTTTAAGCTTCTTATCAGTAATTATTATGAGTGATTCTTTCAGATGTATAGCACAGAATTTTATTGCTTGAGTTAGCAGTGACTGGAAGCCAAAGGAGGTTAACTTTGCCTTTGTAGGACATCCTCTACCTAGAAAGAATATCTGGTACAGGACATCACAGTGGCAAACAACTGAAAGAAGGGCAAATCATTGGAAAATAGCTCAGTCCTTGCTTTTGTGAAATGGAATAAGTTTGTCTTAAATAATACCTAAGCATTATGAGAAGACAAAATACTTGCAGTATTGTATATTGCATGCTCCTGTCAGGCATAAAAAAACACTTTTAAGCATGAGAAAGTTATAGTTACCAGAGATTTACAGTTAGGCTAAAATTTGGTTAGGTTTAATTTGGGGTTTTTTTTATCGGCAGGGATAACAAAAGCCTATTATTCTTCTAGCAGTTTCTAGTAAAAATTTAAATTTTTATGGGCATCACTTTAAGTATTTAGAATAATTTATGAGCAGGAGAAAAGCATGATATTGTCCTCTAACTTATCACGATAATGACCGTACAAATATAATTTACATGTTTCAGATAGAAGGTGAATGACATCAAATTGGGAGAATGCCTAATTTTCATTTAAAATATCAAGAAAATGAAAAAAAATATTAATAGCTTATGTTAAGGAGTTGTAGGTGCTTATATCTGTGCTATTTACTGTAGTTTCACTCCCAGTGCACTCAGATGAGATGCCCGCCATTCCAACATAATTCTTCAGAAGAAAACAGGGTAGATGGATTATATATGTTTTGAAATTGATATGTGCTTTGTCACTCCTGAATCTAAGAAGCCTGAAGCTGGAATTGAATCACACTGAAATGTGCCTAACTTACAATATTTCAGCTGTAGAAATATGACCATAGTCTTTTAACATCTGCTAGGTATGAGTAATAGAATTTGTAAGATTTGGTACTAAGGAGTAGGAGCACATACTGAATGAATGCTATCCAGTCTCATCATGCAGAAAATCTTAAAATATTAACTTCTTTCAAGTTGCTGCATGCTCATTTAAATTCATTGCTACATACTGGGACTTTACACTCTGTAAGTGTTGCCTTTTTTACAGAAACCATCACATCAATGTTGGATGTTCAGGATTGGTCCTGCAGAGCAGGTTGTCATGCAAATTCTTGAATTTAATAAAAACTATGATACAGTTTTATGGAAAAGAGGTTTCATTTCCCCATATTGCTTTTTGAGGGGTTTGCTGAGCCATTTTGCTAATGTCACATTGCTGTCCAAATCACCAAGAAACTTGCCCATGATGTCACCATTTCATCTTGGTAAGAGGCATCCACTTGCTATGAGACTGAAGAATTAAGGAATTGCATGGGGAACAGGAGTGCAAGTGGAACAACAGCAGTTTGGAGTTTTGAAATATCCAATAATTCTAACATGTGAAATGCAGACTTTAAAGCAATCACACTACAAAATTGTTTTTTTAAAAAAGGACAAGTTACTCTTTGCTCCTCTGAAACTAGCTCCTCCTCTTCTTACACCTGTCTGCTTAAGTCAGATATTATGTGTCAGTCTTTTAAAAAGCTCTTCCTAAATGGGATGATGCACAACAATCTTGATTTTATATTCTAAGTGAACTAAATGTTATTGACTGTTGGCATGAGACTGCCAAATTCTGGCAAAGGCCATGCTGGGGCTGGACAATACACTTTTTATGAAATATTGACAAAATAAGAACATCACCAAGGAAACAGACACAAATTACCGTATATGCAAAAGAGAAAATCTACAATTAAAAGTAACCTTGAGTTATACATAAACTTTCCCTCATGTTAGTCATAAAATTCATAAACAAAAAGTCCTAAATTAGTTTTAATATTAAAAAAAAGCTGTCTTCTTATAGCATTTTATTGGTCTACAGTCATAATAATGGACATTTCAAAAGACTAAATAGGTACTAGCTACCAAAGACACATAAATATGTTATGAAAAATATTCTCATCTCTTTACAGACATCTCTTTACAGAAATGTTATTGTTGATTTCTGATCTCCAAAATAATTCATTCATTCAACACGAAGGGGATGCAAGTTAGCAGTGAGACTTGTCTCTCCCTTTTTAAAATGCATATTGTGTCACTGCTGTTGCACACTTTTGATCTCTTGCTGGTTTGTTGTCATGTGAAGTCTTTCATTATTGAATAAGTATCTTACAAATAAATATTTTCAGTAGTACTCTACCATGGTTGACTGGATGACCTGAGACCAGATCACATTTTTAGAAGCTTCCTCTGTCCATTTTTGTCTGAAAAATTGCCTTGGGGAGACACTGCACTTATAACCACGTTGAGTTATTTTTTTAGGTTAAGATGTCTAAAAAGATAATATATTTGTGAAACTAAGGCTGGAAAGGAGTGAAAACCTAATTGCAACAGGGCCAACCCTGCAAATTTTAATTATCAGATTATAAATTTTTGTGTTTTAAATGTAGGCCTTTAGATCTTTGCTTGGTTAATGTTTAATATTCACTTTACACTGATTCAACCTTCCAGAAAAATGGCAAAATGAAACTGCTTTTGTTGGAAAAAAAATTTCCAACCTATGTAAAGAAATGAATCCTAGGAAACTCACTAAAATTTATTTTGTCTTGCTGAAGTAAATTTTTTGAAACATGAAGATGCATTTTCATGAAAAACACCAAATCTGAGTTTCAGTTACTTAAGTTAAAGCATCTGAAAGGATAAAAACAGTGTGAAAAAGCTAAGAGAGCTTCGAAGAAAAATAGCACACACCTACAAAGGAGTACTTCATCAGCAGGCAAGCATTGTGTCTGCTTTGTTCAGCTCATCTTTACCCAGGGAATGGCTGAGGTCACTTGGTCTGTTCAGCTCGAAGAAGAGGAGACTTGAGGGGAGACCTCATTGCAGTTACAACTTCCTTGGGAGGGGAAGAGGAGGGGCAGGCACTGATCTCTGGTGACCAGTGACAGGACCCGAGGGAATGGCCTGAAGTTTTGTCAGGGGAGGTTTAGTTTGGATATTAGAAAGAGGTTCTTCACCCAGAGGCTGGTTGGACACTGGAACAGGCTCCTCAGGGAAGTGGTGACAGCACAAAGCCTGACAGAGTTCAAGAAGTGTTTGGATGATACACTCGGGCACATGGTGTGACTCTTGGGAATGGTCCTGTGCAGGGTTGTAAGACTCCAGCCCCAGAACTGCAGGCTCACAGACTTAGGTAGGAGTTTTACTCTAATATATATATATAGGATTTTTTAATACCTCGAGATAGCATTAAGAGAATAAGCCACGGACCTGTTCTCAAGAAGTATTTTTATTGATAATTTAGGGGAGAAAATAAGGGAACTTGGCAAAGATTCAAAAAGGGCACTACACAAGCTAGAGAAAATGTTCCACTACAATATCAACTCAGCACATATTAATCCACAACACTTAAGTCAAAATCCAATCTATCCACAACACTTAACTCAAAATCTAATCCCTCCAGATCCAAGCCACTCAAAGCATTAAGAAAGGAGCAAAGAAAGAGAAGCAGAGAGAGCAAGAAGAGAGAACAAGAAAGAAGGAGAGACAGATCATATAGCTACCACTCAAATGCCATGGAAGACCAGCTCTCACACATCCAGATCGCAGGGCCATGACACGTGGCAAACATACGCCTTTGGTTCTATCTGCTCTGGTCCCTATGGCCAATCCCTCAGATGGGACCTCTGACCAACCAGCCACTCTGGGGTTCCAGACCAGGGTGAGGGGCACTGTCCTCACTGTCCCTGCCAATCTGAGCTGGGTTAGGTCATGTGGTATGCTGAAGTTTTCCTGGGTTGTTTGTGACTGACAGCTATTCTGAGGCTTCCCTGCGTGGGTTCCAGGGGCTACCATAAGGGATATAATGTCACCTCACCTCCATGATGTTTGACCCATCCCTTCCCCCTACACACACACACACACACGCACTCCCCACGAGGTGGTTCTAATCAAATAATTACTGACCTGGTGTCTAACAAGGGCCAAGAGTTGTACTCGATGATCCCTGTGGGTTCCTTCCAACTCAGCATAATCTGTGATTCTGTGATAGCATGACATATCATATATATATATATATCTATCACACAAGACAGATGCTGGAATACAGTAGTGAGCACTGGCAAGGGCTCTGTTTGCATTCCCCTACTTCCCTGCATATGAGTACGCCAAGTACATTTTAAGGTGCAATTTAATTCTCCAACTTTATTTGGAAGAATAACCTTCCTCCTCACACTCGACCGAGGTTAAAGTCTGCTCCTTGCACTGTCCCATCCCACATAGCCAAGTACTATCATTCAGCAGCCCCACTCCAGTCTACTCACACCCCAGCTGCATCTCCTGCTGCTGCCCTTGTGCCTGTTGGAAGTTCTGGTTTCTGCCCTTGCTGAATCCTCTTCTCATCCTACCCGTGAAGAGATGGCAAAAGCATCTCTCCTTTCTTTCTGAATACTGCCTAGTTTTGAGTGAACATAAAGACAGAAATGGAAACTTTCAGATAAACTGTGGAATGGATAAGCAGAATCTGGCCTTTAGACTATGAATCTGACTCATGTCTTGTTAGACCATGTTAATTACTCATCAGGAAAACACATGCCAGAAAGGAAGTACAGCCTGAGCCTGCGTACAAAATAAGATTCAAGTGAGGAAGAAAACCTCAATAAACAGGTGGTGCATCTGTTACTGCTAGGGCTTGGTGGATGCTGCTTTTCTACAAGTCTTTTTGTCACTGTTGGAAATCGAAATAATTTTTGTGAGAATCTTATATATGGATATACAATGTATATCTATATATGAATATATGAATATATGCCTATTTTATGTATTATATAAGCATATCTTTATACATATATACATTGTGTATGTATATGTAAATACGTATATACGCCTTGTCATACGGACCTCATACTTGTAAGCTGAAATATTTTGTAACTTCTGTTGCTTTCTGTCAAAAAACTTCAAGAGACTTCCCTGCAGTAAAGGGCTTTTTTAAATGACAAAAACTCTCTTTCTTGTTGATAGTCACAGCACTTTTACACGCATATACTTGAAACATTTAATTCCATGACTGCACAATGACATAGCTTCTAAAATGATGGCAATAATCAATATTCAGGCAGGGTTTTTAAATAACTGCTTTGTATGAGCTATAGACACAGCTTGGAATGTTATAATATCATGTTAAGAAATAGTTTTCATTTAAAGTATATCACAGAGGGCAAAAGCTAATAAAATAAGAGTGTGTTGGAGTACAAGTGGTTTCCTACTTGTTTCTACCTATGAATAAAAAAAACATCCTAATCTCAATCATGTTTAATTTTCCACTCCTCCACCAAGTATGATATTTATGTAAGGTGCATTACATGTTTCCTCCTTGCTCAGCAGCATTGCCACCAATAACTGAATAGCTAGAGAATAAGAGGGGGAACAGAAGGGCATAACACCACAAATGCTGAACTCAAGGCTGCTGGATTCAGTATTTACTTAGTGTCTTGCAGACAAAGAAAATGTTGAAAAAAACCCCAACAACAACCAAAAAAACACCACCAACTGTGGTTGAGAGAAAAAATATGTAACTTGTTGTTTTGTTATGTGGATGCTCATAAATGACAGTTATGTATTTACAATTCACCGATATATCTGGTAGCCTGATTCAGCAAATATACAATGGCACATATTGCTCTTCCTTTTTCTGCTGAAAATCTCTAGTGGAATCAATTCATTTCCATGAAGTTAGTCTAAATTTATGACCTGGAGTTAGATGATCTCAAAAGACAGTGGATCAGACTCCTTCAGCAATGAAACAGAGCAAAATTGAAGATTACTGTGAAGATACTTCAGTACTGTGCTCTTTGGAGCACTTCAGCCATTGGAGTAGGTATTGTAGGATCATTTCTCATCCAACTTTGTTTCAGTCAGTCATTTTACCTTATCCTATAAGAAAGATGGAAGAAGATTCATACACTTTTAAAGGATTCATGAACTCTTTGGGGAAAATCAAATCACTCTGAATCCCTCTCATTGCATAGATTTCTTCAGCTAGTGGGCAAAGAACTACTGCAGCACAGCAAAGTGGTGAGCAGAGTTTGAATGCCAAGTAGAAGCAAATCTATGACTGCAGCTAAAAGGAAGCAACTGTTGCTAGCCAGAACTGCTTCCTTATTTTTAATTTCTTAAAATCTCTTCTAAGGTCGTAGCAGTAACAGGACTGCGACTGCCACTTTCAACAAGACTATGACCATTACTTTGACAGAACTGCAACCATCATCCAGACCAACAGGTTTCCTTTCCTTTTACTTTACACCCAGGGGGGCACGTGGTTCTCAGCACAGGGGCTAACGAACACCATTCTGTTCTTGTCCCAGGGTGCTGGGTTATACACCTGTTTTTGGGGGTTAAAACCAATTTTCTCTGTATCATTGCATTTATTGTAATCTTTTTAGTAAATTGTAACTCTGACTTGTAATCTGTCTTGAGTTGGGTTCATTTCTCCCACTGATTTACTTTTAAACCACCACAAAGGATCATAGTAGATTCTTGACAATGAAATGTTCGATTGCAATATTCAGTTACTGATTTGCTAGGCTTGAAATGAGAGTTTTCTTACATAGTTTATTTTATTTTTTCCCCTCAGAAGCAAACGGATCTAGCAGTCACGTTTGTTTGTGCTGCAGCTTCTTCCCTACTCATGCTGCCTGTTTGAAGGAGCTGACTCTGCTCCACAACTGTCATTCTGTGTGACAGCCTACAGCCCTTGTTTCCTCGGGACTTTCCTTTTTGTGTGCTGCAGTAGCCCTGCTAAAGTTGGATCTCATTTCCTAGAGGCTGAAATAACTTGTAACAGACTCAGAACATAACAACCCTACTGTTTGGAAAGCTTTTTTTATCATTTTAATACACTGTCTATGGTCTTCTTGATCAAGTTCTTTCCTTACAAAATGGTAAATTTCAGATTTTTGCAGGAAGCCAAGAAGTTCTTAGTTCGCAGGGAGGAAAGATTTTACAGATAAATCTAACTGCAGTAATCTGTACTCCTTAGGGTAATGTTTTCCATGAGAAAATTATTTCTATTATTTGTAACAAGTATCCTGCAACTTATTGCCAGAAATATGATCCACTATGAACAAGGAAGCCTTTACTATGCATTGAAACCAAGGTAGGCTGTAGTGATATGGAAATTCACTATCAGGAAAACTACTCTAAGAAAATCTGGCTAAAGTTTAAGGTTAGTGAGAAATGTCTCAGTCTAATTCGAGTTTACCTATTTACATACACACAGAGTCCATATAGTTTCACATTATCTGATTTTTTTTTTATTTTTTCCATTCAGATTTCTTTAGAGCTTTTGTTGTTGCTGTTCTTTTATGATTTTATTTCAAGTGAAACAAAAGACTATTCATAGGCCTATTTGAGGAGAAAAAATTTTGTATGTTTTCTCTTTATTGTATATCCATCCTGTGATTTTTTTTCCCACAGTACCAGCTACCCAAGTTGATACCTGGTTTTGGTGATGGAAGCACACTGAACTTTTCTCCATCTGATAGTTTCTACAAATGTCCTTACAGAAAAAAATGGACTAAATTTTAATCCATATAACACTTAATTTATTGGTGCTGTATAAAGTCCATCACAAGGTTTATCCAGCTTTAGAATCTTTTAATGTCTTTTAAAGCTGCAGAACCAGGCTAAATGTCTTAAGAGTTTTTCAACACCTTACAGCACTTTACACCTTACAGGAATTTCACTTTATAAGAGCGAATACACAAATTCTCTGTAAGACAGTTCTGTCACTTTTCAGATTTACTTTCAAATAAATTCAATGGAAAAGATACCTATAGTACTCCAGGGGCTCCATGGAAGAAGTTATCTTAGTCTTCAGATCAAAGCCAAACACGACAACTGTACAAGAACCATTTTTATTGTCTGTTGTCACAGAAGCCACCAAAAGGCATAGGTTATTCTGATCCTTTTCTAATTCTACAAAAGTAACCAGGAGAAACTCTTCACCATCCATTTCAGTGCTGTAGGGATTATTGATCCCAATTGTCTCACTCACTTGCCAAAACTTGTGAATGTATAAGATTTTTTTTCTCCTGTGATCTATATGAATCTCAATAAGATTTTAGCCAGGGGAGATACTAATAATCCCTGCAAGAGATACAATATACTAATTTCTCAGTGGATGGTCTTTTGATTATTTGTGGTTTTTTTTTTTCACCAAAATAATTACTTGATTATGCTCAGTAAATTCTCCTCTTTTGTGCCCAGCTTTTAACATGCATTTGTTCTTCATTTGTGGTGCAGCTGAAGGCAGAACCTTCTGCTTTTCAGAAGAAGAAAATAAAAAGTATTCAAGATTAATATCACAATCCAGGACTGTAAAGAATTTTTTTCTATATTACCATAGATTTCAGATTGAATGTTCTGACTTTGCAATTCTGAGTGGCTGGTGACATTTTTCTTGTTTACTTACGTATACATATATACACCAAGTGAAATTACAATGGATACTTCAGCTTTAGCCAACAGCTCATTGGAAGAAAACTAAAAACAAACCAATCAGCCAAACAAACAAAAAAACCCCGAAAAAACCCAAAAGCACAAAGCAACAACCCCAGGTAAAGTAAATAACTTCATCAACAGTAAAGTCTATCATGACATAATGATTTATCCCAAACAAAACTATTTGCCTAAAATGGACAAAATTGACAAACACACATCTCTTTTTAATACCACCTGTACATGTGCATTCTACCTCATTTAGACATAAGAACAAGGGAAAAATTTTTATGAGGTGTTTAGATTAAAAGCAAAAGTAATCTGTAAATACATAGACAAAAATTGGAAAGTGTGTGTATTTGCATTGAAAATAAAAATAAGTAAATTATAAATTAAAAATGGAAACTACTTTTGATGTATAAGATTGTGGACATTAGACATACTGAAGTGACCAGACAACCTGTTGTTGAAATCAACAGTGACAGTTGCTGACTTTGTCTATGGATCACTCCGGTTTGAAATTTCCATGTGGAAAGGCTCGTCTCTTAAATTTTTGAGAAAGTCTGCTAGATTTACAGGAGAGATGCATTCTACTTCACATCTGATATTCTCCTATTCTTCAGAATAAGATATGAAGTTAAAACTCCTCACATGTTCTCACATTTTTTCAACTTGAAGCCCTCCTCTGATAGGAAATTACATTAATTGTTTGAATTTTCTAGGATACTCTTCCTTAACATAAGCAACAAAAAACCACACAGCTTAGAACTGCATGAAAATATAAAACAATATGTAATTCAGTTAGGAGAAAGGTTCTTCCACAGGCACAATAGTATGTAATGGCCCACTAAAATTTTATTGTATCTTGCTGTGAAGGACTTGGTATTGGTAACTGATTGAAAGGAGGTCTGAGCAGCTGGATTTGTCACTTCATTCAGAAAAGCATCTTCATGATAAAAGAAATGGAGAAATTTTCAAGAAGATGAAGCTTTAGTGGCATAAACATTTATTTTCAAACCTTGCACAGATACCCTATAGATTTTAATGGGGGAATGATGTAAAATAGAGCATTATGGTATCAATCTCATCTTCCATGCAATCACTTTGTCCCCATCATATCTTGTCTATTTTCTTAATTTTGAATTTATTTTATAATCAAGCCACTTCTCTGTAAGCAGAGAATGGCTCTACATACATTGTATTCTATGAAGAAATACTATATTAAGGAGTATCAGGATACGACTACTGAGATAATAGAGGCATGCACACAGACCATAATGAGGTTAGACCAGAGTCCTTGGCTTACCTTATATCAAATGCTTAAGTAAAGCATGCCCATTAGGACTTCAGGCTTCTCATAGAGTCTATGGAAAGAGCTAGATATATCCTGTAATCACCCACCTTAACTAAGGTCTAGATAACTCTCTGCAAATAACCTTCTTTCTCCACTCAGTTTAGCTAATGTTAGATGTTCTGGAGTCTGTGTCTACCGTGTTAGTGCCTAAAGTAAGAGTATGTCTATAAGCTCTTCCTGTATACCCTAAGAACTTTATTCTGTGGCAAAGAAGTAATGAGTAACGGCCATAAATTTAATCACAAGTTCCATCTCAACATGAAGAAGAACCTCTGTACACTGAGGGTAGCAGAGCACTAGAACAGGTTGCCTGGGGAGGTCATAGAGTCTCCCTCTCTGGAGACATTCAAAACTCACCTGGACTTACGTCTGTTCTGGCTGACACAGCCTTGTCTTGATTGGACTAGAGGATCTCCAGAGGTCCCTTCCAATCCCAACAATTCTGCTGTTCTATGTTTCTGTGATTCTGTGACATGAACCTTGGCCCATGTGATTTTATCTGAATTTCTTATATTTAAGTTTTAGGCCTAAAAACAGATTTGAAGTCCTTCACCATGAAAATTACTTATTCATTATTAATGACAATTTTTTAAATAACTTACAACATTTGGGATGGAAAGAAGGAAGGAAGGAAGGAAGGAAGGAAGGAAGGAAGGTAAAAACACATGAACTCAGTAAACCTTTCGGATGGGTTATGCAGAGCTACTGGATTTTATAAACTCCATTTATTTTATTAATAGTTTTGTTTCTGTCTTTTTCCTTAGCTACTGTCCTTACTGGCTTCACAAATTTCTCACCTATTGACCAACAGAGTTCCAGGGGTATAACATGTATTTCCTTTATGTTTAATTAGATTCATTTGCTGCTTATCAAACCAAAAACCCATTGCAAACACAAGAAACTTTATAATTCACTCACTGAGATTTTTATTGTTATTCTTTTCACCAGGAATGGCTTAGAAAATGTTTTTTAACTGTAGGTCATTTGGTTTATGCTCTTTAACTACAAGTTGTTGTAGCTCCTAACCCATATAGACTAAAAGAGGGATATCACAAATAAAACGCTGTCAAAAAATGCACTAAATAACTGTAAAAACCTCATTCATAGCTAATGTTTATTAATTATTTGCCTTACAAATGTATTACATCCCAAACAGAAGAAAAACTTTTGGTTTCAGTAGGAGACAGGAAACTACATATAGGATAATCGGCACAAGAAGGGCCCCAATAGCTCAGGCCGTTACGACTGGTAGTGAGTTATAAATGTGGTTTTCTCTTGGCTTTTCAGCTGAGAAGCAACCACAGAAGTTTACCTGAGGCGTAGTCTCAGAGGTGGCAGCCTGCACTGTTTTGCCAGAAGGCTATTACATTAGTGGGGTTTGTCAGAACATACTGATGTCTAACCACACTCTTTCCCAGTCCACAGACCCAGAGGATGAGCAAAGATTAACTGGGACAGACAGGGTTTCCTACTGTTCTAGTTTAATCCCAGCCAGCCTCCAGGTGCCACACAGCTGCTCACTCACTCCCCCCACCAGCAGGATAGGGAAGAAAATTGGAAGAGTAGAAGTTACAAAAGTCATAGGTTGAGATAAAGACAGTTTTATAGGTAAAGCAAAAGCACAGAAACAAAGCAAAATATGAATTCTTTCATTACTTCTCATGAGCAGGCAGATGTTCAGCCATCTTCAGTAGATGAGGGCCCCATCACATGTAATGGTGACTTGGAAAGACAAATGCCATCACTCCAAACATCCCCTCCCTTTCTTACTTCTTCCCCCACCATAATGTCATATGGTATGGGACTCCTGGGGATAGTCCTGTGTAGGATACTTGTGGGTCCCTTCCAATTCAGCATATTCTGTGATCCTGTGAGTATCCCTTGGGTCAGCTGGGGTCAGCTGTCCTAGCTGAGTCTTCTCCCAACTTCCCAAGCACCTCCAGCTACCTTGCCAGTGTGACAGGAAAGGCCTTGGCTCTGTGTTATCACTGCTCAGCAATAGCAAAAACATCACTATATTATCAATGCTATTTTCAGCACAAATCCAAAGCACAGCTCATACTAGCCACTGTGAAGAAAATTAGGTCTACCCCAGCCAAAACTAGCACACTTGCACAACAGTGGCAACCTCAGAGTTCGTCTCCTCCCATACATGGGGTCTCCTCACAGCTCATGACATCCCTCAGAGACACAGTGCCATCCTCAGTGCCAGAGGAGAGACCCCAGTGCCTGGAGTCTTACTAGGGTCACTGCTAGAGATCTGAATTTTCTGGAAAGTTAACGTTACTGCCAAAGGCTCTTCCATTAACAACTGAGTTTGAATGAAGACTTTGGCATAACCCCTGGCACAATGCAAGGCGTATCTTGGATCTAATACTGTTTTCCTCTCAGTTGAACAAAGTGCTGACACAAATATAAGAAGGAGTAGGATGTGACCCAATAATAGTGTCTGCTTTCTCATTCAGAAAATGCAGTGGCAAATCCCTCACAGTGCCAAATCAAACTGAATTAAGAGTTTAGGACCTGACAGTGCACAAGTGCGACTACAGACTTCCACCCCTCACAAACACTACATTCAGCATCATGGCAGCCACATAGCAGATTTTTTCACTTTTACAAAAGTGCATTCCTTGGTAAAGAAGCAAAGTTGATTATTTAAACTGACAATTTCTAAAACACATTTACCAACTTTTTTTTTTTTCAGAGGAGCAATAAATATTTAAAATAAATGTTTCACAGTTCATAGCACAGAATTCCAGCATTCAGTTAAAAGCATTCTGATGAATTACTGCCATCTTGCAATAAAATCTGAAGGTAAATGGACTGTTATGAACTAATTTGGTGCATTATAATTTTGTTCTGCAACTTTGTGCTACTTTTATTAGCTCTTTCTCTTTGGTCTTTGAGGGAAAGGTGTATAATAATGAATACTAAGAATATATGTGATGTACAGTGAGTTTGATATATTAATTTTCTTTTTGTAGTGTCCCTTCTTGCCTTGAAATGGTGACTTCAACTTCTGTCAGCCTTCAGGACTGACTTACTATGACTGGTTTAAGCTAGTAATAGTTTAATCGCCAAGGGTTTAGGAGTTCAGGTGAGAGACACGGGGATAGCTGTCTGAACTGGTACACATATTTCCACTGTCTAGAAATTTGCCTTGAAGAATTTTGCCAGTATTTCATGATTTTAAGAAAAAAGATGCCACTTAATGCTCTGCATTTCTGCTTCAGATCCCATCCAAAAGCAGACATGCAAATTTTGCGAACTAAGGTTAAAATAACTTTATTTTTTAAAATGACAGATCTCTAACCCCAGTTTAATTTTGAGAGATTTAGTTCAACCCTGTTGCTGTGTAAAATATTCATAAAATACTGCACATATATATCTTGGATGAGCTTTCATTACTAGCTTTTGTAAATGTCAGTGAAATCTCCAAGTTCAAGATGCATTCAAGAAGCCAGGCTAACAAGTAGTTCTTGAGCTATTCTCTACTGTCCTATCTCTGTGAACAAAGATTTTACGCCTGTTTGCACAGTATCTTCCCTTTACAGAAAGTCTTACAGAGTAACCATCTTAGCAGATGGGAAGGATGTAAAATGTCCTTGGAGACAGTTCTCCACTGGGCACAAGCAGCAAGGTTTTAGAGCTCTTTAGTGAGAATTTTGTCCCCAGTTAACACCTTATGTTTTGTCTGTGATATTAGATGTGTGAGATCTACAGCTATAACCTCAGAAAAGAGGTAGCAAAAAAAAGACTAAGTTATCTGAGCGAGGATCTTGAAATGTACTACTACATTCAATCTGAAAGTCTTAGCCCATAAGATCATCACCTGGAGACATTTTCAATCTTTAATAGCCACAGAAAACAAATACAGATAAAGGAATTTAGCAAACCTGTATAAGTAGATACTTCAGAAGGGCAGAAAAAACATAGAAACCATTCTCTGGGGCATAAGAGTTCCAGATGTTTTCCTGTTCTGGTACTGGTGCATTTTGCAATTTGAGCAAATTTTGTAAGTCAACCATTTGTGTAATTTTCACAAGCAAAGAGTAAAAGAAATTAATCAAACCTAAACAGAGTAGTAGCTACTGTCAAACAATTCCCAACATAAAAATAAAATAAATACCAATGAGATGGTAAGCAGTTTCTTTCTGTTTGCCTAGAGATACCCACAAAAAGGAATGAAATACATTCAAAATATACAGAGTAGAACCAGTGTGAAGTTAGATGACAATATGTAGCAATACTCAGGTAACTCATTCTTCATACAAACATGGTAATGAAGAAAACATGCCAAAGCCTCTTCATAATTAGCCTGTGGTTTTGCTTTACTTCTTTTTGCTAGTTATCTTCTTTTTTCTCTCCTTGGTTAGTCTAGGTAGGCTTGTTTGTAAGCAATGCACTTATAAGGAGGCCAAACAGACATAGCTACAGAGCAATTCTGTCCTAGTTCCTTCTTTCTGGTCAAATTGGTGGCTGTTTGGATTTTTCTGAGTAAATTTTAGCCAGGAAAGTCTACATGTAGGCTTAGAGTATGCTTACCAAGAGTTCAGAAGCCAGTGTTGTCCAAATGGATAAGGTTACTAAAACGAAATGCAAAAATCATCTAATATTTAGTCCATGTTTTATATTACAAGTGGTGCTACTTCCACTGGAGAATGCTCCAGTGCTTTGGAGAGCCTAGACCACAACTCTTTCTCCCTTTTTTTTTTTTTCCCCTTCTGTCAGTGAAAATAAAATTAAAATTAGCCTGCACGGTTAATAATTCCCTACTTCATAAATAACCATACCAAGAGAAGAGTAAGATACTATCTTTCTGTTCATTTATGCAAAGAAGCACCAAATGGAAAAAAATAGAAATATCAACACCAGATAATTAATAATTATTGACAAAATAATAATTATTTTCATACACAAATTAGGTTGGGATGGCCAGAGGAAATCATTTTGACCACCTAGTGGAAATTCCGTTGCCTGTATTACCAAATTTTAGCAAATGACTGAATACAGTCAAATCCTGCACTGAGTTCATTTGAGCAGGTTTTTATCCAGATATCCCGTGCATGGCCAGAACGAATGACATCTGCAGGGGTATCTAGGTGAGTTTGGGCATAGACCTAAAAGAAGTGTTATATCATCTCAGACAAATTTGAAAATAAAGTGCTTAAAACCTCATTGTGTGCTGTTGGGTGTAGCTCTAGTAATCACCACGCCCTCTGATTTCACACTACATCCATCTTCATCCAGCTTCAGACAACACTGGATATTGAAACCATCCCATCATACCCATCTTTAATTTGCCACAAGTACCTTTAGTCCAGATTAATTATTTTCAATCTTCAGGTCAGCTCCTTATACATGAATATTAAAACTTAAAAGTATGCCCTCCAGTAAGAAACTTGCATGACTTTTCAGACTAAGGAAGATTAATCAGACATGATAATTATGGTAATAAATGTAATACTAACTTATCACATCATATAAATTCAACTAAATGAGCTCTGTGGTAACAGTTGTTAAGAATTGGGCAATGACAATCTACATTATTGAAAATTAAACCTTCAGCAGCTGAATCAAAGCCATTTTTCACAGTCTATATACAGTCCATCTTCTTATCTATATGCTCTGTGTACGTTGAGGTGGCAGAAATACCTGAACCTAAGGCCTTGGCAAGTTAGCCTTAAGAAGTTAAACTTTGAAACAGCATCAAAAATGTAAGATAGGGAATTATTCTTATTCTGAATTTCTTAGAGTCAGGTATGGGCTTTTCCTGACAAAAGGGTATTAACTGCTCTGTTAGAGCTCTGTTGCTCAAATTCTGGTTCAGCTAATATGCCTCACTTAATTTGCAATTTCATCATTTTGAATTGTTTTAAAGTATTTCATTCCTAATTTCAGCTTCCAACATGTATTTTAGTGTTTAGTTTTTCTACTGGAGGCCGAAGACTCACACTGTTCAAATACCATGTTTGTGTGTTGTCTAATTGATGGCACTAGAGCTATGAGAGGCCATGTATGCCATACATTTAAAGAGCTGAAAAATATCCTATTTCTGGCCCTCATAATCCTCTCAGAAAAGATTAGCTCAGCTTCTCCAGCCCTCACACCTGATATTTCTTACTCTAACCTTATTTTCCAGGTGATCAATTCAATTTCACAGTGTTCTACAATCTTCTTTGGTATTCTCAGTTGGAATAGACTCTGTCCATCAATTGTTATCTCCATGTCTTCAATTTCTATCTCCACTTCATTCAATTTTACAGTGAAGCTTTCAAAATTCTTATCACTTGTAGCTTGTCCAGCATTTTATTAATCTCTGTCATGTCCTTAATAAATGAAATCCCACATTGCACTATAGCTCAAATTCAGACTGTGAAAACTATGAAAACTGAAAAAAAAAAAAAAAAAAAAAAACAAGAGAAAATTTCAAAACTCAACTACTGGAAGGTGCAAGCAAACTCCTTTGAGCAGCCAGTTTTATTTATTCAGACTATCAATTTCAGATAAATTAAATTTAAAAATATCAAAAGCAAACATCAAATCTTTTTATTTCCAGACCAGATTAAGGGAACTAAGAATGCTTCATCTTGGCTATGTTGAATTTATCCAAGTAATCTTGTCATATAAATTTAATTAACAGAAAAAATAAAATATAAGAGTCAATAAGCCATAATTTTTGCTTACCTGATTAACTGAGTCTTCATTATAGAAAACAAAATATGTTGATTAAAAAATGTTTTCAAAATTACATAATTGAATTAATTGAAATTTGTATTCATTGTCCCTAACTTGCCATCAGAAAACTAGATTAAAATATTTTGAATAGACCGTTTGGAATTTTATGGCAATACCATTTTATTTGAGAAACGAATATTTAAATCCTCAGTATTGAACGTTTTGAGCAAGATAAAAATTACATTTTCATCACTTGCTTTTTACACTGTCCAAAGTTTTGGAGGATGTTTCAATTTTTCCTTTACAAATACATAAAATTAAACCACAAACACATGGCAAGGCATCAGTTAACTCAATTTGCTCAGTTTCCTCCTCAGGACAGATCTGCTGTTGTTCAAAAAGCTGCAGGCCGTGTTTTGGTTCACTGCTACCTCCAAAACAAAAAGAGGTTTGTGGGTCCACTAGGCTCTGCTCTCTGGTCATATGCCTTTGCCCTCCTCTCTGACAGCAGGGAAGGGTTTGAACAGAAGAGTGTCTCAGCTGCTCCCCTTCTCTGTCTTCACAGGTCACACCACACCTCAGAGCACACTCCACCCCATCTCACTGGAGAGGCGCTGCCATACAGCAGCCGAGCAGGCATTTCTCTCTGACAAGGGATGGTAAGCAAGTTCATATGTCAAATGTACAGCATCGTCAAAACCTATTATTCTCTAGCCAAGTGCAGCTGCTCTGTGTGATAACACTGCATATTAACATGCTTGATTGATCCACCTATAGATTGTATGTTGGCACTGCAAACAACTGCATGGCCAGAGGCAATAGATCAACCACTTGAGAAAGCTGTGGGTCTTTGCCTTCATTAATATAATAAGGCAATATCTACTATCCATTAAATATACCAGTGAACCCATGAATGTCAACATTAATGTTTTTAAAATCTGATATGTCAAAAGAATGTCACATATCAACATGTCGTGTAAAAGGGGCATCATATGCTGAACAAAACAATTATGCTGCAAAGTAACAGAAAAAACCAACCACAGTGATGTTCTCCCATAGAGCTGCACTTCTTAGGAGCAACTCATCGTTCTGCTTTAATGAAGGAGGATGTTTTCCAGTTTAGTCAAGACAATGCAGCTTTTCTTCACCATGAAACTAGCAAATAAAGAAAGCAAGTAAAACTAGTATCCTGGAACAATTAAATGATACATTTATCCATGTTCTTGTTGTTTCTACTACACCATTTATGTTCTACTTCTTGCAACAAAATTCTGGGGATAAAAGAGTATATTTTTTTCCATCCTACCTATTTCTTAAATAGTCTGTGATTTTAAATTGAAAAAAATACAATGAGATAGACAGTATCAGCCAATATCCAAAACAGGAAGTATTTACTATTTTGCTAAAATACCTGTGAAAAAAATTTTTTGTTATTAATTTCTAATGATATCGCTGCCACTTGAGTGGAACAAAAGAGCCAGATCAGTTTTACTTCTCCAAAATATAATTTCAAAAGCTCTGGCAAACTAGGAAACATCAGGTTCTTTTGCCCTATGAGCTCTTCTCTGCTTTAAGAGAATGAAAGCACTATGTAACTATCTAAAGTCTTTTGTTTTGATATTTTGAAGGTTAAAAAGGTTCTGTATTTAAAAAAAAAATAGCTTCTCAGTTATTGTCTTTACATTCACTGATGCATTTATTTTAAAGAGCTCAGGATTTAATCAATAACTGTCAACACAAAAAGTCTGTCTGTGCTCTACACAGCTGATGGAGCAGGCATGGACAGCCACAAACCAAGAGAAAGAATGTGGGGAGAGAGTGGTAGTCAGCCAAGCAATTCATATGGCCTCTCACTTCTTGAGGACAAGAAAATCCATTTCCTTAGAGAAGGACCATTACTTCTCTCACATGGACAAAGTACTGGTGTGAGGTGTGCTGTCTCCAAGCTCCCTCCAGCAACAGGCACCTGCAATGCCATGGCAGACCAGAGGGGAAACAACAGAAAGCAAGCAGTATTCATCAAGTTGGCAATATCAAAACAACTGTGAAGGCTCTACAGCAAGGGGAATGGCTCCAGATTCAGCGATGTCATGCTCACTTTTGGAAAAAAAAATACAGATCTTGGGGACTAGAGAGGCGCCTGAAGCTAAAAATTCAATGAAAGGGGAATGGCAGCGAGCTGCTGGGAGCCAGAGAGGAGACTAAGCCAAAACGGAACAGTGACAGCTTTTATGCAACTAATGCAGGCTCTTTTCCAATAAAATAACCTTTTCTGCTTAATTTAATCATCTAAATGAAATGAATAATGAGGGTGGGGGAGGGGAATTGCCTCGGTCAAGAACATCCTGGACAATGGAAACTCACTGGACTTGGTTGCTGCTTTTTTCATTGTGGTTTTCCAGCTCTAAGGCAAGGATGGAAGAAAAGGAAGAGAATCAGATTCAAGTGTGCTTAGGAGCAGACAGCTCCTTGCCGTTGGGACATTTCTGTGTCTGCATGGTCAAAAGACTGAAAGAGTCACATTGAGTAACATGGAGGGGAAGTAGGGGAGGGACTTGATAGCCATTAGAGCCATTATTTCCACCTTCATAATGAATAGTCAGAGTCAGGAAAAGGGAAAATAGTATGAAATCCCCATTGTTATGCAAGAGCAAGGGAGTAAGATGGATGGGCCGGTAACAGCTAACACCGACCCTGCCATCAGACAGTAAAACTGGTACAGAAGCGTTCACAGATGTTCAAAAATGTAATAGCAGCAGCAAGAAAAGCAGTAGTTACCTCTTCCATCTCTCCTACCTTAGCTACTGAATGTAAGGACTGAAAAAACACTGAAAAATATGTGCAAAGTTAAAGAAAAATAAAGAATTAGCTCTTTCAAGGCAAGTATCAAACAGTTAGTGCATACCAAAACGTGCACTTTATTAATACGAATATTTTTAGTGGTAAGTTCTGATACCGTTGGTCTCATGTTCACTTACAGATTATTGTATTACCTAAATAACTCTTGAAAGGAGAGCATAGATACACTGGATAATTATGACTATACCTGTAAAAAAAACATGTTATCATGGATCCATGTTTTTTTACATTTTAAATTATTATAAGTGGAAAATTTGAGGTATAAAATGCAGAAGCATGTAGAAAAAGAAAATAAAAACCCTATTAGGCCCTAAGAAGGCATTTACCTTACTTAAATTTTGATGTCTGAAAGGCTGAAATATCAAATCCCACTATTCTCAGAGGTACCACCATAGACAATAATTTCATCATAGGATACAGTTTAAAATTGATTAGATTAATTTAGATAAATTGTCTCCAGGAATTGCCCATTTTTACCCAGTGACTCCAGGGGGAGAATACACTAAACAACTAATTTTAAAAGAATAAAATTTTGTGAGATTGTCCTGAGGGTCAACCAAGTGTTAAAAGCTATGATACATTTCAGAGAACTAATTATTAACTCATATACATGATTTTCTTCTTTCCACAGAAATGGTAATGCACTAGTTCTCTGTATAAATATTGTAAAGGTGGAGGACTGGAAGCAATCATTACATTTACAAGAACAGAAATGAGAAAATAAGAAAGTAAAGTTTGTTGTACTAAATAAAATATTAAATTGAGATCATTCCATAAGTGTTATCTAATATTTACTAGGTAACCTTTTGGAGTAAAAGTCATCATCTTGAATGTAGAATTATTGACTACTGCCAAACTGAGCTCTAAATTACCCAAATGTGCAAGCAAACACTACTGTGGGGTTTTCTAGGCATACGAGCATACAATACTGTGGCAAAAGTGGCTTATAAAATTTTCTACCTGTTTTGAAATAATATTTTTGCTTCAGCTTAGTAAAATCCACTGCAGAAGACTTTTTACTCTATTCTTCCTTAGTAAGACATCCTCTGTTCCTCTTTACAGCCAAAGAAACATGATTCATCTGTAATGTTGAATTATTTCTAGCCCACTAAACAGTCCCTGTTTTTTTCATGTTTATACAGTCTTCAAAAGCCCCTGCAGAACATTAAGAGCCTTCTTGTGTTTCACAGTAGCCAATATGTCTTTTGTTTGAACAAAAACACAGTTCTGATTGTTGTTTTGGGAACAGGCCTCCCTTTCTTTATCATCGTGCCCAGATATTATTGCTCATCTTTTCCAAAGCGTTTTTATCCAAAGTACCATGTGGGAGGAAATAAAAAGGCTCAGCAGGAGGTGGCTGTTATGGATGGAGTTACAGACTGAATTTTCTGCCTTTTGTAAATTTAAATATGATTATTTATACAGAGTGGCCAAATGATGATCAGACATGGAAGCACTCAGAAGTTCAGTTAGGGTCAGCCCCCAGAGTCTGCTTAAACAAATGGATAATAATTCTATCCTCCCATGTGCAATCTCATTTGACTCCTGTCTGAAATACCGTACCAGCTCACTCTCTCTCAGCTTCAAAAAATTTTTTTGATTAAAGGGGACCCTGTAAATGTTTCTATTAAGGTTTGTAACATCTCTAGTTGAAATGATTATATCCTTCACAGTCATGGTTCCCAGCTCCATATTCTGGACAGGCAGGCTTTATATGTAACTATACCCTGCCTTTGCTGCAGTCACAACACCCCTTCTCCCTCCGTGAGTTACAGCAGTGGCAGCTGCTCCCTGTGCTGGCAGATCACAACACTCTCTGTGTTTGAATCATACATACATGTACTCTTTTTAATTTCTTCTTCAGTGGAGACCCAAACATGCCCCAGTAACTCTCTGAGTTGTTGTGCTATATAAATGCATGATGAAAGAGAGAATGGGAAAGGAGATGTGGACAGGAACTAAAGTGAGAGGTGTTCTTGACCAGTCATCTTTATATAGTCTAAGCATGTAGCACAGTTCAACATAAAAAGATCTGCCTTGATTATTTAGAAAACTGTATTTCGATATATATCTCCAGAAGTCTGCCCATTTAAAAAATCTAGTGATTCAGCAGCAGTGCAAGTTATAGGGATGAACAGACAATAAAGAGAAAATTTTACTTCTCATGCTTCTGCTCCCTGGGAGTTTCCTCATTTTCCTGCCTGCCCTACCCTCATCTGCACCTTGTTCCTCAGGATCTTTTGGCATCTGTCTACCTCTGAACACCCTACCTTGTTCCTCTGATTTTCTGTTAATTAACGAAAACAAGAGCTACTTGAGCACTTGTGTCCAAGAGAGAAGAACTTTTGAAGGAAGATGATCAGAGGGCTATACAACGTCTCCTATGAAGACAGGCTGAGAGAGTCCGGGTTGTTCAGCCTGGAGAAGAGGAGGCTTCAGCGAGACCTTAGAGCAGTCTTCCAGTGCCTGAAGAGGCACAGTAAAAGAGCTGGAGAGGGACTTTTCACAAGGGCATGTAGTGACAGGAAAAGGGGGAAGGGCTTTAAACTCTAAGAGAATAGGTTTAGATTAGATATTAGGAAGAAATTTTTTACTGTGAAGGTGGTGAGATACTGGAACAAGTTGTCCAGGTAAGTTGTGGATGTCCCATCACTGGAATTGTTCAAGGTCAGAATGGATGGGGCCCTGAGCAACCTGGTCTATTGGCAGGTGTTCCTGCCCATGGTAGGGGGTTTGGAACTAGATGATCTTGCAGGTCACTTCCACCCAAGTCATTCTATGATTTAATGATTCTACAAATGCAAGTTACCTGAGGTGCAAATTATATATGTGGAAAAATCTGATCATTTCCTCAGTCTAGAATGCCCATTTTCAAAAGTTTTATGAACCTGAGCAACCTCAATTTAGGCATCCTTTGAGCAGAATATTGGAATAAATGATCTCCAGAGGTCCTTTCCAACACAGTTTTTATCTATAATTCTAGAAATAGAGATTATCACTCTAATAAGTATTGTGCTTAGCAATATCATGAGAACTGGAACCACACAATTCTGTCAGCAGTGGTTGTTACACTGAAAGCATTACCTCAGTTTTTTGTTTTTTTTTAGGATTGGCCTGCACAGCAGCTTCAAAATGGGGGAAAAACCAATAAAAATATATGTATTTGCCACTGTAGAACAATGCAATGATTCACTTACTTCACTGTCCCAGTTATGACAGTGGTTACTAAGCATATAGCAGCATAAAAAGGACATCCTACCTTTATTTGAAGGCTTTGTTTCCAGGTTTAAATTTATGGACAATTTTCTTCAGTCTTGTATAAATGAGTGTCAATGATTATCCATGTAAATTCATAGAAAATTCTGTAGAAGCCTCATGTTTACCTACATTAAAATAACTTGTTTATGGCAAAAGCCAGTACAGGATCCAATAAATCCCTGAATAATTCATCAGTATATCCTGCAGATCCACCATCCAGATTACGAAAGTTTCCAAATCAGCAACAAAGTATCCCCAAACTCCAGGATAAACTCAGCAATGTGATGGCACTGTCTCATCAAGAGATTTTTCTCCTAAAGCACTTGTGTGCACTTTTGTGTGCACTTTTGTGTGCAAGTGTGAAGAGAAGCAACCATATTGATACTTTTTCAAAAGCTACCAACTTATAAATGTTGATCTCATATTCATGCTGCTGAACAAAGATAACTAATGAAAATTAAACTTCAGAAGATTTTACAATGAAGGACTCATTGCATTTGCCCAGCAAATCTCATCAAATGAGCTCAGCTTGTTTTAAGATGAGGTGCTTCATTTATCATGTAGTCAGGTAGCAGATGCTTTGCCATCTGAAGAGACCCTGAAGAGTTCTGAAGAGTTCAGAATTAAAAATGTAGTAGACTAAGAGCAGAGAAGGAAATACTGCCATGGCTCCACCGTGGAAAAATGAGGGCAATCATTTGTAATTTCTATAAAACCTTGAAGTAATTCCTTCATCTCTATGTGTAGTAGGTAATACTTACTGCCTTTTATTTTGATTTACCCAGTCTTTCAACTCTGGTAGCAGTACCTCTGATGCCCTTTACACAGCCTGCTAGCTTCCTCCATTGTGGGTAGGTTACTGCTTTCATAGAGACAAATCTCCCCTTCCAACAGGTATAAAAAAAGTATCACAGAATCACAGAATATCTGGAGTTGGAAGGAATACCTGGAGATTAACTTGTCCAAACCCCCTGCAGAGTTACTTTTCAGCAGGTCTATACCCAACCTGTACTGGTGCATAGGTTTATTCCTCCCTGGGTGCAGGATCCTACACTTGTCTTTGTTGAACTTCCTTAGATTCCTCTCTACCCAATGCTCTGTCCTGGACAGGTCTTGCTGAATGCCAGCACAGACTTCTGGTCTATCAGCCACTCCTCCCACTTTTTTATCCACTTTGTCCTAGGAGCAAAGTTGATGACTTTGCCCCATTTATGGGTGATTTTAAATACTTAAGAGTTTACAACAACATAGGGTCTGGAGAAGGTAGCAGAAAGGTTGAGAAGTTTGGCCTTGCCACCAAAAATATGTCCATGTTTAAGGCTCCTGATTTTATCTTTCCTCATCAATAGTGACAATGTATTCATATACCCAGGGCCTTTCAGTTGATGGAAGTCAAGTGTGCTGGGGAGGGCAGTCAAGTCTTAAAAGCTCTCTATGAGATGACTTCTGAGTTCTCGAGCACCTGGGGATACCACTAAATCACATTTAGTGGTGGAGTGAGAAAATTAAAGATTTGTTTGTTTGTTTTTGTTAATGAAAAAGGTCTTAGACAGGGAAAATATGGATGGCCTTAACAAGCACTTTAAAATATTTCCAATCATTGTGAAATTTGATAAGTGTAGATACTAGCCCAAGCCTTGTTATACTAGCATCTGTACAGCTTCAAGCGCAAAGTTGTATTTCTAAAGGCAATAGTCAAATTTGATAGCAACAACGGGAAACAAAAAAAAATTCATGACTGGAAACCAACCCATTGTTATGATTATGGGAAAAACTACTTGTCTTTTTAGTAGCCTGTTGGAGTCTTAGAGGGGGATAATATTGCCAAGGTAAAAGCAAAATGTAACTAGTTAGCTGGCACTATTTCCTGTTTCTATTATGTTCCATGTTGTGTGAATGAATCACACAGATATTTTCTCCCTTTCAAGTCACATGAATGGATTTTCAGAACCTCACACAGCCTGCGAAAGGCAGCAATATATTGACTCCTGTGACCTTTTACTTATTCTAGACTTTGATTGACTAATCTCCTCTCTTCTTGCAATGTCAGCAGCTGCCAGGAAGAACCACAGTCTCAGACAGTCAAATTACTGAATTTTGAAAAGGTGAAAAGTGCACAGCTTAGTTATGCTGTGATAGCTTGCAAGCCCATGTTGGGCACTGAAATTCAGATGTCTTGTTCTTGTGACAAAGATAAGTGCAAGAACAGGAAGATGAGAAAGAATATCAGAAGAATGAATTTTCTTTAAATAAAGGCTTTAACAAAACATTGTGATGGTAAGAATTTAAATCTGCCTTGTTACAATAGTGTACTGACTGATCTCTCCTAAATACAAAGCCAAATTCTCACTTTTAGACTGTATTTAACCATGGTAGTTTGTGCAACATATAAATACACACATTGATAAAGTCAATATCTAAAATTTCTGGGAAGATTTTTTAACACATAATGGACTATTATGAGCCTCACACCTATCCCTTATTCTGCTAAATACTCAATTTAGTCACACTCCAAGGTAATAGAATATTTTGAAATACCTGGAAATCTTTCTTTCCTTTGACATGTGTAGAGTTACAAGTGTGATACTGTCTTCTGGAAGCAGCAAAACAGTATTGACCCTAACTTGGGATTCACTACCAGAAAAATCTCCCCCATATGTAGACAACAAAAATAAGTATATTCAAATGCTCCCATTGTTGTTTTTCATATGGTAGTTTTCAGTGTATTCCAGTGTAACATATAAAACATAGGATCATTTAAAAGTATGAAGATAATATATAGTCTGTAGAAAAACTAGGAATACAGGTGTCCCAGAAAAGACAAATTTTTTAGCATTCCAGTACTGAATACAGAAGGATGGTTTTTATAAATATTGGCAAGTAAGTCTGAACTATACCAATGCCAGAAGTAATATATTAATAAAAAACCATAAATGTACCAAAAGAAACTATAATCTCCAATCCAAAACCAGCTAAAGTCAGTTGGACAGACACTGGGGTGTATGAAGCAGTGATAGATGTGATCACGGCACTTCTGTGACCTCCTAAAAGGGACTTCTGCTGATTGAATTAACTCGTGTGGACTGCACCTTAATGCTGATCTCTAATGAATGTTATATAACAGAACAATGGTAACGAGGTAACGAGGACAGCTTGAGAATACCTTTAGTTTACATAGATCTATACTCAATCTGATGTTGCAACCAACTACTGATTACTGTTTGGTTTCTTGGACATAACTATCTGCCTTCAGCTCCTCTCTCCCCTAATGTTTTTCTACTGAAGAAAAGTTGCTTATTAAACATTGCTAATTTTTGAGTCTCATGAGTGAAAAGTTCAGAAGCTATGAGTTTTGCACATGTACAATAAATCCTCACCAAAGTCTGCATCTTAATCTTTGAGGATTAAGTTGTTGGAGTAAGACCTTTAAGAAAAAAGGTGTCATCTTCTTGGACTCCTATAACTAATTTAAAAAAGAGCTCTGTGTGTGAGCGTTTGAGTGTGAAGATGATAAAATAACTTAGAAGCTACAGGATTTTGCAGACTCCTTTACTGAAGAAAGAGAGGTGCAAATCATTAAATAAATATTTTTAAATTACTCATTCCATGATAAATCTTGTCTACCTTCTTATTCTACTTTGACATCTGCGAATAAAAATATTTTGCATAGAATACTTGACAATAGTAACAACAATAACTCACTGAGCAATTAAGCTGAATAAGAGATATTTCCATGACAATGTCTCTAGGAGCAGTTTGAGTGCTCTCTCTAATTGACTTTCAAGAAAAGACTGGATATGAAGAACTTGGTCTATGGATACTCTCTGGATCAGTTTTCAGCTGGTCTGTAGCCACATATAACAGCACTAAGGTAAAAGTCATACCTTATTCCTATGAAAAACTGAGAATGGGTATACATATAGACACAGTGCCTAGAAAATCTATGCTCACTTTATTCTTTGTGTTTTTCTCCTGAAGTTTGTTGAGCTACAAGTAAAGATAGTTGGAATACAGAAAAGGAATGCATCTATGTGGATGGTCATTAATATGTATTTCTTTGTCTGCATTTCTTATCTGACAGCTCATTTTGGAGATTTTTTGCAAAGGCATCAAGGGTGGGTTTCATCTACTAGAGGAGGAAACATCTTCTTGCTTAGAATTGTGTGAAGATGCTTAAGTTGCTACTCCAATCCCTGGAGATCTGGTCAACATAGCTGTGGTGAGCAGAGAAATGACTGTTCACTCAGAGAAACTAGATACCATCTTTGGCCAACTAAGTCCTTTCACAGATTTCATTGTCTTTTATGGATAAACTTGATTCAGTTACCTGCAGGTAGGATTCTGGGATAGGGTATCATGTCTGAAATCCAGCTGGTTCTACAGGAGGAAACATATCTTCCACTGCTCTACAGACTTGAGTGTGGGCAAAGCTCTCCACGGAGTTAGGGCACCTAGGCTTAGATGTGTGACACCATAAGATGAACCCCATCACAAAAGAAATGTACTCTAAACTCTGCATTTTATAAACTGACCAGAGAAAGACATGAACTGACAGGGTAATATTGATTCTGTTGAGAAATAAACTGTCTTTCTTATTATAAGGTTAAGACCAAGAAAATATGCCAAAAAGGCTGGGAAACCACAGAGATTTCTGCTGGAAGAGGGAAAGTTCTTCAATTGTTAGACTCCAGGTACTCAAGAAAAAATGAATAATTTATTGCAACCAAGGATGAATCATGCTGTCATTTATGTTTAATGTCTTTCATAGTAAAGGGCTCCTATGTCAAAAGAAATGCATGCCTTACAATTGTAACACAATTACCTCTCTACAGGGACAATCTCAATCAAGTAGCATATAGGGTATTGCAAAGAATCTTGAAAGAAAGCAGAGTTTGACAGAGGATGCTTCGATATACTCTTATTCTCAACAAAATTGTGCCTTAAGGCTGAATTTTTAAATAGAGGCAATTGAGTAACTCTCATAACTGCACAAGACACTGTGATTTGAAATGTCAATCAGGTAATTTCACATACAAATGCAGAGTTCAGTGCTATTTGCATATGTATAAGTTGCTTTCCCTGCATAGCTGTGGAGAGTGCACAGCATCCATGAATAAACATTTGTAGACACTTTCAAAAAAACATTTCAGCCTTGTTGTCTGTCTCTTGAAAATTGTCCTTAAATGTTCATGCAGTGAAAAGAAGACTTCAAGTTTTCAAGAGCCAGCGGCCTTTTTCCTCACTGTGTGGGATCTATGATATGATTTTTCCATAGTTCTTGGTCCTCAATAGGGCCATATGTTCCTGTCCAGTAAATATAGCTTTTTTTTTTTAATGCATATAAGTAGATCACACATTCCTGAAGCGAGTAAAGGTACAAATATTTCCTGCACACACATTGACTTTGTCTGTTGGTAAACAGATATGCCTGAAACACATCTCTGGCACCAATATGAGGCAGGGATTGTCACAGTTTCATTCTATTGAATTCTATTCTCCAAAACTGGATGGCTTCATGCAACAAGTCTGTGGTGCATGGTTCCTGGCCTGCTCCAGTACCTTGAGACGTCTGAGAAAATGTGAGCGGATAAGCCAAAACCATATCACCTATCCAACCACCTAGAGATAGTGGCAGGCCAATGTGTGGGGGTGTTCTTTGTGTATGATTAATTTACTAGCATAGATGGGGCTTTGAAGTTCAATACTCCAAGCAATGCCATGGTAATTTTTTCCTCTTTGATATGTTTCTAATTATTCTTTTAATCCAAAATATGCTACATTGAGATCCCTCTATAAGTAGAAGTAGCTTTTTAACTGATCTACTTCTGAAGCTACTTTGTAGTAAAGTGGAAAGTAGCATCGTGAGAAAAGTGTATTATATTTGCTTTGAGAAAGAGTCGCAGAATCATAGAATCATTGGATAGCACCTAAGTGCTCTACCATCACGACATGATACAAACACAGAACAAAACAGAAGGCTCAGTCTCCTGTGCATCTTCAATAAAAATCTAGTAGCCATTTTTTGAAGCATCACAAGGAACACTGTATCAATACATTTTCTTTACAGTGCTCTAAGTCAATCCATCTCCAGGATGAGTCAAGGGCTCAGGAGGTATCGGAAAATGGGTCATGAAAACAGAAAAGAAAAAGCAATCTTCTTACACAAGCAAGTAAACAAGGAGTGAAATGCAAAAAGAAAACAAAAGAGCAGTCACATTTGCTTAGTAAATGAGAACCATGATGGTAACAACTGTGTGAGATACTCAGCAGGCACTGTTTCAGACAGATGAGGTGACCACAGTTCAGGAGTACTGTAGGATCATACTGTAGGACAAGCATCAACATCTATTGGTAGCTGTGAAAACTTAAACTATGCTACCTGAGCAGCAGTTTCCTACTGAAAGTCTTAAGATTCAAGGTGACTGACAGACTGCTGAACTGTGTCGAGCACATGTGATCTTAGTCCAAAGAATTCATACACACATACAACAATGCTGCACAGCTCTGTTCAGAGATACTGGCTGGGCTTTGAGATACACATTAGCAACACCATCTCAGGAAACTATCTCACACCTTATCATGCAGGGAAGAAACATATCAAAATCCTTTGAAAATCTACCAGTCTATGACCAGTTTGACCTTGAAAGTAGTATGGATATGGTCTCTTCTGCTTTTTACCCAGATAGAGGCCTCTGACAAAGATCTCTGGGGAATTTCAGATGCAGAAAGTTTTGCATACCTCTGTATTTTGTGCAGCACTATCTCTCAGCTTCATGTTCTCAGCTTCAAATATTCCCAAGTTCAAAATGAAAAATAAAGATAAAATAAAGCCACTGAATCTGCTGTCAGTAAATACACATACAATAGAAAAGGAACTTCATAGACTTTCTTTTCCTGCAGATATGGAGCAATTGCATTGTTCAACAGGTTTCCTGGGAGCATAATTTTCTTTCCTTTTTCCTGTGTTCATCTATCATACTTACTGCTGCTTGGAGAAACATAAATAAAAACATTATACTAGTCACGATCAGTTACTGCTGAGAGGCAAAATTCTTTTATGAAGCCTTAGAAATAAAAGGAGATTTCAGTGTCACTCTTGGATATCATTAATTTAAGGAAAAAATCAGATATTGATGTCTTCTTTTCTGTCAGTTAAGAAGACATCTGTAGTCAGTGAATGGCACTTTTCCCTTTGGTTTCACAATATTTGCATTTGTTCTAGAAACAGGTGGAAAAAAAGTGTGTTTAGTTTAGTTTAAGATAGCACACAGAAAAAGGAAAGGTCCAAGATTTCTAAAGATGACAAAAAATACAAAGCTATTAACACAATGTTATCTTTTCCCTTCTGAGTCCTGAAAAACAAATAATTTGAACTTTGGTCAGAGACCAAAATTTATGTTTAGAACAGAAGCTTTTTATTTTTCTGTGAGGTAAGCAAATAGGTATAATGTCATGGCCTCACAGATATCAAATTACCAGCATGGAGTTCAAGTTACCTGGGATGTCTGTTCTGTATGCTTTCAAGTAAGTCACTGAGGTCCCCTTAAAATCAGTGGAGAGAACTGGAATCACTGGTCTAATTCAATGTTTTGCAGAGGTAACTGATGATTCAACAGTTTGGATTTGGTTGGAGATTTTATTAACTTCTGAAGTCAGTATTAGGGAATTGTTGCCAGGAAGGAATTAAGATGTCTTTCCCCTACTCGTATGTGATACAATGGCAATGATGAATAAAGAGAGTCTTCTTTTTATGAAGGCTTATTATCCTTCTGACTGCCTGTCTAGAGTACATCTCTGTATTAACCTTGCAATGCAGCCAAAGTACAGCAAATGCTATTATGGTTTAATATTAAGTAATATAAGAAACACATTTAATGCTGTTCAAGAAAATAAAAAAAAAAAAAAAAGGAAAGAAAAAAAGAGAAGATTGCAATCCTAACTTTTCCAGTTATTGATTTCTGGACTTTAATATATTTTTTTTTTAGCACTTTTTTTTTTTTAAGAATTATTTCTCTAGCTGAGTTAGTTCTGTTCAGGTATCCAATAGTTATGATCTCACTTGTAAGGATGGGTATTTGTTGTCTTTCCAATCAGCAGATCAGCAGCCTCTTACACTAAGCTGTAAGCTACAACACAGCTCTCTTTTTCACATGCCTGTCAAAGACTTGCCTTTTCTTCTACTGCGGCTTAAGGCAGCATGTGAGGCAACATGCCTGGCAGGAATTCGCTGGGTAGTGTGGCTCCTTCACTTTTGTTTTCCAGTTTTTTTGACAGGTTGTGGTAACCCTGGCAACCACCTCACTGCATTGTTAGTGCCCTTGTACAGAGGACCAGGGCACGTGCCTGAGGGATGTTAAATGATGTGAAAGAGTGCATGAAACTCTGCCTTGGATTCTCTCTCCTGTCTTGTATAGTCCAAGGGAACTAATTATTTAAAAAGGGGAAGTGTTTTCACTTCCTGGCGAATGAAGAACAAAGTGAAGCAAAAAAATTTTGCAGTTTCAGTTGAGACACCTTGTTTGGGTAAATTTTACCCCACTGCAGAAGGCTACAGGACAGAAATGCCTAACACTAATCACTGCAGTTATCCTGCCCAAGAAGTTATAGCACTGACAGTGCTAGCAAGCATGGTTACTGCTCTCCCACTTTGGGATGCTGTGAGAGAAGATACTCCTGCTCTGCCCATATAGGCTATATTAGGAGAAAGGTCATTGCTGAAACCGCAGATCAATGGGTCCTTCCAGCAGCCTAGAAACCCTAGAGAATTGGAAGGGTGGAGGCAGAGGGCAAAACAACTGTTTTATTACTGCTATTATGTATCTGAAGAATAATGGTTTTATTGATATTTTTTATCTATGGTTCTGTTTGGAAAGGGATTACATGAGTCACAACTGTATGTCTTCCCTCATGACAATGAATGCAATAGGGAACAAAATGGGGCAGTTTTCTTGCAGGGTGGGGGTGTGGGCAGGAGCTAAAGTCAGAAACAAGGTTTTGTTTCCTCTTACAACTTCAACGGGTAAGACTGTCCATCTTCAGAAAACTTCATTAATTGTGATGGGTAACTATAGCAACCTATCTACCAAAAACAAAACTATGTCTTCCCAAGAGACAACAATATACCATCGTATTCTTATGAGAGTATGGATGCAGGTCATCACTGTAATGTGTACTTGGGGAGCAATTAAGATGTTTATGGTCATGGTCTTGTTATTCTTGCTTAACACGACAGTGGTATATTGAACATGAGAGATGTCTTTTTCTCTTTTCTTCCTAGTTAACTTTCCCAAAATGCATGTTTTCTATATTTTGAATCTTTAACTGTTTTGAGTGATTAACTGTTTCACTATGTTTTACTAATGTAACTACCACAGTGTTTTTGAGTTCCTGCTTTTTATTAGCCAGACGACAGGTTATTTAATCTGATTTAGGCTTAACATCTCTACAGGGCCTTAGTAGGCATTGATTGTCATTCACTGACTATCCCAATGCTAAACACTACAAAATGGAATAATGAAATTATAATTTAGAAAAAAGTTTTCTCTGATTTATCAGTGTGACGTTCACATTTCCACACCTATAGGTCTAATTCCTGCATCACAAATCTCTTAGAAATATACTGTCAGCCCTTGTTCAAAGGAAGAAGTCTTCCAGGGATTGTGGCACATAGCTAGAAAAGTGCAAGCAGTCAAGGAACTGCTGAGATGCATAGACAGGATTTGGAAATGACAGTTTGAGAGTAGTCTTGAATGTCTCAGGGGATTAATCTTTAGAGGGTAAATGTACAGGGCTTGGCCAGACTTGTTTGATACAGAAAACAATACAAGTAAGGTCCAAGGTCCAAAACCACAAGAACCCTACTACATTATGGGCTGAAGGGAGAAATTGCTTAAATCTTTGTTTCAAAGATTTTGTAGACCTCACATAGTTTAGTCCTTTTCTATGTAGGTTCCAGATCAGAAAGGTAATTGAGAAAATATAGAGAATAAAATACTTCATCACCACCAGGTGAAATGATCAAATAGAAATTTTTTGAGGAGAGTTAGTCTCTCTTATTCTGACTTAGCTCACATTCCCACTTTTGATTACACGCCTGTGACAAGTGCTCAAAAGCACTGGAAACATACCAATAATCAGTAATAGTTCTAAAGTGCCTTTGACCTCCACAGACTTTAACCTGCAAAAATGAGTTCTCTTTTCCAAAATGGTGGTTGTATCAGGGTGGAGGTCAAGACACTGGCATTTTTTACAACCTTCCACCCTGAAAGGATGCCATCTTCCATAGAATGGAAATAATTTCATGCATTTCATTGAGAAACTAGGTGAAGTGTAAGAAGGGTACATGATCAATTGAAATTCATATATGCATAGAATAAATCTTTTTTTGAATACTGCTTTTCTGCAAATTACTGCTTGCTGGTATTTGTATGTGTAGTATATTTCTATGGCTATTTTTTTTCCAAAACAAATGTTTCTCTTTTTTTGTACAACATAAACAAACATGGTCAAAATTATCATTTAAGCTTTGGAAACCTGCCCAAAAAGCATTCACAACACAGCAACATCATTATAATCACAGAAGACAAAAGATGTCAACCTTTTGTCCCATTTCAACCATAATGTGGCTGAACTATACCAGAATATAATAACAAATATGTCCTGTAAATGTGGACCGTTACCAGAAAAATATTGTAGTGTATATTTGTCTTAGAATACTATGTCAACCTTTGAATAGAGTTTAGTGTAAAACCTTGCCAGTGAAACAATGCTTCTTTTCTTTTTGAAGTGACAGTGAAAGAAAGCCTGCAGAACAGGTATAATTTTTGCCATATCGACACTGATAAATACTATAGCTGCCGAGACTTTGGAGGTTTCATGTGACATTCCTACACGCACTAACATCTGTTGTCTTCTTGTCCTCCTTCCTATTTAGCATTCGGGATCCTGAATTTCCCAAGCCTGTTAACAATGTTTGGAGTTTATTAAAGCCTCACCGCACTGGAGAATGGCATTTAAATACTGTGTCTTCAAGCACTGCAATACATTGATTTTCATTGCTCACAACTAGTCCCAGCTACTCACCACGGGCAGATTCTCCTAGATTTGCTAAGGGCAATGGCTCTTAATCTCCCAATAGTAGCAAATATCAGTTTTGTTTTGTTTTGTTTTTTTCCTGTTCTGGTGCAAACTGAAACAATGGAGGAACAGAAGTGTTAAGGGGGAGGGGGAATGAAAGGATGAGGAGGGGTGTGGCAGAGTTTTAGGGTAGAGTAAAACTCCAGACTTGAAACCAGATTCCAAATTTCGAATGGAATAGATTTTGGAAACACAACCTGAGCTTGAAATATGAAATATGGATGTACACTGTGGTATTTACAGTGTTACAGACAGCTGCTTGAACTGTTTGGGGAAAATTCAAGAAGCCATTCTAGTCACTTTTTCTAGTCAGAGAAAGCCTCTGGAAGACTGAGAGGTCACTATCATATCTTCCTGCATCAGAAGGAGTGTCCCTGCCTTTTAAAGTGTTTCCTATTCCTCAAGTCAAAGGAATTACTCCCTGGTCCATTAGATGCAGCATGGTTGATTCCAAGTCTGGTCTTGATGGCTAATCTAATTGTATCACCTGACTAATATGGGAAATATGGGCATTAAGTCTTCAAACAATGTCAGAAAACAACAACATGGAAACTAGTAAAGAAATCCTGTTTTGTTCTGTACTTCCCTCTCTATAGCAATAAAGAAAGAGATTTTCAGGTACACAAATGGGAATTACATATCCAAAGCATTAGATTTTCATAGGAGGCAAATGCTTAACGATTCCTTATTTTATTTTTTTCTTTAAATATTGCCCCTAAATTAATAACCTTGTCCTTATTCATTTGGGTACATGGCACAATGACTGAGAGCATCCAACCATTTCTTCTCTGACTTCCATACACAAAAAAAAGATAAGATGTGAGCTAAAGGCATTAAATTTTACCATCACCTTTCCCTCAACAAGACTGGAACCTAAACTCTTACTTGTTTACCTTTACAAATGTATAGCTTTCATTGTGGTACTGTCTGAGTGGATCACTGTCATTAAAAAGGGGTTTTAATGTGAAAATTTCCCCATAGCTAAGTGATGTAAGCCATTATGCAGAGAGCAAAATGTTTAAGGTCACACAGTTGGCTGAACTGGGAACTGCATCAAAATCTCCTGTCACTTAGCTTGACAGCTTGTGTATTATATGTAGCTCACACATACAATATTCTTCTCTTCCTACTAGAAAGTTTTTCACATGTCACTATTTCCATTCCTTTGCTCTACAGGAGAATAGATCTTTATCACTTATCAAATTAGGCTTTTAATTATGTTTGGCATAAGATGTTCAGCAGCCAGAGCCTCTCCCTGCTTGGCCATTGGCAGAACTTCAGCAACATGCCAGGCTTCGCAAGGGCCCTGCACTGCTGCTTTTCCTTGTACCCCACAGAGGGTCCCTCCCAACATGCACATCATGTCCTCACTGCCACCCCTGCACAGCACTCCATCCCACCCTCTGCATGCCACAGCACTCCTTAGACCCCCACTCTGATCTCTCCTATCCCTGATCTGCACACACCTTCTTAATCAGCCCCACAAGACTGGCACATCACCAGTTCCCATGTCCCCAGAAAGCACCTCCTACCCTTTTCGTGACCCTCTCCCTCTGACTGCATGGCTCCTGCCACGCAACAGCAGCATCACAGCATCTACCAACACTGTCTTCCTCCCATGAGAGCAAGGAGCCAGCAGGAATAGTGCAGTGTAAAATATGGAATGAAGCAGTGCAGGCTGAAACACTATGGAGAATTGCATGGAGACATGGGGGTTGTGAGTTGAGGGGCTCTGGAGCAGGAAAAGAAAGGAGAGCAAAAGGAGGACTGCAAATGGGCATAGAAATTCTGGAGTGAGGAGGAAGAATACTGGGGTTGGTGTGGTGGGGTTATGTGGCCAAAAGCTGGCAGCTGGCTCACTAAGGCTGATTCTTCTATTTCCTGATTCTTCCATTTTCTTTTTCTTAGTAAATTCTGACTTTACTTTTCACACTCCTTTGCTATATTTTCCTACCCATTTTTATTTCCTTTTTGTAGTTTCTTAAATCTTCAGTTCACATAGTCCTGAACTTCCTCCACTCTCTCCTCTCTCTCTTTCTCTCTGTTATAAACTTTCTCCTGATTAAGGATTCCTGTCCGTGTGCCTGTGCTGCTCCTTCCTACCTCCCACAATTTCTTCCAACTGCCACAAATACCTCTTCTGGTCTTTCACAAGTCACATTCAATGATTAATTTCCATCCCTGCTGTTGAAACAAACATGCCTCTCAGAAACTGTTCTTTCTATAGCAACCTGGTTTAGGATGCGAGGGAGACACACACAGCTGCTGCAGAGCCTGGATGGAAGCGACCGGTTAACCCCGGCCAAGTGGCGTTTGTGCTGCTGATTGAAGGAGCTGGAGGGTGGTGTGAGCACTGTTGAGTTGGCCCAGAACAACATCATGTGGGTGATACGTGCTGCACCAAAACTGTTTGCCCAGTCGAGTAGGAACACTTCCACTCAGACCTGCTAGAGAGCGAACTGTGGACTCGTTTTCTGAAATTAATGATTAACACATTAAAGACTGCATTTCAGCCTTCTCCTGTCACTTAGGGGAGATAATGCCTGACATTTTAATGGGCTTGCCAGCTGATGTGTTAATTCTTCTTGCCCATGTCTTTGAGCCAATTATTTTCCTCAATCCTCTAACTGAGCTTTGAGGCAAGAGGGGGTCTTGGCACAGACCCCTTTTCAGTCGGGGAGCTCAAGGAACATAAAAGAAGTCACATCTTAGACTGATATAGCAGGTAGAAAATCTAGGGCAGGCTTGTTAGGGAGAGAATACCTGTCTCTGCCTTTATGGAAAATCACCCTTGAAGTATTTATTTATTAAAATATACTTAAAATATTTAACCAAATATTGTCCGTTGAACATGGGTTGCCACATTTTCAAAGACAGGAAAGCTAGAATAGGCTATGACATGTGTTGCAAGAAAAGAATCACACAGCAGTTGACTGAAGCCAAAGAAGATTATGCAATTCTCCAGAGCCCGAACCCAAACACAAACAAACTCTGGGGAAGTCTAATTTCAGAAAAGGATAAAAAAATCCTTTTATGGTTCCCTGCAAACTATAATATTGTAGGTATTTATCACAGTGTATGAGTTTTTTTATCTGATCAATAACCTCCTTAGTTGCTCAGTACTGGTCACAGATCACAGTTATCAAACAGGAAGACATTAAAGTAGAGACTGAGTCCAGTAATCCATCACACTTTATATGACCAGGCTCCTTTCAAATGCAACATTAAGTAAACAACAAAATCTTTCACCACTGTTCTTTTTGTATAGCCTTTTATTTCCTAATTTACTTTCTGGAGTTCACATTTCATTTCTCTGATTTGAAAGATAAAGAGTTTTGTCAGATTTATTTGATTAATGAACATTCAGCTCTCTTGCTTGCTAGCATACAAACCCCAGTCATTTATTTATGTACCATGAACACTGCTAGAAAAATCTAGGACATGTATAAATAGTTAGATAGAATACTATTTCAAAGGAATATCTCAAAACTGTTTCAAACTTCATAGCTGGGATAAATCTGAAGGAAATAATGCATTGACTTCAGATAACATTTCTTTCACAACAGCATTTTGCAAGATAGACTGGGAATGAGCAGTAGAAAATCATATTATGAATTTACTACTGACTGCATATTTAATTCAAAATTCTTTCCTTGTCTTGTAAAAAAGTGGTAAAAGCATTCAAGGTTTGATTACACTTGTATTGATAGTGTAGAAATGACAACTGACTAGCTTGTTCAATCATCATGGTAAAAAAAATAAAACTGCTGATGAATTTGATTAAGTTAAATCCCCAAACCCACATACATCGATAGGCAGACTAGAACAAACACTATGTAAAAATCTTGAAGTAATATTTCCCTTAGAATTCACATATGAAGAGTTTTGCACCTGTGACACTACTAGGAAAAAAAAGATAACTAAATGCAAATACTGACATAAACATACACATGTTCATAGTGTTGTGTAGTTGGGAGACACTATACTCAAAATTAAGAAATTATGTCTGACCTTGATATGCAGTTAAACTAGCCAATTTCTTTCCATTCTGATTTACTTTTTTAAAACTAAATGTAAGCTTGTATTCGCTATTTTCCATTTCCAATGAAAGCTATAATATATTCTAGGTATGCAGTGTGATTGTTGACAAGCAACAAGAAGGAAATTCTAGTTTATGAATTTTTAAAGAAATGAACAGTGAACAGTCACCAGTATCTTGTACATGGCACGATTTTTTAAAAATTTCATAAAAGACTTCTTGTCTTGAAAAAATAGCCACCTCTTGAACATAATTTTTACTAAATTATTTTTTTAATTAAAATAATATTTGAAACAATTCATTACAGGGTTGAGCATTTTTTTTTCCAATGTTTTAATGTGTATTCCTACAGTTACATTTTAGATGTTATTTTCTGTAATTGATCCATATTAAAGAGGTTGGTAAACTGACCTGAACTTCATTAATTAGCAGTGTTGTCTTGATATACTAGATGATATTAAAGAATGTTATTTGCCTTTGCACCTCAGCAAGGTCCAAGAAAGCTTGCCAGCCAGTGCCCATAACATTTCTTTGCCTCTCATGTGAGTTATTTTTGACTGATTCTGCTCCGAATGGGAAGTTCGTTCATTCCCTTCTACAGCATCCCTGTGCCAGAGCTCACCGTTCCTAGGGCAGGTCAGAATGTATATTTCTGCCTCACATTCACAGACTGGTGCATTGGTTTAAAGTAAATGTGTACCAAAATACTGGAGGGATGGGGACCCCACAAAGGGGACATCACCACCCTGCTGGGGAAAATGGGAAAATTGCAACACTGAGTGTGGCTTAGCCAAAGCAAGTCAGATCTGTGATAATGTAAGGCCCTAAGAATCCAGGACTGGCAAAGGTACACCAAGGGGTACCTTTCTAAGAAGAAATTTATTGAAATCTGTTGCTGGATGTACAAGCTTTATTTCAGAAGAGCCTGAGAAATTATGGAACATCTTCATATTCCCCTCTGGATGAGAGGCTCCCTTGCTGCCTCTGTGAGAAAGGACCATGGTAACTATTGTCAGCCTGACTTCAGTAAGCAACAATCTCAATATTGACTCAGTAAGAGCATGTGGATAATATCAGTTCCAAGCAGCACATTTGTTGGCTTATATCTCTCAGTAATTCTTGTAAAATTTTCTAAATTCTTTCCTGCTCAACTTTTTGGGGCATATGTAACACAACCCCAGTCCTGCAGACTCCTATTTCCTATTTTAGCCTAACTCATAATTTTTCATTATAAAGATCTCTGCAGAAGTGTAGCAATGGGGTACTGAAGTCTACTCATGAAGTAGACTGGGGCAGGGGGGGATGCTTATGGGCAAATTCTCTTAAGACTTTGTTCAGTAAAAAGAGGAGTAAAACAGATAATTTATACAACCCTTTCTTCGGTGTCAGTAGTTGGCTTAAAAAATCCCTGTATGTGATTGCTGCCCTAGCCCCTCTGCTGGTAACTGGGCAGATCACTTCTAATTCTGTTCTTGAGCATTCTTGGAGGAACTAAATCATATAACATAAAGAATTCCAAATAATTTCATTAATCCAGTCCTTAATGAACTCTTATTCCTCTTGGCATAGGTATAACAATAATCCACAAACGATCATTCTTCTTTAAGAAGGATGCTTATAAACCAAAACATGTCTTCAAATTGTCTAATATGAGGCTGTGGTAGTGTACATTCTGGTAACTCAATTAAACACTGGAAACAAGTCACAACTGACTACTGAGAAGAAATATTAATATAATGCATATGTATGCCCCAAATGTACCTGCATATTTAGGAATATTAGTTTACTGATAAGGTTTCCTCCATAATGACCATTTTCATAGGATTACATGATCCCTTGTGATCTGAGTTAGTAGGAAAAGTTTTAACACAATTAAATATATTTTAACTCACCTCCTGAGAGGACCATGTACGATTCAAAAACCAAACTCTTTCAAAGTCCATAATGTGCTTCAGTAAATTGGCTTAGGGCTGAAATCTACTAAAGCTGATGTCCAAGAGAATTCTGTGATCCCTACTGATCTGTGTAGCTGGGAAATGCCAGTTTGTAGCAGTTATTTTTATCTCTCCAACAGTTGAACCCTGCCTCCACAAGGGCAATGTATTTTTAATGCATATGATGTTATTATGTAAATTGGTTTAGCTGTGTAATCTACTAAAGGTGATTTCTCTGTCCCATGTGAACCACAAAGCCAATGATCACATAATATTCATTAAAGATAAAATTGTCTTACTTTCCATAACCAATTCCCAAGTGCATTGCTCTGACAACTCCAATTTCTGTTCAATAGTGAATCTGATGCTCATTTGCCAGACCCTAAAGAATGCACCAAATAGCGGTAATGCATTTTTCCAGCTTACAGTCCCAAGCATACTATAAATTATTTTCCAAGGAGCAACAGACACAGTAATTAAAGAACAAGTAAGGTCCTATCAGAAGTTCCACCCATTTTTTTCCTGCATCCTGTAAATCTTTGCTGGCAATGTAGGAAAAAAATCCTACTTTGACAGATTTCTGAAATCAGGCAGACATCAGTTTTGATTCCACCTAAAAAAGGAAGTGAAAGGTCATGTCCATGTGATTGAACTTAGAAAAGTGCCCCCTTGTACAAATGTACAGCAAGATTCTCAAAAAATCTTTATGATCTATATACATTAACCTATATGGAGTCCTAAAATTAATGAATTTAAGAGAACACTAGATGTATATGTATGAAAAATTAAATGACAAGAGGAAAAAATCAGATAACACCAGTGGCTACTGCAGTTCTATACCTAGCTACTATTGTCTGCATGTAGAAACAAACAGGTACAAAGTAAATACCTGGATAAACTTTCTTTAAAATCTAATATTTGGGTTAAACTCTAATTCATCTCCACTCTCATGGGAGCAAAGTAGTTCCTAAAATAATGAAATGTATTATTGCAGGATGTTTTATCTGGGAATCTATACATTTATAAAAACATAAACAAAACCTTATAAATTAAACCTTCACATGACCACTGAAAGACTATATAGTAATAAAATAAGTAGTCTAATATAATCATATAATATAATATTAGATAGTAATAAAATATTTTCAATGAAGAGTGAAAAACTCATAAGTTTAACATTTCAAGAAATATTTAAAGGCAAGAGACATTGTTCTCTGAATAATGAAAATGTATACTGCAAAACAGTTGTCCAAGTGTAGGTTCCTTCCCTGCATGACATTTACATATTTTAGAAATGAAAGGATAATTTATACTGAATGTCAGGTTACTCCAAAATGTGAAATTCAAAGCGAATTCTTAACATTTTTTTCTGTTATGAAAACTCCAGTTTTGCAGTGACATAGTGTGAACATAAACATCTTTATGGGATGTGATTCATATAGTTCCTTTAACCTCAATCATAAAACTACAATAAAGTCGTCATCAGAAGTGGATATCCAGAGGGAATTTCATTCAGCTTCCACTGATTGATTCTAGATCAGTTTTTAATTCTTAAACTGAGAATTGATGGGTTTTTTTGATTTCAAGTAACCCAGGGTTGTTTTCTTTTCGTGAAAATATTTGTGAGCAAGTGCTACAAATGAGATGCAGGTGTGGAATAGATTAGCTAATACTTAGTTCTTTTGTTCCTTTTTTTTTTTTGTTGCTTTGTTACTAAGTGTTAGGATAATATTCAGTGATGTATTAGATAGAAAATGAGAATGCAGTCACATATATTGCTAGAATATAATCACATATGTTAAGAACATATCTCACTGTGTTGAGTTTGGCTGAGATGGAGTTCATTTTCCCCATAGCAGCTCTCATTGTGATGTGTTTTCTATTGGTAGCTATAAAAGTCTTGGTAACACCCCAGTGTTTCAGCTGTTGCTGAGCAGGGCTTGCACAGCATCAAGGCTGTCTCTCCAACATTCCCTCCTTCACCTGTAGGATGGGGGTGGACAAACAAGCACTTTGGTTTACACCTTAACTTTAAGCCAAAGTTTTAAGCACCCAGATAGTTAATCTTCAAGCCCCATGCTAAAAACACCCAGTCTGGTTTCTGATTGCATTGGGAACTTGACAGTAACAGTTGGTCAGTGCTGACTGATGAAACCTGAGGGCCTACTTTTAACATCAGTTTGAAGTCTACAGCTGAAATAAGGCAGCTTGGGTCTTTTTGTCTCAAGAACAGAACAGGGGTTTTGCACGTTATGTACAAATGCTTAGATATGCAAATACTGAAGACATTTAAATATCATAGACAAATAGCTTGCCTCCAACTTCTAGCTATGAAGTCTCAGTAGAACATTAGGTTGAGAAACAGCTTTGTTTTCAAATTGCAGTTTCATTTCTGATTCAAGCAAAACACATAGAAAAGTACTGGGCTCGGTGTGGGTTTTTTGTAGGTTTTTTTTTTCTTTTTGGTAAGGTAACTGGAATACAGAACCTGCATGACTAATCTTTCTCTGTGGATTTACAGTGCTTCCTACATGATGGGAGTCTTTTTGTGCTCAGTATCTTTGCCTTTCAGCATGGTAACAGTGACTAGACAGCTGTATCATCTGAAGCCAGGAATCAGTCACCACTGGTAGCACGTTTCCTGGAAAACATATGGAATATTTTTGTGGCAACATCAAGAAAACAAATAATGCTCAGAGCATCATTAACTTTCAATCTGTGACTTCTGCCTCCCAAAGGGCTCAATTCAAAAACTCTCTCTCTGAGAAGCACTTATTCATATGAGTAGGTCAATTGCTTTTTAGCCTTACAATAAGCACTTCTCAACCAGACCACTCAGCTGAGGATACAGGTATTTAAGGCATGTTTTCATACTTGCCAGTTATCAGTGGTGTATAAATCATAAAAAACTGCAGATCCTCAAACTCTTCTCAAAAATAAATCTCTTCCCCAGCTTCGAGACAGAGAATGCTTCCTTCCCAGCTGCTCCCTTCCATAAGCAGGTACACCAGAACTCCAGGGCAGGAACCTAGCAGCATTTACTGGTTTCAATATGTGGGTATTTTTTAAGCCGAGTTTTAATCCTTTTTCAAATTTTCTGCAGAAAATTCACAGTCCTCCTGCACTATTCCATGTAAGTCCAGTAATGCTTGGGACAAGAAATAACCAAACTTGCATCTTACACAACCCAATCATATTCATAAACTAAACAAATTCCATTTTTAAAGTAATGAGGGAGCTCTACTTTTCCCCTTATTCCTACCGGAACATAGAGCTAGAATTCCTGCAGCTGACTAGACTTTCTTTCAAGTAGTTTGTCTTGAGTTTTTTCTCAATCATCACATTCATTTTAAGTCATATGACATTTGAAAATGCTTCTTACATTATGTCAAGAGGTAGGCTATTAACAGAAATCTTAAGCTCAATTAAAAATAAAGAGGAATTTTTAATATACAGTCTCAAGGGTAAAAAATAGAATATATTACAAGAATTAATTCTGAAGACTCAAAAAAATAATAAAAAATAACCCAACCATACATTACTATTAAAACCTAATTGGATTATTTCTTAGGGTATGACTTAAGATTTTAAATAGTTCTGAATTGTTTACCTTATTATCACCTTCAAAATTGTTGTAGGAAATAACTGTGACTACAAAATACAATCTTTTTAGGCTTTTCTCCTCAAACCACAGAGCTGCTCAGACTAAACCAGGATTCATAGTACATTTATGGTACTTTCCCAAAGCCTGTGATGAGAACATCTGAAACAGTCACTATGTTGGAGTGCATATATCCTGACAGCTCATATTTTGTGTTGAATGATGCATAATCCTTGCTAATTTGGATAGCTTCTCTTCCCTCTTCTCATCAGACAAAACATGCTCCATATCAGGCTGTGTAAATGGGGAAGAAGATTCAGTTCTCTTAGACCATCTCCCTCCTTGTTCAGTTCATTTCTGCTCCGAGAAATTCACTTGTTAAGGGGAGAACTGATCCACCAGGACGGTTTCATAGCAAGTAACCTTTAGAGTAGCTGTAATGAATTACATTAAATATACAGGTCAGAAAAGCAACTGCAGACCTAGTTAATGATGGAAGTACAAATGACACTTTCAGGAATATTCTTTCTCCTATTTTTGGCCTTTCTTGGGCTTTGAAATCATAAGGATTTTCAGCGGACTAAGTGAATGTCACCCCCAATTAAACTCAATTAATTCCTCTTTTAGATGGAAAGATCAGACTTTATTTCCAGTTGCAGTGGGACATTTAAAAAACATGCACGCAATTTTCTTCCAGAGCTGTACCTCAAATACTTCAATACTATGTAGGAGTCTGAGAAACAGACTGGCATGAACACGTTACTAATTAAATAATGAAAGGGAGAAGAACAAATCTTATCATCTGCAGACTTGAAGAAATGCCAAATGCATTCCCAATTAAAAATAATAAAAAAAGGCTATTAGTAACTCACACTGAAATTTTAATTTATGCCTGTAAGCACTGATGGCTGCATACACAGACTTGCCTGTTTATTTTGTGCTGTTTCTCAAGCCATGCCTAGTAACCACAGGGGTTTTTTGAGATTCTTGTTCAGGAGTGGGAATTGTTGGCACCCTATTCTTTGAGCCTCCCACCACAGGGGTCACGGTTCCTGCGTACATGAGTACACATTCTTTGTAAAGGGATGATGACAAAAGATTGGCTGTAGACAATCGGTTCGGTGAAATTCCCACGCCAGCTTCTCCCTTCTTTCTCCTTGCATAGTTTGAAATGATCTCTATGATTATTTCCTATTAGCAATGAGTTTGCTTAATGTAAGGTACAAAGAACTCAGCACCATCTATCTTGGCACAAAGTCACTTATCTGTTTAGCCACCTGGGCCACACTTTAGCCCAGATCAGCGCAGTCACTTTTCCCAAAATAAACTGTGCCTTCATATCTCACAATAGCTCCTAAGTAACTGTGTTCAACCTTCTCTAATTTGAAGAGATGGGCTTTTAGGAGGTATAGCACATGTTTATATAGGCAGGAACCTGACATTTAAAAGTTTTTTACATGCACATCAATTTATTTCTGAAAAATTTAGTAGTGATTTCTTCATTTATCATTTATCCCCAGAAATCAAAGTTTAAAAGAACAGGAAAAACATTTCAAGAGAGAAAAAGAAGAAAAAAAAAAGAAGAAAAAAACAAGAAAACACTATTTTCCCATCTGCTCCAGAAAGTAATCAAAAAGGAAGTGTGGCAGGCCTTTAGGTGATAAAGAGAGAAATAATCCTTTGCTGTTTAACCTCCCGTAGACTAAAAGATAGCAGAAGAAAAGGATTCAGCTAACCAGAATATGTCAGATATCAAGGGATGATTTATAGTATGTAAAACTCTGCCACTCTCCATTGAATCCTTTCCCTTCCCTTGAAAACTTCGAGGTAAGGGATGTGGGGTCCAAAATATTGTAAGACTATATTAAGTCCCTGTTTCATGCCCTTGCACTACAGGTGAAAAGGGGTGTAGGTATAAGCTTGCTTGAAAATGCTGTAGGAACGCTGCAAGCACACTGGAGATGTACAAGCACAATAAGAACAAAATCAAGTTAAAACTTCATTACTGCTTATGCTGTCTTGAGAAACTTAATCTGCACTGTCCCAGTACCCGACTGTTTCTCATAGTCAGAAAAGCAAAAGCATGGGTCAAACTCCTCAATAAACAAAAAAACCACCATAAGTTGTTAGTGAATTTCTTCTTCATTGTATAGATTTGTTTCTTAAAAAAAAAAAAAAAAGGCACTGCATTCATTTCTATTCATATTGTTAATGGAAGACAGAGAAAGAAGGAATAAAGGTTTGTGGTAAATAAATATTGCCCAAGCCCACAAAAAATTTCAATGGGAAGACTTTTATAGGTGTTGATGACTCAAGACCAAAAGGTAGCATAGTCAGGCTGAAACTGAATACTAAAGCTCCCTGGAAAAAATCAAAGACTTAACTCCACTTTGTGTTGCATTCCTTATGTAGTAGTAATTTAAACCATCAGTGAATTACATAAAGAGTTCGAGTATGTGAGAAACACGTGGTGCTTGTCAAAAAACTCCTGACAAATGGATAATGTCAGTTAATCCAAACCTAAATTCACTTTGGAAACACATGTTCAGTCTTCAACAGAGTAAGAAATATTGTTCAACATGGAGAAAAGAAAGGCACAATCAATCTCTTGGCCTGAAGCAGGCAAGAGCTTCAGAGTCAGGAATACTTAACTTAGACATGAAAAAGTGTCTCAAACAAATCAATCTGGAAAACATATTTCAAGAAATAGATCCAAAATTCATGAGGCAGACACCTGTCCCAAAATGAATCATTTAGGTTTAATCTGAGAAATGATAACATTTCAATCAACCAAGCCTCCTGATTACATTTCCTATGATATACAAAGGCATATATAAAAATATTAAAATTAAAGATTTTGAATTTAGGGAACTGGAATTTCAACTAAATTACTTTCTCAGAGAACTTTCAGCTTGTACATATGTATGCTATAAAGACAACATTTTAAATAAATCGTGGGAAAAGAGCGAACAAAAATAGCAAGCAAATCAGAATTTAATAGAAACTCAAAAATCTCCCTTGTGCACTTGCAATGCTCTAAGCCTGCATATCCTTCTATATATGTTTACTTCTACATCTCTGGGCACTCGTGTTTCGTTAAAGTTTCCCATCAACTCCCTGGTGTATGTAAGATCGGGTTTTAAATGTGTCTCAAATAACATGAACAGCCAGTAGAGCTATGCCTGCCTGGCATGTTGGACTGCAGTCTTAAATGACAGCTTGTGTTCCCAGCTTATGGTGGAGCTGAGATGCCAGAGATCTCACAGTTGAGCCCACAGCAGTCTAGTTAAGATAATTAAGTCTGCCTTTCCCTGTACATGTCATTTTATTATAGAGTTCAGAGTACTAGAAATAGACTTTAGTGAAGGACGCAAAAAAAAAACCAACAAAACCTTAAAAAGTAAACAAAGACATAATTTTGGATTAATGCAGCTGTTCTTAAAGGTGGTTTGTTATAGAACCTAATATTCAGAGTCACTTAAAAATTATCATTAATACAAAAACAAACTAGAAAAAAAGTCATGTAGCTCCAAAGTTTTAAGAGCAGGCAGAAAGCCATTAAAGTGCTATGTTGATTCCTAAGATGTCTGTTATAAAGAAGATGCAGAAATTTAACAGCTGCAAAAAAACATATAAAATCAAAGAGGGGAAAAAATTACATAGAAGGTGACAAACATTCACCTTTCAACCATCAAGTTCACAGATTACAGAGTCTTGAAAGAAAGTTGGGAGGGGGAGATGTCTGCATACATTTCTTTATCATCAAGATAATTTTAAGTTATTGTAAATAATGTATTCTTTTTATTTGAATTTTTATAAACAAGTAAATAAGTTGATTGAAGTTTTGACACTTTTGCCAGAGACTTCTGCAAAGTTCTCTTCATGTCAAAGAAATAGGGAGAAAAAAGAAGAAACATAAGAAAGCACAGATTTAATGATCTCTGCATAACAAGCTGATGTTTCATTAGAAATGAAAAAGCAGACAGTTACAAAGGAGCTGATTGGCAAAGCAGAGAGCACTTGTCAGAATAAGAAGTAAACAAGGTTATAAGAGGCCATAGATGCCACTGGCAGTTGGAAGAGATGGGAAAACCAGTAGATTTTATTAAAATGAAATTTAAAGATTCTCTCTTTCCATTGATTCTTTTTTAATACTTTATACACTACAAAATCTAAAGGCAGAAACACAAACTTCATCCATCAACAGAAGGGCATGACTCGTGAGCATGTGAGAGAAGAGCCATCTCATGTTTTAAGAGAAATTGCCATTCCTACAAGAATTCTTCCTTTCAGCCAGTGTAGAAAATCAGACACTTCTGCACTGTTAACCAGCAGGCAACACCAAGCACAGGCTTAAAAAGCCTCTGTACCTAGAGCCCAGGTCCCTCAGTCTCTAAGGTGTGTATGTGTGGTGCAGAATGTCAAGATACCTAATGATTTGATACCTTGATTTTCACAAGACAGAAGCTGTAGATCATACTGGTACTGCTCACCTTTCCCATAAGAGCCGGCTGGCTGGAGCACTCACCATATGAGTAGGTGAATCCCCTGCCTGAAGGGATTCAAACCCATGTAGGACACCACCTGTTTTCTGTTGAAACTGGACTACTGTTGGAATGTAAAACCATTCCATCTAGAAGAACAAGAGAGGAGAATGACTTCAGCTCATTAGGAATTAAGAATTTCATCTGGAGAACTGCTGAGTTACCACCTAAGTATAGGGATAATGCTGTAAGCTCCACTGTACTTACAGAATTTTTCAAGTAAGAATAATTCAGAAAATACAACTTCTAAACATTCTTATAAATACCACCAAGAAGGGGAACTTTTTCCAAATAATTAGTCCTCAGATATCCACCTGGTTTTAAAGCTTACCTCTTCTTTAACAGTATAAAGGAAGAAATATATATAAAATTAACAATCCATCAAACAAACAAAAGCACCACAACTGGTATAGGAGGAAGATCCTAGGAAAGTTTTCAAAATGCAAGCATTATTACAAATATAAGACAAATAATAATAATAGAATTCTACATTCAAAATACCCTTCAGAGGAAGCAAACATGATGATCTCCTGTAGCAATTTCAAGTCACATCATCATGATGTCAGTACATGCCAGTGACTTATTAAACAATGAGCAAAGTAGAAGAATATACCTTACAAATGCTCTCTTTTCTGAGAGAAAGGTGTTTATATTTATTGGTAAGGAGGGCACAGAATTAATTCTAAATCTTTGCCTCCAGTCGGCAGTCTCCAAGTACCTCTTCCTGCTTTGGTTCAAGCAGCTGATGAGCTGATGCACCAAATGAACACCTCCCTCTCTCTCCCTCTCTCTCTCTCTCTCTGTCCTTGTTTATCTGTAAAATCTAAATTTGCTTCCTCCTTCCCTTTAACAAGTAATTCCTCTGGCAATTTTTTTTCCTGTCTCACTTTTTTCCTTCTTTATGTCTACAAGTCCAGAAGCAAGAAAAATAAACCATTCAGATGTCAATAAGCCACTTATTCATGTCTGAAGCCAAACTCCTGCTGTTGTGACCACTGACTAGAATTAGTTGGGAAGCTAAACCATTGTTTCTTCCTTTCCTTCCCTCCTCCATTTCCTGTTATGATATTTTAGGGGTATTCCTGCAGATTCCATTTGATCTTCAATTGTGTGTCAATCTCCAAAGCCATCCATTTCCTACACGGGTTTTGACAAGAGCAGGATTGAACTCAGCACACAAACCCTGGTCTCTACAACACTGCATAAGGTGTGCTAAGACGTGCACAGCTATTAAAATTAATGTTAATAAGATGGTCTTCTGATGCTTTATCAATGTCTGTCAGGAAAAAACAAACATTGTCTGAAATGGTGGTCACGACAACCAGTATACTTGCCCTTGCCCAATTTCTAAGGCTTTGGAACTAAATGCTGTTGGGCTTATATAAAATGGCAAGACTGATGTGGCCATTTGTTCTGGTTGTCAACAAATCTTTGCTTCAAATACATCACTACAGCTGACTCATGCTACTGCTATAGTTCATTCTATATTATGTACCTTCAAAAGGCCTAACAGAGTTGTAAAAAGCAGCATATATAAGAGCTCAGCAAAAGCTTCAGAAAGAATTGCAAATGCCATGCATATAGGATGCTTATTTTAGCGTGGAATAAACTATAGCCTTGGTTCTTCATAAGTTCTGAAAATAAGACACAGAAAAGTGCTATGTCTCATTGGTAAGTCACTAGGCAGACTGTCCTTATCAAAACTTATTCACTGGATGCTTTCTAGGAACAGTGTCCACACTAGTGCTTCTTAGATATCTGTCTTCAAACTGTGTTAAATTAAACAATGACTTAGGAAGTGATGTGTCAGTGGTATTTCCTTTGATATATTTCAGAATTGTGATGTTTGAACCCAATTCTATTTGAGGCTTAACATGTTTTTTCAAACTCATGTTAGTTCTTTGCTCAGAGAAGAGTCATAAACAGTGAATAATCACTGGGTCAGAAGGAATGGTTACCCAACCTAGGAAAATCCTTCTTATACTGCTCTTGATAAGAAGTTAATCCAACACAAATTTCACAAGCTTTTACCCATGATTTCAGCTGGTATTTTACTATCTGCTGCATGAGGGAAGTCTTCTTTCCTGCAAATATATAACCTCACAGTAAAAAAAGAGTAAATATTACTAAAATAAATCACCAAGTAATTTTTAGTGCCATATAGGCAACCAGATGTGATTCGTATGATCCATTACATGCCAATGACATGCAAAAAATTCTTACTTGTATGATCAACATTTTTGCATAATCAGAACTTTCAGGGAATTTCGGAATGCCAGCATGCACTGATGAGGATGAAGTCAAAATATAATTAATGAAATATCTTTTCTTTATGTCCTAATACACATCCTAGAATGAGAAAAGAAAGCCAATTAGTATTTATTTCTTCCAGAATCACACCAATTAACACAAATATTGGATACTGAGGAGCCAATAATCAACTCCAGGAAGAATGACAGCGACCAAGCTTGGCAGTTGCTCCCTTAGAATTCTCTTTCCAATAATCCTTTCTACAAAAGCACTGCATAATAAATATTAATTAAAAAAAAAAAAAGAAAAAAAAAAGAAAGAAAGCTTGTTAACTCTTTAAGGAAAAGTTCCTGGAGGAAAGTTCCATGAAGCTATATTCAACATATGCAAAATATGCAAAATTAGAGAACAAATAACAGGTGTGGCTAATATAAAACAGGGATATTGTGATGTTATAGTTAAGTGGAATACTGATTTTAAATAGTAAATATCTCTTAGTGAAACTCCCTTAATTCCTAAAGCAGGTAAGAACAGAGAGGTCTATAAATGTGTTTACCTTCATCATCCAGTTTTGAGGTTTTTATTTTGTCTTGACATCCCTGTCACTACTATAAAGTCTTGGTATGAGTACAGATGCAATACAAACTGATTACACATTTACCTGCTACCTAGTAGCAGTCTGAATGCTACTAGTCTTCCCCCAAAGTATTTAAGCTGATCTTGCATTAATTGTATTTCCATAAACAAATACCCAGGAACATTTTTGATGTACCTGCTTGCCACTGCAGTTACATTAGATTAACAGTAATATTATTAATAGGGTACCATGTGAAAGCTTTTGCTTGCAGAAGTCTCAAGTATGATTCCACATGAATCAGGTGTGTTAGCTTTCATGTACACACTAAATTCATGGAAAAGTCATACTGTTTATGATTTCTCCCTGAGCAGCCCAAGGCGGCATTGGTTTAAGGTATACATAATGTAGGGCTCTCTATCAAATGAAAGAGAATTGCATTTTTACCTGATTTACCTCCTCAACAGTAGAGGTGCTGGGACTGGCTGTAAATAGAGGAATAGTTATTGATTCTGGAACTATATTAAGCTGCTGCACGCTTCTGAAAATACTTGCTTGTCCACATATTTGGCAATGCCAGTTCTGTGAAGTGCTGTTTCAACACATTCATTGGAAGTACTAGAGTGTTTTGAACAGCTTCAACATGGTTAAATGACTTCTCTGACATATCTGCCTGGGATATCCTCTAGATCTAGGATGGGTGACACTATCTCCATTCTGTTCAGGTCACGGGTAAATGGTGTAACTTCCTGACATGATCACTACCCATTTGGAGTGAGATCCTACCCTCCCTCTAAACAATGGGAAGAAGTCAACTTACAGTCACACTTGTGTACCCTAAACCTAGACTTGCTGGAAGATGGATTAGCCTAAGCATGTCTAGTGTAACATATAGAGCTGACAGCTGCATCAATTTTACAGTTCAGAAGACATCTCAGGAAGAAATTAAGACTCAATTGTTTGCTTCAGTTTCTTAATCCTGGATAGAGAGCACAGAAGCACTGTGATGACACTTTTCAAGTCACTCTCTGGTTTTGAAGCTACTATCCAAATACTCTTATTAACTCCTTTAATTACAGATTACTAGCAGACATTGCAACATAGGCAATAGGAAAGATTTGGAGGGAGGATAGACTTCACATCTGGTATACCATGAACTATCAGGGTTAATCACAGATGTATCAAACCTTTGCAAATCTGAAAATCCTTCTCTTTTCTGGGTTTAGTAGATACTAAGGTAAGAGACATCAGATGTTAGCACCCACATATATGAAGAAAAATGACATATTTCAGGTTGTCAAAATGTATTAGTAGATAAAGTTTCTGCCTCTTTCTCGTGTCTAGTGTGACTGATTAAAATTGTAAGGGACACTGACAGAGGTGCAGGATAAACAGTACATATTCAAGTATTTTGAAAAAGCTTTAAAAACTTTTCTGTGGCAGCTTTTTCTAATTATGGAAAATCCATTATAAAATGATGGTGCAGAAAAGGTCTTGGTGGCATCTTCACAGGAAAATCTGTATCATTCCCAAGGTCTCAGCAGTATTAGGCAACTTTTGTAATTTTGAACTTCTGTATCATCAGAATTGCTTGCATTTCTTGCAGTGATTCTCAAGTACTGCCCTGCTACAGTTACAACACTGCTTACCAGCCCACAACTGGAGCCCTCTCTCAGTAGTAGCACTTTGCATGGGTTTCTGAAACTTTGAGATCAGTCACAGAATCACAGAATATGCTGAGTTGGAAGGGACCCACATGGATTACTGAGTCCAACCCTTAGCCATGCACAGGACCATACCTAAGAGTCATACCATGTGCTTGAGAGTATCATCCAAACGCTTCTTCAACTAGTCAGGCACAGCACAATTATGTCACCATAACCCACAATCTGTTGCTCTCAGTTACTTGCTATTGCATCTTTTGAACTTTTATTCAATAATTACTGAAGTAGACTCTGTTCCTCAGGGCCTGCTCCACCTTTTTAACTTTACAAAGTTAGTCTCACTTAAGTGGTCTAAAAAACAAGCACAAGTGTAAATTTCTGCAGGACTGGGATCTTTAAATGTCACCTTCTTTCAGTGGGAAATGTCACCCTACATAACACAGTGTAATACAAAAGTCTCTTAGTCAGAATCAGGGCTCTGGAAACTACTACAGGGAAGATATATTCATCCAGGAGGCAATGAAGCAAATAGTTTCACTGAAGTACAACTGTGTAATATGTTCTAAATTCCACTCATTTTACAACAGAAAAAGTATGCCTAGCAAACTCTTCATCAGAGAGTGAGACAGTGTAGTGCATTCTGCACCAACCCAGACATTTCCAGGCACTGTAGTGCTCAGTTTTGCTCAGAGGGTAGAGCTGCTCCCACCATTAGGTACACTGAAGACAGCATGCGGCACTATAAAACACCTAACTGTTGTGTTGGGTTGACTTTGGCAGGCCCTAGGTGCCCACCGAGCCACTCTATCACTTCTGCTTCTCAACAGGACAAAGTGAGGAAAACATGACAAAAAGCTCATGAGTCAAGGTAAGACAGGGAGAGATCATTCAGCAATTATCATCATGGTCAAAATAGACTTGACTTAGGAAAATTAATTTAGTTTATTGCCAAAGAATCAGAGTAGGGTAATGAGAAATAAGAACAAATCCAAGAGCATCGTCACTCCCACCTCCTCTGTTTCCTTCACCCTTTGAACCACGGAGGAGGACAGGGAATGCGGGTTGTGGTCAGTACATAACACTTTGTTTCTGCAACTCATTTCTCCTCATTCCCCTGCTCTAATGTGGGTTCCCTCCCACAGGATTCAGTCCTTCACAAACTGTTCAAGCATGGGTTCCTTCCATGGGGTGCAGTTCTTCAGGAACAGGTTGAACCAGCCTGCAGGGTATCCCCTGTGGGCTCTCAAATCCTGCCAGCAAACCTGCTCCAGGGTGGGCTTCTCTCTCCATGGGGCCACAGGTCCTGTCAGGAGCCTTGTCTAGCGCAGGCTCTCCTGTGCTGCACTTTCCTTCAGGGCTCATCCACCTGCTCTGCCATGGGGTCCTCCCCAGGCTGCAGTTGGATCTCTGCTCCTGCATGGACCTCCATGGGCTGCAGAGGCACAGCTGACTCACCAGGGTCTCCACCACAGGCTGCAGGGGAATCTCTGATCCAATGCCTGGAGCACTTCTAACCCCTCCTTCTCCACTGACCTGAGAGCCTGCAGACAGCAGACACACTGACCTTGGTGTCTCTCACATATTCTCACTCTTTTCTCCCACAGGGAGTAGCCTTTTTTATCCTTTTTTAAATACATTACAGAGACACTACCACCGTGTCTGATGGGCTTGGCCTTGGCCAGTGGAGGGTCCATCTTGGAGCCAGCTGGAACTGTCTCTGTCTGACAGGGGGGCAGTTTCTGGCCACCCCTGCAGCCTCCCTGCTCCCTGCCATGTAAGCCCCGTACAACTGCACACATCCTGCCTGGCCTATTGTTGTCAAATCCATTCTCTTCCTCCAAAATTCTCAAGACCTAGCACCCTGTCCCTGTAAAATATCTTTTAACTTTTTTTTCAGCAGGAACTGATGATTACATGAATTATTTTTCTTGTAACAAAGGCCAACCTGACACATAAACCTAGTATAAATACAATGAGAAAGTTTCACCTGAATGTTTTCTGCTACACTATGTAGTCTGTACTCTGCCACTGGGTAACTAATATTATGTATGTGAGTATGTACAGTCTTCAGATGCTCCGTGGTGAAAAGGTGCTGGTAAAATATACATAACACTTCCACACTGCAGTTAACAGAATTAATAAATAAAGGAGTTGGACATGTAGGCATTTAAGTGACATATTATGCTTTGATGCAGCACTCTGACACCTTAAATAATATGAAGTCCATAATGTTATGCTCAGCATATGTATTACAATCCCAGTGTGAGATATGAAATACTACTACAAGTAAAATATTGGGGAAAAAAAAGGAAAACTAAAAGGACTAAATTTTAATTAATTCTTATTTCCTACTCCTTTCAGTGTCTTTAAACCTCAGTTCCATTTTAAGACATTGTAAGGTATAAAACTTTTCTTGCTAAGATTGGAAGCAGCCTTCATGACATCTTGTCTTACTTCTCTGATATTGAGAAAGGTTGACAGTTGCTGACCTGAGGTAATATTTCATATACCTTGGTAACAAGTATCCCTCTGATTTTTATTTTTTTACAATTTATAATTTCTTATTAGTTTTGTTGATTCCCTTTCATACCTACAGTTGAGGTGAAAGGTAAACAATTTACAAAATTCTGCATAAACAGAAGTTGGTACATGAAACCCCGTCACTAAATATAGCATAGTTGATATCTACTGTCCACTCACTTTTTTTTCATGGAATGAACCAAACCTGTGCAAGTTTAGCTAATCCATCTTGTCTCTGAAATAGAGAATTCCTCACACCAAGAAACACCAATTCCCTTGGAGGGGTTCCAGATTGATCACACTGTGCCTACACACAAAAATTCACCCAGTCTAATGCTTAGAAATACATTGCAGGTGACATTAATTTTAGGGCATGCTGTGGCACAAATGAAGGTTAATCCAATAGATACAGATGGACATTATAGAGCCACAAATTGCTTTCCATTAGTATTGCTTCTCTTCTGAAAACTCTCATGTCTTCAGAGCCCACAAAATAGAGCAAGAAAAATAGATGGGATATAGAGTTTATAGAAGACAAAAGATGACATAATGGTTAGACACAAGAGCCTTTAGAAAAGTCTGAACAGTTTATATAGTCTCATGCAGAGATCAAAACAAGTGTCTTTGTACATCAGGATTTTTCTAGGGAGGCCATTCTCATTGCTTTTTGTATGAAATGTCTGTCAAAAACAAAAACACTTTATAAAAAGAGCATCTGTAGGTTTGTATTTAGGGAAGATCAATACAAAATATAATAATTCATGCAGATACACAAGTCTTGCACCAGACATATCAAGAAACATAGTCTATATTTGTATAGTCTAACCAAAGAAAACTTCTGTAATTAATTCTCACTGACTTTTCAGAGCAGTGGTATGTTAGTATTGTCATTTGACCATCTGCCTACTAGCCTTGGCATCGAGTTAAAATAAGCAAAACAAAATAGCACAATCAACAACAATACAAGGCAGCTTGCCTGAATGTCAAAGCTCTACGCAGTGAACTACAATGCTTTCATTAATCAACTTGAATGACATCATACTTGGGAGTAGGAGATGATCATGGGTCAGGGTTTTTTCATTCCTTCTCTGTTCTGGAGAGATGACCTCCCTTTTTTCAAACATAGATTATTTTTCAGCTACAGAAATATTACTGAAATCTGAAAAATCTACTTCTATAGAGAATATTCTTAAATTTGTTCAAAGCCAGATTATAAATTAACAACTATGTGACATTAGCCTTATTCTGTACCACAGCCACTCTGGTGCCCTGCATCTCATACTCTGTTAAGGCACAAACAGCACCATGGGGAGCAGAAAGAAAAACCTCATCAAACTTAGCAAATCTAACCTATTTGTATAACACTGTTTCATAATCACTCCAACATAAAGGAGATTAACATACACTATAAGCAGGAAAAGTTGTGTTCCTCGTCACTCTCATTATCTCCATGTACCACTTCCTTGTTAAGTGTGTGTTTGACAATACTAGGTAACTCCAGTTCCCGACCAAAAGGACATTCAGGGATTGTGTAGACCCACCTCCAGCTCTTATGGAAATAATGAATTTGGTTTGCCTTGCCTCACTTTTCATACGTTAACTTGCATCCCCTCCCCTGCCTGAAACGGCTCTCATTTATTTCTAAACCTTCAACTCCAAAGAGATTTTATTTTGAATTGTAAGGCTAAGTACTATTGTCTGTATGTCCCAAATCCATCTGCAACACCACATCAGCCAGAGTCCTCTCTTTTACATTTCAGTAGTTTTACTTCTTGGTAGATGAACCAGTGAAGGTGAGGAGAAATTGCTGCATTCTTAAGTTACAGCCCAGCTCACCTTCTAAGTGTTGGCCCTCAACATTAATTTCATTTTCTGCCGAAGGTTAGCTGCAGAAAATCTACTTACATCTTGCTATCCAAGTTCTTGATGAGCCTGGCTTGAACAGCATTCTCAAGTGCTTTTAAAGGAAAAGTCAAGCCAACAATTCACAATTGCTTTGTTTTAACTCTAGAGCAAGGAAGAATACTTCTCCTGTAAGTCTCTCTGAGACTGAAACAACCTGAAAAAACACAATGAAAAAATGCATGCTCTACTCACTCACTTGAAAATCTCTAGGAGTGTTAAAAAGCTGAATTTCAACTCAACAAATGCCTTCTTCTTTATCTCAAATAGTGGAGAAAAGAATGAATATGCCGAGAAATAGAAAATATTTAGTTGCTTCCTCATGGTCAGTCTCTACTGCCCACCATTGTGGGTAGATTTTTGATTTCAGTGTACTTTCTGATCCTGGTATAGTTGTCATCACATGTCAGCAACACAAAAGTGTTGCTTCCTCAAAGAGCCCATGAAGTGGCTTCTGCTCATAGACTGCTTCTAGACACCCAATTTTCTGTTTTTTTCAACCACTCTGCAAAGGCTGGCTGGCTGTACAGCAGCAATGAGAACACAGCTTTTGCAGTTCAATAAATGCTTATGTGACAAGCACTTTCATGTGCCTCCTGAGCCTATTTTGACTCCTTTTCACCCCAAACCATTTGCTGGTTTCATTTTCTTATGACCACCTAAGCTGAAATCCTTTTGAAAGTTTCTTTGTCCATTCAGCCATTTAGTCTGCTTTCTGTAACGTCACCTTTCTTTAAGGGAGAATGTGAATGCAAAAATAAAAATGTGATCATATTTAGGTCTGCAAAACTTAGAGATCTGGCATTTTTCCGCACTATTCTTCCCTTCACAGGTTCCCTTTCAGCCTTCGCAGGATAGACTCACTGCTTCCTCCTAATGAAGACTTCTTTAGTTTTGATAAGCCTAATTTGAACAGGTTTCAAAGATTTGCAGCACTTTAAAATGTGAGCTGTAACCTCTGCAAAATTTTGTCCTGCTGGGCTGCCGAAGTTTCCTTGTCAGTCACATTTCCTGGATGTTTTGAGTACTTGCTTCTAATCCTGTCTTTTAAACCCAGCTGTGTTTCACAAGGCTCACCAGGGAAATTCTCTCCTCCTAGGATCTTCTCAGGTTTTCACTTCAATTAAGCTAATTGTCAGCAATTTAAATTCTCTCCTTAATTGAAAGTGCAAAAGTTTTATAAGAAAAAAAATCCAGAAATTTAAAACAGACCATCTAGTGTCAAAAAAATTCCAAAGAAATACTGAATAGCTGAAACAGAGATTAAAATGCGGTGCTGACAAAACATTCTTTCAAGTCAAATGTTATACATATATTTATACCAACCTTGCCTCTCCTTTTTTACTACAAGAGTTTATTTCAGAGGTCACATCTCACTTTCTCAGAGGCCTATTACAGTCCATACTTCAGCCACCTGTGAGCTCATTTCTCTGAGCTCTTACCCCTTGCTGTGCTCACCTCTATCACTTCTCACTGTCACAGTTCTTGGATTTTAATGAGTTCCTGACAGTCTTAGAAGCTGCTTAGCTTAAGGAGAATCATGTCAGTCAGGAACTGGAGTGGTTTTGCATGAGAGAGTGTGTATGTGTGTGTGTGTGTGTGTGTTTATTTGCTTTTGCAGAGAACTGTGTAACTCCTTTTTGCACTGTGTTTGCCCTCACTTTATCCTCTCTTAAATTCAGAAACATATGGGCCTTGGAGATCTGCTTCTTCCAAATCTGGATGTCATGGTCTCTGGGGTTATACACTGCAAAGCACATTGCATGTTCAGTAGCCTATGTAGCTTAATGAACGTGCTACTTGGGACATAGCAGGAAAGATGCTGCAGATACGAGGTGACACAAAAAGATCAATGGTAGGTCAGGAGAAAGCAAGAGGTTAAAATGCAGATGCCCTGTGGGTCTTGGAGGAATGTTTACCGCTGACCTGGAAGAGCAGGTGAATAAAGAAGTGGAAGAGAGAAAGAGAATGCAAAATTATTGAGGCTGAGTCTAAAGAGGCAAGTCTAACAGGGAAAAAGAAGTATATCAGAAAGATTTAACTCAACTTAATGAGAAACATTAGCAAAAGAATCTTAGTGAAGATGAATGCAAATAATATACAGAGGAGAAAAATGTGAACTAATCATACATAGAGATCAGTTTTTGACTTCAAACACTCAAATTCTTTCAGTTAACTAATTTGTATGCTGCAGTAAGTAAATGTATACATATAAAGGGCTGTACTAAAAAAATAATTCATTCTAATATTCTAAAAACTGCTAAAAACAGGATTATCATGCTGAAGTAATTACTTTTTTATCTAAAAGTTGCAACCATAGTTTAGAAATAAAAGCAAGAAAATAATCACATTGGAGAACAGGTACAGGAACTAACTAGTAGTTGCAAGAGTAGAATGGCTGAATGCATATAGGCAGCCATTCTTACCTCCCACATAACACAAAGATGAATCGGAAGACACAGATGACTGTATCAGAGGGATGCTGAACTTCAGTAGTGCTGAAATAAGAAGCCAATGACAGTAGTAGATTTCATCATATCTGAAAACAAGACATTGAGGTGTAGGTCCACAATTTGGGTATCTATAGGCACAGTCTGCCCATTTGAGAGTCTGAGAAAAAACCAAACAAAAACCAAAAAAACAACCAAATTACTAAAAAGCCCCTCCCACCAAAAAAAAAAAAAAAGAAAAACAAAAAACCTCAACATTAAAAAATAATAAAATTCTTTTAATGGATGATCATTGTTTCAAGTCTATTTGGTTGTAAAGGTCTTTTTATGTGTCTGCTTCCTGTTGCATTGCTGCGTAGAAAGTTCCTTCAAGGACAATCACCTTCCTTTTAAGATACAGTACCTAACAGTGCCTCTACACAGAGATGTAAATCAATCTCAGTAGAGTTATATCAGCTTTTGAGTTATGGGCTGGCCCTACTGGACCTTAAAGCCTGTTTGCTTTCTACAGTACAGTGAAGGGGACAAAAAGGAGAAAAGGAAAATTCCTAAACCTTTTATAATGTCTATTGGGGGACTGATTTGTACAATGTAGGTATATTCTGCACCCAGTTAGCACTTGTGTTTTCTTTTGCTTGAAAATATTTTGATTTTTAACACTATTTGATCTATACTTATGTAGTAGAAAGTTTACCATAAATTTTAGGTGGTTTATTATTTTATGCTGAACAGTCCTCTCTAATGAAATTTTTCAAAGCATGATGAATGCATCTAATCTACACTTGGATTCTGAAGCACACACACTAGATAGTTTAAGAAAGGATTAGGAAACAAAGCACATGAAAACCAGGAAATGGCCATGCTGGTATCAACTATTAAATGTTTACACAATAAAAAAATCACTCTTTAGTTTCTGTGAAACATTTAAATTCAGTAATGAAAAGACCCTGGCCATACTAATTCTCTATTCACAGCACTATGCAGTAAATACCCAAGGGGTCATAAACTAAATAACTAAAGATAAAACAAGTATCAAGTACTACTTAATTGAGTGGTTACCATCTATCCTGTGCACTAGATAAAGCTGAAAAAATAGTGAAGTTTGAAGTAATTTAAGACTGTCATGGTTGGAGCTGGTTAAGGGTCAGTCTTTTTAAAATACTTGAATTTTCAAAATTCCAATGAATGAGAAAATCTAAGGGGCAAGAAAAGCATTTTATGTTAAACACATTTGAAAATACACTGATCCCAGGAGAGATCCGAAGGCCATCCCTGGACGCATCTGCACTGAGAGCTGAAGTGGTTAGTCTTGTTTACATAACAGAGATACTCCTACACCTTCCCATTTCAAATAAAGGGTTTGTGAGTGGGGGCTCAGGTTGCACTGAAGAAGAGACGTGGGAACCCTGATTCTGGCATGAACAAATGAGGAAATGACAGACATGAGAAGACCTGGGCATGCAGGGCCAAGACAAGTTGCACAGCTGGCCAGCTGCACATGCTTCAGGGTTTGATCCCAGGATCCTTAGCCTGTCAGTGTAAAGGGCAGGAAACCTTTCTAACTGTATTTTAACTTAACCCCATTAGTCTGATAGAGATCTGCAAACCATTTTGGTTTTGAAGGATCAGCAGTTATGTTAACAACATTATGTTGTTAATCATATCCTGGAAAATTACCATTCCTCTGTAATCTTATTGCATGTGCACCCTGGGATTGTTGTACACGTACCCAGATACCCCCAAAGGCATTTCCTAAATTCTTATCACTTAATTTTGATGAACTTTAGAATTTTTTGTGTGCTTCTAGTTTCCTTTAAGAAAAAAGGAAAAAAATCCAATGAAGTAAAACAAAACAAAAGCCCTCACAACACAAATAAAACAAATAAAAACCAGGAATTAACAAAAAAACCAAAACCAAAAGCATAACATAGGGCACAGACCATGATAGGCTGGAGAATTGGGCAGAGAGATACCTAATGAGGTTCAACAGAGATGAATGTAGAGTAGTGCACCTGGGGAGGAATAATCCCAAGTACTATTAGAGGTTGGGACTGACCCGCTAGAGAGCAGCTCTGTGGAGAAGGACCTGGGAATCTTGCATGACAAGCTGATTATGAGTCAGAAGTGTACCTTTGCATCCAGGTGGACCAGTGGTAACCTGGGTTACCAGCAGGTCAAGGGAGGTGATTTTCCCTCTCTACTCAGCCGCAGTGGGGCCACATCTGGAGTATTGTGTCCAGTTCTGGGTTTCTCAGTTCAAGAAAGACAAAGAGCCACTGGAGAGGGTCCAGCAGAGGGCCACAAAGATGATTAAGGGACTGGAGCATCTCTCATGAGGAGACACTGCAGGAGCTGGGCCTGTTTACTCTAGAGAAGACTGAGAGGGGATCTCATTAATGCATATAAATATCTCAAAGGCAGGTCCCAAAAGGATGGTGTCAGACTCTTTTCGGTGGTGCCCAGCAGCAAGATGAGAAGGAATAGCCATAAACTAAAACACAGGAAGTTTCACCTCAACATGAGGAAAAACTTCTTTACATTGAGGATGACAGAGCCCTGGAACAGGATGTCCAGAGTTGTCATAGAGCCTCCCTCTGCAGACATTCAAAACTCACCTGGAGGCATTCCTGTGTCACCTGCTTTAGGTGTCCCTGCCTTGCCAGGGGAGTTGGACTGGATGATCTCGAGAGATCCCTTCCAACACTAATAATTCTGTGATTCTGTGGGTTTGTGGAACTACAGGTCCTTTTCCAGGCTCTGGGAGACCATGTTCTTCAGTGACCATAGGCTCCTCCCAGGCTGTTCCCAGCAGAGTCCTCTTCCCTCATCCTTTGAACTCATTCCTGTACAACCATTTTCATGCTTTTCCCTCTTACTCATCACTCCAGTTATTGTCTCTTCTCCCAACCACATCCAGCCTGCAGCCCAGTGGTTCAGCTCAGCTCAACTGCCCCTCCATGCAGGACTATCTCCCCTTTGAATATACCCACGCTCTTGTTACTCTCTTCCTTCTTTGGAAGGATTCTGTTTCTCTTTGGTAGGAATTTACCTGTTCTGACATTAAAACTTCTCATAAATCATCACTTAATAATACAGCAGAGTTTAGTATTTATTAAGAAAGGGTTATCTCCAGGAGTGGAGCTTTACCTTCCACCTTGCTGGGGTATTATTTGTTCACTAGAGACACAAGGTATGCTGAATGCCAGACACCACATCCTGAGGAACCACAGATTTCTTTGGACTTCTTCCAGTCACATCACAAACCCAGCTATTCTTCACTTACAGTACATGCTGAGATTGCAGTTTAGGGCTGAATCATTAGTGCATAAGCAATTTTATCAACCTGAAGTTTTGTGATAAAGATCCAGATGAATGTCTGGATAAAGCTAATGGTAGAATCCTCTACACAATATATGTATTTTCAGAAAATCCTGAGGAGATTGTTACTTGTACCCTTGCTATCTCAGTTTACATGGCTGAATATCTGAAGTTACAGTAATAACTTCTTTAGCCAAGGAATGATTATTTTAGTTTTCCATTATTGTAAATGGTGTTCCTCTACCCACAACTTCGCAAATCTCAGACTGCAAACCAAGCTTTCCTGAAAAAAATATATTGTTGCTTGGGGTGGAAGGGCTTACTTTCTTTTTTTTTAATAGAACTAAGCTACTTAAAATAGATCCTAATAATTATTTTAAAATAATGGGTTTAGCTAATAATAGGAGTTTGTTTTTACTTTTAACCACAAAGTTTATATGTGTTGCTCAAAATGTGATTGAAAAATACTTCTTGATTGAATTTCAACAGGTACTCAACTTATATTTGGTTGCTCTTGCATTAGTTTCCTGTCATGTCTAGGCAGGTCAAAATGCCTTTTTGCACACCAAAGTTTCATTCACACTGACATATTAGACTTTAATACAAGCTGTTACAATCTGGTAATGATTTCAACTGAAGACAGAATTTAGGACTCTCAGAGGAACAGCAGCTCCGGTAACTTCTAGATTCAATGTGACATCTTGTGGGAACAAGCTGACTCAGCTGCACCTGCGATTTAGTGTGCGTGGTTTACCCTGGCTGAAAACAGTCACAGAATGATGGTGTGATTGTGTCGAGTCAAGACATTGGGTCAGCAAGAATCCTGGGAATTCTGGTCAACTGAATGACAACACCAGGTGCTGTTTACCAAATATCGCTGATAAAAGGGAAACTGTGGAGAAATCCCGAAAACCAAATCATGTGTGTGCAGTCCCATTCAAACCTCGCCAATAACATCTTCCAATACTTTTCAATATAAGATCAGTTATATGACCATTAACCACCTTTAGCATGTCACAGAATTTTAACTGGAGCACAACAGTGGTGTCCAGCCATGGTCCTGGCTGGTCTGGAGATGGGGTAGAGCCAAAGCTGGGAGAGGACATGTTGAAGAACTGGAGTAGCGAAAGATCCTTCCAGTATGAGGTCTGGATCATAGGTGAACTTATGAGCTAAGGAAAGAAGAAAGAACAGGAGTCACACTGAAGAACGAGGCAGAAGCATGCTCCAAAGCCACATTCAATACCGTGAAATTAAGGAAACTAGAGACATTCTGAGATCCAGGAAAGAAGGGTATCCTGGAAGGGCACCAGGACTAGGAATGAAAAAGTAGGCTTGTGCAGACAGTAAAATTTTGCAGAATAAATTGTCAAAATTCCGAAACTAGACTCTGGAAGTCTATCCAGACAACCTTTTGTCCTTGCGTCATCAGAGGCCATGTAATATTTGAAATATTTTTGTAAAAACAAACATACTGCTTTTTTCTCCTTTATTTACACACAATGTGGTTGGTTATATGCACTGATCACCTGGGGGTAACAGTTAACCTAATGACTTAGCTAAAGTTGATAAAGATATAATTAGACATGAGCATTCTATCATCCATGAAACATAAATTAAAAACTCATTACTCAGTATCTTATTTAATATGCTTCTACCCAATTTTAGAATGCAGAAATTTTCAGTATCAGACTCAAAGAATAAGAAACAGCTGAGGTGGCCATTATACCAGTGAAACCAGGAGTTAGATGTGATCTATAGCCCATGGAGAGTGACAGACACCCCCACATCAGACTTCTTGTATCTATAGCTGCAGGAATTATCTGTCCCTGTGGTTGCAATACTAATTAAAATACTGAGTGTATAAATATAAATTAAAGGAATGTGAGCTTCAGACTGCTCACAAGAGTAGTGACAAATGAGAACAGGTTTAAGGAGGTGTCATCCATGACATTGGCTAATACTGTCTGGGGATTGCTTGAGAAGATTTTTACTATCTGTGTCCAGGGGATAGCCCTGATTCAATTTTTATAGTCCAACTGGCAGTGGTTCTGTCAACAGGTTTTCCTCTAATACACAGAGTAAATTTTCTTGTTAATTAAAATTTCTTTTACCTTCTATTCAAGCTAATGATGTTTTAATTCAATTGCTTGACAAGCACTGATATAAAATAAACATGATTATTTGTAGACTGCAGAACTGTGTTCTGTAAATGTCCAGCTATCCTGTACTCTCTTGAACTGTTTTAAAACTCATCATGTCAGAGTGTGTGAGAACAATTGGATTGCTCTGCCTGGATAATGCTTGTAGGAGACCAGGTATATTCTTCCTATATTTGTTTTGTTTACATTCCAAAACATTTTGAGGTCTTTATTGCAGAGGTGCTTTTTTCCATTTTTCTTATATTGGTATCAGATGCTTTTATGATTAGAGTCTTGCTTGAACACTGATTAATGAAAAATGTAGATCTTCTAAAGTAATAATCCAGTAAAAATAATAAATTATGTTGGTTTCAGAATATCAAACAGCAAGTATACAGCAGCTGGTATTGAATTTGAAGGAGGCATTCTCTGATGTGCTTAGTGCTTAAACTTTGTCAAATTCATTGTGAATTTTCAAAACTAAGCATGTAGTTGGAGATACTGAGATAACTATACCTTCTGTACAAAAAAAAGGAAAAGAAACTATATAGTGCAATTTCAAAGTGAGAAACAGTATAGTGCACTCATGAAACAAGTTTGAGTCTCCTTGAGTTTGTCCTATCTTCAGACTCCAATAATGCTTTTTAAATTATAGAATCATAGAAAGGTTTGGGTTGGAAGTGACCTTTAAAGATGGTCTAGAACAACCTCTCTGTCACGGGCAGATCCATCTTCAACTACCTTAGGTTGCTCAGAGCCCAACCCAGCCTGACCTTGAATGTTTCCAAGACATCTATCTTTCTCTGGGCAACCTGTGGCAGTGTTCCACCACCCTCACTGCCAAAAATTTCTTTCTTTTATCTGGTCTGAATCTACTGTCCTGTAATTTAGAACTACTATCAGTTGTCCTGTTGTAAAAAGCTCTGCTAAAAAATTTGTCCCCATATTTTAAATTCCATTTAAGGCCACAATTTTCCTGGAGCCTTTTATTCTCTATACTGAACAACCCCAGTTCTCTCAGCCTATTTTTGTAGGAGACGTGCTCAAGACCTCTTATCACTTTTCTGACCCGCCTCTGGACCCACTCAAATAGGTTCATGTCCGTCCTGTGCTGGGGACTCCAGAGTTGTATACAGCACTCCAGGTAGGGTCTCCACTCACCAGAGCAAAGAGGCAGAATCACCTTCCGGGACCTGCTGGCCATGCTTCTTTTGAAGTAGCCCTGGATACGTTCGGTTTTCTGGTCTGTGAGCACACATTGCCAGCTCTCATCCGACTTTTCACCCACTAGCATCCCCAAGTCCTTCTCACAGAGTCACAGGATATTCTGAGTTGGAAGCAATCCACTAAGATCATCAAAGTCCACTCCCTGAACTCCAGTTTTCTCCTTCCTCTCCCGATCAGTAGCTTTTTGTTCTTTTAGCCCTCCTCTTTGCTTTGTGGATGTATCTATCCCTGCTTTTGCTCAATTTCTCTACCTTGCTCTGATCTCAAGTCATTAAACGCATTCAGTGTTATTAGGTGAGCACTTCTAACTGGAAAATCTTTGCAAATCATTATTTATACACACCTCCTGGACCCTGTCCCATACTACAAACAATCTTGGAAACTGATAGTATATGTACGAAAAATTACAGAGCAAACCTGAAGACTTAATTTCAAAGAGTCTTTCTATATGTTTCTTTGTGGTATTCATCCCCCAGCCTCCTCCAAAGAGGAGGGCTAAAAGGCCAAAATGTTACTGATTGAGAGAAGGAGGAGGAACTATTACTCTCTGTGGTTCCACAAGAAATCCAAGACTTGCATTTGAAAAAAAAAGAGTTTCTCTGAGAAGAGTGACTGCTGGTAAAGGATGAAATGTCCAACATCAGCATTTAAAGTCAGTTAAAGTTCAGTTCATTACAGTGAATGAGGTGAGGAAATAAATGAGTAATATGGATATTTCAGTTGGTTATTCATGTGACCATGTAAGAGTCACCATGGCAGAGAGTCCACTTACTATCTCTCTCCTTGACTTCCTGACAGGTTACAGACAAGACATATTTCCTCTATGCTATTAGTGCACATGTAGTCCTTATTCAAATTAAAGCATCCATGACTGAAATAGGAGAGAAGTATTGCCGTTAGGTATGGATAAGTTTTGGACTTAATAATATTTTGAAAAATTGGGCTTTAAGTGAGATGTAGCTAATGGTTGTGCATACCAAAAGAAAGAGAAGGAGCTGTAGCTAGAGTACTGCTAATTGAAATCACAAAGGAAAAATTACTCAGGTCGGGTAAGCACCGCTGTTCACTTCACTACTGCTGCATATGAGGACAACAGTCCAGGCAACAGATTACAACAGCAAATACCACTGCTTTTCTTCCAAAAGAACTTAAGGACAAGTTAGACATACCACTTCCAGAAATTACGTAGACTTAGCCATCCTTCTCACTGGTTGGATGCTTTGGTTAGTGTTTGAAATCTCCTTCGGAACTATTTTCTAAAGACTCTTATTTTGTGGGATGATGTACAAATGCAGAGGAAGACACTTACCCAAACCCAAATCCTCAATAAAGAGAAAAATGCACTGGCAGCCGCAGAGGTATGACAGTGTGATGTCTCCTCCTCCAGAATAGCAACCTCATGGCAAAGGAGTGTCTCTCACAAACACCCCAGGAGTGACACCTAGCCCTTGGAAATGCATGCAGAATGAACATGGGACCTCATGAGGGGAACACATTCAAGGTAAAACGAGGTGATCAAGTCTTGGAAGGAGTAAATGAGTCCTGATGGAAGACGGAATTGACAACTCTGAAAATTTCCAGTCAGGGAAAGCAATGAGTTACAAAATAACTATCCTGTTATGCCAAGAAGTTCAAGACTGCAGAACATACCAACAAAATCCACAGTCATTTTCACTTTCAAAAACATTATAGAAGTATGTACTTAGTTGTCACAGATATTTATGTCAGGTGGCAAGAGAGGGCACATATGACAAACACTTCGGCTGCTCAAGGTTCATCTGTGCACAATAAATCACAAAACACTGTTTGGGGTTTTTTTCAGTATAAAAGTATATATGGACATCATATTACAAAACTCAAATTTTGCTACTCAACCTTTTACTTCAGTTAATGAAATAGCCCCAAATTTAGATAATCCATTTGAAGGAAATGTTTATCTTACACAATATTTCAAGTGATAGGTCTCTGTTCATTTAAGAATCATTTCCTATGAGAATTTCAGCAAAATAGCAGCTCATTACTTCCAAATATGTTACTGCATATGTGGTGATACAAACAGCTGTTCAGAAGACTATAGCTGACTTCCTTTAAAAACATCATTTAGAATTTACATTTGGCTGGTTTTGATCTAAGAAATACAAGTGAATGACAAAAAAAAAAAGTCCAGAACTGCTGGTTCAAAGATATGATAATAAATATGAAACTTCAGAAAAAAACCAAAAGCATAAAAATTGTTGCATAAAAATTTGGTGAAAAGAAAGATTAATGGGAAATAGAAGAAAAACTGCTTTCTCTCTCAGAAAGATCCTTCCACTTCCTTTATACTAGGGCTCAGGGACCTTGCTGCAGGTATGAGTAAGAGAGGCAACCCTTTTCTAGCTTTCTCAAATTCATTGTTAACATAGCAGAAGATATTAAACAAAACTGATAGTCTGAGCAATGTTCTTTATATAATCATCAGCCATTCAAACTAGCAGGATAAATTATGCCATATTACTACTCACATAATCCCATCAGCAAACTCAGGATGCTCAGAAGAAAACCACAAAAAATAACTTGTGATGAACTGATAAAGCTTAAAATGGGTTGCACATGGGATTTGCCTTCTAAATACAAACAGGAAGCACGTTTATAGAAATAATAGTGTGTTACAAACAATTCACACATACAAACAAAGGAGTAGGGAATATTTGTCAAACAAACTCTTGTTATCCAGCTGTAGAAGTGATGAGGATGAGATATGTAAGTCTGGACTTATGTATTCAAGGTTAGAAGGAAAGAGATGTTAAGGAAACAGGAATGTTTCCTCTTTTGCAGGTTGATAGGCAAAGGTATCAAATGTCATTGCATGAATCTATTTTTACTGATTTAATATCTTTTTAATTACACCTACAACAATTTCATGGTCCATTAGTTATATGTCTTTCAACCTGCTGAAGCCCAAATGTGGGTCAAAACCTATCATTGAGAACGTGAGAAAAATATGACAGAAATAATTAAAGAAAGCTTATCAGTAGCCTGAACATCACTTTCTATGATTTTGAGATGTTTCCGCTTTTCCTGTACATGCCAAAGAACCAGAGATAAACTGGAGGTGAAGGTAAAAGTTTACAGTTTAAAAGTTTCTTCTTTGCATTCTGTGGGCTCCCTGGGAGACAATATGAATGCTGCCCTCCAGGCTGGCAGAGATACAATTCACAGCTTCAGGGCTGATATCTTTTAAATGGATTTGTATTTGACTGGACATAAAGAAAGGCCAGTACCTCTTAGTTACCACGGTTTCTGCAGAACTGTCCTGCTTGGACTGAGTTCTATCAACTGGAGTAAAAGAGTATCTGCAGCAAATCCAGGCAACACATTGTCACGAGCTTTTCAGTAGGGCTGCTAAAATGCCATGTTGCTTTACAGAGGAAAAAATGGGGAGGCATTTATTTCACTTCTCATGTCCTCCAATTTGAAAGTGTCTGGTTGAGTAGGATGAAGTGTGCAGAGAAGAGAAGGAAAAGGTAAAATAACAAGAAAGCTGACGGACCTTTTAGTGCTCTTTGATGGCAATAAAGGACAACAGAGGTCTGGGAATGAGTCATTATGGCCAAGGTAAATTAATGAACATGGGAGGAGAAGCCTAATGCAAGAGGCAGGGAAGCCTCTTTGTTTCTCTCTCAGCAGGCTGCCAGCCAAAATGATAAACAACAACAGGTTCAAACCAGAATGTTCCAGGGAGTATTGCATTTCACTCCCAACCTCTTACAGGGCCTCCTAAGCCTTTAAGGTAAATAAGAAATAGTTCTTCTGGCATTTTCAAATTCTGAACCACCAGAACTGCAAATATCCTTAGTATTATGTTTATTTCAGCTGGAAATGGGAGACAGAATTATGTATTGACTCATTAAGCTCCTTTCCTTGCAAAATTTGAGATGCATCAATTCTATGGAAGAAGCTCACACAAACAGTTCACACCAGCTGTTCAGCAGGCTTCTTTCAAAATTCTTCACTAGGCACTCCATGTATACAGATATAGATATAGACATGCATACAGCATTTTCCTACCACCCCCACACCTGCATCCCAGGAATCTGTAGTGGCTTTAAAGAAGCTTTGCAGCAGCCTGCCACTGCTGCTTTGTCATGGCAGCTGACTGAACTGACAGCATTAGAGATAGTGTGCAAGCACGAAAGCTTGTCGGTACTAGTATTTAGTGTAAAGCCTCAGTATCAAGTGTATGAGCCTGAGTTCCTAGAGCCTCTGCAGCTGTCAGCCTTCAAACATGAAAATGTAGATTTCAGTTTTAAGACATAAGCACCCAGCTAGGAAATGTTATTCCTTTACATAATAAAATCTGTATTTGCTATATTTAGAAGAGTCAATGATTGTGCTGCATGGAGTAAAATGATTTCTATGTCACAGTCGATATATACCCCAACTCAGATTTTGATTTTAAAACATAAGCACCCAACTGGAAGATTATATTATTCATACGCATAATTAGATGGCTTCTGTATTTAGGGTGGTTTAGGATGGTTGTTGGCACTGAGGCAGAAGTGAGTTCTCCCTTGAGAGAAGGCATTTTTCTGTCCTTCTGAACACATGCTTTGATCACATATAAACTCATCAACAAAAGTTTTTTTCTTTTGAGTTCATTCTGAATATTTTCTCTTCTTCCTTTCTCTTTATCATGTTAGAGAGTGAATCCTATGTCTATATAGTCCTGATTCTTTCTGTTTCTTCGGAGCATTCTGAGCAAGAGTATTATTAAATTAATAAGGTTTAACTTTGATCCTTTTTCCGAATAAATCAATCTCTGTGCTCAATTTCCTCCCTTTTTATGCTTTCTAAAAAGCTTCAGGACTATGAATAAATTTATTGCCTCTCTGATACACCCCTCTAGCATTTATACTATGAAATGTAGTAGCATTGACCAATGAATAAGCTCATCTAATTCCTTTCCTTCTAGGTTTTTTTTTTCAGAAAAGAAAAATAGGAGCAGTGTGTATCTTTCCCCTGAAATGAGTATTTGCATGGATAATACTTATGAATTCTAATGTGAGTTACACATTGTATGGAATGACGTCACTATTCAAAAATGTATCTAACACAGAGCCTGCTCAAAAGACTGATCTCTGTTTAATAAAAAAAAATGCAGTGTACAAGAAAGCTATTTAATCTCAGAAATAATTATAACAAATTTAAATAAATTTTTGTTTTCAGTTTAGCAGATAAAATATATATATAATGTAGACCCTTTATTATAAGCATTAAAGAAATTCACTTATGTTTTAAATAATAATTCCCCAGATGCTGTAAACTGTCTTTTGCTTGAATAATATTGCCTGCTTCCAAGTATCCCTATGGTTCTTTACTTGAGGACACTTTGAGTTTAAATTGGTACTATACTTCCTCATTTGGAAGATTTTCCGTTAAGTATCATTTCTAATATCTGTTGTCTCTATTTTGTTCATGCAAGCAATTTCTTAGGAGGGATAAAGCAAATGAGAATGAAAAAAAGACATAGATATTGACATTCAAAGGAAGTAAACATTCCAGAAGAGATTAAAAGAGACAAGAAGTGAAGAGAAAACAACAGAAAGTTAAGCTCTTAGTAAAATCTGAAAGCTGGTCTGAATATACAGTTAACAAAGATGCACAGCTTACAACACAAAACTATAAACTATCTCTAAATATTTTGAAGGAGGCTTAAATCCTCTTCTTTCAAAGATGGCCTTATTTATAACAAAGAGGAGAAGCTAGACAGATGCTTTTCCAGAGTATGTACTTCTGTCAGTGCCTGTTGATGGGATTCTTTCAAATTCCTCTGTGACATAGAGCAATAAGAGCCAGTATACAAGACTGGCTGGGCCACCAGCTGCCCTAGCAAAATAAAAATACCTACTTTGGTGTGGAGTTGATCTGAAGCAACACAGAGTTAATGAAAATGAAGAATACAAAATATTCTTTCACAGGGAAAGGATGTAAATATTTAAAGGGTTATTGCTGAAGGGCATTTTTCCTTCCAAAATCAGAAAGAAAATATTTGTAGGAAATCTTACATTTTTTACTCCCACTGGGACATGTGAAATGGGAAATGATACTTCTCTCAAAATGTCAGCATTACTGACATTTCCCACCGAGTTCCCAATTCAACAGAAGCTGTGACTTCACCCAAAGGCAAGACAGTACTCTTATGCACACCAGTACATGAAAAGAGCTGTACCATATAGCTCAACAGCCTATCTTATCTCCCTGGTGGCAATAGTTGATGCTAGAAGAGGAATACAGGAACACAATAAAAATAAAGTAACTCCTATTCAGTGGATTTTCCCCTTGTCCAGTGATTTATGACTTAAGGAATTTCTGAGCCAAAATATGTAATTGTTTCTGATGTGTGTTTTTCCACCATGAATTGGTCTAATTGCTTTATCTACAACATCAATTGGAAAGTTGTTCAACAGTTAACCAGCATGAAGTTGTATTCACAGAATCACAGAATATGTCAAGTTGGAAGGAACCCACAAAGATCATCAAGTCCAGCTCCTGGCCCTGCACAGGACCATCCCCAAGAGTCACATCATGTGCCTGAGAGTATTGTCCAAACAGTTCTTGAACTCTGTCATGTCTTGTTTGTCTGGGACCTGGCATCTTCAAGTTCTGCAGAGGAAATAAGGGTCAATAAAGCATTTTTTTTCTCCTATGGGAGCAGGAACCACAAAACCATACTGACCACATCCAGCTCTCTTGTTGTTCAAACAACCCCCCTTCCAAAAATGCCACCTTCCAGACAGACTGACTTGCCATGGTTTAGGAAGAAAAGTAGCTGAAGTAAAAGGACATATAAGCACTTCAGAAGTTCTGACACAAATGCATTATTTTGAGGATTATTTTGAATTTTGATTATTTTGAGACCTATATGGAGTGAATAATGCAGGAATGACACAATATGTCAAGAACTACATACAGCAATAATTGCCTATACAGACTGTTTTGAACCCAGTCAAAAGATACTAGAGGGGAAGGGAATAGAGGCAGAAATATTCACAGTTTTTTGTTTGGAAGATTTTCTTTCTTCGCAGTACATTCTTTTTCAAAAGCATGGAGGATTGCCATGTCCCCACCCCACCTTGCATCAGCCATGTTTCTGCTTTTCATCTCTTCCTCTAGGCTAACTTCTCTCAGTTATATCTCTTTTTGCTCATTGTCATCACCTGATCATCACCATAAGTGTTTTTACTCTGAGGTTGCCTCAACCTCATTCCAATTTTGGGTGCCCGAAGACAATCACTGCTTTCTTCACTCTGAACTTTATCCTGCTATCTGGCAATCAGATAAATCCAGGTAGTGGGAAGATAGGCCTCTGTTCAAAATGAAGCTTGTAGTTTAACAGTGATATGGAAAAGGTCCCAAATGACAGCTAAGAGAATTTTCTAGCTGAAGATTTTTCAAATCATTGTAAGTAGTAAGCATTTAGATATTTATGAGCACTCTACTGTCTTCTGTATTTTAGATATAAAAGCTGCTGAAGTAGCATATAAATGCAGGTTTTACAATTTGCATTTACTTAAGTAATAGGATTATTCTGAGTCCACTTTTAATTCTGTGTTTTTTTCATGACATAGAAAAGAAATGAGAGATAACTCTGAACTGCTATGAAGTCTGAAAGGGAATCTGAGATGTACTGAAAATAAAAGAAAATGAAGCATGCTGCTGTTAGGTTTTTTGAATAGCCTCCTGGTGTTAAACATCGTTAAGGACGTCTGGGCTCAGAGAAGGGAGGACTGAGAGGACTCATTCAAAAACCTGGCAGAGCACAAGCTCAGCTAAACCAAAAAATTAGAAAAGTAGCATACAAAGGGAGAAAAATAAGGCAGTTTATCAGGGATATCTTCAAAAGCGAATAATTTGTTTAGCTTAACAACCTCTTTGAAGCTATAATATAAATGTCAGGACTGCCGAGATTTCACAGAAACCTTCATCCCAAAAGCCAGTGATAAATACCTCTGCGACTCTAGGTCTTTCTTTGCCCTGCACTAATTGCTGTATGCCAGCTAAGTGCCTCTCTGCAATGCATTTACTAGGGGATGCTCATTTGCCGAATGTGGTTCATTTCATCTCTCCTACCCTTGAGGATTCTCATCTTTAAGCAGAGTTTTCTTCTAAGTTTATGCGCTCTTACATGTCACTGTTTGCTGCTGGAAGTCTCAGGAACAAGTTCAACACAAATAGCGCAACAATTCTTTTCTTCTGTATATCCTATTGTAGAATTAGTGTGCACTTTTCACAGGAAAGATCCAGAAGAAGTACGACTAGCTAGAGTCCATGGGACACCAGATTGCCTTCAGGACAAACCTAGCACTTGTTACCCAACCACAACATAAATACATGGATGGAATTTTGTACCATTACAAAATTATACGAACCTTTAGAGAGAGAAATTAATGTTCTTCCAGAATGGCATCAGTGTGGTAGAGTTTGAGGACAAAGTTTGGTAGATTGGAACTGAATAATTAAACTCTCTGGTCTTCATAACAGAGTTTCGATGCTGAAACTCAGGAAAAAAGTGATACACACATCTTGAAAACCACTATTATTACTTTCTATGTTGTGTTCAAAGGGAGAATTGGAACTGAAACAACATCTAGGCATCAAATTATGTCTGAGCTAAACCAAAGTGAATTTAACCACTGCAGTTACCATTTACAAGAACTGAATTTATTTGTGGCTGTGGTTTTAAAGTTCACAGTAACCCAGAACTGTCTGCAAATCAGTGACCTCTACCAAGAACAGAGGATGCATTTCCCTCATTAGTTTGTGGTAAACATGATAAACAAAGTGTACACACTGACCCAAATGCTTATTTAAATATAACAACCCAGTGTTAATGATAATATTCTCATCTGCAGTTTTTGAGCCAGTTATGGACCTGCATTACAAAATGTTCCTAATAATCAATTAGGACTTGTCTACAAGATTAAAATGTGGAGAGAAAAAGGCATCAGAAAATAATATTAACTGAGATACCTCATATAATAACTTCACACTGAATAGCAGAAAGTAGTTTCATCCAAATAAAAAGCTGGCTTTTACTTCTCTGCAATTCATAGCTTCTTCATTAGAAATATTCTTCAGTGAGTTAGGATTTGAGGCAGGTGTCTCCATTCCTCTGGGCCTTATGCATTACGAAAATGTTCCACTGCAGAACAAGACACACATCCTACTTCATATAGTCTCAAGCCCTGTTATCATTGAAGCAACATTTTCTGATGCTTATTGGGCCAGAAAAACATTGCCACTTGTTCATAAACATGGACAAAGAAGTCCTGCTTTGCAATGTGAGAGCTTTCCTGGACCATAATAATATGTACCTTAAATTCTGTTTTATACTCACTGTACATTTCCTCTGCCATTAATGAATTTCAGGTATATTTGAAGTTAAAACAGTGGTGACAATAGTTAAGAATGCTCATTATACAGGGATGCCTCTTTGCTGCAAAGTAGTTTTATTACTAGGTTTGTACTGACAAAAGTGACTTGTTAAAGCTTTCATTGATATAAAAACATGTCTTGCTGAGAAAAAAAATCACTAGAATTTCTTTGGAGAATTCATACTTTGATAAAATGTTTTACTGGGGACAAATGTCTTGGTAGAATTCATACAGACTAAAATTAATATGTATTGACAAAGTAAATTAATTTTTTATACAATCAAAGGCATAGAATGTTCCACTGTCCATAAATGCAACTCCATACTTTTACTTAACCTGTCACAAACAAGGTGTAACCACACAGCATGGGACTGGATAGGACACAGTCAACTTGTTTTAGGCTGTGACAAGGCAGCCAGCAGAGAAGCCAACCATGGCAGAATAATCATTTTGAGCACAGAGTTCTGCTGCTTTGATATATGATTTGTAAAAGATTTGAAACATGTTTGCAATAGTGTAATGGTTTTGAGTCTTAGGCCTTCCTTCCTGGTAACCAGGGAAGTATTCCACCCTGTCCCTTTACGTAAACAGAGTTATAAATAAGACGGAGAGATCTCTTCCTCTCTTCTCTCCAGTGAACTTGGGAGCCAGCAGGTCCCTGCAGTTGGTCTCACTTACCTGGGAGTTGAGGTCTGCTCAGGTTTGTTGTTTGCCACACGGGAGGTGGAGGGTGCTGGCCATGTCTGCCGCGATCCGACTTTTTCTCTAGGGAAGTGGTGAGATATCATTTTGCTAGTTCTTTATTTTGCTAGTTCCCGGGTTTTGATTGTGGATATCTGTTTTGGTTTTGTCCCTTTTTGTCCTTTTTTTTCCCTTTCCCTTCCCCTTTTTGGGAGCTGTTTGGGGTTCCTGTGTTTATACGTGCATAGTATTTTAACTGTATATATCTGTGGTATATGTAAAATATATATATATATATATTTGCTATAGCTTTGGCTATTCCATTTTTTTTTCCCTTTGGAAGGTTTTTCACTGTAGTCTGTTGGGATTTGGCAGGAAGCAACTACAACCAACTACAAATGGTGATGACATACCTGTAGTTTTTCATGTCATTTTACAACATAGGATGGCATAAAGACAGAGAAATCCCTCTTAAATAATTTTGAAACTCTCTACTGCTCTGGTCTTCCCCCATTTTTTGGAAACCACCATCACCCTGCTACAATGGCATTGGTAAAAGGTTACACTGGTGAAAAACACCATGGTCTTGCATGTTCTGTTGAGTTTACCAAGACATTTATGCTGCCTTACCTGTATATTAGCCATCTCTGGTTACAATGGTGAACTCTCTTGCAAGGGAAGGGAATGACTGAGTAAGCCAACACTTTTTATTCTGTTAATAAAATCATGCTGAAAGGCAAAGAAACTGCTGCTGAGATTGTAAGAGCTCTTTGTGTGGTTTATATTGACACAATATTCACTCCAAGTGTCTGAATTGATGCTGTAGGTGCTTTCTATCCAGCAGCTGATGTGGCTCCATTAAACCTTTGGTCCCTTGATGACACACCTCTCAGATGTCAAGGACCAAGATGCCTTCCTTTTCATAACCAGTGTAGAGAAATAGACACTTTCTACACAAATTATCTGACCTAACCTGGCCTAAGTAGAACATCTACTTTTGAGGAGCTAAATTTCACCATAAAATGTCTTTTTCTTTCTCAGTGGAGAAAAGGTATATACAGGAATTTATTGATAACTAGCTTAGCTATTGAAAGACGTATTGGCTACATCTTGTTGAGATGAATCCCAACTTTTTCATCCGGGATACAAGAAAATAGAAACAATAAGAGTAGTAGCCATTATAACTCTGCTACCCATCTATGTCCATTTTTCATGCTGAGCAACCTCGATTTGCCTTCAACATAAGGATCACCAGCATAAAAATAAGTATCAGAGGGATTTATTTTAAAAGTATCAGGTAATGCTTTCTTGCCTGTCTGTAAGACTTCCCAGAGTCAAAGGTTTTGACACTATCTACACTCATTTGATGCACACCAGAGGTTTCACTGACGAAAAATTCAGGGTCTTTTTCTTAAATCAGTATTGATTTGCTACAAATCCACACAGCAAAAACAGAATGAAGAATGCAATAGAGGAGATCTTATGCACCAAACTGGCACAAAAGAGCAGAGAATAAGCACTCCCAAGATAACCTTCCATACGGAAACCAGTTTACTGTGACTTTTTCTGCTAATTTTTGCTAGATAGGGCCCCATTTATTCTGTCACCCTGTGGGTAATTTAGCAGTGCCAGAGCTGCTTTACAGCACTGCCTCATCTTTAATGATAACAGTAGTGCAGAGAGTGGAACTACATAGTCTTTTTCTAATGATTTTTTTTTTACTTTCCCCATCATATTTGTAGAAGTAGGGTAACAATCATTTAAGGAAGAAAGAGATTTTACTATTTAAGTTAACAATGATTAATGTGAAACTAAAATCTGAAAAGCATAAATTACACATATTTTACATCCAAATGTTAGTGGGGTTTCGAATTTGAACTTCAATGCTTTAATCAATCTTAAAGACTCTCAAAACACAAATCCTCTGAAATAAGCTTTGTGCAAAAACCCAGCGTCATTTACTTATTTTTACTGCACTTCTACAATGATCTGACACAACCTTACATGTATATAAGTGTTTCTTAATGATTAGAGCAGTTTATTGATTGCTGATTCTGATGTGAAATCTCTTTTGTTTAATTCATCTCAGCCCTGAGAGCAACTACTTTCATATTTCATTTTTCTAGACATTTTTGAAGATATATTACTGGTTTTTTTCCTTCTCAAAAATTATTGGGATGGATTTTTAGTATGTTAGTCATTCACTTGATTAAGTAATTAGTCATAAATAGCCTGTCATTTATAAATAATATTATTATTGCTTTATTATTATTATTATTATTGCTACTTTTAGAGGAGAAAGGGGATCCTAGGTATAGTGAAATGAGAAATTCTGTAGTGTATTACTCTGAAACCATGCAAGTGTCAAGGCTACAGAGGGAGATAAAGACACAACATAGGATAATTAGAGAATATATAGTCCTTAGGCAATGCAGGGCAAATTACAATGTGCTATAGAGAAAGTGTCAATGCCTGCAGTAGCATAAAGCAGGCTTTACAGGAGGTTAAAATTTTGTGAGTTCAGCCCACGGGTGGGGAAGACTAGTCATGCTAAGTCTGTAGAAAACTGTGGCCAAATGAAAGCATTAACTTTTGAAACTTTTCCAGAGATTAGTCTTCTTGCTGGCATTTGCTTTTGACAACACACTGGAAAGCACAAACAGCAGGGCCTCATTAACGTGTACTCATTGTAATTAAAAAACAAACAAACAAACAAAAAAAAAAAAAAAACCCACGGAAAATCTCTTGTCTTCAGAGTAAGGTTTTAACAGCAAAGCACTGCCGATTGAGACACTGCTCAACCTATCACTACTTCCTAAGACAAAAATGCTATTGTATAACACACCATATACCTGTTAACATGGTACACTCAGTTTCTGATTTAGGGTTCATACAATTATACCTGAGGAGTGAGGACTGTATACCAACCACTGCTAACAACTTCAGACAACTCATGCATTCCATTAGCATACTAGAAAAAAGGAAACCTAAAGCAGTAACATACTGTCACTCTCTTAATTAAATATGTATTTCTATTTTCTAGTTTCTATAGCCAGTTTACAGCGCATCTGCAGTGTGATTTTGCATGCAGAGCTAAGAGAAAGAATACTCAGGAATATGTATCTAGCAACAACTCTAACAGCTACCTTCTTCTACCTCCTTCTTCTTCCTCCTCATGTGAATCATTGCATTGAATCCAAGGAGACTGCTCTCATAAGGACTATTCTTACCGCTATATGGTTTCGCAATTTGTTGTAAGTGTTACAATCTACGCAGCAAATGCATTAGTCTGTGTTTTCTTTAACAGACTCTATTACTGCTTTACCATTTATTGAAGCATTGATTTATCTAGAACAGTAGTCATTGTGACTCAGTATGGGTTCTTAGAAACGGATAACTTCTTTGAAATGGACACTCCACACATTTCACTGACGTGAAACGTAGCCATGGAGTATGCTAGTGTGTGAGTTGTCTTTGGAGACTTCAAAGGATTGTATGAAACTTCAAATGATACAAAAGTGAGTTCAGAAGATACTTGTTCTGCTATTAAGTCTGAAACCACATCAGTCAAGCCCAGAGCGCTCTCATAGTTGGAAACTCTTTGGGGGTTTTGTTAATACAATTTTAAATACGGATGAAATTCCTGGGAAATTAATGAGGAGCATGGAGAGACAGAGGACAAGAGTACTCTTCTACATGAACTAACTGTGACTTAGCAGGATTATAATAATTTTTGCGCTGTCTGGGAGAAGACAGTGTTAGGAGATATTTTCAAAGTTCAAAAGAAAAAGAAAAGATTTGAAGGTCAGGCTGAATTTACAAAAGCTGAAAAAGACAGAAAATCTGTCCATAGCTCACAGCATATCAAGAGGAAGAAGTAACTCTATGCACTCCTCTCTTTTGAAGGCAATTCCATCTAATTCTGCACAGGCCTCTGGGTTTCCCTTTCTGCCTGTGATACAGCAAAAGTCACATTTCAAGGTTCAGGGGAAAATTCCCTCAAGTTCTCTGATTTTAAAGATACTTTAGCTATTTCTGGGGTTTGCAACAGTTTCTACTTTTTCTCATTTCTTTCTGTAGCTCTGCAGCAGCTCAGTAATGACCATCTCTTATCTTGTCAGTTAGACAGAGACTAAGGCAGGGCACAGCTAGGCAGAATGCTTTAAACAGTCCAGATCACAGCAAACAAAAATATTGTAAGCAGCAGAGAGGACTGCTGTGGTAGGACTTGCATTTTCTATGCAGCACTTCACAGGGATGTGTTGTAAATGGGATATGTGCCTTGCAGTCCTCCTTTTGAGCATGACTGATGGACAGTTAACCCTCAACCAACCAGAAGGGGGACTTCAGCAAAGCAGTTTAAAAAGCCTTTCATTATAGCCAAGAGTTTTCAATTCCCTTTCAAAAGCAACTTTCTCTGAGCTTATGTATGAAAAATATCCCCAAAAGGTTAGAAGATCAATGGGAGATTTCTCTGTATATTCAAATACCATTCCCTTGTCCTTCAGACTATTCCATCTATATTTGAATACAAAGCATGGTTAGAGGTTAATTGTTGCATTCTATCAGGAAATCTTTAAATTCTTCCTGAGAAAAGTCTTTTAATATAGAGCAATTGTATATTCTGTGTTTTTCCCATCAGTGTGCATTTCAGCATATTCCTTGGTCTAGGAACCCATGGCAAGCAACTCTTTTCCATAGTGGATCTGTACCATTTCATCAGCTGAAAATGCCTCTTTTAGAGATTTTTTTTTTTCCCTTGAGAGCAATACCACAATCTCTGGCCCATGCACAGAAATCAATATTTAAAATTCCCTACTTCATTATTTTACCTTATTTCCTGCCATGATTGAGCGAGAAGGGCAAAGGGCAGGGAGCCTGACAGCACACGATTATGGGCAGACCCCAGACAGGAGTGGTGAGAAAGCTGTTCAGAAGATGTTGCTAAAAAAAATGAATATGTATGATTTCTTATCCTGTAACCTATTTCAAAGCATAAAACCCACAGCACAATAATGCTTTGAGCTTGGCAAAACCCACAAAGCAATAAAAATCATTTATTCTGTGAAGGGGAAGACTTGTGTGAAGGTAATTGAAGGGAGATTTTGACCCTGGCTTTGCAACTGACTCTGACTTAACTCTAAATCTGAGGGCTAAACTATATCTGCAGCTATGCTTGTAGTAATGAACCAACAGATCTGTGTGGATGTAGATAAGAATAAAATCTATCCCATGATGGGAAGTTTGGAAAGTAGATTCATTTCCTGGGTGAAGAACATATAGAAAATCACCTTTATGTTTTCATCAGCACCTTATTGAATTTTAGTTAAGAATAGTTTAATTTAGAAGAAAAATCTTCTTAAAAATTGAAAATACATTTTCTTTGAAATATATCCTTTATTTTAAAGCCCCAAATATTTAGATTACAAGGATGAATTTCTGGCAAAATGTTCTCTTTCATCCCTAGAGTTATTTGTCATAGAAATGCAGCAGACAAAAATCGATCGTGCTTTTTTCCAGGTCTCTAGTTCCCAAGAACACCATCTGGAATGATAGTCAACGAACTCTATTCAGGAAAAAACCAAGTGCCTCACATGGGAATTTCGTGTCTAAAGGAGATGTAAAAAATAGTTTGGGTAAGTTGCTGCCTGCAAAGGCCTCTTTCCTGTACTTCTGAAGGAAGCCTACGGTGACTGAGATACACTTTGTTTTTTAGCAGTGTTCACCTCTACAGAATTACAAGTATATCAGCGTGGGCACAGCTGGGCAGCCAAGCACCTGCTTCAGGGTGAGAAGGCAAAATCCAAGTCCTTCCACCTAACTTCCCTCCATGGCTTATTCCACTCCAGTTTTTGAAAGACCTGCAGGCAATCTTAGTCTCAGCACAGAGTGGAATCATGGCTACTGTCTTCTTCACAGTCAGGTCAGAGGTGCAGACACATCTTTGGACATAATGATTTTATGGTACAAGAAAGGAATAGGGAAAGCAAATTTCAGTGTCTTCCTCGTTCTGATCTCACCTCTAGAGTGTCCTTGGTATTAGATAGTAATTATTCCTAGCAGTCCTTAGCAAGGGGAGGTGTTGAGAATTTCATGGTTGGTAGCCACCTTCTTCACAAACATACCCTTTTACTTATTGCTTGATCAGGGAAGTATATGTGAATCATCCTCTCAAACATCAAAATATCTCCTTCAACTCTAAGTTCAGGACCACAATACCTACACCCTTTTTTGGACTACCTGCTTAAATGCTTTACAGCATTCCTCTTTCCTAGGTGCAAAAATTATGGGATTACTCCTTGTCAACCCAGTGGTATCACTGCAACAGGGGTCAATAAGCCAGTCAGGCTTTGTTCACACAACTCACCTCTGTATCTTTCTAAGTTGTTAATCCACTTTAGGTCCCCTTGAGAGTCTTTGACATAAATCTTGCCCCTGGGGTTGGCTACTTTGTGATTCTGGTTGCAACGAAGGAGATGGAATTGAGCTGAGTTCTTGAAATTTAACAGAGGAGACCTGGGGGCTTGCCTCCTCTGAGCATCTATACATACTCAGGATGACACCAAACATTTGAATCTTGGCAACCTGGAGTTTTGCACCTTCCTTTGCGCCTAGAGAATAACTTTCACCTGACCTTCATCCAGGAAAGAAAGAGGAATGCAGTGACTAGCAAATTTAAGACTGGCAGCTATTTGTTTTCTTCCCTTTTTCCAATTAATCAGCTTTTCTCTCTGCAGTGTTTGCATGTGTGTGAGTGTGTGTGTGTGCACGTAACTGAAGACAGTGCTTCCAAAACACAGGCAAATACAGAGGTACACAGAGCAGAGAGCAACATGGCAATATGACTTATGAAATTATTTCAACCCATCCAAATTGAATTTGTGCATTTGCATCCTCTCAGCCTGTCTGAGCACTCACAAGGTGTAAACCCTAGGTTAAAAAAAGAAAACAAAACAAAACAAAAGAGAAAAAAAAAACAAACCCCAAAAACCCCACAAAAAAACTCTAAAACCCCACAAAAAACAAAAACAAACAAACAAACCAACCCAAAACAAAACCAGCTTATTTTCAGATAAAAATAGCTTCTATATTAATATTCCTTCTCTTCTTCCTCTTGCCACACTGCATGCCATTGCGTGCTGCCCTGGCCCTGATCCTCACCACCCATGAACCAAGAGATTAAATTCATTGGCTTCAGTCTCCCCATGAATCTGTATGAGTTATCAGACAGCTCCAGCTACCCCTTCTGCATTATTTTCCACTGGAGTTTTGGCTTGCTAGAGCAACAGTAAATCTTTAGTTCATTTCTTTCCACATCCCCTTGTTGCTTGTAGGGTCAGACAGAGGGAACCTCCAGCCCCACCAAACAGAAACTATTCTCAAAATGACAAATGCTCAAGGCGTGAACATCCTCACAGACTCTCAGGTGTTATATTATAGTGGTGACTGCATCAGCTAGGATACCAATAAGAAAATGCAGACTTCTGGCTTGCTCATGCAGGTGAAAAAAAAAAAGATGGTTCTAACAAAAAGACTTTACTGATCTGTGTACATTCTTGACAGTAATTAACTCTGAAATGCCTCAGATTCCTATAAGAAAGTCTGTCAGTTCTTTTGCAGTAACAGGAAGGCACATCCCTCCCTGTATTTCAAGCACCAGTAATTCCAGAACAACAAGGAGGTTTTTATGCATGTGTAAAAAAATCTCACAATGTATTAAAGGGAGTGAAATTTCAAATAGCAAACCGCTCACATCCAAAGTGAACTGAAAACCGCTCAAAACTAGAATGTCTTGCTCAGATCTGTCCCAGTTCTTACAGCACTGAGGCCATCCCACCCAAAATAGGGCATGTCCACTCAATTTGTGTACTACACTGTCCCGAGGCATTCATGAAAATAACATTTACTCACAGGTGTGCTGCCCTAAATCAAATATCTATGATAACTCCATTCAAAAGCACAGTCAAAAAGAAACTGTCTGTGCCAGCTGCATTCACCTAAAGAAATGCAGAGAGCAGGAAGAGAAAGCTCATTTGGTGGCTGTTTACAAAACAACAGTTACTGAGGAGCCGTGGGCACTGTTGTAGTGGCCACACACCTTCACTGCACAAATCTCAGGTAACATCTACACACACAGTTGCAGCACAGCTCTCCATGCTGTGTCAGTGCTGACTGTGCTCCTTGACACAGTTTGTAAAGCTTCTTAGCAAGTGAAAACGCTTCACAAGGTCATTTAAAATAAAGGATAGGCAGGAAGTCATTCAAGCACAAATGCTGTTCATACAAGAACTTTGCATATATATGCATTGCAGGAAAGTCCTTCTTTGCATATAGGTGCCCTCAATTGTTATGAACAGTGGGTGTGACCTTCTTTAGAAGTGGCAGGAGCTTTCCCTTCACCCAGTATTTAAACAGAGAGCAAACCCGCTCAGTGTTTATAATGTTGCAAGGTCACAGAACTATGGCAAGCAACAAACTTTCCCAGGTTTGAAATATTTCAGTACCAAAAAAAAAAAAAAAAGATAGATCATATAAGATCTAGACTTATTCTACCCTTTATATTGCAATGTCTGACTCCTAAATCTCTTCTTTTCTTTGCTGCAGGAAAACTTTTCCAAACAGAAACAGTCAAGAAAGAAAACTGTCCCTGCCTCTGGAGACATTCTTCTTCCCAGAATCTAACAGACAGAGAAAAAAAACTGATATGGAAAAAACCTGAAGAGTTCAAGGAAAAGATCAACCTCTTGTAGGAGTCAGTAGCAGTTCCAGAAACATATCCTAAATTTGCAATGCTCTCTAAAAGACCAGAAAACAAATTTCTGCCTGCAATCTCCTTTGGCAACAAAAGTCAAAAAAAGCCTTATCTAGTCCTGTCCATATCTTTTTACTTGATTTTGTTCTTAGTGCAGAGGATATACATCCTGCAAAACATATTTTAGCAGGAAGTGATGGTTATACACCTCAGATTATTTTGGTTTATGAATTTAGATGGCCTGAGATAGTATGAGATAAAAGCAACCTAGAGTGTCTTTTCTAAATGTTTCAGTTGTGGAGTTGGTTTTTAGTTTGATTCTTTTTTTTAACCAACGCCTAGAAATATCCTCATGCATCTCAGATGTTATAGTATTTAAACTATCTGTGTGCTCACAAAGTTGAGTGGTGGAGAATCTCCCTTTAAAGCAACATAATCACAGTTAGGCAAATGTAACCTTCACCATACATTGTACATGTTTATAGCATATTAGATTGGACCTAATGGCTAGACATAGGACTATAGCAGAGGTGCAATTATTTTCTGAAAAATCATTTGCAGAACCAAATTAAGGTAATCCACACCTTTTCCAAGGTGCCAGCTGGGATTTGGGGGCTCTAGTGTGCAAGTGGGTACTCACTCTGGGACTTGAGAATTAATCATAACTTACTGAATGATATTTCAGTTGGATAAGGTCCTCCCAGAATGTATGGGCACTCATGAGGCCATAAGGTAAGAGATGACAGTGTGTGGTTGGGTTTTAGCAGGTATGGGCAGGGATCAGCTCTGTGTTAGTGTTGTGAACTTAGATCAACCTAAACTTCTGGTGTAACTACATCATAAGAAAAAATAATGGCAAAACTCCACTCCAAATGAGATTAATTGGGTGTAAAATGAGTGGTTTTGGATGACTAAGAAAATTTTTTTTGGTTTTGATTCATCTTTAATTAGATTAGAAACAAACAATTCATCACATGCTGTTAGGGCTTAATACTGTGCAATCAGCAATATAAAGTTCAATGTTATTTATATTTGTTTTGTCTCTCCCTCACTCCCAAATGTGTTCTGGTCTTCCCACTCATTAAAGAGTCAGATACAGAATTGTTCTTGGTTTATTAAAATGCAAAGGAAATTTCTGCCTCTATCCTTTACACAAACACCTACTACAATTTTAAGATTTGCCTGACCCAGTGTTATTTGGTATCCCTCAATACTGTTATTCATCATCACTGCATTGAGCCTCAAGCTGGCATGTTGCTCCAGTACTGTGAAAGAAAACAGGTATCTGCCATCATTATTCTTGAGATGCAGGATGCATTCTCTGCTCCTACTGTAGCAGCCTATTTCAGACATGAAATACCTAAGATGTATGTAAAATTAATCATTTTGCCTGGGGATGCAGAGTCTAGAGTTAGTCAAAGATCCATATAGTGTCCCAAAAACAAATGATAAATTCCACTCAAGCAAAATTTCTTAAGTAGGAATAAAATTATTTCACATTTTATCTGCTACAGCATATTTTTTACAAGGACATAAAACAAAGATGGTAAAACAGCTTCCCCTGGACTGATGCCAGCAGGCTGGCAGAGAATCTCTTGGTGTGTTTTGGATATGGATAGGAAATCTTTAATGTTATTAGAGAGAGAATTATTACCCAGAAATGTCCACAGCGGGTGTTAGTGGAAACAGCTTGGAAAACATTTTCTTGGGTATGATAGTTGTAAGATTTCTTCATTACATAGTCACTGGAATAAGAAAAAGGATGCTGTCTAGACTTGATTTTATCAAGAAATGAGACAATTCAGAAACTTGTTGTAGAAAACAATCTTGGATTGTGAAGTTAGATCATTTCCATTCAAGAAAACTCAAAAAAATAAAAATGTAAGTCTACAGCTAAGATTGTTTAGAACAAAGTGTTAAAAATTAAAGAAACTTCATAGTAAAACTGACAGATGAAAGCACACAGAAAACCTTGAAAATGGACTTTCTTCATATCAAAGGAAGTAACATGATCCAGAGTTTGTATTCCTCAATGAATGAAAACCTTGGACAAAGAGCTATCTGATTCACTGGAATATTTAGGGGAAAGAAGTCTGAGAACAGGAAGGATACTAAGAATAAGAAGAGAATAGAAAAAGAAAACGGATATCTATATGTTGGATGTCAAAGTTTACTACGGTAATGACCAAAAAAAAAAAAAACCAAAAACAAAAAACACCAAGCTGAATTCAGCTTCCTGAAAGAGAGCAGAGAGAAAATTTGTCCAGCTACATAAATAAATTATTCTAGAACAAGGACACAAGAATACTAAAGAGGTAACGTGGGATACAATGTTGGTGTAGTCCAAAGTTAAATATATTCTAGTTAGCTTCCAAGACTGATGACATAGAAAACTAATGAAAAGTGAAACTAGATAATGAGAATGTATATGTAAAACTAGAAATTGTCACAACGGCAGAGGACAAAAAGCTTACAGAACATAGGGCAGGTAGTGAGATAATTTTCCCAGAATTTGTACTGAGTTTGTAAATCCTACAGCAAGTATTTTAGCAAGTTCTTCTGGATAATTGAAGATAGCAAATGAGGTATCTATATTTAGGAGAGTGATGTGAGCAATTTCAGTCTAAACTCTACCATAACAAACTGGAAAACAGACTTGGAAGGAAGGGATAAATGAAAACTTAGAGGTAGCTGAGATGAAATGTAACATAGTTTGCTAAAGAGCCTTCCTGACAGACTGACCTGGAAGTCTTCTTTGATGGTCTTTGGCCAAACTAAATGAAGTATACCTCATTTATCTGTATTTTAGTAAATATTTAATGTTCTCCTGTAAATATGCAAATATTAGTTAAGCTGGTAAATGTAGAGATTAATAAAGGAACCTTAAGGAAAAAATTCTAAACCATATGTATTTGTTTTAATTGTTTTTCTTCATTTATGCTACAGTCTTTTAAAATAGTGAGTAGGTGAGGTGCAACACCTGGGAAGAGCAGAGGCTTGTCCCTTCCTTCTCTTGGAGGCAAACAAATATGCCTGAAGTCAGCAGCTTTGAGGGACTGCTGTGAGTGATAGGCCAAGGAAGGAAAGAGACAACAGACAGGGCTGGGAGCTGGACTCAAGCAAAGAAACTCAGATGTTCCTGTAAGGACAGGAGAGGACAGGCATGTCTCAGAGGGGACAGAAAGAGTTTCCAGTCAACCAGAGATGACCAGGAAATTTGTTACATCTTGGAAGTCATTGAGCTGCGTGAGGGTAAATACAGAAGGCATGGGCTTTCCACAAGGGCCAAGCGGGCACCAGGAAAACATCAGTTGGCACTTTATTACTACTCTCTCCTTCCTATGTACACTGCATTTTTTCTGTTTTGGAAGTTAATTATTGTTATTCTAATTAAAGTTGATTTTTTTTAGTTCAAAATTTTGTGGCAGTTTGCAACAAGAAGTTCTTGCCTATCTGACTTAAAGCTGTAGCTGACTCAGGGTCCTGTCATGCCAGGGAAGAGAATGACATAAAAGATAAATGAAAATGGTAGGGATGAAGGGAGTGATATTTGGGAGAAAAGATGTAACCAGTGAAGTTCATCAGGAGCCACTGTTTACACTAGTGACTATAAAGGACTGCAATCCACGCTCATGAAATTCATCCCTGGCACAACACTGAAAGTAGCATCAACACAGGGAAAGTTAATGTATCATAGAAAGACATGATTAAAGAAGTAGAAAAGTAATGAAATAGTGTAAAATTAACTAGCAATATCAGTTCTGAACTCATAGGAAAAGCAACATTAAGTTAGGAACTCTTCATGTAGAAACAGCAGAGAAGGATGATGTGGTTTTTAACTCAAAATTAATTCAGTAACCCCTGTGGTGTGATCAGAGTAATGTAAAAGTAACTCTATGATGTTTTAGAACAGTAAAACTACTGATATTTGTCTCATTGTACAAGGCATTTCTAAACACTTGCCAACAATGCATAGAATTTGTCTCACCCTCTACAGTAAACAACCATAAAATCACAGAGCAACTTGGGTTGAAAGGGACCTGAAAAACTACCTAGTTCCAATCCCCCTGCCATGGGCAGAGACAGCTCCCATTAGACCAGGTTTCTCAATGCCCCATCCAACCTGGCCTTGCAAAGAAAATATGAGGTCAAACAACAGGAGACAAGGAAAAAGAATATAGGGTTGAATTGCTATATTTTGTGAGAAGAATCTAAGTAAGCATGGCAAATTGAAGCCTGAGAGGGCAACTTATTGCTTTCTATAAATACACGAGTTAAGCAAATGATAAGCATTAAAAAAAAAAAAATCAGCAAGGAGATAAGTGCAAGCCAGAAGTGAGAGTTATGTCCAGAGTGTTCCCACAAACACATTTATGGCAATTAGAAGGTTTCTAGCGGAGCAAAAAATGTAACTTGTCTTCTCTTAAACTGTTTCAACATCTTCCCCATCTTACTGTAGGAGATAACATGGAATTATGCAGCAGGTGCTAAATTATATCTACATGACAGTCTGAGGAAGCAAAAGAGTCTTGGGTTGATGGTTATTTTTACAAAATATCAGCACTACTGAAAAAAAATGAAAGTAAATTAAAAGACCATAGTGACAACGAAAATGATGATTTGGAAAAAAATATACTTAAATTTTCATCCCTCTCTTTTCTCAGGTATTTTGCAAAGTGTTTTTGCTTTAATGAGAAACATTATCCATTACCAAGTCTATTAGGTACCAGATCTAATATCAGGTGAAACTATAAAGTTCTGTACTTTGCCACTTACTTCATTCTCACATTCTTTATCAGCAGAACATTTCCATATTCCTGTCCTCCAAAGGAAAGGCACATTCCTTAGCTGAGTTTTGGCTGGTAGTTGGAACTATACTTAAAAAAACATAACTCTGTTATCAAAAATCAATGCTTGTACTGTATGCATGAGAGGATGAAGAAGAGAATTTACCACATGAAACAGACGGTTGTCAAGTTGCTTAGTCAATTACTACAAAGACCTGAGATATTATGAAGATAAAAATATAGAAGAAATTATCCCAAATGGTCAGGACTGCTATTTAATGCCTAAATAAGCGATTAGTTACTATCTTGGGTGTATCTGCATTTCATTGCACTTGAAAATATGCCTTGTAAATTCCACATAAAGCATCATGGCCTAAAAATATTTGATAAAAAATGGTGTGTTACCCTCTTTGGACTGTCAAACCTGAATCTGCAGCATCAAACAGTGGCACAAGCTTCACCTAAATCATGAATTGTAAAACAAGCCATGATTGATTCCTTAATTTCCATTTTAATGGCACTACAAATGGCAATATTTACAGCTTTTTTGGCATTATACCTCATTTTGGCACCACAGAGACTGATAAATAGCATTTTATGTCCATTACCAAGGACATAGATTGTTTGCAATTTACTTATTCTCAGCAGTTTAGACTTATGTGTACTGGATAGAGAATAAATTTATCTAAATCCTAATATTTGTTTTCTTCAGTAGTTCCATCTTCAGAGTTGTACTTGGATCACAAAACTGAATAACAAAGGACGAAAAAGTAGATGACATCTTTGGGGACCAATGCTGCTGTTTTTGCAGCAGAAAAAGTACAAAATCCTTCATGAAGAAATTAATACAAAAAATGAAAGAGAACAACGATGTTCTGTTGTTAATGTTGACTCCTGAATTTCTATTTTTACTACATTGTGAAGACAGAGGATCCAAAGGGTTGTGGAGACACAGAATAAAAGGGCAACACTTCTGAATTTTTTAATTAGATATTGAATATCCAACCTAAACCTCCCATGACTCAGCTTCATGCTGTTTCCTCAAGTCCTGTCACTGGTCACAAGAGTGAAGAGATTGGTACTTGACCCTCGTCTTCCCCTCATGAGGAAGTTGTAGACTGCAATGTCTCCACTCAGTCTCTTCTTCAGGCTGAACAAACAAAATGACTTCAGCCGCTCCTTGTACAGCTTCCCCTCCAGTCCCTGCACCATATTCATTGCCCTCCTTTGGAAACTCTCCAATAGTTCATATCTTTCTTATATTGCAGTGCCCAAAACCTCACACAATATCCAAGGTGAGGCCCTGCCAGTGCAGAGCAGAGCAGGACAATCTCCTCCCTCAACTGGCTGGCGATGCTTTGCCTGATGCCCCTCAGGACATGGTTGACCCTCCTGGCTGCCAGGGCACTGCTGACTCATATTCAACTAGCTGTTGAGCAGGACCCCCAGTCTATACACACAAGAAGGGTTGCCCCATCCCAGGTGCACAATCAGACACTTGCCCTTGTAAAAGGTTACGATAAGCAGCTGCCCACCATGCTAAAGATCATTATTCATATAACAGAAAAAGACGCAGTCTTTTTTTTTCTTTTTTTCTGATCACTTCCATTACTATAAAGACGCAATACCTTAGGGGCTAATCAAATGTGAAAGTGAAAACCTTCTAGGCTAATTTTTTTTGCTTTTTTGTCCATTGTGCTTTACTAAATTAGCCCTGTTAAAAGCTGTTCTTAGACTGGTCATCTCTCACTGAAAGACACTCCTCTGTGTCACATGAGTCTCATGTTAATGCTTTTTTTTTTCTTTATTATCTTCTTAGAGAAGATGACCACAGGTAATTAACAGTCCTAAGAGCAGTCACTTCTCGGTATTTCTTCATAGGAATTATCAGTTTCATTTTATACTTTAAAATATTCTTGAATTACAATGGAGAAAAGGCAATCAAATGTTTGGTTCTTCATGTAAAATTTTAATAAGAGTTTGAAAAAAATCTCTGAACTCCTTAGGAAATAAATAAAGGCAGTTTTAGCTACAGTATGAAAATCCCTTGCATACCTTTGACTACTGAACAAAGGAATACCTTCAAGTTTATTGATCATCCAGTAACATATAAGGTTTTCTGTATTGCTTCATGATCAAAGCTTCAGAACATCTGGAAGGAAGAAAATAACATGAATAAAAATAAAAATGTCCCCGTTACCTAGAATCAGTATACTGTACATAAGACATTCAAAGTGGGCAACAATAATAACTCCTGACAGTCTCGTATGTTAAAGCACTTCACAGTCACCTGTTAGTCTTCATAACACCTAGCAGGCAAGATGGCAAATCCATCTACTGCCATTTGATAGATAACATGAGAAAAATTGAGTTCCAGTTTGCTGAAGACTGTGTGATGAGCAGCAGGTGGAGTGGGTATAGTCCATGTATCCTGTTTGTCCCATAGCAGCCCATAAAATAGGTGATTAGCAATGACGCTGTAATAGCACTGACAATGAGGGGTTCCACCTGTGCTGTAACTGGACTTTCTCATATTATTTAGCTTCCATAGCAACCCCTGTGGGACCTTTCAAAATGGATCTCACCAAGTAAAGTGTTTGGAAACACCTGTAGGCTGATCTGTAGTCCTTTAGAGGATACGCTGCCTGAAGCCTGCCTTCAGTTAATCCATCAACCCTATCATTTCCTCATGCAAAACAAACTTGTGCTTTACCAATAGGGTTGATCAATCCTAAGCAAGTGTGCCATCCAAGTTTTACCTGTCTGCTCAAATAGTGGTATGTTGAAGCTGACACAACTGCACCAGTGGGCTGCCAAAGAACACAGCCTGCCTGTGCTTGGGCAGCTGTACTCAGCTGCATGTTTTCAGCTATTTGGCTCAAGAAATATTGCTTTCACTCTCCTGGCTTCTACCAAGTTGAGACTTGTACAGCTTTGTGTGGAAGAGGACAATGTTGTGCTGTGCCCTGTTATTATTACCAATGCATGGCTTCAGAGACTTTCCCCAATGAGTTGTATGAACAGTAAGTTTATTTAAAAACAAACAAACAAACAAACAAAAACCAATACCAAACCCCTAATAAAATATAATTTATTTTATCCTTTGTAAAGGTAGTCAGAGAGGAAAAAAATCCCACTTTTTTTCAAACAAGGGAAAATTACTAGCTCTCTCAATGTAGGAACCCTCATCAGGACTAGATGATCTCCAGAAGTCCCTTCCAACCCTAACTATTTTTTGATTCTTTGAAAGAAACAAGTATGCAGATTTACATGATGCTTTCACAGCCCAAGCTCTATATCTTGTGAAGAACAGTTTTCCTTCCTGGTCTGACTGCCCTGTTGATAGTAAAGGTGAGAGGGACAGCAAGTGAGAATAAAACAACAATGAAAAAATTGGAATGGCTTATTAATTTAGCAATTCTATAAAAGCTGTCATCTTTTCTGAATCAGTGCACAGATAGGATTTGGTTAAATTTTTATTTTTATGACTGTTTTTAAAGCATCACTTGCATTTAGTGTAGGCTCTCCAAACACTTGCTTTGTATAAATTCATTATTACGGATGAGATACTGCTCTCTGTGTATTGTCATAAATGCGTATAAAGTTTGAAGTATCAGTACAGAGCATTTGGCTTTATTGCTTTGGCTTTGCTCAATGTTATCTAAGTACCTTGAAGTGCTGGACCTTGGCAGGTTTGCCACAATTGTTTATCACTTCTATACACAAAAGTACTTTAAACTTCTCTGCTTTCAGCATATTCACATTTATGACATTTGTAAAATACTATAATTCAACAGAAAATAGGACTTTATTGTTCAGAACAGACAGAATTTACCTTCACATGAAACACAATAATTAGTACAAATTTGTATCTGACTGTTTGTGATTTCTTTTTCTTTCTTTTTTTTTTTTTTCAAATTATCCAAACAGAAACATTGCTATTGCCAGGGAATACAGTTAATAAATTATGTACTGGGCAACAGACTTCTCAGGTGATACATTAGAAATTTCTGTGTTTGTGTTTGAAAATATTATGTTACTCTATCTGTTCCTGTCTTTAAAAACCAGCAGTGAGTATTAGCACCATGGACTGGCTGTATTTTGTAATATATGACTCCAGAACAGAACAACTGCTTTTCTTGGTTTTGTTGCATGCAAACTTAGACCTTCTATTGCACTGATCTGCACTGGTGTCTGATTCATGTACAGTCCCTTATCTCCTCTTGTTTTCATTTGAGACACTGATCTGAACCATTTAATACATCTTTGCACCAAATCTTTTGTCTAAAGTAAATTCTTTTTGGGACCAATTCTGGAGAGTGGAGCCCACCATACATTTTAGTTCTGCAAGCAGTTCCCTGCTGAGGGCAGCAGTCCTGCCCACATCAGGACACTTTGGGCTGCAGCCTCCCCGTCTGCTGTGCTGGTGGGACAGACAGATGGATGACATCTGCAGACCGTCAGCACGGAGACCTCAAGAGGAGAGTGGTAGCATTCCTTTCTGCTGTCCTGTGGATTAAGTAGTTGCACAGAATAAGAGAAACAGGATGTAGTCGGATATAAAATAGAGGCAGTAACATCCAAAATCTCTTACCTGCCAGTTCTGAGGCTGAACAGTGTGAAGGAGGGACATATATCCCACAGGACGTAATCAGTTAGGGTGTACATGTCAAACGGTGGTTAAAACCGGCATAAACATATTTTCCTTTTCCATTTCTTATATTAACATCTGTTCCTTAAACAATGAAAACTGTCATCTTCTACAGTTTGAGGAAATGTTTTGCAAAAATTAACCTACCCATGGAAGAAACTCTGCCATGAATGGTGTTTTTTTAGTTTGATTGTTAGTAATTACAGTTCATAAAAATTACAAAAAATAAAAAGTTCTAATGATAACCTCAGCAAAAACATATAGAACATGTACCACTGTACTTTGGACAGATCCCTAACACATACCTCACTCATGTCGTCATTGTCATTTAGTGAATGTGATTCAGAAAATCAGTGGAAATGAGCTTTTCCCTCTTTAAGAATAATTTCTGTCTTGGAACCTGGCTTTTCTTCTTCATCATCAAGTAGTAAAACTCCCAAAGTAACCAGATAACTTGCTTTTTATCACACCACAGAATACAGTGAGAGTTCCCACCGGGCCTACCATACTTTAATTTAAAATTGAAAAACTCTCTCATTTACCCCCTGTTTACATTGTAACATTTGTGACAAAGCTAGAAAGTCCCAGAGGACAACGCCATATCTCCTGTCAGTTTGGATAAGTTCTCACAGATCTTGTGAGTCTCTGGGATTTTAAACTCCATGCCCCAAGGCAAATAGAAAAAAAAAAAAGAAAAAAGAAAATAGAGAAATCTCATTGTGTCTTCGACTTAAGAACAACGATGTCTCTTGTGTAGGACTTTTTGATTTTCAGTGACACCAAGCAGACACATGAGACTTTGGATGAGCCTTCTTCTGCCCAGCATCAGAAAAGTCCCCTTACATGAAATCTGAGTAATGTTAGAGGGGCACTGCATGTGTACCAGAACAGAGAATCTATATGGTCTCTACTGCCTCATTTCCACACTTTGGCAGATTGACGACAGCAGAACTAACTCATTAGAATAACAAGTGTGTGGAGTTTTAGGTGTTCATTTCCCCCATCCTCCACATAATTTTATGATGAGTGAAGCAAAAGTGACCATAATGGAGACAGAAGAGAAAAACTGCCATGGCATAGCTAACAGCAGCAGGACTTCTCCCCTACTGCATCATCCATATGGTTCAGAGGTGAAATGCAGTAACCACTTTCCTAACATAGTTGAGTCTATTCTATCTTTTTCCTCTATGTTTAGATGTCTCAAAAACCCTGTTGATCAAGTCCCAATGAGAAAAACTAGTCTTATGGGAATCCATCTGCTTGGAAGGCAATTTTAAGGCCACCAGAAGATTTTACTCAGTATTCAGGCACAGGAATCTACAGGATGCTGAAGTGAAAAGTTCACAGAGCTTTTTATCCAAGACGTATCTGTCCAGGAGTTCTGAACAGGACAGTAATTGGTTCTGCACTGTTCAATATTTTCATAGCTGGTTTGGAGTCATACAGAAAATAATTGCTGATACAGTGTACAGATGCTGCATATCACTTGAGAAGAGATCTTTAATGATGAGGAAAGGAATACTCATATGGAATGATGTGAATCATTTAGCAAGATATACCCCTGAAACTAAACACAAAAAATTGGACATCCTGTATGCAACTGTTTCTTGTTTGCTTTTAATGTGACTAATTTTGCATATAAAAAAATGTCTTCTTTCAAAAGAAATTGTTCATGAACTTGGTCCAGTCTCTCCAGATATTTGTAGCCTAACAAATCTATTTGAGGGAATGGTGTTATTACCATTCCTTTTTTATCCACTGGCTTAGACACTTATTCACTGTTTGAGACACCAGGGATCAAACCTTTCTGCCTGAAGGGATCTGAACTCACAACTGCCACACACCAGTAAAGTACTATCAGTCTCTCAGAGCTGCTGTGCTCAGTGTAGACTATTTAAAATTCATTGAACTATCATGTGAAGGAGTGAATTATTTCACTATCTAGCTTGATCTGCTGGGCACTCTCAGAGGATGTTGGACAGTTTCATTCCAGTCCCTGCTCCAGAGAGTCTTTCAGTATTAACATGAAACAGCATATGACCAACAATACAGAGGAAGGACACCCCAGTGTAGGATGATGCTATTTATACCAGTATGACATATATTTAGGGAAACTTCCTGAGATATATCGGTTCAAATCTGCTCAAGTATAACACAGAAATGAACATAAGCCTTTGAATAAAAGAAATCAATGACTAAATTATCATTAATTCTACCTCTTCATTTTATTACTTGTCCTAAAGTATCTGAAAATCAAATATTCTGTTCATGCTCAATTTAATGCTTCAGTAAACACACGACTATTTTTCATTTGTTTTCTGATTCAGCAAAGACAAAACAAACCAAAATAAAAAATTTGTTAGAACTAAATGAATTTTCATTTATTACTTTATTCAGCTGGTGAAGAGAAAATAACTGCTCAGTGATCTTTAATTGGATCCATTTTAGGGGGTAAGATCCTTAGCACAGTATTCAATCGTCACCTAAAAACTTTATCAAGCCTTTAATGTGCACTTAGTGATGTCTGAATAATTGCATTGGTGGTGACTGAAAACTTATTAGGTGATTTTAATTACTGAGAGGGCAATCAATCTGTGTTCCCTGTAGCTACCATTGTGCAAAGTTCTATTTAGTGCCCATTTCCCTCATTTTCTTTTTTGGGTAAAGGAAAATTGACTGGCTACAGTTTTTCCTCTACTGGTAAAAGTACATGTATTTCATTTTAGCATTTACTTCAATTTGCCTTACATAAACAGGAAGAGTATCTAAGAGCAGTGCATTACCCAATATCAGTTTGGGGAATAACATTTAGCAATAGCTCTGTATTTACTTGTTCAAAGCTTTGTTTTGAGCAAGCAGGTTTGTTGTTTGGGTGGCTTGTTGCATAGTTGATTTTTGAAACTAAATAGTCTAATATCAAAAAGAAGTTGTTTACTGTGGCCTATCTGGGCAGGGGGAGATGAAGAGATAAATTTTTTTCCATTTTTAGATTCTGAGAAGCTTATCCCCTTTACCAGTTAGTCAACAGGAAAAGGATGGGAAGGCTTGAAGTCATCAAAAACCTCTTTGACAAAGTTATATGTGCTGTCTGATTGTAAAGCAAATGTGAAGTGAAAAAAAGTCTTTGATTTTTTTCAGTCCTACTTCAAGTCACTCTGCTGTAAATTAGGCTTAAATGAGACCCTAAGACAACCCAACTCATTCCCTCTGTCACACTCTTGTTGCCATTCATCCTGTCATCCCACTATTCTGCAACCACTTTCACAAGTACATAGCTGAGTTCAGTGTGACCATTCTTGCTTAAATTCCCAACTTTTGTAATCCTCAGCTAAACCAAGATTGAAAGATCACACAACTAACTCCTTCTGGGGTACTATCTCACTGTATTGAAATAATATATCCAAATCTTCTGTCTAAGCTGATTTCTGGTAGCTATTTGACATGTTCATTTTTCTTAAGATCATGTAGCATTTTGACCTACCAACCAATTCATTTAATCTGAGCAGGTTTTACTGTTCCCAGTGTAGTTAATGAGGGAGAATAGCAGTTAAAAAGAAAGTCTTTCCACTTGGGCACATTCTCCAGGCTATGATCGTAAAGATTTGCTTAGACTTTTAAATAACTAACACTAGTTGAGCTGAATTACATATGGCATTTAAATGAATTAAACCTATCTGTAATCAGCATTATGATTTGGAAAGTTTTGCTGTTTATTAGGCTCGATGATCTGGCCATTTTTATATTCCTATGTATTAATGAAAATATTTCACTAGTACCTGGCATGGTTGCGTTTAAAGTAATAGTATGCTGCACAAAACATTTGATTATATGGAGAATAAAAATTTAAACAATTCCAAATGTCATAACTTATTCTTTCTATGCAGTGGATTACTTTGCAGTAATGAACAAATAAATGATAGAATAAACTAAAGGATGTTTAATTTTTCCATACTGGGAAATCTCTGTTTCCGATTTTATGTCAGTCACCTTTATTCTTTATCAAATAAACAGATTAGATCTGTTGAAAGACAAAAATAGATCAAAGGTCACTTTGGCTTCAGAGTCTCAGTGAGGAATAATCATCTTATCTTCATTTCACTATAAAGAATACTTTGAGAAGGAGAAAAATGCAAAGTCCCATTAAAAGTTTTGTGGAGCTTTGAAGTGTTAGAGAAGTCAGTCCCGCCATGAACCACAATCATTAAGATTCATTCCTTGTCAGTACTATTTTCCCTTTTCAAGGAATAACTACCTAAAAACTCTTCCACAGCAAAAGTTGTAGCTACTGAGGTTCATTTCTTGTGAGCAGCAGAAGAGAAAAAAAAAAAAATACAAAGAATTGACATAAATGTGCAGAAAACTATTCTGCACATGCTGATCTTTCTGTAATAACAGACAACTTCTTTGAGGATATTATATATACTGTACTGGCATATAGTTTTTCATTTGTACTTTTACTGGCTGTAACTTCACATTTTTTCCAGTTTCATCTCACTGACTTTTCATTCTCAGCTCTTGCAGCTGAGCTTATTTGAAAAGAGAGGAGGAAAGAGAAAAGACAGCGTAGAAAGAAATCAGCCTGTGAGAAAGTACAGGGACATAATCTGATAATATGATCCAAACTGTCACCATGATTAATATTTCTGGCCTTCCTCTCATCTTTTACTCATCAAGGCTCCTTTTGCCTGTGTTCTTGGAACCAGCAATGTCACTTACTCTTGATTTTTCTTCACCTCCAGGTCTTTTACCCTTTTGCTCCATCCTTCCACAATTTTTACTTGTTCCTTTTAGCTCTTATATTCTCATTCTACCCTTTTCCCCTTCCATCACCCACAGACTATCTTGGTGGGTTTGTTCTTCAGCACCATCCACCTAAGAGAGAATAGTGGCTTGAGTTAGCCACTCACTATCACCAAAGACTCTGCCAATCCTGGTGATTCCCTGCACAAAGCCACCACCCTCTCCATTTCTGCAGAAAGCTGACTCTGAAGGTCTCACGCTAGCCTGAGTAAATGTACTCTCATCAATCAAAATACACTCAAGGTAAATGCAAAGCTGAACAGAGGTTTAGGGAGTTTAAATCTAATTTCTTTGATTTTTATCTAATTAGTTCTATTTTGGTAAATGAGGAAGATAATATAGAAAAAAGGATTCTGATCAAATGTAAGTAATTTGCAGATCTGGTCTACAGATAAAACCAAAATCAGTTTTTGGAAAAACAGCAGCAATGTTTAGATCAGACCTGCTCTAAGCACAGTACAGCAATATAGAATAGGTTGACTGACGGAATATTTCCTAATGCAAATGTTTAATTTTAGTTAGCTGTAGCATTTATATTAGAATGATATATCAGAGCTTGGACATCAAGGAATCCTAGCTGATTATTGCATTCCAAATAGCAAGTAGAGAAAGGCCATCTGAGGGGTTTACTTCTTAAATTTATTTCTTTTCATTTTCTTAAGTTGTTTCAGCATTTAAAGCATAAAACTCAGCAATATGCCAGTCTATCCTCCATCAACTGTTGTACCCTAATATAATTTCTGATCAAGCATGTTCCAGCACAGCTAAAAATATGGATGATCAAAAAATTTCATCTACTTGCATCCATAATAAGCAGGTTAGGAATTAATCCCTTAAAATAATTCAACCTCTACAAGATATAAACATTTATCAGAATTCAGTATTGTTACTAATCACTACAGGGGACTAGGAAAAAAATGGAACAACATACCTAAATGACAGAAATTATGATAAAAATAAACTTCTCTTGGCGCTATGTGCTTCATACAATCAATTTTTGCTTTGTCTCCAAGGGATTTTCTTCTTGACAAATCTGAAGTATAGCAAGTGCTGGGTTATGTTCTACAGCTGAATCAGCTGTGGCACCAATTCATCACAACTGCTCACATCTGGAAGACTGTTATACAGTTCATATCATTTATTTGCTTGCTAAAGTAGCTAAAAACCAAGTTTTTACTTGAAGGGATTATCTACAGATGTTCCCTCTGACACAAGAACTGCATGTGTTTCCCAGAAGCTATCTCATTACTTAAACACGGCTGTATCGAAAGCTGTGCATTGAAATCCGAGTGCTCAGCAATAGATTGTCAGGTTATTCTGGCTGGAAAAAAATTCTACCAGCTGTGCTAAATAAGACTGCAACTGAATACTAGCTAGTAGAAGGAAACAGGAACTGCTTTTTCTTTTTTTGTTGGTTTGGGATGGGGGGGACGTTGCGTTGTTTTGCTAGAAGTCCAGCCAAAAGAATTTTCTTTGATCTCCCTATGTTAAAGACTTTTCCTTGATGCTAGAACAACAAAAAACATTCCATAATGTACTATTTTCCTTGTGTTTGAGGAAGATACTTTATTTCATGAAATCATGGCACAGTTCATGCAACATATCCACATCTCTCCACACCTCTGTGACAGATTTGGTGCACTGAACTTAGCACTAGCTGGTATCCTCTGACAGGGTGGGAGCCAGCAGAAGATGCCCTATTGCCCGCAGTGCCGTTTCTCTCTTAGATCTTTAAGACATGAAGGGAAAATCAGGGATAGGATTCCATTTGAACAGTTCATGTCTTGACTTTCAAAATGGCTTCATTTTAGTCTGGATGTTCATGTTTAGATTCCTTTACATTTTCCACTCTAGGTTTCTTGACTAGTTATTTGAAACCAATATGTTTATGGTTGTCATAACTCTTGGCAGCAAAATTTGCTCTGACATCTAAAATTTTTTAGAACTTACAGAGTGGGAAATAATAGCACTTCATACTTTCTGACTAAACAACCATTAATGAACAATTAAAGTAATAATTTTTTAAATATGTGCAAGTACTTAGTGCCCACAATACAGAAGTAAAAAGTCTTATCATTAATATGATATTCAGCTTCATCTTTCCTTTGACTAGCTGAAATTATCACCCACTCAGCTTTTCTGTTCAGATAAATAATAATCCTGATGTCCACCACAGCTGTTCACCACTACAATGTTAAGGGAGACATGCAGGCTAATGAAAACTGTAAAAAAACTCTCTTTGTGGGAAGAAAAAAAAGCAAAAAGAGTCTAAATGGCCTTCAAGGTAACTAAAAAGTATTTCCTATAGAATAAGCTTTTGAGCTGCTTTTATTCAACATGACAAGACATTAGAGAACTGTAAGTTTCAACTGCCCTTGAATCACAGCCCCTGGCTCTGCTGTCATGCAAGAAAATGTGGTAGTCTTATGCCAGTAGGCTTAAAAATGTTGATTCAATCACTTGTGCCTAAATGATTTCTGATGCCTAATCTATATGCCTAAAATGCTCCATACTGAATGTTTGTCCCCCTACCCTCTGCTTTCTCCTTAGGGGCTAGTTACCTGGGGGGAGGAGGGAGGGAATTATATGGATATGATGGCAGCTGAAAAGAATTAAAATTGAGAGGTATGAAAATAAATCACAGTGGTGTTATGGAGAGATGTTCATTTGTTTCCTACTGAAAATGTGAACGCCATGTGATACCTATACAGTAAAGTCAAACCAATGAATTAAAATTGTGCAGAATGTGTTAATATTCCAGGCTGAAGACAGCAAAGGCACACATGAATCCACATTGGTTTCAGGTTAAATGAAAAAGAAAATCAAGTGACAAGAATGTCTCAAGAAATTCCAAGTTTGAATGCTCCTCCAAACTTTCCCAAACTCTACAGTTCCATGCTCTTGGATATTGTGGAAAAAAAGTGTCCCTTTGGTGATATGTTTTTTTCTGAGAAAACTTTGAGATCTGCTTTTCCTTCCTGTGATAATACTGGTCATTCCTATCCTGGTAAACCAAATCCAGCAGAGTGCCATCACCCTTTCTTGCTTCTTTAATATGATGATGCAGGGTCCTCAAAAAGGTTTCTTCTGCCACTTAGATTATAGTTTAACTACTGTACCCCAAATCCAGTGATTATGTTGTTGACTCATAAAAAAGAACTGTTCTCTGATATTGTGCTCTGTTCTTTTACCTGCCAGTCTGCAAATGTCTTAATATAACTGCAGATTTTTAACTATACTATTTTATTAATATCATGCAGTAAGTATTCTTAATAGATGTGGGTGACTTTTCTTCACTGAATAATATTGAGCACATGACATATTTGAAGTATCAAGCAGCTTGTACCTATTGGGTTCTAGAAGATGAACTTTTGAGCTTCTTCGGGTAGAGCTGAATTTCAGTTTATTGGTTAGAAACAAGTGTTCCAACCAGAAGCTGAATAAATCAGTAGCTGGGTAAGACCAGTTTGCCAGTAGATGAATAAAATACTAATGTTCCCTCAGTAATGACAAGTCCAGCTTTGTCTCCATTGCTTATGTGAGAAGTGCTTGGAAACAAAACATTGAGGGGGAGATCTGACTGAATACAGTATTTCATCCAATCTAAATTAGTAGATTACTGTAATTTTTACTACTTTGGCAAGGAAAAAAAGAATAATTTCTTTTTTGCATTCAATTATAATTGAAGTCTTCACTTTCTCTTCTCCATTTAAATTCAAAAAATCACACAGAAAGTATTCTTAAATAGAATTATAGCTTTAATACAATAGGATTTTTTTTTAAAATTACAGAGGGATCAGAAACACTGGTCAGGTATAAGTCCAGTGAAGTCCAGTACAAGCACATTTGGGGGAACATGGTCTGTGAAGATTTGAAGAAGCCATATGTGGCATAAGAGTGAGGTGAGGCATTGTGTTGTAGGATTGTGTAAATTCCTGAGCATCGCGTAAATAGTCTGAGAAAGGCCATGAATGACAAGGGATATGTAAAAGGCGTAGTTCCAAAAGCAGTACAGAGATAAGGAAGAATCAAGACTAAGAGATGTAAGTGTTTTCCCTGGGCTGATGACTTTGTTATGGACATTAATTTGTGTTTTGTTAGAATAACCATTTTCAATGTTTTCAATGTGTGTGAAGACGTATTATAATATAATCTTATAACACTTTAGCTATATGACAAATGGCTACTTCCTTCATGTTATGCATTGCTATTTGCTAATTTAACACAAAAGGTAAGTTCTTTGATTTTTTTAAAATACATACCATGTAAGTAATTTATTTTATCCTTCATCACAAACTGTAAGAACTTCTTCTGAAGTACCACTGTTTAATTGGGTACCCCAAAAGCCATACCTATCTATTGACTGTCATAGTACTTCCATGTGAAATATTCAGAAAGAACAAGTTTCTCTGCTGAGATACCGGTATGAAACAGATGGACACACAGATGACCAGAGTTAGAAAATAATTCTCAGTTAGTCTTTACCCTCTGAGTGCAATTCCTCTTCCTAAGTCTCTTCTGATTTCCTTTAATTCTTCAGCTTTACCTAACACTTGAGCAGTATGATTATGTATACCTATGTACATACTTATAGCTCACTGAAGTCATGGGACTCTCTCCTCTAGATGAAGTGGGCATTGGATCAGGATTCGCATGGGTCAGCATAACATCACCAAGGAATTCTTTACTTACATTCAGACTCCTACCTCATCATCTGCCAACAGCAGTGAAGAATAGCACTTATGGGGTAAAGCTTTTCCTGCAAATGAGATTAATACTTCTATTTGTTATAAATGGAGAGAGCACATCTAATCCATCATAAATAACATGGAGCAATTGTCCTTACAACATTTAGTTAACAGTCTTTCCCCTCTATTGTAAAGGTTTGTTCTGTGGCCCTATACCAAAGTAAGGGAAGCTAGAAAATCCCTGAAGTTCTTAATGGCACTGGAAAGGCTCTGGAGTGGACTGGTGGTCTGCCTACAGTAACTGTGCATAAAAGAGGCCACAGGACGACAGCTATAGGAACAGCATTTGATAAGCCATAAATGTTTCTATTCTTTCTTGGTTTTAAGTTGTTCCTTATTCTCAAGATAGTTGTATGCTTCTACTTCTGTGAGTGTGTGCTGCTCTCTGTGAACTCTAAAATTAGTCCAAACAGATGCTCTTAAAGAATGAGCAGTATAAACAGATAAACAGAAATGACTGGAAGGCTGGTCATAGGATTCAGGTTGTCTCAACCCTACACCACTGCCTGATACATTGTACTGCTTTGCCTTTCATCATTAATGGTCCCAAATCCTTAACATTTTAAAAAAAAATGTTGTTCATCTAAAAAATTACCAAAGTGCACACCGCACGGTCCCTTAGTGCCTTTACATACACTTCCCTCTAGTGTTAAAAGGGAGCAACTCAACACCATCCCTGGAGCTATTAGCTTGCCTTTGATTGTCACAATTAGTGTGAACATCACATTTCTCTCTGTAGTGAAATAACATCAAAATAAATAGTGCCTTAAGTATCACAGGAAGGAAAAAAATAAGGTCCTATCATTTACTGTCATGCCAGAGATATCGCAAGTCATGAGAAGAAGCACAAAGTCAAGGTAAAAGATTAGAGCCATAACATATTCATTAAATTCTGTCAGGCATTTGTGTACTACAGCTGTGTGCTAATACTGGACCTGACATTCAATCATTACCTAAGACAGCACTGCTTATATTAGGAATATTCCAAAGTAGAATATGTTCTTGTCTGGATGTATGAAAGGACATATTGACAAGTATAATAACCTTGGCAAGCCAGATTTAGAGGGCATATTTTGCAAGTATCTTTTTCTAGCCATTGTCAAAGAGGTCACTGAGTTTATTAAGTCATGCATTGGCTTAAAATTTGAAATACTGTAGGATATTCATGGTAACCTATAAACATGAAGTGAAAAGTTCTTGCTAACTAAACTGCACTTTTAGAGAAATTTGAATATTGGGAATACAGCACTTAAGCTAAAAGAGCACATATCTGAAAGCAGCCAAATCTTCTAGTGGGCTAGGAACTTCATTCAACAAGACCAAAACATTCTCAATATATAAAAAAAATAATCTTTGTGCCTGAACCAGTGGGGGTGTTTTGGCTGGTCACTTCCTGAAGCCATTTCTGCTTGGGAAGCATATTTCAATTAGCTAACGTGAGAAAGGCATCACCTTAGCTACTCTAAACACTATCTTTATGCAGCTTGTCCTACCTTTTTATGTGTTAATTTAAAATAAAAGGTCTCGTTAAACCCTTAAAAAAGCATCCACGGGTGCCTTTTTAAGCAATATGAAGGCCCCTGAAATTTGCCACAATAAGGTCAATATAAAAGAAGCAGAATCCTGCTTCTTTCTAATTAATCTTTTCAGCTCCTATTTGGATTCCCTATTGTCTTGCATCCCTGCAGACAAACGTGCTGATGCAAATGAACGCAAACTGTTACTATTCTGATTAGCTAGTGCTTGCTCTACCTACCTCATATAGTGTAAACATACAAAGAAGACCAAAACCACAGGAGATTTAGCTTCCCTATTCACAGGGCTGTGCTATGATATATTCAGGAACCTGAAGACAACAGGTGACTAACTCTGTCACAGTAAAAGTCTTCTGGGATTCATTTAATGCATAAGGCTATTGCCCTGCGATTCTCCCTGCACAATGCACTTGTTACAACTTTAGGATTTTGAGAGGTCACACGCATACCATTTATTTGCTTCAGAGTTCCAACTGGGCAATTAAATAAACAGGATTAGGTCCTAAGTTTAGATGATTTACCTCTCAAAAAGCTGAAATAGACAACTGCTAAATCTGGACCTTCTGAAGAAGACTAGGTAACCTTTCTTGGACTGCTAAGTTGTTAAAAATAATTAATTTTGAGAAGCTGAATCTACTAGGATTCAATTAGAAAATAATTTTGGTCATAAAAATGAGGGAAGGGAGTTGAAATATTTGTTTTTAAGAATTCCTCAGTTAAACATATTGACATCAAGGAGTGTTCTGTGATTCTGTGATCAGCATGTGTCACGGCTGGATTCCTTAAAAAAAAAAAAAAGCTAAGAGCTGAAACCTTCTTATCTCCCTATCACTTTTCTGGGTTTTTCTTTTATCTCAAATCCAAAACGCAACCCAGAGCTGTAACTACACGCTCCTCCTGTTTCTTACTTTATTCTTTTCATGTGGCCTTCTAGACTTCCTCTGGTATCTCCAAACAGGTAATTTGCATTTTTTGTTTCTGTGAGTTATAAAATAGAAAATTCTCTTGAATTCCGGAATTGCAGAATGCAGCTTAGAGAAAGAGGGCAGAACTAGTAAGATTCGTAAGAGGCATTTATACTTTTATATGCATATTTATACATGAAAGTGAAAAGGAACTAGTTGACTAAGGGATTCAGTTTTATCAGCTGGAGGAACAAGATGTTCCCTCCTCAGCCACTTTTATGAATGATGTCTAAAAATGCTGTTGTCGTTTCATAGTTTTCTCTCCTTATGCAAATTGTTTGGCATTTTGCTCCTTGTGTAATTATCTTCAGAATGGTATCACTTAGAATAAAATGCTCAGCAATACGACCCAAAACCAAACTTAGTGACCCACTGCATATGCACATTAACAGTCTGCCAAGAAAACTCCCACTGGTAATTCTCCTGCAGAGTTGAAGTCTCTAATTTTAAGAAGTTTAGTAATTAATCAAAAAACAATTTGTGTGGAATTCATCTATATTAACTAAAGTCCTGTAGCAGTTATGTATCAGAGCCTTGCTAATCATCCTTGGTTCTGTGTAGTTAACAGAGTGGAAGGGCTTCCAGGAGAAGATTCTTGTGTCTTGTCTTCCTTATGAGGGTTGGCTAAAATTACTTTCTGGAGATTAGTATTTCTCTCCACTGAATGTAAAAATACTCAAGGGTAACAAACTTAGATACACAAGTCTAACTGCTTAGATGACTAATTTAGGGCAGATAATCCTTGCATTAACTCAGCAGTTGCAGTGGCTGTCCTAGGCAGAGGAGAGACTACTCAGAAAGGTAGTATCTCTTCCTCAGGATGCACCAATGAGTTTGTGCTACAGTGGTCAGTTTAGCCAGGGAGTTAAGTCACAATAGACCTCATAACTCCTAAATAAATGAACAAATAAATAAATAAACTGACAAGGTGTCTTTTGATTATTAAAGTTAACTTCTGAGGAAAACTTGCTGGTTTTTGCAAGTGGGTTTTGGGAGAAGAGGATAAACTAGTTTTTTTAAAAAATCTAAAAATGAGTTTGAATGGAAACAAAGACAGCAAAGATCTTTACACAATACTCTGCTTGTGATGTGAGTTGGAAAGTTTATAATACAATTTTCTTTTCTCTTCATCCAAACTGAGAAGCAGAGAACATTGCCCTGTTAATACAATTACTACTCAGAGTTGTTGCAGATCATCTTTTCCAGTTAACCATGAAAGTTTTGGCCTTTACTGTAACTGCCTGGGTTTTATGTGATGTACTCTGAATTTATAATTTTTGAACTGCTGCACATAATTGAGATCATCAAAACTCCAAAATATGTTTAATGCATCTCAGAAAAGCTGATTTTTTTTAATTTTTTTTTTTTTAATTGCATTCAGGAGAAGTTTGGAGAAGCTAGATGTCAGTCTGTTTTTATCAAGCTTGTTCAGATCATGTCTGCAGCTGCATTTTGCTTAATATATTAGTAAAAGTAAGGGATGCATCTGAGTAACAGGGTACAAAAGAAGGTCAATATCCAAAGACATCCTCTCAGCGACAGTTTTATGTCTTAAAGCAGTAGAACATCCCAGGCTACTTGTCTTTTGAATTTTAATATTGAATTTTCAAGTAAAGATATGGAATTAGTATATGATCCTTTAGCATTCAGAAGTAGTAAGTTCTCTTCATTTAAATCTGTCCATGCAAATTTCAGTTCTAGGTAATATCTGTCTTAAAAGTTCAGAGTTAGTGGAACCACTGAAATGCTTTATTTCTTCTTTCGTGCAGATTGGCATTGTACTGAATGGTGCTATGTCTACAATATCAAAGAGTTAAAAATGATAAATTTAAGTGTCTCTGCACAACCTGTCAGAAGTAGAATTGTTAGGTAATTTGAGTAGTTTAATATTCATTAATTTAGACTCATGGGTGTTGGAAAAGGAAATATAATGTCCCCAGCTGTTGAATCTGTTCCTAAAGCTTGCAGTAGATTCAGCAATACTAATTCTTAAAAGCTCGGGCCAATGGAAAAAACAAGTGGTTAATTGACTGACTTACTAAATATTGTTGGGTTTTATTTCACCTTTTATTTTCTTTTAGCTAAAAATTTGCAATTCAATTTCTTCTCAGCACCTATGCCTTATTTGAAAACATTACTAAGGGACTAGATTTTTAATTTGTTGACTGAAATTATTCATTTTAATTATACATTATGTTACCCAAGCCTGTTGGTATTGTTCTTGTTTTCTGCCTGTGACCAAACTTTTTTTCATGTTGAATAATGAATAATGAATGACAGGCACAAGTCCAAGATTTTAATCACTAGCAGAAAAATAACACTGAAATGTTTGAGTGATTCACAGACATTTGCACACAATAGAATCTAGTCACAGTGATATTTATGCACAAAGGACCACATGACCCCACAAAAAGCCACAAACTTAGGGCAGCAGGTATTATCAGAAAACTGCAGTCTCACCTGCTTCTTAGGGAAAACATGTTTTTGACATATCTAGGGAGTGTTACTCTGCTTGGCCAATTCTCCTACTTTTGCGATCTTTTCAGATCAGTGAATACTATAAATGAAAATATCAGATATAGAATACCATTCTTCTTCTGTCAAAATTCTACTGATTAGAGGTTTTCTTCCAGTAGGAGAAAACTAAGACCTCAAGAAAGAGCCATTTGCATTTCCATGGTTTTTTGTTATGTTGCATCTGGGTCATGCAACTGGTATGATCTGTTTTCATTCATTATCTCTAGTACAGTAAGTTCTCAAGGCTTGGAATACAGCATGATCCCAGGGTGTAAGGCATAGCACAGAAACAGAAGTCAATTGTTTCACTATAGAGCTTACAATATAAAGAGGAATGTAATTGTAAAAAAATCCTCTGCAAAGTATGCTACAATCAGGCTTGGCAAAATGAAATAACAAAGACTCTTAGCAACTCAGGCAGCATAAAGCCATGGAGACATCAACTTTTGAGTTCTGCATTCTACTGAACAGCAGTAGTTTCCATTTTGATTTCCTATCTTAGAAAAAAATGTCAATAATCAGAAATTCCCTAATTAAGAACCTTAAAACTTCAATGCCTAAAAACTTTACTCAAAATCAACCAACCAACCAAACAAACAAAAGAAAGCTCCAAAACACATGAATAAACAATACCACAGCTCATACTGTGTTCTTTTTTAGAAAAAGAAATGTGGAAAGATACATCAGCTAGAAGTAGAAGCACTCTGACCAGTGTGAACTCACCATTCCTGGCACAATGAAGCCACAGACCACTGAGAGTCCAGTTATGAGCAGTCAGAGTGAAAAAAAAAATGTCCAGAAAATGCTTTTGGTAAAGCTGATTATTTAAATTTACACTGATAAATATTTGTAATGTCAAGACACAAGAAATTCCTTTGTGAATTACACAGTGGTTAACATACCATGCCTCACATAATGACCTCCCCAGACTGAGAAAGTACAACAAAATGAATGCACAGAAGAGGAGGCAAGGAAGGCAGGAAAGCAGCAAGCTGTTTCTTTCCAGCAGAGAAGAAATAGGCAAATATTATGTTGTGAACTCCTAGTGGCTCAGCTTGCCTGCCTGAGAAATGCAGGAAGAGGCTCTGGAGACAAGAAGCCAGAATAAACCTTCATAAAAAATGCATTGAACTGTGATACCACAAGAAGTGAAAGTGGAAAAAGATTAAAAAGCAGAGGTTGATAGACAAAAAAGGTTTTCTTGCATGCTGTTCATTGATGAGAGCATGCTCTGGTAAATTGAAAGTCTGTATATTTCCTGCAGAATTGTGGATACCTTATGCTGAATCAGACAGAAATAGTTGATCAATAGTACAAATGCAGCAAAGTAATTCAGTTGTTTGGAAATTTAAGTTCCTTTTGAAATAGAAAGCAGTCAATACAAGCAAAGTATGAACAGTCTAGAAACTGGGCAGTGGCATGTGAGGCTGAAAGACTTCTTGCCTGAGTATTTTGCTGAGGATGCTCTTGGGTGAAGAATCACAAGAAACAACACTGGAAGAGACCTTGGGTGGTCATTTAATTTTCCCTCTGTCATGCCCAATAGCAGGTTTCACAGAATCTCATTCCTCAGAGAGATTGGTTTAATTTGTTCTTTAAAACCCTCAACAAACAGGGATTTCACAGCTTCCTTACACAGTCTATTGAGTTCTTAACTCTCCTGTCTGTTAGAAGATTTTGCTGAGTATTTATCCTAAATTTTCTGTGCTCCAGTTCAAGTTTCTCAGACTGTACCCTATCTCCAGAATGTACGAGAAGCGTTTATTTCCTTGCCCTTTGCAAAATCCTTTAAAAATTTTTCAGATTATAGCTATGTCTTCTGAGTTAGAAGACATACTAAACAAATCTACCTCCTTCATTCTTTGCCCTCAAGTTTTGTTTTCCTGATTTTTTCTGATGACTGGCTTTAAAATTCAATCTACCTTGTCCATGTTTGTCTTGATGTGCAATGCCCCACATGGACAACTTCAGTTGAGGTGTTATTTACTGCTGTCTATAATGAAAAAGATGTTAAATAGTATCTACACTACTTCTTATGTATCTTGCTAAAATTCTCTTTTTTTCTTTTTCCTGAGAGGTCTATGATTCTTTTCTTGTCTTGATTTTGTGCCACTGACTATTCCTAGGCATATTTAATATTTTCCACTTTTCCTTGTTGAACAGCCTCCTACTTTTTAAGAACACTTTTTGAATTTGTTGAGGCAATTTGGAATTCTAGACCTCTCCTCCAAAGCACTGTAAGGACTTAAAGAATGCAATTGACTGTCTCAAAACACTGTCAAAGCCACAGAAGGAACTTACCCTAAGATAAGCCACCAAAGCAGGAACTTGAGATAAGCACAGAAGAGAGAGGAATTTGCAACGAGAAGGCACTAATTCCAGGCCTAATGGAGATGAGGTTTGGCTAGCATACCAGACAAAATTTCCAACAGTGGCAGACTGTGGTAAAGGAAGCAACTACTTATACACATGCCATCCCAAATTATGGGAACACATCTACGCTCCATGAATACCCAGAACTTGGACTGTATGAAGGTGATACCCCAGAAGAATGACTCCAGGACCCCCACCAATGGGAAGACCAGGGTAAAGAAGGACCAACTGGGCAACAGGATCCACAAGGTGGTGACTATCTTATGCTTCCTCTCTCTCTCTCTCCCTCCCCCCCCCCCCCCTTTCTTATTTCTTTCTATCTCTCTACCTCACGTTTACTGTTAAATAAAATCCATACTATTGACTTCAGCATATGGTCTTGTTTGCACCTTAATTCAAGCACAGGCATCTCTTAATAATCAGATCATAACAAATGCCTGTGGTCCTTTCCAGCCTTCGTTTATCTGAAGATTTAATAGCAAACTCTCGATTCCTACATCCAGGATTTCAATGAAAATATTGGATGGACTCACAACAGAGCTTCACAGAACTCTACTTGGTGTGAAACTTTCCAGTCTGACAGTTAAATATTGATAGCTGCTCTCTGATGACATAAATTATTTTATTTTAGACAAATTATCAGAGTCTGATCAGTACATGAAGAATTATTGAGCAGATTCTGTGAGGAAGATACCTGCCCAAGATTTTAAAGATATGGGAAGAAAGTTTTAACAGGGAACAGGAGTTGTTATTTATAATGTTTTGGAATTCTCATTTTACTTCTCTAAGGTGTATTATTTGCATTACGGTTAATAAATAGCACTTTGAAATACAATATCTGAAATGTCATTAAGCCATCTTATTTTTTTATGCATATACACTAGGTATATATGATAACCAGACTTTTTTGATTATTAACCTTTTCTTTGGTGGGTGCAAATCTGCTGAGAACAATGGTCAGTGGCTCTCCTGTTACTTTCCTCTCTATCAGACCTGTACTCGGCACCTCTCACAAGTCATTTAGAAGATTGTTGCAAATTTTTGCAGTAGAAACTTCAGTTTTTGGACGGTGTAATCTCTACATAGCCACAATTCTGGCTCTCTGGAAATCTCTCTACCTTGTTACAGTTTGACTAACTGGAAGACACAAAAGGAATGGACACAAAAAAATGAAAGGACACAAAAATGATGGATATAAAAAAGCCTGCCTGAAAGTCCCTCAGTGTCAGCAGAGAATATTCAGCCCAGAAAGCAGCATTTTTTGTGACTCCCAAAGTTGAGTGTTGCTAAGTACCCTTTGTCCTCCCCAATATAACAGCCCACTAAGACTGTCTGAATCTGAATCTCCAAAGCTTTTATCAAGATGCTCCAAAAAGGCCCACAGGGAAATGCAACTCTGACAACTGATTTTTTTTTTTTTTTTTTTTTTTGAGAATGTATTATTCTTCTGTGAGGTTTTTGTTCCCACTAGGAGAGAGCATGGTTGAACAAAACTGATCAGGATTCAGGCTAATCTACTACAAGTCCTACAGAACTGCTCCTTCTTTTCCTTCATATGGTTTTCTTTGCTACAGTATCTGACAACCAGATATCCTTTTTTAACCCTCTGGCACTACTCCTCCAAGATATGTGAGTACTGTTGTTCCTACTAACAGATGGGAACTGAGATAACTATCTGGAAACGAAATTAGGTGTTGCAATGCTGAAAGCTGCAAGGCTCTTGCAACATACCTGAATCTTGGACAGAAATTTGCTGCCTAGAAGTGCCTGAGCAGTGTGTGGGGAAGTCAAGGATCTCCAAATAGTGTTGATAAGATCCATTAAATTGAATAGTGTATCTTAGGAGCTGCCTACGGTAGCCATTAGGAAATGCTAAAGAGAAAGGTTCAGATAAACTCCAACTTTCTTTATCAAGGCTCAGGATAAGGGTACAAAGTCCCTCCAAACTAAATTATGCATGTCAGAAAAACATTTTGCATCTGGAACTCTCAAGAGACAATTTTCTCCTGCAGATAAGAACAGGGAGACGGATTTGATGCCCTCCTCAACCAAGGGACTTCAGTGGTTTGGGATGAACGTCCACCTGCAAGAGCAGGACTGTAGTGGCTTGGGAAACCTAGCAACCTAAATCTGCACTTCTGAGGACTTACTTAAAAGTTTTGTGGTTCACACTCTTAAACTTATATTGAGCATTAAAGAACCTTGTGTAAGTGTCAGTGGCTCTAATATGACTTGGTGTTTCTGAGTGTCTGTGGCTGGCCCAATGCCACACAAAGTGACCTAGAATGGATTGAAGTGAGTGTTCTAAGATCAGCAAGAGTCCACCATCCTGACTGACATCAGTTAACACCAGATAGCCCTTTCTGGGAAGACTGTAAGACCAATGACACACACAGCACCTCCCAAGTCAGCAGTGTAACAGGCAGGGTCCTGGGGTGTACGGCACCAGGCTGGACTCCAGAGATGGAGAAAACAGGAGGAATTTCACAGGCCTCATTTCTTACAGTTGCTCTCTGTTAAAGGGGTTGATTTGCTTCCAGATGCTTTCCAATAAAAGACTTATTGACTGAATAACAAAATGTACATACATGAAACATAAAGGTAAGTAATATCAGCACAGTTCAAGGCTTAGCATTGGCTGCAGATAGGCACACCTCTGGAAGCTGTTGTTGCTGATGTATCTCCAGGTAATTCCCCTCCTTAATCGCCAGTATAAAGCACAATAAGACAGATATGAAAGTACTTCTCATGTCCAAAGAGATTCCTGGTGTCTAGAGGAAGGTTAAAACTCCTGTTGGCTAATTGCCTCAATTTAATACTGTTAGCAAATGCATTTATAGTTTTAAAACCGTTTTTATGATGTCTAAGTAATTGCATCAATTTGGCAACCATCTACTTAATTTTAAACAGTTTTAAGAGAATGCCTACAGTTAAAAACAATTCTTGTCAATGCTACATAAATTGGCTCATTTTAACTGCTTTTTTTTTGTGTAAGGGGGCAATTTGAACAATTACTTTGCAGTGAAAACAGCTTTTGTCACTGCTAAATTGAGTCACTTGAACTGTTATTTGCACATGCTATAAAATTTTATTTACTGGCAAAGGACTTTTCTTGCACTTGAATTTTCATTGTGATTCTTACATTTTGTTTATACTGAAATGGTTAATTTATTGCCTTTCATTATGCATAGTTGGAAACAAATCAATCAAAAGCAGAATTTTTAAAATAAAATTAATCTCCACCCAGCATTACTCAGGTAAAAATCATTACCATTACTCACTTCCAGTATTCACTTTTATTGAAAAGTGGGAGTGTCACTGATTGAGTTTTCATCATCTTCCATCCCAAAGCCCAGCTTTCCTCTGTATTTTGTAGCTGTTACCATTACACAGCCCTTACATGCTAGAGTAACTGTAGATGAAGCAAATAATCCCAGACAAGATGCAAAATATCCACTGCTCATTAGCAACCAGCTAGTCCATGAGAAAAGACAGCCACAGTGGTACTCACTGATGTAACACATCAGTTACATCACTCATATCTCACGATTTCAGAAGTGAATTCAAGTGGTTGTCAAAAGTGCCAGTTTGCCAGCTTTGGAAAGTAGAGTCTCATTTGACCAGATGTGACACAGGCTGTTTATCCTGCCCTGCCCTTTCAGCCTGCTTTATGCGTTGGTGGAGAGCTTACCCAAGATGAATGGTTTGTCCTCTGACTGCTTGCAAGGTCCTCTGGAAGAATGACTCAGCTCGTGTCAGTCACAGCGGGGTTTTACACGTGGGCTCGCCCATATTAGGAATAGACATCTGTCTAATGAGTAGTTATTTTGTTTGACCTCAAGGCTGGAGGTGAATTGGTAATTCACAAAGTGAAAGGTCTTAATGAAGAGAGGGACTGCCGTGGCTGTTTGACATTTTAAAATACCAACTAGCCTCCACCACACTAATTCAAAATGATCATACGTGGTTCAGTGAAGGGGATTTCCTGGGCTTTCAGCATCCTCACACTCACTGCAATGTGGACTTCTTTGCTTTTTTTTGGAGGATGGTGGGAGGAAAGCTTGATTGTGCCTTGGGCTAGTAGGTGAATTCAGTGACTTCTCTAGTTCCCGTTCAATCTGATTTTCTCTGTTGATTCTTCAGATTATTCTACCTCCATGTACTCCATCCTCTGTATCATAGCATGTCTCTTGCAACTTTTCCTCAGTTCTAAAAGTGATTTATCCCATTTGCCCTGGGTCCACTGTAAGCCCACCCAGCACACACATGTACCTCTTTTCCTTCTCGTTGGCAGTTCCTTGGTTTGTTTCTTAGAGAACCACAGGCTGTTTCATTGGCTTTCTGATCACACACATTCTTTTCACTCATAGGTGCAGCTTGTGGAGGGTATTGTCAAGGTCCTTTGTCCTCATCTTCTTGAGGCTGCTGTCTCAGGGTTTCACTGCAAATTAACTACAGATCTCTGTTTGTTTTCTTCGATTCTGTGGTATGAATGATTCTCTTGTGCTAATGGCAGAACTATCACAGGCAGAAGAATCTGTTGTGTTTACTCAACAGCAGCAGTAGCAAATTGCTGTTATTCCGGACAGTTTTATGTTTCTTTAATGCCATTATTTCTTTTGCTTCCAGAATCTCAAATGTTTTTCATTTTGGTTTCAAGAACTTTTTTGACCCTCTTTTGACTTTGTGTGTGTGTTTTCATAACTGTGGCATCAGAAAAGCCAGATGCCATATCTTCCTTGCAGTTTAAAGGACTTCACCTTTTTCCCACGCCTGCCTATGTATGCTCACTAGTAGGTATTCAAAGACAGGTGGTTATATATATAACAAAATAATGACTTGCTCTGCACATTTGGTCAGATGAGTCAGATGGTGGGTGGGTTTTTTGTTAAATCTCTGTTTACTACCAGATCAGATCTCAGTCTTTAACATTAAAAAATGTTCTCTTTATAGCCACCCACTGAAGCCACCCTGCACCAACAGTGAAGCTACTTGGCATGGTAAACCACTGCATTAATTCTGAGTCCTTAAAATGTTTTGTAGTTCTAGACTTCTTCTTAATTTGCTGAAATTCTGATGCACATTTGGGAATCCTTCCTTTATATCACAAATCTGCTGTCCATCTCTAGATATTGTGCAGATATCCCTTTCCATCCTCCTGGCCTTCCACACCATTAATATCATGAGGATATCAGACTGGCATGAGAAAGATTTATGGATCCAAGCATCACAGGCCATTCCCAGTGCAGTGTACATAAAGATTGTCTAAAAATAGGATGTGCTTCTGTAATCAAAGACTGAACCATGATATCCCTGAACAGCTTGGGGTGTAGGGATATTCTTCACAAGAGTCACTTTGGAGTGCTTAGTTCCGTAGCTTAACACTAGCAGAGTATTTCTTTGTCTTGTATGATTAGGTCTGATGTGGAGGAGACTCTTGAGGGGTTTTTATTATGAGATGCTGTAGATTTAAATATCTTTAAATCTTTCGTGAAGTGGTGGTTTATTTTTTGCAGCAGGTGCACCATTTTCAATCTTGGCAATTAAGCATGGAGCCCTTGTCAGAGTCATGAGGCTGCATTTCAAAAACTGCAGATAGTTGAGAGATGGGAAATAAAAGACTTTGATTATTGAATGGTTTTTCTGTAAGCATTTTCATTTGTAGCATCTATATTTGAAAGCCACTTTAGTAAAACAGGTAATCTAAGAATATCCTGGAAAATTCAGATAGAGACTAAAAAGCCCAAAGTACAGGGCGAAGAAGTTACAGGAATAGAAGTCCTCTCTATGTCCTTGTCATAGTCTCTTTAGATGGTAACTGTTTTTACATCTGCATGAATGGATTTTAATTAAATGTATTCATAAATAGAATACTGAAATGGCACATCTTGTTGCAAATACAATCTGTCAGCAAACAGCATCTGGAAGAGATGGTGCTCTGTCAGCTAAAGCAGATAAAGGAAGCCTGAGTCCACTCCCCTGTGAGCTGAGTATTACCTCTGTTCTCTGAAGACGATTCATGTGGTCACTTATTTCTCAGAGTTACAATGAAGGATCAGATCTCTGCTCTTAGATCCACACTGACTGTTTCCAGTAACAAATTTCTGATACCCCATGTTAAAAACTATTCCAAGAGACTGTCCATGTATCAGCGTCAATCAGCTAAGGCAGGAAGCCCATCCACCATTCATCATCCGCTAGAAATATCTTCATGGCAAATAAAAGAAGATGCAGATATATGCTAACAAAAAAACCATTGTGGACATCTGTTGTGGACCTACTTGAATTTTAACATGGGCACCTGCTAAAGCATAGGATAATTCTGAATTATAAGTTTGAACAAATGAAGTGGTGGCACATGAGAAGGATAGGTTGTGTGCCAGTACCACTGACTGCCATACTATGCACACATAGCCACCTGCCACGTATGATGGGGTTGTTTTAAGCTGTGCCAAAAGCAACCTGTTTTCAATATTATTTTTTTTTACATTCTTTCATGCAGTAATACTTTTTGACTGACTGCTTTAAATCATCTCCAAAATGTAAAGCCAGCCACTGCAGGTCATTAATTCTGAGGTACAAATACTTCAGTGAGATTTTCCCTAAGTTTACATATCTGAGACAAAGCCAGTTTACATATCAGGAGGCTGTAGGTGCTCACCTTGGTGCCTGTTGTGATCTACATTGCACATTATCACAGCAGGGCTTGCAGACTGAGGTCTCTGAGTCCTACTGTTCTATAATAATAGCACTCACAACTTCTTCAGGGAAGAAAAGCATAAACCCAGACCTATCTGGAATCTTGCAGGTTTTTGTCTCAGATGCTAAGAAACCACTAGTGACGCAAGGGTTTCAAAGTTTACTTTGGTAATAAAAACAACTGCAGCTTTTGGTAGGTGTATTTAACAAGCACAAGGTGACACAAGCAGTAGGTATACATTTTCCATGAGACATCTATTTGCTAGGCACACCAAATCTTTTCTGTTATGCTAAATCTGAGAGGAAGTCGTCTAGACTCAGCATTGCATTCCTGCATTCATTAAGACAAAGCAAGACCCTTCTTGAAGTCTGATTACTTTTCAGTAGTTCCTTTCTTCCTAAGACAGTGAATTTACTTATCATCAATGCTTTCTCCTCTTCTGAAAAACAGCCACTCTATCCCAAACCCTTTCAGACTTCACTCAACTGCCCGTCATCCTGGACTGCCTTTCCTAACAAAACAAAGCAACAACAAAAATTAATTTTTGTAAACTCAAATACACCATATATTCAGACATTGAAAAGTTTGTCATATGTTTTTGAAAGCATACACAGACTAATAAAAGCCAAAGCCAAATACACAGAGAAGGGATGGAACACTCCATTCTGGCATCAGTGCCAGGAGAGAGGGAAAACATAATTCAAGAGACTGTGATGTATTTTAACAAAGAGCATTTCTTAACAACTATAATGCTTGACCCTTAGTCTTTTATTAGTCTTTTATTATCCATCTGGAGTGCTAATTACCTGTAACAATACCGTGCTTCTTGAATACTTGCAGCTGATTTGTCTCTGTCTCAGAAGACATTCTTAAACAAAAAGAAACAGAAAAAAGCAAAACCAGAACGCTGAGCATTATTGCATGAGAGGGGTTTTGTGTGGTTATGTTGTGTTCATCCTTGAAGTGTGGCACAGTGTAACCTAGTGCTAGAGTAAAATGCAAGAGTATGTGTTGTAACTTTTATATACATTACTGGTTAGGTTCTGCATTGCAGAGCAACTGACCACATGAAACTGCTGAATTCAGCTAAAAATTCAGTATTTACAAAAACTGAGTTGCAGAATGCATATTCTTATTCCTAGATATCTAGGCATATCCTTGGGAAACTGGTATCCTTTTATATCCTTTGTTCATCTGGTGAGCTGCCAGTTAGGCTCCTGATTCCTATTAACAATTGCTAAATGGCATATGTGATGCTTCTTATGTAAAAGATTCAAGGAAATACAGCCTGAACAGAGTGGTTCCTTTCCACAAATTTTACATTCCACCAGTAGCCATAGATTTTCAATCATATATTGATACTATATTCCATTAAAGGCACTGAAAAGATGTAGTTTGAGCATTAAGATTAACAGAAAGATACAGCCCAGATGAGCAGGGGAATGTGAAGGGATTCAGTCTCTCAAATGTAGGCATCAGCATAATCAGAGGCATATCAGTTTCTTAATGTATATAAAACTACACAACTTCCATGCAGAGTGTTGTCACTTCCATTTCACAGATGGAGAACACAGGCACAGTGAACCTTAGTTGGATTCCACCCCACCCTGAGCTTACGTCCAAACTAAGCTCATCTTAAAATCAGGCAACCGTCCTTTTAAATGTAATGCAAGCTGTGCAGGAAACGTGTCCAACTGCTTTAAATGCACAACAGACAGGACAAGACAGCTCTGAACACCTCCAGAGAGCTATTTAGAGAGCCTAAATTAGGACTTTGCATGTCTCAACTTCTCAGTGTACACAGAGGCTCAAAGGGCTGCTTGTCCCTGCACGGCTGAGCAGGCCAGCCAGCTAGAGACAATCAATAGCCAACACTTAGCACAGGCTCTCAGCCCTGCTTTTATCATCTGAAACACAGCAGTGCCACTGTCTGTCTTCCTGCATGGCAGCTTGCTTTCCAGGGACCCCTACCAAGCAACAGCAAGCCCTGAATCTGGGCTGTCCACAGCCTGGAAGGGTTTTAGCCCAAGCTCCCTGGTCCAGGGAGGATACCCACGCATCAGAATATGAGGAATTCACGGTGGGAACACTCCTCCATTTGCCTGCTCAGTCCAGACCACTATAAAGTTGGGGAACATTAAATCTGGACTGGGAAAATGGTAGCTTGGGAAAATCTGATTTTAACCTAGATGATTATGCTTTTATTCGAAGATGGCAAAATCATGAAATGTCTTTGGGTTATTTCTGCTTTTGTCATACATTTGTCAGAGGCATAAACACTCTTATAGAATCATAAAATATTCTGAGTTGGAAGGGACCCACGGGTGGGTATGACTGACTGGCAAGCGTACGCATGAAGAATACTTTCACATCCTCTTGTTTCTGCCTGATCATTCGGTAACATGATCTTCCTCAACATACAACATGACTTCATTGGATGTATATTTGCAGTAGCTGGGAGTGTGTGTCTAAATAAGTTCTTTGTTTGTCTCTGCTGGGGTACAGCAAGACCAGTAAGGACACACAAAAAACACTGGTACTACAGAAACCTTGCCATTGCAAGCAACAGTAGATGAGGTAAAGGCCCACTCTTGCAAGACTTTAAATTTTACTGTATCAGCAGCTATTATCAAACTAGTGGATGGAGACATTGCTTTTTCTATCCAAATATTATGGTTCTACTGCTGAAGCAATTAACCCAATAAAGGAAACCAACACTTTGTTCCTTTTTTTCAGATGACTGTAGCATTGTTTTATTCCCTTTACCACACAGCAGAAAACAATTCAGCTCTTTCAGAGGCTATATTAGCTTTGTTTTCTTTTTTACACACTGTATTGCCACAGAGAAACTCAAGTTTTAGCAGAGAATGCTCTCTGTTTAACTTGTAGATATAATGTCTCTCTGGAAATATTTCCCACATGCAACAGAGCATTTGACTTGGCTTTTTAGAAGCTTCACTGAAGAGGAAATTGAAAAGAAAGCCTCTTCAATTATGCAAACAGTTACTTTCTTATGATTGCTGCCATTAAACAGAGAAAAAAAAAATCCAGCTGTGATTATCAGAGAGGAGCACATATAGATAACTAGCCATTGCTTAAAAAGTAAAGATACAAGGTAAAATTTCCTGGACAAATCTCGAACATCAGTTGAAAAGGAATCTGTTTGCTTTTCACAACATCAGTATATTTTAATTTGGGGGTTTATATATATATATATATGTTTAGAAGTCTACAGAATGGCAAAAACTTACTAGAGAGCCTGACTGACCTATTGATATAAAAATAGATTGATAACTTAATAACTACTTTATTATTGTAATAAGATTAGAAAACTCCATTTACCCTTGTAGTTCTTTAATTATATTAGTTCACATAATTAATGGAAAACCTGTGAACTTTGGTGTGTATATTTTTGAAAATAGATTTGTCCCCTCTTGCAACATAACCTTAGTGTTACTGACATCTCAAAGACAACAAAAAGTTAATTCCTCACTCACGTGACTTGAAAATATCATACTAGGCCTGTCAGTACTTTTCTGCCACTAAAGTTACACATCTCAGCCAAAATTAACAGTGGTATATACTGTATTGTCTGGATTGGAGCTCATGGTATTGGAAACCTAGGAAGACTCAAGTTCTATCTGCTGACCTTAATTATTCTATAAAATATCTTGCCATAATATTAGATTATATGAATTAATTGTAAAGAGCAGGTTAGGTTTCGCTTCAACACAGATTGATGTACAGATTAATGAAAAAGGGGGCACAGTGATACTTCAATACAATTCACAATTCCAGCAGTATTTCTGGTAATGAGAGACTAACTGATTTTATATCATACTTTGATCACTGGATACACCCACCAGAAGAATATTTTTTTTCCTAGTTAATTAGCTGTAAAAAACAGGAAACATATTTTTTATATATATGAAAGACAAACCAAAGATGTTTCCCAGATGGAAGCTTCTCAAATTCCCTGATGTCTCTTAGTTATTGGCAACTTGTCCATTTTCCATTTTAGAACAATTTCACGTCTTCCCACCCACAGTAAAGCATTGATCTCATTTTGACACAGATTATTAAAGATGTCATGGATGAAATTCTGGCTTTATTGAAGTCAGCAGACATTTTGCCAGTGATTTAAGCAGAGTCAGGATATTACCTGGCTGTCTATAATGCCTGGAGCCTTACAGTAAAACTAAAGTTGTTCATTTCTCCACCAGAGATAAATCTGCTGCCCCACTCAACAATCTGGGGCTTGAAGCATACAGTAGCTTTTGAGATAATTCCACTCATGACAGAAGAGATATGTACAGGTTTTTGAGGGCCCTCAGACAACACACCAGTAGTTTCTGGAACTTAACCTTATGAGGCTTTGCTGAACTTAAAAAAATTACTGAATAATTAAAGAGTTACTTGAAACATAATCATTTTAGTTCAATAAGAAAAGTTTGGAAGATTCTAAGCTTTCAGGTTGTAGATTACAAAGAATATTGGCAAGGATTATTTGATCACAGTAAAATGCCATGATTATGATATGGTTGCCATTATTATTATTCCTAATAATATATTTTTTCACTTCTATCCTGATAAAAACATAACTATATGCAAAAGCTCTTGGCCTGTAAGGGAAATCACTAAGTAGAGGCAGTTGGAAAATGGTTGACTAAAACAACAAAAGAAATTACTCCTGAGACAGCTGAGTGCCCTCTCTTCTTCAGTCTCTTAATAAAACAACGATCCCCAGGAGAAAACTTGCTGAAAGAGACACTGAGACCAGGTTCCCACAGCCAGGTAACTTTCAAGACTAAATACAAGTTAGTATTTCCCTCTGTCTTGTTAACACCTGTGAGCCTGGCTCAGGGTGCCTACTATGCTTGACATCATATATGCAGATAACAGAGTGCTACTGTCATCTTTCAGTATAAAGATGAAAGCCTGCTTGGAATGTCCACCAGGACACATTAATCAGTACCAGAACGGCTGTTCATCCCAGCTAGCATCTTCCATGTAATTCCATGGCCATACTGTCTGTGGTGTGTCTCAGAAGCTGCTGCTGCACACGAACAGATAAATCACCCCACTCGCTCCATCTGTGCAGTTGTTGCTGTGCCATATGTTCAAAGGCACTGACTGGATTTTACTGTGTGTGTCATATAACCATCCTGTGCATATATAGAGTACCTGTCTGGGATGATGGAGACCTCTCCAGAAGTATTGTGCCCATGTCCTCCAAAATCCTGAATGTAGTCCTGACAGCTCATCAGAGAATTTACAGCTTTCTGGGTTAGGAAGCTGAAATTTTAAAAAAGCAATGGAATTTAACAGAAAAATGAGCCTTTGTCCAGTTTCCTATCCAATTTTATCATGATACAATAGGCAGAGGGAAGGTTGTAGCTTGAATACATCAGTGATTGTAGTCTACAAAACAGCAATAAAGAAGATACCCAACACTTTTTATTTTATTTGTTTTTATCCAACATGTACTAAAGGTACGCTAAATTAACAGCTCTGTCTGAAGCGGAGTGAGCAGAGACAGTATTGATCCATCCCAAACCTGTGAGCTCTTTCATCCTATTATGCCTGAAGTACCAGCAGGATCTGCCTGGTACTTGCTCTGTGAAGTCTGGTTCACAGTCAATGACATCCTACACCAAACTTGTGTGTCACTGTCACATCACAAACAAATTCAGCTCTACTGAAAATTATTCCTCTTCTTCAAGTATGGCATGATCCTAGTTCATGTTGCAAGGGACAACTTGCATTTCCTAAAGGTATTAGCTAAAAGCTAATATATATAAAAAAATTATCTAATATTTTCAAGGAACTGTGAAGAACTAAGAAAGTCCCTGCTTTCACTGATTTTATCCAATTCAGTTAAGATAGGAACAGACTTTCCATAGACTAATTACAGTGCAACTATTTTTCCGTTTCTCCCAAACTATGGAGTGATGGTTGCTGTTCTTTTCAGTGAAAAGGCAGCATTTCAGCAATCTTATTGGTCTGACCAATAATGGACATAGCATTTACTCTAACTAACTGCGAAGCAGGGCCCAGGAAAGTCTACAGAAAGAAAAAGAAGAAAAAGAAATAGCCCCAAGTCTTACCAGTGATTTATGTTGGTTTAAATACATTCATCTTGCTGCAATATCTAAATTCAGCTCGGGGTCTTTCACAAGACCAAAGACAATGGAAAATATCACTGTTAGTCTCAGGAGAGAACGATGAAGGTACAAACAGAACATGTGAATTATTCTGGATAACCAATTTATCTTTCTGCCACTTAACCCTCCTCGGTTGCAAATACAGAGCTGTAGTATCCATCCAGTGCTTACTCCATTATCAAAAGCAGGATGAGGTTTGCTTTGCGTAACTACTGTGTTTTGATGCCAGTATGTCTATATCTGAAAGCATCTTAGTTTATTTTTCCCCTCCTGAAAGTAGAACGGGACACACACATTGCACTGCTTACTGGTTTTGGTATAGCACATTGCAGAAGATAATTTCATCAGATTAAGTTTTGCATTATATTTGTTAAATATTCAGCTTCTAATATAGAGTAGAAAAGAAAAACAAGCAATAAAACTAGCAGTCCATTGACTTACAAAGCAAATTTCATTTCTCTGTGACTGCAAAAGAATATATGCTGAGTTTTCTTTGATTCATTGTCTCTATATGTAACCTCAGCTAGAGCAAACAAGAGATAAAAAATATTTTTTGTACATACATATCCCCCTATTACCCAAAGCTATCCATTTCAGCAATATCTAGGCCAGCAGTTTAATAAACACAGCAGGACACAAATGTCTCCAGGTAGCAAAGAAAAGAGGTTTCTCCAAGAGACAGAAAGGAGTTCTTGGCTATATCAACTCCATGTTATATGTATGTTAAAAGGATCATCACTCGTTGCAGAAGAGACTGAATCAAGTGGATAATACTCAAGGGACTGTCAGATACAATCCCAAAGGTATAAACAACAGCTTAGGCTGAGTTGCTGAAACTTCCAAAACCAAATGACGGTTCAGTTGCATGGTTCAACTGCAATTTATGCACTTTTTTTATTCTTTTGCAGTCTGAAGGTTCTGAAGTCTTTTGCCTTGAGGTAGATCTCACACACTCAGTATTTAACAGGAGTCTTTGCAAAAACAATGGATACAAGTCCATGGAAGAGTTTGGAGTTCTCTGCTGTAGACTATGGCAATATTTGCTTAAAATATTTTCCACATTCACAAATCTTTTGTGAACATGAAAAAATCTCTTCAAGTATATTTAATAGCAGATTTTGCAAGCCTCCTCAAACATCTAGTACTGTGACTACTGTAACACCTTCAAAACTCTTGCACTTTACATGCATGAATCATACCCTGCCATGGGTCAGTGAGATTCCCTGCACTCTGCTGGTCACAGGAAGACCCATGGACCTCTTGGACTCCCACACCAGTGGTTTGCAAACCAACATGTGCAGCTAATATAAAAACATGCCCATCACTCTTAAACACTTCCCAACTTGGAGAAATACTCTAGGGAGCCAAGGAATTGCTGGTTTTCCCAACCTCCTATTACAAAAGATGACAATGTATGCAGGAAAGGGATGCCTTTACATTTGACTGTGACCTTAAAAATAGTTTTATCTCATAAGGTGAAATCTTTAAAAATCGCTTTATCTTATAAGGTGATCTCGTGTCTCTTAGGCTGAAAGCAAATAAAGTTCTTATTTGCTAAAGACAAAGCAGAAAACACATTTGCAAAATGCAAAGTCACAGATGCGCAGAAGTGAAAGTAAATGAGCACTTATTTGTAATAGTTCTCCCATAGTTGAGTAAGGAATTTAGCAAGTTATCTAATGCTAATATTTTTTACCACAACAACCCTTCATGTTGTGCTGTGAAAAGCTCGAACTTCAAACCTTAGCTCATTAATACATGATATCATATATTTAAATAGAAAGTGTATCAGCTATCATAACATATAGGCATGTGTACATGTGCGTGTTTGTGTACCTACACATGTAGTTTTTACATATGTTCTGCTACTTTAGATTGAGAGCAAATACAAGAGCTAACCAACCACTTTGCAACAACCTTTGAGGTGTGCTGTCCCTGTCTTTGAGGGACAAGGGGCCAATGGTGAGGTTTTGCTCCATTCTCATCCCTTTACCTCCCTTTTGCTTCATTCTTTTAGTAAATAGACCCTGTTCAATATCAATATCTTCAGAGAAATCCACAATGCATCTCACTTCATCAATCAGGCTGCCTCCTGCCAATTGCCTCTCATCCTCAGGAAGTAGCTGATAGTACCATTCCCAGAAGGAAGGAAAAAGCCCTACGATTAATTACTCTCCAGTTAAGTGCAGAAAACACATTTTCCATTACACATTTATCATCTCACAACATTCCAAAAAGGCTAACATCTTACACTCTAAATGGAAACACAGAGACTGTGTTCTAAGAAACCAGAATCTCATTTCAGATGCACCAGAGCAGAGACAATAGGGAGGGACCATAAGAAGGGAACTGGATGTAGAGAGAGGTAACTGCATTATTTCTCAGCTGAGTTTTGGTGCAATATGGTTGGACAGAAATGAGAGCTTGACTCATGTTTTGCTTAAGTGGATCTCCTTATTCTTTGTAAACGTCACAGCAGAATTGAGTCTTGTGGGTAACCTAAAGCCAGTGTCCTATTGTCATTAAAAGCAGTAGGAATCTTCCTGCTGATCTCCATGGACTTGGGCTGCAGCATCAGCATTCCAGCTCTGCTTCACTGTTTCTGTCAGGTTTGTTTCTGTTTGTTGTCTGTTTCTGGCCTGGCAGCCAGAGTCCAGCCAAGGAAGCAGTAAAACAGCTCACACCTGCCTCAGCAACTCACAGATTTTTATATTAACTTAAATTGCCACCTGCATCTGCTGAATGCAACACCAAAACTCTCACCTGCTGTGGCTGCAGTGTAGGGCTGTTGCCCATCCAAGCACCTGTGCTGCAAGGAGATCAACTCTGGCAGGGAAGTGGCATGAAGAGATAGGCAAAAAAGCTTCCTCAGCTGAAACAGCTCCACTGCCATCAGAAAAACCTCAGTGGGGACCAAGAATGAGAGGCGAGGAAGAGGCAGCCCCAAGTGCCCCAGCATTAGTGGAGGAGCCCTGCACACAGGAGTGGCATGAAAGGAAGGGCAGGCAGAGGAAAGTGAAGCAGACAAATGAGCATCATTAGGGAGCAGCACATAAAAAGGAAGACAGATGAAAGGGATGAGGGAAACAGTCACATAAATCTTCACCCCCTTTGTTTATCATATTAATTTGCATGGTTGTTATTTTTGTGAGGAGATTTTTTTTTCCTGAGGAGTAATCTGTCAGTTTTCATTAGGCCCTGGACCAGCAAACCTCAACCACCAATGATGACCTCCAGTTCTCCTCCCTGAAAGGTGCCATTCTCACACTCCAGGTTTTACACAGCATGTTTCATTGTTTGCAACATTTGATAGTGCAGATTGGCTGCACCTCATGCAAAATAAGGGTCTTGAGCCTCAGTGTATCTGTGACTCCACTGACTTCAGTGGCATTTCACTGATTTATAGCAGCTTGGCATCAGGCATTGAATTTTATTACATTAAAAACTAATGACAAAGGTTTCACTGTGCCCATTAAAATTCTCTGTTTAAGAGTTAGCGTATAACAATTAAATGTCATTAAAACTACCCACTAAAATTATTAATACATTTTGTTCTGTACATTGTGAAAATATCTCTTGCTGTTCCCTCATCTTTCATCTCTTGTTTTAAAGACATTGATTTATTAGTTTACAGCTCCAGTAAATTGAGAAATCCTGATGATCAGACTTCTTACATGTGACTTCTGAGTCTCATTTCTCAAATGTGCTGCACAGTTAATTTGACAGTTATGCTAGATTTAATTAGGAATCAGTTTTCCAACAGTTCAACTACTGCAGCATTATTTTGTTAGTGTTTCCCTCTTTTATGTTTAGCTCGACATAGACTGAACTACAACTTTGAACTTTGTTTTGCTATATGTAAGGCAGTATGACAGCTCGATGTTATTCTCAGTGAAAAAAAATAAATACACACCAGTCAGAAAATTATTAGATAAACAAAGTCCTTTTGAATGATAGTCACTCCCTTCAATGAAGCTGCCTTGTTCCCCAAGTCCTTTGTCTTTTTTGCCAAGACTTATAAACCCACTTGTAAAATTTTTCCAGATCATCATATAAACATAAAGGCAAAAAGGGCTTCAGTGACCTTACTATAATGTGATTTAAAACAGTCTAAAGAAGTTTTTAAGCAATGAAATAGCAAATGTGTATAGCATTAATTGCTAATCTCTTCAGCAATATATTTAAAATGTAAGTCATAAACGCATTCCATTATCTTTCTCCGCTCTTATATTTTCAAAACACAATGTCTTCAGAAAGAATGGTTGGTTCTAGCACTATAGATCTAAGTAGTCTATTAAATATTGCTTTCCTTAGGCACTAAAGAAAGTGGGGCATTCTACCCCCACTTTCAGGCCATTCAGGTCTGATTTTTGTGTAATTGATGCAAATGAAGCATGTAATAGTGTTTTCTCAAACGCATGAAAAATGGCTTTAGTGCTTCCCAGTTATAGAAGAAATGAAAATGAATTTAAGAAGTTAAAGAAGGTTAAGAACATGTTAGATGATTTCATTCTTCCAGTGATCAAAATGCCCTTCATATCCTTGTCTGCCTCCAAGCCCGAATGGGTCCTGCACTTGGGAAAGAATGACCCCATGTACCAGTACAGGCTGGGGGCTGACCTGCTGAAAAGCAGATCTGCAGAGAAGGACCTGGGGGTCCTGGTGAAAAACAACCTGTCCATGATCCAGCAGTGTGCCCTTGTGGCCAAAAAGGCCAATGGAATCCTGGAGTGCCTTAGGAAAACCATTGCCAGTAGTGAAAGAAGTGATCCTGCCCCTCTACTCAGCCCTAGTGAGGCCTCACCTGGAGTGCTATGTCCAGTTCTGGGCTCCTCAGTACCAGAGAGACACAGAGCTCCTGGAGCTGGTCCTGCAGAGGGCTACAGAGATGATTAGGGGACTGTAGCATTTCTCTTACAATGAAAGATGAGGGCGCTGGGCCTGTTCAACCTCAAGAAGAGACAACTGAGAGAGGACTGCACCAATGTATAGAAGTATCTGAAGGAAGAGTGTCAAGAGGATGGAGCCAGGCTCTTCTCAGTGGTTGCAAACAATAGGAAAGAGGCAACAGGCAGAAACTGATGCACACAAAGTTCCACCTAAATATGAGGAAGAACTTCTTTACTGTGTGGGTGATCAAGCACTGGAACAGATTGCCCAGACTGCTATGTGCTCTAGGGTGACCTGCTTGAGCAGGGTGGTTGGACCAGGTGACCCACCATGGTCCCTTCCAACCTTACCCCTTCTGTGTGATATACTAAGTTTAAGTTTTGGCAGCTAAAACACTTTTAGTTCCTAGACCACGCAACGAACAGACCAAGGACACTTGCAGTGATATGAATGATATCTAGAATAGGCCATGTGCGTTTGCTGATGGTTGTGGGCAAAACACAAAGCATTTCTAAATGTTAGGCACTTAATAAAGCATCACTATACTAACTAAAAAGTACTCCCAAACACAGATATTTTATGTTCTATCCATTTTTTTGTCATTTAGTGCATTTAGAAAAGAGACAGCTGCTAAACCTTAAGGTTGAAACTCATGATTCGTAGGGTTTCAGAAGTTCAATACAGATTGGGTCATAAGCATTGAGAAAATCTCAGAGTGCAGGGAAGACTGTGCAGAGTCAGAGCTAGGAGCTAGGATCTGAGGTTACAAAAAGCTTAAAAGGCTCGTTGCCTGGATTATCTGACTTCCTCACAAGTAAAACTAACAAAATAAAGCTCTCAGGTCCTGGAAATAGAAGATAGCCCTCCTGAGCATTTTATAGTAAAACCATATTTTCTTCCATTTCATTTCACAGCAGACTTGCTTTACAGTGACAGGAATTCACCTTTGTCAAAGATGATGGAGTTTTGAAAGGTAAATGAAACATACTTTTTGACCAAGCCATTTCTCCACTCCTAAGGAGGTCCTACAGCAAACCGGTGGTTTTCCATGTGACACAAGGGAATAAACTGGCCGATAAGCAGGTGCATGATAAATCTGGTTTCCTTCACTCACTATGGAAGCTGAAGTTGTAAAAAGATAAAAGAGGTCTTAATATGCCAGCTTTCAGATTGACACTAAGACTCAGGATGCTCAAGGCATCTTTCATCTGCTGCATACCAAGCACCAAGGAAATGATCAGAGTGACAGTTCAAGAGCTGAACTCTGGGATGCTGAGGAATGAGACTTTGTCCCAAGATAGCATATACTTAAGGCTGTCAGATGTGGAGTAGTGTAGGAGGCGTGGCTAAGGTGGCACAGAGGATGTGCCCAGGTACAGAGCCCAAGGAGCATGCCCCAGAGTTGGTGAACTGATTGGTTAAGAAAGTCACATGATGTGTAAGGATAAAAGAGCGCGGGAGTTTGAATAAATTCTCTTTGTCTCACCACCGCACGAGGAGCATGATTCATTCCTTGTTATACAAGAGTTTAACCGCCACAGAATAGTATTACAGGTTCTTCATTCATCTTATCTGGAACCTGAAAGGTACAGTGTATAAAAAATATTGAAATTAACATGGACCATCTTGATAGATTTTTTCTAGAGCACTTACAGACCTCCATACAGCATGAGTACAGCAGAAATGTTTACATATAATCCACATTAATTTCTACTGAAGAGAGGACGTTGGGCTCTTTCTTCCTTGTGACTGATGACCTCTCCTTACAAAAATCTGATTAATTTTGACCTTATTCAAGTAGGCAGGTAGCCAACCACCCATCTGCATGTACAACTACACTACTAAAAGTACACAGATTTACATATTTATATCCAATCAAAGTCCCCACATGGGTATTTGGGGGTTGTGAATGGATCAAGACCTAGTGTGTTTGAAAATAAAGTCTAACCTTTCAAAACACAATTTACTCCTCTCTAGAGACTGAAAAGGAACTACTGTTTTGCTAAAGGTCTCATTTTAGCCATTTTTTGAAGAATATACTTACATATTGTGCAACAGATGTTAAGAAATTGCCTTTGTCTATGATTTATAAACATTCAGCCACTTTATGCATTTATAGACATACATATTTCTATGCTGTCTTCTGAACTATAGAGACATCAGATTAATTTCTTAGCCAGAAAGTTGCATTTCTGGGTACAGAAGCAGTTGTTTACTCTGTGAGATCTACTCATCCCTACAATTTCTGTGTTCATATGTGACTAGAAAGGGGAAGAAAAGCTGACACATAGCATCTCACCACTAGGATTCACCACACCTGCCAAAAAAAAACCAAAAAAGATACAGCTATTTGGTTGTTTTAAAACACTCCATTCAAGTCCTAATGCCATAAACCTGGGGAAGAAGACAGATGAAGGAAGGTGCAAGACACTGCATAAATGGTCTTGACTGCCTTGAGATCTACTCCAGCCTCTTTTTCAGATTAGAGGACAACCTCTCCATAGCATACATGGGGGAGAACCTTCCATAGGTAATGCTATCATCATTAGAGAGGACAGGCTGTCCAAAGCATGGAAGCTCTTTTATGCTTGAAGAACAAGGTTCTTGGTCCAATATGGCTGTATTGTGCAGCCTCCAAATCAAGTGACATGCTGCAAACTTGGATTCCTTGTCCTTTAATTGGTAAATAACTTTAAATACCAGCAGTGCATGTGCCTGGTTTTACATTGAAGGATGGATTAGAGAAATATATTGACTTGTTTCCACTTGAGTGAAAACACTTTCCATGAAATCTATAGATAGCAATGAGGAAAGAGTCAGGTAATGCTGCTTAACAAACCCACTTACTTCAAGTGCACTTATCTGTAAACACCTTACTCCTGACAAAGTATACTGTCTACATAGATGCATCATACTGCTTCAGTCTTTGAAAGCACTAGAAGGCAGATGAGCTACCCTCCTTGGGGACAATTTTACAAAATTATGTGCACTAGGTGCAATCTGGTCCACTCAGTCAAAAAACAAAAGCATTTTCTAAATGCCTATGAGTCCCAGGGATAAATTGCCTTTAGTAGCAAGGATTAGGTACTAAGAGATGACAGAGAAATTACCTCCCTATTTCTTCATGTCAGTGGAGTTTTAACTCCATCCTAGGGTGTGCTGGACACATGAAAAGCAGACTCATCCAGAGCAGCAGCTCTCAAACTAAATTATTACGAGGTCCCACACCTTGTCCACACTATCATGGCCTTGGAGATGCATTGGCAAAATCTACGCAGAGGTAGCTAACCCTTCTGAATGTCTTTTCAGTGTAAATCCAAATGCTCCTGCTGACACAGTCCCCTCCAGAGGGGCCAAGGCCACCAGTGCATCCCAGTAGCAGCTGGGCAGAGTGTGTACCATGGGATGTCACAGGACTGCCTGTCCATTCTCTCAAAAGCTGTTCTTCTTCAAATTTTCTCAGATACAAGAAGTGATCCCAGCCCTGTCCTTCATCAGATTGAGTGCACTCCCTGGTGCCTACAAGGAGGATTACCAAACCATGTCACAAAGAGCCTGGCACCCAGCTCATCCTGAGGAAACTGTACTGCAGGGTAATAGCCTTCATTCTGCTCCCTTCCTTCCAAGTGGAGATCAGAGACCCAGAGATGGCTGCTGTGAGCTGTACATTTCCTGACCTTTTTCCTTTTCAAGCCACCAGGTTTTCAAGGCTCAGCAAGCTTTGAGCCTTGAAGGGGCTGCTGGCCCCAACCCCTTTTGCTGCCACGTGGCTGTGGTGGCATCAGCTTTCTTCCCTTCCCAACCAACCAGTGGAGACCTGCTCAGCAGCTGCACCTTGAAAGGCAAGAGAGGCAGCATTGCCAGAGTCAGGAAAACACAACCACACAGGTAGAAGAAAGGTTAAGAAAAGCAAGGGGCTTGGACACTGTATGCAGCACACAGGCACTGCCATTGCCTGCTGCTTGGCTTTGCCCTGGCTCTTTGCAGAGCTGGACCCTGGTGAAGGGAATCTTCACCATTCTTGTGATACACCACAAGCTCATTTTTTCTCCCATGCCCACACCACTTGGACTGCATTTCCTCTTCAGCATTTCTTGTTAGCCCAATTCCAAACTCCCTTTTATTCTTGGGATCCTGTATGTGATGCCACAATGAAGACAGTCTCCAAGAAGTGGGATATGATGTTTTCTTTCAAGGTGACTGGGGCACTGAGAAGACTCTTCAGATTACGCCCATTTTGCCAGGAAGCAGTTAAGTGCAGAGAGAATGGAAACAATAGAAGAGAGTGTTCATTTTGTGCAAAAGCACACAAAAGTGAGACCAAAACTTTCCCAGACCTATCTTGGAATTGTCTAAGTCTGAATTTGGCTCTCACACAACCCAAGCTTGTGAAATGCTGCAAACAGCTCCTGAAAAGGGTTAAAACCAGGATGGACAATTATCAGGTCATTTGCCTGAGTTGCAGGAGAAAATGGCTGTCTTGGCAGGGGGCCAATCGAGAAAGGCAGAGCTCACCATTTTTGAGGGTAATACCATTGCCAGTAGGTCACAAGTAATCTGGAAAGGCTTCTGCTGAAAGCTGACAACAGAGCAGCATCCAGCCTGCAGTCTGTCATGGAGCCCTTGTGTCTGTGCTGAGGGAGTGGACTGTGACTCCTCACAGATGTCCAATTTCTTCTGCAGTGGAGGAAGAAAGTAGTTCCACCCTGTCCCATGCCCCAAGACTTTTGTATGACCATATCTTCTGAGAACCTGGAATACTGTTTTCCTTTAGCTTACTAGGGATGGTTGGTCTATGCCTGTAGCCTGACTGCATGATGACATGAATCATTTGATTTGGACCATAATGCAACACCATCTCTTGCCAGGGATAAAATTTGATCATATTTGATGCCACATGATGTTGTTCTCATTCATCGCCCCACAGATCACAAAAGCATCCTTCCCCATAAGTAAGGAGGATGAAAGGACATCTCTCCTCATACTAACTTGCTTTCGGTATCTTGTCTCGCATCACTCTGTGCCAACGACGTGCGGCTCTAGATCAGGTTTGCAGGCACTCTCCTAAAGGAGAGTCTCTGAGTCTTAGGTCCCAAGCACAAAAACATAATGGAGAGATACTAAGGCTCCTGCCAGGTTCCTTCCTTTGAAGGAAAAAGTACTAATGTGTCCTCCTCTTTGATGGCATTTCAGTAAGACAGGTCCACGGAAACAAGTGCTGCACAAGCATAACTGTATAGATACCTATTGACTGCAAGGTATGAACTGGACCGGAAACCACGGTGCAGAAAACGAATAGCCAGAAGCCATCCCACCACCACAAACCCCGTTTCCTTACGTGGCTTTCAAGCCATGGGGTTATGGCCTGAGCCAGGTGGAGTTTGCTGATCAGTGTGCATGCTACAGACCAGGCTGGGGCACAGCAAGAGGTAGAAGAGCCTTGGGAGACATATCAGCCAGCCTGTTTGGTTTCACAAGCTTTAAAATTTTGGGATCACTATACACAATTCTTGTATATGTTCCATTGGCCTGCTCAAAAGTCTTGTGACTCTTGTATGTACATTCTGTCCTAAAGCACAGAACAGAGGCATTCAATTTAATATGCTGCTCAGGTGACTGAAGTACCAGCATTTTACAAAATAGCTTATTCAGGAACAAATTATGTATATATCACTGCTCTCTGCAATAAATGTGGGAAGTTTTATAGTGCATTTGATAAAAAACTTGTCTTTGGGGGTTTTTTTAAGATCACTTAACCAAAATTTTATGTTCGTGATTGCTTTCTACAATATACAATGCAAACAGAAAAGAAATATGGGGGAAATTACATCGCCAGCAGGAAAAAAATTAATAAATAAAATGTGCTGGAAGTAAAACAGATGGTTGGCACCTGGTGGTCCTTTATAGCCCTGGGAGACAGTTAAGCTCTTCCTACACTTGGAGAAGGAAAAAAGGGAAGTGAAACATGTCTGTATTATTGTTGCATCTGTGCTGTTCTAGGGCTCTCAACACTGTAGGGTCTGGGGTTACTAGATGTGCCTAAATTGAAGGTTAGTCCTAGCTCCTCAGCTGTCCACATCCCCCAGCACTGCTCTTTTCCCACAGCCTGGAGGATGTTGTGCATGTAGACCATATCAACACCACGCAGACCTAGGAATCAGGAGCTCTGAGCACAGCAGGGCACTTCCTACCTCCCAAGCAAAGCCAGAGCACAACAGCAGCTTCTACTGCTCTGTCGCAGTCAGCTTCTCAGGAGTGCTGAGAAGGAGAAAGCAGTGTGGTCACTCCATGTCTCTCCATGCCCCCCCCGCTTCTGAAACTCCCAAATGTGGATCTATGCAAGGCACTGCGTTATGTGTTACTGTCTAAGCAATGGGACACCCCCTGCACAGAGGCTCCTGGGCACAGATGTTTGTGACCTCTCCAAACAACTGCGCTGCAATGCTGTCTATAGTGGTCTACATCTCTGTAACCCTTTCTGACCATATAGAGTCTTAAAAATAAGATGTCAGATTTGTCAGTCATCTACAATTCATCTTTCTCAGAAAGTTATTGAGTATGACAGTAAACACTCACCTTCAGCTGAACTCATTCCGAAAAATTACCTGAAGGCAAATTGTTGAAAAACAGACAGGCTGTTTCAAATGGGAACAGTGAGACCAGTGCCTGTGCTGATTTGCCTTAGGTTTGGATACAAGGTCACATAATAGGAGAAAAGAGAAAAGGAATCAGCATATGCTGTATAATGGATAATTTCAATAACAAAAATTGCTAATTTTCATCTCATTTTCGCAGAGATTCATTCAGCCAACCTGGCACTAACCTCCTCCCTCCGAAGGTTTTCCTTAGCTTGCGCTGGTACTTGGTGGCGTGTATACCACATATAGGAAGTTAACTTCTCTGGTCATCTCCCAAGGAAATGTTACACTGAGCAAAGCAAGGGAAGCATAGGAGCCAACACCACTTTTCTCATCAGTGCTGGCCTGGAAAACTGCCTGGTTCCAATCAATCTGCGAAAAGGTTGTGTCCACGCCCACAAACCTCCTGCAGCAAAGGGGCAAGACTGGTCCAGATTAAGGAGTGATGCAAAGAGACTTTATGTGGAACTCATGCCAGAAGCAAGACCCTCCATGCCATGATGGTAATTTGGAATTATGAGGCACTACCATAAAAAAGCACAACCACTGGTACAGAAGTGGCTCTTCTCATGTGTTATGTGCATAATCAGTGCAATTCTAGTATATTTTGCAATGGTTCTACTCCTTCTCAAGTCCATGAACAACAACAGTATTCAAAATTCATCACCTTTGACATCTAGTGCTGTTTTTTCAGCATACAAAATGTCACTAGATGGATTACATGTCAGATTTTGGAAGGTCATTTGCAACATCCCATTTCAGGAGCATCCACCATTTACTTATTTATTGAGTACTCAGCACTTAGTCAAATTGTTTTCACGTTACCATAGAACAATGAGCCCCTCTGGCCACAATTCTGCAAGTTAAGACTGCAAACATTATAAATAAGTGCTATAAGCTGACTTATCATGTTTGTAGTAGCATTCCTGTGACACTCAAGAAAGATTTTTATCAAGTCTGTGCCATATGTTTTTAGCAGCTTATCAGAGCCACCAGCCCAAAAGCATCCTCAAACAGACATGACAAAAAAATGCTGCTATTTTTATAGTTCATGTACTTAAGTGCAAGAACTGCATAAATGACTTATAACCCTTTCAATACTACAGCAATCCATCAATTTACCACATCTTAGAACACCATGCTGGAAATTCTCCCTCCTAGATCTGCAAGTGTCCTTGAAACACTCAGCCACTGAGCATCTATCTCCTGTTTCTTGACATGAACTTTCCATATTTAATAGAATTTACAAACTCACAGAAAAGTTCCCATCAGAGTGCCTTTAAAGTGAAGCACTTGGAAGCAGGTATGTGTAAGATGTTAGCAAAGCATCAAAATTTAAAAAGTGAATTTCTTCTTTAATCTGTTTCAAAAGGACTAATCCTACTTCAGAGCCCAGCTATTTTAGGTTGTATACTTGAAAATTCTACAGGTTCAGGAATGGAAAGAGTACTCCAGAAACACCATGAAAACTATTTCATTTACAGTAAAAGTGCTTAAGAAATCTATTAATTTGGGGTTAATAATGTCAGAGAGGATGCACATGATCTCACCTGCCATCTCTATTTCATTCTCTGTTTAAGAAAGAAAAACATTCACTGCAATTCTAGACTCTTTCCTCTCTCAATAAAGAAGGATAGGATTGTCTAGAATTTGATTTATTTTTCAATTCCAAAACAATAAATAATTAACATTAGTGACTGGAAAAACTAAACAACTACAGATACATGACTTTGGAAATAACTTCTCTCCAGAGTATTTGAAAGTGTTCTGAGTATCAGCATTTTGTTCAAATAAGAAGCTCTTAAATATAGTTTTAATTGACTATTGATACTTAACTACATGTGTTTTCAGGGAAAACATTCTGTATGAATAATTACACGCTACATTAAAAAAACTTCAGTAATTTCTGTTTCCATTGTGCAGTTTATTCAGTTTCAGATTAGAAAAAAATTAGTATGTTTTTGACAATTTGCATGCATAAACTCAAACATTTCAGCCCAAAAAAGTACTGATTTCTTCCAGGCTTGTATTAAGGCGTTCAGGAATTTCACCAAGGCAGACAAATATCTTGATTTAAAAACAAAAAACAATCAAAATAGAGAGACAAGCTACAATTCAGATTTACTTCTGTTAACAAATACGACCACAGTGAGTCCTGGTAGTACACAGTTGCATTCTTTCTCTTTTCAGTTGTGTACAGCTGAGAGGAGTCAAAGTGACTGAGGAAGAGTTATCTTCAGCCAAAGTTTTCTTCAACAGTGTCTTGATTTAGAGTGCTGAATAAGCCATTGTAATGTTATGTCTGCCAGGACAGATGAAACAAAATGAAAAACTCAACAGCCTGTTTGCAGAGTGTAGAAGTACTACAGAACATCAGCAGCTTAATACGAATACAAAAACCCCAACCAAACGAAACCTAGAAACCACAGGTTTTCATTTATACATAATTAAAGCTCAGCACTTAACCTCTAGATGGGTTTTTTCTTAGTTTTCTAAATGTTTTTAAATTATATGCATTTTGTATTCTTGAAATATGATGACTGACATCCAGTTCTCTAAGCCAGAGATGAGGGACTGTTGAAAAAGCAAAGATTTAAGATGACCATAAAATGGACTGTAAAATCCAGACTAGAATGAAATGCAATGTGAGAACAAAGGCAGAAATACACAAACAGAAGGAATGAGAAGGGCAAACGTGACAATATATTAAACACAATATATTAGAAAGCTATTTAGGTAGGTTGTTGGACTCCAAGGTCTCTGAAAGACGTGCAACACTGGACTAAAATTTGATGGCTGAAATTGGCACCCCTCCTGATGCAATCTAATGCATTGGGCTGAAATCTGCAGCAGTTCACAAACTGATTCATGAGTAGATTAGATGTTTTTGCCTCAAGGCAGTAACATCTGTCAGGAAGGATGTCAGGGGGCAGCAACAGCTCTAGCCCTCAAATTGAAATTTGTTGCCATATATGTACTTAGTTGAAGACAGCACTCCATGAATATCCTTGCAGAACAGCTTAGACACCGTGACTGCAAACAAAAGCATCCCACAGCATCTAAAGTAAAGCTAATAACTATATAATAATCCTCCACAGTCTCTCAGGACACAGAAACTGGCAGCCTTACACCTACACCTCCTGATGAGACCAGTTAGCTAGGCTGCAGTGTGCACTGAAAAACAAGTATCATCTCATTCAACTGCACTGACATTAATCAAAAATGCATAGGAAGAAGACAGCTCCCAGTCTTCTCCTTAACAGACTAGTCGTTTCATCACTTTAATAAGCTAAATATATTTTCATTATAATCTTTCATTATAAATGATACTTTCCAGCCCTTTGATCTCCCTAGGTTCTTGTTCAATCTCTTTTCAGTTTCTCAAGGGCTTCCTCAAAATACGTCACAGACTGCTCCAGCAATGCCCACACAGTTCCAAACACAAATGATATACACAGTCTGCTCCCATTTATTACTTCTCTGGGCAAATATTCAGGAACCAGGCTAGTGTTTCTAGGCATAATGTTACACTGGAAGGTGCTTGACCGATTCTCAGTTAGGATTTGAGTCTTTTTCACCACTACTCCCAGAACTTCCACAAGTAAGTGATCTACACAGTTCTGCATTCGTGATCGTTCTTTTCATTATTTCCTTGTTTGCAAATTTTAGCATCCTTTTTTTTGCATGCTTTTCTCCTCCAGGACATCCATATAAATGAACCAGGATCAAAACCTATTTTCTCCAGGACTCATTCAGAATTTAAGCTGGTTTTGCCAGTTTCCAGTCACAATACCACTTCTCAGAACCTTCTCTGCAGTCTTGCCAATTTGATGAGGATCAAGCACAGCATTTCAAAAACCTCATCCATCTTCGCTGCCTTTCACCTATTGAGATTATCCTACGTTGTCTTCTGCAGTCCTTATATCCTGAAGCCTAATCTTCCCCAGTGTAAAAGTATGTATTTCCCCTTGCTCTGAGATAACAGTTGCATCCCAAGCTGCAGGAGACCTGGGGCTGGTCTCCTTCAAACTAACACATCCCAATCACATACACCACTTCCAGGAGAAGCCCTCACTCCCTAACACGTCTCTGCACAGAGCTGAAATCTTCCACAGCTCACTGAACCAAGGTATAATGGCACAGTCTTCTCACCATCTCCACTACCTGGTTCTCTCTGTGTAGGATGGAAATTTCCCCTGCTGCTGAGAGAAACTGGCTTTCCTCCCACTCCTACTCTCACAATCCCTCATTCAGCTGAGCCCTACAGAGCTGCCCAGCTCTTCTAGCAAGTCTGGCTTCCCCAAGTAGCAGCTATAAATATGAACCCAGGCTGCATCCCTCCCATTCAGCACCACTTGTTTTAGCAGCATGCAGAGAAGGAGGGTGGCACAGAAGCAGCGCTGCTCCCAGGCAACTGCTGCTGCTGCTGGCTCAGTCTGTGCTTCATTCCCTTCTCCTGCCCTGTGGAGGGAAGGGAACAGGAAAGTGGAAGATAGGAGAGACAGGAAAATGCAAAAATCAAAGGCAAATGGAGGACAAATTCATGGGGCTTTTATAGGTCCTCACTACAGGATACATCCTTTTCATCTCCAATGGGACAAAAGCACTATGCCCTCAGTTCGACAAACACCACCATAGAGCCACATGCATGTAAAACCTGCTTACCAAGTAAAATCTTGTATAGAGTAAAATACGTAATTTTTTTAGGATCACCTAATAATTGCAAGGTCTTCGTATGCAGCCACTGTTTTTTCAAAAGTAACACAGATTTCTTGTAAAGGATTCAATTACTATGGGCTTTAAATATGCTTTTCCAAGGTCCCTGTCAAATTAACTTCTCATGGAACTAGATAATTCTACAAATTACTTTTAAATTACACATAATTCTAGGTTGAAACAAATACAGTTGCACACAGTATTTGCAGAATATCTTTCAATGTAAAATGATATTAAAGGTAGATGCTCAGATCTCATCAACATTTTTAAGATTTGATCCAAAGTACAAAGCATATATTGATGATGCTGGAAAAACCTTACCAATGTTATCCTTCTCTTTACAGGAAATAGAATAGCAACAGATTTCTCTGTCTTGAATAGCTGAAAGGTTTCTACAGAAACAAAAATAATAAGTACTGTTATAATGCCACAAAAACTGACAACAAATTTCCATTAAATGTAAGTTTTCTGCATTTTACTCAGTGGGTTCAGTTTTGTTCTCAGATGTTAAACTCTTAAAATATGCCACACAGAAAACCACACATTTCTTAAAACTATAAAGACTAAAAGGTTATAAAGTCATTTCACAAAAATTCAAATCTCTCATTAAGTCACTGTAATAGTGTGTAATAAAAACACAGAAATCCATGAGCTAAAAATAACATTTTGTAGTGGCAACCAAGTATTATCCATGTCTTTGAATTCTAAGTGAAAAGAGTAAAAGGTGAATGATGAGTTCTTATCTCCAGTAACTCATAATCAAGTAACAGTACTCAACTGATTACACCATTTATCTTCAGGATGTTTACTATATCGTATTTAATATATCAGATCTGATTCCTATTGAAAGGATGCCTCTACATTCAGGAAGAAACTGATTTCTTAATTAACTTCTTTCTGGGAATTTCCCCTCTCAGAGTTTCTGAGCACTTTGTTATTTTTTCATTTATTTATCCTCACACAAGCGACACATATGCATAAAAAAGACTATGCCCCTGAAGCAGATAGGGAGTGGAGGCACTGAGAAGGAAAGAGTCTTGAGATCAGAAGAGACTCTAATCAAGAAGACAACTAAATAGTGACTTCCCTGAACTTCAGTAAAGTAGACTTGGCCTCTTCAGGGATCTGCCTGGAAAAGTCCCATGGAGTAAGGCCCTATAGCAAAGAAGTGTTTGAGAAAGCTGGTTAATATTCAAAGATCATTTCCAAGCTTAAGAGTAATCCATCCTTACAAGTCCAAAAAAAAAGTCAGAAAGCACCAAGTGAATGAATTAAGCTCATGGGAAGACCCAGTAATAAAAAAGAAGTATACAGAAGGTGGAACCAGAGACAGGTAACCTGGGAGGAATACAGAAACATTGTCCAAGCATGCAGAGACACAGTTAGGACAGCCAAAGCCTAACTGAAGTTGGACCTCATGAGGGATGCCAAAGAAAACTAGAAGGGCTTCTCTAAGTACATAAGTGACAAATGGAAGACAGAAGAAAATGTGGGCCCACTGCTCAATAAGACAAGTACCTGTTTACAAATAAGACAAGTACCTGTTTACACAGGACATTAAAATGCTGGCCGCAGAGACCAAGGGTAAATCAGGAGCAAGGAAGTTGTACCCTTGATGGAAGAAGCTCAGGTCCAGGAATAAATAAGCAAACTGGATATAGAGAAGTCTGTCAGCCCTAGTGGGATACACCTACAAGTGATAAAGGAGCTGGCTAACGTAATTGTGGGCCACTCTTGATAACCTCTGAAAAATCACGTCAACTGGGAGAGGTGCCCAAGAGTGGAGGAAAGCAAATGTCACTCTTCAGAAAATGCAGGAATCAGGACCCAGGGAAGTACATGACAGTCAGCCTCACCTTGATTCCTGGGAAGGTGATGATGCAAATAATTCTGGAACTATTCCCAGGCATGTGACAGACCAGAAGGTCATTAGGAGTAGTCAGTATGGATTCACAAAAGGGAAAGCATGCTTGACCAACACAATAACCTTCTACAATGAAATCTACAGCCTGGTAGGTAATAGGGGAGCAATGGATACTGTTCACCTTGACTTGAGTACATCTTTTGACAATGTCTTCCATAGTATCTTCATAGACAAGCTGAGGAAGTACGGGTTGGATGAGCAGATGGTGCACTGAAGACTGGCTGAACAGTCAGGTGATCAGTGGCACAAAGGTCAGCTGGAGTCCAGTGATTAGCAGTGTACACTAGGAATCAATACTATGTCCAATCCTGTTCTACATCTTTGCTTGTCACGAATGATGGGGCAGAATCCAACTTTGCTGATGACACAAAACTGGAGAAGTGGTTGATACACTGGAGGGTCGCGCTGCCACTCAGAAGGATCTCCACAGGCTGGAGAAATGGGCTGACAGGGACCTCATGCAGCTCAACAAGGGGAAGTGTAAAGTTCTGCCCTCGGGGAGGAACAACCCCAGGCACCAGGACATGTCAGAGGCTGACTGTCTGGGAAAGCAGTTTTGCAGAAAAGGACACCAAGTCGAAAATGATCTAGCAGTGTGGCAAAAAAGGTTAATGGTATTCTGAGGTGCATTAAGAGTGGTGCCAGCAGGTTGAAGGAGATGATCCTTCCCCTCTTACTCAGCACTGATAAGGCTATATCCATGTCCACTTGTGGGCCCCTCAGTACAAGAGGGATGTGAAGCTACTGGAGAGAGTTCAATAAAGGACCACTAAAATCATTAAAGAACTGGAGCAACTCACATATTAGGAAAGGCTGAGAGAGCTGGGACTGTTTAGCCTAGAGAAGAAAAGCTTAGAGAGCCACATCTTATCAATGTGTACAAAAATCTGAAGGGAGGTTGTAAACAAGATGGAGCCCAGTGATGGGACAAGAGGCAATGGCCACAAACTGAAACACAGGAGGCTCTCTCTGAACGCACAGAAACACTTTTTACCTTTGAGGGTGACCAAGCACTCGCAAAGGTTGCCCAGAGAGGGTGCAGTCTCCATCCTTGGAGAAATTAAAAAATGCCTGGACATGGTCCAGGGTAATCAGCTCTAAGACACAAACGGTTCTGCTTGAGCAGGTGGGTAGACAAGATGATCTCAAGATTCCTTCCAACCTCAGCTATTCTGTGCGTCCCAGTTTAGCTGTCTACACTTCAGACCATCCTTACTATACCAAAACTTCACTCCTACTAATTAAAATTATGTGACTTGTGACATAGAATCTTATTCTACAAAATTAGTGCTATACTGGACATTTTTACAAAATTGTGTATTTCCTTTACATTTGCCCTTAAAATCCATCAGTTTATTAGTTTCAGTAATCCTGAAACTAATAATAAGTGAATAAGTGTATGTTTTGGATATAGGCCAAAAATATCTGAATTGCTCAAATTTACAGACAGTAGTCTGAAATGGTTCTGTTCTAATGCCATTCGAGCATTAAACTGCCACTACAATGTACTCTGAAAAGTCTAAGTGACCCAATTACCATCCATAGCAGTTGTAGCTACAGTGATGGAAAAACAGAATTGTCTGAAACAACTTTACACAACTGAAACAACAATCAGGAAAGGTTCAAATCTACTGCAGTCAATTATCAGTGTAGATCACTATGTCAAGTGCCACCAGAGCTTCAAGTGAGAATGTAAAATGGAATCTTTTATAGCAGGTTATTGCCACAGACTTCCAATGATCTTCTCTTACATATCAAATTTCACAGTGCCTCAGCTTTTTACTCAAGTCACTTACTTACAATTTCTCAATTAGCTGCTTCTCATCCAGTGCACCTGGAAGGTCTCTTTTATTTCCAAGAACTAACACCTGAAAGAAATAATTCATATGCATATTAAATCCACAAGCGATAAAAGTTTATTTTTGTTTTTAACCATTTGTTGGTTATTCTACCAATATGAAGAACTATTCTGGTTCTTGCAGCTAAGTATTCAGAATGCAATAGAGGACATATTCAAAATGACCAATGACTATGGCAGCATCATGGAAATCCCACTCTTAGTCAGGGCCAGATGCTAAATGCACAACCTCTGAAAAGTGGATCCAATTATTTCTGGGTGTATTACTGTCAGAAGTCTCCTTTGGAAGTGAATCCCTCCATTCTGGATTGCATTGTAGGATGGCAACAGATTGCATGCAACTAAATGTGGAAGAGAGCATGCACCAAGTGCACTTAAGCACCAATGGACAATCATTTCACAGGACCAGACTAATGTGAATCAAAAGCAGGTCCCCAGCAGCAGAGGCTAGATCCTAAAGACCCACACATGATTCTCTTTACAGTTTTGCTTCCCTGCTTTTTAACACTGAAACACTAAACAGCCTGGCATCCGAACCACATATCACGCAAGCACCAGCCAAATGACCAATCCTTCTCCCTCCACTTTGAGCATCCATGGTAGAAATCTGAAAGGAAGCCATTAGGAAAGAAGTCGGAGAAACGCAGATAATTTACTGAATAGATGCTGGAACTTCAGAGTTCCTATGTAATACTTAAGGCTTCAAGTATAAATGAAGATTAGATAAATGGGTTCAGCACATTCTATGATAAAGTAAGCAATTGAAGGTTTTTCTAATTATGATTGCATTAATGTTTTCCAGATGTGCTACAATTTTCTAGGTCAAGATTGTCCCATTATTTCCCATGAACCTAGAATATATTAAACTCATTACCTGCAGTCTCAAATTAATAAAGTTACTTCAAAATCTATAATGCCAAAGCCTGAGCACAATAAATTGAAGGAAGTTCAATACTAGTTACTACCTATGAAATAAAAGTAAGTAAAAAATACATCACTGCACCTTGGAAATTACCATGCTGGTCAGGCTGGGCATGTGGAATGTGGTATTATAACATATAAAAGGCAAGGAAATTAATTAAATACTTCTGAAGATACGAGAGACCTATCATTTCTGGAAGGAAAAGTGAGAAGTACAACAGCATGTGAAGAGAGCACAGACAGGCAATGTCACTCACTACGAACAGCATGACTATAGATTTCTGTAGGATTTGTTCAATAGGTAATTACTATATAAAATCACAACAATAGCAAACCTTATAAAAAAAGATAGTCACTTGAAAAATTCTCCTTTGAGCATGGATGTGTGAGATCTTGATTCTCAGAATGTTTTTATGTTGGCAGGCTGTCTACTCATCCTCAGATGACTTCAATTACTTCCAGTGGCCAAGCGTCCAAATAATTGCTTACAAAACAGGGGCCAAGAAAGAGCCACCTAGTTGTGAGCAACTTCTTCCTCATTTCTATGTACTACTGTTTTCTTTTTTACAATCACAGGTATGAGCTCTTGCTTGGTGATGTCAACATAAAGACCAATATTAATTGGATGGATTTCTAAACTGGCAGATTACATTTAATTAAACATTAGTCTCCACCTCCATAATTCCTCATTAGAATTTCAGCTGAATACACTATTCTTTGATGCTTCCTACTGAAGACAAGATGCATATTTGCATTTTTTTTCCACACAATTTAGTTTGAAAAACTTAGTCAAGAAAAAGTCAGGACGCACAAAAAGCCAAGCTCCTACACAATCTCTGGAAACACAGGACACTACCTGATGTTAGTGTCTGCCAACCTGCAGAAAGATAAATCTCACATGCCTTAAGAAACATGCCTCAGGAACATATCTGGGTCACTGGTTCAAACCCAGCCAACAAGGGGACTGACTCAAAGTAATTACTGTCTGATAATACTACACACAAAACCAGATTTTTTCCAAATCTATTCTGACCTTTAGACAAGAAAACATACAAACACACAATAATTTTTCTAATAGTGTTCAATGTATCAAGGTTGCATCATATTTAACTTAATATTTTCAAGAGTCCAGAGGAACTAATTCATGAGAATTTACTGTCTACATTCCAGTAAGAATAATAATCAAAATACTTACTGGAATTCCATGCAATTGTGGCTTATCTATCAAACTGTGTAGCTCATTCTTTGAAGCTTCTACTTTTTCTAAGTCTGCTGCATCCACCATGTAACTGCAACAAGAATGTAGTTATTCGTAGTATTGCCCACTACTTGCAGAAAGTTGCATTAAAACATCTGAAATGTGACAAACGTGTTCATATTGACAACAGCATTAGAAAAGTCCTGAGTTGTATAAACCCTGCATTTATTGATACAGGAAAAAACAGAATTAAATACAGCCTGTGGGGAAAAAATGGCCTGGAATATGCAATTACTCATATGTCTGGGTTGCTGGATGTGTAAAACACACTACTTTCATTGTATTGGGTCTTCTTATGTAATGGAGGTGGACAGAAAGAAAACCTTATCTATATTATTTTTATATATAATATATAATACTATAATAACATATATTGCAGAGTACATTTTCTGTAGGCATACAAAAGAAAACTTACACAACTGCATTGACTCCTCTGCAATAACGCTCCCACATGCTTCGAAATCTTGGCTGTCCTCCAATGTCCCATACCTGGAAAAGGTAAGAACACCACAGCCCCAAAACATTTTCAACTACAAAGTAGTTACACAACAGATTAAATGAACTCTTACATGGAGCATGCAGGTTGTATTGCCAATGACAAAATTTTTTAAGTGACTTTCCTCAAGAAACTGGTCTTCTCATCTCCTTCCAGTTAATGGAAAGGGACAGGCACATTCACAGAGCAAGTCAGTCCTGTGACATCAGAAGCTCCAAATATCCATTTGAAGAATCTTATCCTTTCCCACTCACTTTTTAATGCGGCTACGGAGACCTGAGTTAAGAATATATCAGACCTTCAGCAGGCTAAAAACAGATATTAAATAAAGAGTTGGTTGGAGAGCAGATTGAGTCCACATAAGGGATGATATACTCTAGGGAGCACCAATATCTTCACAGCTCTCCCATTTGTTCATCAAATATGCTTTAAGAGACAAATGGATTAACTGATCAGAATCAGAAAGGAAACAGTAGTATAGGGTAGGCCTCAAGTGATTAAGCAGTGTGACCCTTAAGGAAAAAAAGCTCAAATTCTACTTGGGATTTTATAAAGCTCCAATTCTGCAAATACTTATTCATGCTATTAGTGTCCAGCAATCCCACAAAATTCCTTATTGTTAAAAGGCTAACACATTATTTTTCTGTACAGAAGTTACTTATTCTGTCTCGCTTGCAAAAAATTCAGTATTTTTGGTGGATGACAATAATCTTGTTTCAAAACTGTTTTCCAGATCAAAATACCAGGGAATATATCCAAATCATGCAGGCAAGGGCTGCGTGACAATGTAGCTATTGCAGCTACATCCAAAGACAGTTGTGTTACAAGTGACACACCTATTAAAATAGTGATGAACACTGAAAAATAAGTCATGGATTTGTTCCTCTGTCAAGGACAATCAGAAGTAATTATTTCTTATTTCAATCAGATTTAGCTATCAAAACAATAGGTACCATATACCAGATCTAGGAGGCATATACATTACAGAAGAAACTGAATTTGGAAATAATATACAGAGAAGCAAAATTTTAGGACTTGTCTTCACGTTTACACTATAAATCCAAATGTAATAAACCTGCTGTGGCAACAAAGACTTGCACAAAAGAGTTAGACTTAACAGACCCTTGGGATAAGGCCTTTTGCAATTAATGTCCACTATTTTTTTAATTTCACAGCTCATAAATTGTGTTTATGTATCAATTTCTGTATAATTTTCAATATCTTATGTTCATACTTTAGAAAGAAATATTTCCCAATTCACCATTAAAATCAATCCCTGATTGATATCTTACTGTTCCTTCTGACATAAAATTAGTATTTCTCCTAAATGTAGATTGCCTTTAATCCCCTGTGTAAGATCAAGAATTTTACATATGAGAGAGTTGAGGGAACTTCTGACCATGGAGTGGGTATCAATTATTATCTGCACTGACATTTGACGCATAGTTTCAAAAGTCTTAATAAAATTAACCCTTATATTATAAAAGCTTGAACGTGATGAGTACACAGTTCAGCATTATGGTTAGATGACAAACCTTATACCAACACTAATTATTCCAATAACTCATCAGGACCTTGAAACTATCTGTAGCCATCTGGTGCACATATGTGTGTCTGGAAAAAGAAACTAAATTATTTTCTTGGTAGATCAGAGAAAAAAGAAAGGGAAAGAGGACAGGGCAGGCCAGTAGTCAGATTAGATTTTTGCAACACTGGTAGCCATGAAAATCTACAAGATTATGTAGCCTGGACTATTCAGAAAATAAATAATACAAGATAAAAAATATTAGTTTTGTCCTTGTTTGATGATATACTGTATCTTACTGTATTAAACTGCATTGCAGAACAAGATTACTCTCATTAGGAGAAAAAGTCACCTTGAAACAATGGAAAGATAAGTAATTTCCAGTCAGTTTCTCTAATCAGGCTTGCAGCTATTCATTAAAATACAACATGAAGGACACAAGATAGACTAGGTGTTTTACATAGTGCTTGGGAACTCAGTTTATGTCAATATATTAATCTATAATTATCTGAAATAGGGTAAGAAAATAAATGCATAAAATGAAAAAAAATCTTCACCTTTCTGCCTATGAAACCAAAACAGTTCTACTAGTAACTTTCTAATACTCTTTATTATACTGAATAGCCAATGAGAGAGTTAACTACTTTATTAGAAACACAAATTGCTGCCCCAAAGTATTTTCACAGTACATGACTGAACAGACAGCACTGTGAGAATACAAGAGGCACCCAGAAAGGAAAGAGGAGACGTCGCAGCATTCAACAAGTTTTCTTGCATGAGCCTTGTGTGTTTTCCATATCAACTATTTTTGTATCCCAATATTTAATACACAGGTAAAAATTATATTCTGGGTGTGAACAGGGAGAGGCAGGAGACTACACTTTAACAGTTGAACATACAGTTAGTTTTAAAAAGAAATTTGTTTTGTCTGGATGTTTTTAAAAAGAGACTGGACTCCAAATTTCTCCCATGGTTTTCACTGGTCTCTCAGGAATAAAAGTTTCATAATATTTAAGAGGTAATTTTATCCTTAGAAGACCAGCTGATTTTAAGAATCATAAAAGGTCTACAGAATGACCACATCAGGAAAACGTGTCTTTGATAGCCGGTACCATTTCCTCACAGGATCAAAATCTCAAGGAGTTATTCAGGCTCAATCTCAAAGATACATATTTTGTTGGTACTGCATTTTATAAATCACTATTTTATTTGTTCCTGTCTACTCCTATAGCATAGTAATTCTTATTGTGCTTGCAGGTCTACACTCTCATTAAAAAGTACAATGTTTTAATCTGTAAACTAGATCACCATCACGGAATCATTGTTGACCATAGTATTTATTAACTAGCTATGTTTAAGGAGCAGATCCTTTTCTTTTGCACAGTTTTATCATGACAGTTGAGCAAAAATGCAGCTGAGGAACAGGTTTGAAGATTTTTGAAAGTTCTCAGTTACAGGAAGGCTCATTAACACTCTAGCTGTGTTTCTTTTAATTAGCTTATATTGTGGGAAGGCTTGATGGTTCATGAGAAAGTTGCAGGAAAAGTATTTTCTAGATGTCAGTTTACATGGCTTTTTCCAGACATGCTGGGTAGGATATTTCTTGTGGACAGGGACGTGTACAATGACACATTTGTATTTTGATGTCAATGCGTGGGTTCAGTACCTATAATCTCACAGTAGTCAGCGAAGTCTAGACAGCCATTCAGCTGATCAGATGTAACATCTTCAGGATGACAGAATTATGCTCTAGGCTTGACAGTACTCACTACAGCTCCTCTGACTATCATTAAAGGAGCTTAAACCTCATTGCAGATATACAACTGTTTACATTCAGACATCTTAACTTGCAAGATGAATCCAACACTACAAATACTTGAACTCATAAATGTATCTTTCTTCTTGGAAGTATTCAGAAAGTATCAGCCACAAAAACAAACAAGTAAGGAAATCGTAAACACAGAAGAGTATTTAGGTAGAATAAGGTGGCACCAGTAACATCCAACACCACCATGTTGTACACACACAAGGCTCCAGGTGCTAAGATGTGACCAACGAGCTCAAGCACACACAGCAGTCATTGCATTGACAGCCAACTCTAAGTGTAATAACAGGGACTTAAAACACCTAAAATGTAGGCATCTAATCCAAGTGACCAAAATTCCTCTGTGTCTACTGAAGAGCTCAGAGGGCACCAAGAGCAGGAAATTATCTGTCTCACCCACCCTGCCTACCAGGTGAACCATTCCTGCAAAGCACAGGCTGCTCTCCACTGAGTTCAGACAACTGGCTCAGGCTGGCTTACTTATCACCTGGCTAAGCTCAGTGGAGACAAATCCTAAATAGTCACCTATTCTAGATGGAATCTTCAACTAACAATGATCATCTTCTTCATCTAATAAACAGAAAAATAAAAAACCTAAAATTTTTTAATAAATTGCCCCATGTATACAAAACTACAGAACTTTACTTGTAGTACCAGCCACGTAATTTATTAAGGAAGTTAGAATACCTTACTACTTTAGAATACTTACTACCTATTATCCTATATTTTGGAAATGCCTTTACATTTACAGCTCTTAAAGCTGACAAAAGTATGCTACATGGCTACATTTTCTGCAGGAAATGCTTTCCAGAACACTATGGTTTTTGAAATCAGTCTTTGCCCTTTAAAGAACCCTATTGTCACTCCTCACTGGCAATAAAGTCCAACTTTTAAACATACCAATGGGTATTTTATTTTAGTCACATCAGACAAAAAAAAGATCTATATGCACACTTCAATGTTTATCATTATTTAATTTAATCATCATACTTTCACTGAAGAACTGGAAATAGACTTGCAACACAAAATGGCTGAGTATCTTCAACTCCTGACAACAAGTACAGAGGCATTTTAACAGGAGACAGTATTTCTCAATGATCTGCCATTTTATCACAGACACAAGGTAAAACGTTGGAAGGATCAACAGCCGGATTTTAAACAGGACACAAAAGTAAAGTCTGTTCTTAGAAACTGTTTTTTGAACCTCGTGGTGCTTACCTCCACTCTGGGTTCTCAGACAGGAGAGTACCAGGGAACTCAGCTTTAAAGATAAGACTGCAAACCTCTTGATCAAGACATAACACATACAAGGAGCCAAACCATCCCACCCTCAATATTGTGTCCTCCGCATAGCAGAAAGCCTTGATTCTGCATGACCACATGTACCCTCTTTTCACATGATCTTGAATTAGTCTCTGGACATCATAGTCCAAAAGGTTCTGATGAAAGCAGGCATATAGAAGTTCTAAGTTGTAGGCAGAACTTGCACTTAGAAGACTGAGACCAAGGAGACCAGAGGCAAGGACATAGATAGCTCAAAACAGCTAATCAATAACTACTGCAGTGATTATTATTTTTGCTTGTCCTTGAAGAACATATATAATCATGAAAGCAAAAATTAGTATTTGCTCAGCATCAGAGAAAATCCAAGAGATGTGCTGGGAAAAGGTAATCTAATATTGGTAGATAGTACAAGAAAAGGACATTCTCCCATGACAGATTTAACCCCACGGCTCTCTGGCACTCTCCTCGTGTATTCTCCTTATCCTTCACCTCTCAAGTCTGAGCAATCCTGATAGATTCACAGTATTTAGCAATGAGGCAAAGATGCTGAAGACAGAGCTAAGCAGGGACAGCATTTATGGTTCCCAGGTGTCCCAACAGGATGTTGGAACACACCATGTGTTTATATAAGCTGCAGATAACTGCAATCTGAGAGTGGATAAACAGAAGAGATCAGAATCCTAAAGTATCTGGACCAGACAGAGGAATGGTCTGAAATAAGGCAGTTGAAATTTCACACAAAGCACCAATGGAACCAAATGCACCCACACAAAATGGATAATTACCAGGTAGAGGTGCAGGACAAAAAGCTTAAGTAGTTCACAAACTAAATACAGATTGCAACAGTGCTGTAGATGTTAAATGAGCATGGACTATCAGAAGTATCATATGTACAATTTTGGAAGTATGAACTGCCCCATCCTCAGTGTCAGGGAGGCTTCTATGCTGGTTTTGAGAATCAGTCTATAGAAAAACACAGACAAATTTCAGATTCTCCTGATGAGATAAGAGAGGGTGAGATTTTGACAATATGACATATACAGAGGGGAGGAGGGGGGAGCACAGCCATAATGTTTCCCAGGAAATGGCTGCTAGGTTTATAAGAGAAGAAAGAAGCAGCTCAGCTTGTGATGACAGCAACTCATGTCAGATACTAGGACAAGAGCTTTCTAACACGAATGAAAGAACATTGTGCAAAACAAGGGATGTTATAGAACCTTCTTCACGGAAGAACAAATTTTAAGAGGCAATTACCTAAGATATTTGGTAAATATCTGATTTACCCTTGAGATCAACTCTCAGTTCTTGTTTTTAGGAGTCCTAACAGTTATTCTGAATGACTGGTGAAACATTCAGCATTGCCTGTTCTGCCTGATGACACTGCCTTCTGACCACAAGTGTCTGGGCCACTGCAGAGGTTCCTATACAATGTGTCATCCTGTCTTAGACTCTGCAGCACACAACTCCCAGCACAGATACAGTCTCCAAGGCTTTTCTCAAACTATCAGAGGGGAAAGTACTTTCATACTTTTCCTTCTTAGTTGATCCTTGAGTAATTCCAAGTACGCTCCATATTTATTCTTTTGAGCCACTCTCTAACCCTCATTTAACTCCTCCTCACAGAACTACTGAGGCATAATCTATAAGATTGCAAAATCCAACTTTTCCTGGTCAAAGCAAGGTCACCTAGAGCAGACTCCTCCAAGGATGGAGTCTCCAGAACCTGTCTGGTTTCAATGTTCAATCCTCTTCACACTGAGAACGCTTCTTCTTGTGGTTTAAATGGAACTTCTCATATTTCAGTCTGTGCCCACTAGACACCACAAGAAAAGTTTGGCTACATCTGGCTACACTGATGAGATCTCCCTGAGCCTTCTCTTCTCTAGGCTAAACAGTCTCAGATATCTCAGCATCTCCTCATATGAAAGGTGTTCCAGTTCCTTTATCATCTTCATGGCTCTTCGCTGGACTCTCTCCAGTAGCTCCACATCTCTTTTCTACTGGGAAGCCCAAAACTGGATAGTATGTCAGGTATGGCCTTACCAGGGCTGAATAAAAGGGAGAGAGCACCTCCCTTGACCTGCTGTCAGAGCTCTTCCTAATGCACCCCAGGATGTTTTTGGTCTCATCTCTCTGCTGCCAATGATCAACTTGGTGTCCATGAGCACCCCCAAGCCCCTTTCTGCAAAGCTGGTTCCCAGCCAGCCAGACTGGTGCCTGGGGTTGATCCTTTTCAGCTGCAGGACCTTGTATTTTCCATCTTTTTACCTTCATAAGGGTCCCATCAGTCCATTTCTCTAGCCTGTTGAGGTCCTTCTGGATGGCAGCAAAACGCTCTGCTGTACCAGGCACTCCTCCCAGTTTTGTATTACCAGCAAACTTGTTGAGGGTGCACCCTGTCCCATCATCCAGGTCATTAATGAACTAAACAATCCCCGGGATTTATCACTAGTAACTGGACTTCCTGCTGTGGATCACAGTCCTTTTTGAAGCCACCAATACAGTTCTTCTTACACACAACTATGATAATCACTGGGACATTCAGCAAAAACTCCTCTTTATAGAAATAGCCACTTTGACTTGAAATCAGCCCAGATATGGCATGGCCTTTTCAGAGTGACTCAAGCCATACAGAGCCAGCACGTGCTGCAACACTGCTGAGCTATACAGGGAGTACACACAGAGGCTTGTATTACTGCATGACACACAAGATGATGGTATGACAGGTAAGACAGTCTGAATAGTGAGATGAAGCATTACAAAGCAGGAAGATTCTGTCTGTATGAGGATGTGTGGAGACCCGAAAACGCCACTGTCCAGAGGAGGAGTGCTGCAATGAAGAAAGCGAGAGGAGGAACGCACAGAGCCAGCATCCTTCCCCTCCCCTCTGCCACACCAGAGCAAACAGCAAGTAGCAAGAAGCCCGGCATCGCCCTCCTGCAGCCGGGCCCGCGCTGAATGCAGTGGAGGGACGCTGGCACCTAGTGGTGACAGCCGGGGTGACCATCCAGCCCCGGCAGCTCGGTCCCCTGAGCATCTACTCTCCACTTCCTCGGTACCGCAAAAACCGGGCTGTGCAGAATCTGCCTGGCAGTGCAATTTTAAGAAAAACAAGTGCAAGAGCAAGGAAAATGAAGCTGCGGCATTATCTGTGCATATGCATACCTTGTGGTGCTCTATTTCCTTTTTAAACCTAGTCTAAGGCCATCACTAAAGTTGGTTAGTTGGAGTTTCACAATCACTTAAAACATGATGCACATCTTCTGAGGCCCTGGAAGCCTGGTTTGTTAAAATAAGTTTTTTTAATTGCTGTCTACCTTGTTGAACAGTAAATCTCACCAAAGCAAAAGGACTACTAATACTGAGAAAATCTAAAAATACAGAAAATCCAACAAAATCAAATTACTCAGCAAACAAAACTTGTTTGGAATTAAAATCTCAAAGTAATTCAGTTAGAGTTTTTTGTTGGGAAAAAAAAAGATAGCCCTCAGTTTTGTAATGGACTTCATCAAAATAGTTCTAATAGATTCCTAAGTTATAGCACATTAGATATTTTGATGCTAGAAATCATCCTGTATTCTAATACCTCTACCACAACCTCAAAACCCATAAAGATTCCTGCTTAGACTTCAAATACCGTGTGGTAAAATCTTTCCTTTTTGCCTCTTTGTTTCGGAAATAACAGGTGATAGGTTACTAAATATATTGACAAGCCAAAAATTTGACAATTCATGGTTAAAGCTGACAGCTTTACATTTCTGATCATGTTCAACTTCAATTAAGAGCACGACACTGACATCTTCCTACGAAACATTTAGCTTTTATATATCAGTGTTTTTTTTTTTAGCGTGCTTCAGACAAATTCTCATACACAGAGGCATGCCAGTGACCACACTTTTACACACTAAGACCACAGACTAAAAATGAGAATAAATCTACTGGCTTCTCGAAACGACTGCCAAAATCAGACTATGTTCTGGAATTGTATGGAATCTGCAGATGGAACTGTAGTAGAAAAACCAGGCAGTGACACTGCACTAGCACAGTACTTCCTTGTTAGTGGCCTACCCCAAAACACAAGAAAAAACAGATAAAGCATTACGATCACCTACTTGCTGGTGTTGCAACTTACTTTGCCTAAGGTGATCAATCTTTCACTTCTGGAATGCCAATTTTTCATTTGATGACTTTTTGACCCAGATGGTTTCTCAGTCTCACTTTTATAGTAAATTTAATTGATTATGTTTTGCAGTGTCCCCTGAAACCTTTGAAAAAGGTCAGACACAATGTTGAATCTCTGCTTAGCATTGAGATCATTCCTTTCATGTCTAAAGAACTTCACAGGTTTAGCAAAATAACACTTTATCCAGGCATTTCAATAGCTGACATTTGGATATTGTAATATTTCTATGAGAAAGGTAACCTGTTTTGCTGAGATAAAAAGGATAAAGAAAATTTCATTTTGAATCCTTGTTACTGGGCTCCAAATAGCTCATAAGAGGATTCCAGCAAGGAGCACCCCCTCACCATTCCTCAGACATCAACTTATCAGCAAATGATGTCATTCTTCTCACAGTAAAATAATTTTGGAAATTTTATCTAGCAATTAGGCTGCAATATTTTAACCCAGATACAGGAATAGTAACATACAAATACTTCATCTTGACAGGCTTTTAAGGAAATATGCATTTATACATAAGAGCCATATTCCCCTCCACCTCTTACTTTCACTGTACAGTGCTGTAGAAGAGAGACCGAGAGAACTTGTTAAGATATTTTTGTGTGCAGACTGGCTTCCAAACCAATTATCATTCTTGAAACCAACAAACACATTAATAATGTTAGCATTATTTCCTTATTTTTAAAATTGTATTATAACAACTATATATAAAATTACTTTTGAGATCAAGGCATAAAACAAGTTCCACAGAAACTCACACCCTCCCCTCCCTGCACAAACTTAATCTTCTAATATCCTTTGTGTAGAAATCTCCAGTACAAACCATTAGTCATTTTGTTCTTGAGCTAATCGTGGCTCAAAAATTAATTTATTTTGAAGACTCTGCCTACTTATAAAGGACTTTTGTCTAGTTTAATAATGACCAACAACTTCTTAATTTTCTTACATATCTGACAATTCTGCAGCAGCATCAGTACAGCACTCAAACTATCCTTATGATTTCTGTATATAAATCATGGCCTCGCTGTTTTTAGGCAAAAGACAGAAAACAAAAGAACTGAAAGGAAATTCCTATTCCTGTGAATTATTTATGAACTATGGTTGAATTCACTAACTTTTTTAGTGACTGTGCCATCCATGGACTTCTTTGATCAGTGGTAAACCAAGGCAGCTGAGATAAAAAGGGTATGAAACTGACATTTAGGAATATTCAAAACAGAATTCTCTCCTGGATGAATTAAGAAGCATTGCTAAAGCTCAGGTGGAAGGTAGTGCTTTGGTACAAATGTACCCTTCTGAAAGAAAGTGGAAGGCTCAGGCAGATGGACAGTAACACCTGCATGCCTGAAAAAACAGGAAGAAAAAAATACCTCTGAGTAAGTGAAAACTTAAGACAGTTTGACTATTTAAGCTCAAACAAACAGCTTTTGCTTGTGAGTCTGCATTTGTTGCTTTGTATCACAATGCTAATCACAATTTCGTTACTGGTCCTGGTCTCCTGCACATCTGCCATTGACATATAAGAGCATGGGATGGCCACAGGATACATTTGCACTTTTAAGGTGGTATTTCTGATGTTTCCATTGTAAATACATTATTCGATTTGCTGTCATAGCTAGTGTACATGATAATTTGTGTGTAATAAACAGAATATTGGGGGAGAAAATCTATACAATTAGCACATCAATCAGACTGTTCTGGTATCAGTGACCACCACACTCCTCCATAAATTCTCTTTCATAAGTAATATGAATCATGAATTCATCATGAGGCCTAGAAAACTTAACACTATCCAAAGTTATAAATCCTAACAACATAGTATTAAACTTTTTTTTAAAATATTATCCCTGATCTATCTGAATCCAAGAGCAGTCTGTGTGTGGGTACCAAACACGTAACTCTGGCAGTCCTCTGGCAACAGGTGGTGGTAGTTGTACTCAAGTTTGCAGCTACCAGTGTGGAAGGATGAAGGAAAACTTTGTTTTTCTCACCAAATAGAGAGACTGCTTTCTCCCAGTTCAGATTTTGTGCTCTAAATATGGTGTTTTACAGCTAAGTCAATCTGTCCAGGCTGCCCCCGAAATGCACCATTTTGCCTGTGTCTGTATCCTACTTTTCCACACTGTGGTGGCAGCAGCAATCACATAGCTGTTTAAGGAGGACACTTCTTAGGCAATCTGACTGAGGAGAAGCCAGCATGGATGTGTGTTTGGTTTGGCTGGGTGGCAGTTTTATAGTGGCTGCTTTCACCTAGACCAGTTATCTGATCTGACTACTGCTTTGCCATGTGATCACTAATGCTGATGAAAAAGGGGTGCAAGGGTGCAGGGCCAGGCCTAAAGTGGAAGGTAAAACCACACAGTATGATTTACTTAAGATCCTTGTAAAAGGTGACCTTTAATCTCTGCCACCTTACTAGGCTGGTCCGATTCTCTCTTAGGTTTCCCAGAAGATAAGTCTAGTTTGTCTCTAGCATGAAAAATATCATACTGAGGTTCAGAAGTCCTATCATGGGCATGTGTATTAAAAGGCTATTTTGTGATTTATTTTTTTTTAAGAGGTCCTGGTTTTACTTCCCTTTCAAGAAAGGCTTTGTTTGGAAAGCAGAATTTGGTCACCAAATGAAAAAAAGTTCAAGTTCTGGTTTTTGATTAAAAAGGCACTCTTTGTGGAGAAGACAAACAGAAATGCACCACAATACTGTTAGGCTGAAGCATGTTCTTTCTATAGGAGAGTTCAGCTCTTTCCTCAACAACACATGGACGGTTGTTGAGACACATTCAACAAGAAGGATCCAGAGCTGGAATTTCTTTTTTGTCCTCCTTCTCTGACAAACTCACTCCTGAATCAAGCAATGACAATTGTTGCTTCCTCTTTAAGGGACAGGAGCAGGTAGTTTGGCGTTCGTGTCCATATGGAAGCAGATGCGACACAAGGAAACCGGACGGTGTAAGAGGGAAACATGTTTGATGACAAGAAGCTAATGGGCATGAGGAGAGTTGGATGGAAACTCCACAGCAAGAAAAGAAGAGGAAACAGCTCACTGCTGATCAGTACACCTTCTTATTGTACAGCATGAATACTGCTCTACTGCAGACCAAATCATGGGTAATGTTAAGAGTTCTTATTTCAGCCAAACATGACATGAATTTCAAGGGGGTCTACGGGAAGGAGGGCTGGGGTGATGAGAGGAAGTAGTTGGGTGACATCAGACTTTCCATTTCAATAGATTTTGAAAGACTACCTTATTAGGCACTATAACATACAGGCAGCTGTAGAGAGGAACCTGTTGATTATTCTGCAAGCTTGTAACACAGAAGGAGATACACAAGTGAAATGTACAGCTCAAGGTCCTAAAATCATGCGAAATCTTGAAAAAGTATAGCAAGATACTAAGACCAGAAACAGACAGGTAGTCACAGTACTTCTACTACTATCATCAATTTTGGTTTAGGGTTTTTTAGTTCAGCTTTAACATCCTCCAACCAACAGAAATCAGTTATCACCTTTTGCTACCCTTTATCTGCTCTCTGCTTAGAGAGAATGGGTAGACAGTGAACTACCGCTCATATTCACATTACAGGTAATTTCAGAAAATCCTCACAGGTTTAGGAGTCATACCAAACAAGAGGAAGAGTATCTATAGAACTGAGGGAGAAAAGAAAAAACGTGTTGGAAAAGGAGGGAAAAGTCAAGGTAAAGACAAAATTCTATATTCCCTTGACCTAATTTTAGCTGGAAGTTGTGAATTTGATTGAGACTAATCAATCAGGTTCCCTTCATAATGAAACAACAGTGCCTTAATGCTACTGGAGTGACTTATCTCTACTTTGATGCCCATGGCATGTATCTCAACCAAAGTGGCATCATCTCTATTTCTCTATAGCCCTAAGAGATGGTTCCCTGACAACTGACTTACATCAGATGTTCTATTTCGGCATAGCTAACTTGTGAGCTAAACCGCACCCTCCACTGAGATATGAATGTTAGGAGTCAAGTTGCTTCAGATTTCACTTAGAGTTGTGAGGGAGGGGAGAGAGAGGGATTGAGAAAGAGAGAGAGAGAGAGCAGAGATTCCCCCTCAGAAGTCAACTCAACTACCTTAGTATCTCAAAATTGTATGACTTTTCTAGCCCAAAAGAGTGCAACAAAGCTTCTGCCTGGCATGGAATATAATGAAATAAAACAGATTAATGTAACAGAAAAATACATGACCATTTGATTTAAAAGAAGTTACTCTGGAGCTACAAAAACGGAGAAATGATCCCATAATCTTAAATGAAATGTCCTATGTTTTCATATTTCCAGTTGAAATTACTCCATTATTTATTCACTCTGTATTAATTTGAACATGCAAACCTACCTTTATGGTAACATTTCCTTTTGTTATTTTTCTCATATTGAAGCCTACTGTAGGAATCATATCTTCTGTGAACTGCCCCGACTAGAATACAAAACCAAAATTATATTTATTATAAAACAGTTGATACAAGCAAGAAAAGTTCACATTTGCAATCTAAAAATTTTTATTTTACAACACTGTAAAATATCACACTAATTTTCAGCAAGACCACTGGCCAGCACTTCAATTACTGCATTGTCACGCCAAGGAAGACTGCTCATTTCAGCTCCTTTAAATGATCTTTTATTCTCTTCAGCAACAAAGATCACCCCACAAACCACGAGACTTCAGATAATTCTTCATCTGATCTTTCAGCAAACCAGAAAGAGCATGGTCAAAATATAGAATTATAGGATGCCTTGAGTTGAAAGAAACTGTAAAAGGTCATCTAGTTCAACCCACAATATGATAAAACATTATAAGAATTACTATACCAAGATATTTTCCTGCAGTTTCTCACTACTGTTACCAATGGTTTAACTTCAAAGATAAAAAATAGCAAAGGATTACTTATACAGAGTACTATGTAATCCTTTCTTCCTGAGTGAGAGGAGTCCCCCCATAAAAGCTGAGAATGACATTAAGACAGAAGAATACAACATACTAACCAGCACATCATAAACCCTCAGCCATAAAACCAAAGTGCTGCCTCCTTCCCCAGTACAGAGAAATATCTTCACAACAGAGAGACTTGCCATCATGCCAACAGGAATCTTACAGACTTCCACCCATTACAGAAGACAGCTTTTGAGGAGAAAGACAAACTCAAATCTAAGTAGATAACTCATTATTCATTCTTCCTCTTGAAAATGTATCATTAACAGGTTATTGTGTCTCCCAAGCATGGTACAATAAGATATGCAGTTAGTTTCCTAAGGTACATCTACATAGAGGCCCAGGCACTCTCTGCAACCTATGCAGCTGTCCTGGTTTTCGAGTCATCCAGCAAGGAAAGCAGGACCTTCTTGACTTGCCACTGCCCTTCTGTATCTATCTGCCCATATCCACCTCTTCATTCCATGTGCCCTAGGGTTTTTTTCTGGAAGAAAATATGGGTATATGGGCAAGGAGGGATGCAGCCTATGAAGTACATTTATTTGCAGAGGACTGACATATAAACACGTGTGAACACATACACCCTGAAAATGTAGAATCATTACTCAAGGACAGGAAAATCAGACAGCTGACTCAGAAGGCTATTGTTTAAACAAACTCACAGAAAGTCAGGATTCTGCTTTTGTCAGCAAATTATACATCATATGTAATATGCTAAAGTTGAAGGTAAAAATAAATAAATAAAAAACCCAAACCATCATAACTGCTCTGGTGTTGAAGATAGAATGTAAAGAATTAGCAACCCATTCACTGGACTTCAGACTTTTGCTGTAAAAATTTCCCATTCTGGTTGAATGGAACCAGCTACAAAGAAAGTATTATATTTCAGTTCTTTATTTTCCCACACAATGAAGAAAAGAAAGTAATAGGTTGGATCTTTTGCCCACATTACTCTAACAGCTCTCATTACAATGTTTGAGTGCTGTAAGCACCATAAAGTAAAAAAAACTGTTCCATTTTGCTTGCTAAGGAGGTTTTACATGACAAATTACCTATTTTTGTGAATATATAAAATGTGCAAAAAAGTTTATTGTCGTATCTCAGTAAAAAACAGATTACATCCTGATGCAGATGAAAAACAACTGATGCTAAAAAGTTTGTGATGTCCTCTAAAAGTTGCTGAATATTGAACTGATAATGAGCACAGTCATTACCCCCTACCATATCAACAACCATGGGCCACATTCTACTCTATCACATCAGTGCATGTCCACAGTAAAAGGCAGTGACATTATCCAAGGTTTTCACTTGTAACAGAGGACTAAATATGGCTCAAACTCTTGAGGGGAGAGACTGTCTCAAAGGGTGTTTATTCAGTGTTAGCATGATAGGATCTTTGAATGCTACTGCGAAGGGGAAAAAAGTAGTCATTTCCCATAAATTTTTTTCTTGATCCACTGCAGCTTGCATTTTAAGTAGCCACTATTTCACAATAGTTATTTTCATCTTGTCATATTCTAGTCACATATACACAAACACACATAGAGTTCCCAACCTATTTACCATTCCTGTATCAACAGTACTCAAGAGTAAGCTATCATCCATTGCCTTATCCTGAATAATTTTTTCCAAATTCTCCAACCACTTTTCTTTGGTCATTATCATGGCATGTCATCTCCAGACTGAAAGACTCAAAACCTGCAATCTGTGGCCCTCCCCAAGTCAGAAAACATGAATGCCTTGTAGAATATTCTTAAGCAAATACATCTGCTGGGAAAATCAGACCTGCAGTAACAGGAGTGCTCTGGTGTTCAAGGTATTAGCATGAGAGACAAACACCTATGACACCATTCCACAGATGGTATAGTACAAGGGAGCGGATGAACATGCATAAACTCTGACAGCACACACTTCTGAAGTCTCTGAACTGCTCTATTCTTCTTTGCTCTGTTCAAGAAAACAATCCAAGAAGCAATGTTATCTCTCATGCCTTTTTCCCTTTCCTCAGCAAGGCCCAGCTTTGGGAGATGCACACTTCCAGTGGGCATGAGAAGCACTGAGGCCTGTGGTACTACGACCACCCGAGTGCCTAACAAACCAACTAAAATCCCAGCTACAGGTATATTCTGTTCACTGATTGCTGATGTCACCCAAAACATATTTTCATTGAACACTTGCACTACTGCATTGCTTTTTCTTCTGCTCTCTCTGCTTCTTCCCTTATGCTAATGCATAATCTCCTATGTTTCCCTTAATCTATAATCATATACAAAAGTAAATAACGAATACCATATACTCATGTTTTCATTGTCTCAACCTCTTTGACTTTAGGCCACACACCTCCTGGTCTGCTTTTGATTCATGATCTAGTAGCTTTTCAAGATAAGGACTGAAGAACATCTGGGAACTTTTATCTCATGGCACGTGAAGATGCGATCCACCTCACAAGAGAGATCACCTTGCAGAAAAGGGTATGCACTAAGCTTCACGATTAGCAGTAAGCACATGTAACATATACGTATTTGCTTTCATCTTCCGATGGAAATCTTTGGGATGGACCCAAATGCAGGTTGGAGGGCACAGCACACAAAGATGAAGAACGTATTTCAGCATGGTGACAAAACAGAAAATATCATGGTAGGTGTTGGTATTAGAGGCTGCAAGGCCATCACCACAGGGAATGCTGGAATCAGGCTTGAATGCTGGAAAAGAGCTATGGAGGAATTGTGGGAGGCATTTATATTGATGCAACTGATGGGAGGAGAAAATTCAGTGGCAGGCAACTTGTGGCCTTGGGGGACACAAAATGTTTTATTTAGGGATACACTCGCCACGAAAAGCCAACTCTGGATCACAGCAAGAGCCCATGCCCGTGAATCTGCTCCGAGATAGGCATGCTTTGCGGTCATATATAGGAGATATCTTCTTTCTCTCTCTGAAAACACTTCCACACCCACCTGAGCCTGCTATGAAATTCTCGAGGTTGCAAACGACACAAGAGCTGCCCCATGCCGCCACCCGCCCCCCTCCCACGGCATCCCACCGCACAGCCGCGGTACCCCATGACAAGCGGCGGCACAGCCCGCACTTGTTGCCGGAGGATGGGCGCGGAGCGGCGGCTCCGGGCGAGAGGCCCCTCCAGCTCTGCCGGGCGGCCACGCCCGCATCGCTCCCGCGCCGGCCGCCCCTCCGGCGGGCCCCGCACCGCCCTGCCCTGCCCCTGCCCCGGGCCGGGGACCGCGTACCGCCAGCACGGTGAGCAGCGTGGTCTTGCCCGAGTACTGCAGCCCCACCAGGGTGAGCTCCATCTCCTCCTTCCAGAACAGCGAGCGCAGCCACTCCAGCAGCCGCGCCACCAGCGACAGCATGCCGCCCAGTGCCCCCGACCTGCGGCAGGCGCCCAGCCCTAGCGGCACCGCCTCGCTGCTGGGCATGGGAGCGCCGGGCCAGGCGAGGCGAGGCGAGGCAAGGGGGCTCGGGACGGGCCCGGCGGAGGCGGCGGAGGCGGCGGAGGCAGCAGCAGTAGTAGCAGCAGCAGCAGCGGCGGGGCTCCGCGGAGAGCGGAGCGCCAGGCAGGGCCCTCACGTGACGGCGCCGCCGCCCTTTTCCGCTGCCACTCGCCGCAGACAGGGGAGGGGTCTGGGCCGCTCCGGCCCGGCCGGGGCGGGCGGGGAGCGGCGGCAGCGCCCGGCGAGGGGCCGGCGCTGGCCGCGGGCGGTGATGGAGCGGCGGGGGCGCGGTTCCCTCCCGGAATGGCGGGCGGGGGGAGTGTGAGCGGCCCTGAGGGCCTGAGGCGGCGCGCGGAGACACTGCGAGCCCCAGCGAGCGGCGGGGCGGCCCCGGGCACCGCGGGGATCCCATGGGGTGAGCAGCGGATCCCTGAGGAGTGCGGCAGGATGGGACAGACCTGCGCCATGGGTGGACTGTACAGCATCCCACATCCAGCAAGGGTGGCCGAGGGCCGCGCTTGCTGCACTGGCTTAGGAGAGTTGTCGGACTTGGGCTGCTTGACAGGATCGATTTCCTAGGTCCTTCACCTCCAGCGATGGCAGTTCTCACACCCCTGGGTTAGGACCTCCACTCTTCCCATGAAACTCTTGTTGAATTGTTCATCGTGTAGTGAGAGGCTTTCAGGTCCAGGGCTTACCATGGTTTTATTTCTGTTCTCCTGTGACAATTTTTGGAGAGTCATGCTTAATATGATTCCTTGCCTTAGAGATGCTTGTGACAGTAGTTTTGTATTGTGGCCAATGACAGGACATTCCACTTCACCAGGAATCTTCTGCCCACATTGGATAAGCAACATTTAGCATACAGTATTGCCACACAGCGTTAGGGAAAGGCTTTTTTTATCCGTAAACACAGAGCTAACACTTCACCTGGATCCATCTGCCAGTCTCTGAAGTTGTAACTGAAATTATATGTGATGCTCTGTAAAGGTTACAGTGCTGGTTGTATTGGTTGATGAAGGACATTCATGCAAGTATAAACAAGGCACACACTGAATGTGGATACCTCTACTATTGAAACATAGCAAATTCATCAAAACATTTTGAAATTGGTTTTTGTGGTCATTTTAGAGACACAATTCAGCAATTTAGAGAATGAGGTTTGCAACAAAACCTCACTGGTTACGTCAGTCGGGCCACAAAATCTGAAAGGTCTTGAGACTGCTCTGAAGAGCAGTTGGTTCTGGGCTAGCTGTAGAGGTGAAAAACTTCATGTTTTTTCATACCTCGGTATTAGATATAGTCAAAATTACTCATAGTGTAATTCTAAGAGATTTTTTTTTTTACAGATGCTCATTCATTTGCCCTTGTAAATTTAATTGTGCATTTCCAAAAGGAAATTGGACACTGGAGCTGGCCCTGCTACCCAATGGGATTTTTCATTGCTTCTCTTAAATATGTCAGCTGTCCTCCTGATTTTGTGTTCAGTGGCAAGTCTCAAGCAAAAGAAGGCTTTTTTTTTTTTTTTCATTTTTCTTCTATGTATCTTTTTTTTTAAAAAAAGTTTGCTTTGGCCAAAGCAATTACCAAATTTTGGGTGAATAGGTGAAATGTTTCTGGCTGCCTTAAAGCTGATAAACGTAAGAATTTCCACCATCTCCATATATCACTCATCTCGTGATGTGTGGAATAAAGACCATCCGTTTGTGAGAGTGGTTTCTGGGAATGAAGTGGTTCTGATTACTGCATGGGTGAAAACTTACATAAAATTGAGCAGTCTCTAGAATTTTTGCAAGAAATATTAGATTTTTCGATAGTACTTAAGGCTCATAGTGATGGAAGTTTAATAAGCAATATATTGCAGATACAGTAACATAGTCTCAAAAAGTACATTTCGGGCATATCCTCATAAAAGGCTGGCAGAGGATGTACAGATAAATTCTAAAATATTAATTTAATTGTACAATGACTGAAGTCTTTTACAGTATCCAGGGGTCAAAAAAATACATGAAAAAGTCTTGGAGGGTTTGTCCCAGTTCAAAGGTCTGTTACATTGTTCTAAAATCTGTTACATCTTTTGCAAAGCTATATGATTATAAAAGGCAATTCTTTATTTTACAGGCAGTTGGGTAATAAAATATTGTATGTAAAAATATTGCTGCCTTGCTAAAATTACCAGCTCAGAGGACATTTGTTCTTGTCACTAAAAGCCTGACCTGGGGCCACAATTCGTTATCCTGTGTGACTGTAGAAAAGTCACTTAATCCTTCTGGGAAACATTTTACTACTGATAAAGAATTTCACTTTTCTGTCTTGTCTATTGAGATTTACACAATGCAGGACCAGTTTAGCGGTGTTACGGGACCAGGCAGCACCTAACTTACTGGGTCTTCCAGTGCTCTGTCTCTGAAGGGGTGCTAAAGCAGATTACTCCATTGCAAAGACTTATTTGGGCTATATAACAATGTATCTTATGTTTCTGGTGAAATTGTGGTGATGCTATAAACACATGGTTAGCAGAACTTGACCTGAATTCACACTGCATATCCAGATGTTTCACATTTGGGGAGGAACGAAGCATTTGAGACTCAGATCTGTATTTCAGAGCACTACCAGAGATCAGATCACATTCTCTGTAGTTTAAGCATGCATTTTAGTGACAGTTGAAGATCATAGAATCATACTTCCATGATTATCAAGTCCAACCTCTGACCTTTTCAACTAGACCATAACACTAAGTCCATGTCCAGTCGTTTCTTGAACACTTCCAGGGATGGTAACTCCACAACCTCCCTGGGCAGATCTTAAGGAGAAGAAAACTTCAGCTGAATGAAATCTCCAGAGAGGAGAGCATGAGAAGAGGTAATATCTCACTCATATTTTCACGTTTGTCCTGATATACCAAATGTTTGTGAAAAAAACCTGTCGAATAAGTCGTGCATCTTTTCTGCCATTGAGTCGCTGTGTTAGGGAGTGACTAGTCCTCTTTTCTGTTTGTAGGCCAGAGTCAAGCAGCTGTGTTGCTGAAGGGAACAGAAAGACTGTGTTGAACTTTTCAGTGAGCACCTTGAGATGTACCTACTGGTGTCTGCATGCATCATCCATGTCCTCTGCTGGCTGGAGCCTCAGAGGCTCTTTAGTATGTACCTTAAATTCTAGTCACACTCCAGTGAGGGAAGAGATGAAAAAGGATTCCTGTAAGGATTGTTATGCTGGTAGAGCGGGGCAGATTAAGGTTTTTAACCCAAAAATGCTGTGGTTTGAATACCTAGACTTGGTCTCTGCAGTTCATGCTGAAACAATGCATAGGATTTACAGACAGCCTAAGTCTGTTATTAGTCCAGCACTCTTAATTACTGGCTGCCCAAAAAGTAAGGTATTTTGTGCTTTGTTGTGCCGTTAACCATTTTATCGTTTTGGGACTGCAGGATGCCCTTAGCCTCCCTTTAAATGAGTGGTTGTTATGTCCCTGCCTCAGGAAATCACTGCTTGACACAGGCAAGCTGTCATCTTGTCTCAACCTGCTATTAGCCTGATGGAGCAGTGTCCTCCATGAGACTGCCAAAATATAGTATATTTCTTCTGCCGGATTTTGAAGTTCTGTTGAATAAATATATTTCCTGATATGAAAACAAAGGCAGAAACAGGTGACTGCATGTTGTCTAGTGTCCACGTGTATATACTGCTGAACATGACCATCTGGAATTGTGTGCACAGAGCCAGAATGTTGGCTGAATATATAAAGTAGTGATTCACATTAATTTTCATACTCTCTGTTTGTGTCTGATTGCTAATCAATAAATACCTTATCAGTTATAAACTAAGGGTTATACAAGCATACACTGAAAAATGTCATCTAATTACTACTGACCAAGGGGAACTGTAATCAATATACCATGATGCTGATAACACATTAGTGAGCATAATGAAATCCAAAGTTATTCCCTTAAGGATGCTAATATTGATAGGCGCCCTTTACCTCCTTGCCCTTTACTTTCTTGTATATAACAAGGGGACAATAAATGGAAGCCTTTGCAGTCCTGAGTGGTACCGACAGTGAAAGGTAGCTGCAAAAGGTTCAGAACAGCTACACAAAAGAACGGTTCTATAAAAACCCAGATCCTTGTCTGGTATACACAGTAGCTTAGGATTGATCTTGAATATGGCCTGTTTACATGACCATCATCATAATGAAAAATATCATGAGGCAGGGTTAATTTTCAATGGATTCTTTTCAGAAAAACACACAGAAGGATCTGGGATAGCCATACATTGGGAATCACTTAGCAGTGGTAAGGAATGAAGTTAGACTAGGAAGCTTTTTGAATCTCTTTCCAGCCACCTATACAATGGTTTTCAGTAGCACAGGAGAAAAAAATGCCAAGAAAGAACAACAACAAAACGTTAAGAAGAAGTTGTTGTTAAATAAAGCAGTAATTATTATTTTCTTTTTTTTTTTTAAGGCATGCAATAAACATTTTTTTCTATCAATGTTATTTTTTGGAATGAAACTCATTACTCCAACTTGAAATCTCAGACCCTAGTTTTGCAGGCTGTTCTGCTTTGGCAGAATGGGCATCTGCCAGTGCAAAGGAGCTGACACAAGCACATTGTGAAAAATCTTCCAAGTTTTAGGTATGCATGTTTGAAGGATGGAATTTAGTTGTCATCTTAAAAAGGTCATCACTGCTCCATAACTGAATATGTTTTAAAATTATATAACTGTCTTTGCTGTCTTGTTGTTGGTATTGAAAAGTGATGGATAGGTACATGTACAAATCTAATCTGTCTGGGAGTTGTCTAGTACCTATTGCACAGGTCTGAAATCTTCCACACAATTCTTTGCTGATATATATACAACATGGTGTCTTAGTGTGATGCAGGGATTGAAGCAAATTTTGCTGAATTCCTTGAGATGCTAGTCACATCCTATGCTGTCTACAAAGTGGTCTTACTGGCCTCTCAAAATATCTCTCCATGTTGCTATTTTTAATACAGAAAAGCAAAAAAATATGTAAGGCAGGGACTGTGTTTCACTTCTGTTCAGTTTCTCTAAGTGTCAACTGCCATCTCTCTTTGAAGTGCCAATATCTTTCAATGTCCCAGGATAAGCAACACAATAAATCAGACTCAGATTCTTCAGACAGAAAAGTAGAATTTCAGTTAAAATTTTAGCAAAATGTCTAGACATTGAAGGAGGGCATTCCAGGTAGTTAAACTGCTTTCACTTAGACTCTTTAGCATTTCCCTGTCCTTAAGTATTGCCAGTCTGAGTTCAGCCTAGAGCAGAAGTACGAAATAATGAATGGCAATCAAAGTGAACTGTTCCTCTAGTATTTAATCTTTTGAAAAATACAAGAACATAAGAAATTAAAATTGTAAGGCTAACTAATGATTACAGGAAATACAGTGAAGGGAAGAAAATATTTTTGGAAGGGGGTCCACTTTAGGAGAATATAAGCTTGGCTTTGAACATAAGATGGTCACCAGCAATGCAAGGCATAGCACCCCTTTCCTTCTTTTCTGCTTTTACTCCATGGAGACTCATTGATTCCATGGTGACTCTTAATCCTAGAGTATAGGTAAGACAAATGTAATACAGAGCAAAATAATATATTTGGAAAATGTTGTAATTTAACACATATCAGACCTAATTCCTGAAGTTTGTAAGATTTCAAGCATGAATTGCAGATACATCTAGGTAACAAAAACAATCCTGAATGAACATTTAAAAGGAGGTTGGTAAAGTATGCATTAGAGTACAAGATAGATAGCTACTTATACATGCATCTTAGGAAGACACAGTTTATTGCAATAGTCTGCTTTCCTCTCACCTTCCTTTTATTTTTCTGGTCCTGGCTGCTCTCAAAAAAAAAAAAAAAAAAAAAAAAAAAAAAAAAAAAGAGATGGGATCAGATGAATAGGTCTAACATATCAGTTATTGTGTTCTGTTATCTTTACAGTGAGCCTTGGGGAAAGGTTTTTAACATTAAGTACTTGGTAGATAAAAACTGTTGAATGGGAAGAGACTGGTCTGTCTCCACAGCTTCACTCTCGCTTTTGCAGTTAACTTCCTCTGCGTCCACTAGGTGGTCCTGGGTACTCTGTTTCATCTCTTCTGCGATTTTAACTTCTCATTCTTTCTTTTCTGGTGATTTCCTGCTTTCTCCATCACAAATGTTTTGCTTGCTATTACTTGGCTGATAGTGAAAATATTTACGGCAAGACTTGTAGATTTTGCGAAACCTGCAAGTGGTCTTAGCACAAAGTGCTATAGATCCAGTGTCTTTCAGAGCTCTGGATAGAAACAAGCCTGACCTCAGGAAGCTTTGCCAGACATTTAACAAAATTGCACAGCCTTTAATCTAGAACTCTGTGTACCAGCATAAAATCTTAGCCATGTTAAGGCATTCTGAAAAAAATCAAACTTCATATAAGTCATGAAAGTTTTGCTAAGATATTACCAGTCATGTTTCCAGTGAAAAAGCATGTTTTGACAGAGGTGATCAAAACCAGCTGGATTCTTTTCTGCTGAGCAGTCTGTTACATATATATATATTTATATTTGTGATTCCACTTGAAACATTAATGGCAGAAATAGCTTTGACTCGTGGACTTATCACCGTAACTGTGATGAGAAAATTGTCACATCCTCTTGATAACTTGCTGTTCAAAAGCCATAAAACACTATTTCTCCATGTTAAGTCTAAAGGCTTCATCTATTTTTCTGCACCTCTGTTATGACCAACAACCTGAAAATTCAAAGAGAATGAATATAATTTGTGTTTTCTGCTGGATTAAGGAGTGAACTTTTTATAAACAAATGGCTACTATGAAATCCTTGTTATTTTCACTAGTGAGGCAGGCTCTATCTGTGGAAGGGGATGAATTATTTATGTAGATCATGCCTAGCTCAAGGGAGATTTTTTAATGTATCCATGCCAGCAGCCACTCTTCACTCATCAGAAGTCAAACTGTCTATTGAGCACCTGACGTAATAATTTGAAAAGGTTATTTTATCAAATAAACTGCTGTTAATTGCTTCTAAATGCTTAAACTGACTATATGTAAATCATAACCAGATTCCTGATATGATATTGGGAGTACTTTTCTGAGGTATCTCTGCTACTTTCACACTGCTTTTGGCAATGGAATAGTATTAAGCAAATACTCTCAGTTCTGTCAGCAGACTGGATCAAAAAGGTGGTTCTGAGATTGAGGACCATGGGAAGTGAATAAAGGGAGTCCCAGGTCCTCAGAGTCACTCATCTTGCTGCCTCCACTACTGGGTTTTCCTGAGGAGCAAGTTGGTTTCCACCAAAGAAAATATGCTTAGGAAATAATGAAGCATAAAGTCACATGTTCACAGACTTTTGTCCAAATACAGCCCTATCCAATTGCTAGGGATGGCTGGATGGGGAAACTGGGACTGGTGACCAGTGCTGGCAAGGAGTGCAGAAGCAGAGCAGATGAGTTGTCAGCATTGGCCAGATAAAACAACTGGAAGCCAAGGAAGGGACATCTGAAATAAGGGGGAGAGTTTATGAGAAGAAAGGATAAACCATTACAGCTCAAATTTTAACTAATGAAGCTGTAATATTTGAAGTCAACAATTACATTAAAGTTAGAACCTTTTGAAGAATTAGAAATATATTTAATTACAAGAAAAACCAGTGTCCCTATAGGTATTGTGAAAAGTGGAGAAATATTACATAAGATAAATTTTATGCTACAAAGTCCCACAGATCTAAAGTTAAACCAAATATTTTTAAGAGCTAATTCCATTCATATGAAATGAAATTAATTCTTGCATAGAGCATCAAACCTAATGAATTATTTTATGTATTATATATTTACCTGTCTTGACTGGAAGTACACAAAACAGCATTGTCACATTTTTTTTTTTTTAATATAACAGTAAAAAATGTAAACTGTAGAAAATGTTTTGTATTCTGGATTATCCTCTCATATAGTATAGTCAGTATAACAGACCAGTATGTCTTTGGCACAAATAGTAGTTTATAGAACTAAACTGAAGAAATACATTCAAGCTGAAGTGTCATCTATGAATTATGAAAAGTTACCTGATACAGATAAGACCATAAGCCTTTAGGAAATTGTTTGTTTGTTTGTTTTGTAAATAAAACCTTTAGAATTTCAAACATAGCCAGGGAAAAGAATATTCTCACTTTCATGGGTCATTTGTATTAAGGTTCTCAAAAACACAATTAAGCAAAACAGATTAAACATCTTTATCTTATAAGATGAAGAGCTACTGAAAGTACGAGTATCATTTGCTTCTAAATCATATCTACTGGCAGCTGTGACAGTGTTATATTCTGCAGTTGTTATATTAAGTGTATTATTTCCAAAGGTAGATTGGAAATCTTCTATTTCAGGATGTGTAGATAATGTCACCTTACTCTCAGAGGCAAATGAAAATGCAGTTCTGTTAGTCAGGCTCTTTTCTTCAGAGGCTTCTATGTTAGAAAAGGAATTTGGGGATATCTGAATGCAAGTATCTTCTGAAATGCAAGCATGGAGGTAATGGATGTCATTGATATCAGCTCTAGGTTCACAGCTGTGCCCTGCATAACAGTGGCAATCAAATTTTTCTGTCAATGTTTGCAGATCCTGAAATGATGGTTGCCCTTGCAGACTGTATTTCCCATCCTTTGTCATTTGAATTACAATATTCTCAGGGTTCAAGTGAAGATAGTCACTGGAATTCCATTTTTTCCGTGCACAAGCACCAGAGTCTTGGCATAACACTTGGCTACAGATTCTGGCTGCCATTGTGACGTTGATGAGGTATGGGATCAAAGTCCTTCTGAAGTAGTTGTCCAGAATTCTACAGGTATTCTGTGAAAAGAGCATCATACCTCTGTAGTTTAGTATGGAAACCATTTAAATGCTATCATTCCAATAACACTACCATAGTGTATATTTATAATTGTTTCTCCTGAGGTTTTGATAATAGCTATAACTGGTTGTTGGAAACAAGTTTATCTGAGAAGCTGTTATAAAATTCAAGGATCACAGCAAATTTATGTTGTGTAGTTGCTGGAGATGTTACAAAAAGCAGACAACTTTAAGCTTTCATTCTATCTCTATATTTCATGTAGTTTTTTGAATCAGATGCATTTAAAGAAGTTTCATGAAGGATTGAAGTTCCTTTTAATGTCTTGAATAGTTCAAAGGGATCCAGTGAAAAAACCTCACATCTTCAGCCTGAACAAATATCTTTTCTCTCAAGTCATCTCTGTGAGACTCTTCAGATTTCCCCTGGCCTGAATAGCTAGGCTGCAGGGTAGGGAGTTTTCATGGCATTTTGGAATTGAAAGAATTTTGGTTGGATGATCAAACTGGAAGTATACTGAGAGAATACTAAGAGATCATTCTAACTGATTATGAAATTGGCATATATTCTGTGTATGCTTAGCACAGTTTAATAACAAGAGGTTTTGGGAACTCTTTCTTTGTTTCTGACACTGCCTCCTTAGAGCATTTGCCCAATGCCACATATAGATTCAGATAATGTCTATATCCATGGAGATAGCTGAGGTATATGTAGGGTTTTTTGTTTTTCTTTTAGGTATATATAAAAACACAAGAAATTTTGGTTGATGCAGAAGTACAATAATATTTCATTTCTGAAGGGCTAGTTAATGTGAAAGCTGTAAAAAACAGGTTGCAATTAGTGCACAAATGCATAGTCTGACTGGGCTGTGGAAAGTTCATTTAACAGGAATTTCAAAATTCAGGTAATAAAACTTGCTGCTCATCTGTGTTATAATATTGGAATAATGGGCAAAAAAGTTCTAGGTGCAACCTGATATCCTTTCTCAGGGGCAGGCACATACAAAGAATCAAAGTGGAATGCCTTGGTGAATAAGACTCTTACAGAGCTGTGGAGGTTTATTTGGCCATGCTTTCTGTAACAGGAGGTGTGGCAGGGCTGAAGAGTTTCAGTTCTTTGAACACAAAGGACTTCACTAGAGTCTTCCCAGTTCATTATATCTAACTTGCCTGGTTATGAATGTACTAGCTAGAAAGATTTTTTGAAATATCCTTGTAATAGTGTTTCTCAAACTATGTATTTCCCCTTCCTAAAATAACCTAGAGGTTTTTTCCTCTTCTGACTCAGATCTTTCATACAATTAAATGAAGTAGTACTTAACAACACACAGAACAGGCTAGGGCTGAAATTTTACAGACTGACTCCTCCTAGCGCTCTAAATGTTATTACCAAGTGCATTCAAAAAGCAGAAGGGTCTTCTAAAAATTGTTCTGGGCAAAACCAAGTAATTTTTTCTTTATCTCATGACTGGAATGCAAAGAAGATTTAGCAATTCTTTACTTGCATTAATTAAACAAGTGCTAACTTGCCTACAGTTATCATGATAGTTTGTCCATTTACTCAGGGCCAACAGCACTGATACTTTAAAAGACTGAACTCTTGTTCTGTGAAGTCAATGATGATCTTCATAAGCCTCAGATGTGCTTGGGTTTTGACTATAGAAAGCTGCTGGCAGTATGGAATCATCATTTTAAAAGTAGAAGATATGATGTAAGTAATCAAAATGCTTTATATCCTCTCCACTTTATTGCTTCTTAAAATTTTCATATAATAATTGATCTGGCATACCTTATTTTGTGTTAAATTCATATCACCCCAGATCACAATTCCAGAAGCACCCAGTGCAGCAGATTCTCCAATGGTATTTACCAGGTCATCCTGAGGGAAAATGTGCAAAGAATCATACTAACACAAGGGGCAAAAGGTATAATGCATATAGAAATTACATATCCAAAATAACTATTTTGAAGACAGCAAGTAATTATACATGGTGCAAATGTTTTACTCTCAACTGCACAATTTTATTCTGGGATTGAATTGCACAGGTGATGCCAGAAAATGTTGCCAACTATATCCAATTTATATATGTCATCTGTTAGAAAAACAAGGCTGTAAAACTGAGCCAGTGGTCAGGCATATGACATACACTCCTCCAACCATTCTAAGGTTTATTTTGCTGCATTGCCTCCTTACTGCTCAGAGTTGGTAGCAACGGGTTTCAGTAATATTGTGGGAAGAAGATGTGGAAAGCACCAGTTTTTTTTTTTTTTTTTTAAACTTAATTCCAGTTTACAGGAAGTGCTAAAACAGAAAAGTAGCAAGAGAAAGAGCTTTCACCAGCAAGAATCTCTCTTCTCCAGAGAATGGCTCTGGCCTTTTGCAGATATTGATTGGGGAAATTTGTTTCTGTTCAGTTCTCCTTTTAGGGTCAGCTATTAACACAGTCCTAGCAAAATGTTGAAGCCTATCTGGATGGGAGAGGACTATGGTAATGAAAAGAATAATATAGAAACAACTTACTATGGGGGGACAACACTAGAAAAGGATTAATGTAAAGATTATAGGAATTAAATTATTAAGTAGGATCCCAGCAGGGCCTCTGACATTACCCCTTGCTCCCTGATAGTATACACAGCCTGGGGGGAATGCCTGCTGATGTTCTATCGAGAATATGAAACGACACCAGCTACAATGCCATCAGCAGGACCACAGCCTCTTAACTTCCCCTTCCTCATGTCCTGGAACACCAGGAAGAGATTCCCCAGATCGATGGTATCTCTGATGGGGTGAGTGTCTATAAAAATGTGAAGGAAAAAGTATAGCCAGAACTGCAATACGATGATTGGATCTTAATCAGAGCCTAACCTTAACTAACCCATGAGATGCTGAAATACCATTTAGAAAGCTACCCAAGTACAACTAAGGACAGAATTTTCTAACTAGCTTTTAACACTTTTTAGGGAAAGAAAGACTCCATTTTATTGTATTTTTTTTCTTATAACCTAAAATGCAGGCATTAGATCAGCCCAGTTTTAATAATTCTCTTTGGAAGAGGTTACCCATATTTCTTTCCTCTGACTTAATGTACTAAATATGCCTTCTAGCTTTGTAATATTTTGTTATATGTGAGGACAACTCAGAGAATAAAACACTATTTGATAAATATAATGAGACAGGTTTGATTGATCAAATTTCTTTGATGGATGAATTTAATTTTTTATATAAAATTGCACACTTTTTTCTGATACAAGTTAGCATATTTGCTAAATAAGTGTCACCTTTTCCACATAAATTTGAAATATTTAGTGTCTAGCTTCACTCACCTCAGAGAGATATTCCTCATAGACATCGGTGAATACTGGACGTGTATATACAAAAACTGGAAGGGGATGGGTAGAATTAGAGACATAGGAAGTTCTAATGGCTTCTTGAACTCTGTTGCGAACAAAGAGCTGGGCATTTCTGGAGGATCTTAAAGCTGTCTCTAGATAGACAGATGGATAAAGTGCTGTACTTTTCTTCCATAACCAATTAAGCTCATTATTTCTTTCTATTTCAATATCTAAACAGGCTCCTGTATAATTATGTGGGTTTTGTTTGTAATCATAGTTATAACAGTCTGGATAAAGGTAATATCCCCACAGACGATTTGGCTTCATTTCTATGCCCAGCTTCAAAGTTTCCAACATGAATGATTTTGCTGCAGCTTCAAATTCCATTTTAGCTATAGTTCTGGCTTCGGCCTCAGATAGACTGAGGTCTCTCTGCTGAACCAGTTCAATAGATTCCTGTCTGTAAATGTCTTTTGATCCCCAGTTCCTTATCCACACAGGTCTCCAGTTTTCCCAGTCAATGACAGCCAATCCAAGCTGTTCATCTGAAGGAATGTAAAACTGGATGTCCTCTTTGGCTTTTCTTAAATGATTCTGCAGCAGTGAGAGCTGAGGAAGTCCTCCATTGAATGCCTCTCCTGTGACTTCATTTTTGTAAGGGTAGTAGCCAAGCCTGTCTGGATAGAAGAGTGTGATGTTTTGCCCGATGGATGTCTTCAGTGTGCTTCCAATGAGAGGAAAAAAATTCATGTCCAGCTGCACTCCAGCCCTTTCAGTACAAAGTTCTGTAGGAGCATTCCAGATAGAAAGAAAAGGTGAATTAGGAACAAGTGGACGAGCTCTTATGGTCAGAGATGAGCAGCAAGAAACTAGAAGAGCGGTGAACACCACACCAGATACTACGGGATACGTACGGGTAACACAGATGCCAAAGCTTTGTATTTGTCTTAGAGTTTCCATTGTAGCGTGTGCAGTGACATTAGGTTCTCGTGATTAGACAAAAATTAAATGCTCTCTGGGTGTTCAGAAGGTTGGTAGTCTGTCAAAAGCCTTACCATACAATATATTTCTTCAGATTAATACCTATTAAGCAATATTCTTTAGGCATAAAATAGGGGTGTCCTTTTTACAGTGCTCTCTGTCATTTCAGGCTGCAGGAAGCTTCTCAACAATTTCTGAGACCTAATGCAGAAAAGGGGACAAATGTAAATAAAGTAAGAAATTATAAATATTTCGTTTCTAACCATGAAACAAATACCATTTGTGATTTTGAATATATTGTAATGTTTGAATATAATTACCTTTTGAAGGAAAAGAACAATGTACAATCATATACATATAAACTGTATATATATAAAACTGTAGATATAAAACTGACAGTGGAATAGTATTCAGTGACTCACACATCAGAGTGAGTGTGCTTGGAAGTAGTCCTGATTGTGCCAATTACTGATATCTGTAAACATGAGCAGTTTCACAATGGCTTCTCTTAATCAGCAGTAATGTATATGTAGTATTTCTCATCTACCTCAAAATAAAATTCTAGCTCTTAAATTTGTTAATTTTGCAGAGCACTTAAGGAAAGATATAAGATAACACAAAATTGAAACCTGGACTGTTTTACACTTGCTAAAAACAAATCCATGTATACTCATTTAAATCAATGAGGTAACTGAAATATTGTAGGCACTCTATCTTCTGTCTAGAGCTCTTTTAAACAGGCTCAAAAACCTATGGTAAGTCTTGGTATATAGTCATCTGTGTGTTCAGGCCATTTGAGATGTACAGATTAAGTGCCCCGAGTCAAAGTCTGCCCAGTTCATTAGGAAAGCTGAGGCTGTCAGTACACCCACAGTGAGCAGTCACATTTAATTTCATTCAAAAACATATTAGTGGTGGTAGCCATGGTACAGTCATCAACTTTTACATAGTAGCCCAGAAGCTAAAGCATTCCTCTGTGCAGTAACTCCTGAATCCACTTACCTTTTGATTTTGAAATTGGTCAAACCTGAATCTGTCACTTTCTGTAGAGGCCTCATGATGAGGCTGTAAAGTATGTAAGGATTATGTGAGTGTGCGTGAAAATATAGGAGTCACCATGAAGAGGGCCCCAGGGTGGCTGACAGTGCAAAATCTCTGAGGACAAATTAAAAACAAAGCAAAGAAGATTTTGCTCTGTATTTATTTAATTCAGCTAGGAGCAGAAACTGCAAACCTTGATATAGAAGCAGTGAGTGGACTGAAATCTAAAAATTCATGCAGATATTTTATCATTCCACAGCTGCTGATGTGATAACTAAAGAAATCATGCCAAGAATCAGTTTCATAAGCTAGACTTAGATCATAGATCTGATCACCAGGAAAGAAGGTATGGCTCTGTTCATTTAAATTGCTCCAAGAGCAATACCTCATTTGCGTGGGATCAGCTTGATGAGACTTGTAGAAAACAGGGCTGCATGTACTACTCAGAGGTGACAGCAGAAGAAATACATCTTTCCTTTGAGCTAACCAATTTTGTCTCTCTCAGCCTCTCCTCCTATGACAAATACTATAATCTCTTATTCATCTGTGTAGCAATTTGCTGGACTTGCTCCAGTATGCCCGTTGCTTTATTGTACTGAGAAGCCCAGGGGTGCACATAACACTGCAGGTGTGGCATTACCAGTTTTAAATAGATGGAAATAAACACATTACTACATTACTTGACCTGTTGGTGGCAGATACTCTTATTAATGTCATCCAGGAGGCTCTTGGTCTTCATTGCTGCAAAGATGCATTGCTCACCCTCTAAATGGCAGCATGATTCTCTGGTATATCAACCATTCCTCCCAAGTTTGGATTGTTTGTAAAATTGCCAAGGGAGCACTCTAACCCATTGTTCAGCTAATTAATCAAGACCTTAAATAGTATTGGAGCCAGTAGGAACTCTTAGTGTACATTACAGGGAACAGGCTTCCAGCTGGACTTGGATGGGCCTCCAGCTGGACTTCCTAGCACTGATCACAACCCTTTGAGCCTGACAGTTCAGCCAGTTTTCAGTTTCACTGTCCATTTTTGTAGCTTGTACTTAATCAGTAAGAATGTTACAGGAGACAGTGTTGAAAGACTTGCCAAAACCAAGATCAATAAATTCTCTCTTGTGCTGTCTGCCAGTGCTCTCTCCTTGTCCACCAAGCCAGTCATCTCTTTGTAGGAGGCTGTCAGGTTTGGCAGGCATAATCTCCTCTTTATTAATACATGCTGACTACTTCCAATCACATTCTTGTCCCTAACATCTGTAGATGTTTTCCAGAATTATTTGCTCTCTCAACCTCACAGGGATTGAGGTGAGGCTGGTCTAACCAGCCTATAGTTCCTTGGACCTCCTTTTTTAACCTTTTTTAAGGCATTTACTTTCTTTCAGTCCTTGGAACGTCCCCCAGTCACTGTGACCTTTCCAAAATTATCAAGAATGACCTTACAATGACATCAGCAGCTTCTTCAGCACATACTGCTCCTTGTAGGCACATACTGTTGTGTCCCATAGACTTGTATGTCCACTTTTTTAAATGTTCCCTAACCTGGGCCTCCTAAATGGAAGGTACATCTTCCTTCCTCCCATGTAAGTCTTTCCCATGGGTCTAGATTCCTAAAGGCCAGTCTTTCCACTGAAGATTGAGATGGAAAAGCCATTGAGTACCTCTTGTCATTGAGTACCTCAAAGTCATTGAGGACCTCCTTGTCCTTTGCACTGGATCTCCTGCCTGCCCCATTCAGCGTTAGGCTGCTGTTTTCCCTTGTCTTCTGCTGTTCATAGACCTGTAGAAGCCCTTTGTGTTGCCCTTCACATATATTGCCAGAATCAACTCCAAATTGGCTTTGGCTTTCTTAAACCCCAACCCAGCACCTCAGACAGTGTCTCTTGTTCACTTTTCCCTGCTTCCACCTCATGTGAGCTTCCTTTTTGTGGCAAAGTTTTGTCAGGAGCTCCTCCTACCATTGCTTGATTTCCTCTATGTGGAGATTTTTGAGCTTGGAAAAGCTGACTCTTGAAAATCAATCAGATCCTGGACACTTCTCTCCAGGGCTGTCTCCCATGGAATTCTTCCAAGCTGATGCCTCAAGATGCCAAAGTGCACTTTCCTGAAGGAGTGGTTATGATCTTACCATTTGCCTTGTTCCCTCTTTATAAGATCCTGAACTCTATCTCATAGTCACTACAGCCATGACTGTCCCCAGCCTTTACCTTCCCTGTTTGTAAATGTGAGGTCCAACAGAGTATCTCCCCTTGCTGGTTCCTGCATTATCCCACGTGAAATTTCCTGAGATGGTACAGACTGAGACTTCGAGGACTTAAAGAATTCCATACAGTAATTCTGAAGAAATATATTTTACATTTATGCAAATACAACTTATTCAAATGAAATAAAATTATCATACATAAACAGCTTATACAAACTGACATTTGCCGGGACAATGATCCTTTAGGTAATTGGTTTTGTCATTACAAAGTAAGATCACCTCAGAGAGGAGCTGTAGGAGTAGTTCAGCTTTTACCGTGCCTCTGGCTTTGATTATAAAAGACTTTTTGTCCCCGTTGAAATCAGAAAACTACAGGACCAGGACACAAATTGTATTATTAGTTCCTGTAAGGTTTTTTTTTTAATAAGTGGATTTCAGTAAAAGACTGATTTGATGTAAAGGAAAAGGGGAAAGCATTGTTTTAAATACTATATTTACTAGTTTAAATAAATTCATTTATTATTGGCTAATCTTGCGAAGTTTGATTTAACTGATTGTTGGGAAATGGTTTTCCTCCAGATCTTGCTCTAATGTGCTCTACTGGGTATGAGTTAATAGGTTATTTTATGTGATAGTTTCTGGTTAAGAGGATTGCCTTTGACCCAGCCTAATAATGACAGCTCTGATAAATGTTACTCTCTTCAGCCTCCTCGAATGTCTGTCTAAGTGAGCTGAGTCATAAAGCTGCCCTTGTCTTTGTCAAAAAGTCAATATCTTTACAAAATATTAACACTAATTGCTCCGGGTCTACCTGACTAGAAGTAGATACTGATGGATCTGCATGCCCTTAGTCTATGGAAATAGCTTCTGCTTTAGATTTTCCCAAATCTGGCATTTGTAAAGGTTGAGTATTAGAGGAAATCATATTTATTTTCTTGGTTTAATTATTCCATCCTTTTTCACAGCATAAACAGAACCACAGAAACATACAATTGAAATTCAACTATGCTCCTGTGTTTTGGTAACCACAGAATCATAGATCTGGGCCATGCCATGTATCCCTGAAAAAAAAAAAAAGCTTCACTTGACCAAAGACAGATAGAAAATAAAAGGGAGAGGAGTACTATACATCCCCTTGAATGTCACACAAATGGATGTTGTGTGTTCCACCACAACTGGATGGTGTATCTCATCAAAAGTCATTTATTATGCTGTTGGGCTGTTCAAAAAGTTTCAGTTCAAAAGGTGCCAGTAAACATTACAGGAATCCAGCTTTGAGTTTTTTATGAAAATTAGACGTGAAAGTCCACGTTTAGCCTTGAAATAATTAGACATTGCTTAGTCAAGTCAGATCTGCTAACCTTAAACTTAAGCCAATAAGCACAACCAGTATCTGACATTCTTGTGTTAACAGTCTTAATTACACCTACCAAATTTCAAGCAAAAGTACATAAAATCTTGCACTTTGCCTGTTTTAACTTGAACATATGAAAGCAAAGGTTCGTATGAACATATGAACAACAGCATGTAAGAACACTTCTAAGGCTGAGATCAACAATGTAATTATCACTTTAGGTGATAGTTCTCAAGTGTTTATTAACTGTTTCTTGCATTTCAAACAATGTGTGTGCTATTGTCTGTTAATTAGTGACATAATAACAAAACAATAGTGATGTGAAAATTGGCTGGTCTTTTCCCTGTGCCAAAGAAACTATAGATACAGAAGTCTGCATGTAGAACTGCAGTTTTTGATGGGGCAGAAGAATCTAGGTCTTTCATGTAAGTTTTTAAATCCCTGTGAAGCTGTGATGTAAAATGTGTAGTCAAATATGCAGGCGGGACCAGAATATTGAGGATTTAGTCCCTATTCTTTTTTTTTCATATAAGCACTTGCTATCTTAGTGTAGAAATATCTCCTGACATTACAGACAAAATACAGTACTAGACAGTGTACCTTTATAAGTTCTTGGGACAAATTGCTTTCTGTCTTCGTTTATCTGAAGGTTAGAAAAATGTAAACATGTAAAAAGCCTAAAGACTCAACTCCTGCTTCTGTGAAGATATCAGCACTGATTAATTCCTAAGGAGAAATAGAACAGACTCCTAAGGAGCAGAGGAACAGACTAAGGATACATCAAATTAAATGTTAACATATTTAAACCTGGAACCCAAAGCAGAATCCAAAGCTTTTTTTAAAAAAAAAGAAAAAGGTGCCAGCAATATTGATACAGCCATAAACTTAGTTTCTCTATATAGTATCAAAGCAGCACACACTGCTAGGGAAGAGCTGCCTAAGGTCAACATTTGTGTTTTTCGTAAATCAGTGCAAAATATCTAAGGTGACTGATAAATCCCTCCTGCTCTGTCCTTGGGTGCCCCAGGTGGTGCTATTGTGAGAAATGACCCTATTCACTTCCATTCTGTTCTGGAGGGGTCTTTCTTCTGGTTGAAGGGAACAGTATCACTGTTGGAACTTCAAATTAAAACTTCCTGCTATTTTAGAGGTACATGTTCTGGGCTAGAGACTGTTTGTGATAAACAGGTGTCGGAGTCATGAAGGAGCCACAGAAGAAAGGGAAGAGTAACATTGTAGTTATATTGCAATCCCCACTTGTATCATTTTGGCATTTCTTAAAGAGAAGGCAATGATCTTCAATTAACAGAAACACACATGGGTGTTGTGATCATAACATTAACATTTGTGAGGAATAGGAAGCTCCACAGAAAGAACATCCACTTCTAGAGGTATGAACTGTCTGTGCTGCACAGCTGATGGCAGGTTTGACCTGCAAAGGGTGGTCTTTGCATATAGGATGTAGCCTCATTGTTACAAATGCGTTAAGCTGCACTTGTCTGTAAAGTCAGAATTTGGTAAGCACCAATCTTGACAGTGGTTTTAAAAGTCCACCCTCATTTCAGTCTAATCTTCTCAGCTGGGCTAAGGCAACTGTTAATGAGGCCATGTAATGAATTGTTTAGGTTGAAAACATGTCAGTCGAAATATAAGAGAGAAAGGAGTTTTTTATGACTGAGTACATGAACCAGCAAAACTGGCTAGTTTAGCCAGCATGTCTGATTTAAGACTGCTTGTCAAACTACACCCCACTCCTGTGGGCTGTTCTTATCATCAAGAACTGCCAAACCATCGCTTTCATCATTGCTTACTCCCATTCTTTATTTCTGAGCACAGTGCAATGAGTCCATGAGGACCTGAAGCCTGAAAAAACTCCAAAGAAATTTCATTGCCAGCATTTCTGACTGTGGAAGAACTCAAAATGTGCCAATGAGGTAGAGATCAAGAACTGAGGATCCAGGTTGTAGACAGCCCCCCATAAAAATGTGTATGCAAAAGATTTAGTCACACTACTTTTTAATTATTTAAATGAGTTAAATATATGTTTTTAACTCATTTTATTTAAATGAGTTAGAATATATGTTTTTGCTAATATGCCCCAATTATTTTCATAGTCTTATGATGACTACTGTGGTGTTCATGACTAGTTGCTTGAATTAGGAAAATCTCTATCCTCCTCATTCTCTTTTCTTTTCTCTTGCAAGTTCTATTCTCAATTTTATAAAAATTCTCAATTTTATAAAAATTCTTAATATCCTAACAGCCTGTTTATTGATGTTGTAATTTGGTTTTTAGCAAGTTAGCCAAATAAACTGTCTAAATACATTTCCAAGAGTATTTGGAAAAATTTCCTTTCCTGTGTTATGTGTAACTAGGTTTGGCAGAACTCAGATTCTGTAATGACAATTTCCATTGCAGAGGAATTGGGGACAAGATAAAGAATCTGTCACGTGTGACTTTGCAAAGTATTCTATCTTACTAGGGTTATTCTGCAAAATATTCACCATCTGCTGAATCTCTAGTATTTTGTGACAAAACAAGTCCAAACTTATTCTCTATAGCAAGAAATCATTGCATTAATCATTACATTAATCTAGATAATTAATAAATTATTTACACTGTAGCAAAAGTAGCTGTGCCTTTGGAAAAAGGGAGATTGCTCTTGAGAATGCCTGGGGAAGAGACCAGAATAAGCTTTTGATTAATCCTTGAAAGTACTGCAGTATTAAAATTAACACAGCAGTCAGTTCTGTATGTGAAACTGTTTCAGTCACAAAATTATGCCCTCTTTTTTAGAAAAAACAGAATCTTCAAGAAGAAGGTAGTGATGTTCCCTTTCAAAAGTAAGGGAGCAGATACGCTTCTGGGGTAAATGAAACCTGAATGGATGAAATTGTTCCTGGATTTTCTGTAGCCACACTCCATGGAGTGTGTTGCTAGAGCAACAGAAGGTGGAGGTAGAGGAGAGTCCTCAAAGCAAATTATCCTTGGAAATAAATATGTATTATTAACCTCAGTACCAGCCTGTACATTAACATATGTCTTCACAGTTGCAGTTTCAAGTCCTCTTTTGCAATACCTGAATGCTCTCTCTTTTTAATCTTCCTCTCCTGGGACTTTAATTCATTCCATATTCCTTTCTCCCACATGATTATATATAAATAAATACAATCTGAGGAAAATATGTTACTACAGTAAAGCAATAAACCTTGCCTCAAGAGTAATTTCTCTTTCCTACAGTGTCTCTTTTCACCTGCTGATTCTTCACAGTCCTCACACAGCCTTTTGTTATTTTGATAAACCTACTAATACCGAGGAGCTGGTCTAATTGCCACCCATCCCTGGAGATAAGTGGGAGAGATGGGAAAGCAGATGTAGAAGTCTCGAAACAAAAGCGAGTACAAAGCTATGCAGAACACCGGTGATTTATGAAGGAGACATTAACATTATCGAGCATTGTTTTGGGAAGCAAGTGTGCAGAGAATTAACAGTTTCAACGGAAAAGAAGAAAGGAGCACAGCTGGGCCTGCCTGAGCAAGCACATTAGCATAACCCTTGGAGAAAGCCTGAGGAAAAGGATTTAGAGGCAGGAGTTAAAAGCAGGGTCTCGTGGCTCTGAGCTGAGCAAACAGCGAGTTCTGTTTATTTGGACCGGCCACTGCTTAGGGCGGCAAAGCTAGTGCTGCCGCTATGGACATACAGCTGGGACATCTGACCCCATCACCATGTCTGCTTCTACCTGAAACAACCTGCAAACCTCACAAACTTTGGCTAAACAGCAAAGCTGAGAAACGCAATGATGTCTACTGTTTTAAAGGTTAAAAGACCTTAACATCTGTCATGTTGAGAGAGTGAATTTGCACCACTTGCATGGGAGCTAGGACTTGGACAGCATGTGCCATTCAGGCCTGGCTCTCGCTGCCCGTATCCTCACTCCCCTCCTGGGAGGCTTCGGTGGATACCCATTGCCAGCCCACACCTGTGTGGGACTGCCCAGCACGTGCTCCAATGCTTACAAGCAACTCTGACTCAAACCTCTTGCCTCAGATATTTTGTGGATTGTCTTGCTGGCCTGTGACTTCATGTAAGAAGTAGCTATTACACTGCAACATATCATTTGCCAGAGTTGAAAGACTAAAGACATACAGGTGTCTTTTCTTTCACCCCTGATTAGAAGTATTCGCTAGGGACAAGTAACTTCTTATTAAGCTTTCACAGGCATAAGTGTATTCCAGTAGACTCCTAAAGAAACAAAAATCCCTATTAGGCTACTCTTACCTGTAAAGGAAACATATTCCCACCCACTAAGAAAAATTACCTAGACTAACAACCTAAATAGTTTGAAACAAGACTTACTTAAAGCAAGATTGTTTTAACAATTTTGTTTATCTGGAGAGATAGGTCTTACTCAATACTTCTGACAGCTACATATGTGCAGTTAATAAGTAATTTTGTGTGTGTGTAATAGTTCAATGAGTCATTTGCATTGAAAGAAAAAAACTATGCCGAGAGAGAAACAGGTGATAGTGTCAAACGCAGCTCAGTGTGTGTAACACACAGGTAAAGCGGTTGTTACACATCATGATGCCTGACAATCTTTCTGGAAAGTCCTACTAAAATTTAACTTCCCTGTCTGAGATTTGAATTTAAAAATAATAAAAATTTAAACAGCATAAAAATAATGCACAAAGTGGTTGTTACACTTTAGGATTCCTGACAATCTTTCTGGAAAGTCCTACCAAACTTTACCTTCTCTCTCTGAGATTTGAATTTAAAAATAATAAAAATTTAAACAGCATAAAAATAATCAGTAAATACTCACCTCCAGACAGGCCAGGTCTTGCTGGAGTGAATGAACAGGTGAGCGGACAAAACAATTATCTTTGACTAGAAAGGCAGGGCTCTGGCCCAGCCAATTGGGATTTGTCATTTGTGAAAGCCTTAGCATAATTATAGGGTAGTTGATTAAAGGTGTCTCCTGACACAGCTGATTGCAGTAAGTAGTATAATAACACATTACCTGTTAGAGGTCTTGCACCATGTTCCATCGTTTACTGAACAAATTCTTTGAAAGAGTTCTTTTTTTCTACAATAAGAAATACAGTTTGACTTAATTTTGTTTTTTTGATGTAACAGTGACTTGTTCAATGGAGGTAAAATTTTTTTTCATGGCTATACAGAGGTGGGGTGGGGGGAGGAAAACCATGTTCTGCTTTGCCAGAGTGTAGAGTACCCCCAGGCTGTGGATCCATGCAGAGTGGAAAACAAGGTCGAAGGAAGAGATCCTGTGCTGGAGAGCAGATACCGAGGTTGCCGTGCTTGGAGATCACTGAGCTGTGTGCCACATTGACTCTCTGACTGCTCTCACAGAGATTTGGCCAGGAGCACTGGAGCATCCTTAGCAGATGCTGATGCAGCATTCATTAACACCCACATATAGATAATTAAAAAACCTTCCACTATTTGTTTTAAAACTGCTAGCTCTGATTATGCTCATACAGCACTTTGGATTGAGCGCTTCGCACAGCAATGGAATGGCAGCAGTGCCATGGCTTAGAGCAGTTTTGAGCTGTGGACTCTCTGTTATACTTGCAATATGGCAATTTAAAAAGTATTTTTCTTCTTCCCCAGCATAAAAACAATTTTGTCTTTGGAATCAATTTCAGTGTCAAGATATTAATTTCTATATTGAAAGGGTTTTGTCATTTTAGAAGTCGTATATTATGTTTGTGAAATATTTTTACTAAGTTTTTGGTACTTCTTGACATATCCTGCTTAAATGTATATAATGATAAACCTCCAAAATTAGAAAATAATAAAAATATTCAGTTATCTAAATTTTTAAGGTCAGCTATAGAAAAATTATTTTAGATAATGATTTAGAAAAAAAATTTTAAAATATCAGTTTATAAAACTATTCTAAAATTATAAGAAAAATACTCTAAAACTATTTGCTATGCTGAAGAAAGAAGATGGAATAGAACTTTTCAAAACACATATTTTCATTCCTCAGTAACATCCTACTATGCGTTACACTTATTTTACATAATAATTTTAAAACAATATTGTTTGGTAAAGGTCTAGAAAAAATGAAAATAAAGTTTTGAAATTTTCAATGCCAATGCTAAAATATGTTTTTGTCTAGGTTGGATTCTTCTGCCTGCTTTTTTTTCATAGAAAATAGGCAGCCAGCTTCATGTGTCAGAAGAACAAGGAAAATAAGATAAACAGTAATTAGACTATGTAGGTCAAATTACTGCATAGGGACTCAGGGTTGCCGTTGCTGTTTCAGTCCAAGTTGTGGACTACAAGACTTTTCCACTTCATGTGTAGCAGCAGCTTTCTTTACTGTAACATTGCATCTTTATAATGCAGGATCCACTCCACAGAATTCTTACAGACAGAATTCCATCTGGCATCTTTAGGACTCATTTTCTGTCTAGCATTCACTTCCTCAGTCAAATAGGGATTTCCTCCCAGAATACACCAACTCTTTCTGGCTGCAGTATTAAATAAAGAAGTGAAATAATTCTCAACATTTGAATGAAGCATTACTGTATGTGGTGGAAGTGATGGGGAATAGAATAAAGCCAAAGAAGGCTGAGGAGGTACAGAAATGGGTCTGCAGAAGTACAAGAAACGAAAAGAAAAGAGGTGCAGAGAACAACGATCAAACCATTCTTCACACCCCATTAACCTACCAATTTGTCTCCTACTTCCAGCAATATACCCTCTGGCTTCTATCATCAAACTATTTCTTTCAAAACAAGACCTACAGTTACTGGTGTAGATGGTTCTCATCCCCACAACAAGCCCCACAGAGGGATGGTCTGCAAATTATTCATTCCAGTACTCTTGGGCTTCTCTGTGGGTACTGCTCAGTGTAAGAACAGCCTCACTGCCTGCTGAGGCTGCCAGCAACAGCACTAATTTTTGTTTGGGGTTTTATGATGTGGACATCTGTCCATTAGCAACTGGAGTAGAGCCACCAGTATCATGCCTCACAGCTGCCAGCCCCCATCAGCAGGCACTAACTATTTCCAGTTGCTACAGAATGAGCTGGATTCAACCCAATAACCTGGTCCTAAACATTTCTGTGCTCCTCCAAATCATGAGTATGACTGTTGGGTGGCTCCTGATTTCACTTTGATATAACACAAATTGGAATGTGTTCCTGCTGGCAATGGGGCAGCAGGAGAAGATGAAATAATAGAAGAGCCACAGCTGGCATTTACTAATAGAGGAGATGTCTTCCCGGAGAAGCTGGATATCTACAAATACCACACAGTTTATATCACTGAACACCATAAATAAAAAAATAGGATGCCTAATGTGCAAAGGCAGAGGTGGACCAAAACTTCTAGGCAGTGTAAACAAAAATTGAACTTGGCTGACTCAAGGCTGAAGCATGATAATGATTGATCTCATTATTAATGAGTGGCAAAAAATCAGCATTGTGATTTTGCCAAAATGGATTGCAAGGCTAAGGGCACATGGTAGAGTGAAGAGAGGCAGGGGACTGAGCTGAAGATGTAGTGTCTCCCTTCCCTTCTCTCCACACGTCATCTACTCTCCTGCCGGTCTGATTCCACTGAGATGAATCCTACATCCCTGGCACCACTTCATCTCTCAAGAGAACAAGTCATTAAGGCACCTGTAACATGTTTCTCAGAAGCTGTCCTCTGAGCCTCTGTCACACATGTCAAATCCTATCCTGCACACACCATACCCCCTTCTCCCACCCTTCACTGAGGTCCTCTTCTCATTCTCTATTCTGGAACGGCTTGGGACACCCCCAAATCCAACCTTCATTTATCCAAAGTGCCCATCCTAAATTCCACAAACTGTAGGCAGAATGACCCACTCTGTATCATGCTCACCCATCATGGCCATGGGACAGAGCCTATCCTCGAATTTACATCCCTTAGGACACTCTTTTCCTTCAACCCGTCACAACATGGGTCTGGCTCCCATAACTTGCTCCCAGAGTTCTTGGCATTGGGGAGCATTGCCCTCACATGCAGTCAGACACGGGCAGGTTGTATCCCTTGCAGGTAAGCTATGGGAGCTCAGATTGCTCCAGAAGTTCTAGTTAGCACCATGTGCATTTGGCATGTCCTGTGCACATCTAAGATTTGCTTTCCCCATGTAGGAATAACTTTGTCACTTGCCTTTATCTTGATTTACCTGTTCTTTCTCTTTAGTCAAGATTTCCTAGATATCTTCCACAGTTCATTGTCAGCTCCAGCCTAAAGAATTCAAACTGATTTTTTAAGAACTATGGCTTGACTCTGCTGAGCCCCACCATCTGGTGCAGGGTTCAACCAGGGCACTGAGGAAGAGACATGGAAATCAGTGCAGTCACCCCAGGATGTACATCAAGCATATAACAAAACCAGGAAGCTTGGGAGCATACTGTTGCTCAACCTTCAGAGAATATTTTCCTTCTTATGTGCACGTAAACTTTCCAGGTGGAGGTATGTCCTGCGTGCACCAGAGACCTCTTCTGTATTATAGCAGTTCAAGACACTCTGACAGCTCCCACTGTCCACTGCACACTTGGAGCTTTGGGGGTGTGTCTGTATCATGCAATGGAGACCAAAGAAGAGTTTCCCCTTATTTCCAAGTAAAATAGTTTACCTGCAGGGTACAATGAAATACAGAGACACCAGCCTGGATTTTGAAAATGGTAAAGCATGGAAAATTGCAGTGTATTTATTCAGCATGGGACATCTTTAGTTTGTCTGGACTATTTTTAGGGCCTGAGATGGTCTCCATGTGGGATAGTTCTGCACTGCACCTTCTGAGTCTAAATGCCACCATGGACTGAACTGGCAGGTTTCAGTCCCATACTTGGTTTGCAGAGCAGCTCTGCTGTTGCTGTCTCTGCAGAGCTTTTATTTGCAGTTCCTGCAGTTGCAATTTTTCCCTGTTCTGGCACATTTGCATATGCAAGGCTATCTCTGACTTGTGCTTCTCTGTGCAGCACAGGAGAGGAGCAGCACAGCTCTCCTCTGGGAGGCCTCCTACAATGTGGCTGGCACTCAGTGCCTTCCAGGGTTCAGATCCAAGCTTTTAAAGGCAACACAGAAAGCTTTTTTGCCTTTTTTTTTTTCCCTACAATTTTTTAATAACTAACTCATTTTCATTTTGAGAATGACAGATCTAATTTATATTTAAATCTTTCTAATCCCTTGCCAAGCTGCCATGACAATAGGCATTGTAAAATTAGTAAATAAGAATTTTCCTATTTACCTGATTGCCATTCATATCTCATTGTCTTTTATGTCGTTCTATGCCAACGCACTTTTAAATTATATCTTCCAATGTGAAAGCTAAAAGCAATCTGAGTGAAATTGGTTTATGTCAAGAAAGATAGATTCCTGTGTGTCATGTGTACATATTGAAAGCAGTAGCTTTACTAGAATAAAGAAAGAGACACCCTTCCTCACGCAGCCCAAGTGAAAAAAAGTTTGGAAACCTAAACTCCATCTTAAACCAACAGCACAGGATGCTTCTGAAGTTTATCTCATCCTAAAGTCTCACCAAGGAAAACCAGACAACACAGGTAGCTCTGGTGCATCTCTGCAAATTTATACAATGAACCCACATTCATTAGTGGATATTTCAGATCGTGCCTTTAGCAAGAGTAAGCCCACTGGACTATTCACATGCACTGATGTGGTCATCTAGGAAAGGATCCTTTCCACATGGACAGATTCAGAGCACACTTCGGGAGACAGGGAGAAGCAGATGTCCTCGCCACAACAGCATAGAATGGGAACTTAACCAACCTTGCCATTGTAAATAGTGGAGAGTACAAGAGGCACTTAGCAGTGTTCCCTATACTCCTAAATTCTTGTTGTGTAGGATACTAGGATCACTGGATTTCAGCAAATCCAGCTTCTTGTTCTCAGCTGGCAGACTTTACTTTTTTGTACCAGAATGTGTCTTAGGGCCAGAACATTTCTGTTATGGAAATATGATCCACCTGGGTGCTATTCATGTGGTAGACATGCAAAATCCATGTTAATGCTCTCCACTCATTTTTCTAAAATACTAATGTTTTTATTAACCATAGTTACTGAGAATAATACAGGGTAGAAAACATGAGAGATGCTACTGACCAGCAATAAACTATCTTTGGTAAATAATATTGGCTTTCACTCCAAGAGACAGATCACTGCCCCAAGCAAAGATACATGCAAGGCTTACAAGGCAGGAAGCTTTGTTTCTTGGTTGTTCCTTCGCAACAGGTTGTGTAAAAGGAGGCAGGAGAGGAGGAAGGGGAGTACCTGGAAATAAGGTCTCCCATCTCTGTCTGGGCTGACTGAAGGAGTTACAGTCCCCTCCCGTCTCTCACTTGTGCAGCAAGAGACACACAGATGTAGGCAGCATTCCTCAGCCAAAATCACCCCCGGCTGTATCTTACTGGAGCAGGCACATCAGTGCATCTTCTGCTGCTACGCCCATTTCCAACTCCGAGAAAGTCTGTTTTGTTAGTCAATGTGGACTTAGATTAATTTCTGTAAGACTGTTACACTCCCTAGTAGCTTTTGTCAGGTGTTTTTTGTCTTTTTTTTTTAATGATTTTTTTTAAGTAGATTGGCATTTTCTGTCAAATATAGTTTGATCAAACAGTTCCCATGCAGTAGTACTTCACAGTGTATTTGATTGATAGGTTTTTCGTTCTCCTCACCTTTGCATGTATTAACTTGATTCAGACTTTGATCTCAAGGATTTTATTCCAAGACCTTCTTGGAGCTAAATCTGCTCTATCTCTTGAGCATTCAAAACTTGTCTGCTGAGTTTGCTTTTTTTCCCCTCTACCCTGTTTGTGAATTCAAGGGCAGTTAAAACTCATTACAGCTTTGCTGTAACTATTTGTGTGCTGGAAAGAAGTTTTGAGATGTAGTTACTAAAAGGTCATGACCCATGTTTGCCCTGTATTACAAGAAATTCAAGGGCTCCAGAAGCCTCTTTTGTTTATTTTCTTTACCTATTGCTGGCTTACATATCCCTTCTGTAGAAATCAAAAATAGATTACTACCTATTTCTAACTAGATCTGCCTAGAAATAGTTTGTCCATCTTGCACAAATTGCTAGAAAATACTCCTTGTTTCCACCAGTGAGACATCAGACCTAGATTTGCTTGTGATTTCCATATTAAGAACAACAGTAAAAGTAATTATAAGTCCAGTCTGACAAAGTCTTTATGCGCTTCTAAAATAACTTTGAAAAAATGGATTATTTAAGTAAATAGAAATCTCAGTTTATAGGAATGCTTGAGGCAACAGATCCTATGGTCTTTTACTTTCAAAATCTAAGAGTCCAATTTACTAAGCCTGCTGAGAAAAGTGCCAATTAAAGTAGACTATAAATGTTCTGTGTGAAAATGATTACCCGAATTTGAATTAAAAATAAAAAGTCAAGACTTTTCACAGGGACTGGGTAGGAGGTTGCTTACCTGCTAGCTCCCATACCAGTGAGTTTCCACACCTAACACAGCTGGAATGCAGCCTTAAAGAAAATCTGCATAATAAACTTCCTTGGAACTGCTTCACCTGCTTGGGAAACTAATTTAAATGACTTCTGAAAGCTACAGAGGTAGCAGTTCATTTGGATTGCAAAGCAGTGTAGAAAAGGTGTTTTCCCAGGCTAGCAATCTACATGTTAAAGACATGAAAAGAACTACTTGGAGTCATAAAGGCTAGTGCCAAAATACATTCAGGAAGACCCATGGTAAGTGAAATGGTGAATCTAGGCAGCAGTGTCAGCGTTCACGGGCTATTTATCTTGCATAGTCTTAAAATGTTGTTGTATGCTATAAAAATTGCACTACACTTCAAGACAGCAATATCCAATATTTTTAGGCCCTAGAGGAATAGCTTTAGGAAATAGCAATTTCCATGAGAATTTCATGTCTAGACTACATTTGATTTCCAATAGTTTAATTCTTTGCAATATAGAAATAGAATTTCTGGAGGGTATTTTTTATACTCTTCAACTAGTCATTTGAGAACTATTACAGTTTCTTCTACGCTTGATTCTACTTGGAAACTGTCTATATAAAGATGATATATGAACTTCCGGAATGCCTGTATAAAACAGAATGAACTACTTATTTCCAGCTCCACTTTTCAGACCATACAGATATTTGAATTTGCTAATAAAACCACCTGTAATCAGATCATTATGAAACAAATATAATATAAGAGTAATATAGAGATTAAAAAGTTCAAAAGCTTTATGCAGGATTGTTTTAGATGGTGTTTTTTTGCTATTTTCTTGCTTCTATGTTGAGCAAACAGAGTAAATCATCTAGGACAGACACTTCTCTGAATATAAAGAAAATTATCACTTTACTGAGGAAAGGGGAAAGACCTTACAACTGGTGAAATCATGCAAATGTAGGAATCCCACTCTGAATATTATATCAGCAATGAAACATATTAAGAAGTATCTCTTTCTCTGCTGTTATATTACTTCCAAAATCACATGCCCCTAGATAAAAGAAGAACTTAATAGTGGATTAGACAATAGTTGGAGTCTTCTATTTCACAAAGTGGGATTTTATCATACTAATTTTTTAAGGAAAGCTTAGGGAAATAATAATTAATTTTCAAAGAAGTAAATCACTTCCAATTACCACAGGATACACAACCATTTTGCAACCATATTTGATGGATCATCTTTTATTTGCTACTTCAAACAGTTTTATAATCCATAATTATCTATAAACTACTCTGGGGTATCTCAGGAATAGATTTACAGTCAATGAAGATACATCTTGTTCTGATCCTGCCCTAAAAACCTGCTGAAGCTCTACACAGAAGGAAGTGTTCACATGATTAATGCTAAAGCATTTAGCACCCATCTAGAGTAGAGAGAAAAAGCAGTCCTTCATTGTGACCATTTTATAAGAACTTGGCCAGTTACTGATTCACTTTTTGTAGACTCAATCTATGTCACCTTCTGTGGGCCAGAGTAGAATCATAGAATTATAGAATTAACTGAGGTGGAAAAGACCTCCGAGATCAAGTCCAACGCTTGATCCAACACTGCAATGGTTACTAGACCATGGCACTAAGTGCCACATCCAGTATCATCTTAAAAACCTCCAGGGATGATGAATCCACCACCTCCCTGGGCAGCCCATTCCAATGTCTGATTACTCTTGCTGTAAAAAATTTCTTCCTGATATCCAACCTAAATCTCCCCTGGCACAAGTTAAGACTGTGCACTCTTGTCCTACTGCTGGTTGCCTGGGAGAAGAGACCAACGCCCACCTGGCTACAACCTCCTTTCAGGGAGTTGTAGAGAGTGATGAGGTCTCCCCTGAGCCTCCTCTTCTTCAAGCTGAACAACCCCAGCTCCCTCAGCCTCTCCTCATAGGACCTGTGCTCCAATCCCTTCACCAGCCTTGTTGCTCTTCTCTGGACCTGCTCCAGCACCTCAATATCCTTCCTGAACTGAGGGCCCCAGAACTGGACACAGTACTCCAGGTGTGGCCTCACCAGCCTCACCTGGTCCTGCTGGCAACACTGTTCCTGATCCAGGCCAGGATGCCATTGGCCTTCTTGGCCACCTGGGCACACTGCTGGCTCATGTTCAGCTTCCTGTCAATCCAAACTCCCAGGTCTCTTTCTGCCTGGCTGCTCTCCAGCCACTCTGTCCCCAGCCTGTAGCGCTGCATGGGGTTGTTGTGGCCAAAGTTCAGGACCTGGCACTTTGTTGAACCTCATCCTGTTGGAATCAGCCCAACTCTCCAGCTTGTCCAGGTCCTTTGGCAGAGCTCTCCTGCCTTCCAGCAGATCAACACTCCCCCCCAACTCGGAGTCATCTGCAAATTTGCTAATGGTACACTCAATCCCCTGATCATCAATAAAGATATTAAACAGAATTGGGCCCAACACTGATCCCTGGAGGACACCACTAGTGACCAGCTGCCACCTGGATGTGGCATCATTCCCCACCACTCTCTGTGCCCAGCCCTCCAGCCAGTTCCTAACCCAGCACAGAGTGTCCCTGTCCATGCCATGGGCTGCCAGCTTTTCCAGGAGTATGCTGTGGGAGACAGTGTCAAAGGCCTTGCTACAGTCCGGGTAGACACATCCACAGCCTTCCCCTCATCCACCAGGTGGGTCACCTGTCATAAAAGGAGATCATGTTGGTCAGACAGGACCTGCCCTTCCTAAACCTGTGCTGGCTGAGTCTGATCCCTTGTCCATCCTGTAGGTGTTGTGGGATGGCACGTAGGATGATCTGCTCCATAACCTCGCCAGGCACTGAGGTCAGGCTGACAGGCCTGTAGTTTCCCAGGTCCTCCTTGCAGCCCTTTTTGTGGATTGGCATGACATTCGCCAACTTCCAATCATCTGGGACCTCCCCAGTGAGCCAGGACTGTTGGTAAATGATGAAGAGTGGCTTGGCGAGCTCTTCCACCAGCTCCCTCATCCCCCTAGGATGGATCCCATCTGGTCCCATAGACTTGTGAGGATCCAAGTGACTCAACAGGTCACTAACTTCTTCCTCCTGGATTACAGGGGGGCTATTGGGCTTCCCGTCTCTGTCTACCAGCTCCAGAGGCCACCTGTCCTGAGGAAAACCTGTCTTACTGTTGAAAACTGAGGCAAAGAAGGTGTTAAGCACCTCAGCCTTTTCCTCATCTTTGGTGACTATGTTCCCCCCCATGTCCAACAAAGAATGGAGGTTTTCCTTGCCCCCTCCTTTTGCTATCGATGTAATTGTAGAAGCATTTTTTGTTATCCTTAACAGAAGTTGCTAGACTGAGTTCAAATTGTGCCTTTGTCTCTCTAATTTTAATTGCCATTAATCCAAAATGTGCCACTCATTTGAATTACATTAATAATTTACAATTTTCCTTTGGCATAAAACAGCTTCTTCTTGCTTGTAAATATTTCCATACTGGTTATAAATGAGCAGAAAGATTATGCTGAAGTAATTTGCTTCCAAGGAAATAGAGAAAAATAATCAGGAAAATATATGGTATAAAAAAAATGCAAAAAAACCCACCAAATGGGAATGCCTGGTTGCCCAGTGGGTAACTCTTGTTTGCTAGAGGCATGTAGCAATAAGTCTGTTCATTAGTGTGACATGTACATATATGCAGTCAGAGGTAAAACTGCAGAAGGGTAAATACATTCCTCTGTGTGTGTTGATCAGCACTAAATCTATATGTCAGCTCAGCATACACAGCCTCTTCAAGATCCTACTAGAGGCTTACCTGTATCTTCAGACCAGTGTTATTTTCTGCATAGTGTGGCTCACAACACAGATAGCCAACAGGTGTGCCAGAGCTCTGGCCTAGGATGCAAAAAAACCTAATTCTCACATGGAAGGAACGACCAGGAAAAAGTTAGATTCAACTGAGCAGAGAGATATGCAAAAATTTATACCAAGGCAGAAGTTATAACTGAGTAGAACAACAAAGATGCAGCAGAACATGGAAATCAGTAGAAGTCTAGAAAATACAGCATTGTATTGATGCCTTAGAATTTTTAAGATTTTTAGCTTAGATGGAAAAAAGGAAGGACGTTTCTTTAAAGATTATTGGGAAAACATGGTAATAGTATTTACTGGCATGAAATGGAAAAAGGATTAAAAGGGATGAAGGAACATTTATGCTCTCCATGTCCACTAGGGGTTACACAAGGACTAATGAATCTCAATCACATTAAAAAAAACTCTGAAATTGAATATTAAAAAGCCTTGTAGCAGTAAGAGTACAGTAGAATACTTTGTCTAGGAGAACTGGGAAATCTTTCAAGCAAGTTGTAGGTATAACTAATCCCTAACTTTAGAAATCAGATGATGTCCAGAGGACCCTTTCAGGATTGTATTCTTTGAATTCTACATTACTCAAACATCTCTTTGACTTAGAATTATTTTCTTTAATTTGGTTGATGTGAAATACATAATACTTTCTGGCTGCAAATGTGTCAGGCAACATATTGATTCAAGAGATGAGGCATAGAATCATAGACTTTCCTGAGTTGGAAGAGACCCACAAGGATCATTAGAGTCCAGCTCCTAGGCCTGCACAGGACAGCCCTGAGAATTACACCTTGTGCCTGAGAGTGTTGCCTACACATGCTTCAGGCTATTCCCCCAGGTCCTGTCACTAGCTACCACAGAGAAGAGATCAGTGCCTGCCCCTCCTCTTCACCTCACAAGGAAGTTTTAGACTGCAATGAGGTCTCCCCTCAGTCTCCTCTTCTCCAGGCTGAACAGACCAAGTGACCTCAGCTGCTCCTCATACATCTTCCCCTCAAGACCTTTCACCATCTCTGTTGCCCTCCTTTGGACACTCTCAAAGAGCTTAATATCTTTCCTAAATTGTGATGTCCAAAACTGCGCACAGTATTCAAGGTGAGGCTCCCCCAGTGCAGAGCAGAGTGGGACAATCCCCTCCCTCGACTGGTTGGTGATGCTTTGCCTGATGCCCTCCAGGACACGGTTGGCCCTCCTGGCTGCCAGGGCACTGCCATAGACCAGGACCCCCAGGTCCCTTTCTGGGACCTGCATGTTGTAGGATTGTTTGCTAGATAAAGCCTTTAAAGACTGCTCACGTTTTCATTGCAAACCAATGTAGAAATATGAGAAACAAAGTAATTTTGAGAACTCTTTCCAGTCTCTGGTGTCATATATTTGATATCCAGAAGCATTAAAAACTCCTTACACTGCCTCAGCCAGTGTAAGGCTAATTCAGAAATTTTAACTAATAATCTCAAACTAGGTACTTAGACATTGCACCAGTGAGAATTAATAGCTATGTTTAAAAATATAGACCTTGTTTTCCAACTTCTGAGGTGAAAACTTTTGGTTTAGGCTCATTTATTGCCTCCTTGAACAAAACCAAACTTTGACTTTATGCACACTGCCCCCAGTAACACTAGTATAACCTGAACTTTAAACTCATGCTTGATCTTGCTTCTGCACTCAGAACTCATCCAAGACCATACAAGTCAATACTAAGAAAATTGTCCAAGGCTGATCTGTGTAGCCTTGCAAGGAATTTTTCAGTGTAAAAGCCAGTTGTTCCCTCTTGCATGCAATATGATTACAGAATTATTGGGACATTTAAAGGATTTTAAATCTATCAGCCTAAGATATATGTATAAAACCCTCAAACGCTAAAAATTAATTGCAGGCATTTTTATCAAAAATATGATAAGACTTGAGAACATTAAAATCTTCATTAATCTATAGCCTTTATCCCATTCTTGAACAATACTGGTCCTTTCTCCATCTCTACTCTTAATGGATCCAAAGAATCTACAGTTGAATTTATTTTTTTCTTTTATCATGGTATCAAAATTGAGTTGAAAGCTCAATTCCAATCTATGTAGTTAGTATCTAATCTACCTGTTTCATCGCATAAAATTGGTGTAGCGACAGATCAGTGTTATGTCATAAAATCTGTGGTACAGCTGAAAGCAATTGAGTTAATGGCAATGAAGACTGAGCTATTTTCCCACTCTTCAGGCAAATTGGAACCTAATAACCTCAAATGATACTCACATAACACTACAGTGAAGTTTGCATCCTGCTGTCTATTTTATCCTACTGGATAAGCTGTAAAATGACTATTAAGCTGCCAAATTGATACTTTCCTTTATCGCTTAGGATGGGATTTCTCTCATCCATCTAAAAGTTATGTCTTTTCTCTGAGGTAGTTATTACAGACACACTCTATCATTGACAGAAAAAGACAGAAACATCTAGAGCATGACTCATTCCATCTATGTACAACATCTATCTAGTAGATTTATCCTTGCCAGGAGATAACTTCTCCCTCTAATAATGACTCAGTAAATCATGGACACATAGCTGGGTGCACAACCTAACACATAAATGGTTCAGATTGTGCTAATTGGATGCCACAGAGCACTTTACTCAGGGAACTTTAGGCATTTAGCTGAGGTGCCTGCTTTAGGAATGCAGTTGTCATAGACTCTCTCTGAAGGAACCTCTTGAGTTCATGTCTAATCCTCAGCAGTGGGTGAGGGGGGATGAATCACCCTGCAGAAGTGCCTGTCTCTCTCAGTTGCCTGCAGATACCTAGTGAGAGCAGACCTTTAATTAGTGCAGAAAAGGTAAGGTATGTAGATGAATTCAAGACCTAAATAGTCAGTTATTTACACAGAAAATGAAAAGGAATTTCTCTCCCTAGGAGATGGAAGCACTTTCTGCACTATATTACACTACTCAGGATGTTATAAAGAACAATGTGAATATCATCACACAAAATTGCTCAATTTGAGAGTCAGTGCACAGTCTGAAGACGTGCTAGTGACCCACTGGGGCAGTAACTATCTGCCTTAGTGGCTCATCTATTTTTTTCTCCAAGACACTGTATAACCAAATGCTTGATGTTTAGCCTAATTTTCAATGAAATTATATAAAGATAAATTGTAAGAATTACCTATTTAAAAGGAAAAAAAGACAAAAAGTAAAATGAAAACATGTATGTTGATGACTTTTCCAAAGAGCACACTGCATTAGACAGTTAAATAAAAGCATTGCCTGTACCAAGTTAGCTCCAAAAGATGCCCACTATATAAACAATTATTATCAAATTCCTGCAGTAATACATTGGGCAAATTATTTTTATAAAGAACAAATATAGGACATCATCATGTTACAGTCTGAGCACCAGCTGGGGCAGGTTCAATAATGGCGACAAAAAAACCCACGAATGCAGACACCAGTAGCTTAAGGAGTTCATATGTACAAGCACACGCACATTCAAACCCTTTGGCTTTGTGAGTTGCAGTAGTGAGGCTAGAAACCTAGTTTTAGAAAATCAGAAATGGTAACACATCCTGAGTGCTTTGTGAGTGCCATCGCCAAACACTCCTTCATCTTCCCCTAACATAAACGAATAAACCAGCTCAAATTAGTTTGTGTTACAGATCGATTACTCAAAGATTGGCTGAAAACACTTTGCAAGCAAAGGAATCACTTTCTTAAATTCATTTACTTTCCAGAACAGCTGCTAAAGCAAATCAAAATAAAGGGACTACTCTGTAGAAACCCAGTAACAGACAGCATTCTGTTTTACACAGGGTGGCTGCTCTTCCACATGACATGAGAAAGTACAAGTCATGTTGTATCAGCCAGTCCCCAGCATCCCCAGCAGGATGAGGAAGAAAAGACTTGGCATTGTTTTAGTCTCTTAGTCTCTTCTCTGCACCACCATGGGGAAAAGTGTGCTTGGGAAAAGTCACTGTGCTGTAGTGCCTATACCTTTCAAGCAGCACCCAAAATCACAATACACTTTTGCTGTGATATACCAGGCTCGGTTCCATATATCCCAGTAAGGCGCAATCTGTCTGGGAAACGTGGGAACAAATTCTTCCTTTGGATATTAACTCACTACCCTGGATTAACAGCTGGCATTTAGCAGATAGTGCCTATGCTCTACTGATTTTACCTGTTTTATAGCTTTCTCTGTGACTGCCCTTGAGTTAATGGTTACATCATGCATTAGCAGGATAGCGCTCGTCATTTATTTCCCAACACAGCGAGTGTTGTCCTGTGCTGGATCCTGAGTAGGTCTGAGCCAGCCCAAGTCCTGTGTGATTAACTTTGACCCTGCACTACAAAGTGTGTTGGACAGTGAGCATTATTCTCCCCATCAGTTCTGCAAAAGGAGGATGGGAGAATTCAGATGGGTGGTATGGAACAACCCGGTATATTTTTGCAGATTGCAGTGCTACAGTTGCAAGTGAATGTCTGCATCACACTGCAGGGAATAGAGCACTGCAGAATGAGTTGCATTGGCCTCAGATACTTCAGTTCTTTTAGTTCTCATCCAAAATAATTTGGGCAATGATAATGTACGTATTAAATAAAATATTTTATATTTTTTTTAAACAGGAACAAGTATACTTTTATTGAAACTTTCTTTTATTGAAAGCATCAATGATATTGAAGTTAATGACATTTCATTCCCTGAATATATTTGTCAGAATCTTCCAAGTGAGATAAAGTTTAGTAGGTCACTTGGTCTGTTCTTTGAAAATGTATGTATATTCCCAAATTCACATATTCTTTTCAAATACTTTCCACAGAATAAAATAATCTTACAATTTTCATTTTACCCTAATATTCACCAGACTGTCCCTCCTTTCCTAGGTTGGATCCATTGTTTTTATTTATAATCTTTGACATCACACAAGATAGATTTTTCTTTTTCTGGTATCCATTGCAATTTTTATTATAGCCTATGAATTTTGTCCTTTTACTAGGAATCATTGTACACTGCATCAATTATTTGTGTGTGTGTGTGTGTATAGTGGTGTCTTCAGTTCTCATTCATGTTCTTTTTCCCTGAATTGCTTATAATGCTTAACATATTTTTCAGGTCAGGTTCTGCTCAGATCAGTGTGCAATTCAAATTTTTTGGTGGGTTTTTTTGCAGTTAGATGAAGCCACTAGTTTGCTAGCTACTCATAGTTGTTATTCTCTTTCAGCATTTCTTTTTCTGGGTACGACTCTTTCACTGAACAAATGCTTTATATTATTTTTCTTCAACTATCTCTCTTCCCTTGAGGGAGAAAAATCTTTACTGCTCGGTTTGTTACCGCTAAGTTTACCCTATGCCCACTAGCTTGTGAAACTTGAGCAATTTCCTACAACAAATTCTCTGAGAACTGCTACTAACTCAGAATATATATTTTGGTACCCAGTGAATACAATTTACTTATTCACTGGCTCTTCTTGTCCCTGAGGGAAAATCAAGCAGACATAGATCTTTTCTTGCTTTTACTTGTGAACAACTCTGAGTTTGTTTATGCAGGGTAAAACTAAAACACTGCAGAATGAAAATATAGGTTGAAAAGAATTAGCATCCTCTTACAAAACAATTTTTTTTAATAAAGGGGAGAAAGGAAGAGAACTTAGTCTTACATAGGAGAGCTAAGGGGCAATTAAAAAATAAGATGGGAGGGTAAAAAAGGTAACCAAAGGCTAAAAAATTATAAGTTGCTAATATAAAGAAAATAATAAAGAAAAGAGAATAAATGTATATTGACTGAGGAGGGGCAAGTAAATATATTTATTTACTGCATTCATTCCCAATTTTTTAAAAATTGCAGATAAAATGCCTTGCCCAAGGATCGGATCCTGTACCATCAAAATTAAAGTACTTCTGTTTTTATTGACTGTGCTATGAGTAAGACCAACATCTAGAGTTACCTAAAGATTTAGAATGTGAAGAATTTAGTGGAATAGGGCTGTTATATTTGCATGAGCTGAGGGGGAGGATTATTTGTGAATGGAACACAGGAACTACTGCTCTGCCATGGTGCATTTTTATGGTGAAACTTGGAGTGAAAATATTTCCAGAAGCCACAGGAAGGCAGTATCTAACAACTTTATCATAGTTTTCAAAGCTTCATGTCCAATATCTGAAGAAAGGACATGTGATATCTGTCAATTGTTCTACCTGAACTCAGCTTAGAGTTGGTCGAATATTTTTCAATGGCACCTTATTTTCAGGCAGAAAATGCTGGCTTTTTACCTTTTGCTTAATTCTGACCTTATCTTTTTGATTGTTATAATGTAAATGACTGATACAATGTAAATTTGCATGTAAATAATCACAGAGTTGTTTGGCATTTATAACATTTCCATTTCTTTAAAGTGGAATCAGCCTTCTGTGAATGCCCTGAAGCAACTGCAAAAAAATGTGAATTTTTTTCACAAAAAGATGAGATGTGTCAAGCAGTAAAATGCCTAAAGCCACAAACATTCAAACGTCTTTCACAGACCCTGGGTGGGCAGACAGGATGCTCTCTGAAGTTTCTTCACCATAAGGAGGAGACTACTCAGGGCCCATGAGTACTGATTTCAGAGATAACTCATGTAGGCAGTAGGCAAAGACCCCCTCACTCTCCTTTTCCCCTGCCATATTTTAGTGGCCCAATTGCTCAGGTCAGGATAGCCAGGGTATATAGTGTGACCTAGCCTGTAATAGCACTCCTTCATGTCCCTTCAGAGGAACTGGCAGGCAGAGGGGGTAAACCCACACCTTTTCTCATGTTCACATACAAAAGAGCTGAAAAAAAGATCTCTGTTTTCCTGCTCTTCCAGGGTCCAAGGTGTAAGACACTTTGAAGGGAAATCACTCCAAACCTGCTTGAACTTCTCCTTTCTGGTTCCACTCCTCTAATTTTGTCATAATTACATCCTTGTCCTTGTGGACAATTGCAATAGTAATAGCAAGTATTAATCCATGGGTGTAGATTAATAATCCAGTGTGTGCATTACACTTATGGAGGGAAGTAATAGGACACTGGTGTATAAAATCCTTCAAATACAGGTGGGCTCAAATACTGAGAGGCTGGCATGTGTTCTGGTGCAATGTGGCTGGCATGTTGTCCTGTCCTTGGTGCTCACTCTGTGCTATCTCCATCTTGGGGAATCTGGCTGTACCAGCCTGTGGTCCTGGGTAAACTGAATTCCCTGCACAGTTGATAACAAAGTCAGTGTCTGTTTGGAAAATAACAGTTTAAAGATTTCTGCACAAATTCACAGTACTACTGGGTCCTATGTAAAATTTTCTCATTTGACCTACATTTTTTTTATATCACCGTATTTTATAACAAAATAATATTAACTGTTGCCCTACCCTTAGCCTGATGCTCAGCCTTTCTGGCAATTAAGTGGTCATATGAACTTTCCACATATTTTGCTGTTTTCCAAAGGGAAGAATGTATTTTCTTTCAAAAGGCATTTTTCCAAGTTAATTACTTGACATTATATAGATTTTTCATTATGCAAATCAGCTTACAAGCCCATTAGCTATTGCAGCTGTTGTTGGTATTCTTAACTAGCTTAGTTCTGCAGAACAGTGTGGAACAGCTTCACACAAAGCTTTTGCTACAAGAAAGAAAACCTTATTATCTCGCTCACCTCAGAGGGATATATTTCAGCCAAGCAGAATTTCAGAGCCACTGTGTTTGCCAATGGGTGAATGTCTGTCATTGAACTTGGCTGGATATAACCTTTTGACAGGGGATATAGAAAATTCTTGCAGAAAGAAAGCAGAGAATTGAGGGGAAAGAGTAGTTTCACTGAAGCAGTAGAAAATGCAACAGTAGCAGGGAAAAGCATTATTTGAGTTTTGCATTTTACATGGGGTAGAAAGGAACAGATGGCTTGTGACGCTTAGAGGAGTTTTTTGAGGTATTTGCTCTTTGCAGTGTGGAAAACTGACAACATTCAAGCCCCAAAGGGAAGAACCTTCAATTCTGCCCAAAGCCAGTAAATTCAGTGTCTGGTTCTGTGACCTTTTTGCATGCTATACTTTCTGTTTTTCCTAAATTGCTGGTTAAAGTATAAAATCTGGTTTTATATACACAAGTATGAATATTAAAACCAATGTTTTCATCAATAAGAGGAATTTTAGAGACCTGAGTACTCAGAAACTTTATTCAGCTTGCAAAAAGCTGAAACTCATCTAAGTTTCCTGAACCAGACAGCTTTCCTAGGTGAGGTTTTCTAATGCAATTTCCAGTAATTTCTCTGTTCTTGATTTTGGTAAGGTCATCAGAGTACATTATATTGTGGCATTTTCTTGCCATTTCTATTTCCAGTTTAAAGAAAGGAAATTATTGCAAGGAGCATAGACCATGACAGGCTGAAAGAAGATTCCCTTTTTTTTCCCTAAGAGTTCAAACTTAGCTTTCTTTAGGCTTTAGGTAAGGATCACTAAAGGTGCAGGTGACTGCTACTGAACCTTGTTCTCTAGCCTCAGTTCTTACTTTGGGTGGTATTTCTTGTTTCTATTTTCAGTGCTGTAATCCCCTAATTACCATTATCACAATACATTAGACCAGAGGGAGTAAGGTTTAGGCCCACAGAGCCACTTAAGTATTTAAAGCATTTCAAAGCCTGAATTCTATTTAAATCACTTAGAGCAGGTTGGTAAAATACAGTCTCGAACATAGAATATACGGTCTGGAGTGTAAAGTTAGAAAAATATCCCCATCATCTGTTTATTTACATTCTAAATATCTCAGGTTTTAAAATGTTAAACTCCCTCTGCAGGGGTAGAAATAAGCAAATGTTTTAAAGAGTATTTTGACTTTAGTATATAAAATGCAGGAAGTAAAGCTGCTAAAAAAGCTGTTTGTTTTGCATTAAAAAGGGCCACGACTTTTAATTAAACATATTTCTGATATAAATTAAATTGTTTATTTTTTCTCCAATACAAAATCTCAGTGAAAAAGAAAGAGAAAGTTGTAACAATATCAAAATGTCTGGGGAAAAAAGTTTGTTTGTTAGTTGAAATGACTTTTCATTTTCATTTTGTATTTAGTTAGAAGTTGCAAAATTGAAGGCAAAATCATTTGTTGAAATGAAACAGCTATAAAAGGATTTTTTCATTTCCTGACTGAAAAAGAAATTTGAGTCTTTAAAGTGATACACAGAGAAGCATCTGTGTTGCATTATCTGTATCCCTTGGATTTAAGAAGACATAAGTGGTGGAAAATGCAGTTGAAAATTAAGATCTCTGACAGTTTTTCCAAATATTTTCTTTTTATTCCCACTCCCCCAAGCCTTGCCTGTTGCCTCCAGGTTTCTTTCAGAAGCCCTGGTGCTGCTCTGGCTCTGAAGGTCAAACCTGGCCCAGGGTACTGACACCTCACCCTCAGCAGGAGCGGGATCAGCTCCTCCTCTGGGTTGTTCCTATGCAGATGGTAGGTGCTCTAAGCTGGGGTCACACCATGGCTGGAACCTTCCTTACAGGGCATTAATCTGGGGGAAAAGCAACAGAATTCCTAACCCATTGCCTGCATTTCTACCCTACCTGTTGCACATTTGGCTCTTTGATGCTCTTTAAGAGAAGGAAAAGGAGAAGGTATATTTTGACAGGTGAAACTTCAATAAAAAGAAGCCCTTTGCATTCTCATTTCTAAAATCTCTCTTTACTGATTTGTCTTATGGGCTGCTTTATGGGCTTATTAGTTTAACTAATAGTAAAAACAAATTTATCATAATGTATGGCCCCTTGATGTGCAGATAAACAGGGATACAGCAGACCCTGCTCAGGCTGTAAGGTGTTCTCTTACATGAAAAATGGGTGGTTGAATAACAGTCCAAAAATTATTTTATTTAGTATATTGCTCAACTGCCTAAAAGCTAATTATAGTACCTTGATAGAAAGAGTTCCAAGTGACAACACTTCTTTTATTGCCATTAGCATGTGCAAACACAGTGAGCTGGCAAAGATTAATAAGCTCTACCATTTTGTGCTGATGGAGTTGGTCTACCTGCCTGCATCACATTTCTTCCCTAACTGGGTCTCTCTAAGAGAGGAAGGTGACTTTTTGGAATCTCTCTGCCATTATTATTGTCATTAACTTGGTAGGAAGATATCTTGATTATGTGTCAATTCTGAGAGTTATTTTTGATATTGCAGCTCTGTTTTATGCCTGTTAAGTAGGTATTTTACTGTATACAGTGCCAGACTGTGGGAATTAATGTACACACTAAAACTCAAACACACAGTCTTGCTATCAACACTAACAGTGTTAAGAGCAGTAACCAACACTGTAATGTTTATAGCAGGTCTGTGTGTGTACATGTAAATAAATTTGACAGATTGTGCAATATATTAATGAAATGATGCTCAGTATCCTCGAAGAACAGTTTTTAGTAGATACTACTCACAGATTTCAGCAATTTTTTTTTTGCAAAGGAAGTACTGTGTATTTTAAGTTACTTGCTATTTTTGTGCATAAAACTCTTGATTTTTTTTTTTCTGGCTCATTAGGATATTAGAAGCTATGTGCTAAAAAACTGGGCAGACTGTGTACTTTAGATGCTAAGTGATTTGAAGGGGTTTCCAAGATTGTCAGCGGAGAATCTGTGTGGTAGAGCTACTCTTTTGTTACTCTTAGCTTTTTACTAAAGGAGGTTCCCTCATATCTGTCATAATTTTCCTTGTATTTCTAGTTCTTTGCATTCCTGACCTGTCTCTATTCAATTCTAAGGTTAAACGAGACAGACAATAAATGTTTTAATAAATATGTAAATTCCAGTCAGAAAAAGAAAATGTATTAGGAGTAATTAGTGCTGATATTTCCACAACAGATCTCATGAAGATGAATTAAGAAATTTTTTGATGGTGAAAAACAATTACAGACTTTCATATGGCCACAAAATATGTTGAGGACAGAAGGCAGGGCAGTTCTGAGATATCTTGACTCAACACTTTGCCCACAGCCTGCAGAGTCCTCATCTTACAGGGAGTGGTTTTGTTTTAACTGTGTTACTTATAAGCTTCAGAAAACTCACTTGTTATGCCTTTTTCAGATTAAACAACTAGAGCACACTGCTGAGGGTTTAGGGAACTTGAGCTTTCTTCCTACTTCACCAAGGTGTTAGGAGAGGTACCTATGTCACAGCTTCCAAAGCTTCTCACAGATTTGGCTCATCCCATGCCTGGAGGCCTTACCTTTGATGTGTTCTTGGTGACTTTGACAAAAGAGGATCAAACACTTCTCTGCTGCATGCAGCCCTGAGGGCCCTGATAGCCTTTCTGTCCCTGCCCAGTCTCTCCTGGGGCCTCCCTCCACCCCAGCCCATATACCAGGAGCCCCATTTTGGTTTGGTTTGGGGCTACTGGTGCCCATCTCTACCCCTGTCTCTGTGTAGATCCCTTGGAACCATGCTGTCAGCTTGTCTCCAGCCCCATGTCCTGCTGCTCCTAACTGGACTCTCTGGATACCGCTTGGACCTGGCTCACCACTTGCCTCTTCTGGGGCTGTCAATGGTCCCCATTACCAGCAGCTGGCCCTGTCCACCATGTCCACCTCCATCGGACAGGGGGCATGGCCCATGCTGGGGTCACCCTGGGCTGCCCATCCCTCCTGGAGCAGCTGACCCTCACAGTCCTAACACCCTTGTCTTTGGCTTACTGTTCTGAGAAAATAATCATATTATGTGTACAAATAACAACTGCTCCCTACTTTTTCCACTGTAATGTTTCAGCAAAATTCTCAGGCTGAGTTAGAAGTGTAGGAGGCCTGGGTTTCAGTCTCTGCTCCCAAACAAGATCAGCAAACAGGTCTCTCAAATGCATATTGTGAGTACTAGGCTATCAAATAAAATGAGATAAAGTTTGGGTTTATCAGCATCAGCTGGCTCTCCCTCAGATATGCAGAAGATATGTTCTAAGGACACTTAGCAAATCCCTCTCTGCTGGTCACGCAGATGAGAATTCCAGAGAATTGCACCAAACAGTAAATGTGAAATAGGTCTCCAAGTAGCCAGGTGGCAAGAAGGGTCAAGTGCTGAGACATTACTAGGAAAACCTGGCGTGTTGAAGGAATGTAGCAGTCTACAGCACTAGAAAATATCTGAGCAGAAGATTTTAGGGGTTTGGTAACATCTACATACTGGGTGTAAGCATCCTCTCTCATTGTGGTTGCTACCATTCTGCATCTATTAGTAAGCATAGAAAAACAAACCATCTCTGTAAGTGTCCCCATATATTGGGACACAGACATTTCTTTTCTAAACACAAATTTATGCAGACTAAAACCCGAAAGCCCCAATGCAAGCAGTTTTAAAAACACTTGGTGATGATTTACTTGTCTATATACCTTATATTATAACTACTGTGTTCTATCCCAGATATCTCCATAGGGTTGGCAGGTATGACATAGTGTGCATAGGAGTCCCACATCCATCTGGGACAGCAGCTGAAGACCAGGTGGGATATACCTGAAACCCACCCTTTGCTTAGGAATGACCCAGCTCAAACAGCAGCAGGCTTACACCAAAATAAGCAAATTCATACAGAGTTTTTTTACCTGGTTCTGATGAGATCTGTTGCTTACAAGGCTCTGCAGGAGAGAGCTACCAGAACTGTCTGTTCCCAGGTTACCTTACCTTTATACTGGCTGGCAGGCATTCAGTTCTTCCAGTCCTTCCCTAAGTGGCACAGAGTGAAGTTTGTGGCACACCACTTATGCCCACATTCACTTGTTACAGCATGTACTCTTTGGCACAGCAAACAAAGTGATCCCAACCTCCTCCCAGAAGTTGAGATCAGGAGGGGTGAGGGCCCTTGGTATGCAGACAGAAACATTTGCTGCTGTGTAAAAACTGAAGTCTCTGATCAGAGATATCAAGAGAATGAAAACCAGTCATTGGAAAATCTGCAAGCTTCTGAAACAGCACAAGTCAGAAATGTGATAAACAGATGGATACTTGAAGTGAGTGTGCTTGTCCTTTTTACTGACTCCTCTTGAGCTAGTACACCAGGCCTCCTTAGTCAAGCTAGACAAAACTCACTGGCCAGCAATGCTACATAACAGCAGGCCATGGGGATGCTCAGGCAGCCCCACTACATTTATGAAAGCTCTTCCCATGTGCCAGTGCACTGCTTCAGAGCCAGAAGGTCTAAAAGGCAGCGCTACAAAGGAGCTGTACAAATCCTGCTCCTCATGAGCAAGAGCAAACCTAACAGGTGCCCACCTCTGCCAGTATAAACAGGCTGTATTCCTGATTCTCTCTCCCTGTGTGGCTGGGCTAATCGCCTGGAGGAGTTTGGTTTGTTGACTCTGTTGCTGTGCTGCTTTACCAGCTGCCCTGGCTCCTGCTCGCAGCACCATGGCACAGGAAGGGACGCGGAACCGCTCAGAAAGCAGAGCCCTGGAAGCCAGCATGGGACACAGGGTTGCCAAGGCAAACTGAGTCACAAAACATCCAGGTTTTTTCCTATCTCAAGTAATCCCAGAAAAAGATTTGGACTGTGTAAAAACATATACTCAATAAAGAAGTCTGGACAGGCAATGTTGCTCTTCAATCAAAAGACAGGTTTACCTTATTTTGGAAGTGGTCCATTTCCAGGAAATATGAAATAATATGATGTGCTGGTTTAAAAGTTAACCAGCAGGGGGAATGAACTCAACTCAAAGGAGAGATTATAAGTCAGAATAACAATTATTAAAATAATACAGTAAGTACAATAATACAAACAAACAATTGGTCTCAACCCACAAAAACCCAAATGTATAACCCAGTGCCCTGGGGCATGAACAAAGTGGTGTTCCTTGGGCCCTGTTTGAGTCCAAAGTAAAGGGAGAGGGGAAGAACCTGCTGGTGGGAGAGCTGCTGCAGTCTGTCCAGAACTGGTGATCGCAGTCCAGTGGTGGTCTAAGTCTGGTTGAGAGCGATGAGATGCAGCCGTCCTCTGGATCCCACGAGTGGGTTGAAAAATGTTCCAAAACTCCAAGATTATATATCCTCCAGTTCAGGCAGGAATGTTCAGTGCTCCCCTCAGGGCGGGGATTTTCACAAAGGGTGTGAGGACAGAAACATCCTCCTATCTCACAGGCCTCTTAACACCTAGTTTATAGCCTGAGGAGTCAGGCTCTATGGGCAGAGGGTGCGAATAGTCTATTGACAACAATAGTCTAGTTTCTGGGAAATTACATGGAAGGCTATAGAATACAGGTTTGGGTTACACCCACCATGATGAACTGATCTCAGCTGTCCTAACTAGGACATATGAATAAGTCATATTTGTTCATTTCTACACCACCAAATCTTCCACGGAGCAACAAAAAATTAGAAAGGCTATCTTGTCATGTTTTGCAGTGCAGTGAGTTGATCAGTGCTACAAAATCTGTTTGAGAAACTAGGTAATCACATTCCTCTAGGCAGATTTCAATAGATATGAGACACTCTTCATAACACTTTTCTCTCCGTTTCCAATTAATATTTTAATGAGCAAATTTTCTTCGAAGAACCTCTCGAGGAAACAGCGAATTTTATTTGAAAGGAGAAAAAATTTCTAAAAAGGTAGTTTTTCCATTTTTCTCCATTAACACTTGCCTTGAAGCCTGATTGAAAGAATTTGATTGATCTGCTCAGAGAGATTGAGTCACTCAGATAACACAATAAAATTGTGGGTAAGTAACCTATTCCTAAAAATGACAAAACATAAAACATATAAAGATTTTAATATAAAATTCAAGTACAGCATTCTATTCCATAAGTAGACAAACCATGTAAATAAAGCTAATCTGCTACAACTAAAGCAAATTTCTATTTCATAGGTTTGGTCACAACATAAAGAAATAGTTTTTCATAGACTGTAGTTCCTTTATGTTGAATTATGTGTATGCAATAACATTTTCAACAAGTAGACTAGACAGTTCTCACAGTGCTTATATATCTATAGCTCAGGTATTAATACTGTGAACTAAATAGCCATTAAGCAGGCACACCACAAGGCCCAAGGGCTCTTACCCTGTGCTTGGCTCAGCCATCTGCAAGACTGACTCTTTGTACTACAGTTTGACTATCTGTAAAATTGTTGTTTATGCCCTTCATAAAGCATTTCAAGCTTCATGGGCTGGACATGCTGTAAAAGAGCAGGTATTCATTGGAGTCATTATGCCAGTGACTTAAAAGCCACCAACTATTGAAAACAATAGACATTAAGCGCTTTCTGACATTTGGGTTTAGGAGTTTTCAGTCGTTTCTCCACACCTCACAGGTTAAACCTAGTGTGCCTTTGAGCAGTGGTCCAGCACCTTTGGGAAGCGTTGGCTTTCTGAGGCAGAAGTTTTATAGCTGATCTGCAGAGAATATTTACTGTGTCTGAGACAGATTGGATCTTAAGCATGCATGGAATAGACATGGCATTTCTTGAAAGCGTCAGATTCTATGCTCCGATGTCACTTACCTGGTCTCATCTGTAGCCACAAACATGAATAGAAAGGCCAGACTAAATTTTCAGTCAGAAAAAATGGTCATGCTAGAAGAAACCCATCTACAAGCTAACCCCAGCCAAATGCATTCTTTCATAAATGAAAATTATTATTTCTTCTGTACTTTATAGTTTGCCAGCCAGAGCTGGAGGAAATCCTCCAGGTATTGAAAAGCAATAGTAAATGTGTAGTAGTTAGCAAAGCTGTTGCTAATACACCAGCCAAGAAGTTGTCTGATGGCAACCAGCAAGTAGCCCAGTAACTCACCTAACAGTGATTCAACCCATTGCAGAGCAGATGGGTCACATCTCCCAGAGGTCTCAGCTCACATTCACCTTCCCCTTTCCTTCAAATCTTTGCAATGTTCTGACACTTCGCCTGGCCACAACTCAGGTGCATGTCATGACCATTCCTTTCCCTGTCCAGGAGCTCAGTGGTGTAAGGAGAAGCAGTGTCACAGATCAGGATACAGACAGTGCTGGAGAGCACAGCCTGCCTGCAGCCTGCCCAGGCCTGGCTCCACGGCAATACTTGCCACTGCCCTGGCTGCTCTACCTTCACGTCCCACCACAGACTACAGTCCTGACGCTACAAAGCTGCCAAGTGAATGTGTTCCTCTCGAACTCTGTCTGCCAAGATTGCACGGGGACAGTAATACTGATTGTTCATTAAAAAGCCCTAATAGGTGTTTAATGACAGCAATTTTTTTGCAGTGCCAGTTGGTATTTTAATAGCCTTAATAATAGCACATATTAGTAGCATCATTACTTGCTTGTGTAACACTATGCTATGCCAGTAGTAACCAATGAACGCACATTCTAGGAAATTCATCCACCTGGAGCTGATTTCTCTGAGTAAAGCTTTAAATTCAGGGAAATGGGATGTGAGCTGGGTGTGAGGTAACACCCTTTTGGAGTTATAGATCAGCTTCCAATTCCTGCTGATGCAGAAATCAGTTTAAAAGTAGGTAATTCCACCTGGGCTGTTTGTGTGCCTGCTGCTCCAGACTCAGCCAAGAGCGACAGACCTGCTGCTCAAGCCAAGCTGCCGAGAGGTAGGAATCCAAGATGGGGAGATGCCAGTGTACCATCTTTTGAACAGTCTTTTCCATCCATCCTCCATATGACTAAAAAATGAATAGTAAGAACAGATGAAACAAATAATATTACTGGATTATGATATCAGTTTTGGAGTGTCTGATGAAAGCAGCTCAACCAGCAGCCTCAGATATGTCCCAGCCAATGGGCAAATGTTGTAACCATTGATAGCAACTGCTGTAAATAATTTTAGAGCTATTACTCAAAAGATAGTTGTCAGCACCTCCAATAGGAGCCTGCACTTGTGTGATTCTGTGGTCCCTCAGTGGGAGCAGATGTTGGCCAGACTTGTGCTGAGCACTGGTTCAGGTTGGGTATTTTGCTTTTGCTATTTGTTATATACTTGATCTGCACACTGAGCATCAATACTTTGACATCCTACACGGATTATCTTTTACTGGCACTGCCCTTCTTTCTGTGCCTATTGAGGATTGTGGTTAGCATCAGAGAGCTGGTACTAATTTCAGGCACACTGTTATGCTAAGTCAGTCCTGTTATGACTCACAGCAGCTCCCGGGATATGTGTGGCATATCAGTTTGGCACAGTCACCTGGGCTCCTTCCTTTGGCTCCATGGTCAATCCTTTTCTTTTTCTTACCCATCTGCCAAGCGAAATGATCCCAGCACACAAGTCCCATATGGCTGTATTCCCGTTTCTCCCCCTTTCATATACTTCTGGGCTTCTTCCCCTGCTGCCCCAAAAGCATGAGAGGCCATAGCAGCTGTTTTGAGCAGAACCTGTAACTGCTACCTGGACAGCCACTAAAAAAAGATTGAGACAATTTTCTTTACAAAAATTCCACCAGAAAAGCCAAGGACTGAACTGGTAGTTCAATGCTATTTTTCACATACCAACTGAAAGTTTTTCTAATTGATTGGCAATCAGCTTGTTCTAAAAAAGTCAGGGTCAAACTCCCAGCTGGTGTAAATTAGAGAAATTCCAGTGAAGTCTCTGATTCATTTTCCAAATGATTTAAAATTCAGCAGCAGCTTTAAACTGCCAATGTTATCCATCAAACAGCTGGCTAAAATTCAGAAAGATAGTACATTTTCTGTAATGATGTTTGAGATTAAGTATTCTTCATGGACCAGATATAATCAATAGAGGTGCTAAAGGAACCATCCTGAAGGTTTAAAAAGAACCAAAACAAAACCCAAAAAAAACATGCAACTGATAAACATAAATTTTAAGAATGCAGAATCAAATTTGTGGTCTCTACAGATGTGTGTTAGTTACCCTAATGAATCAAATTTAAGTTTTAAGAGTTCTGCTGTTCTCTTGGATGGAAGATTGACACTCCTGACAAAGTGACTGGAAGGATTTTGCTAGCTCTCAGTGGGAGTGGACTGCATCCCTTGTGAAGCACAATTCCCTAGCAGGTGTGAATACCACCTGTGTGCACGGCACAGTTGTTGCATTTTTGTTTCCTTTCTCTTTTCAGTTCTGCTTCTCAAAACATTCAACATATTGCTGTTCCAGACAAATATTCTAATGAAATTAAAGGCCCTAGAGCTGAACAGCCTTGAGAGAATTAGGGTGACAAAGGAAGATGACGGAAACTCCAGAATCTGCCTTTTCTCCTGTAACGGACAAAGACTTTGTCTTAGGAGATAAACAAACATTGTCTGAACTTGTTTTATAACTTCTGGGAAGTCTAATATCAGGTCTGCCTCTAACACTTGTGTGTATTAGGAGACTTTTGCAAACCTGGTAATTCTGACTGCAATTCTTCCTGTTTTCTTCAGTTGCCAGACAAAACAGAGCTGGTTTGGGGCTCTTCCTCTTCAGTGTGTGCATCTTACTTCCTGGCATAATTACAGCCACACTGTTTTCCCTGTCTGCTCCACACTGTTGGGCAAGAAAGTCACTACTACTGAAGTCTATATTGTATCAAGGTAAGACAATGATATATGTGATATAGAATGAGATATGTCATTTTACAGGCCAGGAACTCTAATAATAATTTAGATAAAGGCAAGCCCAAACTGTAAATTACACATTTTCTTTAATCCTATATTCATTTAAAATATAACCAAAACTGTTTCTGACTTTAGCATACAATAAGTCACAATGCAGAATAAAAAGAAATGTAAGAAAATATGTGTTATTGAAATAAAAGCTATATATACTCGGGAAGTGGAGAAAAGGATTTTACCACGCATAGAAACACCCACTTCTTCTCTCCCAGGAGTTACTTGTAAATCTTTTGTACTCATGTTGCCTTAACTGAATGCTAGTTAAGTCTGTTCTGTGTTCTAGGTAAAGAGTGATTTTCTTGGTAGCAGAGGCATGCATTAGTCTTTATTTCAGAAATCCAAGCTTTTAGACTAAGGACTTTTCCCTAAATGCTCAGCTGCCATCCCTCCTCCCACTCTCTGGGAGAAACTAGCCAGTGTACCATTTCTTTAACACAGATGGCTCTGACAGATGCAGTGAAAAGCTAGGAAAGCCTTCACCTTCGGCACTGAGCCCATTTCCATGACCTGTGCCTGAAGACTTGGAAAAAGGCTAGGCTTTTCCTTGCTGAAGAGCATATTCCACATGCAGCAGGAAACTGCAGAGCTGCCCAAGCCCTAAACAAATCTTGAGAATCAATGCTCAAGCCTTTACCAACCACATCCAATGAGGGTTAAAAGAAGAGCCACTTCTAAATACCAAGGAAGTCACATTTAGTTGAGACTTTCTGCAGGGAGTCCATAGGGTATACCAGACAGTGAAAAGTAATCTGAGTAAGTAACCCCATTGACTAAGCCAGAAAATCCTGCTTTAAATGGGGAGCCCAGTAGAAAATTCAGGTACTAATTCAGCAGGTTAGGGTTCAAGATATATTAAGACTTAAACATAATTCTGTAATTTTCAGAAAGTGGCCTTCCTCAGACTTTCACCAGTGGAGCCCAAGGTAGAAATACGTGTAAAAAAAAATACAAGAGATCTGTAATTTGTTCCACTATTCTCAATACAATGACACGGTGATTAAATTATTCAATATAAGCATAAAATAATCTGTCATAACTGAGAGTTCTAGGGATCAGATAGGTAGTTCCTCTTTAATCCCCTCTACATAAAAATGAGAACAACAGAAACGAACTCCTAACTATTAATCTGACTCATTATGTGTACTTAGGAGCCCTATTCCCATCAACTTCAGTGTAGAACACGATTAAAAATGAATGTGCAATGCAATCTGTACAGTGTTTAAAATGCTGTATTTAATAGTGTTATTGCTGAGTTTAAGCATCATTTCAGGGAGTTAAGCACCTGAATTATGCCAAGGCAAATCTATTTTGCACTTGACTGTCAAACTGATTTGCAACAAAGCCCCAGCCTGGGATTAAGATCCTCATCCAGACATCTGGAATGGGTTGAGTGATAAAGAAAAATCCTTACTGTAAGATCAAGCAGTAGAAATGGGCAAGAAGGTGCAGCATTACCCTTCAGCTGCCTCAAGGCTAATGAGAAAAAATAATTTAATACTGAATAAGTTAAGATCATTGGGAATAGGGCTGCCTACACTGGATCAGAATTTCTGATTTAATTCAAAACACTAACTGAACCTTGTTGTCACTTGGCTCTGTACTTCCTAACTGGCTGCACATGCAGATGGGGTTTGTCTGATTGGATCTAAATGAAGAAACAAGGCCATGAATTTTATAGCCATTTCACAGTATGACAACAACCAGGCGCCAGCTTCAAACATCTGTCCTTTGCCAGGATGACAGGAAATAGAAGCGAAACAAGAAGATACCTTTGTCAACATAAAGCCAGTGGGAAATGTGATACACGATGTCAATGACAGAGAATTACTAAAAATGGATGTTCCAAATAACCTGAAATTTGGAATTAATATTGTTCTCATTGCAAAATGAACTCATAGAAGAGCCTAGGAGGCTGATCAGCAGGTAATGATGTCAGAGCAGTTTTCCTTCTGTCCTGTTCTCATTCACAACTACAAAACCATTTCAATAACCTTGGTTGCCTCTGCTAAAAGACTAGATGTACTGAAAATTGTACATGGTTTCAATTATTAGTGAGATACATGCAGATTTTTATCTGTTTGTTAATGTTCTGGTTAGGTGAAAGAACATTTAAGCTTATTCTTATATTGTTTAAAAAAATCAAATAGGATATTTATTGGTTATCTAAATGCTTAGTAGCTTATCAAAACCCTTAGCAACTTGGATAACAAGCTCTTTCAGATATTTCTACGTTTAGATGTCTACACAAGCTTCTTGAAAACTTGTGTTTGCTTGTAACACATGCCTTCTGATCTATTTTAGGAATGTTCTAGCATGGAAGAGGCACCTATCAAGGTCTCAAGACCCTTGTGTGTAACTCCCTGGGAGGCACCCCAGCTTGATGCTAGGCCTATTGAAACAAAGGGAGCTTGCCATTGTCTTCATATGACTTTGGGTCAGACCATTGAAAACACTCAGAGAGTCCTGTGCTTATCAGCTGTCCTCTGATTTTTAGTTTCGTATATTATTATTTCCACATGATATTTCTAAGAAATGTTCTAAAACGTGAAAGTAAGAATCCCAATTTGTACTATAGTAAGAGAAGGTACGTTTATTATACTTAAAAGCATCCATTCTCATGGATGTACAGAGATTTTTTAATTCTATCACTACCATTCAGAAGGTATAATAACATAAACTGAACTTTAATCCTCTTCAGGGAAAAAGCCTACTGCTAGATTAATTTTTTCTACCATTGACTTTATTATGACATGTTACGTTCCATACACCACGTACAAGAGTTTTAACCATGTGGCTGCTGAGAGCCCGGGTGCAGATATTCAGGCCTGTTTAGGTTTTTAACTCCTACTGAAATCTGCAAAATAATTTAGCTACTGTAATGGTAATTTTTGGCATGTCTAATATAGATGCAAGAGGAATCCATGATCTGGAGTTTAAACCATCTTTACAGGATGCTCTATGGTGGTTAAATCCCAGGAATGAAATGTGCAAACACCAGCACATAGCTGAGGATGGCAAAACACAACAGATAGGAAACACAAAGAGAAGAAAACAGAAGTAAAAAAAGTTATAAAATTAGGAATCAGAAGTGCTCCTCACAGGAGAACAGAAGAGAGGTTGTTTGATCTTAGAGGTGCAGCTCACACAGATTTATACCACAGCTCACATAGCCTGAGTGTCCAGCCTCAAAAGGAAAGAGAGGAGTCAGAAGGACCACCTGGCTCAGCTTTCCCCATGAGAACAGACTCTGTATGTGGTGTACCCTGCTGTGGGGGCACCCTGCTGTAATTTGGGAGGCAACTTCTCACTGTGCCGTCCTGCACATCTTCTCACACTGCAAATCTCTACTACTTGGCCCTCACAAAATCATCTGACCTGCCAAGGCTGTTGAGAGGTCCAAACCAGCTAAACTCCACTGCACCTGAAGTGCTCCTCAGGAGGTGCCCTCCCCCTGATGAGTACACTTCTAATTTAGTTGTCCCACTTCAACGGATATATTGGGTGGCAGAAATCTGGGCCTGCATTCCTGGATACCAAGGAATATCATAAGATTTATACAGGATGCATTTATGTCTTACAGACAGTTGCAAATTTAACTCATTCACAGAAGAGTTTGAAATTTGATTTTATGAAATACTGGTTCACTACCCCACTGTTTAGTTACTCTGAGCGTGACTATCTCATTATAAGATGTGACTTTAACGAAGACATCAAGAAGAGTCAAAACTAACATCTAATCCAATGCTGCTCAGAAAACATTAAGAGACATTTTGTTTCTTATTAGCGTGTACTTTGGTCCTACAGCACAAGCAGAATGTGAAATGAATCATTTTTACACCCTTCCCTTGAAAAATCTGCCACAATCAGCACTCTGATTTTAACACACTGCATTTTTCTGAGAAAGACATTCCATAAAAAAAAACCAAACGAAAACAAACAAGCAAAATATTTCTATATAGTTTTCTTCACTATAAAAAATATGCTTCAGAAAAATTTTAGTAGATCTCCTGAATTTATTTTTGAAAGAAATAGCCTACATTTAGTTGATACTTTTTTCTTTTAAAGAAGGAACATTCTAAATTCAATTAATTTCTTATTGATTAGTTGTGGTTTAGTCATAGTCTCCCCTAACTTAAATGGAATTTAAAATATGTCTTTCTGCAGTGGAATTCTGTCAAAAAATAATGAAATTTTTTCTCACTAGCCTTCAAGAGCTCTATTAACATAATGTTTGTTCACTGCACAATAGCTTTTCTAACACAGTTATTATGGCAATAACTCAGTTAAGTTAGATATGAGGGTAATAACACATATTTGAAAAATGAAAAACTTCTAAGAGGTGCAAAATCACAGAGGTCTAAGCCTGATGGGATCTTTAAGGTTCTGACACAAAAAGGAATAATGGGGGCAAGTGAGAGCTGGATGGTATGTTTCAAATGTTTGCCTGGATCAAATGGAAAAAAAAAAAAAAAAGCAGAGAACTCAGCATAGATCTGATTCTTGTGTAGTTGCTCTGCAAATGGTAGAAAAGAAATTTTAGCTAATGTGAAACTATTCACTTTATTTTTTCCTTGTACGTTCTAAGAAATATGTAATACGTAGGCAGCCTGTGTTAATAAATTAACTCAGGATAACTTAAATTTGGCTAGTTTGAATGACTGATAAATTTTATACAGAAAATATAACCCAATTGAGGTGCAAAGGGCTTCAGCAACTTGCACTCCCAAGGAAACACCACAGTGTGTAGATCTGCAAAGAAGCCATGTTATATGCTAGAAATGCAGGTGATGTCAGCAGGGCTGTATGGCAAGACTGTACGGGTCTGGAGCTGATGAAGATGCTTCAGAGGATTGCCTTTCTCATTTGACTCTGGTGGAAGGAAGTTCACCCTCCTGTTCATGTTGATTCTGACAGAAATCACATCCAAATGTTTAAAAAATTGGCTGAAGTAATTGAATTTGCTGAGGACAACCAAACACTTATTTTCAGCCATTTATTCACATGCTGGCTGAGTTTTCTATACTATCTGTTGTGAGAAAAATCAACCCAGAACACCCATTTCACACAGCTTTAAGGAAAAAGTCTTTTCTCATTACAAAGTTTAATGTACGGCTTTCTGAAAACTCCAGGACATGACAGAGCCTTAGAAATCAATCTTTGATTTTAATGGGGTTAGGTCTTATATGTAATACAAAACCTTTCCATCTAATTTTATCAGCCTGCTTCATTTTACTTACCTGCACACAAGCACAAGGAGAGTTCTCATAATATGACAAATTGCTGAGAACCACTGGTACACCTCATCTAATCTGATTGATGTGCTAATCAGGCTCTAGATAACTTCCTAGTATTTTACCCAGCTGGAAAGGAATTTGACCAGGATGATATAACTATTACAGAACTGTCTTCCAAAATGCCTGGTATTAACCGTTGGCTTCATTCCCTACCGCTGGTTGCCTATGAGCCTCACAAGACATTGTTAAGCCAGGAAAAACTGACCATATTTCACGGTTGTCCTGAATGGAGGACAGCAAAGACTGGTTAAGCAATCAGCTCTGCTGGTACTGAGTGCTCAGGACTGGTGCAGTCAGACAGTGTCTATTAATGGGATAAAATTAGGATCTTACACATTGCATCTAAATCAGGCTCAAGCTTACCTCTAAAGAAGTTAAATTCATATCTCACCAAAGAACAATGCCTGCAGCTCCCAGGGCACTTTCTCCAACAATGTTAATAAGATCTCACTACAGTGAAAAGAGTAAAGGCATCACTGTCAGGTTAATTCAGCATTTCTTAGCCTTTCTAAAGTAATGCAATGGTATGTTATGTGACTGTCTCTTGGACTATGTTTTCTTTTCATTCTGGTCCCTATGAACTGTATTTTATTCTGGCTAAAGATTTGCTGTCTAGACTACAGTGATTATGAAACAAAAGTTGCAAACTTAGGTACTGCCTGAGATGTTGGTAATAAGCAAGTGAATAAACATGGGGGGATAAAAGCATTTTAATTCACTTTGATGCAAAAATTTAATCATAGATGTGCTGGTTTAAAGGTAAACCAGCTGGGGAAATGAAATCAACTCAAAAGAGAGATTATAAGTCAGAATAACAATTTAATAAAGTAATACAATAAGTACTATTATACAGACAAAAAATTGGTTTTAACCCACAAAACCCAAATGTAAAACCCAGCACCTTGGGGCATTAACAGAGTGGTGTTCTTTGGGCCCCCTGAGTCCAAAGAAAAAGGAGGGGGGAAAACCTGTTGGCGAGAGTGCTGTTGCAGTCTGGTTGAGAGTGGTGGTTGCAGTCTGGTTGAAAAGTGGTGGTTGCAGTCCGGTCGAGAGTGGTGATCTGCAGTTTGGTTGAGAGCGGTGATCTGCAGTCTTCCTCTGGATCCCACAGGTGGTTAAAAAAGTCCCAGGACTCCAAGATTATATATCCTCCAGTTCAGGCAGGAATGCACAGTACCTCCCTCAGGGCGGGGGAGTTCCTCAATGGGCGTGAGGAGAAGAGCAACCTCCTATCTCACAGGCCTCTTAACAGCTAGTTTATAGCCTGAGGAGTCAGGCTCTATGGGCAGAGGGTGTAAATGGTTCATTGATAACAGTTTCTGGGAAATGGCATGGAAGGCTATAGAATACACAGTTTTGGGTTACACCCATACAGTGATGAACTGGTCCCAGCTGTTCTAACTAGGACATTTGATTATCAATTACTAGAAGCAACTGAAATCCTTTCATTGAAGTGGTATTCTTAATGCGAGAATTCCCCAAAGCATTCCATCAGTTCTGTTTTTGCTAATAAGGGGAGGGAGAGAGCTATTTTGCTATGTAAATCACCTGTTTTTCAGTTCCTCTCCAATGTGAAAGCTGTGATTCTAAAAGCATCCATTGTTCTTGATGCTTTCCCATAAAAGAATCTCATTCAGATTCCTATAAAAACCTAGAAGAAGTGCTTGAAAATAGGCACACACTATAGGAGGAAAATATGGGCGTTGTGCAACCTCAAATGAAAGAGAAAATGCAACACTTGATGAATCTTAAGAATTTCAGTTTCAATTTTTTTAATCTTTCTAGTTTTGTCTTTTACTGTACCTTTTCCTCATATAGCAGGCTGTAAGGAGAGGGTATCTGGCGCTTGCATGTTTATCCTTAATTTGAATGGTGATTAAGAAATCAACAAAAACTGAATTGCTATGCCACAAGCACAGAATTTGAAAGGCTACTGATATGCAAGTGACTTCCTAGATGTTGTCACCAACTTAGAGGAGTTTGAGAGCCACAGCACATCAAGAAATCAAAATAGAAAAGCTTCACATGAATTAGTTGCCCGAAGGGAAAAAGAGGCAGGAACTGGACATAAAAGGACAAAGGGGATGCACAGCAGCCCACAGCAGTTACTGATGTCTGTCTATTCTCTCCTTGCAAAGATAAGGAAGGGCAAACTGGATAAAACCACCAAAGCAGGTGCCAGCACTTCCTTTAATGTCTTCGAGACCAAGAGAAGTGAAGCCCCTTGCTGGGAAGTGTAGTGGGTGATGGATGGCAGTGATAGGGGAGTAGTGACATCTGATAGAAGAGGGAGCTAATACTCTTTCCCAGACAGGGTGCCAGCTTTAGACTCTCTACCTGGACAGAAAATTTGAACATAACCTTTAAAAAGTGAATACAACTCACTTGCTGTACTCTGAAACAGAGAAATTGTGGCCTGCTGGTAGTGTAGTCGCTGTCTACAGGTGAGAACAGAGCCAGGGCAGTGGCAGGCAGGTTATACTGCTTTTTCACGGGAAGCCTATTGTCCTCATCCAGGTCCTGGGAGGATGTCCAGGATGAAGTAAAAAACGACTAGGGTAATGCACTTATCTTGAAAATACTTTTATGTGTATATTTGTATGTGTTCAGTACCCCTTGGTTCTGGTGCACCTCTGCCTGTCCTGAGGTAGGTATTATGGGACTCAATTAAATGGTTTTGAGGTGGAGGCGTGCAGGAAGACTGCATTTCCCTTTCTTATGTACGCTGAACAAGTTGGTAACATCTCTGTCTCGGTCCCTTCTATAAAAAAAGCAGGTATCTGGAAATTAATTAGTGATTGCATACCTCAGCACATCAGGGAGGATTAATGTATTAACAGCCTCCTATGTACTATATCATATTTCTGGAATACTTTTAATCCATTCAAATGCATAGCAATGAATTAAAGAAAAAAAAACCCAAGGTATTCTGGGCTGCAATTTTTATTCAGAACATGGAGCTCCTTAAAGCATGTGGATAATTACCATGAACCAGCAGACCTGGCCCAAGTAGGAGGTGTTTCATTCCAATGCACCATCTGCAAGAATGGTTAAAGGATAAATGCAGGCTACATTGTTCCAGCAAAAACTCCCCATAGAGAGAACTAATAAAGGTTCATCTCTATAACCTAGTCAGGTATACACAAATACAGGCAAAGCATAATCTTGGGATGTCATAGAAGAAATCCTTATGGGTTTATTCAACCTAAACTGAGAAAAGTGCAAAATGTTTATGTGTTTCGAAGGGGGTTTCTTAATGTCAGTGGAAGGACACGGGTCTGTAATACTATCACAGAGCCAGGAAAATGCACTGTTTCTCTTCACTCTTTGGGCAGAAACCAGGGTGGTTCTAATCATGGAGAAAATAATTATGACAGTCAGGGTATAAGCAGTATTCGCACAGGCCCTTTGGGTTTTTTTCATTCCTAGTGCAAGTGTTTCCTTCATAAAAGCTTTTGCACTTTCTTCAAAGGAAATGGCTAATATTCAACATTTTTTTGCTGAAATATTCACTTCAGTTGTAAGTTTCCTAGACTTTCTTCTGTAGACACCTTTTGCACCACAATTGGCCCACTGAGGTCTCCAGTGCACCCAGTCTGTGAAGCTAACCCAGTGAAGTCCTTAGCTGTGACGTAATAGTTAATGCCATGCCTTTTCTTTCTGCATGAATTTGAAAACTGAAGTTCTAGTGTATGCCACCATTAACAGGGATTTCCTGTGATGTGTCTGCCCTCTTGCTTTAGCTAGTGGGCTTCAAATCATATAGAATATTTTCAGGTTGAGTACATCGTACCTCAGGGATCGCAGTTCTGTCAGTCATTGCAGGCAGTCTTAAAAGGTTTGCTCTCCCAAAATGGTGGTTGGGATGGTTTCATAGCGAGGGAATTCCAGATGAGAGCTATGTGCAGCCATGCCAGGGGCTGAAAGGTGAACAATGCACAACAGCGTTTCATTTTCAGGCAGTCCTTTCATGACTTAAAAGACAGCAAGAGGCAGATCTCCCAGTCTGTCTGTGGAACATAATAGAAGTATAGGTATTTATTTCATGTATAGATATATGGATGGGTATCGGTCACTCCTAAGACATCTACCATGCTAACACTGAAGAAACAAAGTGAACACAATGTAACCCAAAGAAAGGAGGAAAAATATCACCAAAGTTAATCAGTGTAATTCTGTGGAAGTCAGCATACCTCAGTTACTTGTCTCATAGATCTGGGTCTTACTGAAATCACCAAGGATGTTGCCATCACTTCAGTGGGCCCCAGGATGTCTTACTGGCTGTGGCTGTTGCCATTGGAAAGGTTGATGAATAAATGTTTTTCTTATTCTTCAAGCTTTCTCAATAACAACAAAGGTAACTGTAATATCAAACCTTGGCTTTTACCACCATCTTCACAGCTTCATGAGCATCCTTGACCTGTCTAGTGCAGTGTCTGCCAGAAATACTCCAAATAACTCTAAACAAACACACATATTTCATTGTCATTGTACAGTACCATAAAGGGATCCAAGTTCAAACCCTCAACAGCAATAAAGCATATCCATAAAAGCTTGCTCTGAGATATTGATTAGCCTGACTCCACTATCACATGGAGCTAACACCTTCCAGACTGGCTCTGATAGCTCTGCATAACACTGCATTGTGCAATGTAGACTTTGAAGCTAAGCCCTGTGGCCACTGCTACAAGCAGCATCATTAGACACAAGGTCCCGGCCAATTGTGTGTGTATTAAGCAGAGAAGAAAACAGATATACATCAAAACCTACATTACTTACATGCAAGAATGAGAAAGTCTTATCCGTTCTCCAACTCCAAGATTTCCCTTGCATTCAAAACCCTGGGAATATCGCACATAGCTGTACAATTAATCATTATGGATTTTCATTTGGGTTCTACTGTTGTTCTTCTTCCTTAGTTCTTGCCTACCTATTTGTTTCTCCTGGGAGAAACAAATTTGTTCTCCTCCTGTGACCTGCTGGAGGCAAGGATCATGGGTGTTATACAGGCAGCCGTACTGGAAATAGCATATCTGTGCTATTCTTCATTTCTCTCAAAACAGAATAACAATAATGAATACCTATGCACCTGAGGTACTTTTATGGGCCTCCTCACTCCCTCATTTCTCTGCTGTTTTAGGGTAGGACTAGCATAATCTAATATTAGGTACCCACATCAAAAATGTCATCATGCAAGGTAACCAACCTAGGTACTTTCAATGAGCCATTGATTCTTTTAAGATACAGGTTTTTGACAGTTAGAGGCATCAGAGTGCTTTGAAGCATCCAAGATGTGCCTGTTCCTCCTGCTGACCAGGCAGGCCATCCACAGGACCAATGCAGTACAGAGTAGACATCACAGAACTCAATGTTTTGTCAGAGAAATCTCACCCCATGAGACCCACAATACCTTGCATTTAGTGAAGACCAAGCCCAGATTTTCAAAATCAGTATTCACATATTCACAAGTGCCACATTGGCATTAATGAGCCATTTAGAATTTTATGTAAAAGAAAATTAGCCTGATTTGCTGAGTTTCTCTCTGAAAGCTTATATCCTACTAAGAAAGCAAACTTGGCGAAGCCATTTAAGGCTTGTCAGGATTAAAAGGAGGTCAAACTGAATTTTCTCACCAAAAGGATGCACAGCTAAAGCTGGAAGATGGTGGGCTTGCTCTTTTGAGGAGACAACCAACAAAAGGACCACCAAAAGAGAGTCAGGCTTGCTGCTCCATTACCCCACAGGGATGGAGAAAAGAGACAGGGAGCTCCTGCCAGCCCAGCATCTCCACCTCTTACACCAGTCCGTGCCTGGGATCAGAATGTGTTTCTGGCTTTCCAGGAGGGCTCCAGGGAGGCTGCAGCACTGCTCCCCAGCAGCTTTGCCGACAACAACCTGGAAAATGCGGACCTTGCCCTGCTGCAGAGCTATTGCTGAGCACTGTTCTCACAGTTCACAGAGAATCAGACCTGTAACAAAATCCTGCCAGAGGGCAGCAAATCCCTACAATTACTTGTTTTTCATATTGCTGAATGTGATTCTAAACTGCAGCATGTCGAGTTTCCCCTGTGAGAGCTGTACTACCATCCTGCCCCTCTGCTCTCCTGCTTGTCACAGCCTGGTTTAGGGAGGTGTCACTAGCTGGGCTGGGCACATCCTCGGGTGATTCACCCCCGATTTCAGGGAGCACTTCCAATGCAGGACCTATGTCACAAGTATGCCAGTGGCATGCATTGGCAGCCATCCATGCCCTGGGCCACGCCATGGCATCACACCAAAACCCATGGGGCTCACAAGAGACTGCTCTTGCTGGGGTCTATCTTCCAAGGGGAAGTGGGAGGCACAGCACTCCTGCACCATGGTCCACACACCTCTCCTCAGGCAGGGCTGGGGTGTAATTAACCCTACACTTTACTGTATGCTGGATGTACTGATTTGCTGCCTCAAAGCCCTCTGAGCTGGCACATGGCGAAGGCAGTGCCTGCAAGCTAAAGAAAATAGTAGTAATAAAAATCATCAGCAACAGCATAACAACAACAATAATATTACTGTAGTTTATTGAAGACTGCAAGGAAGTGGCAGACCACTCTGCCCCCTGAGACAAACTTGTAATGAAGGACTTAATATTTAAAAGTTAGACTCAATGATCCTTGTGGGACCCTTCCAACCCAGAATATTCTGTAATTCTGACTTAGCATAAAAAGATATTTGTAGTTGCTCTATTGTTAAGGAGGAAAAAGTTGCTGGTTTATACTTGGTGTGATAGCAAATGACTGACTTCTGACTTCTGATTTTATTCCACTTGATCCATTTAGCCACCACACAAACATACATGCTCCATCTGAAGTCACGTGTTTGTAGCATGCAGAAAGGATATCCTGTGCCCAAGCTCTGCTCAATATTTTTCCCTTTCCCCAGACTTTTCAAATTTGCTTCCTGTTGTGCAGGATTGCTAAGTTGTACCTCTCTTTTGGCTAGGTATTTCTTTCACTTGTATCTGTCATAGTCAACAAAATCCAGATTGAATATATCCAGTTATAACCCTTCTGCTAACTATATTTTTCTCTGTAAACTAAGGCAACACAGAAGCATCCCATCTTGGTGTCCAGTTGACAGTGAAAATGCAGAGTGGACAGCAATCTCCCACAGAGAGAAAGTAGAAACATCTTTACTGGGCAGCAAACAGCTCTAGCAAAGACTAAGCAAAATCAGCCTAAAACAGGCAGTTCTGAATTGAAGAGACAGAGAGAAGTAATTGAACCAGATCACAGGATACTGCTGAAAAAAATAACTGGCTAATTGATAAATGTTCATCCGGTGATATAAGCCCTGTATTCCTCTCCCCCAGTTAATATAGAACTGACGACTACACTTTCAAGCTTTGGCATTTGTCTTGTAACAGCCTCCTCCAGTGAGGTTACACTATTCGTATCAAGGAATTAGAAAAATTAAAAATTATTAATAAAGGCAGTGATATTTTCTCCTCTCTACAACAATATGACATTGATGCAGCATAAGCCTGATGAGCTTAAACAGGCAAGCCAGTTGCAAAATACTCTTTGGTAAAAGATGTGCATGGTTTTTGAAACAAGAATTTTCACATCCACAATTACCCAATAAAATCCCTGGATTTTTACAGAATAACCCTTTTATTGACTTTTTATCAGCAAAACTACAGCTGATACACTCAGAAGTCTGATGGTGGAACAAGTTTTTTTCCAGTTGAAGTCATGCTGTCAGCTGTGAATTGTGCACTCCGTGCTGGACCTGAATTTGGTGGCAATATGCTCGGGGGCTTGTGACACAGGAGATGACCCAGAGAGCCGCAGAGTTGCAGCAGCCTCAGAGAGGATGGTATGTGTGGATGCATTGCTGCCATCTGTCTCTGCCTTTCCTCATGTGGATGGGGGCTTATTAGACCAAGGTATCCTTTAGTGATTTGTCTCATTCAGATTCTGCAGAGTATCTCTGTTATGTTAGTGAATGCAGGGGACTGAATATGCAGCATAATGGACAATGAAAATGGAGCAGGACCTCACCTCATAATAATCTGCCTGACCCAGTGTCATTGATGGCTGATTATAGACAAGATTCAAAACCCTTTAGCACAGTCCTTCACTGATCCCCATGAAGGTGCTAGGAAACCTGAGCAGCATTAACTGCTGAGGAATGTTTCAAGTTCAGGGCTGAGCACTCTCAAAATCCTACAAATTAAAGTATCAATCTGATGCAGCAGAGCTATTTCCCTAGCACCTGTAAGGAATGAGTTGAATAAAGAATCAAAAGTTAAAATCCTGAATTATTGGAAGGCAATTTTTTAGTAAAATTTAACTTACTCTGACTTTTGTGGGACTTCTGGACAGAGGAGATCAGATTTCAGAAGACAAGCTACAAGCGTGTGTTGGATTCATCAGGACAGTCATCTGGCCTTTACCATCTCAGCTCCTTTTGCTGCCATACTGGACTTTTCTTATTTACGTGGGAACATATGTATTCCAGTCACTTACTAGGTAGCTGGATTTTTTAATCTAATAAAATGAAGAAAATTGATCAAGTGACCTTATGCTATTTACTTGTTCTCCACTTCGTGCTGCATAGATGTCTTTTATATGTATATAATTATACCTGACAGTGGTCCAGCCTGGGAGATTTGATTCATGCGTAGTCCTAGCAAAAGGCAGATAGTTTGATGAATTAATTTAAGGGCCCACTGGCATCCATGGCAGTCTTTATGCTTAGATTGTACTTTCCCAATGCTCTTGATGCCAGTGACTGTGTTATTTTCTGGCATACACTGAAATAATCGTGAAGCTCCTTTGTCCTGTGTCCAGCATGGCAAGGTTCTCAGCGCTCCACAATTTTCCCCCTGTTTTAAGCCCAAAGGTTTTTCAGTACCTGCCTTTTCCAAAGATAGTAGCCTTTACACTAGGAGCTATATTTTGTATGCTTGTACTAAAGAATCAGCACAATGGCCTGAGTCCTAGAACAGTCTGAGGAGGCTACATTGTTATGACATTGTCTTCATGGGGTATAGAGTATTAAGAAATTATATGGATTACACCATGTACAAAGCAAGAAGTTTCATATTCTTTGAGGGTATGTCAGCCTCGAGACATGAAGACTGTGTTCAGGAGTCGTCTTCAACTGGCTCCCAGTATGACCAGGTTTTCTGTCACACGGTTCATTTACCTGCAGCTCAAAATACCCCAGCGCAAAGATCCATGTGCTTAGAGGACCACAGTCCAGCATAGCCAGCTGCCTGACTTCAGGCTGAGTCAGAAAAAAAGTTGGAGCCCATTTTAAAGCTCAGAACTACTTGGGCTGTCCACATCCATGGAGTTCCTGAGCTCACAGTGCATTCATTCGAGATGGATGTAGGCCATTTCTGGACCAGAAATGGGCTTCATGGCATGTCCTCACCACCCTTTTCTCACCACCTGAATTCTGAGGCTGAGATGAAGGAGCAATCATCAACAGATTACTGCTGCCTTACTCTTACTCCCCACAGCATTTTAAATTGGGAAGCAGCTTTCCTCTCGGTCCACTTTTCCGATTCAATTGTAAGGCAAATGCTAACTGAAAATGAAGCAAGTGGTCCTTTATGATCTGAGCATGTTCTTCTCAGGGGGCTAGCCCTGCACAATAGAAAGGAGCTGACTCTCCTCCCAGTAGCTTTCCTAGGAGTCCAGCAGAGTTACTGTGTATTTGCACTAGGGTAAGATCATGCCCCCAAACTGAGCAGAACAAGCACCCACACGCTCACTGGAGTGATTAGAGCTCACACCCAGCACCAGCAGATATGGGTGACATTCCTTTATTCCTACTCCCACAGAATGGGTAAGGCAACAAAAAAAATAAAAAAGGAATTTGATTTTTTCACCCCCACCAGCTGAGCTTTACATTAAAGCTAAATGTTAATGTTGGAGAAAATACAACAGTTCAGCGTTGTCAGTCTAAGGGATTACTGCAATTATTTTAAGCTGGGGGTCATGTAAACCTCGTTAAGCCTCATGTATGGACAGAGACTTCGAACAAACATAATGAGCCTTTCTCAGTGGCCATGCTCTCCTCAGCTGTCACAGGACCTGCTGCTTCACTGCAAGGAGAACAGAGGGGATATTTTGAGGAACTGCTACTGACTGTCCTTGCAACAGCTGGTGGGTGCTGGGAACTGATGGACTAATGACAGTCTGAAAAGGAAATTCCACGGGTGAACAAAGAGAACATGAATATTTCATATCTGCTTTTCAGCTACTGCAAATCAATGAAGATATACTATCTTACAGGAGATGAGTGTGTGCCCCTTTAAGAGTGGAGAAATCAAAACAAAATTAAAATAGGAGATCACATTCTGGTGAGGTTAATGTGAAAAGTGAGGTAAGTCTACCCCTCAAATTAGCATCTTCAATGCAATCAGATTGGTTTATTATTGGTTTTTAATCCAAACATGCTCAGAGCTGAGTATTGCTGCTGAGATGCAAATACAACAATGGTGCTTACACATCACTACTCCTTCTAAAACAAGGTGTAACAGTACCTGAATTCTTGTGGAGGTCCAGGGAGAGCTTGTCTTGTTCCTCCCTACTTCTAGGTTTAGAAAAAATGTCCAAATTCCACACCACAAAGTTCGATGCTGAGACAAGAAAATAATACTTGTCCATGGAGCAGTCCAAAGATTCTGAAGGGCTTCAGTGCATGCTTATATTAATTAATCTCATGCAATCAGCATCACTTTCTATTATAGGTACTCAAGGGCTTTGTGGGCTCTTTAAGCCTGACTCAGTTTTACCAGGCTTGAAGAAGCACCTTTGACAGAGCACTGAGTGGTACGCACTGGCCCTGCCTCGGTCCTGTCCCTACCAAAGCCAGATTGCGTCTTGCCTGGAGCAATGCTCCCCCATCCCCGCATCCCCCTGGTGGAAAATCAGCATCGTTACCACGGCCTGTGGTCTCCCATGTGGGGAAATCCCGTGTCAAACTGCCCTGCCAGTGCTTTGGGCATTCCCTGTACCCATGAAGCCAAGGCAGCCCAGCATAGGGGGGGCAATACCTGGCATAAGCTTGTTTTAACATTCCCATCAGCAGCTATGTGCAGAAATGGAGAGGCAGATTCCCTGGGCATTAAAATGCTCGCTTTCCTTCACAATGGGGACAGGCATGAGCAACTATACACAGAGGGCAAGGGTAACAACACAAGGTGAATGCAAGTGCCAGCTGAAGAAAACCCAGCTGTCCTCTGTGTACATGACTTGCTGCCTGTACCGCAGTTGAGGAGGGAGGTGTTATCCCTGTAGGGTTTCCATAGCACATAGATCAGGTGGAAAAAACCCAGGGTAAGGAGCACTGTCAGTAAAGGGAAAAACTAAATGCTTTTAGTTCTACCCTGGAAACTCAGCATCAGAAGGAGCAATACAAAAAATGCTCTTAAATAATCTGCTGCCCAGTTGACTGAGAAGGTTATTACTACCACAGAAACAAACATAATTTTTCAAAACACTGCCCTCAAATATCAAACTTCTTGACTGTCTGAGGAGAAAAAGCAGACTGATGATATGGTCTGCTTTGCTTCTCGCAGATACTGGAAAGCACCTTAAATAAAAGCTGGCAGAGTTCTTGCTGTAATGGAAAAATGAGAAAGGAGCTCTGACTTTCTCTGAGAAAACAGGCTGCCACTGTGTTAAAATATCACCCTAGTAAAAAAAGAAATAAAATTTTTGAAGAGGCTACATATTGTTGAAATAAGAGCAGCCACATAAGTGAAGTTTAAAATACTGTTCTTTGAAATTATAGGAGTCTGTTTATTTTTAGCTTGTTAGATGCTGTTAGCTTCCTGTATAAACGGAGTTACATAATAGACATAATCCATGCAGCAGCACAGGCCAGACGTGCCAAGCTACAAGGTTACGCAACTGCCTTCGAGTTCGCGCCTGCCAGGCAGAAAACAAAGCCTCACATCCCTCAGAACTGTTCTGCTGCTTCTGAGTCAAACTCAGACACATGCATTACAATATGAACATGCATACTGTCATTGATATACACATGTGCACGTAAATATGTATGGATATCAACACGCATACACATATCCCCTTGTTTTCTTATTACATCTTAAACAAGGCACTTGTTGAATCAGAAAAATACTACCATGGAATTACTCTACTGACATTCAGTGAGGGATAAACTGGTATGTTGTAACTATTAAAAGCATCAAAGTTAACCCTCAAGGACACACTTACTTGGGGAAGCCACCAAAAGACTTTTCCCCTCTTTCCTAATGGGACCTCTAACTGCTCCTTACTGCTTTGTGCTGTGGTCTGTGGAAGGCACACGGTGCCATTGCTGAATAAGAACAGCTCAGGGGCTTTAAATTCATTAAGCAGTATGCAAAAGCATTGTTTTCCCTTAGGTTCTTAGAAGGATCAGACTTTTATATCTGAGAAACTGTACTGTTACCAGCCAGCATGGTTCTTCGAAGTGTACAGAAGTACTACATTCAATTTTTAGAGTAACCTGTGTTTTCAACCACTCCCACCCTCTGAGTCTAGTCCAGATTGACAGGAAATTACTTTTCCTGAAAGGTAAACAAAAGTGGAGTTGTGGCTGCCACAGCATCTTAAGCGTATCAGAGTTTCTTCGGTAAAACCTTTCCTGTGTATTCTTATTATGCATGGTGTGCAAGTTTAATTCACTATCTACAAAAAATTCTTTCAGTGCAAAACTGGTGCAATTTTTAATTTAAGCAACATTTTTTTTATTTAAGCAGGGAGTTTTAAGGGAAGAAATGTACACACATATTTATTTATGTGCGGCATTACAAATCCAAACTGGTCTGAGATTTCATTCGGTTGGTTTTGTCTGTGAGAGCTGTTAGCTCCTTTTTAAACAACAATATCATTCCCATTTTTACAAAGCCGCTGACCCTAGCAGAGGACATTGCATTTGGAAAAAGGTGATGAAACACAAAAATGTTCAGCCAGCAAGCCTTACTTGTCCTTTTTCAACTTAAAGACTCAGTGGCAAAAGGGTACTTCAGAAAACATTAAATACCCACGTTCCTGAGTTGGACCGCACCAGGAGAGTTTTATCTACCCCAGTTTTAGCATCTGGTGACGCACTGAGGTCTGGGCTGATCACTGCAAGGAGCTCTCAGTTTTGAGGGAGTCCAGCAGATGCCCTGACATGGCAATACCTCTTGGAATGATGAGCTGCTCACTGTCCCCCATGGAGGATGGGAGGAGGGCAGAGGCTGCCAGGCCCTACCCTTCCTCTGCCACACAGACCCCAGGGTGTAGGTTGGATGAGCCATGACTGATGCTACCAACTACATACCAAGGCTACTTACTCACTTTATTGTCTCGAGTGACAATACTCAGCTTATGGCTTTGCTACCACTTCCTTGTGGGTTTTGTCCACTTCCTTAGCCATGGTTCAACTGTATAAGTATCACAATGTGAGTCAGATAGAGGAATTATTCTGACTTTCAGAAAAAAACATTGTGGGGAAGCACCCCTTCTTTAACAAGGCAACTTTTGACTTGGATGGTTTCCCAACTCAGATCAGGGCAAGGGCCTGTGAACAACTGTGCCAGCACAAGCAGAGGACAGCACACTATGATACAGGGATGGGAGTGAGAGGAAAGGTTGGGAGCAGGAAGAAGATGCCCAGGACACCTAAAACTGGTCAAGTGGGAACCACAGCCCCACATATCTACCAGTAAGACTGAAGTGGAACAAAATGAATCCCAGCCTTTCCATACATTTATGAGTTGCTCAGAACATACAGCATTTTATTAAGGGCAACATGCAGTTGTGGTAGGAGAGAAAAAGGAAATGAGTATAACATTTCTCCAAATTTCAAAATTTTTGAATAATAAATCAGGGAATTTGAGAAAAGCTGAAAGCCTGCCAGTCTTTTTATTGTGTATCCTCAACTAATTAGAAGACTCTTCAGCTCAGCATTTAGGAAGAGCTGGGGTCTGAGTCCATGATCATCTTGAAGCAGAAGTGGTCCAAAATAAATAAATAAATAAATAACATAAACCCTTATTCCTGTTGTCTCCGGAAACCAATGTTTACTTCCCAGGATCACCTATGGTTTAAGAGCTGGTTCTAGATGATAGACATCATCATGAAGGTTCTCTGCTGCTTCAAACTCTCCCATCTCCAAAGAGTTCTACCACAGGTACAAGCTGGATCATGTGTCTCCAAAGAGTGAACCATATAACCTGTTTGGGGTGACCAATGAACCAGAGGAAAAAAAAAAAAGAAGAAAATAAAAGGATTTTCCCTACCTTCGAGGTTGCTGGGCTTTACAAGAAAACCTATTCACTTGAATTTTATTTCAGTATTCAGACATGATTAAGTGAATTGATTAGTCCATAGTTTATTTTGAAGACTTGTATTAATTTAATGGCAACAGGAATTAAAAATTTATTACAAAGGTTTGGACTATATTTCACATTTCTCCACAACAGTGGTACATGCAAAGTGGTGCATGCTTTATGTTCCTGCTGAGCATTAGGTTCCAGCCAACCTTGCATGATCCTATCCTGCACTCTCCCTGGTACAGGACACTGATGCAGCACCACAGTGTGCTGGTAGTGTATAGTGACCCAGTGTATAGTCACCCGTGGAGCTAAGGAATCAAAAGCATCCTGACTTTGGTACTGGCTGGTGTAGTTAGTGGTCCCACACGGGAGCACTTAAGTTGTGGGAGCACTTACATGCATTTGTGCAACCTCTGCCTGGCCTCAGTATGTAGCAGGGCTACCTCCAAATACACTTCTTCCAGGGACATTGTCTTATGGTAAATCTTACTTTTTTTACAAAATAAAGGGCCCTAACCAGGTGAAATAGAAAAAAAAAAAAACAAACATGAAATTACATTCTCTTAGGTACTTCTTTAAGAAGTTTAAGTTCCTTCATTAAGAAGCCCAGACCAAATTCAGATTTTTGTCTTCTACCTAAGACAATCTAGTGATGAGGATACAGAACTGGGCTTGCAGTTCTTCACAGAAATACATGAGCTGAATTAAAACACCTTTGTGTCCAGGTAAATGTACTACCACAGACACTCATACACTCTTCTGTGCAAAGCGGTAACCTAATGACTAAAGAAGGGTCATTGGGCAAATTTACACCTGACATAAACTGACAGAGCCTTATAGACTTGCACAGGGCTCTGCTGCTATTCCCTAATAGAGAATATACACAACAGATTGAATCAGGAACACTGATACTTCACCCACAGCACTTGTATAGTTTGCATAAACTTCACACAAAGTAGCAGAACTTTAGTTGATGAAGACCTTATGTCAGTTTAATTGAATTTATGCTACCCAAATAAATTGTGTATATGTCACTATGCTGTTTATTTTTATAAGGCTACAGATATAATGAAAACACATTACAAAGTGGCACAGAACATTTTATAAACACATTTCACTGACACACTGCATGAACATTACACCATTTTCACATCAGTTCTGGTTTCAGAACACAGGACAGCATTACACAAAACAGAAGCATCCAGTTTAAATACAGACCTACATTGGTGATAGGTATTTAGCAAAACTGGGCTAATTGTTTCTATGTTCTCAAGATACTGAAATATGTGTAAGTTCCCTTGAATTTTAGCAAACTCTGAACCAAATGAAGGAGCTAAAGCAGAATATATATAAAATCAATTAAAAATAGTTTTAAATGTAAACACCATAACTTCTGTCTAAAGGTGTAGGCCCCTTAATAGCTATCCATTTTTCTAAACTTTAATTTTAATCCTTTCTCTCCCACACCAAAGTAATGAAGTTTTTTATCTTCAAGTGTGCTGTCATCTGTTGTCATTGCACATTGCAAATCAAAAGTTCTCCTGTAGCTTCTCAGCACATATCATTACAGAGTGACTCACTATAGCTAGCACTAAGTCTCTGACTTAAGTCAGTCCCATTTCAGTGTCTAGGTTTGCAGCATTAACATATCTACTGCAGATATTTTGTGAGCTGGGTATTTGGTTGAGTGAACCAAAGCTTTACATTTCACATCGATCGTGACATGTTAATGTTTAAAGTAATTTAGGGCAGTATCAAGAAGGGAGCCTGGCTGAGGGCCAGATTCAGACCTCTTTACTCAGTTGAGTATTCTCTCCATATAGCCTTGCTGATCTTAATCAAACTGCTACAGCAATAGGGTTCTATGTACTGTAAGCAATGTAGTTAGGCCACAGATGATCAATACAGCCCTGGTAAGAGCCAAAAAAAGTTTTAGACCCATATGCGGGTTTCTTATTAATGTCTGTGTCTGTGATCTGGAACAATATTCAGTTCAATGCATCATACAAAAGCCTCAAAAGAAAATAATTTTAGTATCTTCCATAAGTCAGGGAGATGTAGGGAATGTTTGGCTTTGTCTTCAATTCAGTGAAAGCATCCATTGTTATATCAAAAGGCTGTGTGGAAGACAGAGAGGTCTTTGATGAAAACACATTTGTTCACACATGAACGTGAACCAATGAATAACTGCAAATGGACGTGCCACAGTCTGACAGTATGACATGTTATGGATGCTAAATTAACGAGTAATCAGTAGTTCATTAAGCTATGCCACCTTCAAAGAGGTTCCCATCTGCAGCTGAAGGCTGCAAGCCAAAATATTCCAATGAATAGAGTTCTTCATTTTCTCCTGCCCTGCATCAGGGAGAGGCACAGTGAGAGTGGGATCTGTCAGCCTGTTCCTGTTTCCCAGTCACTGACCAGACAGTGGAAAGCATAGACCTGCAGCAGCTCCAAAGGCAGCAGGGGTGCCAAGCAGCAAGGCTGCCTCCTTCCCAAGGGCTCAGATGAGCAGAGAAGCACTCCACCATTCCCTGCCCAGGCAGAAGCACCATGGGGTGCCAGCTGCCAGAGCTGCTCTCAGAGCTCAGGAGCCCCTCATCTAAAAGGAATTGCAGAGATGTTCAGTCAAAGATACCTTTGAAACTTATGGCATTGTAAATACCTCTAGAAGTAACGAGTCAAATTAGGCCTCAAAATACTGAAATATACAATTTTAAAAGTGTGTGCTGATGTATAACTCCATACTCTTCCCACTGCCCATGCAGAAGCAGTAGGATCAGTGAGCTGTGGTGGATGTGGCTCTGGGCACAGTGCTACTGCTCACACAAAGTGCCACCTGACTTCAGCAAGAGCTGCAGTGAACAGTTTGTGATCCCTAGTCTACATGAAGACTTTCCTCATCACCACGAAAATCACCCAGCCCTGAAATAAAGAGGTTCTATGTTCTTTTTTTTTTAAGTTTCTACATGGTTGAATCTTTGTACAATTTCATCCAACTTTTTCACTCTGGTAAAAAAGTTTCACTGCCGCTGCAGAAGCATCTGTTGAATGTATGAGTAAAACATGAGTTAGGAGTAAAGGAACTGTTAAAAAAAAAAGGGATCTGCTTTCAAAATGTTTAGTGTCTGAAGCAATTCCAGGAGTGGGAGAAGAATAAAATAGGATAAAATCATTTAATCCACAATGCCTTTTCCCTGTACAATAAAATTTTGCCAAGGAACAGAACTCCTAGAGGCACCATTTCTTACTTCCTTGCACTGCCTCATAAGACTTTAGTGTGTGGAACAAAGCAGAAGAAGCTGTATGGCTCCTAAGAGGAAGATAAAAAGCTTTTGTTTTCTTGATCTACTGAACACTACATGAATCCAGTGCTCCAACAGCCTTTGGTCAGGCAATTCACAAAATATTCCTGTCCAGCCCTGGTAACACTGACAAACGAATCTCTGCCTCATGGCTTCAATACTCTCCAGGCTGGGTTCACCAGTCACCTGGAACCTGTGGCCCTTCTCTGAGGGATGGCTTCGGATCTTAAAATCAGTGGGTGACAAATGGAGGTAAGCAGAAGAGTTGCTGATTTTGCGGATACACCTTCCATTCTTCTGGCACAGGACTTTACTACAGAGTTTGGCTGCTGAGGTCACATTAATGATGTAATGTCCTAAGGGTCCATCAACGTACTGTTTCACAGTTAAACAGCTCTCCTGTAAATAATAAAAGACCATGACATATTTCTCAGTAGCTAGCACTATACCCAAGTTATAATATCTAAGATGATAGTACTAAACTGTTCTTGGCTAAAGTAACCAGTTGAGATAAATCTTGTTGGACTTACATACTGGAGTGATCTATTTGGCTTAATGATCTTACTTCCAGTGTAAGAATAGAAAAAAATTGACTTTTACTATACTGTCTATTTGAGTGCCTGGTAGAAACATATAGTACTAGGCTAGGGATGAGTCCCAGGAAGTAGAGTTTATGTGTTAATCTGAGACTAACTAGTTCCTTAAGTAGATATTCCTAGTAACTACCAACTAGGAGCAGTGCATGGGACTAACAGGTTTTCAAGCACATTGGATTACTACTCTGGCCCTGATCTCTCCAACCCCTTCAGCTTACCAGGAGCCACATAATTTTCATCGATGAGCAGAAAAGTTGTTGCAGCTGCAGCTAGAAAGTTCCAGTTCAGATTTCCTGCTTCCTCTGCCCAAATCAGCAGTGCTTTGCCAGAGACTTAGGAGAAGAGCAGACTGCATGAAAAGCAGAGTGGGCACTAAAGCCTAGCCAAGGTTTAGGAGTGAGTAGGGGCTAGACTGCCATGCTTCCTAGGAAACACTAGTGCAGGCTTCCATCTCCTCCATCACTTCAAGAGGGATTATTTGAGAAAGCCTGAAGAACCTGGCAGCAGAAACTAGGACTTTTCTTGTGGCAGTGTTATTTCCTATGTGTGATTTCGACACTAGCAATCAGAGAAAATACTCTGCCTCCAGACTCCATTCCTTCTCAGTGGATCTATACAACTACCATAGCTATAAAGTAGAATAGAGTAAAACAAGCAGCACATATATTGGTATGGCACTGTTTCGAAACATGTCTTTCTTCTCACCTGGACTCATTATTACAGAGAGCTACAAATGACCTGCCCAAAGCAATGTGCTCTGGAGCAATGGGACTTCTCAACCTAACAAAAGTATAGAACTAACAAGACCTGAAAGCAATACTGAGCCAGCCTCCTCAGTTGCTGGCTGATGACATTGATGAAGATAGATAGGTGTTATGGAGGGTGTGGTGGCAGAGAAGAGATATTGAAATGACTCCTAAATGTTGATAAACTGATAAGACCTACCTTTGAGCTGGCGTATTTCATACTGCCCCAGAGAACAACTCCTGCTGCTCCCAAAGCTGCACTTTCCCCAATGGTATTAACCAGATCTGTCTGAAAAAGGAGGCCAAAACCATACATCAGAAAAACAGACACAAAAGTGAAAGTAAAAAAGCATTGCGATATGGGCATCACTTTTTTTTTTTCCCCAGAGGCAATATTGGTCCTGTGGTATATTCTTCACAATAAAATCCATGTTTAGTTTAGAAAGCTCTTCTGCATCTCTCCAAAGGTTTGCATAGGTGGCATTCAAGAGTCTGACTACTACATAATGGTAATTGGGATCCTTATAATTTATTCACAAGAGTTCCTCCAGCCAAACTGGTGGAGTAAGAATTGAGTGATCAGTTTTGTCTACCAGTCTTTGAATGATTACCAAACCTACGTAGGCACAATTTTTGGCAAGTGATTATAAGTATGATCACACATTGTTAAATCACCCTTACTGTGTCTAATTACTGTTGATAGGCTTTATGCAGGAGTCTAACTCATGCTTCTTCAGCCATACCAACACAGTTACAGGACTGCTGTTTCTATCAGCATGAATGCCATTAGTCCAGGAAACATAGCTTTGAAAAATAAATCTCTCTCTCTGCTACATAGTGTCAAATGGAGGTAAGAAAAGCACACATATTTGCATACTGATTTAACCATGTTCACTTTTAGTATTGAACCAATAAGCAGCCAAGCTGTAGCAATAGCAGTAGCAAATCTACCAGAGCAGCCTGAGTGTAGAAGAGGAGGCACTGGTGCCTTGCCAACGGCATAGCAACATATCTTGCAAGTGTCTTAAAGCCATTCCCTGAGTCTGTGAATATTTTGTCCAGAGAAATGCAATTCAATCTTAGAAAATACAAAGGGCGGAACTTCTTCTTTCCCCAAATTTCAAGGCATGATCAAACCATCTAAAACCATTTCTGTCTGCAGTAATTGATTAAAAAGTAATTTCTGATCAGTATTTGTAATGACAGACATTACAATATTTCTTGGGTTGATGAAGAAAGAGTAAATTCTTTGCACCTCTTTTATGAAAAAACAATCCAAAAGACCAGCCAAATTATCTTGGTACATTTATGGTCAGAGATATAAAAGAAGGCACAAATAAATGCCCTGGGAAAGGGAGAATTCCCTGAAGAGTTGAAGACAATTACAGAGATGACAGAGTGAGCAGAGGCTTTGACCCTTAAGTAAAGGTTGGACAAAACAGTGCAGAAAACCTGCAGAAGTTTGGAAGAGCAGAGCCTGCCTACTGGCTTTTAGTGCAGGGTTCAGAGTGCTACAGAGTACAATTGGTCCTGCCTGAAGTTCATGTTGCCACTGATCATCCAAGCAGTCTTTTAGAGTCTTCTACTCTTAGCAGTGTACAGTCCAGTGCTAGTTTTTAAAAGGATAGTTGTGTGAGTTGCAGGGGTTATTTTAAAGTGGGAAACGGGGGTGCTGTTTCCTATGCAAATTAATTAATCAATAACAAAAAGTATGTTAATTAAAGATCAAAATATCAGATGTTAAAAGAAAGTGAAATACAGTATGACATCTTGATATTTGGGGTTCCCAGGCTTTCCTCAACTGTAAAGTATTTTATGAAGTTTACCAAGATACAAAAGCTTAACTGTAATTCCACATTATTCGCATGATGGTTGAGTGATTTAGCACTAACACATTTCAGATCTCATTAACAAATTAATGAAAACTTATCAGACAGCCAGAATAAATAATCAATAATCAACTGAGCAATTCAGCACTTTTCTCAGGCTAAGGCCAAAATGTGGCATTTTATTGGAAGGTTTGTTTCCCTAGGGATGTTTAAAGGACTCTTATAGCACCTGCACAGGTGCTGGATGCTGGTGAAAACAGCAGCTCACTGCAAAAAATTTGTATGGGACTTCATTTAAACACTCTCCTTACATCTTACATTTCCTTTTTTTGTATTCTTTAAAACAAAGTTCGAGTGCTAAGAGTCCTTCCCAGGAAGAAAAAGAATTAGAAAGACATGTTCTGAATTTTTCTCTCTTTCCCCACACTTAAAAGATACATAATTTCCAGCTAACCCTCCAGAGAGTGTTACCTTCACTGTGCAGTTACAGATGACATTTCTTTCTGATGCCATTTTACTTTGCACCAACTCAATGAAGATTCAAAGGAAGAGCAAGAAACAAGTGGGAACCTGACTACAGCTTATGACAAATTCATTTTAATAATTAGGTAACCTGCCCACAAGGAAAGAATTAAGGTTTCTGACTCTCATAGTTATGTCTTTTACTGAATGACTTTGTCATGTTCAGTACCCCAAAGCACAGAAGGGCTTTTCCCCAGATAACCTATGGACAGGAGGTTGTGCCCTTACTTTTATTTTTCCTCTCTCATCACTTGTTCTTTTTGGTCTGATGATTCCTTAACTCTTTTCTGGTGCCTAACACAGGGTGCTGGATCCATCCTGAGTGGGCTCAGAAGAGAACAGAGCCAAGAGCTTCTAAACCAGAGATAGGTGCTGTGATCAGTGGATAGTCACACAAAGAAGGAGTCACCACCACCACCCCTCCCATGCCACAGACAGGGTTATAAAATAAAGGTTTCACAGCCCATTTGGGTATTTTGAGAAAAGGAAAGATATGTGCTTCTCCAAATGGCTGAGAGTAGCAAACTAGGACTAGAGATAGGTAGGTGCCTCCATGAAGACCTGAGTGAGGCATACAAGCTCCACCAGCAGCCTCTGGTGGACATGGTAGTCTTGTCACAGACCAAGTGACCGTCCTCACGCAGCACAGCTTGGCATTGGTGGGGGCTCATTGTCATGGTTCTTCTGTGTAAGCATAAGAGGAAAACATACAGTTTTTTAAAAAATTAGCTATTTTAAATATGAGCATCTTTGCATTTGTCTAGGTGGAGAATCCTAATTCTTTTGTGGTATCAGACATAGGCAACTGGTATTTCTCCAAAAGATTAACAAGTCGACAAAGCCTTTTCCCTTCTTATGCTCATTCTTGTTTCAGCTTTTGGGGACAGTGTTCATCAACCAAAGGTCCTCAAGATTATGCAGGGCTGTCTCCAAACAGACAGCTGATTTGGCAGGGAGGAGGAGGATTTAGTTTCTGTCAATATTTTTCCATATTTAGATGAGCCAAGTTACTGCATTGGACACTAAAAAAATTAGGAGGTGAGACAAACTGTTTCTGTTTTGGAGCTCAAAGGGAAACAGGAGAGTCAGTTCTAGTTACAAGCTGAGGAAAGAAAAACAAGCACATCTGTAATCTTTCCTTCAAATTTTGAACAGTCTTAGTTACAGACATGTATTTTCTGTATTCAGGAATGGTACTGCAAGCCTGGCATGGTTGCAGGGAATGGTCTCTGTACACATGCACACCTGGTCATCAGAGAAGACTATCTGTAGGTGAACAAGAGAATTTTTATCCATTATTCATCATTTGTCAGTTGTCATCCAGCTTTATTAATTACTTCGGCCATCTAGTCAGGAAGCACAGATGCTACTGTGTGACTTCCCTCTCCCACACACTTAGTAGTGAATTGTCAACACAGAAAGTTTCTAAATACCCTACAGATGGCAGACTGCATTTCTAGAAAATACAGAAATCTTTCATAATGATTTGAATCCCAATTCAGAAATTATAAATTGTTTCTAAGATAAAAAGTGGGATTAATTTCTCAGACACCTTATGCACAACTCACCTGATTTCAAGATGCAGTTGGGGTGAAAAGTACAGTACACACAACTACAGCATCTGTTTGGGACCTGGGCTTTCATCTTTCTGAAGGTCTACTAGACCTGTGTCTCTCCCTCAGTAACTTCAGTTCATAACAATTCTTTCCATTTGATTCCATTGTGCTATTTACTATGTGTTTCATACTATGTACAGAAGAGCTTACACACAAGTCTTGAAAGTGCCAGCAGTGTTTCTGTTGGAATAGAATACACAGCTCTTGCATAGCTTGATGGAGCAGGGCAGTGGTTTTCTTGGCCCAGTCCCTGACAGAACTCAGGTAACTATATAGCCTGCTATCCCAATTTTAATATGGCCATTCAGCCTGGATGTCATGCTACACAAGCATCTTTCCTTGTCATCTTCATGCACATTGTTGCTGGAATGTTTCATACCTTGTTTGTAACTTCATGAGCATCACTTAGGGGCATGACATGGATCAACTGAGAAGCTCCAATCTAATCTAAAATCTGAACACACAAACCCACATTTAAAATATACTGGTGGCTCCAGGGCTAGGAAAGAAAACAAGAACGTTATTTTCTGGATCATTCCTATTTAAAATGTTATTAAATGCAACCCTGAAAGTTCCTGTCAGACCCCAAGCTGTTCTCACAGATGGTGTGTGTAGTCTGGAGATATGTCAAGCCCTGTCCAATGGCTGCCTGTGGTGCTGGGTACTGTCTGTATTAGAAAATATGTAGTGAGCAAAATACAAATATGTTTCTCTGGTTATGCAAAGATCTTCCCTGGTTGCAGAGTTGTAAAGTGAACTTTAAAGCATCCAAAAGTAAATGGCTACATGCAACTGGAAAACAGGATGGTGAGTTAAAGAGTGTAACTTGAAAGAAGCTTCACTCCAAATTACCACTGTACTGTTCAGAAAATACCTCGAGGTAAAACAATAACTTTATACCACCACAGATTTTGAATCCACACATAGTTGGTAACAGCATGTTAGTTTTCATAGCTTTCAGTAACATTCATGGTATTTTTATATCAATCAAGAGACTAGTTAATTTTATAAAAAAGTATTATTACAGACTGCATTTGAAGAATGCTCACGTATTTCCTAGTCTGAGTTCTTCAGTGAAGGTGTTCTGGATGAAATCCTGCCTGTACTGACCCCAGTGACTCCTTGCCTTCAGTGGGACCCAGCCTTGCCTATCTGCCCATGGTTTCTGAGCCAGCTAGAACCTGTGATTTCCACATAGAAAACATCTCCAGGGAGTCCCTGGTCACTGAAAATGAACAGAGGAAATTCATGATTACTTCTATGTATAATTTGCTTCCTAGAGGCAGCCTGAAATTACCATTTTCTTCCTGGGGTCAGCCTGAAACACTTCTCAGGCTCTCAGGGCTCTGCTGCACGTCTTCAGTTCCAGCTCCATGCAGCCACATGCAGCTTGTGGTTCACTGGACCAATTTTTACCTTTTCTCTTGACACTTCTCTGCAGTCTTCTGTTCTGGTTTGAGTAAGAACTTGTCTCTGGCAGCAACAGAAGCGACCTCTCTTGCAGCTGTCCACAAAACAAAGGGAGGGAACGCCCCCAGATGCTCTTAGTCATCAAGGGGTTGTTTCCATGAGTTCTCTGTCCCAGGTTTTTTTCCCTCTCAGGGAATTGATAGCAAATGAAGAAAAACTTCAGGCACTAGGGACAACTACTAGAGAAATTACGTGCATAACCAAAGTCACAGCAACGCTTGTCATGACATATCCACAAAGTCTGGGATTTGAATGTATATAATTTACCATCAATGTTGTGGACACTATATATTTATTGCATTTGATCTTTGGTTGAAGAACTATTGCATGACTCAAAAACTTGATTTCTTTAATAAGAGGACTCCACAGTTTATCACTAAATGTTGGGCATGAAGATGTTGTTCCTCTGAAAAGTGAGATAGATGGTCAATGGTCATCATGCAGGAGCTGGGAACTGCAAGCCAGACTATTTTACTTGACTGGTTTATTTCTATACTGAATGAATTTATGTTTGCATAAAGAAACAAAAAACCCTGAGGGTCCTTTCTCACGAAAGTTTGTCTTTCCTTTACACTAATTAGTTTTAAACTTCACAAAATTTGTCAAGTTCATTTCACAAGCTGTCCTGAAGAATTAAAATATCAGAATGAATTACTTCCTCCAGGAAATTATTTCCTTGTACTTTCTTTCTAAATTACTCTCATTAAAAATATACAATGCTATCCTACAGAAGCAGACCTAACCACTGCAATATTAATGCTTTAAAGGTATAGAGTTTTGTACTGTGACTACAGTGCTTCCTTTTAGAGGGGCTGCCTTAATATGAAGAACAAATGCATAAGTGCTTTTATACAGGAAAAGCTTTTAGAAAGTATTTTTTCTAAAAGGCAGTTTCAAATCTCTCAATTTCTAAAGAAGTCTGTCTGCTTACCTCTGTTAAAACATGAAAAGTATAGGCATAAAATGGTCTGGAGTAAACAAACACAGGCAAAACGTAGTCTTTTCGAGCAATTGAGGCAACACGTATTGCCTCTTTAACCCGATAGTGAACAAATTTTAGTGCATTTGGACTTGATTTCAGTATATAATCCAGGTATATAGAAGGGTAGAGAGCAGTGCTTTGCTTCCACAGCCAAAGCAGGAGGTCATTGCGGAAAGACTCGATGGGTGGGCACTTCCCCGTGTATGTTTGGGGATGTTCTTTGTAATCATAATTGTAGCAATCTGGGTAAAGATAGTAACCCCACAAACCATTTGGTCTCATATGCTCAGCCAGAAGGATGGTGTTGTTCATAAAACTCCTGCCAGCATTTTCAAATTCTTCTTTAGCCACTTTTCTAATTTTCTCTTCTGACCACCGAGGATGCCGTCTCCAAACAATCTCAAGAGACTTATTTCTATAAATGCTTTTATTACCCCAGTTCCTGTCCCACTGGGGCCTCCAGTTTTCCCAGTCAATGACTGCAAGTCCCTGAAATTTCTTCATGGGTATGCAGTAGTCAATGTCAGACTTTGCTTTACTAAGGTGTTTGATAAGACTTTGATTCTGGGGCACCCCTCCGTTAACAGGATCTCCGCTATCTGAGTAGTAAGGATAGTATCCCAAATGAGTGTGGTAGAAGATTGTCACATTGGATCCACTCAAAGTCTCATTGATGTTGGATGCAATGTCAAAAACACTGAGATCCAGGTCCACCTTGTACCGCAGCCTGCACTGCTCCGTTGGTGCATTCCAAACAACCATGAAGGGCCTGTGCAGAACCAGAGGGGCCCGTGCCGGCTTCGGCAGATGAGCATCAACCATAGCGAGCAGAGACATCACTGTTAACTGTCTGACCCGGACATCCATGGTATGTTTTATTCTGGGAAATTGCTATGATGTGCCCTTCAAAACAAAATCAAGACAAGACATGTTAGAAGGGCAGCATGGAGGCAGACACGATGACAAGGGGACGTCTTTTGGTTTGATTTGCTTTTGGTGACATTATAGTCAGCACAAACAGAGAAAAGTACAAAACCAATCTTGTAGAAGTTAAGCCTAATTTCAAATGCTTTGAAAAACTCTTTGATAGACTTTGTTGTCTAGAAGTGTGTTCTGATGCTCAGCTTTTTTTTTGCTTTCCCTTTCATTCAGACACTTCCCACAGCTGATTCAGACCTTCTCTAACATTTATTTGTTCCTTGATGTCTGCAGAAAACTTAGTTAATCAAGTAATAACCTAAAACAACAGTATAAAAAAAGAATGTGCTTCTTATTTGAAATTTCAGCTTCCAAGCAAGCTCTGCTATGGTCAGTCTTGACTTGCCTAGAAGATCATCACAGTGGGACTATGGCCTTCTTTACTATCTGTATATACTAATGTCACAATAGGAAATAGAATTTAAAAAAAGGCAGACACTTCTACCTCACACAGATTAATGAAGAGAACTCAGAAATGCTGCAATTTTCAGTATATGAAATATTCCTGAATTTCATTTTCATTTTCTAAATGAATAGATGCAAGAACAATAATCAATCTACAGGCTAGAACGGTGATAGTGTTAATGTCTTAGTGGTTTAAGCTACTTATTATACTGAAAGCAAATTAAATAACAATATGTTAAAGAAAATGAATTGTGTAAAGCAGATCTGAACTGGCTGGAAGAACGTACTGTATCTTAAAAAAAGGGACCTAGTCTGTAAAAGTGGGGGGTATTAGTATTAATTTTTTCCTTCAGGGTCTGCTGTTTTCCCTGACAATCACACTGGCTTGGGGACTGCTAGTACTCTGGGAGCTGCCAGAGCTGGCAGGCTGCTGGCACCCCAGACACTCACATCCCTAGTTTGCACCCAATGGGGTAGCTGTTCAGTCACTGCCTGCAGGCAGCTGCTCCAGAATCTCTGATCTTTTCACCAAGAAGCACGACTCAACTCTGTCCTTGGTTTGTCATTAAGGTCTCTTTGCTGAACTTTTTACATTTCAGAGATCATAAAAATGGTTTCTCTATGAATATATGTAGTATGACATGGTTTATCAGCTCAGTTTTTATCTTCTATCATTCAGCTGTCTAGATTCTCCATTTTAGTCACATGTTAAATCACTGCAATCACTGCCTATTCATGCACCAGATATGTGAATTTGAAATGTCCTGAAACTGGATGTTTCCCTATTTTTACATCCATTTTAATGATTTCTTTCCTTGCCTGTAAAGTTAAACCCAAGTTGTCCTATCATAATTAGTCTAGCTTCACTTTTCCCTGGTATTTTCTCGGTAAACATCAGTTAATCACTTAACTCCTTCCTGAACAAGGAGGGTTCCTCACACCTTCTCATGCAGCTCACAACTGGATCTTTACATTTCTTGCTGTCCAAACCAGTATAACCAACTGCTGCTCCATATACTAGATTTTGTAGTACTCCCTGGATATTATCTTTTAATCTATAATGGGATGCCAAATCTACAGGAAGGCTGCAGGTACCCCAATCCAAATATGCCAGCAGATTTATTAAAGAAAAAAATTTCCAGTCTTTGAAAATATGTTGGCTCTAATAAGTAACATAATCCAGGATTTCTCCCCTCTGTCATTTGTCCTTCCTTGCCATTCTTCCATCCTCTGAGTTTGATGTATCTTTTCCTGTCTGCCACTGCTTTTCTTCTTATCTTCTGCCTTTCCCTTAAGTCTCTACTTTGTCCTAATGTCTCCTGCAGAACAGCCTTTTTCTCCTCTATCCTCGTTCTTGCGTTTTTCCATCCTCAGTCTCAGAAAAGCATTGAGTTCCCCCAACCTGTGGTTTGGTATGAGAGCCCCTTCCCAAGGCAGGAAGAAGGCAGTGGCTGGGGGCAGGGAGTGGAGAGCAGGACTGAAAGAAGCCACAATGCTGGACTCTCCAGGAGCAAGCACTCATTAGCAAGCTACAGATGTATGCTCATGCTGTTTCCTCAGCCACTCTCTGAATGCTTGTTTTGCATCCCTAAATATAGATTTAGCACCCAAGTTTTACAACTTCGTTCACAATCCTTTAGATCCTATTAAGGTAATATCCTTGAATGAAATGGGCCATTGCTACAGGCCATCAAGCTGGTACTGTGTACAAGCCTCCCTGTTGGAAAAGGCTGCCAGGTTATTTTCACTCTACTAATCTACTGGAAGAAAGTCTTATGCTTGCAACTGATATATTTTTCTCCATTTTCCTGCAGTCTTGTATAATCCTTTAAGTAATGCCATAGGCTGAGAAAAACAAACAAACAAGTCACAAAAAGTGACTTTCCTGTTTTATACAAACTGAGCAGTGCACCACAGTAATCTGCATTCCTTTGAGGTAGCAAGCTATCTTAGATTGGTAAGTGATTTTTCATTATTTGGACTGGATTGCTTTGCAGTACATGAGAAAAAAATCCATAATAAAACAGAGTTTTTCTCAGAAAGTGAAAGCTCAGATGAAATGGGAGGAGCACCAAGAGAAAATTAAAGACCATTAGTGAATTTCTGTGTAAGTAAATCTGGGAAAAGATCCTAGCTTCCTATTCCCACAATCCAAATGCTGGATTGTTTAGCCTTGTGTTATTATGCACATATAATTAGATCATTTTGTCAGATATTAATGACTAATACAGTACAGTTCTTGTTTAGGTCTGACAGTTTTAGGCATTAGAACATTGCAGATAGTAAATCAGAACAGTTAGGCCAGGAAATAATATTGCAGGGTAATTTTAAGTTATATTTTTAATTCTTGGGCAATTCTTGTTCCTATCCCTGACAAGATTTTAAATCACAGAATGGCTGAGGTTGGAAGAGACCTCTGTAGGTTATCTGGCCCATGCCAAAACTGATCACTTAGGACCACGTAAAAAATACCAAAAGTGACAAAATGAAAATATTTATCTCAGGACATGTCAAATAATTCTTGAGGGTCTTTCAACTGGATTGACCAAATCTTTGAAATTGTGAAGGCTAGTCACCTTGCTGAATTGTAGACATGCAAATTTTTGCATCTGCAAGATGAATCCCACAAAACAAAAAAAAAAGGCAGGAATATGTCTAATGCTGTTCAAGTTGTTTAGAATTTAGGAGTCTGGTCAAGGACAGTCATTCAGGATCCTGCAGTGAATACTTGACACCTCCAAAAGTTATTGTAAGTTCCTTATTTAAAGCTATATGGAATTAGTCACCCAACTATCTCTATTAATCTGAGAATAAGGTGGTAAGTGCCACAATAATATGCCTACCTTTTTCATGGCTAAAGCAAATCACGGCAAGAAAGCACTTTCATTGCAAAGCATCTCACTTTTCCTGCTACTGTCTATTCCACACAAGAAACATTACCATATACACAATTCCTTAAAGAGGATATAATTAAAAAAAAAAGTCCTTTGAAAAAGTTCCAATCTAATTGCGTTAATCTGCAATTAATTCTGATGTTATTTGCAGATGGGAATTTAATTACAGACACTTATTTTTTCTTTGAAAAGTCACCTGAAGCCAAGTGAAACAAGTTTTAAAAAAAACAGGTAAGCCTATAGTTCAGAAAGAGCAGAAGATTAATTATGTGTTGTTTCACAAATGCATGAAGGAACCTCTAAACAAGAACAAAAAATCTTTTATTACATTTTCCTCTGCTGTATCTTTGGATTTCCTCCTTTTTACTCTTATGCATGGACACTAATTGGACTACTTTAATCCCGTTTTTTAATGAGAGGAGAAAGTAATGATTCCTCCATGAAGCTCATTATCAAGTTTGATTCAAATTGTATTCAGTGACATATTATCATGGTCAATTTAACTTCCCAAAGATGCAGATAGCTTTCTGAGGCACTGCAGTGTTTTCAGAGAGAATATGCTCTCAGTATTTCTGCTCTATATTCTAAAAACAAAAATGAGTTCTTCGTCAGTGAAAGAATTGGGGCCCGATCACAAATCCATTGAAGTTGATGAGAATGAAGTTTTTTTATTGGATTCAGGAAATTTTGGATCATGTTTTCACTGCACAAAATGACATGTAGTTTTCTATTTGCTTCAGTTTCTGCTATGCAGTTTAGGATGAAGCAGGTTATGGTTGGATTTCAATATCCCCTTTCTTGAATAGAAAAAAATTAGTTCATTTCTGCATATTCTTTTCATAATTACTGTAAAAAGTAACAAGAAAATAATTGCTTTTCCCAAGAAACTGTTGTTAGCTTAGTCCAACCTGTATTCAACTGTGTTTATTAGTCAGAATTCCGCTGTATTTTCTTTTCCACATATTTGAAAACAACTGAACCAGACATCTTAATTGCACATTTGATTTGAAAATATACCACTTAAAATTCATAAAAATATATACTGTCACACTAAAGAAGCTTACTTGCACACCAGGTGTTCCAATACAGACCAACGGTGTTCTCTAGATGGCCAGTTCTTCTTTCATGTTTTTTAGGTATTATTCTGGCATTCTTTGCACTGTAACATGATGTTACAGCTGCTGCTTTTGGTTATGATTTTTATGCTGGTCTTATAACCAGGCAACACAGCTTCATAATAGCCAACAAATTAATGCTTTCATTCTATACTCATCTGTATGCTGACTTGAAGTATAGTCCATACAATTAGCTATAACACAGTTTGTTTTATCTCTGAGGTATGAGTTAGACTGCACGTCTGTCATTGAACTCCATAATTAATTCAGAATTCAGAAACACACTGACAAAAATAAATAAATCTGGAGTTCTTATGGTAACAGCCACTTCAGATTCCCTCATTAACCTGTATCTGACAAACATAATTTAAAATCCAGAGTAGGAAAGAGGTACAGTTAAATCACAGAGTTGCAACAGAAAAGAGTCATGCCTTGGGATCTAAATTGGATTTACAGCATTTTTCCAATTTTGCTTTCAGCCTCTCATATGTGGTATTGACTCGTGCTTTGCTGAGTATAGCTCTGCACTTGTTTTCATCATAAACGTATTAATTTTAACTACTATTTCTCATATTTGTAGGAAGGCATTTTGCTTGAAAAACAAATAAAGTGTGAAGACACTTACAAAGGAAAATAATGGAACAGGATTGTTTTCATTTCACCAAGAAATGTACAAAATTGGCAGCTAGAAGAAATGCCTTTTTTTGAATATAGGCTGACCACATCTAGTATAGCAATTGTTATGACGGCTAAGAAATATGGACATTTCAACTATTTAAGCAATTTTTTGCCACACAATCACATTTAAAAGTACCTTGCAAATAATTTGAAAAATCTGTCTAGTCTACCTCTGTCTTGCTCCCTCTCTGCTGTTATTTTTCTGTTTCGAAGTTGTGTAAAAAGTCATGCTTTTCCCGGTTTTGTTGAATAATGGCTTGCATTAGTAAGCAGGTAAGTATGTTACAGAAGTATTTAAATCCTGAAACCTTCTGTGGCCCAGAAGTGTAAAACTGCATCACAGAGAAATTAAGCATTCATTGTATCCTCACAACTACCAGTTTTCAGTCTTTTGACTCATGTCTTCATAATTCTCCAGAAATATTTCTCAGATTAGATATCAAGTTAAACAGTGAACAGAGGGAAAACAACAACCTGAGGAGAAGGACCTGGGGGTGTTGGTTGATGGTTGATGAGACCATGACCCAGCAATGTGTGCCCACAGCCCAGAAAGCCAACCCTGTTCTGGACTGCATCAAGAGAAGAGTGAGCAGCAATCTGGGGCAGGTGTTTCTGCCCCTCTACTCTGCCCTTGTGAGACCCCACCTGGAGTACTGCATCCAGCTCCAGGGTCCTCAGTATAAGAAAGATGTGGACCTGTTGGAGTGAGTCCAGAAGAGGATCATTAATATGTTCAGAGCGCTGGAGCACCTCTCCTATGAAGACAGACTGATAGAGTTGGGGTTGTTCAGTCTGGAGAAGAGAAGGAGACCTTAAAGTAGCCTTCCAGTACCTAATAAGGGCCTACAAGAGAGCTGGAGAGGGACTTTGTACAAGTGTAATATAAATGTTTATTTCTTCCCCATATGCAAAGAATAAAGGGGAAAAAATAAATTGCATTTTTTTGCCTTTTGGAGGAGCTGTATTGATTGTCATAGCTGTTAAAGCCTTCCTTCCCTAAATAATTAAGACTAATGTCCTCAGCAGTGTTCAGTACACTCTTCTGTTCTGACCTTTGATAGGTAAAAATAAAAGTGCCTACCAACACTATTCTGTAAAGAAGTTCTTATTTTTTATAGATTTTCTTTCTGATTTATCACTAAATACTCTTAACTGAAGACCATGATCATTAATTGGCACTAATAGAATACATCCTACCTTCAGGCATGTAATTTTAATAGCTTATAAGAATGTAGGAATGGATAATACTGTGCAATAAATAATACATGAGTTTACATTCTTGCAAAGCATGTAAAATAGTTTAGCTCCTTTCATACCATCTGCTTAATTCATACATTCACTTCCTGAAAGGTTTATTGTTATTAGAGGCACTTATAACAGAGAAAATTAAGTCAAATTGATAACACAGAGAATGCCTACAATCAGGCTTAGGCTTATTCCTGAGAAAATGCTGTAAGCTAAATTAACTTTAGCTCACACAAAGATAAATTATGCTTTCAGACAGTGTAATTCAAGAAAATTCAATTGAAATTAATTGAAGGGTGTAAATCTGGAAAGATTCCAGTTGAATTCATGGAGTTATTAAGGATTTATAATCTTGTGAGAGGAAAAATGTGTCCTTTAGTCAATTAGAAAACCCTAATATGTTGGCAAATGTTAAAACATTTGTGTATTTCCACTGTAAATCTCTGCTTGCATTATATAATTCCTATTCTTTGGATAATAGAAAAGAGAATATTACACTTTGCTGAACAGAAACTCGGGACAATTTGGAAAATATGCATAAAGCATTTGAGGTGAAATTAACTTCAGACTTTATTTGCATGCCAATACACAGATTAGTCTGGTGTGTATATTGTTTCAAATAAATGAATTTAAAATACCTCCAGCTCTACAGAACCCCAGCACAATAGATTGACACAAATCATTAATGAACAGAACTTATTGCCAAACAACAAACTGCATCCTCATTTGGGCTCCTTTTAAGATTATTTTAAAATACTCCATTTGTAGGTGTAACTGCCATTTTGAAACAATTGCCCCCAGTGTTTTGCCTCAAATGAAGGAAGTACTTTTTTATTTTTCATATCAAATTAAATAGGTGAGCATCATATGATTAGCTCCCTTCTAGGTGAGTGGTGTTGCACGCACAGCCCGGTACATTTAAGTACTAAATTGATTAATCAAATTCTGAAATATCCTTAAAGTGAAAACATTACTCTTGTTTTTCAAATGTGAATTTTGCTCACAGACACACCATTTCAGTATCAGTAATCTAACTTGAAATTGCTGCTACGTATTGGAGTGTTCAGCACCAAATAGCTAGATGACAGAAAAAAAAACACAAGAAATAAATTATAGTCCAGAATAGACATAATACAGAAAATAACACAGAAAGCCTTCCTAACTGGTAGACTATAGGCAGAAGTCAAAACTTTGTGTTTACTGATTGTTAATTGAGTAAATAACATGGCACTTACCTCTATAAAACCAGAGAACAGCAGAAAACTTTGCTGAAACAATTTACAACAGCTGATGTGCTTGTCCCAGAAATGTGCTCCTCCTAATGAGTGGGCTTTTAACTAATGAGAAACTGAGGGCATCTGAAGATAAGGGCAGAATTTTACCTAAACGCTCATCATGTCGTTGCAAAATAAGTAAATGAATTCATTAAAAGCATAGACGTACTACTTGTAAGCAGCTGGGCTCTTGCTGTAATAATTTTGTATCATTTTTATGTCCCAAAAAGGGATCAACCAGACTGGTGTTTGAGAGGAATTAAATTGTGTTTTGAGAGCTACACACTCTGGACTGCGGTGACAGGCATTAACAGAAGGGACAGTTTGGTCACTGTGTAGGGAGAAGCAGGAATGCTGGCAAACCCAAGCAAATGAAATAGTTCAGGAAGACCTATTTTAAAAACTGGCTGGATGGCTGAGTCCAAGGAGTAGTGGTGAATGGAGTTTAATCCACTTGGTGGCCAGCCCCTAGTGCTGTTCCTCAGGGCTCAGTATTGGGGCTAGTCCTGTTTAACATCTTTATCAACAACCTGGACAAGGTAATCGAGGGCATGATCAGTCAGTTTGCAGATAACACCAAGCTGGGCAGAGGGTAGGAATGGTCCTGCAGAGGGATCTGGACAGACTGGATCAATGGGCCAAGGCCAAAGGTATGTGCTTCAGCAAGGTGAAGTGCTGAGTCCTGCACTTGGGCCACAACAACTCCATGCAGAGCTACAGGCTGAGGGAAGAGTGTCTGGAAAGCTGCCTGGTAGAAAAGGACCTAGGGGTGCTGGTAAAATACAGGTGACTATGAGCCAGCAGTGTGCTTGGGTGGCCAAAAACGCCAAAGACATCCTGGCGTGTATCAGAAATAATGTGGCCAACAGGACCAGGGAAGGGGTCATCCCCCTATACTTGGCACTGGTGAGGCCATACCTCAAATCCTGTGTTTAGTTTTGGGTCCCTCCCTACAAGACAGACATTGAGGTGCTGGAGAGTGTCCGAAGAAGGGAAACAAATTTGGTGAAAGATCTGGAGCACAAGTCTTATAAGGAGCAGCCGAGGGAGCTGGGGTTGTTTAGCCTGGAGAAAAGGAGATAGAGGGGGGGATCTTATTGCCCTCTGCAGCTACATGAAAAATTTCTTCACAGAAAGGGTTATCCAGCATTGGAATAGGCTGCTTGGGGAAGTGGTTGAGTCACCATCCCTGGAGATATTTATAATATGTGTAGATGTGGCACTTAGGGACATGGTTTAGTAGTGGACTTGGCAGTGCTGGGTTAATAGTTGGACTCAAGGACCTTAAGGGTTTCTTCCAAACTGTTTTATGATTCTGTCATTTGTGCATAAGCCCCCCTAAAACTAAATGTGAAGCGCTCAGTCTTTGCTATTCCTTGAACAGGACACCTACAAGTGGACCCCAGGGACCAGCGCTTCCCAATCGCAGTTTCTACACACCATGGGATGGTGTGAGTGACCAAAGCAGGGCAGAAGGGACCAAAATATCACAGCATCCTTGTGTGCTCTTTCAAGAGTCTTGGTTCAGCATTACAACAGCTTTAACAGCTACGTCCTACCTCAACTACCAGTCAAAACACCCTCAGATGTATAGGGATGGATAGAAGAAGTCCCTGCCTACTGAAATATGACAGTCAAAGGCATGTGTATCATAACAATGCAGACAAAGAGGTCAGAAACGTCCATATCCCATGTGGGAACTGTGAAGTGTAAAAGGAGGAAACTCTGGGTTTCCGCATCTTGTCAAGCATGAGTGTTGCCATGTAAGTATTAAATTTGAAACAAATACAGGAAACAAGTACAGAGAATTATTGGAACAACTACAGACATTTTGGTTGTTGTTGTTGCCACATTTGTCTCTGAATCTGCACAGCTATTTGAATTAAATAGGAAACAAGTAGCTCCCTGAGCCCTGGAAATAATAAAGTCAAGTTTCCTATGGGCCTGTGTCTCATCCTTGACTGAGCTCCAAACTAAGGTTCCCCAAGGCTGAGGCATGTACAGATGATCTCTCCTGTATTGGTTCTTCAGCTTGCAGCTTGACTCCTTTTTTTCTTGCCTTTTACTCAGCAGGTTGTTTCCATCAATGAGTAGAGATGAGATAGTCTTTGAGACCTGAGCCACTCCTGAGTACCTGGCTGATGTTTGCTGTCACGGACGGACGTGCAACTACACAAACAAACAGAGTTTTGACCATATCTGTATGGTCAGTGAGGACTTGAGCACCATTTCTATGATGGGAAAGGCTGAAATAACTTCTGACTACTAAATATTACCCAATACCATCAGTAGGTATGCTAGAGGGTGCATTTAACAGCTGTCCCAACCATGCAATGGGTCAGACAGTGCATCCCTGCAGCACTGCTGAGGTGCCCCTCATCACCCATCCACAGCCTGGCAGACTTGTACCACGGCCCTGTGCTCAGGATTCCCACCCCAGAGTGCAGCCAGCAGGACCACCAAGCGAGCACTGCTTTTCCTGAGCACCTGCCAAATCTCAGCAACAGTTTATTCAAAACAAAGGACAATCTATTTGCCTAAAACAGACTATAGGACAAAGGGTAAAATTAAACAGACAGCTTTTCATATTTGACCTTAAATCTACCTTTCTTTTAAGCCCAATTATCTCAGCCTGTAGGCTTGGGAGTGGAGACATGTGTTTGAAATGCCTCTTTCTCGATGTGTTTCTAGCTGCATTTTTCCCTTGGAGGGGGGCTGCTAAAGCAGGTGCTGCCCACCTCCTCCTTACTACAGTCTTATTCTACTTGTAAAGGTCAGCATCCTCTTGAGGCCTCAGCTCTGTGGAGCTCAGCCTTGCCACCCCTGCAACAGTAACCCCATTACTTTACTTTCATTCTTGTTCTGGGTCTCATTTCACTTCACTTTAACATTTTCATTTTCCTTTTTTTTATCCTGCACTAAGAATATGAAACAAACTGACAAATAATTAATAAGGAATTTATTTCAACTAATCTCTTTGTTCTATCTGTTCAAATATATCACACAAAGAATAACTTTCCAATTAAATGCTAATAAAAATAACAGTATGTAGGAACACACTGTTCACATGTGTTTGGTTTATATACATATGTAGGTAAAGTCTTTGGTATAGTCAAAAAATACACCTGAACACGCTTAAAATAGAGTAATAGAGTGGAAGAAGTAACTCAAATAAACCAGTAGAAAATACTACATTTCCCTGATTAAAAAGGGAAAAAATAACAAGTTTGAAATAAATGCCTGGCTCGTCCCAAAATGCCACCCACTCCTGAGTTTTACTCAGAACAACAAAGAAAAGGAAATCCTGCAGTATAAACAGCAGACAAGGACAACTCAAGAATTTGCTTCTTCAAGGAATCACTAGTCATTCAGGCAGCACTCTGAGCTGCTGGAGCAAGAGAAACCCTTCCAACCACTGGGGGAAAAAAGATGGCAATAGCAAATCTGTGTTCAGAATAATGAAACAGCCCCAAACTCCCCAGGACAGAAGAAGCAGCTTTGAGAGCAAGTACTTGCTGTTTTGCAACACTACTCAATGACAATACCAATGCTTAGTAAAAGTCAATGTAATACCCCAACCCAAAAAATATTTCGGTTTTCACCTTTCCACCTGCACCTGTGTGGGCACTAAGATCTCGGGGTGTTTCATTGCTGTTGTTAATTTTACTTGATATTGCAGCTTCACTTAATATTTGAGAAATGAAGATAACAAGGGATGTGTGACAATTGCCATGAGTCAACAGCTATTGATTCCCACCATCTGAAAAAGGGATGTCTGTGCATATGTACAAATATAATTCTGACAGAGAGGAGGAGAATGCCATCAGGATTTGCAGTCTAGCTCCTGCCAACCTCCACCTGTGCTGTAAAAAGCTTCTGCTAAATCCAGAAGCCCTTGCTCTGTCTCCCTGAACTCAGACGGTGGGCATCTACATCACGAGCCTTCTGAGGTTCTGCTCCTTCTTGACAGCTGGACCTCATCCCCAACCACGCAGAAAATGTTCTGTGGGACAGAAGGAATGACAGGTTGTAGCAGAAGAGAGGGAACTATAAGGAGAGACATTTGGGGAAATAATTCAGAGAGAGACTTATGCTTTGGTTTTATTTGAATTACAATTGAAACCAAGATCTTTAATGGAAGGAATTTGAGGAAAAAAGCTATATTTTATGTAAAGTAGCATTTGTTTAGAGCTGGAGTGGAAGCTCAGCTGTCCCCAGCTTCTAATTATCCCCTTTTTGGGGGTCTGAGGAACCCTGTTGTGACAGGTTTTTGGTGAAGTCTGACTGAAGTTAAGGATGCTGAGGTCACCTCTGCCAGAAAAGTGCTTCATCCCCATTTCTGGCATTCAGCCTCCAACCCAGTGGTGTCATATCCACCTCCCTCAACCTGCAGGACCAAATCCAACATACTCCACTTTTTCTTTTTTGTGAGGCAAAAATAACCCACAGCTGCCAAACCATATATACAAACTGTTTAAAGTAGGAGTGTCTCTGAAAAACATATGCACAACCTGGGTGTGAATGGCACTTGTGCCACACAGGAAAGGACAGTGGGTATGCACAGCTTTAGGGCAAAATAAAGTTCAGACCTCTGAATACCAGGGCAGTTACAAAACAGTGAACATCGATGTGAAGTTTGAGCTAGTGATCTGATTTCATCAGGAAAAAGATCAGGGATTTAACAGTGTTACAAGGAAATATTGCAATAAGGTTAGACCTTCTGACCAAGGAATATCTGATGTTTCCTCTTAATCTAAAGCAAAACCTAATAAATTCAAGATGACACCCCCCTTTGCTTTCCTTATGTTTTCTAAAGAACCTAAAAATCCATTTAAGACTGAGCCTCTTACAACAGTGCCCCTGCATTTCCACAAATATTTAATTCTGTAAGTAAATGCAAGGAGTGTGCACTTCAGTAACACATTCTGGATGTATCCAGTGGCTTGGTCAATCTTAGTATTCTTGCAAGAAGCTCCTGAGAACACATTTGGCATATTGGGCCTTTGCACTCAGGTATCTGGGATCTTTCTCTGATGATGGTTGTCTACAATACAAAGATAGAAGATGCATTTAAAGCTCAAAGGCTGCAAACATTTATAAGCTTATCAGACTCAGAACATAGTTTTGGAGAGATAAATGCTTTATTAACAACTCTTACAAAATCAGATCTGTGGCTTCCCAGCTCTTGAGATATCTATCAGAGAGAGAAAAGTCGGGCCTGAAGATAAGAATTACCAGGTCTGGGATGCTGATGTCTGAAGAGAAACTTTAAGAACTTTACCTCACTTTTTTTTCTGTGATATTGTCATTATTTTGGCACTCAAAAAGATGTGTGCATTCAGTTTTTTTCTGAATGTAGACTAATTTTCGTTGCTACACCAAAGGGAGTTGGTAATCCAGTCACACAGAAAGAGAGTAACAGATCTTGACCCCAATGGAACAGAGGAATGAAGTTATATTTAAAGAGCAAGGAGGGAGAAATGGAATTTATTGTTCAGCTTCATGCAGAGAGGTGGCTGACTCACAGGCCTGTGTGGCTGATGGTACTTTCAGGCAACAGCAGGAGATAAATGAATAAGTAGAAAAAAATGTCAAATTTATGTTGACTAAAGGGGAAACTAAAGAACAGCCATGACTTCCCACATATTTCTGCAAGGCAACTTTCTTCTGTGTTTCTATGGTGTAGCCAGAAAGCAGAAGCTGAGCCTGTGGCTGTCATATTTCCACAATTTTTGCAGATTTCCTCACATGAAACAAGCAGAATCATAAAAACACCTCAAGAGATCAGGTTATTCCTTCATATTGAAAATTAAGATCTTTCACTTCAACAATAAGTATTTTCGGATGCTAATAGAAAAATAATTGGACAGCACTTGAGAAAAAACTTTTAGTAAAAAATGAGTCATCGCTTATCTCTCCCACTGTATATGTGTGTATATAGAAGTCACAATCAGAAACACACTGCTCACGAAATGCACTTCACACTTTAGTCTCATTTTCTAAAGACTGTGCTGTTAACTAAAACTGGGATAAGTGGCGAAGGTAACAGTAAGCTACCAATAAAACCAAGAGATTTGTTTTTCTGGTTTTTCAAGTTCATGAAATCCTGTCAAAAACTTGTTTGTCAGCTGATATGATAAATATAGATATTTGCGGAAGTGTTCACTTTGATCATGCCCCTTGGCATTTTTAAAGTCCTCTGTGCAGGAGAAGTGAAAGAGGAAAGACTCTAAAAAATGTTGAAGATGAAACAGGGAGGGGGGAACCGAGACTCCACTGGCATTGCACACCTTTGGTTACACCACCCTACAACAGAGAGCAAACAGGTGATGCTCATGGTACCCTGGGGGCTGCTGCATATGCAGGGTGCAATGAATGCTCAGAGCCCTTTGCTCCAAAAAGGCAGCAGCAATGAGTGGTGGGGAGAAACTCACGCCTCTGACACAACCCCTTTCTCATAACCATCCTTCCAATGCATGAACTTTCTTTCCAGCTTCTTTTCCTTCTTTGCAAGATTTTTACTCTATTCCTGCTTTCTGATCTGATTGAGAATCCATCTTCACCAGATAGATCAACTTAACCCTGCTACATTAACTTGGCACAGCAAGATAAAAACTTGTCCCAAACAATCAGATCTATCTCTAAAAACAAAAACAAAAACAAAAACAAAAACAAAACAAAATAAAAAAAAAAACACAAAACAAAAAACCCCAAACCAAACCAAACCAATCAAACAAACAAAAAAACCACATAACTTTTCCATGAATTGTAGAGAGGAAAATAAGAGCAAAAAGGTGAATGTTTTTCCTGGCCCGAAGAACACAGTTCAAATCATGTGCTCAAAAAGCTACCCAGATACAGTAGCTATATTTTCCTGCCTTTGCTATTCCTTCCTCCTTCCCATTCCTAACAGAGGGCTTTGTTTTGATTTACAAGGAAATATGATTCAATTTCAACTGTGAAACACAAAAGCCACTGTCTGAAATCAACACTTTTTTTTTAACAGAAGAGGCATTAATTATGACTTTAAAGAATAGTAAATGAGAGGGTTTTTTCCTCTAGAATATTGTATAATATAAAAAGTATGGTATTATAATGTAGAACTATTTAGAAATCTTGTGTACTGAGTTTTTTTATGAGATTTCATCCACATTTTATCCACTTCTTTAAAATTCTTAGTTTTTAAGCTTTTTCTTTTTTTTTTCTCTCTTCATTCTATTAATCTTCCTTTTTTTGCCATTTAGTAAAAATTAAATACAGTTTTGCTTCTTGCATAAGTTGTGAAATCCAAAGACCTTGTCACATAAGCCTAAATCTAGATTTCTGTGCAGATCAAGGAAGTAGTACAGTCATTTTCCATAAGAGTTTTTGTCTCATCTTTGAACTAATTTTTGTTTTTCAAGCACAGGCTGCATATGCATGTGGGGAACTCCAACAAGGAAATGGAGAAACAACCTGTGTGACTTAGGCTGGGACACATTCTTAGACTTGCAGTTCGCCTAAACAAAAAAGGTGTGGAGCCATCATACTACCCTGAGTCATACTACCCATACTTATGCAATTTGAAGTAAAGGATCTCTTTTGACACCCATTGGGATGGTGACATGCCTCACTCAGGTGGTGAATAACTTGTTCCCTCCAGAATTCAGGGTTACCACACAGATAACACCATATCACCCGGTCCAGGCAGAAGCCAGGGTGTGAGGAACTACCTTGAGACAATGACTTGCTTCCTGGATCGGAGGTGAGTTCATGCTCTGTCACCAGGTTGCTCATATTAGGGTTTCTACATTTCAGAAGAGTTTGATGGGCAATAAAAGTACTTGAAAGCATTTCATTTATTCACACTGCCGTTCATTACCTGGTGAATGGAAGCAATTTCGGGTTATACTCTGAAATAAGCCTCACAAGACTGCGTTAGAGATGTAGGAGCCTACATATTTTGACCTTCAGTAGGAATCACTCACATAATTAATTTGAATAAAAGGTTGATTTTTCTACCTTAAATACATGATAAAACACAAAATTATGCCTCTATTGTTAGCGAACTTAAACATAGTCTCATCATGTATTAGACTGGTAATGATGACCATGGTCAAGTTTGCTCAATGTTTTTGCATCATTACACAGTATTTTGGGGGTACTTGAAATGCAAATAAAAGCAGGGAGACCCTCCATGCTGTTTTGCACCCCGGTACTTTTTTGAATGATCACAGAGGAAGCCGCTACCAAATGAATGTGAGGGGAAGCAGGCAAGGCAAACTAGGGAAGTAGGTAAGAAATTTATGGAGGAGGTCAGAACCAGGACTTCCAGAGGGACCAGAGGGGATGAGGAAAGGGGAGCCAAGGATGGGGACAGACAGATGCCAAGGGGCTGCCTCTTTTGCCATCTCCTACTCTTTCAATATCTGACTTCAAGATAATTTTACAGGTGAAGTGCTACAAAAAACCATAAACTTGTTTCTACTCTTTCTATGCATTCACTTTAAAAGTTAGAAGTGTTTTGCCTTCTTTTTCTAACTGCTATTTTTGTAAACCCAGCAGCAACCTAAAGGAAAGCTGGTAGCTGGTAGATTTCCACCCAATTAATCATTCCTGTCAATGAAGGCTCTCAGATGGGTTCTCAGCCACACACTGGGAGCCCCATTCTTCTTAAATTGAAGTTATATTTGTGCAGATCACCCATCTTCAGCACACTTCCTTAGATATAACGCTTCAACATTTGCCAAATAATTGTTTTTATGGTACACAGAAAGAAGTAGAAACCCACTCAAACCAAGCACCATGACTAGCTGAAGAGCTGGAAGTGACCATATGCACTAAAAGGTTATTTCTGTCTCATAGATTAGCAAATATGTCCCTGAATTCAGGCAGGATGTATTTTAGACTTGTGCAGAGGGCCAGCACAAGGACCATATGTCATTTAAATCCCATTTAAACATTATTTTAAAGGCACTAGTAGGACTTCTGTGCTCCATCACCCTTTCTATCGGGTTTAATTCTATAAGTGTCATTTTTATACCAGTTTCAAAGGAAAATTGTGCTTTAAATTGAGGAAGTGGCACCATCTTGTGGGTGATAATGAAAGTGTTTTTTTTCTTTAGTAAATTTAGTTGGTTTTTAGTTTTCTTTCCTTTCCCTTCCTCTCTTTTTTTTAATGTTCTTATAATTCTAAAGAGTAGCCTATTGAATCTAAAAAATAATTATTGTTTCAGAAGACTTTAGCGCAGAGCTGAGGTCTATTATGCAAAAAGTGCACAATATTTTGATTATCTGCCATGTACTATACAGATTTCTGACAGATTGGCTAATATCGTAGAAAGATTTTTGAAAAGCCCTTTTGTGGTCAGGCCCATAAAATTTAAGAAAAAAAAAAGCTAACTAAAATCTGTTTATCAAGAAAATAACGTCTACATTTGCAGTGGCCAACTGTTATTCCCAGGAGTGAATCAAAATTCTTCAAATACACATACAGAAGATTTATTTACACATTTAAGTCTATAAGCCTCAATGAAATTATCCAAATTAGATCTAAGCATACTGTAAGAGTTTGTCTTCACTCATGTATTTTCAGGGTCACTAATAAAGTTCCTGCAAGTTAAAAAATAAGAATATAGCTCTGTAGCAATTTACATAAAAACTGATACGTGTGCCTTCACTCTGAGAATAATCAAGATACAGTCTCTTTTTTTTTTTAAATACCTCAGCTTCTTCTTCCTTTATAGGATTAGTCAAAATTGTCAGCAATCTACTGTGGAGACAGAAAAAAAGAAGAGTAAGGATGTTGCTGACGATGAATATTACCGGTTTGTTTAATATGCAAACAGCTGTAGTGCTAAGAGTAAATGTGCAGTGCTTGAGCTTGTTTGTTTAGAGGCATGCTCGTAATTACTGTCAGTATCTCAGTGCAATTCACTTCTCTTTAGATATCACCAGTGCAAATGTCTATACCTGAACTGGTCAGCAAGGTTCGTTTTAAAGTTTCTAGGGAGTAAGAGTTGATTTTAAGGTGCAGTTCATCTCGTCCTGTACCAGATATCTGAAGTAGATCAGCTGACTCATACCCTTAAAGTGCTTATTTCTCTTCTTTGGTTATAAAGGGAAAATGACGTAATTAGCATAGACAACGATAACTCCTGCAGCGATCTGCACACAGTCAAATGAAAGGTACCCCATGTACCTCATAGAAATGACATTATCAAGATTTTTGGAGCCCTGCGGATGATATTTAATTCAGAACTCCAAACAGCTTTAAACAGACAGTCTTAATTATGGATTTCAAGAACAAGCTCTAAAGATCAAATCTGAATTAAGAGATATTAAAATAGCTTAATATAGGACTGCACACACTGTGTCAGGAGGTTGGCATGATCCTTTGTGGTGAACCTACTGGGGGAACTATATATTATAGCACCAGTTACTTTATATTTAGAGGTTTTTTCAGTTCATTTTGCCTTTGCATAAGTGTATGTACAAAGTGGCATTAACAAAAGTTAATGTGCAAAGTAACAATAACTGCTCTTTTTTGATCACTGAAATACAAGTTAACCCTGAGATACTTGTTGTTATTTACAACTGTTTGCCACAATCAGTGCCAGAGTATGAGCTGGGCTGTAAAGCAAAACCTAGCCCAAGAGTATTTTCCTTCCAAAAATCAGATACTCATGCAAAGAATATAGTTCTGCATTGGCATCTGCATTGGTAAGCAAAGCTCAGAGGCTGTTTCCCTGCTGCTGAACAGAAGGCTGATCTCCATAGCACCTGGATACAGTTCCTTCCCTTGACCATGTCACAGGACTAGCTGCTTGCAGGAGCCTGGGGACAAAATGGAATGGCTGATCAGTTTTGTGTCCAACAGTTCCCCTACACTTGCAAGGTCTGGAGAGAGGAAGAGGTGGGACAGGTCTTGTCCATCCTCCTTATGTAACATAGGAGAGCAGTTCAGAGCCATCTGCTGCCCAAAACTCATAGAGGAAAACGGACAACATCCAAGTGCTTCCACCTTCAGTTCCCCAGAACCAGGACTTTTCTCTGTTCCTCACCCTTGTCACACCAGCTCTGCTTCCCTGCCAGGACCATGTTTCAGGCCTGGTTGGACACACCTGGTACCCTCATGTTTCTGGACACAGCTTTCAGGGGTTTCAGTTCTTGAAGGGTAAGCTGATAGGGGACTATTCATGTGGGCTTTTTGCTGAATCTTATCTTCAAGGAGTTGAAGAATTGTCAACTGTGGAAATACCCACAGTAATTTCAGATGGGATATATCCTCTCTGAGATCTCCTTACAATGATCTAGTCTCTTCTTGAGAAGAGATATTCCAGGGCACTATGTGGATGCATATTGTAAAATAATAGAAGCTTTTAAACATGAAGCAGCAAAAGGAAATGTGTATGCTTATATGTGTGTGTATATATATATATTTGTGAAGGCAAATCATAAGAAAATGCTTCCATAAAAACTTTTTAGCAAGACCATAATTACCTACCTGTGCATTTCTAGAAATTAAGCAAAACAGATTAAAAGTGCACATTGCAAACCAGCTCAGTTATTTGACTGATAAGGAGAGTTATCAGAACCTTGTACAATAAACTGCGAACATATATTAGGACAATGAAAAATTACAGAGACACAGTACAGACATAATTTGGGAAGATAAACTGTCTAAACGTTTTATGTCCAATGTTTAAGGAAAGGATAATTCCCAGCACATCGCAAAGCCCTTTGAAAATTAAGGGGTTTGCCTAGGCTCCCCGGCTTCATAGGAAGCATTTGTACAGGCCAAAACCCTCATGGAAGTACTGCCTTAGGCAAGGCAAGAATCTGGTTGACCCTTTGGCCAATTATTGAACTGAAACTCTTTTGATGTTAGAAGCAGTCTGGCTCATCTAAATGCCAGCCACTCCACCCACCTTTTCATCTCCTACTGTGCTTCTTGGGTTGAAAATATCTACTAAGAGTAGAAGCTTCTCCTACATTGTCCCAGGCCTGATGGCAAATGTGATGCAGCTGGAATCACAAATCTCTGCTCCTGCCATTTGCAGCCCATCCTCACAGAATAAAGAAAAAGGTATAATTTCAGTGGAAAATCCTCTGAGTGTTAAACTTTACCTCATCAATTTGAACTGAGAGAACCCAGAAACAGGTTTATAGTTGCAGAAAGTGTGGTCACCATCAGTTGGCATGTTGATTCTCATGTTATTAGTCATATTCTCTGCACTTTATTGATGTGCCTATGCTAGAATGGGCGTCACCTTAATATAGTTTCTCTTTTTCAGTATTTTTGATGGGACAAAGTGACAGATCATTTGAAATACCTCAGCACTTTGAGAGTGGGAGGTTTTCCACATGACTTTGGATTCAAATTGTCTTGCATGACCAGCAGCAACTTAAAAAAAATCCATGTGAAGAAGCAGAGCTATTCAAAGCCTTCCAATAAAACGCTTCTTGGAAATCCTGCCTGCCCTCAGGCCCTGGGTGATAAAATCTCATCCAGACAGTAAAGCCACATTAAATGTTCAGTTATAGCTTTAGCTGGTGCAAAAGTTCCAGTATAATATGCATTGGAAAGACCAAAGACAAATGATGCTCTACAAGACTGTTGAAGGCAAATGCCTCTTTTCTGGTGAGAATTCTTCGTTACTCAAGTGGCCAGGATGCATCCTTGTTGGAGTAGAAGTGTAGGGTGAGAAAAATCAGTTACGATATTTGTACAAATAATACATACAATATACACATAATACATACACACATACATCATCATGGCTGGGCTTCGCAAACGAAGATTTGGGAAAGGCTCTATCCACATTTTGTACAAGCACGCTGGTGGCTAATAAGGCCAATGTGAGGTAGACATGTCTGATTGCAAAAGGCACAGCAGAAAGACTCCTTAGGAGGCATATTCTGCCAGGCACAGTTCTTTCTGCATTGAACATACATACATACACATGCACGAATGGTCCCATCTCTGCAATGTGTGGGAATTTTAATGAAACCAACTGTAAATAACTCTGCTGTTTCTGGATTGTGGGCTGTCATGAGACATGGAGTAGTGATGTGGTACAGACTCATAAAGTGCCTGTTTTGCTGGGGGAGACGGGTTACCCCTCATGGGAAAATTCTGCTAATCTTGGAAAGTATATTATGGCTGATTAACTTTATGGACTGCATTGGTTAATGGGCAGGTTTTTTCCAAATACTCTAAATCTCTGATAGTGTTGAAACACAACTCACTTGTGTAGATTGTTTTCTAGATTTTGTTAATTTACTTGTTCAAACTTTTGGCATAACTTTAGCTATTCAGTTTCATCAAGAGAAAAACAAGTACAGCAAAGCAAAACTTTGATCTTTTATTAGTACCTGCTTTTGAGAGAGAAGGGAAAGTTAGAGCAACTGACCACTAGCAGTAAACAACAATTTGCTTTAAATTAACAAACAAGAAATGACACGTAGAACTGGAGATGGTGAAAAAAATTATTGCTACAAGACAGAAAATGTTGATAGTAGTACTCTTGAACAGCGGCAGTTCTCTTTTGGCAGTCCTCTCTCCTGATAAGCACAGTGCCAAGGTGTACATGGTTTGTGTCCACATGTGTAGCTTGCAATCACCTTGAGATGCTCTTCCCCAGGAAGCTAATACCAGTGCCAGATCTTAAGTGATATAGAGCTTGTGACAGCAGAAGGGTGAAAACAAGAATTTACTTGCATGGCACCATGTGCCTGACCTGATCAGCAGAAGGGATTATGTTGGGAGTGGTGGATCTTATGCTCATGTAACTGTGTAGGTTTTGAGAACTGCTCTGAGAATTGCCACTACCAAGGAGCATCTGTGTCCAAAAACTTCACTGAGGGCCCAACCCAGATATCAGGGGCAGCTTCACAGAAGTGTGGCCACGCACTGGCATTTATGAGTGCTCAGATTCAATCAGAACATGAATATCACACTCCCACAACACCTGCTGGTGATGTCCTCTCTGTTGTTCCAGAAAGCTGTTCAACATTTTCGTATGCCCTCTTTTCAGCATTCTTCCTTTGCATCATTACAACATCACCTGTGATCTCTCTAGTTTTCTCCTTGGTGTGTATGCTCAGCATCCTGAGAGGGTTGATTGGCATCACATTTGCCAATTATTTTTAATATTGACAAGAGTGCTGTTCGAAATTTTTAAGCATTTTTTACACATTTACATTTTTCACTTATAGGTTACCCAGAGGTCATAAGGGCAAAACCTACGAGCAAATGAAGCAGTTGCATGAGTGTGAGATCAAAATGAAGCCAAAATGATAGTTGTGGGAGATAGAGTAAATGTTGGTGAAACCACAAAATAAGTTTAGAGGACATTACTTTTCTAAATTTTATACATTCAAAATACAGGCCAGGAAGTATTGTGATAGCTATTTGCATTTTATTGACATACTTGTTTCAAGTGATATTTGCAAGGACAATATTCAGCTCTAATGGGATATTGAAAGAAAACCCAATAATTTTTTATTTATGTGGCCATTGCTTTATTCCTGTGGGCAAATGTCATTTAGATAATTGCTGCTGGCGGATGGGTCCCGTACCATTAGATATCCTGTCCTCCTGACGGGATGCTAGAGGTGCTCTAGCCAGGCAGTTCCAAACCTTACTGCTTTTCATAGCTACACAAACTCTCTACAAGCCATTCTGAGATACTGCAGCTTAATGCCGCCACACTCGGTGAAAGAAATTTATCCCTCAGCATTTATAGAAGTGTATTGTTTAATAGGATTGCATTTAAATTTCTATAAAGGTTGTCAATCCAACGTTTATGACTCACAATGGAAAATTCCTCCCAGAGAGACTTTATTTAACCACTGAATTCTAGATACGGAGAGTGAGCAGTACACTGCAAAGAGAGGTTACAAACTTTTCTTTGTTTTAAATCAACTAACAATCAGTTCTGGCTTCAGCAGTTTCAGTACTTTTTGTTAAATGCAGTGTAGATTGTCTATTATTGGAAAATGCTAAATAGAATGAAAAAGCTTTTTGACAAGACCCGTTACACATATTTTATCATGTATTTTCTATTCAGAGCAATTTCACTGCTCTAGACTAAACAGAGATCTAAATTAAAATTTGAAAGACTTGTTTAGAAGCTACTGTGCTTCAACAGACCCCAAATCCTTTATTAGTTTCACACAGCTTCAGACAGAAGGATTTTGAATTCCTTCCATAGCAATGACTTTTTAGATGGTAAGATATCTAAAAGGCAAAGACAAACAGAAAAACTAAAGAGAGTTTTCTGAATCATTTAGTCCTGTCCTTTGGTGTTAAAAGCAACACTTTACAGAATCACTTTGATAAATGTCTTGAGCTCCAGCTTTAAAGCAGTGTAATTTTTTTGTCCCCACTTAATCCTGCTGGAGACATGTTACGGGCTATCCTCATAATTAGGAGTCTGTAAATTTCTGTATAAATGTATCCATTATTAATTTCTAAACATTTTTCTTGAACCAACATCACTCTTTCCTTTAAAAAATAAATTTCCTCCCTGATGTGCTCATCATGAAGTCCCTCATCACCTGATAACTGAGGATGCAGTCACTGCTAACTGTTAAGAAATTCCATGTATACACAGAAATTATGTCCAGTCAACAGAAATTGTATCTGTTCAGTGATCAGTAAGTATACTGTATTTACACAGTTTAATATTTTTTTAAATATTCTGTCATTCTGTTTTGCCATGACAAATCACCTCCCCTTTCCTGTTCTCCCAGACATGCTATCTTTCCTCTGAACCTGTTCCAAGCAAAACTCATCTTCTAGAGCACGGGCAGAGAGAATCATACACATTATTTCTGGTAAGGTGCCTTAAGGCTTTGCACTATGGCACTAATACCTCCCTGGCTTTAGTGGGAATCTCTCCCCCAGAAGCCACTGGGTCTTGCATTTACCTTTCCAAGGCCCCATTGCCAGGGCAGCTTCCAACCACTCTTGGGTCTCCCCCTCAGTCATTCTCAAACCAGACACTTAAGCACAGTTCTTTTTACTACTTAATTTCTTCTCATTCCTATGGCTCATCCTCAAAGCCACTGTGCTCTTTCTGTCTGATATTCTGATCCTTCTCATATTTGAACACAATAAATAATGGATAAAGACAGCTTATATTGCAAAATTAAGCAGACTGCAGGTTATGGATAGCATTGAATTTGAAATAAACCACACATGGCAAACGTTCAGTATATTCAAGAACAATTGTAAGAATTATTATTTTATCAAAAAAACCCCATTGTAAATATGAATTTTGTCTTCTCTTTTGAACATTTAGAGTTCATGCATTTATTTCAGTCCATCTGCTTTACACCAGTCCTCAGGCAATCACCAAACACAAGGTTATTTCAGTGTGAAGGAACCCTCTGTATTACACAGCCCATGCAATATTCTCCTTTCAGCCTCGAGCTTGCACACAGAGAGAGCCAGAGAAAGAAGCATAGATACAGTGCAGCACTTGAACATGCATAAACCTGCTTTGGCAATTGGAACTATACTTGAAGAGAGATTTGGGTTACAGAGCATCACAAAACTTACAAGACCATCCATATTCTCACAGAGTTATGCTACAGTTATAACCATGAGCAACCTAGAAAAGCAAGTTAATTTGTTTCCTGATGGCAGTCTAGATGACATTCACAAGCAGAAGAACACAATAACCAAAGGCTGTCTCTTCTGCCACTAAATGTTTCTCATGTTTTCTTGTTTTGAATCGATCATTGTAACTAGTAGAAATAAAAATACCTACCAAAAATAATTGTCATGTATCATCATGGGAATAATTCTATATTGCCTGTATATGCTGAAATATTATACCTCAGTCTATGCGTATAGGCAGAGTTAAAATAATATATAAATATCTTACTGAGCCTTATTCCATTTGAATTGAACAAATTACTTTCTACCACAGTTAAAAATGGCTTAGCTTTTAGGAAGTTTACAGTGAAAAATTACTCCCCCCCCCCCTTAAGCAAACACTGCAGGCAATGCTTATGGAAAATTATTCTCACGGTAATCAGCTGTACATGCTGACAAACTTGTTCTTTTCTGGTTGCCTAGCTGTCTACCAACCTCCTCTGGCTCCCCGCCATGACCTCTGTGAAATAGCAGCTATAGCAGTAGCAAGTAAAGCTCAGAAAGCCTTATTAGCTGTGCTGCAGGTTTCTAGTTATTGAACAGCAACTTGTCCTACTGTAATTACTCTGAGAGCATTTTAAATCAAAATGCTTGGTTTCATCTTTTGAATAGATATGAGAAAATTCAAGGTCAAGAAACCTAACTGGAGCAAACAAGTCAGCATTACATGTTACACTGTTGCAAACACTGCAAAACCAAGTCCACATTTCAAATAAAACCAGATCTGGCCCTCTTAAAATCCACAAATCAGCTGAAAAAATGGTAGGTCTGAAGCTGTGATAGATATATATGTATATATATATTATATGTATACATATAATTATATGTAATTTTAATGCATGGAATGACAGGCTTGAAGAACCATGACATTGACAAAAAAAAAAGTTACACATCTTCCCAAATGTATTTATCACAAAGAAATACAGAAAGAAAATTGATTAAAGAAACTGAACTAAATTTCACTACTTCAGGCTGTAGCACACAGAATCAATATTTATTAAAGGATGGTTAGTTTTATGAGATGAACTGCTGTGGGTGTTTTCTGAGTTTAACATTTCCTCTCTCCAGATTAGCCACTGCGTTCTCATGTGTTAAAAGGCAGTTGGGCACTAAATCTCTACAGAGCTTCAGGCACTGCTGTGCTACACATACAGCAGTATTTTAGTTATAAAAAGAAAAAATCAGCTAGGTTAGTTCTTACTGGGCAACTTCTTCAGGTTGAGCTGATGAGCATGAGCAAAGTAGATATCCACATAAAGCACTGACATAATTTGTATGTGCCATCCTAACATACCATGGGAAGAGTCCTTAATTGAAAGTAATAATAGGATAGCCAGGAATGTACCAATTAAAATAACTTGGTTGTCTGTGCTAAATTCCAGATATTCCTAAGGTCTTAGGGAAATTTGAGTGTCTTTACTTAGTAGAATGCAATCAGAAACAAAGATGCACTTTTAGATAATTCTCTCTGAGGTGAAACAAGTGGACTGACTGGAGATTTTCTTATTGATGGATCATAAGCATTAAGCAACAGTCGTTGACTGCACATAATAGTTATGAAAAAGAAAAATTGATAGTTTTCATCCATCTTCTCAAACCAGTTTGCAGCCTGTTCAATTTCATTTAGTTATATGTTAAAATATATATATATATAACATACATGTTATATGTTAAAATCCTACAGCATACATTTGTTAAGCTTTTAGATTTGTTAAGCATATTCTCTTTTTACTATAAAAACAATATACTTCACTGCGCCAGCGGCTCTAGTTGGCCTGGAGCTGATATAAGTGAACTCCCTGAACATAAAAATCAGGCTGATCAAGATATGCATGTTCTCAGTCTTGCTTTATGAGGTGGAGCCATACACCTGCAAGAACACTGATGCATAAAGACTACTCTCTTCCCCCCCCCCCCCCTCAATATTTGCATCAACTGGCAAAATCCACACAGAAGCAAGACAATTAAAGTACCAGAGACAATCTGATGCAACAGAGAAGCCTCAGGTCTAGACCCAAGTCTGACCTTCGATGGCATGGATCTTAGCCTTTGGCCTCCTGTAGGGCAGCAGCAGCAGCAGAGCAGGACTGGTAGGACAGGGCCAGCCCTGACACACCATGTGGCTGCAGTAAGGATCTGGTAGTGTGAGCCCCAGCACACCCAAGGTGTGGTTCATGCCTATTACTTAGGGTGGTTATATGCCAGATAGAGAATTAAAAGAAAAAAAAAGAAAATAAAAAAGAAATAAAAACTACATTACAGTTATTAAGTCAGCCGTCAGGATCCAAATGGCAGTTGTTGCTGAGTTGCATTACATATTTGACCTATTGGGAGTAAACTATCAACCTCAAGCCAGATTTTAGAGGGCAAGTACGTACTTTGTGCTTAGCGCTTACAGCGAAAAGGGTGGATTTTGAATGCACTTGCCTGTGCTCTCCTCCACTCAGTAATGACGAAGCTTCCTGGTCAGAACCATGCTGAGCAGGGTGGGGGGTCAGTCACGCTGCAAACAAGAACTGACGTTTCAAAGCCAGAGCAAGATTTCTGTTGTTAAGGAAATGTGCTCTAACAACGGATCTGCAGATTGCAGTAAGGAAAGAACATGTTTTTCTTTTGCTTTTTTTTACTAGTGAGATTCTTGAGCTCCATGGTGGCTGACTAATGCCTGAAGGGGGAATTTCACTATATTGAATTCAAAAACTGTCAGGAAACTTACAGGAAGGAATAACTCTTCCTTTTAATACCGGTGAATAAATCAAGATTAAATTATTTACTCCACTCATGGCTACTGTTGAGGGTAAAACTAAAGAAGTCATACATCTGCTGAGGTATAAACCAAGTAAAGAATAAAATGTGTTTCAACAAAACCTGCACCATACAATTTTGAAGACAAACTCTGATGCAAGGTTAGATGCTAGCTGGGCTGGGGAAAGAATAATGTTTTCCTCTAATTTGCAGAGCAGCTACAGAACTGTTCCACAGTTGCTGTAGGCAACGATCAATAAATGAGAGAGATCTCAAATCCCCACTATGTTGCTTGGTCCGTCTTCCCCACAGTCTTTAAAAGGAGAGTGCTGTAGTCTTATTCTTCAGACCTCAAGGAACCGCTGAGGAGCTCTTGAAAAAGCTAGATTTTCCCATAACTTGAAAGTAGGATTGTACATCCAAAGCAAAATCAATATTATCCTCCGATGAGCAAAATGGAAGGGCACAAATTACTTTTCTTGAAGTAAACAATCTGATGTAAAAAATGAGGGCTAGAAAAGATACAGCAAACAAAATATGTATAATGGGCACTACAGGGAAAGAAAAAGTTCTAGCTGGCACCCAAGACAGCATTCGTGCAAGAAATGAAAGAACTTATTGTCCCACAGCATTGGTTCTCAGGCTCTAGCCTGCTCACTCTCACAGCAAGGACGCTCTGCTGCACCGCCTGCCCACCAAAGGAGAGGATTCTTCCTACTGACATTACACTTCCACATCCATATGGAATCATCTGAGGCCTTACTGACCAATTAAATTAAAACTTGTCATCTTTTGCAACTTTTGTTGCTAATTCATGTCCTTCTGTAATTGAAATCTACAGCATACAAATTCAATATAGAGGAAAAAAAAAAACCACTATAGGCTTCAGATCCTCTTTCTTCCAGACTATTACTCGTCTGAAACAGATAATGTAAAATCTCTGAGAAAGGAAATGCAGTGACTGAATCTGAAATGAGCTGTAACTTAATAGATGATTCAGTTACCTCCAGAGTGAGCTAGGATTCCTAAACTTTTAGAGGTTCAGTACACAGAGAGAAGAAGTGAATGAGCCTTTTATCAGTAAAATAACTAATACGTTATTTGACGTCGATCCAGTATCAATGCAAACTCAGTCCTCTTCGGTGAGCTCCCTGCAGAGAAAAACAATGTGGTTTGCTCAAAAAAAGAGAACTTGTGTCTTCACAGCTCCAAACCCACTTCCAACCACAAAGACAGTTCCTCTTTTTCAATTACCAAGTGGTTATGCAGTGAGTGGGCTGATGTTTTCTTCAGGCCCAACCAAGAAGGGTATTGAGGGAAAGAAGATCTTCCTCCGTTTTGTTCACTCCCGGGCTGCCCTGTTGACATGTCCCTCCCGTGTGGTGACAGTAATCACAGCTCCCACTCCTGATCTCCCCCAGCCATGCTGATGTGGTCGCTACAGCGAGGTCTGCACTTGTCCCAGACAGTTCTACTTGTCACTGAGAATAACACAAGATGGAAGAGACAGTGGGAATTGTTTTTCCTGTGGAGAGATGCATTCTCCATTACACCTGCTTGTTTTTTGGTGTAATCAACTTTCTCTTCATCTTATGGAAAATAAGAAAACTAAATTGTGACCTAATTCAGGACTGGGACAAGATCAAGATTTGGGAAACACTATTAAAAAAAAATAATCCTTGGAGAACTAACTTTTTCTTTCCTTTATATAGTTCAGTCTTTAATAAAACCTTTAATGTATGATTCACAGCATTAGAAAAATTAAGTAGAAAGTTTTCCTCACCTTTTTACTTCACTTTTGATTGTAGAATGTTAGTTCTGAAATTGTGCGAATATTTAAACTGTGAAACTCAATTGCTGTAGAGATCCACATTTAAAGACAAAATTCAATTTTCTGTCAAAGGTAAGTCTGACAAGGATAATAAAATCTGTTTATTAAATAGATATTTATAATACAGATCTTTAAAGTCATGACACTTGCTTCTATTGATACACATTATGCAATTTCCAATGTATTTCAGTACCTTGGTGCTATGAGCTGGTATCCTGAAATGGAAAAATATGAAAGAAGAGCATCTTCCCATGAAGCTCACAGACATCAGCAATGGGTAACACAGCTTGAACCCTAAGGATTACAGTGAGAAATTCAGAGGACAGTCTCGAATAAACAACTGTGATTTCTTCAAAATACAGATAGGCAATTCTACCTGGTGGCTTTCTTTGAGAGAACTTTGCTTAAATTTTAATTTTTATGCAGAAATAGCAGCTCTTCACTGATATTGCTGTAAACAGAAATATCAAAGACAAAAATCTATTCTTCAGTGGATCCCTTGGATGTACCACCAGATATGGATATTTCCACTTCCCTTCAGGACTCGATGCTTAGCCATGATATAAAAACAGAAACAGCTTTTGCATATTTAATGAAACATAGGGTCTGAAAATAGACCTTTTTCCTTCCCTTTCCTGCATACCCCTATTAAAAAGCAAATAAAATCCTAACAAAAGAGCCTGGTTACAAGGCCCTTAGGAACAGCTACCAGCCAGCTGGTCTGAAAAGAACAGTATGAAGCAAAATGTATCACCCGTAACACCCAGAACTCTCTTTGAATGGTAAGATCTATACAAGAACAGCAAAAGCTAACAGAAATGAGAAAAAAGAATAATCAAGAAACACAAGTGCTTAGAAGGTGAAGACAGTACCAGTAGGTATCCATCAAAAGTATACTATATTTTTAGATATTTACACTGTGACCACACAAGGGAGGTGTGTAATTTTCCTCAAAATGGCTTTGGCTATACAATAATTGTTTGTTTTATGAAACAAAAGATGCACACACACCCACCCCCCAAAAAAACGGCCAAAACCCCAAACCAAAACCAAACAACCCTCCCCAAAATCCCACAAAATATCAAGTATCTTGTAAAGTACTTCCATCTGTTTTATCTCATTATGTACATTTGCAATGAACAAAATGCAGCCAATATTCTATAGCTAAAATATTTCCCATTCCACTAAAATACAGAATACTTATACAAAGACGTGTGTAAAACTGAAGAATTTAGAATTGCTGAGAAGTACTTTGGAAGCATTGGTTCCTATTATTTTTGCTTTACAATAAGACCCAACTCCCTTCTGTGACACCTCCAAACTGAGGAGGTACATGTATATACATGCATTTCAAATTATTTTAATGCTGTAATATCAGGATTTTCTGCCATATTTTCCCTTCCTTACACTTTTTGGACACAGTTACAGGCACTTAAGTACAGGCAAAAGGGCCTATAAGTAGAGCAGAAGGGGCTGCCATCTGTTCCAGCCTGATCTTTTGGAAGATATGAAGAGAAGCCGGGACAGCTTTGTATAAAGACTTGCGTCCCCAGGTTTTCCTCCTGTGCTTCTTCAGTTCTTTCCTACAGTATAAAGTAAATTGCAATGGGGGGATTGCTTTAGCACCTGCCAGATGGACAATTAATTTAGCAGAGGATGAGAAGCCAACACATTCACCTAAAACCACAGAAAACTAGCATGGTGATCACTCTGGTATCTGGTTTTCACCTTCGTGAACATTCCTTTTGTGCAGCTGAAAGCCACATTGGGCATAAGACAGCTGTGCTCTGGATCTTTGGGCTTTGAAAGGTCTTCAATCTCCATCGCAGCTACTTGCTGTGAAGCAAAGCAGGGGGAAATCCGTCTGACAAAGGCTGCTGATTGTGTACGTGATTTGTCCTCAGTAGCTGACTCCCGGAGAGCCTGAAGTGCCTGCCCCTATTTTGAGGTGTTTCACCTCAGACTGTGGCAGGCAGCGTGAGGCGGGGGGCGGGTGACACCCCCGGCTGGGCAATCGCGCCGCCAATCACGGGGAAACAGCTTCCTTTCCGCCGCAAGAGGAGGAAAGATTTTTTTAGTTACAAATTATGTGGGGTTCCACTGACAATGGAAAGGCTTCCAGCACACGCCGATTCCCGCACCCGCGGGAGGCCCGGACCCCCACGCTCAGAGGACATTTAACCCCTGCCGGGACCCTTCGCGCTCCGGGTGATCCCCGCACGGGCCCGGGCTCCCCACGCCCCCCGCCCCCAGCCCGCGGCGGCGTCCGGGCCGCGCTGCCCCTCAGGGTGCCCCGGCCGCTCCCACGGCCCCCGGCACTGCTCCAGCGTCCCGGCGGGTCCCACCCGGGACAGGGGGCGGGGACCTCTCCTCTTCTTCCTCCTCCTCTTCGTCAACTTCTTCTCCATCCTCCCCCTCCCCTTGTCCCTTCTCCCCGCCCTGTCCCTATCCCGGCCCGGCAGGTACCGCGGGGGCGGGAACTGAAAGCGACGCCCCCTCTTCCCCCGCGCGGCGCATGGTCGCGGCAGTCGCGCGCTCGCCGCGCTCCCCCCCCGGCTGCGGCGCGCTGTGGTCTCGCCCGCCCCCGCTGCCATGTTGGATCGCGCGGCCGCCGGGGCCGGGCCGGAGTTGGAAGTTTAGGGGCGGGAGCGATCGGGATCGGGCTCGGCGCGGAGCGGCTCTGGCGCGGCTGCACCGCTCCCGGCTCCCCGGAACACTCTTCCCGGCGCCCTCCCTGCAGGCCGGCAGCCGGCCGAGGCCCCGCCGCCCCTCTCCGCCTCCCTCCTTCCCCGACTCCGCGAGGGAGGCTCCGCGATGCGGCTGCTGTGAGGCCGCGGCGGCGGCGGCGGCGGCGGCGGAGGAGGAGGAGGAAGGGACCGCGGGCGCCATCGGTCGCAGGGTGGCGAGGGCAGCGCCGGGCCGGCCCCGGCCATGAGCGGCGCCCCGCAGCAGCAGCCCCCGCGGCGGGTCACCAACGTGGGCTCGCTGCTGCTCACCCCGCAGGAGAACGAGAGCCTCTTCGGCTTCCTCGGCAAGAAATGCGTGGTGAGTCCCGGCCCGAGGGGCGGGGGGCGCGCCGGGCCGTACCCAGCCGGGCGCGGCGGGCCGGGGCCCGGGGCGGGCGGGGGCGTGTGAGGACAGCCCGGCCGGGCGCCGGGAAGTTGGGGCTGCGGAAGTTTCGTCCCGCTCCGCTGCCCCGTCCCAGGCCCCGCTGCCCGCCCGGCCCGCGCGGGGTGGGGGGTGATGGGCGGCGGCGGCGGCCCCTCGGCCGGCCCTGAGCGCCGGGCCCGGCCTCGCCCCGGCCGGGCGGCTCCGGGACCGCCTCGGATGCCGCTGCGGGCACCGTCCTTCCGCGCCTCCCTGTCCCTCGGACATGGAGCTCCCCGCGCCCTGCAGCCGAGCCGGGCGCTGCCGGGGGGAGCTGGCGAGGGAGCAGCCGCGGGCCTCGGGGTTCCCATAAGTCCCATTGCTCGACGAGGCTGGGACGGGCCCCAGGTGCACCAGCGGTACAACAAAGCAGTGTTGACGAAGTTGTAGGAAGGCTCGTATCAGAGCTAGGCCTGCCTTGGGTTTAGTCTGTACTTTTCTTAGCCTAAACAACAGGTTCGTGTATTCAGATGCGACTCAAATACTGCATTTTTTCTTGTTTCTATATCAGTAAATTTGTATTCAGAATACCTTCTTGCATGTTAATATAAAACTGTGCCAAAGCTGTATATATCTGTATTAAAGAAGTACTTGAAGGCTTCAAAAGTTAACCACTTAAATTAGAAAAGAATCGGCTTTTAAAAAAATAATATTTTTGAAAAAAATGCTGCTTTTTGGAATCCATTGAAAATTATGTCTTCTGATGTTCTTTGTCCAGTACCTAAAATACTGTTGGGCACTTGCTGTAAAGCCATGAAGAGTGTTTCATGAACTTAAAACTGTGACTTAAAGCAGGATATCTGTGTAGTCATAATGATTCCACATAACTCTTTGGACTTTGAAATGGTATTGTTGATCAAACTGACTGTTGCAAGGAAAGTGTAAGATGCAGTAACTGAAGAGGAAGTAGAGAATATTTACATTGGGGTGGGTTAAATAAGATGCTGTAAGTTAAATATGTCAGAAGGTGCGACTGTAAAGCATATGTTTTGAAAAGTATAGATTCCTAAAAAACACCTTCAGTTAATTGAACTGGCCCACATTTTATATCCTCAGCTTTTTGCTAAAGAAGAAAAAAAGCACCAATTTTTCTCTAAATATAAAAAATAGTGCATGAATTTGTATGTGTAAATTGATTTCCAGTTTGTTTTTCTACAACTTGGATTTCCACATCAAGTGAACACACTTTGAATTTTTGTTATACTGAGCTGTAACACTCACCTACTCAAGTTCTCAACTTTTCTGCACGAATACTATGTTGAAAGCAGACTGGAGGTAAATAGCTTCACGCGATCTGGTAGTCGTGTGATTTGTGACAGGTTGCAGCTTTCTAGACGTGGCTTGCTTGAAACTACACATTCTTACTCTGAATGTTGGATGACTTTCCAGTGAGGTTCTTCTAATAGTGGTCTGTTCTTTTCCCCAGCCCTATGTGCTCTCTAAATTAAGCATAGGCTCATCTTACTACAGTTGAGGATCTCTGCTCAATCGTGAGGACTTGAGCATTGAAGCTCTAGAAATGTTTAACAGGCTTTTTGGCTTCCTGTGTGGCATGAGACAGAAATTCAGAAAGAAATTCATGAACAGATTGAATATCTCTGTCCCTTGGAGGGCAGTGTCTGTCAGAGAAGTGGGATGAGCACCTGGAGATGGTAACAGCTTCGGCTGTCTAACTTGAATCCACAGTGTCTGTCAGAACCCAGCTTGGTATTCTTGACCTTCTAGCCTGACTCAAGGGTAACATGCTATGCTGATAAATATCTTTTTGCCGTAATGTACAGGATATTTGATCTCTTAATATCCGTGTTTGAATTACTCATTAGTTAAGCTTCAGACTGTAAATGCTGCTTTTTAAGGAAGGAAGATTTTGCGAGTTTTGTAGGATGCTACATGCTTACTTTCACGTCAGCTGAAATGTCTGGGCTGCCTGGCTGCCACAGGTGGTGTTTCTGTCACTGTGGGGCATGGAGAGGCTGCTGGATGGGATGTGCATCTGCCACATCAACATAATTTTAGGTTTTGTTTGACTAGACCTCACGTTTAGATCACTGCTGTAATGACACCAGACGAACAGTTGAGACACTAAACTGTGATCCTAGATGCTCTTTATAGTAATAATTTATAGAGCTCTTATGGAGGGCATGGTGCTGCTCTCAGGCCTGAAGGGCTGGGTTAAGAAAGTGGCGCTCTGGACCTGATTTATTTCAGTCTTTCTTTTGACTCTGTTTCTGACTGATAACAAGGCAGCTACTTTGAAATAACATTAAGGATTCAGCTACCTGATTTTTGTTCTATAGAAAAGCAAAGGAATTTATCAAGTAGTATAATTTTGATTGAGCACTTAGAATGGATGAACTCCAAAACTGACATAGTTTCAATGGCATCTTAGGTAATGATGACTGATAAATACAAAAATTACCTGGGAGTTGGCGAAGTGGTGAAGAGCCATTACTCTGTGTCTTGCTGAGGTTGATACCATTTTCCAGACTATGACTGATACTTTGGGAATCTCATTGACTAGTAGACCAGTGTACATGCAGAGGATAATTGATTTTTTTTTTTTTGCCTTTTTACTCTCTGCCCCCCCCCCAACTTGCTGAGCTGTGAAATGTTTATCTGAATCTCTAAGTAATTAAAATACCTTTGCCCATGACAAATCAGGCTTCTAAAATCCCTAATTTGTAATAGGGAAGTAACTTCTATAATTTACATGATTAATATTGTTGAGAAATGTCACTAGTTTATTCTGCAGAATTAATTTTTTGAGAAGCCTTAGGAAAGAAAACAAGAGAAGTATGTACTTGATTGCATTAGAAGTAGCATTAAAATTAGGTCATATGGAGTATGGATACTTTATAGCACTTAGAAGTGGGTCTCAACACTTGGATAAGGTGTAGTGAGTAAGGCTGGGAATATGTTGTTGTTCCTAAGATCTTGCTATGGTCGATATGGTAAACAGGAACTGGTGAAGAATGCAAAAAGAGAAGTGACACAGCAGTAAACTAAGAAAACTGTTTTGGCTGCTTTTAAAGTGCATGTGACCAGAATAAGTTTGTATATCGGAGCCAAAGGACAAATTACAGTAATAGCTGAGATAAAACAAAATAAAAACCTGAATGGCAGTTATAGTTCTTAATTGATAAGATTTAAAGGTTTTATCAGGAAAGGACTTGTAAGATTACTTGTGCGCATGAAAACAGCATGAACTAAGACTTGAAAGTGGACTGCAGGTTTGGGCAACTACAGATAATGGGCAACTTTATGTCCCTGAGAAGTGTTGGGACTTCTCAGTTTGAGTTTAAGCTGCAGTCTGTACATCCAGAGAAAGTTCACATTGCAGTTTAAAAAAGAGTTATCTCCTATATAGATAAGGAGAACTGAGTCATCAGTTCGGTGGTGATTCTCTCATCTTTGCGTTTATTTTTAAATGAAATTTGGAGTAAGAAGACAAAGTGTAATGGACAGAGTCTTGTGGAACAGAAGAGCATTGAGAGTTATGCCTGGATTTCTTTTGAGGTCTGTCCTGTTCTACAAAAGACGTGTAACGTCTTCAGATGCCTCACTGGTATCCACTAGTCAGTTCCCTAAACAACTTGTCAGCAGTAATCTTCCATTCTAGAGGGAATGACACTCGGTTTTGACAGTTTCTTTGAACCAAACCTGTGCCTACAAAACTGATTTTCACAGTAACAGGTCCTATCAGACCGTTCAGCAAGTGACTCAACCACCATCCTTATCATAAAGTGTTTCTCGTGCTTGTTTTCCTCACGGCTTGCTATTAAGCTAAGGCAGTGAACTATGCTGTAAACACATTATTTACCCATGAATGAGAAATGTTTTGAGACCACTCATGAACACTGTTGCATCTCATAGGTGTATGTATTTGAGACAAAGCAACAATTCACAAAGAGATTTGGTTCAGGAGTAAGAGACAGAAATTTAGATGTTAAAATCCCAACATTGTCAGTAAACCTCCCTGTCAGTTGTCTAAATCTCCTATTCAATTTACTTTAAGATAAAAACTTCAGATCATCAACTGAATTTCTATCTTTGCTTTAGTGGCTGTAGTGGTACCGTCTCTCCTGACCGTGCTTGTACCTCATGTGCTAGACACATAAATTTGTATCTTGACATGCAGGATGAGTCCTTTTACAGTCAGTTTGTATCTCTGTTGTGAAGCATTATGTATTGCTAAACAGGAGGTGATCTATTGATAGACCTGGAACGCTATTAAGTCTTCAGTGCTCTTACATTCTTTTCTGAGCATCTTTGTAGATCTTTTCTCTGGTTTTGAGGTAATCAAGTGCCAAAAGTCTCTCAGCATCTCTGTGGTTAATCAGCTGGTCGAGCGTACCGCTCATGCTCCTGATAAGTGCTCTGGAATCCTACGGTGTACATACACAACAGTATGAAACCAATTTATAGTCACAAGCTGTTATATTGTAACTTACTTATTCTTCACAACTAAGAATCATATTGAGAAATTTAGAGGAGGGCAAAGGTTTAATGTAGGATTCAGATGAACAGTCATATTTTGAATGCAAGATTTCCACCAAGATGTCCAGATACCCCTTGCTTAAGAGAACATGCAAGGAAAACATTTCTTGTTAGAAGATAAAGACTTTGCTATTTCATGCAAATATGTCAATATAAAGACTACTTTGTTCTTCCTTTAATGGAAGATTGATGTGATTTCTTGGCATTATCTGCTTGTAAATACTGTTTTGAATTTGTTATCATTAGAACGTTTTTCTCTGTGATTATTTCTTCTGGGGTACTCAAAGTATAAGCCAAATTTGTAGCAAGTAAAATGTGTAAGATCCATCTTAGACCATGCAATTTCAGGGTAAAAACATGATAATGGAGAGTGTTCTAATTTTAGATCTCAAATTTCTTCTTTTGAAGGAGTTCTGGTACTACCCCCTGAAAAAACTCACCCATTTTTTCTTTGGGACTTCTTACAATGCTTATTGTTCCACTGTTAGTGTCTCTAGTAGCACCATCATTAAGAATTCATCTGCTGCCGTCATTAGTAGTGGCTACAGGTGACAGCAATGGCAGCAATTGTTTAGTGCTGGAATGGGTGGAGTGAAGCACTGAAGTCATTTGTATATGATGAGTGAGTGCCACCTAGGAACTTGGCAGTAGTTCATTAACCAGCGTGACAAAAGGCCTGATTCTGTCATCGACCTTTTGTAGACAGAACTGTCTGCAGAGTAGATGGGGTTTGTGGAATGCTCAGTTTGCTGAGAAAGTTGGCTCTTGACTTAAAGCTGTGTGGTAAGATTTATGGTGTCCTCCACTGAGCATGTTTTGTAGGCTTGTCTCTTGAGGAATCTTTGTAGTACAGAAATAAAACTTAGTATAGTGCAGGAGACTTATGGTTTCATGACCTAATACCTAGATAATAAAATACAGGAAGTAACGAAAATGTGTCATAGGCACTAGAGAGAGTTACTTATGGTAGGTTAGGGTACAATTTCCTCAAGAAAAGCTGACGTTAAGTCTTACTTGGGCCCAGAGGGTTGTTGTTTTTTTTTATTGGACAGTTTGTTTTCCTTGTAACAGTAAATCATACAAAGTGGATTTAGTGGAACTAGAAGTGTATCTTCATGGGAGGTTTTAAACAGCATGTATACCGGGACATGACTCTGTTACCGTAGAAGACAGTTTAGTTTCTCAAGGTATTTGCTTGGGTATGTTGGCACACTAACTTCTGTGGCTTCCAGATGTGTTGTTTATGGTTGGATAAGCAATAAAATGGGAACAGTAGGTGCACAGTTACATTCAGGGACAGTTGCAGTTCAATTTGAAGATCCTGAAGTGTGCTGTGATCATCACATGACAGGAACAGTGTTCTGGAAGGGCCAAATGGAAGAAGAAAAGATGCAATGCAAACAATCACGGGTACACTTTCTTAGAAAGCTACTCACTTGATTAATTCTTCAAATTCAGTAGTGTTTTCTCAGATAGCCATGAGTTAAAGGTAGACAATTTTGCTGAGACCTCTTTGTGCAGAGAATGACACTTCAGGCATCTCAAATTGGAATGCTTGTGTTAAGAGTATATGGTTCTGGAATGAGTTCATTAAATGAATTACTCAGTTCCTGTAGACATAATGTTCTGTGGAGATAATCATTGCTGGCAAGGAAACTGTTGCTGCAAAGCTCCACGACATACTGACAGATCTGCAGATTGCAGCTCACCTTAGGCACTTGCTTTCATACATGCATCGCCACCTTGGTGAGGCAGTTTTCCCTCTACTATTTGGCTGTTCTTTAAATCCTCACTCTTAAGGCAGCTTTTTTTCTTTTTACGTTTTCTGAGAAACTGTGTTACTGTTTTCCAGTTCTCCAGTGTGTCTAGCTTAAAGATCACCCTAAGGTTTGCTAATCAGGGTTGTGTTTCCATTTCTGTGAGATGGTTTCACACACCATTTTTCCCTTCAGAATCTTATGTTTAATTCAGAATTCCCCTGCATTCATCTCCTTTCCCTTCAATGCAAATGCATTATTTTGCCTTTATCTCCTTTGTTAATTAGCCACTGCAGCATTAGTGTATTTAGTGAGTGCAGATACGGTCCTGTATAAGCATATTTTGTATGTGAAGGTACTGTGTGCCTGCAGTTTGAGAAACACCAACCTAACTAAAGAAAATGTGACTTTTGCCTTTTTGAACAGCTAAGAAAACTGTATTTAATTATTTGCACTTTTAATTATGCAAAGATAAGTCTCGCCTCTGAGATTGCAAACCCTTTGTGTTTACTTCAAGTGTTATTGATGATGGCTTTCCCAAAACTTAGCCAGTACTTGCTGAGGTTAATTAATAAGGTCTAATACTTGTCTTGCTGTCTCTTGTTGGAGAACAAGAATATTTGAAAATGGGACTTTAGCAGTAAATTGTAAATGCTTTCTCCCCTCTCAAGGTGATAACCTAGAGATTTATCTATCTGTATGTGATTTGTGGATAAGAAAAGAAATTAGTATTAATTTGTTGTATTAATACTTTTCTGTGTTAGGGATAAAGAAAAGTAAGAGGTATTTTACAATCTCCTTAGTGCATTTTCTAACAAGCAGTAATTTATCGACTTAAAAAGAATTTTAGTTTCTATGTAGAAAATAATGCTTTAATATCTTTAATATTTTTATGCAGCCAATTACTGTAAAGTTGGCAATTATGTTTTAGGAATCCATTTAACCACTACTTCTTTTGTAAGTCCTGTCCTGTTGATGTGCTTTGAAGTCCTGCGTAGTGACCTCTGTCCTCTAAATCTTGTCTCCATTTTCATCAGGGTCTCCTTGCCCTCTCTTATCACACATTCTCTTTTTTCTTTTTTTTCGGCAAGTTTTCTGTCCTGTCCCAGCAAAAGGGTTTCCTCTGTTTACTTCCTCTTTCCCCCTTACACCTCAAGTGCTTCCAGGATCTTGCTTTCTTCTTTCAGCCCCTGCATCCATAATCTGCACAAAGATCTCCAGGCAGGACTTTCCTCCTCACTGTTCTTCCCTCCACTCCTTTACTCCCTCTACTTAACAGTCCCACAACTGCTTTGTTCTTGCTGATGAACTTTGTGTCTCATCAGACGTGTAGTCCTACCTGTACCCAGTGCTGGGGTAGACAGGGCATGTACTCAGTGTGTGCTGCACTAGGAAAGAGACAGGAGAGGAGTCTCTGCCAGCCAGCTGTTTGCTGCTGCGGACGTAGTGTGCTTTAGCCCAAGGCCTGGCCATTACACATTTCCCACTTATTTCATCTTCACTGCCCAAAGTCATTGCTAATATTAGTATAGGCAAGAGAACTTTTGGTGGATATGAGAAGGGGAAGCAAAACCCAGAGTATGGTATTCCTCAGGCTTCTTGCACTGCTCCACCTCCACTGCTGCTTCTCCAGGGAGGACCAGACTGTCCACTTCATAAGCTGCTCTGTTAGGAAGCTGTATACTGGAAGATACAGCTTCATCAACTCTACAGGCTCAGATCTGAAACCACAGAATTGCTTAGTCCTGCTTTGAGTGAACTGTAAGTTATTTCCTGCTCCTCTAACCATGTGACAGCTCTCTCTGAGCACAACTAAGATGTGGTCATTCTTTGTAAGTAGACATTTTTCCCTTTACTCCCCCTCAGTCAGCCAAAGCAAACAGAAACATCACTTGGCTTATGACACTAAATATACACAAAGGCATCCAAATAGCCTGCATTCTGTAAAACTGTGCTTGATTTTTGTGGTTAACTGGAAAGAGGAAGAAAACTATGAACATCCTGTAGTGGTGTATGTTCTGTGTAATACCACAGGCAAAAGCTTCCCCTTGCATTTACAAAGAAGGAAGCAGTATTTTCTAATAAATAAAACTCAGTACTGTTTTTTTCTTTATTTGCTTTAGTTTGTAGTTGAGAGTATTTCAGATATGAAATTCATTTTATACCTGAGCGTGCATTTATTGGTGTTTGTATTTTTAGTAACCTGAAAATTAACAGTTAAAAAAAAATACAGGTTTTGGGCTTAATTTTTTGCAATGCTATATCAGCCAGTATTTTTAGCCCTACAATAGGTATTGTCATTTTGACCTTTCTTAAACAATGTTTGCCTCTTTGTGTTACACTGTACTGTTAGCACTGTGCTCAGTTTGTGTAGCTTGAAATTTAAATTTAAAACTATGCAAGGTTTTAAAGTGTGATTGCAGCAGAAAGTGCTGATTGCACTTGATCTCCAGAACTCAGTAGCGATTCAACAAACCATTTATCTCTTTAGAAATATTTTAGTTTTGTCTTTAAGAGGTTTGTCCATATCAGTTTCAGGTGCCAGTATTTCTGTACTCGAGAGACTAATCATAAATCTGTATCTCTGCACAGAGTATGCCCTTCCTTGCCTTAGTTCAAGCATCTAGATGCAATAAACCTGTAATTGTGTTACAGTTTTGTTTGCTAGGATGCATGGAGATGGATTTGGTGCTGAATATTTTGCTGGGACATGTAGATTTCCATGTCATGGTTTTCACTTCATCTTTTTGTGTCATTCTTTGAATGCGTCAGTTCTTCATTGAGACTTTTCCTTAATAGCCTCTTTGAACATTTCTGGGCTTTTCTACCTGTACACAACAAATCCTGTCTGTTTGTTTGCCCTCTTCATGTCGTTTAGATGAAATTTGTTTGTTGAAAAAGTATTCATGCTGCTGCTCTGTGCTTCACACTGTATAATGGAGGAGTCCATCCCTCACAGTAACCATACCTGTCTGGATCATCCCTTTATGTCCCAGATAACCAGAACCAACAGGCTGAAAATGGGAGATACACAGCACACATTTAAGTTTGGTGGCAGAAGGATGCACCTTGTCCTCTTTCTCACCTCTGATCTGTGAGCCAGCTGTGCTAACACACTGATGCTAACAAACTGAAGTAGGGCAGTAGCGTAAACTCAGGCACAGTCCCGTGACTGTCCATGGTGTTCAGTTGGTTGTCACACTTCCTGGCACAGGTCTGAGTGCTAACAAGTAGTCACCCAAAGTAATAATGAGCGGGGGTTTGGTGTAAACACAGTTCCTGACACATGGTATGGATAGGGCCATTGTTACCTGTTCTAGCGTTGTTAGTAGCATATACATCACAGATTGAGGGTCAGCCCTGCTACTGTGCTCATAAGTGTCTGCTTTGACATTAAGTCAAAGTCAGATCTAGCTTTCCTGACAGCAACAAAATTCAGTATTGTGTTTCTGCTCCTAGAAGTTGCTCTTGGAAACCTCCAGCAAATGAAAGTGTTCCTCTGCATGTAACAACCTGCTGCAGTGGACAAATTATTAAGTGTATCTGTTACTGATATTCAGATACGGATATCATCGTGTTTCTGATCTCCTCCAATTTCAGAGGAAAAAAATTTTTGAGGAGATGTAGCTAACTTGTAGCTGTGCTTCTACAGATGGCATTAGGTACAGCAAGGATGACCTTAAAGGCTGCTGCATTTCCTTTACTTCCCTTCTTGGTTTCAGACCACTGGCCTACCAAGAAAATGTATTCCTGTCTAGAGCTTTCTTTTCTGATGAGTAGTTTGTAAATAATTTAAGCAAAGTTCTGTCCATTTTCAGAGACTCCAGGGATGTCCTGAGTTCTCTAGGAATCTTACTTGAAGCTGCATTTTGTAGCGATTTAGCAGTTTTTTGTCAGTTCAAATGCAACAATTTGTTTCCCACTTGAGCTCTAGAGACAGTTTTAAGGTGTATAGTGTAATTAATGATAGTTTAATCATCACATACTCTGTTCTGATATCTCACCTTGATCATTGGTTCTGTCTGGGATGTAGAGGTACGAGCTCAGGAACCTTTTCAGTTCTGTCTTCTATGCCCGCTAGATCTGTTAGACAGTGTTTGCTTGCCTCAGTTCTGTAGACACTTCCCTGAAGTTTTTATTTTATTATTTTTGTTCCCTCTAGTGTCTGGTGATTCCCTTTTTCCCCACAAGCCATATTTTTTTCCCGGTGTCACTTTTATAAGTCAGCACTAGCAGGAACTGGTCCCCTGATGATGCTTAGTGCTGTACAAGAAGTTCTCTCCCACAGCAGGTAGCATTTGCTTCAGAGCAGAAGGGAGATAACAATCCATCATGGATTTAGAAGCTGAGTGCTTTTAGTCTTTATTTCAGGATGGCGACCTGCGTGTCAGTTCTGGCTGCAGTAATGGTTCCAGCAATGAAATGATGCAGCACCAATATCCATATGGCTGGAAATAATTTCTTCAAGGTCACCGCATGCAAACAGTATCACTATGATGCAAGTTTGAATTAGCAAAGGATGTTACGTAGTTGGCTTATTCCAAATAAACAAACTAACCATCAATACGGAAGTCTGCCATGCATCATCAAGGTTGTTTTTTCACTTCAGTGCAGCATGGTGCCCTCATTTGTCAGAGTAACGTAGTCCTGAAGTGGACTGACAGACATGTCGCTTCCTTGACTTTGGAATTCTTCAGAGGACTGTAGTGTTTGTTGCAGAACTGAAGCTTTTCCATAGGGATTGGCAGATTTAGAGCTCTTAGTTCCACATCAACTAGTATAAAACTCTTAAGTTGTGTATCATATTGCACACCGCATAGTGGATGGCAGTGGCCTTCTAAAGATGCACTTTTGAATAACAAATGTTCAGTGGGATACTTCCACCAGGGAGGTTGGCTAGCCTTTAATTTATCCTATAAATCTGCTTCATCTTCTGTAAATAGTCCATATGCCCAGGAGTGGATACTGGACTAACAGGGAATCAAGATCCACACCCACCCCTCCCGCCCAGGCTTCCTCCAGGTCCAGATGAGTTACAGACACACGCCATCACCATTTTCCTATAGGAAGCGTTTGTACCACAGTGTTGAAGCTTCTGGCAATTTAACTTCTAGGTCTTTCAAGGACCCAGTTATACAGCCTTTAATCTAATGTTCATAAAAACCACCATACTAGACTTCTAGCAAGCCATTCATTAATGCATTGCTATTATGTGGGTCCCACTCCTGTGATAATTTCTTCCGAGATTGGGGGTATTTCTATATTCATGCAAAGTCTTTTGAGTAGGATGTGATTTTTCTTGAACTCTGTCTAAATTGGATAATCAACTTGTTTTTTCTAAAGTATATGCTCCTGGGACTGGTGTTATCTTTTATACACTCAACATTTAGAGCTTTCTGTTTCTATGCTAACAGATTGAGGCTGTTCAGGTGCTCAGAGCAGTTGGTGTAGTTAGTTGATCACAAAGGAAGCAAATATCCATACAAAAACTAGAAACCCAATGTCTGCTTTGAGTCATTGGGATTTAAGTTGCATCAGTGCCCTGGAAAAAATAATCAGTATGTCATTAATAACTTTTTCCCCTATTTTAATGGTTATAAGTAGTATTAATGCACATTTTTATTATGTTGGTGTGGTGTAACAATATACCTGCTGATTTTACTGTCATAAAGCACTGTAACTTATCATAGCAGTGGAGGTTTTCAGAAAAGTGACACACACTTGACCTGACAGGAAAGCTGTTGCCAGTTCTCCCAAGCACCAAGAACCATTCACACTGAGCATGTTAGCTGCTGTCAGCTCCTGAATAGACTTGGAGACTTGCAGAGCAGTAGTTCAGAAACTGAAGCATGTAATTTTTCAAATCTGGTGCTTGATTAGGGCAATGATATTGGCTAATTGGACTGCCAGTGCAATATAGATTGATTGTTGTCAGTGTTTCACAAAGCTATCTTAAAATGTTTTTCATTAAAAGTTTATATTTTGGCTCAACTTGTTGTATTTAATTACTTTAGACAAAAAGAATAAAGGTCAGTTTCAGACCTAATGTTTCTTTTAAATGTTTTTTGAAACAAGTATTTTTTGTCCTAAGAGTTTTTAAAATATCTTAAAAGACTGTGTTCATGTTAATAATATTGGTGTGACTCTATGGTTCTAAACTCTTATATTGATCTAATAAATATTGATTTTCCTTAGTGTAAACTTTTTCTCACGTGAGATATAGTATTACTTTGGTTCTGTTGTAAGTAGAGTGAAATAATTTTTATATTACCTGTAAATTCAGGTGGGTACCTACTTTTAACTTTTCATGTAACATATACGTTATTGCTGCTGAGCAATGTTGACAAGTTACAAACAGGAACACAGCAGTTATGGAGAGGTAATTATCTTCAAATGAGGATGCTTTTGTTCTGATCCATCCAAACATACGAATTTTAAAGAATAAAAGATTGAGAACAATATCACTGCCCCTTTGTTCCTTACTTCTGCCTGTGGTTGCTCATTAGAACTGCCAGATCTGCACTGAAGGAAAAAGGAAGTATTGTGTGATTTTTATTTTTTTTTTCTTTGACTGGAAACTGGTGACTGGACATAGACACCAAAGTGTTGAGTGCAATGGAAAAATACATCCTGCTGCCCTCTTTCTACAACATCTTTGTTGTATAAGCACACACTTTAACTGTAGATAAGTAGATTCTTTACAGTTTTTGCTTTTCTGGTTGTGTCCAGCAGAGCAGGCAACCTCATGGTAAGTAACATTCTGGCACCTTAAGGAGTTACAGAAGAAGAATTTTGGCTCTGAGGAAGGAGCTTTCCCATTCAGTAGCCCTCTGTGCATTTATATGCAGATAGTGGGTAGTAAATTCAGAAGGAGTCCTTTGTAAAGCAATCTAGATGTATGGGATGATGAGATCACCCTTATTGAAGTCAGGGGTTGTTGTTGCTCAAGGATTATCATGGAATAGACACTGAGAAATGTCTGGTAGGTGGACAGTTTTGAGTCATGTGCTTTGTACTCTTTATTCTTCCATCTTAAGAATCAAGTGTTAAATATAATGTGTAAAAATTAAGTGTGATGCTTTTAAAAGCATTAGTAAGTTTGGTCCAAAGAACTTGAAGCCATGGTTTGTCTAAAATGGAAATGTGTGATAACTCTTAAGCCTGAGATCTGATTAGAATTGGCCGTATAAGACACCATTCTGTGCCACTGCTTCCAAACTGCTAAAGTTTGTTTGCACACGGGTGAATTTAAGTGGCTTTTGGCCTCCAGAGCACATTGGTGTATGCAGTGCAGGTACTTGCAAAGACAGAGCTGCCAACAGGCAGAGACCTTTGAAACTCTTTTAGCTGTAATAAATGTCACTTTACTCAAGGGGCATACATACCCCATGGTAAAAGAATTTCTCCATTTCCTTGTCTAAAACAGCGAACAGTGACCAGGTTATCAGGTAGTAATTAATGTTCATTCACTGGGGAGAAAAATAACCCTAGTGATGTGGAAATTAACCTGTCTTAACCTTTGCTATTAGCAGAGAAGATAATGTAGACACGCACATCCCACCCCCCCCAAAAATAATTTATTTCCGTCTGTGGCAGCATAATATTTTTTTCTTCATCAGCAGTTCTCAAAGCACTTTATAGAGGTAGAGGTCTATATCAACATGCTGCAGATGAAGAAGCTGAGGCATGAGAGAGAAATAAATGCAAACATCATGCAATTGCCTATTGCCAGAACTAAATAAAAAGCAAGTCTCCCAGGCATTCAACTAATGTCTAGTGTTTTACCCCTGTAGTAAGCTTTGAATATGGCCAGGGATCATAGAACTAACACATCTTCGTGCCTTCTTTTTTTTCCCCATATGTTATCTACTTTTTAAGACTTGTCACTAGGAGTAACTTTATTCATAGCAGACTCAGTTGCTGGTATATAAAAAAAATAATCTTATGTACAGTTATGTTTCCTTGTATCTGACTTGAATTCCCATAACTGTTCTGTTCAAATGCGAACTGCTGAAGGAGGAATTAATACACGTTGAATTGTGGCACAGTGAAAGTGTGAGGGGGGGGTTGCATCTCTAAGTACCTTTATGTAAGTGGATTGAGTCTGCTTTACAGGACAGGACACAAGTTGTATACACCATTGCGAGACCAGTTACTGGCTATTATTCAAAGAGGTTTTACTTTTAATAGCCTTTACTCATATTTGTTAATATTTTGAAGGGAGTTCTTTGTTTTATGTTGGCATGAAATTAACGTGTTCTTATAAAAGAGTTCTTTTAAAACAATTTAGCTGTTTTACTTCGTTACTCTCTAAGTATCAGAAGTCAAAATTCCTTATTATTTTCTGTCTTTAAGTGTAAAGATCATAAGTAAAGTTCACCTAAACATCATCTCTGCAAAGCAAATACTCATTTTTTAAATTTTTTTTTTAAATCTGGACCTGGGAGTACTAGTAGATGCTGAATAGCATTTTCAGGGGCTCATTAATGAGTGTTCCAGAGCTGGGATAATTCATGAATTCCTGAGGTTTATGCTTCACATCCTTTCTTTAATCAATTTAACCATTGTTCTAAAGATTTTTACTTGTGAACTTCATGATACGTATACTATTAAGTTGGTTGATAGGGAACCACAGTTGATCTAACTCTTAAAAAATGACTCTGAATTCTAATGTGGGTTTTTTTGTAAAAGCTCACTCATATGTTCAGAGTGGTTATGAGGATCTGCTCATAAGGACTTGCATTAAATATGGAACATCTAGAAAAGTGTTACTGTGTAGAGAATGGAATGACTGATGAAGGCTGAGGAGAGAGAGAGGACCTTAGTACCAGAAGACAGTGTGTTGCTGGTAGAAGAGATGTTGAGGGAAGGGAGGTGGTTTTCCTTATAGCTGAATAGGCAGTGGAACAGGACAAAACAGATGCAAGCTCCAGTTTTATCCCATGTGTTGCATGAAACTGATTCTTGACTTGAATCTATATGGTTTGAAATCCCAGTCTGCAGTTTCTGTGTATGACCATGAAACACAGTTTTGAGAACTGTTTAATCTACATATCTGTACAATGCTCTAGTTGTGTAAGGATCATCCTAGGCTTAGGAGTCTTGATAAATTTAAAATGGATTAAAATCAAAAAGTAGACCTGAACATTTCATCTGAAAATTCTCTGAGCTTTGGAAAGGAACAGTCATATATGCCTTGAATCTGAGTGTTTCCTGGGAGGCTGCAGATGGGAGTGGAACTGCAAGACAAAATGTCTTTCTTCTGTAGTGAGAATTTTTGCTCCATGGCAGTAGGACAGTGGCAAATTTATGGACAGCCTGTGTGCAGCACACTCTCTGTTCTGAAAGTAAATATGTGTACAACTTCAGCTGCAGAACACAAATAACTGCCTTGCCGTGTGTCTGCTGCCTTCGCTCAGTGAGGTGCAGCGCTGCTGTGCAGGTAAACAGGAAGTGACGATGTTCAGCTTGCTCATCAGTGGAAACCCCAGGTTGTGCATGTCAGCTCGTAAATGATCTGATAAGCTGAGATAGCTTGGAATGTTGTAATCTGCAGCGTGCTTGTGGTTATGGTTATGTCATATCTCAGGAAGGCTGAAGTCTTCCATATGTTGTCCTGAACTGAGGTTGTAGGATTTGAAAATATCTTTATGCTGTGTCTGATAAAAGCATGTCTCTCTTAATCATGTGCTGTTTGATTTGGGTTTATATGCTATGCTGTTTACCCACATTTTAATTGTTGGTCTTCTGTGATCCACTGTTGAGCAATGAGTGTTTTGAATAGGAGTTGGCCAGCTCTAACTGAAGTGGGGGGTTCTGGGAGGTACTGGAAATGTAAATGAACTTGTATCTGAAGATATTCAGAAAAATGTGAGCTATCTGCAAGTGAATGACTGTTGATTAGGAGTGACGGATCTTTTTATTGGACAACTGCAGACTTAAGTCCAGACAAGCACTTTTATGGCTTAGGTTTGTTAAACAGCAGTCCCTTCTTTGTTGTAACATCACTTAATGATCCACTGGTACTTTCTCGACATCAGTGAAAGATCTTCAGTGAGGATGTTGCAGCTGACTTGTGTGCTCATCAGGGCACATGCAAGGCAGGGAGTCTGTTCTTGGATATTAACTATGGGGTTTTTTTAATTGGTTTGTTCTCTCGATTCCTTAAATGTTTTGAGCTGTGTTATGTGGAACTGTCTTTTAACTTAATGTTTCAGAAATGATAGGAAATACCCAATATGGCTTTTTGCTATTTCTGAAAAACCTCCTTTCTTCCTTCTCCCTTCAAATAAGAACAGGCAGCGTCTCTTATACAGTGGCTTTATTCTTAACAGCCTAACTTTGTGTAGAGGTGGGAAAAACCCTCTAACTCCTTAACATCTATACATACTGCATTTTTAAATCATGAGAAATTAAGAAATGAAACAGAAGCTTTAATCTTAAACTTGGACACTGTTGGCAACTGTAGCAAATAATTTCATAAGCAGAAGTGGTGAGGCCTCAGTGTCTTAAGCTGAGTGATTTTTCAGCTTACACCAAATAAAGCTTTACTGATGTGTTTGAGTATTTACAAAAGGCTCCCTTATGTCAGTTCTGTCAAATAATGTGAAATCTTGCTTTAGTTTTCCTGTCTGTGGAACAATCAGTCTGTCTTTGAAAATAATGTCCTGTAAATAGCATTAAAATTAGAAGATTGTTTCCAGCTGCTTAACTTGATGAAATCTACCAGTAAACTTAAGTTCTTATGTCTTCTTTCTATGGGAATCTAATTTAAAGTCATGTTGGTAACATTTGAAGATAGCTTTTTTGCAATACACAATTGTCTTTAAAGATAAGATTATTAGTAATTTGTTAAATAAATCTTCAGAAGCTGTAATAGCTTTAAAAATTGAAGTGATCGCAGTTTATCCTAATTGCAAATAAAGTAGTATCCAAATCCCCAGTGGATGAATGCTGTCACATGTTACTAATTTGTGAAGATTCTGGAGGCAACCTGGTGTGAAAACATAAACCAATCTGAGAGTTGCAAAATCTAACTGATGAAAATCTAATTTCGTAGTCACAATATTGTGGAGTCCTTGTAGAGTATTTTTAGCAACAGAAAAGTATGTGCATGTATGCTATCACACAGTATCATCACACTTCCTTTGTACAAGATTCAGTAACCATAAAAAGCCTGATACACTGTTCTTAAGGGGGGGAAAGCCAAAAAAGGCAGGTTAGGTGAATCTGTTGTACTTACTCACTCTGTCATCTGGGGCCATACTCTTTGTGGGCCTTTAGATGGTGTCAGCAGTAAGCAAAAGCAGCTGCCTTCAGCATCACCAGTCTTTTCTCTCTCCTGGTGCTCTTTCTTCCTATCTCAATCCCTTCCTGTATATAACTGGAAAGTAAGTAATTAGACACTTGTGAATACTTATTGAGACCTTTAAATTTGGTGGAAGTGTTGATTTGTGTTCATATATCTTGTTGTTAGGCCTGAATGGCATCCAAACCATCATACTAGACATCCATGCTTAAGAAGGTTGAATTACCTAGTATCCAGGGCTAATAAATATTGTAGGATTCTGAACCTAATTAAACTAACTCTTCTAAGTTCTGTGAAAGTGCTAGGAAATTTTTTTGTCTACTCTAGCAAATGCCTCTGCTACTTATAATGTTGAAATTGTTAGGGAAGCATATTTGCATGTTGTTTATGTGGCCTAATTAGTTAGGGATCATTTCAGTAGTGGCAGGCTTAGTCAGTTCATTTAAAATCACCATTGGAGGAGATTGTATTGCATGCCTTCTGTAGGATTGCGTGGTGGAGAGAACATTCACCCTGGAAGTGGGTTATCAGCCCTTCCTAGCAGGAAGGGAACACACTGTTCCCACATGGTAGGAGACTCCTCAATGCCAAGAAAAAAGCTACACTTTCTCTTAAAACAGGACCACTGTGCAGAAGAGAAATTAAACTGCCAGAAAAAGCAAGTAGAGCTTGATTGTGTAGGATGCCAAAGCCTTCCCTTGAGAAAGGGGTGAAAGTTCCAGTACCTGGTCCCTGCAGCAGGTTTTGTGTTTCTGTATTGAGTGATGAGATAAAATGCATAACTGTGTTGAGCACTGCAGAAACATTTTTGAAAACTCGATATATTTATGACGTAAGACATTAATGCCTAAAGATAAGTCAATTCCAGAACAAGAGGGAGGTCTTATCACTGTCTAATTCCAGTTTTGTTTGCTTTGAATAATACGAATTTATTAATGTACTGACATTTAAAAGTATAATTGGTTAAACATAAGCTTTTTTTGAGAAAAACAAGGTTTCAATTAATGTCTCTGATTGGTCAGTGCTACATTTTAGTTGTTTTTGTTTTCTTCAGAATTTTTGTAATCAGAGAAAGAAATGTGAGCCACTGATTTCTATCTACTTGCCTGATTTTCTGTGAAGTAGGCTTTATTTTCTGTAGAGCTCATTCTCATTTCTGGTTTTTGTCTTTCTCATTCATGAATCTTAATGAGTTTCCATATCTTCTTCCATGACTCAGATAATGCTAGGCTGTTAGGGATTGCCTTGGTACTGAACCTTCCTGTCCTTCTTGTGGTCAAGATTAGAGTTAGAACCTCACTAAGCATTTTCCACAGTGACGTGGTACTTGATGTCAGTATGCCTGTGTTCCTGAACCCTGCTCTCTGATGAAAACTATTACCACTGTTTTAATGTCAAGAAAGGGGCAACAGCCCTTTATTCTTGAACGGTCACCCTAGAAGCAAACTGTGGGCTCTCTTGCCAGTCTTGTACCAAAGAATGTGTGACCCAGGAGCACCCAGCATCACCTGGTCAGACTTCAACATATCGCCTTAGCCATAATAAGGATTTTCACCATAGCATGTCTTAAAAAGACCTGCCATGGGTACCTTCTCATCAGTTCTCATATTGATTAGGACAACGTTTCCAGATACCTGCTTTATAAAAAAGACAATAGAAGTATTGATTTCTATTCTTACAGGGTTTGAATTGCACACAACTACTCACCATAGCTTCCCCCCTCCTCCCCCCAAAATGTTAAAGGAACTATTGTGTTCACTATGACTTTCTGGCACAAAGTCTTCAAACTGACTTTGTGAAGAAGCTGCAGGCATTGTGTAAGTTTTTTTTCAAGAGGTAACTCTTTAGAATAGAGTAACTTGTTAGAAACAACTGATTCTACTTGTGTTCTTACATTACCAGGTGAAGTCATCTTTTTTCCACAGTTTTGTTTGTGAGACACTTCCAAGGGCTGGGAAGGATAACTTAAGAAAAGCAAGATGTCATGTGTGATTAACTTATGTATGTATGCAGGGTTCTGCACCTGTATGGGGGAAAAGCCCTTTACTCTTAAAATTGGAAAAGGATTGAAATTTACCTCTAGTGTGTACTAGTAGTAGTAGTACTGTCAACATCTAACACATAGCAATACTGAACCATTAGAGGAATACATGAAACTGAGTTGCATTTTTACAAGCTTTAAAATGGGAGTGATTAAGCACTAGAACAGATTCCCTAGGAGTGATTTTGCAGCCTTTAAACTTAACTGGACAGGACCTTGAGCAACTTGAACTGTAGGCTTTTAATTACCCTTGCTGTGAGTAGGAGGTTGGCCTGGAAGACATACAGAGGTCACATCCAACCAAAGTAATTTTATAATTCTTTGATCTTTTCACCACAACCTTGTTGTCAACTGTACTACAAAAACCATTCCAATGGATCTTTCTGTTCTAGTGTATATTGAGGTGACTGAACATCATCTTACAACCTTAATCTTGCTGCCACTCTCTATTGTGACTTTTGGCCCCCTATGTTTTAATGTCTGTCAGCCGTAAGTCATCTATTATGATGACTCTTTCTTGTGCAACTATCTGTGTTGGCTTGCTTCACTGTTTTTTTGAGAAACACTGAGTTACAGCAAGTTATTGAGAGGCCACCACAGCAAATGTTCACACCAGAAGCTGACCAAAGTACACAGCTGTCTGCTGCCCAGTTGGAAACTGTCCGTGGCTGCTGTGATCACATTCTGCAAATGTGTGATGACTAGGTACACCTAAGTTTTGCAGGCAGTAGGTGTTTTCATGAACCTTTTGTTGATACCACATTTCCTGCAGTATGTGTGTTGAAGGGTAAGACTAGATCTGCCAGTGAAACAGCCAGTGTACAGCTGACAACACCATACTTACTGCTTCATAGCTCATCAGCTTGAGGGGTGTGACAAGTCGCTGGAATCAATGGCATGTCCTCCAGCTGGAGGCTGGTGTGGAAAAAGTAAAGGGAACTAAAGGGAGGTTGGTTTTCGTCTCCATGGCCCATCCATTTTCGGTGGGCTACCTTATTTCTTTCTTCTATGCATCTTTTTCAAATATACAGCTATATAAAAAGGACGAGGTCCTCACTAAACTGTTAAGAAAGCAGTAGTGACAACTTCAAAATCCTCCTCCTGAAAATACAGTAATAACTTTAGGTATTAAGTAACAAAATAACTTTATCTCAGAAAAAATGCGCTCAGGATATTGAATCAGTGGTGTGACCTACTCTGAAGAAGTATTTACATATAGTTTTAAAGAACCCATACTTTAAAATGCAGTATTCTCTTCTAAGAATGCTATGAGAAACTGAGCTGACAGTGAATGCTCACTCAGAAAGTGCAGTAGAATACTCAAATTATGATATTTGTGTAAATGTTCTCAGACACTGCAATTGTGCAATGAAGTTGAATTTTTTTATTGGAATTTGTGTGGCTTGGATTCATAATGAATAGCAGTAGATGAAGTTTATGGTTCATATATTTTCTCAAGTTTTAAATTTTGCTTATAGGTCTGTAAATTTCCAAAGGGTGTGGATGATTAATTATTTTTGCCACCTGTCTTCCAGAAGCTGAATAGCAGAAAGCATGGCACCACTGCTCTACATAACGAAAATGAACAGTGGATGAAGTAAAAGGAGTTGGACTTAATTGTCCTCCCCTCCTGACAAAAATACACCTTGTATTTTTTCCTGTATTGTCCTTTTATTAAAAAACCATGAGTCATGTAACAGCAGAATTTGTGAATTATATGTTCTAACATGCGAAAGCTGCATTGCAGTTTGTCAACACTAGGAATTTGTACAATGCTAATGAATAAGTTAAAATGTAATTGAACTCTAAACTCAGAAGACCTCAAAACAACACCTACTTTAGATTCAGCAAAATTGTCTCTTTTTGTCAGACAAACATGCTTTAACTTTTTCTGTAGGTTACCAGAAAGATTAGTAGTCAGTCTGACAACTTCTGAAGAGGAGGCTGCAAAGAGGAACAGAATTATATCTTGACTTGTGAAAGTTAACATCACAGTTCTTGGGCAAAGTTTATAGAGCTTTCCCAAGGCGTAGCTACAGTCTGCCTACATTACTTTGACTCTTATCAAAAAACTTCCAGTTCTGTTAAAGTAAAAGAATCCAATGAAACTTAGATTATTCTTTTGGTTTCTTAAACCAAGAAAAGTGTGACCATGGTGATAAGGATATTTAGTAGATAATCTTATAATGCAACTAGGCATGCCTGCGTTCTAGATGTCTACTGTTTTGGCAAGTAGTCGAATTCATGAAGGTAAAGTAATCCTTGTTGAGCAGGTGGGGAAAACCTAATGTGGAGACCATTACTCAGATTAGGTATGATTCATCCTAAAAGGTCATGGAACTATAGCAGATCTATGAAAACATCTGTTTAATATTTCATAGTGAAAAAGGAAATAAAACTCTAATTGACTGACAGTGAAATAAATAAAGAACAAAACAGAAAACTGTTATTGTGACCCTATGTTCAAAAGGCTAACAAACTGCATTCATATAGGATAAGTCTCATTCCCAATCAAAGGAAGATGTAGTAGGACTAGTTAAGATCCATATAAAAGTGACAAGGGTAATTAAAGTGTAGATTTTTTTTCTTGCTACAAGAATGACTTAAAACTAGTGTCACTTCCTAAACAGTAGAGAACAGGGCAAAGATGTGTGACAAACATCTGTAAAAGCATGTACAACATGGAGAAGGAACTGTGAAGCCATGAACACCATCTTCTAGTGCAAGAATACAAAGGGACAGTCAGCTGGAATTAGCAGGTGGCAAATGTCTAGATAAAAGTGGCTGACTATTCATATAGTGCATAAGTGAACTGTGAAATATAATCCTGTCCAGTGTTGTGATGCTCAGAAGTTCTCATGAGTTTGAAGAGTGATTAGACAAATTCACAAAGGAATGTGCTGTAAAACACATGCTGGCTCAGGGACCTTTGAGCTCCAACCTGGCAGTTGCTAGGGATATGCTTCCATAGTTGTAATGGTCTACTCTTTTATTCCTACCTGGGCATCTCGTGCTACTGGAGAGTAGATCCTAGGCTATATAGCTTCTGATCTGTCTGTAGTATCTTCTTAGATACTACAGAGTATCTAAACTTTGTCCATGTGACTTGGCTGCTAAATAAATATTCTTCAAGGACTTCGCTTTTCCTTCTCTCATAGGACTCTTAAGGTAGGACACATAGAAAATATGCTGAGGAATATTCCCAGTGACTGCAGCAATCTGGTGTGGAATAATCTTCATCTCTTATTAAAATCTCTCAGTTTGAAAACAGGACAATTTCAAGTTGCCAACTGGGAATGATCCTAACTCCTGTGAATTCTCAAACCATGCCCAAGAATTTTAGGAGTTTGCTAGTTGGCATGGGTTAAAATTGTGCCAGAGACCATTTGAACAATTAAGCAATGTAGGCAGTTGCATTCCAGTACCCAGGAGTGTCTCCAGGCACCGTGTCATTTACAGTTCCAGCTTGAGTATAGTGTTTCTATCCAGTTTGAAGTACTGAACAGAAAGAAATTTCCTTGCATTCTCTGTGTGACTGCCATAGTTACTGATTTGCTTCTTACAGGCAAAATCCCTTTGCTGATTTCGAAAACAAGAACAAAAAGTTCAATTAGGTTCTTTCATAGAAGTGAAAATCTAAAGCATGGGAGTCATTTGAACTTTACTGTCTTATCACATGGGAAGTCAGCAAAGTTGCTGCCTAGAACAAGGAACAAAATTAAGAGATGTTTTGGTAAAGGATCAATTGTAAAATTTATGATTTTTACCCTAAAAGTAATAGCTACCTTTTTTTCTAGACGATGTCTTCAGCAGTTGTTCAAATATATGCAGCAGATCGCAATGCCATGTGGTCGAAGAAGTGCTGTGGCGTAGCTTGCCTTGTGAAGGACAATCCGCAGAGGTCATATTTTATCAGAATATTTGACATTAAGGTAAGCATCCTTTTTTTTTCCCAGGCTCCTTAAGCTTGGTTGTATTCATTCTCTGTTTTGAATTCAATGACTGTAGGTTGTTGTAGCTACAAACTCATAGAAATTCTCAAGTAAATAGTTGTGCTTTAAGCAGTGCAATTACAGTGCTTTTTAATAGGGAAGTGCAATGTTCAGGTATTCGAAATTCAAACAATTTCCTAGGTGTCATCTTCTATGGATGAAATAAATATCAGACTCAGTTTTCTTACAGCTCTCAGAAGCTGTCCTCTACAGATCTGATTAGTCAAATTACTGAAAGTTTGTATAGTGTCACTGATGGATAGCTGTCACAATTCTAGCAGGTGTCACTACTTTAAATGGTTTAACAAAGGATATGCTGTCTTCTGTATGGGTGGAAATAATCTTTTTGATCAGTGTGTTGGTGCATGTGAAAACTGCAGTACAAACAAGTTACATGTTTTGACTTTTTGGGGGTTTTTTAGTGGCTTTTTTTTTGTTCCCCCTTTCATGATATATACAGTCATACACTCAAAGGTCATTGTCCCATTATAATATTTCACGCAAGACAGTGGGAACTGAGAGATGAAGTGTCCAAAAAGTGTTTTCATCGTAAAAATGGTGCTGAGAAACGTAAGTCCTAGTGGCAGTATTGAGACTTTGGAAAGATTCCCATTATCTCTACAGCCAGGAACAGCTCATTGTCTGTCAACCTTCAGTGCTTGAAGTCTCAGATTTGTTCAGGATTGCCAGTTGCTACTTGCATTTGACTTTGTGATTTGGTCACTTGACTGTTAAGACTTAGTGAGAAGCCTCTTCCTTGGGTGCTGAACTGTAATGTCATTTAAATGCATGAAACTTCTTAGAAAGGTGAGATTTTTAAGTTAACTGTCTTCAAGTCAAGCCTCAGATAAGAACAGGAAGCTGGAAGCCTCCTTTATTGCTGCTGCTGTTTTGTCCCTGTGTTCACAGAATCGCAGAATATTCTGAGTTGGCAGAGACCCACAACTCTTAAGTGAATGGCCCATATGGGGATCAAAACCATGACCTTGGTGTTACTAGCACCATTCTCTAACCAACTGAGCTTCCTATGACTGGTTGTTTTTACTGCTCCCAGTATCACTATTGCAGGATTATAGAATTTGAAGGATGTTTTTGAAAACATCCAGGAATTTCAACAGAATACAGGGACCCAATGGAATAAGCTTTCACAGCTTTTCCACAAACTCTATTGTATTTTGATTTTGATTGAGCTCATTCTTTGAGTTAATAGCAAGGAAGATGATTAACACCGTGCTGCATCCAATTCATAATAGGTTCTATTGTGAAAGAAGTTAAACTCTGCAATTTCATCTGAAGGTTTTCAGTTTGTTTTTTTTTCTTCTTCTTCTTTTCAGGATGGGAAATTATTGTGGGAGCAGGAGCTGTACAATAACTTTGTATATAATAGTCCTAGAGGATATTTTCATACCTTTGCTGGAGATGTGAGTCTGAATGTCTTTGAATACCTACTGTAAAATGCCTTTGGTTTTAACGGTACTTTTTTTTAATGTAACTGAGGTTATTAATTCATTCTGAAAATTATTTATAAAAGTACAATATTACCTGTGCTCCTTGAAGCTTTTTAAGCTTATTTATAAAAGGAATTTTTTTTGGTACCTCAACTAGAAAATTCAATTCATAGTACAGAAGCATAAAATGTGGTTCTTTATTTTCAACTTTCTTTAATGAAATTACATTTTGACTTGCAGATGATGTTTGTGAAGTATCGTATATTCTTAGAACACAAATTTTCCTCTCCCCCCCTTTGATTTCAAGCTACAAAATTTTGTTCAAATCTGTTAGCCATGATTTCTAGAAACTTGAGTAGTAGACAGATGTTCCCAAGATGGAATGTTTCACAAAGACTTGGTTCCAAATTTGCAGTGATGCTATTTTCTTGTTACACCTTTAGGAGGTGTAAGACAACATTTAAGAAAGCCTTTGAAACATTTTCTTAGTGATGGGTGGGGGAATATTAATGTTTTTCAGACTTGTCAAGTTGGTCTTAATTTTGCTAATGAAGAAGAAGCTAAACTATTCCGCAAAACAGTAACAGATTTACTTGGACGACGGCAGAGAAAATCTGGTAAATATTCAAATTAATCTTAAATTTAGGCTTGTTTATGTTGATCTTGGGGGGAGGCAGAAAGCTACTGCTGTGTCTGAAAGCTGCTGGAGGCAGTACTGCCATATTTATATTTTGAACTGATTGTGCTATTAAACCGTACCGCTTTCTCTATTGTGTGAAAATTAGTATTTTGCTGAAATAACTTAACTTGGTGTTCTGTGCTATGAGTTTCCATGTAAACTGAGACCCCAAGGTTGTGGTGACTGAAAATATAGATCAAGGGGAAACAAAAATGACAGTGGGAAAACTAGAATATCTCTCTAAGCTGTTTTCACATTCAACTAAACCCTCTTTTAGCTCTGGGCTGTTTATAACTGATTTGTTTAAATTCAGCCAGAGTGGGTTGTAACAAAGATTTTACCATCTGGTATGTTCAGTAGTTCATGTGAATGAATGTTTGGCACTGATCCAGCAGTTAGTAGAGAAATATCTTTTATTCAGAACTAGTGATCTTGGCTCAGGCCACGAACGGAAGACATAATATGCCTATACTGTCCTTAGCAGCTCAGGACGGTGAAGCACAGCATGCTTTTTGCCAGCTGCAAGATGCCTTGGGAATGTGGTCAGTGCTTTTAAAGGGAGCTCAGGCTTCCTACAGATCTTGTCTTGGTCATTTTCCAGGGAGCCCATAAACAACTTGTCTGTCTGACAGCCATATGTCCATGAAGGATAAAGTGGTACAAAACATAGGCTGGGAACACATGGATGTGTTCAGGCTTTCTGTAAGCTGTAGTGTGGACTTGTGTTTGAGCTCCAGGATGTGTTTTTTTAGTCCATTCTGGAATTCAATTGCACTAGCAATGCAGTGTACTGTAAAAGGAGGAAGCCCTAGTCATGGAGAGCCATCCTTGCAAAGTGATCTTGGGAACATGCATCATCTGTATGTATTCACTTGGTTTTCATTAAGGTATGGTGACTCAGTAGCAGAGCACTTGTTCCAGGAGCTTAAATGACTTCTTTAAGATTCCCTCTGCTCAGAATAAGTTCATAAGGTTTCATGAGGAGGGGTGGGATCATTAATAATATTTCTCATATTCATGGTGTAAAAGTAATTTTGCATCTACTGTTCCCGAAGTTTTGTTATATGTCTAAAACACAGTGCTACAGTGCACAGACATGATTTGGGAGGAAGAATGTTTATATTATTGGCCACAGCAAACTTTTTTTGAAAATAGTGGTTCGGTCAAACCTCCTGTTCACAGTTTTCCTTCCACAAAGAGATTTTTTTTCCATAGGACCACATACATTTTTCTCATTTACTCTTTGAACTAATATCTTGGTTTCTGTGCTAAAGCTCAGGTTACAGGATGAGTTTACTCCATCTATTGTCATAATAAACAAACAACTCCCTCTCCCCAAATACTTCCAATTTCAAGACAACTTTATCTAAAAACAAAAACAAACAAAAAACCCTCGAAACAAAACACTTCAAGAATTTAAAATACTCATGAGATTCCTTAGTCAAACCACCAGATGGAGTTCTGTATTTGTCATTGTGACTGTTTAATTGTGCTTTTAAAATAACAGGCTTTGCACTTGCTCACCTCAAAGCTGATTTGTTCTCGGTGTTTATGTTTTTATTTGTTTATATATAAATGCTCATATAAAACATTTATATATAGATTTATATATAATACAAATGTTATAAAAGTTGTATATTATTTATAATGTGTATATATACATTGTGTATGTATTCTAATGCATCTTACCTTCTCAATCACCAAGGTAATAGTGTGGTAGTTTTGCTGCTTTTCTATTTTAATGGGATTTTTAGTCCCATGCCTTCCAAAATATGTTTCATTTCATAGCGGTGCACCTGAGGTGCTTTCAGCTCAAATGAGTACTCCACGTGATCATTTAGCTGCCTGTTATACCATTCAGGGCTTGCTAAGAGACTTTTCCAGGAGTCTTATGGAGAGATTATGTTGTTGGAAGGTAGCAGGAACAGCAGTTCTCACTCACAGAGCTATGACTTGGTGCTGAGGCTAGTAGACAAAAATACTAACAGCTGAGAGACAAGGCAACAGGGTTCTGCTCTTCCACAGTCTGCATGAAATGCACTCCAGTATACAGACAACCCCTGAGTAAGTGTGTCTGGAGTTCCAGAGAGGTGAAAGTTTGGCTTCAAGTAGAAAATTTACAAAAACTTGCAAATGTACAAAATATCGAGTAGAGAACAGAATGAGGGAGAAAGGCAGAGAAAGAATTCTTGATCTGTTTTCCTAATCTTTGTAATATTATGCTGGTTTTCATCTAGCTAAATTCTGGTGTGGATTGGGGTTTTTGTTTTGGGGGTAGTGGGTTTTTTTCTGGTTTTGGGGGGTTTTTTAGTCAAATTTTTAGCCTTAAGTTAGGAAAAAATTACTATAATTAGTTAATTTCTGTGGTAGATTTACCTAAATAATCTCTCCATTTACTTATTAAACCAGTCTCAAACAGTTCCCTCAGTAAGCAGGGTGAACAGTGTTTTTTTTCTCAGTGCGTATCACTGTAGTACAGTCTCACTTTGGGTATTCTTGCACATAGATACCATTAGTTTGTCTTTTTATTATCTTGCCTAAGAAATGTTAATATGTGGACACACACACAAGTGCCTTCTCTGCATGCTGAGCACTCAACCCTAAAAGACACTTGTTCTTAATTGCAAGTAGTTCTTTCTAAAGTAGGGGGACTTCTTAACTAATTTTTATGGACTGCTTGTAGCTCATGTGTGGAAGCTCTGTTAACCCTCTCTGAAACTGCCTTTTTCCTCCACAAGCTTTAGCTCCTGAGTCCCTTCATAAGACACTTCATAAGTTTCAGGCTGCATACTTAATATGGACAGGGATTTATTGGTTTGGGTTCTGTTTTTTCTTTCATCTTTGTCTACAGCTTTTGGTTTTGCTGCCTGGGTGACAAGGGCATCTCTAAAGTGCTCAGCTTGCATTGGATTGAAGTCTCAGCAGAGATTATTCTCATTTCCAGGAATGCCTGTGGAAGGGAGCTGTGTTTTTTGGACATAAGCATCTGCTGATGTTGATCTATTTTCAATCAGTAGGCATCTTCGTTTTTCAAAACAGAGAAATCCACCACTCAACAGGGTTGTCATCTGCACTTCAGGAACAAGAGTTCATACTTTCTTGTCAGCAGTAGGAACCACATAAGAAGAGATCTGGTCTCTCTGGGGCCACAAATTAATCTATGTAGCAAAAATTACAGGAAGTCTTTAAAATGTCTTGCTCTGTTTCCCACTGTTTTTTTTTTCTTGAACTATTTCTTCTAATGAAAATTGCAGTGGATTCCCATGATTTGACACAAGACACTTAATGCTTCCTAGGAATATCTCCTGCTTTTGCCAGCTTCCCATCCTGTGCCAGATGACTTGCAATGAGTTCTGCACTCTTCTTTGCTGTCTCTGAATTGTTGAATAAAACTCTAATTATGGTCTAAAGGTTGAGTTTGGGTGGTTTGTTCTTTGCTTGTTTTTGAGACAGTATGAGATGTGGTTTCTTAAACTGAATATTCTAGGAAGAGAAAGCACATTATTTGTCCAAAAGGCCTTTTTTTTCTCTCTTTCCTTTTTTCTTCTCTTTTTTTTTTCTTTTCTTCCCCTCAGACCTGATACCTTATGCTGAGGCATCCTTACAGAGGTTCTCCCTGTCTATGTCTGAAACTTACCTGCTGTGACCTAAGAATAAACTGTCTGTCTTTAGAAGGGCTTGTTCATCAAAAGCTGATTCCCTGTGGGTTTTGGTCTCCTTCCCATGAAAGTTTGATGATCCTGACAGATTCTTTTATTCCCTGAAGATCAGCAGATTCATATGAGGCTGACTTGCCTTGCACACTTACGATTGTATATTTTTTGAGTTTTTAAAGTATTCCTAGGACAAGGTCAGCACCATCTGTGGAGGCATCTTCTCTCTTTTATTATGTTTATGAGTCTGGAAAAATAGAAGTTAACAGTTTTTCTGGGCCTTGCTGAAAAGTGAAATGCCTGTTAAAAGTTCTTATTACAGAACTTTTGGGAGCCCCTGCTAGCTTATGGATACTCCAGATCTGAAAAGGAGGGATGTACATGTGGTTTTTGATGTGGTGACATGATAAACTGATTGCCCTTATGGGCGCTGCTAAATCCAAAATTCTTAGGAGTGTGGTCTAGATACAAAAATGGTGTAAATGTGTACTGGGGGTGTAGGAATTAATAGTAAGTGAAAGAAATCTCCTTTAAAGGGAAATTTACCATTATACGCTGAGAATATTGAGGTGTGAAATGTTTATATTTTAAATCATCAAACCAGGTTATTCATGGTCTGTGAAACAGTGTGGTGCTGTGAATAGAATATCATATTAGGACTAAGGAGATTCTAGTTCTTTTCCATATTGTTCCTATTGTTATACCTATTGGATAACATAGGTGAAATGTCTTGCCCCTCTGTGTCCTGTTTTCTTTGCATACAGCAAAAAGTAATTAAATTTTAGTTTCTGTGGGAGAACAGTACTCTGTAATATAAAGTGCTAATTATATTTCAAGTAAAAATGAAAGAACAGTTTCATTCAGTGGACATTGGAAAGAATAATGCTTAAAAAAACTTACTTCAATAGGCTGTACTAAAACAGATGGTCTTTGAATATTTCGCTTTAGTTCATAGTTGGAATGCCTGAAATAGCTCCGTAGCTATTACCTTATCCTTCTGCTCAGTTTACACACTTGAAATCAGTGCTTATTATCTAAAATTGGGTTTTTATTGTTCTGTAATGCTTTTTTTCAACTGCAAAAGTAGACTTTAGGGATATTAATAGATTCCTAAGTTTGTGGTTAAGGTCATTGAAAGCTTCACTAGAAAATAAAATTTAGAATTAATTTTTTCTGTGATACCTATTATTAAATAAGTCTTTTTCTTTTTCAACAGAAAAAAGACGAGACCCACCAAATGGTAAGCTTTTTGCATGAATCACTGCATTTTATTTTTTCTTACTGCTGTCATTTACTGTTATGTATAGCTTTGTTTCAGGCTTGATTAGGACAGTCATGTAGTGGGAAAAGCAGTAAACTCTTGTTCTGCACGTTACTTTATTTCTTTTGTTTCTGTTCTTTGGTATTTAGTTGTGGCTTGAAAGATTTGTGGCTTAGCTGGTATTTGTAAAGAATGTTTTTGGAGGAGCATGTTTTGTTGCAAATAGGATAGAGGGCCCTTCATCTTAAACCAAGAAGAAATCTTTGTACGTTGCATTTGCTGCTTGGTCTCCAGAATATATATGTATAGGATCACTACACACAAAGTTAGTCTTTTTGTCTTAAAGGCAGGCATAATGATAATGGATTTCATAGAACATACCTAAAATTTCAATTTCAGTGTATCTGGCTAACCATGTAACACAGTAATTTAATTGTATGTCATATGCTTGTCAATATTAAACTTTTTTTTGAATGAAGAATTATTCGAATCTGTTTGCCTTCAGGCATATGTCTCCCTAGCATGAAGATAAAGGTTCCTCAGGAGATCCTCTCATTAAATTAATGGAAGGAGTCAAATTATGTATCAGTTTCATCCAGAATTTTTTTACCGTCTGTTCTAAAATCAAGTGAAAAATGCACATCAATGAATAAGTTTGGTGTCTTTGATTTCTGAATTCACACTGAAGTTAAAAAATGATTTCTCCTGTCATTTCTGTTTGTGATCCAGATCATAGGTCATATCACTGTGAGTTTGCTGCTTGAGCAAGGGTGCAGTCAGCTGATCTTCTGAGGTCCCCTTAAGGCCTGAAGTAGTAGTCTTAACATTTGTACTAGCCAAGTCATTCAAGCATCCCTGTAGGTCACCAAAATACATAATGCTAAACTAATCCTGCATTATGGGAACTACTGATTACCTTTTATATACCCAAATAAAGCCTCCCTCATACATCTCAAAAAATTGCTTTTTCTTTTACATAAACATTAAGTTTTGACAATGTTCCGGCAATCATCAGTTTAGGCCAGGCAGTTTAGTGTAGATTCCTTCAACTGTGACTGGGTTGGTAAGTTTTGAAACACTTGTAATAATACAATCTGTGATTGTCTTGCCAGCTTTTCTGAGCTTTCAGAAAGTTTTAACTGGTGTTTTGCTCATCCCTGATAGCAGCGTCTGCAGAGCAGATGAGAATTAAAACAGCAGTGGTGACCATGTAGTACTACCTACCACAAAAAATTAAGCCTTTGTCTCTATTGTAACACAAACAATTTGTTTGTCAGAACTTGAAGTCATTGTCCCTATGCCTTTATCCTGAACGTTCTGTGGAAGGCATAGGGTTTATGCTCAGTCACTTCAAAGATTTCAGTATATCTGCTTTTTAATAAACTTCCCCTGGGACATCCACATAGTCTTTCACAATCTGTCCATTTACCTTTTCTGATTCTCTCAAATTCTGTAATACCTGACTTCTCTGCTGGCAGGGAGTTGTGTGGCCATGGCCTCAGTAGTCACAGGCCTCAGGTGGTTATATTCTATACAGACTTTGCATTTCAGTATTTGGAATTAATACTAGAACAGATATGTACTATCAGCATGTAACTGGAAAAAAAACTCCCATACCTGTTGTAGTATCAGTTAGATTTTGTTTTACTCTATATGCACTGAAATCCTATTGGGGAAAAAAAGATGTAACACCTGCTTTTTTTTTGTGCTGGGTATTAATGTATGATTACCTCTAAAACGAAAAACAAGAACAGTCACATTTCTGTACTCACATGATTCTTGCTTGAAATACTGTGGGGAATTTTGTTTTAGTGGGGCTTGTTAGTCTGGATTTTCTGCATACATTGAAGCTGCATGGAAAAAGCTTGCTGTCTTTTTGTGTGACGTTTTCAATGATACGGATTTAAGATTTTTTTTGTAGAATTGCAGGATTAAACTCAAATTGGCATTAACAGTTATGTAAAATGTATTAGTCTGTAATTTCCTGGGATTTGTGTTCTACTCATGTGTAATAGCTAGGTCTCTTTATGCAAATAAAGAAGAGTTATTGTGATTGAACTGACCTCGGTGAAATTCTGGATGAAATAAGGATTTGTCAGAGTATTAGGTTTTGAGAGAATATTGAAGAACCGCGTGGCAGAATTTTGTTTCAGCTGTTAACTAGAACAGTTTGCATATTTTGTAGGGCTGTCTGTAGTCTGGGACAGATGCCTAGAGAGGTTCTACATAAAATACAGAGAATTTCCTAGAGTTAACATTTCATAATGTTCTGTACAACATTTTCTGGAGCCCCTTCTGAAGATGTCACAGATATTGATAACAGTGGATGCTTAACGCCACTGTACTGTCAGGTGCTTCCTAATGATGAGCTCTATATGCCTCTCTCATCTTCACTTATTGAGCTGTCTGCACCTGATGGGGAAGGTGCATGTCTTATGATGGGAAAAATTTTACTGGATATAAATATGGCAGTTCTAGAAGAGTGCAATTCTTTCCAAGATTCTTTTATCCCTCGTGGACATCTAAGGTCTAAACCTGACGGTAAGAAAAATTTTCATCCTTAAGTTTACTGTGACCTCTTGTATGAATATTATCAGTATCAAGGAAACAGGCTATTAATCCTTGATTTGAGCTCAACTGATTAAAACATCAGTTTGCAGATGGCTGCTGCTTTACATGGTTAAAACCATGTGTGGTTAGTTCAGGATTTTTAAAATGCACCTTTTTGCATGTGAGAATATGACAAAATTACTAGCATTGTAAAGGTACCAGTTTCTTTTTGAATGTAAGTACAGCAGTTGAAACTGTAAATATCAATATAATAGGTGAAAACAGAACATATAACAGAGAAAATATAATAGGTGATTAAAGTGAAAATTAACTCCTACTGTTTTTAGTTTTGTACCTAATGAAATTACAACTATAGTTTTCAACTCATCCTGAAGATTTTACTGAACTTCATTTGTTGATTTAATAATATTTGATGATTAGTCAATTCAGTACTAATTTTAACAATGCAAATTGTTTTGCATAATGATATGGGGTCAGTTTATGTTGTGGTGTTCTCAAAGGACAGTTGTCTATGTCATAACATTTCTAGATCAAAGCATTTGTGCTTAGCAGAAAACATTTTAGAAATTCTTTTTTCTGCAGTTTCAGTGCAGTTTTAAATCTTGTCCCTTAAGACTCCTACAGGAATGAAGGAGTTGTCATATGTTTTAGATGAGTTTTGTCTAGCCCAGTGTCATGTTTCTGTTTCTTGTCCTGGCTAGTAGTAGATGCTTTCCACTGAGGTATTTAACTACAAATATGTTATCCATTGTATTGTTTACTTCTCCTTTCTGATTTTTACTTTAGACTGTGAACATAAGGATTTTTACTTTAGACTGTGAACATAAGGCTTGTTGGTCCTTTCAAAATGCTTAGAGAGCTTTTGAATTATCCATACAAAATGCAGTTATGAAAAAATAGTGTCAAAATAAGGTTCAGATTTATTGAAGTCTAATTAGACTTTTTTTATCATCTTCCCAATAAGACTGGGTGCATGAGTCTTAATTTAGTTAATTTTCAAACCACTGGGTCTTAACTTACAGGAAAGTAGAGAACATTTTCAAACTATTTCTGGCCAAACTAGTCTTAAATTAACTGTTTAATCTCATTCTTCCAAAACTGAAATTACTTACCCTTTTTGCAGATTTCTTTAAAAATATGCTTATGTGTACGTATACATATTTAAGAGTTGGACTCAATGATCCTTGTGGGTTCCTTCCAACTCTGAATATTCTGTGATTCTGCTCTGCCCTCAATGTATATGATAAATGCATAATTATCTCTTAGTATTTAAATACTGCTATTAGTTGCTTATGTTAAGAGTTATCTTCTGTCAAAGCTAAAAAACCTGAGTGGAACATGTGCTAGGTATGTTTATTTGCTAGTACTGCATAAATAACGTAATATTAAAATGCTGAAATTGGCAGGAGTATAATTCATATGCATATTAAATAACTAGAGTAATAATTCAGAATTGTTTATAATGAAGAACAAGGTTTGAGAACATAAATTAAGCATGCTGATTATGAATTGTATTTCTGGTGCTGTTTTTACTATCTCTTCAAGCTGTTTCTTATCTGGGACTTCATTATTTTGAAAACCTGTCAAAGAGTAAGACATAAGAAATCCTAAATAGTTCTGTAGATATTGTCCTATATTTGAAGGCAGTACTGTGTCCGGAGCAGCATTCTGAAGTTGTTGTGATGTTCAGTTTCTGTATGTGATGGCAGAAGGCATTTTCACTTGGGGCTTATTAAGCGAAGGTTCTGTCTCCTTTAGGGTCAGGTTAGTGTGCTGCCCAGGTAATGGCTGCCTGGGTGTTTCGATGTTACTGTTTATGCAAGTCACTTCTTTGATCTTGTCTAGGATTGTAGCTGTGTTGTATCTTAGTGTGTCTCGTTTCATGTATTCTGTGCAGATGGCAAAAAAATTCTAGTTTAGAAAATTTTTCTGTTGCTCTGTTCTAGCAACACTTTTCTTCATCAGATAACTTAGTTTCTGCATCTGACATCCAGAAAACAGCTGGATGCATGTTTGTAGATCTACGGCTCCATTACAAGTACTCTACAGCTCAGAAAAACCTCCCAAAGTTTGTAGATTAAATATGGCTTTGTTGAAACACAGTAGTAAAAATCCTGTACTTTACCTTCACAGGCCCAAATCTACCAATGGCAACTGTTGATATCAAAAACCCAGAAATTACAACTAACAGATTTTATGCTCCACAAGTCAACAATATTTCATATACCAAAGAAAAGAAGAAAGGAAAAACTAAAAAGAGAAGATTGACAAAGGCAGATATTGGAACACCATCTAATTTTCAGTAAGTACTTCTCTGAGTTTGAGTTGGGTGTTTGATTGATGGATTTTTTTCTTCTTTAGGGGAGTTTTGGCTTTTGGTCTTTTTGTTTTTTGGTGTCATTTACATTGCAAATGCTCAAGGCTTGAATGCGTGACTGTTCTGTGTAACCTGAACTGCAGTGAATGCTAGCTGGAATGGTGTTTAAAAGCAGGTTAGCTTATACACAGGTGAGGAGTTTACTGCAGCTGTAAACAAAAAGTAACTTGCTATCCAAAATTAATTTAGGAAACAATTTAGCTGCATAGAGATGCCATATTGTTGTCAACTCAGTGGAGACTCATATTCAACCTCAATGGTCAACTCTAATACTGTTATTCTTACAGCTGGGCTTGCTTAGCTGTGTTTTCTCATGCAGAATGCACGTGCAGATCCTGACTTGTCATAACAGCAGAAATAACTTGCCATATTTTTATCTTTGGCTTTCGGTTTACAAACTTATTCTGATGTGTGTTCTAGGACCCGTATCTTGTGATGGAAGTACAGCATGCATGTATACATCTTTGAGGAATGGGTTGGATTTTTCCTAATGTCATTTCATATGTATCTTTAATCTTTAATCTTAATATATCATTTTAAACTTCACTTTCATGAAACTTGGTTTTGGTCACTTTACTGAAATAATTGTTGTATTCCTGAAAAATAATTGATGTCATAATCTTCTGCCTTTTAAAATAAGTGTACTTTATTTGCTAAAGCAACAGCAATTTAAAGAGCTTGAGTTAGTTACAGGAAAGATTGGTTTCTGTGAAGCATTAGAAAACCAGTGTGAGGTTTACATGCCAAGTCTATGTCTTGTTCTTTTGAACCATTATATTGCATCACTTGCACTGATGTGCTTTCTCAGAATAAAACTTTGTAGAAGTAATGCTGACATTACCAGTTACAGTAATGTTACTGCACAGTGTTTTGAGAGACTGCTCTGTAAAATGGGATAGTGGACAGAAGGACAGAACAGGAGGCAGGCTAAAACACTTCTCTATCCAGACTGTGCTTGGACAATTCAGGCATCAACCTTGTTGCTACTGATCTGAGTATCAGTGAAGTGCTGCATCTGTTAGTGTCACTTCAACTGAAAAATACAGAAAAAGAAGGAAAAGTGAAACGAAGAGTGAGGAGTACTTGGTAGCTGGTCACTCTTGTGGCTCTGTTGATGCCGACTTCAGCATTCATGGCCAAAATTTGCATTGGTGTGTCATACCTCTGTTAGGAATTTGTGGAGGGAGTTGTGCAGCAGCATAGATATAAAATGACTTTGAGGCTTTGTTTATGATGTCTATCAGGTTCTGATGTAGAAAAGCTGAGAGTAAGGTGATAAAATATTTAATGAAGTTCAAACAAAAGATAGGTTCCAATATCATTAAATGTAACGTTAAGCTGGAAATAGTGAACCTTTCCAAAAGAAGTCTATTAAAACTTTGTTTTGTTTGGTTAAAGGTCTACTTAATTTTCCTGACGAGTGCGACTGTGTCATCTTACTATGTAAGATACTGTAATTGCTGGGTTTGTACAGACATACGGAAACTGGCATTTGCTATTGTTAGGCAAACATGCCAGTAGGATAACTTATAACTTGTATATAACTTGGGCTGTGATGCTGGTGAAGACCAACACAGTCACTGTTTATCAATAGATAAATACCAATCAATAGATAAAATTTTTAAATGCCTTCGGTTACACAGAACCGTAGACAAAAAGAAACACAAAATGTGGAGTTCTGGGCACAAGACAAAAAGCAGGAGTAAAGGATGTTTTACTATTCCATTCTCAAGTGAGGCATTGAGGAGTAAGAATTGCTTAATGTCTCAATGAGACTGGAGGTAGAAGCTGGTAGTAATCTCCAGTTATCTTGGTTTCCTGTTGTTTTGGCTAACAAAGTCCTTTTTATGCTGATTAAATGGGCTTTTCTGCTTTTTTAGACACATTGGACATGTTGGTTGGGATCCAAACACAGGTTTTGATGTAAGTAATTGAATAAGTTATTCAAGACACTGAGTGATTAAAACTTTAGAGACTTTTTAATGTAAATTATAAAGATTGGCATTAAATCAACAGTTAACTGTACATCAAAGTAGTTCTAAATTGTGATTTATAATGTGATATAAACAGATGTTCAAGTAGAAGGGAGTAGGAGGGATCTGGGACTAAGAGGGAAAAGATGCAAAACTTCGGTTTTTGTGCAGGGTACTTACGTCTCCTACAATAGTACTTTTTGACTTGAAAAGTCAACCTAGAGGCATGTACTTGGCTTTGCTATTCAGCTCTGTGGTTTGTGGGGTTTTTTCCCCCCCCAATACAAATGATATTTTAAAAATATCCTCACATGTCAAGTTACTTAAAACTAATGTATCTGACTTGCAGGTGAACAACTTAGACCCAGAACTGAAAAATCTGTTTGATCTATGTGGAATTTCAGAGGCTCAACTAAAAGACAAAGAAACTTCAAAGGTCATATATGATTTCATTGAAAAAACAGGAGGTGTGGAAGCTGTTAAAAATGAACTGCGCAGACAAGGTGGGATTCCTCTTATTTCCACATAAAAATTAGCGTGGCATTTTTTGCTTTACGGATTAAAGTAGAAACTGTTGATGGTGAGCAGTTTTTGATCCTCTTCTCTGGACTTCATGTCACTGCAGTTGCACTGGATTTCATGTTTCCTTACACTATACACTATGTAAAAATGTTCATGCATCACCCATGAGAGTACTTGTCCCTCAGGAATAAGGGTATTTATGTCAGTTAAGTAATTTCTGGTAGCACTCAGTCTGACTGCAAAGCTACGCAGTATGTTTGATATAGATTTTTCAGAATGTATATGTTACATATTTATTTGTAATTTCAATCTTACAAATAAATTAAAATCTTGGACGCCATAATGCTGTTGTCAGCTATAGCAGTAGTACCTGGCTGGCAGGTTGTATGTATGGTGCCCATTTAACCCTGGCAGGACTATGTAGTGGGCCTTGCAACAGTGCAGACTTGAAAATTCTGTATTATTTTTTAAAGGCTTTTTTTCTTAATTTAAAGTTAAAAATACTAGTTTTGAGCATGCTTTTGCTGCAGGAAAATTCTCAAATAAGCTGTTGCCTGCCTAACGTTTAAATATGACCTCAGCCAATGCATTATCTAGTGGAACACAGCAAGTCAGTGTTACATTACACTGCTAGTGTCAAACTTTCAAAAATTTGCTTAGAACACTTCTCAAGAGAAATCTAATGTAGATGCCATTGAAATTATAGCAGTTTGAAACCAGTGAGTAAATTGCTCAATAGACTGAAGAGATACAGATCCAGGATACAATGACTTGTTACATTTATTCCTTAGGTCCCCCACGGTGGAGCGGTATGTATTTGAGCTGGCATCTAAGCATATGCTTCAAAGTATTCATGCTGTTGTGTGATTTCTTTCCTAGATGAGAAAACTTAGTCTGCATCTGTTTGACTATAATTTTTAGTATTGCAGTCAAACTTCTTAGTTGAATTGCAAACAAAACTTCAATTTTGATTTTTTTCTCCGTAGTAAATCTCTCAGCTTCTTTATATAATATTAACTCTGTGTAAATGTTTACAGAGTTGTTGATCCCAGACTGCTAACCATAAAATTGGATTGAGAATACTTGCCTTGGAGTCTTATGACTAGCTTAAAATCTTTAAAAAATGCCTATTTTTCTATTTCATATGTGTTAACTTCACATTATGGCCACTTGCATGTATGCAATTAAAAGAAAAACTGCCTCTTCTTTGACATGCATGATGATAATCTACCTCTGCACTTTTTGATAGAGGCAGATAAAATACTGCAGTATTTCAGTGCATTTATCCACAATTATGTTATTTAATGTGTAGGCTTGACTGCTGTTTGAAGTGTTCTTTCTCAACTGAAACATATTTTTGTGTTTATTGCAAGAATTTCTGTGCTTACGTTTCTGCTAGGCTGCTGACTAGAGAGTTGCAGGCAAGTCATTCTTCTGAGATCCTGTTTCCCCTACCCTTTCCCTAGTTCTGGTACTGGTGGTTGTTTTTTTTGGTGACAGTACTATCAAGAAAAGATTGTACAAACTTTTTTGTTAATATACTGCACAGATTAATGTGCATTTACAAAAAACCAAATTATTTGCTTGCTTTGCTTGTACCATCTGTTTGAGGGGGAAGGGAGAGAGGATGAGGTAATGATGCTCTCTTCCTGCTGCTCCTCCTTCATTGCACTTCAGTTGAGTGCAGACAGGCTGAACTCTGTTTCCATAGATTGGACGTGGAATATCTCTCTAGATATGATGCAAATAAACCCCTTCCCCGCAGGAAAACTTAAGCTTTGTTTTTAAAATCTACAGACAGTACAGACTTTGGGGCACGACAGTATTGAATATCTTCTCAGTAATGCAAAAAACCCAGCTGTCTGTAGTGCTTGCCGAGTTGTTACATTTGATAATACCGGCCTCCAGTGGCCAGAAAGGAAACTACAGCCATGCCAGCCAAAAAGTGGTGGGAGTTTTTAAAATCAAGAATGTTGGCAGTATGTCTCTTGGAAAATAGATGAAGTTAGAGATGATTCTCCCTGTGTTGTTCTTATGAAGGGATAGAAAAAACCAGAGCAGTTTGTGAAACTTAAGAAAATAGCACGTGATTTTAGAAGCAATATCTTTCTTTAAAGATGAGCAGGGATGGAGGCACTGAGATACTAGTGTCTCCTGCTTCCTCAAAATCCCATTTTTAGGGATGTTCCCTCTCTATTCCAGTGTAGCCAGCCTACTTTCTCTGCAAGTAAAATGAAGGGGATAATAGAAGAGTAAAAAAGTATCTTCTTCAGTGTAACACCCTTTCTGTTATAAAAGCATATGATATAAAATGTGAATTTTCTTAGTTATATGACAACACCTGAATTATTAAGTAGTTACATGTAACAACCACATGACCTAAAGTACCATAAGTCATTAGATGCCTAATGAAAGAGGAAATGAAACAGTGCTATTTAAAATGCCATTATCAAAGCAAGTACATTTCAAGGCCACTTCACAGAGAAATGATCCTGTGTGTAGCTCTGAAGTTGTTTCCTTTCTATGGTCCCTGCCATAAAGATATTGTTGGAAGTAATTTTCAGTAAAAGGGACTAAGAGTCAGCTTATGCTGCATTGAAATGCATTAGTAGGGGTTTTTTTGTTACTAGAAGATACTGCTTCAAAAAATATTTGCTTTTGTAGCTACCTAATAAAATAATGGATAGATTATAAAGTGGAAATTGTGTCTTTTACTTTATTGTCTAAAACCTTTTTCATTCTCTTCTAGCTAAACAAAATTTTACAGGTTTCTTTTGAATTTTAATCAGTCTTTTTATGTATTAGACTTGCTTCCTGCGGTGTTTGACTCTTACAAAATTCACAGCAGACCTAGAAACTATATACAGCTTGGTTTGCCGTAGAGGGATATCTTTTATTCAGCTGTATTCAGTTTAATCCAGAATTGGTGAAATTTGCACAGGCACAGAGATCCTTGCAAAAGGCAAGGCACAGCCTGTTTTCTTTTTCTGCTAGTCTCTGAAAGACTCATGGGTCTTGAGTAGCAGGTAATTTGAAGTTGCTTTGTTTCATTTCAGCTCCACCTCCGCCACCACCGTGCAGAGGAGGACCCCCTCCACCTCCACCACCACCTCCCCATAGCTCCGGCCCTCCTCCTCCCCCTGCCAGGGGCAGAGGGGCACCACCTCCACCTCCTTCAAGAGCTCCCACGGCAGCACCTCCACCTCCGCCTCCATCTAGACCTGGTGCCACAGTGCCCCCACCTCCTCCAAACCGGATGTATCCTCCACCACCGCCAGTGCATTCATCATCTGCACCCTCTGGCCCTCCTCCTCCACCACCGCCACCAGCAAGTGGGTCATCTGCTCCTCCACCCCCTCCACCTCCTCCTCCCCCTCCCGGCCCTCCACCACCACCAGGCCTTCCTTCAGAGGTTGATCACCAGCTTCCAGTTCCTGCAGGAAACAAAGCAGCACTCTTGGATCAAATCAGAGAAGGAGCTCAGTTAAAGAAGGTAGAACAGAACAGTCGACCAGTGTCCTGCTCAGGAAGAGATGCACTGCTAGACCAGATACGACAGGGTATACAGCTGAAATCTGTGAGTAAAAACTGTTTATCATCCAGGTCCCTTTGGGACTTGCAAATGGCAGCAGTACTGCAGTGTAAACAGTAAATTGTGGTTCTGCTTTGAGGTGGATTGTACATTGTAGAGTTTCTGAAATGATGACTTAAGCAGGAGTACTGACAAAATGCAGAGAACTCACAGTTCCTGTAGATGAGTATTAGTACATGAAGTTATCCTTGTTTCAAACTCATTTCTCACTTTTGTGTAAAGCTTCAAACATAAATTCTAAAACAATGATGCCACAGTGTCACAGCTGTACAGAACTTTTGCAAGAATTATGAACGATAGCTGCTCTTCTGAATACTTCAGTACAATCATCTAAACAGCTGCAGGGGGTGAGTTTAGGATGATGTTTATTTCCATCTTAAAATGGACCTGTGCTCTGGAAATGTTGAAGCTTGTAAGAAGGTGTCTGTGTCTGGAAAAATGCTGCCCATGAGAGATGCCTCTGCTGTTCCTGCTGCAGCATAGGCTTTTATTGTTACTATTTCTTACCAGTGTCATTGAATATCTTAAAAATAATTTACCTGTTAGTACTTTCTTTTTTTTGCCATTCTTCCGCACTTGAGACTTCTGATTTAAAAAGCATGAGGATGTGTTCATATTTATTTGCTATTAGAGGTATGCAGTATTGATTACTTTCAGAAGGGATTATCAGCCTAAAGCAGTCTCAGTAAACAAACCCAAACAAGAAAAGATATTTTGTGGTATATACCAAAGATAAAATAAATAATGATTACCCAGCCACACAAGTCATGCCTAAACAACCATATTAAGAAGCTCTCCTTTAGATGAGCACTCACTTTGTGATAGTCAGAGCTGAAATATTAAACCTTGAGTATGGCTAACTACAGTTGTGTTATATGGTAAAAAAGAAAAAGTTGGTGTTTTTTTATAAATAAAGACTTTGAAGTTAGAGCTAAAGGAACAAGCTGTTTTACACTTTCTTCTGGCAGAAAATAAACTCATTAATCTTATAAGGAGGTTTCTCTCAAAATACACAAGTTCTGTTTTGCTAATTTGCATCTTTCTATTCTAACCCTTTTTCCAAGGTATCTGATGGTCAGGAGAGTGCACCACCTACACCTGCACCCACCTCAGGAATTGTGGGTGCATTAATGGAAGTTATGCAGAAAAGGAGCAAAGCCATTCATTCTTCAGGTGCGTCTGATGGCATTTTTCTGACCTCACGGTGTCAGGTTTTCAAGCATTACCATTTCTATTCATCATAAAATACTGTTGGAGAAAAGCAGGGATTTCAGCATATAGTCCAGTACAGAATGCTCTCAGCATACCCTTGGAGGAGGAGCTTCTGAATGGTTCCTTCATGCTTTGAATTACTGGAGTGTAGTAATTTGCAGGATTCCTGGATTAAAAGTTACCATTAGGTAATATTAGGTTAATATTTCTTTTTTCTTTTACAAGAAGGATTTCTTCTTTCTTTTACAACTGACTTATTTTTATCCACTAGCTGTCTGATGAAATAAGTTGTCAAAATATTTTGGAAGGAAGGTTTTTAACACTTTGTTTCTTGAAGGCAAAGATTCAGCTATTGTGCTGTAGCTCCCAGTGGGCTTTGGCTGCCACCTACTGGATAAGGATTGGATATCTAGTGTTAGTTGACTAGTCCCCTACCAGTACTGAATCAACTTGAGTGCTTGGAAAAATTAGGGCTGCAAGAGGATTTGCATTTCTCAAATACCAGCTTGTAATAAATGTAGTTCTGTAGCTGCAGTGCAGCTGTTTGGGTACATCTCTTCCATCGAGGCTTTGATATATTTTTCTTCCATAGCTTGCCTTGATACCAGAACTGAGTATGCAGTCTGCAGAGCATTTGACCAAGTGCAGTATAGTTTGTTGATTTGCTGCCCTATGTAATAATCTTCAGTTTTGGTACTTTACATAAATTAAATACCAGAAGGGAGCTAAATGCACTGTTTTCCTGGGAAAGAAAATTTATTAGGCTTTTTCCTAACAAATAAGTAGTTTAAGTTTAGCAGGCTACAGTTTTTTAAGTATGATGTATATAAAAAAATAGAAGGGTGAATAAAGTTAAACATTAATCTTGAAGTTGATGTGTATTACACAGCTTAGAATATTCCAGTTATTCCAGTATCCACAATGATTTTTAGCTCACAACATTTTTTTTTTCAATCTGTTGTAAAGTAAACAGAAATTCCATTACGTAGAAAACCTGGGGAGGCAGTTCTTACATTTCAGAAATTAATCTGTCCTTGAAGTTTAAAATGCAGTCTGAAACAAGCTGGCCACATTACTCTAAGAAAGAGTAATAAGTAGTAAGTGTTAATCGAGAGTTGCTGATTCTTTTTCTCCTAGCACAAAACAAGATACATTTTTCCCACCTGGGGGAAGAAGTGAGAAGAGAAACAAATTAGATTTAACTTCCAGCTAGTAACTATCTAAACTGAATGTCATGTCCAGCAATCTTAAAATAGAGTATTACCAAATGTATTGTCATGACAACCTTGAACTGATTGTTCTGTTTTCAGAAAGTTGTGAGAGAAGTCAGTAACGCTTCTGTCGTGTTAATTCTGTGCATTCAGGTGACTCGCTTTTCTTGTCTTACAGATGAAGATGAGGATGAAGATGATGAAGAAGACTTTGAGGATGATGACGAATGGGATGATTGATCATATATTATTATATATATATTTTTTAAGGTGAATGATATACTAAACACTACTTTCTGTCTATGGATTCTGTAAAATTATCATGTAAATGTTCTACCAATTTGCTGTATATTTTTGTTGCCTTTTGCTTTTTTATTAATCTGTGCAATACCTCATTTAATCTGTAAAGGTTTGTCATAATCCTCGACAAAGCTACTCCCTGTTAATGTGTGCAAGTTTACACCTGGATGATCATGTACATGTGAATACTTTCCATTCCATCAATAAGGGAGTTTAAATGTAATATGTGAGACTGACAAAAACCTTAATGTAATTTAGTTATAATGCAAGAAGGAAAACACTATTTTCATACCCTACTTTTTCTGTATCTAAATTTTCTTATTAAAACCTAGTATAGCACTATGTTCTTTAAGTGATGCAGCTCTTAGTTTATTTAGCCCCTTCATTTCAAATGCAATGCTATATGAATGTTGAGGCTGGTTTATACTATTGCATGGTTTCAAATACATCACAACATTGCAGTTCAAATCTTAGCAGTATGCTTTACATAACACAAAAGCACTTCAGAAATGCACAGCTAGTTGTGAAAATTACCTTGCCCTAACTGTAGCAGTACTGACTGCTATTGAATAGCAGGAGTAATTAAATTCTTCAATTAGGGACCTCTATCTGAAGTTAAACAGGGTGGCTTTACATTGTCATAGCAGTAAAGACAACTTTGAATGCAGAGAAGTTCCATCTTTTCTTTGGGTTTTTTGGGGAGGGTGGTTTTGGTTTTGGTTTGGGGTTTTTTTTTGTTTGTTTGGGGATTTGGGGGGTTTTTGGTTGGTTTTTATTTTTTTTTCTTCCTTCCCAGCTCTTACTTTCAGAATGAAGACATCTAAATTACTGGGGGCTGTACTGGAGGCTGGCAATCGCTGCAGTTTGATATATTTTTAAAATCAGTTTTTTTATGGTTTTCAGACTGAAGGGCTGCATTTAAGGCTTGCTTCAATAGTGTTTAATTACTTCGTAAAATTTGTAGGACATTGGTGTACTAATAAACACAAGTGGTATTACTTTGCAGTCTTTGCATTATGGTACACAACAGATGCTGAAGCACCAGTCCTACATTCTTTAGGTTGGAAAGTCATTAACTCAGAATTATACACTTCGAATAAGTACTGAATTTTATGGCAGTATTCTGTCTTCATATGTTGGCTTTAAGACCAAGGGTTGTGATGAAGATCAAGAACCTGATTCACAAGAATAGTATTTGAATAAGTGGACAGAAAATGGGATTTTCATTTCACAGCTTGCACATTTATATGATGTGTACTTTGTAGTGCAGTAAACATTGGCACATCTGTCTATTACGAAATACTAATCTATGCTACGTGGGTATTTAATATCTGCAGAGTTAATTACTGTACTTACTGTAATTTTCAGGTAGAAAATCTTTTTAAAAACCACGTTATCTGACACAGAACGTTTAGTTAAGTCAGTCATATTTGGAGCGTAGTTAATGCATAGTGTCCTGGGTCTTTGACTGTAGTCAGAGTGTCAAAGGAAATTTAAGTTATCAGAATTGTGTTGACTGAAACCCAGTGTTGACCTGATCTTGACAGGCTGGACCTGCATGATACGGCTTGGATTTCTAACCCAGTTATATCCTAGTCTTTAGCAAATTAATTTAGTCGTATGAGAAGAAAAGAAAGTTGCTGAAAAGTAGTGGGAGAGGTAAGGTTGTAGTTAAATTATTCAGAGGATGCTAACTTCCTTCGAAGAGTAATTTAAGCACATAACTTGAGGAAAAAAATTGCCAAGTGGTCTCACTTTCTTGCGGTAACTTTCTCATCGGCCTCTGCTGCTGGAAACACTTCCTACTAGCTTTGCTGTTGTAATGGCTTGAGCTTTGTATCAAGTGCAAGTGCAGCCTGGGATAGCTAATGGCAGTGGAGTTAACAACTTGTGTATAAGGAAAATATTTGTATGGCTTTCATATAACTTCTGGCACTGCTCCCTTATTTTTATTGCATATAGGGCATTTTAAAATGAAGCAGATGAGACCTACAGGTTTTCCTAACATGCTACTTACTAGATATGTTTAGCTGTTATGTTCCCAGAATTGGAATTTCTGTAATATAGTTAATAATTAAGCATCACAATTCATTAATCCAACTTCTATTCCAGGTTTTGGGAGCTCTGAAGTTACATTATTGAATAAAACTTTGTTTTGTAGATACTGACCAAAGAAAGTTTTTGGTTTTTCTGCTTCTTCATACAAAAAGTACACTCACGATCTGTGGTGACCAGGTTAATATTTACTTTCAAGTAGTGTTTGTTCATGATAAATTTCAGGCATAAAGACTGCGATGGCAGTTAAGTTAGTCATAACTGCATGCTTCAGCACTCTGCCACTTGCACTCCAAGCAGAAGATAGCATTTCATGATACTGGTGCATTGTTGCTAAACATTGTAATGAAGGCCTCTTATATATTCTGGTTAAATGACTGTCCAGATAGCCTTAGCAATTAATGAACTAGCATGAGGCTTTTGTATCTCAACACTCTGTGTGCATAGACAATATCAGCTAGCCACTTGTACGTATGAAATCCGTAAGAATTTCTCAATCATTCAATTTTCCATTTATCAAAATGAAATTTTTAGTATGTGAATTTTTGAAATGTACAGTGAATAGGATGTTGCACTGGTGGCAATTCATCATGGAGCATAATAAAATTAATTTGACCCAAATAGCGTAAAACTGTGTGGTTTTTAAGTGCTAATTGTGGCACAGGTTTTAAATAGATGTGCAGATTGATTACACACTTTAAAAGTAACTTTGGTCACCTGGCCAAGTTCACAAAGCAGTAAATAGTTGCTGTTGAATCACAGTAGTTTCGTGTCTCTGGAAAGTTGGACTGTGCTATTGAGTAAACACAATGAGTAAGAATGTGACACCCGGTCCTCCTGGCAGATCTCGTGGCTGCTAAGCAGCTTCCTTGGAAACAGCTACTGCTCTGGGCAAGTGCAATAAACTACCAACATTTCAAGGTCAAACAAACATGAGTTCATTAATAAATATTCTAGAAGGAGCACCAAGTAGTTAACTCTTGTCAGTGAATGCTCTAACTTTCCAGGTTTTTACAGATGTAAATCTTTGTCTTGCACGTGGTAAGAGTTTGAGCTCAGGACACTTCAGAAGTCTGCTTCTCTCCTCTAAAGCATCTGGAGAGTCCAGCATTTCAAACTGTTATCTGGTATACATTTTCTTTTGAAGTTTAGTGCTTATCTGATTTTTAGGCCTTAACTACAAGGCAAAGTTGTTACTTACAGGATGAGTTGAAGTGTATAATTATTTCCTCTCCACTTAGTAAGCAGAATGTTAAAAAATGCTTTTAAAAGGATGCTTTTCCTTTTTTTTTTTTTTTTTCATTTGGCAGTGGTTACTTTCCCAAGTAAGATGTATGAAAAGAGGAAAAAGGAGGAAAGATCCTTTTGGTTTTAAGACCATTTTTAAGATTGCTAGCTGCAATAGCCTTTATCTAATCATTAGAGGAATTCTTGGTCTAATTAAAGTTCCTGAAGCTTAAGTACAGTGATAAGCAGCTTTATTTATAGAAAAGTGAAAATGGTTTAGGGAAGCTTAGAAGATACTAACCTTTGTCTCTCAAAAGACCCGTGTTATCCTCTAGCACTGCAGTAAGGACTCCTGTTGCTATGTATTTGTTTACTGCCTGGAGTTTTCTTGTGAGTGAGAAGATGGAAAGGATGGGATAGTATGAACTAGAATGTGAGCTTGGGGAGGTTTAATGCCCATGTTTTAACTGGCTTGTCAGTGACTCTAGCCTGACATTTCTCTTTATGATACTCAAAAAATTTGAGGATGTTTATACAGTTGTGAAGGAGTCTTTTTAGTTTTTTTTAATTGCCAAACTGCTTTGATATGTCTGCTATTTTGCATTTGGAAAAAATAAAGCATTAGAAGTTTGAAATTACAGATTTGAAAGTAATTCAGATAAACGTTGAGAAGTAGAATCATTGTCCAAATATAATCAGTGGGATTTTTTTCTGACAAATTTTATTTCATGCTGAATTTTGCGGTATTTGCAGAAGTAACCTGCTAAAATGAGTTATCAGTTACTCAAATTTTTTCTCTAATATAGTTTTGGGTAATAACTGCAGACTTACCCATCTATAAGCAGCTTAATACACACCTGGGATTAGGAAGCTTGATATGTTACACTTATTGTGTTTTTTTTAATCTATTGGTATCGACAAACGTATTTAAAGGCCTTTTTGCTTGTGCTCTGAAGGGTTTTTGGAGTCTCTCTGGAGTGAAATTCTTGAGCCATTACTTCATGTGTGTGTTTCTTCCTCCCTAAAGCTTAATCATCTTTTCTGAGTGTGGTGACTTGAGCAGTATGAATTTTAAATTTGTTGCTTGAGGACTAGATGGGGGAGTCCAAGGTTAGCTTAAAAAACAGCTAAAAACCAGCATTATATTTTTGTAAGTACCACTTGGGGAACACAATGAAATCTCATGTTTAAAGCTTAAGAAATTTGATAATGCTTGTATCGTATATCCGACACTGAATATTTGCTTAAATGACATGGGCAGGCACACAAAATTGGAAATTGGCTCTTCTGGATGTTGATGCCAAAAACAAGGCAACTGCTGGAGCGGCTGACCTGGATTCAGAGGGCTTTATTGGTGTATGGGTCTTTCCCAGATGCTCAGGATATAAGGAACACAGACTGACAAACTTGAGAAGCTTGCACGTTTGTTTTTTTTCTAGATAGTACTACAGGAATTTTATGGTTTGGATAGTCTTTTGGACCAAAACAGTGCTTATTTAATAATCAAGAGAAGAAATCCTCAGCATATAGTCCTTCAGCGTTATGCCTGTTCAACTGCCAGCAGATAATTTGGCTTATTTTTAAAATGAAACGGAAAAACCAGTCTAGACCCAGTTAACGTCAAACATGTTTTCTGTGGTTTGTCTCCTGAGGGTAATGTGTGTGAATGAGAAAGGCCCGTGGCTAAAGCTGAAATCTGCTAGCTAGTAGTATTCTTTTTCAAGGACATCAGGAATTACAAATTTTCAGATGTAGTAGCTTTCAGTACCTAATCTTTAGAGAATGTTACTGAAACTCACCTGCTACCTCCAAGACCAGTAAGAAGAGTAGTGATTTTGGAGAGCAAGCACAGTGCTCAGGCCTGCAAATGGTAAAAGAAAAAGAGTATGAAATGATTCTGTAATGTTTAAAGGGTCCCTTTAGAGCTGTGACATCCTTTATGCTTGCTTTACAGGAGCTGGGATAATCTTCTGAATCATACTAAACTAGTATCCTGCCCAGATAACTGACTTTCTCACAGATACATTACCAAATCTCAGCCCTTACTAAGCCATTCTGGTCTTCACTAACAATGTCCCAATTCTGGACAGCTCTCCAAACCTCATGATAGAAATACAGTTAGCACAATTGCCTAACAAATAACCTTCAGCAGCTGACAGCATGCAGCTGTTGTGTAGCATATGAGACATTTCAAAGGGAACAGAAGTCATCCTGATGTGGATTCCTCTTTAAAGAAAAAAATGGTCTTGCCTGCATACTAAGCTGAAGAACACCTGGAGATACCAAATGACCAGTAGAGAAAACTGCTGGTTGCTCTCATGAGCAATGTGAGAGGTGGGCTGGTTGGTCAAATGGTAGCTGTAATCCTAGATGCATTCTTCAAGGAATCAACCCAGCATTGATCACTGCGGGCATAGGAAACAAAAAAAGACTGGAATCTTTCTTTGCTGCTTGGCACATTGCCTGGTTCATCATGGCTATGGACCTCAGGAAATCATGCACACCAGGGGCAGTGACCAGTCAGGCTGATCATCATCATCCCAACATTTTAAATACAGAATATGCATATTCAGTCAAGCTGCCTGTGCAGTCTGGAGAGGATACCTGGAATGAGTTTACAGCAGCATTCCTTGTACTTTTGCTGTGGATGCTAGCTTCTAACTGAGTTACCATCAGCTACACTGCCATGCTGGGAGTTGAGTGAGGCCTGTGTATTCTACCAAGTAGAAATTAATTGTCACGCTCTGTTACCTGTAGACACAAGGTGTCTCTGTTTCTTGAAAGGCTGTAGTTGCAACCTCCTGATTGAAATCAAGTACTGTGGTAGTTGAAGTTGTTACTTGCATTCCTTGTGTTTTCACTGTCAGAACAGCCTTTGTCTTGGTCTGAAATCCTCCAGAAGTGTGATGCAATATGAAATCATTACAGATCTTCATGGTTCCTGATTTTGCAACAAAACTAGGTTATATATTTCCTTCTGTCCTCCCCCAAGCCATTTTCAGCACTAAGCCTCTTACCTCTGGCCCATTCTTCAGATGTTCCCTCTCTGCCTTGACAGAACTAGTGCCTTCTAAAAGACAGTAAAAAATCAAGCTCTTTGAACATTTACCATCTTGTCCATTCTTTGCCATAAAATGAATTCAGTTTGTTAGCAGGAGGAGAGAGCCCTGAATGAAACTGCTGCTGTGTGTGACAGAAGCACCTTGTCTAACCTGAAGCAGATTATCTCTTGGTGCTCTTTTGGAGGTGACAATCAGGGCAGATTGTCAGCAGGGGGTATCACAGCAGTGTGTACAGAAACCAGTAGAGAACATTGTGGGGATCATGTCCTGTGCAACAGGCCCCATAGGTCAGCATTCAAGAGATTTAGCTGTGTTCTCTCTCAGGAACAGATGAAGTGTTACTGAGCAATCAGGGAGGAATGCAGCACAAAATTGGATCCTACATTTGTCCAGCTCAGTTGTTCTTCAGACCCCTGTTTATCTCCATTGGCTGTAATGAGAGTGTAGACACTGAGCAGTTACCATCTACACTTCAGACACTTAGATGCAGGTGTTTTAACTGAAACCAAATCTGTATTGCCTTGTGTCTCAGTTGCTCATTTTTGTAATGGTGGTAACAGCACATCAAAAGTAATGCATATAAATACATCTAGTCCATGGTACTGCAGTCTAGACATGTGACACTTAAAAAACTTTTAAATGCCATTTTCCTTGTTCAGATTTAGTTACCTTAGTTCTCAGAACAAAACCACTAGGGAAGGCTTCTTTATTTCTCCTAGGCCTGGTTTTTAGAATCATTTTTAAGCTCTCAAAAAAGAAAACAACACTTGAATCCTATCTGAAGAGCAGAGCTAATCTGAGCATTTAATTACCTGTGTGTGAAAATCCTGGGTCATGCTCTAGTGTTGCCCTAAACTGTGATTTTGGATTTAATATCTCCTGTGTGATCAGAACTCTGGAAACCCAGACACAGCATTTAGTTCCCCATGGATTTAGCTTTAATAAACTAAAAATGTTTTAATGCACTATATGAAAGACATGAGTTTTGGGACCTACTGAGTAGTTCCTAATCCCCTGGTTTACGTGCCAGGTTTGCAGCACAGCTTCTCACGACAGTGCCCATCAGGAGCACTGCGCTGTGTTTGATGTTGTCAGAAGCTTAACTGATCCTGAACAGGGAGTCCTGTCCAGAGCCCCAGAGCTGGTCACTGCAGCAGTGTTGGGACGAGGGGCAGCAGCCACGTGTGGGCAGCCCTATCGAATGGCCTGTTTGAGGCACCGGCTGCCTCGCTGGCTGCCCACTGGCAGTCACACAGTCCTCCCTGAACATATATAAAGAACATTTGTTTCAAGGGTGTAAGTCATTATAAAATTGCTGAAATTGCTGCTTCTCTGATGCCCTGTAGGTCTGCAAGGCCAAAGGCACAGCAGTGCTGCTGCCACACTTTCAGAAAGCGCAGGGGCCTTGGAAGGTTTTGAGTACAGGAGGCATTCTGTTTATGGCTTGGATTTACTGCAGCTCTGTGTGTGCTGGCTCCTGCTGGTTTCGTCTTACTGCCTCATCTGTCTCTATCATCTCAGTATGAAAGGGGCCATCCTGTTTTCATCAGAGTGCACATTAGAGCTCTGACTTTGTCAGAGGAAAGGCAGCCAATATCTTTGAAGCGTGTGATAATATTTTTGCTGCTGGATGACAGTCACAGTATATTCCCCAGCTTCTTGGATCATCATGGGACATTAGGATAACTTGTGATTGGATGTGGCTGAAATCAGATTGATTTACTTTAAACCTCTAACAAATTCCTCTTTTTACTATTTGAACTTGATAAATATTCCAGCGACAGGCCAAAAATGTGTCAGCTGTTTCGTCTGAATGATGCGATCCAAGCTTACCTAAAAAACTGTTGGACTCGCCGTATATTTTAAGATCCGACTAAGATTTTATTAATATTTCTGCATAATTTTGATTGAACAGCTGCACTGTCAACTTAGAGGTCTTCCAAGAAACACAAGGGCAAGTGTAGCACTTTAAATCTGACCTCCTGTTTTATTGCTATGAAGACAGTTGGGTGCTTATTTAGCAGCATCTATTTTGTTGCATTAAAGGAAAAAAGAAAGAAAACCTTTGTGGTTTGTGTTGCTAATTTGATTGAAACTGGCAAAATGTTTCTGCCCCACGCAACTTCTTAAGGTCTTGCTGAGCAGAAGCTCATAGATGTACTAACCCCAATTTTTTTCACTCAAATATTGGCTGTTCTCTGCATGCATGTCCATGCTGTTGGGATGTTCTGAAAATATGGGATGGGAGCTCTGCAGCAGCAAGTGCAGAAGTATAAGGGGTACTTCACTAGCAATAGTCTCAGTCCTAGAGAAGAGTCTGTACTTAATCGGTATGATACTTCATCCACAGGAACAGAGTTATTGGTTTGTAGAGAGTGAGTCTCTGTATGATTAGTTTTCATAATGATCACTGAGCAGCTCTCGTGTACCACAGCTACCTGCTGGGGACATGGGCCATGAGGTCGTCTCTGCATTTTATCACTGTTTACTCAGAAGCGTATTCTAGTTCAGAGAAGCACGTAGCTGATATACAAAATATAAGGTTACATGGCAGATGGGAACATCTGAAACAATCTGCACAGTATGTACAATCGAAACCCCCTTCTCTCTCTGGGGCACATGAGGGTTTGGCAGAATTCATAGAGCAGAAACAAAGATGGAATTACAGAGTTCAGAAGGGATGTGTTAGGCTCTCTGATGCAGTGCCCCATGACACAGAAAGATATCAGTTTGTACAAGGTTATATCAAGAGATCTACAGATTCATTTTACAGTTTTGGTGATTCTTTCAAACTGGCAAAACATTTGGCTTTTTTAATGGGGGTCATTGTTTGGTTGAGCAGAGGCTGGATCTGCATAAAGGACATACCCTTGTGGTACTGCATAAAGGCATTTAAAAAAAGAGGCTCATTCTGTATACTGCACTGTATTTATCAAATTCTTCTGACAGAGAATTTTTAATACCAGAACAAACCTATTTTCTCCTCCAAGTTGCAATTACATATTTTATATGTGGTGCAGGTGATTATGTAACCTCCTTCCTATAAAATCTATTTAAAAGATTTTTAGAATACAGAACAGCAGCAAATCTATATTAAAAATACTTTCTGGATTTTTTGCTTTTGAGAAATTAATCCTGAAGAACATTTATTTAGATTCATAATGGAAGTTTCAGTTTTACCTTTGTGTATCAAAGACCCTCTCTTTTATGTTGATCACATTTCCAGCTGCTGTCCAGACCATGGGCTCCTTACCCAGTGTGCAGCACCAATTCACACACCAAGGCCAGGTATTTCTATTTTTTATTCTAGTTTGTGCAAAATAGGGAGCCAGCTGGTAACCCATAAAAAGCTCTCCATCATCAAAACTTGACAATATTTATACATTTTATTAAAGGCATCAGCATTCATTGGTTATAGATGACATAACTTTTCCATTAACTAGTACTCAAACCCCTATTTGCTACTTATATCTCTTGCTCCTCATGCTAAATAGGCCACGTGTGCAGTTCTTCCCTCTGTGTCTGGGGTCCGTTTTGAGTAGGTGGTCAGTAAGTCAGTGATCACAATCTCCCACTGTCAGAATTACCTTTCCCCCAGTTACTGCTCAGTCCTGCTGACTTCACTCCTGGTGGCTGTCACCCAGACTGCCCATTCATCTTGGGATTGTTTTCCCTTTTCCTTAAAACAAAAGATAAGCCAAGCCTACAATATTCACAATGCAATCACTAAATCATAACTGTCCAGCTATACTTACTGATTAACAACAAAAAAAAAGTGCAAAGTTTATTGAAATCTTGAGGGGCTCAGATCCTGAGGGGCTTGATATCACAACCACCAGGACAGGACCCTTTACCTGAAACACTTTGAGGGATTTGAAAACCTATGTGGTGTCTTCTAGAAGTGTACATTCTTCATCAGTATTGAAACATAAGATGAAAAGATGTCTTATTCTTTGTTTTGGTTCAGAACCAGTGGGAAAGAAAAAGCAGCTTGATAAAGCTTTGATTTAGACTGTCTTCATGGGTTAGGCTTGGCTTTTCCTTACCTCATGTACTTGCATCTCCCATTACCTGAGCAATGCCAGATGAGGATTAAAGAAGAAAGAAAAGGTTACAGGGTGTCTTTTGACATACCAACTTGGACCCCAGCAGAGAGAGACCTGTGAGGAAAGGATTGACACTGATGAAATCTCCCTGAGCCCAAGCTGATAACACTTGGATCATACTGATTATTCCTCTGAGAGAGTTACTAAACAAATAAATGTCTCAAAGCAAACATGGAAAAAAGCAAGCCTCTTCTATGCAGAACACTGAAATGAAGGAAAGAGAAAATGGAAGTGATGGAGCATGCTTCCTGCATAATTTCGGAAGTGGTAATTGGAGGAATGGGAAGAGATATGGAAAGAAAAATGAAAACCTGATCATAGTTAAGCTTTTCTTGGTGCTGTGCAGCGTGGAGGACAAGCTGGTGAAAAAGCCCTTCAAGTGAGAAGTCTGCTCACTGGCCTTAAACACTTCCAGGGATGGAGGTGTCCACAGCTTCTCTGGACAACCTGTTCCAGTGCCTTACTACCCTCACAGTAAAGAATCTCTTCCTAATATCTAATCTAAACCTCCTCTCTTTCAGTTTGAAGCCAATTCTCCCTTGTCCTGTCACTACATGCTCTACAAAAGTCCCTCTCCAACCTTCTTGTAGGCTCCCTTCAGGTACTGGAAGGCTGCAATTAGGTCACCCCAAAGCCTTTTCCAGGCTGAATAATCACAGTTCTCTGTGAAGGAACAAGATTCAGGATGGGAGAGGTTCCAGGCGTGGAGAAAAACATACAGCAATTGACAGGACTTTATTATATGGACCTTACAGTTATTATATGGACCTTACAGTTATTATATGGACTTTACTGTTATTATGTGGTTTCATTGTATCCACACTACACAGTGCACAGCCTGGGCATACTCGGGCTTGCCATGAGTTTGCCTGCTCCCTGCTTCCCCGCTCCCCTCTCTGATAGGCTGCAGAAGCTGCAGAGGGGAGACAGTTACCATTCGCCCCTTCCTTCCCCAGTTCCTCCCACGTTCCTCCCCCTTTGCCTGTGTCCCTACCCCAATTTGTTCCCCCGTTTGTCTGTCTCATGCTTCACCCCGTGTTCTTTCCCCACCTAAACCCATAAACCCTCTGGACACCTCAATAAAGTATTCCATCTGCACCTCTACCTTGTCTCCGGACCCGTGCTGTGTCACGGCCCCATCCCCCTTCAGACCGTGGCAATTCTCTTAGACTTTTCTCATAGGAGAGGAGTTCCATCCCTCTAATTAACTTGGTGGTCCTCCTCTGGACTCACTACAAGGTAGATGTCCTTCCTGTGCTGGGGTGTAGCATATATTCCCCATACATTTTAATGCATCCTTCCCCTCTACACCATAGTGTGGGTCCTGCTCAAAAGCAGCCATATAGGTACTGTAAAGGAAATTGTGCCTGCACTGGTTAGCTCAGCATTTGCATTTTGAAGAATTATAGTATATCTGGTGCAAGAGGCAGGAGATCAGAGCAGAACTACAGCTTCAACAGCATTTCCAGACTAAATCCCTGATTTCTCTTAAAAGCTAACTCCTGATGTGCCTTCAGGTCATTCCCAGCTGATTTCAACTAAAACAGATGTGCTGCTTTTAAAGTATGATATTCTGTGTCATAAATAACTGCTTAAGGCCACTACCTGCTTTTAAATGCCAGCAATGGCCCTGGAGACCTCCAGTGACATCAGGGCAGCAGGCAGCATCTTTTGCTGACAAAGACTGGAAAAAGGTGGATACATTTGAATCTTTCTTTTCACAGATCATTGCAGCTCTCCCAGCTCCAGCAACAGAACTGAATGGCCCTACAGAGGTTTTCCATCCCGTGGCTTGTTAAAGAACTGAACAGTTTCACTATTTGCCCCAGAAGTAATGAACCCTCCAGACTTCTTAATGAAAAGCAAATGAATCTGCCCAAGAGATGCATTAACCTTGAATTTCAAAGAAGAAAATAGCCTATAAAGAAAACTATAGTCAAATTGAAAATCTATTGAGACCGCTGCTCCATTTGGAGCAGCTTGGAAAGAGGCTGATTTGGAAAGCAGATATTTAAATGTTCATTGAAATATGACAGAGTGAAGTTCAGGTCTTTGCTTTGAGCCATCTCAGGCATGTGAGTCCCACCACAACAGTAGCACTGGAGACACAGAAATTCCACCCTGGAAGTGAGTAATTGATCCATCTCCGATGAAAGAACCTCTGCACCCATCACCCCATTGCCACTTTATCCCAGCTGGCACTGCTAGTGTCAACATAACTGTGAGATAGTATCAGAAAACCAACAGGCAATCTTGCAGACCCCCAAATGTGGTAAGGATCCTATGCTCTCTGTTACTCACCACTGTGTCTCCTCTGGTGGGGAATATAGCTGGGGAGCTGCAGAGCAGCACACTGCAGGGGGGATAGTTGACTGCTTCAGAATTAATCATGGGATTGGTGGGATCACAGCCAGCTAATGTGGACAAGGAGCTGAGGGCCCTATTAGCTTTCCAATGAATGTCTGTCAGCGGCCCCAGTGCCCTCAGCATTGAACAGGTCTGCTCACCCTGCATTTAATTAGGCATTAGAATGAAATACAGCATGTTGTAATATTGACATGGTGTGCAGTCATCCAGAGATAAGGCCATGCATTGCCACTCTGACGTAGCCAAATGATGAGGATCCACCGTGAATGGTCCTCCGCATCCAGCATGGTCGATAGAAAAAGTAATGGCCTTACTTTTGACATGAGAAGATGACAGAGCACCAAATAAGAGGAGCTTTCTATAACTAATTTTTATGCTCTACAGAGATAGGAAGCTGACAAAACTTGCTCAGTGCCCTTGAGGTAACAGGATGTCTCACAGCATGGAGCTGGCAGAGCAGGATTAGAGCTCAGGATTGTCTGGCACCCAGCTGTGAGCTTAGTTCTCCATGTGACCTGTGGGATTCTTTGCAGTGGGAATTTGAGAGTGGGAGCCAGTGGCACGGTGGGGTTTTGCAGGCTGCTCAGCTGTGCTGGGCTGTCAATATCAACATCTGTGGTTCTGTTGTCACAAAGATCTTAGGGTACCAATCCAGAATAATTTAAACTAAGCTAAAGCCATGCTGTCTGATGCTGTCCTCCCTCTGTTCCTGGCCAGAGGTTCCCACCATCTCCTTTGCACCAGCAACACAGCTCTGAAACCTGCAGTAAGAGGTCTAGGGAAGCAAACCAGAACAACCTTCCCTTTTTTTGCTTGGTTTTCTTTTTCTTTTCTCTTTTTTGGGTGCTACCTCCCTGAACTGACTGAATGCAGATGTGTCGTGAGAGAGGAGGCAGGCAAGGCACGGACAGGTGGACATGAAGGGGCAACTGGGACCACAGCAGTGCTCATCCAGAGCTGCAAATTTGTCCTACAGCTGCACCTAAAATCCTGCTATTGGGATCTTTGGAGTGATCAGTTCTAAAACTGGTTTTGGTCACTTTAAACTATAGCAGAGACTGAAAAGTTTAGCTCATGACTGGCTAGACAGAAGATAATCCTGGCATGGGATGACATAAGTCTTGTAACAAGGGCTAGTGGCACACCCAAACCCATGCTAAAGTGGGATGAAAGACAGGAATATCTGCCCTGTCTGGGTGCTTTCTGTGCAGTCATACACTTTCTGGGCTGGTGCTGGTGCGTGTGTCACCTCTCGCAGTGCGGGCAGAGTTTGCCTGTACCTGCCCACCCTACACAACTGAGACTGACCTGCCACGCTCAGGGCATGCTTGGTGCATGGGAAAACAAAGAGCTGGAATTTGGCAGAAGTGTTCAAGAGCACATGAAACCTGAGCACCGTTGCCTTCCAACTTGTTTGTGAAACACAGCAACACATGCATGTGTCACAGATTTAGAGAGCAGTAAGCTGAGACTGAGCAACAGGGGTGACCCCTCTGTGTACACATAAACACTTCCTTCAGGTGCCTGCAAAATTTACAGCTTTAACTGTAGCTGATTGACAGCCTTCAAGAACATTCATGACTATGTTAATTAAAAAATACAGCTATAGCTTCAAATGTTTCTCAGAAAAAAACCTGGAAAGAAAAGCCAAGGAAATACATATTCCTTTATGGGTGGATTGACCTAATGCTCTCAGCAGAAAGGCATGACAGGGTACAGAAGGAATTGATTTCTTATCTATGGAATTTAAACTTCAAGTATCTCCCACACAAGAAAAATAGTCTCGTGCATAGAGGCTATACTTGGTTAGTCTGGTGAAATGTCTCCTAGGCCAGTCCTGGGAATCAGACCCAATTTATCCTCCACAGGGTGCATAAGCATTTCTGACTGTCCTTTCAGTTCTTCATATGCTTGTTTCTTAGGTGACAAAATGACAGAAATGGCACGTCTCCCTTTCAATGGCATTTTTGAATGGCCAAGTCAGCCTTGGGATTCCCATCCTCATGGCTTGCCTCATCTGCATTTACAAAATTTCCTGCACTGGATCATGGGCTGTGCTTCTCTTACCACTCAGAAATACACTGACAATCATCATATTCACTAATATTCATCCAGTCAAAGCATTCCTGTTACCAAAAATAAAAATAAAAATAAAATAATAATGCATCCAATAGTCCTTGATGTTTGAGGATCTTGGAGCACCTTTGAGTCTGTGTGAACATAGTCTTGCACTACTGCAAAATGGATCAGTACTGATCTCTACAAGGCAAAGTGGAGGCATAAGAAATTAAGCAATACACCGCAGAGTGCATAAATAGCAGCAGCACAGCCCAGGACATAACCCTTAGTCTTGGCTTTGAGATACATGTTTGGGCTCTTACCAGACACCCAATGAGAATTTTTACCATGACTATGTTTAAAAGAAAGAAAAACATCTTTCCTTGTGCTATAGTTCTGTAGCAAATAATTCAATAATTCAAGGCTTTATAAAATTCATATTCTTTTGAACCTGAAAATAGTCAAAGATTAGAGATAGAAATAAATACACCTGGCAGACAGGCAACAGCCCTGCTTTCAACAATTTTTTTCATATCTCCATTTTTCTTTTGGACTGATCCAACCTTTTCACACAGAACAGTTGCATCTGGGTCTGATAGTGCACCAGCTACCCCACAGCCAGCATGTGACAATTGCTCTATTTTTCCACTATCTACACAGAAAGAAAGTAAAGTCCCTGCTTACTGCTGTGCATGAGCTGCAGTTTGCTCCTTCACCTACCAGTTTCAGCACAAAGTTGCATCCACCCAGCAGACCCAAAACTGCGACGAACCTTCAACCCATCCCGGTCTCACAGGACAGCCCTGGCAAGGCAGGGAGCAGTGTAGACCTGGGGGAAAGAGTCAGTGCATGCTGGGAGGTCCCCACTGTAGCTAACCTGCACCAGTCACCCACTGGTGGTTCCAGATCCTGTGTAGTTATCACATCTAAGAACATTAATTTAATAATGGCAGAGCTTCTGTGTTACTGGTTTCAGAATTCTGCTGCAGAAAGCACCACACCATACTATCCTTTTCATAAGCTTCTGGCATTCTTTTAACAATAAGTTTATGAATTTGCCCATTCTTTCTAAATGAGAAGGCTGCTCCAAGAACCTTCTTGCTCTGAGAGCTAGGACGTCTTCTAATTTCTGATCAAAACTCAGTCACGCACGGTTTCTTTTTTTTTTTTTCCTACTGCTAACTGTGTCCCGTAGCTCCTTCTCCTTTGCTGTATTTATAGACACGAGCTGAAATCCCTTTGAGCCTTTGTTTGGCTAGACTGATCCCACCACCTGTTCTCATCTCTCTTACAGGACAGCTTCTCCAGTTCCCCAATTATCCTAGCCATTTTCTGTCCCTCTTCCAATTGAAAACAATTTTTCCTGGCTGTCAGTTACTGGAATTATACACACTCTTCCAGGTGCTGTTTCACTTGAGCCTGCACCTGGGAATAGTGTTTGGAGCTACCCCTTGCCTTACATCCAGGCATTACAAATCCCCTCTTCATGGCTAACTTGTGGTAGTTATATGTCACTCTCAAAACAACCTACAGACAAGTCCTCTCTATTTGGACTGTTAGGCTGCTCTGCCTTAATCATTACTTCCATAGACCTGATGGACTTCTGAGGAAAACATATGAGTGGTGGTGTGGAAGTCTGGAATACTCAGAGCTTCTGCTCTGTTCTGCAAGGGTTGTAACTGTGTTGTCCTAGCATGTGGGCAAGGGAGAGGCCTTAGCCATACCTTCCTGCTTCCCTCTGCCTGCAGCTTCACAGGATATCCATTCTCCCACCATACCATGCAGGGGCTGTCCTGGACCAGCTCTCTGGCTCTCCCAGACTCAGCCTCCAGAAATGGATGTGGCTTCACCTGGCAGGAGCCTCCAGGGCCACCTGCCCTGTTTGGTGGGAAGGAAGCACATCTGCAGGGCAGTCAGACCAGCGCCTCTGCCCTCAGCCAAATACCAGCAAAGTGGGTCACTATCCAGAACATCAACAGGGGACTCAGCAGGAGGCAGGAAACTTCCAGAAGATGTGGAAATAAAATTTCTTGGACTTTCATGAGCTCCTTTTCTTTCTGTATACTTGGATACTTCCCTAGGTGATGAGGCACAAATTAAAGGGCCACATACTGGAATTACAGGTAGCAGTCAGGCTCTGATATTTCTGGTGCTTGGTAGGTCAGCTCTTTTATGGAATCACAGAATCATTAGGGTTGAAAAAGGCCTCTAAGATCATTGAGTCTAACCCTTAACCCAGCACTGCCAGGTCCACCTCTAAACCATGTCTCTAAGTACCATATCTACACATTTTTTGAACACTTCCAGGGATGGTGACTCTGCCACTTCCCTAGGCAGCCTATTCCAATGCTTGACCACCCTTTTGGTGAAGAAAGTTTTCTTTCCTCCCCTGGTGCAACTTGAGGCCATTTCTTCTTGTTCTATCACTTGCTACCTGGGAGAAGACACCAACCCCGCCTGGCTACAACCTCATATTTAGCCACTTGTAAAGAGCAATAAGGTCTCCACTCAGCCTCCTTGTCTCCAGGCTAAACAACCCCAGCTCGCTCAGCCATTCCTAAGAGGACTTGTGCTCCAGCCTTTTCACCAGCTGTGTTGTCCTTCCTTGGACATGCTCCAGCATGTCAATATCCTTCTTGTAGTGAGGGGCAGAGGATTCGAGGTGCCAAGTTGTTCCATTTTACACGGCATGGATGACAGATTTTGGTGTGTTTGTTTCTCTGATTGAGAGAAAATGGATGGCCACCCACTGCCAGAGCCTTACAAGTCCAAATGAGGAGCGTACCTGCATCCTGGGGCTCCTGTGTCCAGTTCTGATGGGGGCATAGCACTGGCTGTGCATTGCTAAGGCACAGGACTGACGCTTTGTGAGCATGTGTGCTCCAGGAGCTTCAGTATCCACACGTGGTCACCATCTCCATTACTTTACAATACATCAGAGCAGGGCTCCCACCTGAGAGGGCTGATGGCCACTTCACAGCCTCCACAGTCAGGAGCCCTGGCCAAATTTTCTTAAGGACTCTGCCCATCAGCCTCCCCTTCTGCAAAAGAGTAACTCTTACCAACCTGAAAGATGAATTCTACCTTCCCTTTTCCTTTTTTCTAGGCTTTTTTCTTCTTCCACATTCTTCTCTCATCTGTCACTTTTCAGCATTCATTTTCTTTTCTATCTTCTTTTTCTATATAATTTTTCACCTCCCTTTCCTCACTTCTCACTCTCCCTTTTTCCTTAAAAGTATGATTTCAGTTTTTAAAAACATTTTCTTGTGTCCCATCAAATCCTCTCCATTGTGCTTTTCCTGCTTTCCCTCCCTATCTTTTATTTTCCCTTGCTTATCTGCTTTTGCCATTTGATTAAACATCCAGGATGTTTCTCATCCTTCACAAAGTTTCTAGAGACAAGGTTTAGGGCCACAGGTCTACTCCTGACTGTTGTCTGCATTCCAGTATTGCTTCCATCCTCAGAAGATCCCAAGCCCCAGCTTCCATTTGGTCATGGAAAACTGACCATAGGTTGATTTTTATGCTATGGGAGCCTATCCAATTATAAAGGCAGCTAAAGACTAATTGTACGTACCATATTTCCTGTGACACTGGGTCTAGAAATACTCATGAGTTGTTGTGATCCTGAGGCAAGAAAAAAAATGTTGGAATGTGTTTCAGTTAGTTATATATTGCTTTTGGTATGTTTTAGTCAATAAATACAAATGCAAAAAGTTATTTTCACCATTTTCTTGCTATGACAGTTACATTCCTGACAATTCATTAAAGGATTCCCTCTCCCTTATGCTTCATTTCCCTCCAGCAATTTGTTCCTATTTCTGGGGAAATCTGTCTAATTAATATTTCTAGGAGTAAGCTTACCTGTGTTTTTTTCAGTACCACTGTTTTTTGCAGTGTTGAGTAACTTTATGTAATTACTTTCGTTGATGTGGTATTATGTAAAAGAAATACTAATTCTGTTGTTTATAGTTGCAATGAGCAAACTAATTAATACTTGGTAGTGCTTCTGAACATATCTCTTCTCTCACCTTTCAACATTTTGGCCGCTACTCAGTTTTCTTCATGTTATCACTACCTTCACACTAGCTGAAGCACCCAGAACCATAACTAATCTGACCAGGGAGATGTCTAGTGCTACATGAGGAAGGGCTATTCATGCCATTGCCTGTGATGTGATACCTCCAGCCATGCATCTCCAAATGATGTTGGCTCTGCTTCCACTGTATCATATTGACAGTTCACACCCTGCTTGTTGTTCAACTGATACCATAGGAAAGCCTTTTTCCACCTGAATGGCAGACTGCTTTTCAAGTTTCTCTGTCTGACTGGATATCTCAGCTGAGGTTAGTTCTGCCTAAATACAGCAGGTGGACTGAATGGATCTCAATTGAGTAATTCTTCTGCAACCATAAAATATCAGCATTAATATTTAACCCATAAGTCAACACGAACCACGTATCTATTCATCTCCCACTTCTTCTCTTAGACCAAGGTTTAGGACCCGTAATGCAACACCAATGACCTGACACAGCCCATATCTTAGTTTTAGTTGTACATAGCCTTATGAATCATTTTTTCCCATGTCAGTATGGAATTGCACTAATATATGGGCTCAGGTACTATACTCCACACAGGCACAGGTGCAGCGGAGAAGGATCTCAGGTTCTTTCCCAGGAGACTTCCTGAATGCTCATGAACGTGATGCAAATGTCTGGTGGGTTTTAACTCACAGAAATAAAGGACTATGTGTCTGCTTGAAAGCTTCAAACCACATTTATTGTAAATTCATGGAAAAACCAGAAGAAACTACAGGCTGTTAAACTATTACATCTCAGTGTGAAGAACTTGCCAAGTGATGTGCAATCAGATATTGACAAGAATATCTAAATAAGAAGCAATTTCTCAATAGAAATCTCATTAAATAAAAAAGAAAATTATTTCCATATTTACAGATTACAAGGTAAATGGATCCTTAAAGCATTATTTTGTATTTAGCGGTTTTATTTCTTTGAAATAAAAGGGAAACGGCTTGAATCTAAGAGTGTACTTTGGAAGCAGCTTGCTAGACAGTCTATGTTACTGCCAATGAAAGGACAAGAAGCCTCCCCTCAGTCACTGCAGGGTTCTGCTTCTTCTGTCATCCAGGTTTTCACCGAAGGGCTTCTGGTACCTCCACCTATGAAACAGGGATGGGAAGGGTGTTCACTACATTTGTTGTACAGTCTGGATGGCAACATTCCTACCAGACATACACTCTCAAGAGCCGTGTGCTATCCACCCTCTCCCATAACAAGACAGAACCTGGGAAAGTGCCCCACTTTCACAGTTGGAGAGAAATCAGTGTGCTGAGAAAAGCCTGATCAGGGGAAAGCCTCCTCTCAAGTGCTTTATTATGCTCACATTTCTAAGAATTTTCATTTATTAAATATATGTACTAAAATTACCTGAGCTTGTGCTATTTTTGGGCCACGATCAGTTACTGAACAAGGATCTCTCACTTACCCGCCTTAATTGCTTTATGCTGCTTGCCCGAATCGCTTCCATAAGGTTGTCATGGAGAGACCTTTGTGGGGTGGATGGACGGGTGGAGGGTCGTGAACCTTCCTCTGATTTTCTGTCTGAGATGGATTTTAGAGAATCTTTAATTTCTTTCAATATGTTGTTCTCATGTTTTCTACTTTTTTTGCCTTTTTTCTTTTTCTGTCCATTATGTAAGTCTTTTTTTGCGCTTTCTTGCTGTTTGATGACTTCAGCTATATTCCTGGTTGGTGCCTTCTTCTCTGGAATAACTGGGGGAGGAGGAGGTGGGGGCGGGGGTGGTGGAGGAGGGGGAGGTGCAGGAGCTGGAGCTGGAGGCTGACTTTTCACTGGAGGTGCTTTCTTAGGAAGCTTTGGAGAAGACCATGGTGAGCTCTTAGGTGACACATAAGGTGAGGATCGAGGTGTTCCCTTCTGCAAGACTTTGGTCTTTGGATTGATGGCTCCATCACAACCTGGCTCTTGTTGCCTCTGCTCCTGCATACGCTTTTGCCTTTGTTTATCCATATTTCTTGTCAGGATACTTGTCATGCTCATTCTTGGGCCAGCAAGGTCAAAGTGGTACCCCAGCTTGACCAGAGTGGTGTTCTCTTTCAACAGTTTAACTATGTCCATTTCCACCTGGCTGCCCATGATGTGCCTTTGATTGTGGAACCGCAGTTCTGTTAGAACTTTGTTACTCTGCAAAGCTCTCATGATGGCCAGCACGCCTTTGCCTGTGATAAAATTTGACTCGATATTCAAACTAGTTATATGCTGATTTACCTTTAACATACCAGCAATAGCTATTGCCACATTGTCATCAGCATGGGTGTTAGCCAAGCTGAATGACTTAACCACTGTGTTGTCCCTCAGGGCTTGAGAAAATTGTATAAGCATCTGTGAAGTGATGTTTTCAATGTTGTTTAGATTGACCTCTGTGGTGTCAGGGTCATTGCTCCTAACTTTTTCCAAAGCATCCTCAATAACTGTTGGATTTCCACAAGGGTGAATGGCACTACTTTTTAAGCTCTGACTATCGTCTTTTCCATCATGGCCATTGAGTAAGTTTTCATTGTCTTTTGCGCCATTACACTTTTTGCGTCTGATGTGGTCAGAACTCCTGCCATTCTCAGGTCTTTCACCACCTGCAGCATTTTGCTCTTGCTCATTCTCATCATCACTCTCATCTTCATCTTCCTTCTCATCATCTTCTTCTTCATCATCCTCTTCAGTATATGCTTCCTCAGACACTTCACTATTGCTTTCTGTGAAACATTCTTCTTGCAGCTCTTCTGAATTGTCTTCTTCTTGCTCAGAATCCTGAACAGGAATGTAGGTATGAGTCTTAAATATGACTGAAATAACATAGCTACTGCCTTTTAGCATAATAACAATTATATTGAGACTATATGTTAACATTGAAACCTAAAAATAAATCCCCAGAAACGGATACAGTTAGGAGAACAGAAAATGCTGCAGCACCTAAGACCTTTTTAACATTACTTCTTTCATATTCTTTAGAAATGTTCAGCATAAATTGCAACCATTTAACCAATGGCAGTAATTTCTACCAAGAGAAAACTTGATACAAGATATTACAACGTGGACATACTTCACAATTTTCTGTGTTGGCATGTCTGCAAGGAGATATAATTTGTACCCTTGCCAGCAGAAACACAAGACAACAATTTCAGAATGGATATGAGCAACAAGCTTCTTCATTTCATGAGGATTAGACATCTCTGTCAATGCTCAGACTCCCTTGCATATGTTAGTACATCTAAAAAAGTTAAAAATTGCCATGATTTAATATATAAATAGTGTCTGCATGTGTAATCATGTATACCAGTATGCAAAACAATTCAGTATTACAGGAGTCATGTCAAAAAGACTCTGGATGCACTGCATGGACTGTATGTACTTAGAAACTATTTGTGAAGAAAGGATTCAGATGCATTTCCACAGAAAATAAGGAATGCAAGGTAACATGTCAAGAAGCCCCAAATTTCTTCATGTTTGCCAAGAGCTAAGTCTGTGCTCACCAACAGCTGTTGCAGGCCAGCTGCCTTACTGTGAGTCATTATAATTCATTGTCTACAGAGTAAATGGATTTTTTTCTGAAATGTAAAGTTATTTTAGTGTGTTTGGTGGGTACCAGGAAGGCAGATTTGGAACCATGTCTTAAAGCTCTGCCTGGTGCCCTTAGCAGTTATGGTGGCAAAAGAGAATTCTCTGCACAGGAATGGGGAAAAGTCTTTGCTCCAGGAAAGCCTCACTCTCCACCTGGAAGACTCGAGTAGTGCAGCAGGGATCTATGGGCCATGACTGATCTATGTGCTGTAGACTGATCTGGGTACCACCCACCTTTTGCCCCAAAAGATCTCTCATGTCATATTTTTCCTACTGGACAAGCCATAGCTTATGCCTTTTTATTTACCATTGTAAATGTTTATAAAATTTTGGATGAAATATAATTGTTCGGTATGCATTACGTCAGCAATGTTCGTGGGGTTTAATGGGGTTTTTAATGTTTGTAAAATACTAGAGGGTATTTTCCAAAGTAAATATACTCTGCAGAGAAACACCAATTCGGTTTCTGAAAAACAGAAGTGTTACTAACAGGACAGCCTATTTTTAGACAACCTGTGTAGTTTTAGGTTTGCTTAATTATCTAGCTCTGAAAATACAGGGAAAGGTTGAAATAACAGTAGTGACAGATTGCATTGTACTGTTTCACAATCTTAAGCAGAATTCTGTGTTGGGACACATGTAAAACAGATGTTAATTGTAATGTTGGTAGAACTGTGACTCATAACGAAACAGGACATTGAGTTGTTCCCACTTGATGTTCCTGAGCTGAGCATTCAGCACCTGGGGGGTTTGCAGGGTCCCATCACATTGACCTGCACATTGAGGTCTTCAGGATCCAGCCCCTTTACTTCTCCTGTGGAGAAGGGGCCTCCTTTTCCAGGAAGGCCCCTATGCAGAGAGACTGAGACATACTGTGCTACCTATAGGTTTATTATTGGGACTAAGATTTATATCTATAGCTTCTATATATGTGTAGAGTTTTAAAACCTGAAAACACCAGGTATCCAGGAATCAATCTTCATGGCTTTGCTTTTCTCTCTCTAGGAATATATACTACAGCCTTCAACACAGCTGCAGATGAGCAGAAGGTGGTGCCTCTAAATGCACTGTTAATATGCTTGATGTCACTAGACTAATAAAAAAATACTTGGGTTTGATTTTTTGGGCTTTTTTTGACTGGCATTTCTGGGGCCAAAGGGGTAGTTTAGTTTCCTGTCACACACATTGTCTGGTGTCACAGCAATCTGCACAATAATTTTAAAATCGAATACTCTTCTCTTTGCAGATCCACAGAGATGTACTCTGTTACTATGGCAGCATTGCAGTACAGGACTGCTGCAGGCAGTCTGCGGGGCTTCACCTTATATTGTAGTAATAATTCGATGAAAATTTAGGGCTAAGATAGTCAATGCAGAGGTAAATATCTCTGGAGGACAAGTTAGTCCCCCTAAAAGGCTATCTGCAGCTTGTTTGCCTTCTGGAGCAGCTGATCTCTCACCACTAACTATAGAAGGAGCACAAGTAACCATCTTAGATAAAGGTGTCTAACTTCCAGGCAGTTGAAAGCAAGAAGAAAATTGCTTTCAAGGAGTTTTCTTACTGCCTTCAGTGAAGAGAACCTTTGTGCCCTCTATTTTAGCATGTCAACATTTTCTTATTTAAGGATGCATTTAGGAAGTTTCTTCTTAGATCAAAAAGTACAGATGTGCTTGCCAGCACTTCAAGGTTTAGCCATAACCCATCATTAATGCTGTATAAATATGGGGGAGGGGGGAAAGAAAGATCCTGCCGTTATATAAGACACAGAACTAGACCCGTTCAGAAGGTTTTTTGGAAGTGCCCAGGTTTCGAGTTCCAGGCTTAGCTGGAAATAAACATTAATCTTGCCATTGCCTCCCTAGGACTTGACAAACAGGGAGTGAAGTCAACGACTGCAAGCTGACACTAATGGTCTGATGACAGCTACTGGTCTGTGCGCTTGCCTGCAAAGACATTATACCACCATTCACAAGCAGGAGAAAACATATGTAAAAAAAAATGTCCTGGATATTGCAGGGTATTTTAGTCCACCTGACATTTCTCTAGAAGGATATTTTAGCTAATGTATGGACTGCAATTATTTCCTTGCAAATGAACCAAACTCCTGAATAGGGCTGTTAGAGGTTCTGAGTCCGCTTTTGCTGACTTTGCCTTTGTTGCATTATTTTCTATTCAAACATAAGAAAACAGGTTCCTATAAACAGAGTCAGAGCTTGGTATGAAGCAGCACTTAAAAATTCCCTTGTCCCCACACAGAGCCATTGTGAAAACAGAAGTTGTTTTTTGACTGAGCTCAGTCTCACAAATACTTTTAGCAAGGACCCAGTGGTGCCAACATGGACATTATCTGAGACAGAGTGCTTGTTGCTTGCCAAGACTGAGCCCTTCACTCCCGACCAGCTGTAATGTTCCTTTCTAGTTCAGGGACCGGGTTTTATTATTAACTTTTTTATTTTGGGGAATGAGTTGCCTAACAAACACTATTGGCATTTTTTGGGGAATACAGTTAGATGGTTCAGCTGATCAGGCCACTTTTTAAATAATGTAACACTGACAACAGTTGTTAGAAGACTCCCAAGCTGTGCCAAGGCTCCTCAGCAGGGACAAAGCAACACAAGCTCCTGACTGCAATGCAGCTTCCTTCCAGTGAGTACAAAGTCTGGTGTCCGCTTACTAAACTTCTGACATAACATGTATTCAAAATTATCTTCCTGATGTGCTTCTGCACAGCCAGTACTGATTGTTTTTTAAGAAAAGGAAAAGGCACTTTCTGTAGTTTTTTTAAAAAATCAAATGCTATCCAAAGCCCATATTGCTACCAATTGATAATTTTTAACATGCCCTTTAATTTTTTTCCTATTTTTATCATGAATGATAGTTTTTATGGCACGTTCTTCTGTTCTGAACAGAGCATTTAAGGTACCTCCAGAAAGAGCAAAAACTGTCTGAGCTACTACACAGAGCTTTAGCAGGCACAGAAGTATGGCTAACAGTGTTCTTAAAAATGCTACAAGAGACTGAAAGGAAATTAAATCAGTCAGCAAGATCATGCCAATGAAGAATAACCCCAAATATTTATAGGAAACAGCAAATGCCTTGGCATCTTACCTTGTCGCATGCACCCAACCTCTCTTTTTCTAAGAGTTTCTTGGTCTCCCTCTCCCAATAGGCCATCAGTGCTTCCCTGCTGAAAGTCCCTGTCGGTGTTTTCTCCGTCAGGCTTTTCTGTCGTTGCCCCACTGGAAGGTTACAGTCGGGCTCTATGTCCTCTAGCTCCCGCTCCAGCTCCTTCAGCTCCTCTTCAGTGAGAGAAGCAAGGAGCTCATCTTCATCAATGTCTTCATATTTACTGAGCTCTCTTCTGTAGCCAAAGGTAGACATGGTCCTGCTTGGTCAGGCTGGTACAAAGTTGAAGTGACCAGGCATTCAAGAAGGCTGAAGCAAGTGAGCAAGCTGTGTCTCGTGTGGTCAGCAACTGTTTCCCTGCATAGCAGAGGCACCCTTTTAAGAGTAATCATCAGGGGCTTACGACAATGCACGAAGGGATGAAAGCATGCTCTGTTTTAAGCATCAGACGTCAGCTAGACATCTGAACAGCAAGAATGTCCCAACACTAGTGTTTGCGGGTCCCTTAAAGAGGGGGATTATTGACACACTGGCCATGGCCATATTTAGAGCAGGCAGCTAGTGGGAGAATACCAACCTCGCAGACGGGGGGGCAGCAGCAAATAAAACCCCGGGTGCACTTACACCAATGTTGTGTCCAAATTGCAGGAGGGAAAGAACAATGAAAATCCATTTAATCCTGAACTGTCCAAGGGGCTGGAAGTAAAACACCCTTGCCATTGTTCAGCAGACTTCCTCTTGCTTTCACGGTTTTCTAGTGGAACCATGCTGTTATCCCGCCAAGGTGTTTGCAGGCGGTTGGGATTGTTGGAGAGGCAGTCGAGGGGAGGAGGTCGGCCTGCCAGCACCTGTGGGGAGCACTGTTCCCATAATGTCACATTGTGCCTGTAACAAATCACAGGATTATTTATTAATTCCCTTATTTTTTCTAGGATGATCAGAGGGAGAATTAGTTTGGCTTGCCCATTTGGAGCTCCTGTGAAATTTTTTTCATGCAGAGAATTGCACTCTGCTGGGAGGAGTGAGCAGACTCCCCCAGAACTTTAGGGGGAACAAGCCCTGGGTGGGCAGCAGGGCTCTGCCTTCATCATTTCTGACAGCCCAAGCAACTGAAGGCCTCTAGTGGTTATTCTATTAATGGCTATTGCCTGCTGTCACTGACTGGTGTCCAGCTGGAGCGTGCCCTTCATTTCTTTATTCTACATGTCTATCACATTATCATTTCTGTTAACACATGATATACTATGATTATATTAGTTTTATAGACAGGTATGTTCCTGTGCAAGAAACTACAGAAAAAAAGGTTAAACTTTGCATTGTTTCTGATTTTTCTCTATTATCAGTGAATGATGGTGAATTAGAAAAGTTTTCTGAAATATGAAGGCCAGCAATATCTGCAAACCCATGTTGCGAGAAAGAGAGAAGGGAGAAGGACAGAGAGAAAGTTGGTTTTGGTACAGAGAAGTAGGAACGCATTTATAACAACATATATCAACCTTCTGAAATGATTACACACAGTGCATTCTAGACAGTCAAACCAATATTTAATGAAAATGTAAGTGAAAATAATTTAAGTACTGCTCTTGTCCATCACCTTTTTTTGATTCATATGGATTGGACACATGAACTGATGTATGATGTTTAGCCAAACTGCTTACTTAGCTTTATTATTGTGCATACTGCTTTACTGACAATGGAGAAAGGAGATTAAGCTTGGTTTTCACATAGATTTGAGAAAGAAATTATATTTTTCCTTTGATTATCTGTCTATATGAATATCATGCAGTTATCTTGCTCAAGAATTGGGATGAAAGTTCATAAGCTTAGTCTTCTCTAACACACAAAATACATTAATTAAGCAGATCGAGGAATATTGTACATCTTAAAACAAATAAATATTTGCAGGTCATTTATATTGGCCAAATCTTTGGATTAAATAAAAAGGAGGAAGATGCTTGGCTTACTGAGCTAAGAGAATTACCTTGACAGTGTAAGATACAATGACACACCAACTGTGTATAGACAAGTCAGTGGGTCAGCAGAAGTTCTGCTCGCTCTTTCAGCTGCACCTGCAGAATGAAGCCTGGGCCAAATTCTGCAAAGCATGAAAGAGCAGAAAAAAATAAGTACCTTTTTAATTTTAGCGTTGCATCACCAGTGCTTTTAGATACAGCTGATATTGTATATAACAACACTCCAAGCATTTTTATTTCTTCAGTATGTCTAGGACAAAGGTTCACATCGTTATCATTGGAGTTAGCCAGAGAAGCAGCACAACAAAATTATCTTTCTGGGGTGTGTTTTTGCAGACAACATTTTGTTGTACACATTTTTTGATGGAGGTGGTTAGGAAATTTTCTGTAGGAAAATCCTGATTGAAACCAAAACGTTTTTAGAAATACACTATATTTTATTAGTTCAATGTTGATATGTACAACACTGACATGTACAATATTAAAAGCAAAAAGATTATGTTAAAAATGAAATTTATTGAAATATACTGTTTCACAAAAAATTCTGAGCTTTCTGCTTTTCCTGTTTTCTCAGATACAACAAAATCTGTAAGTCTCCGAATTTTCCTGGGCTAAGAGTCTGTAATACAAAGTACAAATGTACTGATATCTGAATTATCTATGTGAAATTTTCTACATATAAATCAAATTTTCCAAACTCGAAGGAACTTGAAGAAGCAACATGCATTGCTCACTTCTAAAATAATATTCCAAAGGAAGATTTGACAGCATGAATATTACTTTCAATGCTACTCCTTGCTGAGGCAAGGATACAACACTGGGCTGGTGGTGCTGTTTTTCTGCACATAAAATGTCAGTGATGTCCATTTTAGCCATGACATAATTTAAAGATGTTACTAAACATGGATTAGGTATTTTCTTGTACATGTGTCCCCTGAAGTAGGGGGGAAACTGGCACAATTAGGTGAGGTTATGAGTGGTTGATGTCCTTTCTTGATCTTATATGCCACTCATGGTAATTTAGTACTCATTCTTTACAAGGGAATGGTCAAGGGTGAAGACCCATAATCCCTCTCTAGGACAATTTTAATAAAAGCAATAAGGCTGTAGCACATGGCCAATTACACACACAAAGAAGATGCTAAGACTAAGCTAAATATTCACAGAGCAGAAAATGTGGGAATAGTATTTGTTCTTTCTTGCTGATGAGCGCTGAAACATAGTCCTTAATTCCATGGTTCTGTAATCATATACTTTGATCCTAGACCCATAAGCACCCAGAACCTTTACTCTTTCAGTGCATGGGAGACATCATACACGTTTAACAGCCTTTCAGCATTTTGTTTTGCCCCTGTTCTTCAGCATAATAAGACTATCAATGTCTTTAATTATCCAGTGGCCATTTCAGGGGACACGAAGTTCTGACTACCTTTGTGAGGAAAAAGAACAGAGGTACAGACACCTTAAGGCTGAAAGTATTCACTAATTTGGAGTTTCGGATTCCCTTTCTGGCAGTATTTTGCATTATGTAAGCACTTCAACTGGTCAGGGCTCAGTTCCTGTGGTCCATTAGCCACAGCTGAAGCTTCCCACCACAGCAACATTTCAGATCACAGGTTTCAACTGCCAAAAGGAACTGTTGCAGCAAAGACAGGAGTGATTGTGTTTTCCTGTTATTAGCATTCTTGCCTGAAACATTTTGTTCCCATTCCACAGTCCCCTTTCTCAGGCACTTTACATGTTCAGATTTCTGTAACATCTTCTTTAAAAAAAATGAAAAAAAAATAGGAGTCTGAGCATCCTGTTATATGTCCCAGGCTATGTTCTCAAGAACAGCATTACAAACAGCTTAGGAAGAGACCTTGTGCTAGCGAGGTGGCACAGTGGACTTCCTTCCATCACAGAAGGCAGGAGAGTAGAGCGTGAACCATATGTAGTGCAGGAGGGCAGGTTTACACTGACTTCGTTGCCTGCTGTTTAGGATGAATCTTCCAATTGGATATTGGAAATCTTTCTTCATGGAAGGGGTTGTCAAGTATTGAAACAGGCAGCCCAGGGAAGTGGTTGAGTCACCATCCCTGGAGGTATTTAAAAGATATGTAGATATGGCACTTAGGGACATGATTTAGTGTTAACATTTGGACTTGATGATCTAAGAGGTCTTTTCCAACCTAAATTATTCTATGATCCCATGACTTGATGACATGCTCTGCCACCTTCTAACAGAAGACCCAGACTCTCTTCCCTAACACCCTGCTGAAATCCTGTATGCAGGAAATAAACTATTTCACCAATAGGCCATGAAAACTCATCACTCAATCAGGATCTGAGCTAATGAGTGAAAATGAGAACTGGAAGTGCCCATTTTATAGGAGCAGGATTCACTCTGTCATTGTATATCTTGGCACCCAGGTTCCTGGCTTTGAGCAGGATAGAGCCTACTCAGCAGCAGCTAGATTGCAGACAAGACTTTCAATCTTCCCTAACTTGGGAGGCCTATTTTCTTGGTTTGAAAAGAGGAAACTCTTCTAAGTGTCCTTTTTGCCTTTCCAAGCAATTAACTATTTCAAGTAGCAGACTAGAGGACTTTGTTCTGCTTCTCACATTTCCACACTTGGGGCACACTGTCACAATTGCTGAAAGGACATGAGCAAACCGTGGCAGGTGGTGCTTGCTCCCCTGCAGGACAAAGCTCATAGTTTAATGTTTATTTGGATGAGTTGCAGGCAAAACTACAGACAAGCAAAAAGAGGGCTGCACAACCTTGTCCTCAGGCATGGGACAGTGGCTATTTCAGTCATGGCTCCTGAGAACAGCTTGTCAGACAGATGCATTGACTCATACTGAGCTCAGTCCCACGCTGCAGGAACAGGTCCAATTGCCATAGAGCACATTAAAAACAATGCACCAGAGCACGGCTGGGCTTTCCCCATCTCTCCTGCTGTCCTTCTCCAGTGCTGCTTGCTCCCACCTCCCCCTGCAGCTTTTGCATCCCTCATTGCACCGAACAGCTCCTTCACTCCTGCTGTCCACTCATGCAGACGCTGAGGCACCAGCCCTCAAGCTCTCCCACCTCCCCCTCTTGTGCCTTGTGCTGCTGCACTGCCTTCTCTGTACCTGGCCCTGCAGGCCATCCTTGTCTGCCCTCCATGAATAGCCCCTTGCTGTTCTCACCCGCTTCCACAGCCTGTTTGCTGACCTATCCTTCCTTCCCCTTCTTGCGCGTCCCCTCTGTCCTGACCCTGTGTTCCTCACTCCCTGCCCTCCCCCTCCTGTCGATAGCAATTTATATCTATGTATGTGTGTATGTATGTATGTATCTATCTATCTATCTATCTATCTGTCTATCTATCTATCTATCTATCTATCTATCTATCTATCTATCTATCCCCATGTCTCAATTTCTGTATGCTGCTTGTATCGGCCCAGGTTGAATGCATCATTCAAACCATCCTGGAGAGACACAGGGTCAGGCAGCCTGGCAAGTACACAGGACCGCAAGGCAGACTGATGGGACAAGCTGCTTCTCTTTCCCCTGGGAGACTCACATAACTTGTCAAAATTGTGCACACAGTACTGTGCCTGAAAAGGACGTGTCATCACCTCCATTTAACAGTGGTATCAGCAGAGCAAATGGGATGAAGCATGCACTGAAGGCATTTGAAGGAACAATTTTTCAGCTGCTTTTCTCTATGCCAGATGATTCCATTGTCCAGTGCATCTCTCCTGGTGATGCTGTAAACATGGAGTCACACAGAAGAAAAAGATCTTTCTTTTCATCCCTGTTGGAGAAATAAAAACTGGGGTAAGTGTAAAGATGACCCTGAATCAAAACCAGTCCTTGATTGGAAATCAGACTCAGCATGCTAGTTCAAATATGGATTTTTCCCACAGATCCCCTACAATACACCCCAGGCTACCAGGAGGAAAGATTCCAGGTCTAGATTGCAGTTTAACAACTCAGACCATCACAAACAGTGATCAGTTTTCACTCAAAAACATGCGCATGTGGGCTGCCCTATTGCTCAGATTAGTTTTGAAAACAGCTTTCTCAACAGTTGCTGGGGGCATAAATATACACTATGTACCAACAAGCCATGGGGCAAACACTAATCTGATGTATTTCGCTGACGGGTGTATTTGGGTTGCCTTACTTAGCAACACAGAAAAGTCATGGCAAGTAAATAAGTGAATGGGCTCTTTTAGTGCTGTTGATGAGAAGAGAGTAAGGATGTATCTTGGAAGGGGAATCAAGAGGTCGACCTGCCTGCAGGGAAGCACTGGAGGGAAAAATTACTCTAGGTGAAACTAAGAACATTTCTGGACTAAAAAATTCCTCAGCCTTTAATTAAAAGAAGGAAAACTCACTGCTCACATTGCAAAGGCACCTAGTGTCTTTTGTGCATGGATCCTGAAGGTTTATTTTATTATACAAAGAGTCATGCAGCTGGGTGCCAAAGGTGCAGCAGAGTTGGGATTTATTGCTCCTTTTGTGTACCTGAAGCACACTAAAATTGGGAAGGCAAGGGGGACAAATAAATCTTATTGAATAGATGCCATTTGCATTCCCAGTTTTCTTTCCTTCCTACAGAGCCAATACTTTTTAATCATCTTGTGTCAGTACAATGTCAAGTTCTGTAATAACAGCGTGAGATGAACCTGCTTATCTTTGACAGCACAAAGTATTCCTGCCAGGGTTTTGCCCAAAGCAAGTGCTTCTCCACATCTCTGCAGACTGGCCATTTCCTCATTTCTGCCACACCAAAAAGATAAACTGCTTTGTACGCAATAATGGTCTTAATGCTCTTGCTTTCATATAGCTGCTCTTATTCCTCAGGAAGAATCTGAGTGTGCTTTACAAACGTTGCCAACAGATTTACAAACTATATATAGAAATCATTTCACTCGCTACTGATGTACAGACACAGGGTGACCACAGCAGCTGTTTGGAATTACATCGTGATATTGCTCAACAGGTTCAGACAGGAAGTAGAAGCTGCTGTATTGCAAAGAAAGTAGTAGAGGAACTGCTCTGTGCACAAAAAACGTGAGTTTTGGAAGTGCAATTGCAATGGGATTCTCTTCTGGCATCTGCAGTTAGCCTATTCTTTCAAAAAAAAAGCATATGCCAATGTAACCACTATATTATTTGCAGTGGTATTTGCAAATACACTGTAATTTGCATGTGCAGGTCAGGCAATTATTAAACTATAAGTGACTATAAAAAGCACATGGATTTCATCCTTTGTTAATGTCTTAGTCCCAGACAGTTCTCCCATGTAGCTTAGCCAAACCTATGGTTTGTCACTCAGATTAAAAAATCACTCTGTTCGTTTATACACAGAGAGCAAGACAGTTACTTACTTCCATATTTAACATTTCCTTGTGTATGTGTTTATGAAGATTTTCTTTTAAAAGGAGATGCCAGTAATAGAAACAAGTGATGTACTTCATATGGAATTAAATACAAGCAGCAGCACTAACCAGGTAAATTCTCTACTTTACTGTCTTTAATTATGTCTTTTTTTTTTTTTTTATTAGTCCATATTAATGACAGTGGGAGTTCTGGGCACTATATCTACCATATACAGAATATGTGGGCAAAAGGCAATGGGTTTGCCCAATCAAATGTAAAGATTTCTACAACAAATTTAAATTTTTAAAATTAAATGTAAACACACTGTACATGTCACCAGAGCTATACTGTTATAGCAGTCCTATGATTACTAAACATTCATTAATATATTTTTATAGCTTTTCAGAACCACAAAACACGAGTTCCTTGAGGAATATTTCTCCTGATCCAAGTACCTCTTTTGCTGGTGTGAGTGACACTTAAGGGACAGAAAATTATTCCCATTGCAATATATATCTTTAAATATTTATACAGCAATTTTGTGCATTTTCCCATGTACTTCTTTCAGATGCAGCTTTTGTCCTGGTAATGAGTAGGGTTAGATTTCTTTGAAGTTGCTCCATGCATTTGGAAACGGTGCATTTTTGAGCTAAGATCTTTATCCATAGGGCACAGAAGTGGACGCTGAAGGACAGACATCTTGAGTGGCAAGGTGCCATTTTTAATTATTGCAGCCTAAACAAACAACTTCCAGTAGAAAGAACAGGGGGAAAAAAAGCATAATAGGACCATTAAGGCTTAAAATCTGAATCTTTGTCTGAAATTAATTTTCTTGATACAATTTTCCTGAGGAGAGGTCCTAAGGCTCACATGAAATAAAAAAGTAGGGGGAAGGCTTTAAAAGGACTGATTTAGCAGGAGATGATAGCAGTGGAAGAGTATACCAGACAGGCAAAGCTGGTTCCACAGAAGACACAGGTGAGGGTAAGAAGCTGTTGATTAGATGCATATAAAATTACAGAACCATAGACTTGTTAAGGTTGGAAAAGACCTTTAAGATCATCAAGTCCAACCATCAACCCAGCACCACTATCATGTTCACCATTAAACCATGTCCTCATGTGCCATATCTACATGTTTTTTGAACACTTCCAGGGATGGTAACACCACCAACTTCCCTGGGCAGCCTGTTCCAAAGCTTTACAATGCCTTCTATGAAAAATTTTTTCATCATACCCAATCTAAAGCTCCTCCAGCACAACTTGAGGCCATTTCCTCTTGTCCTGTCACTTGTTACCTGCGAGAAGAGGCCAACCCCCACTTTGCTACAACCTCCTTCTAGGCAGCTGTAGAGAGCATTAAGGCCTCCCTTGAGCCTCCTTTTGTCCAGGCTAAACAACCCCAGCTCCCTCAGCTGCTCCTCATAAGACTTGTGCTCTAGCCCCTGGGAGTGAAAGGAAAGTAAGAGATAAGACTTATCTACAAGAGAAAAATGATCATGAATTTATGTCACTTTTCTCCTTGCAAATCATAGCCAAACAGCTGGATATTTTAGAAGGCTATTTTTTCTGTCCCAAGTAAGGGTCAGAAAAAATCCCTTTGCTCTACCTCACAGCAGACACAAAAGAGCTTGTGACTTTGTGACTGTTCTTTCATGTGTGACTCTTGTACTAATGGCAATAGTCTGAGAAAGTGCAGCTCAGGCACTAAGAGCCTGTGCCAGAACACAGACTGCTGCAGCTAAACAGTAAAATTGCTGCCCACCCCTTCACCATACTCCCACCACCTTGATACCCAGAACAGGCTCTGCCATGCCAGCTGCCAAAATTTGATGGTTAGCCAGTGCATGGAGTTTTAGGGATAACCTGCAAGACATTATGGCCCCTACAGTGAACAGCTGGTCATATACAGGACTCATGGCTATGGTTTGGTTCTTCCTTCACTGAGCTATGAAAACACTGACAGCTACAAAGTCCATCCCATGGGAGCTGCAAAGGCTGATGTAACCACTGTTGAATGCCTGGCTTCTTGGAGAGCTCATCTGTCTCCTGCAGCTGCTTGTGTCAGATTTTATGAGAAACAGAGAACAAATGATACCTCTGATTTCAAACATTGTCCTCAAATCCATAGGAGTCCCTGCCCCTGAGCACGCCTGAATCGGTGCCAGAGCATTTAATTACTTCTAGACAACATCACCGGGGGGGGAGGGGGGCATGCCATGGAATTGGGTTGCCGTGGAACACCCTGTGAGACACACCCAAATAGCAGAGAAAATTAAATTCCAGTGTTGCAAGGGTTCAATCACAGTCTAAGCGGGGCAAATAAAAAGTAGTTTTTTCCTACAAATTTATTCTTCCAGCTGGGGCTGATGCCTTTGCCTCTTTTTGCACAATCACCAGTTCTGGTCCAGTTACATTTCTTGCTCCTACCACCACATACTCAAGTACATAAAAGTATTATTCAGTGGTCTGGCTGCAAAATATGGGAGTCAAAAGACCTGTGTTCAATTCCTAGCTGTACCATAAACATGACCTGGGGAAAACAGCTCCCTTTCCATGACTTTCTCACCTCATATTCCACTTAAAATAAAGTCTTGCTTCTCCTACCTCCATTCACAGATGCCTTGATAACATGTGAGTTCACAGATGCCTCGAAAACACGAAAGACACTGTCTCATAATTCTGTAATTCCTTTAGCATCTGGGGTGAGGGGAGGGAGGGATGGGGGAAGTTTTCAACTTAAAATTAAGCTTCAACTTAACTTCAATACCTGTGTCGTCTGAAAATATGTAAACTCCTGGGGTTAAAGAGACTCCAGAAACTCATCCATGAAGAAATTTCCACTTCCACCAGTTCTCAAGAACTTAATCCTATGTAAAAAATATGATCTGTATGGAGAAGGGATGTATTTAGAATAGTTTTCAACTTTGAATGACAGAGCTTCAACTGTGAATGACAGAGAAACTCTAAACCAGGATTAGGCCACCTTCTATAACAGGCTACTAAACAACAAAAAGGGCCCAGATGTATTGATAAAAAGATAAACACAACAATACCACGTCTTTTTACCTTACCTAATGATATTCAAAAGACTAGTTCATGGTATTTTAAACACTTAGGGTAATGTTCAGTCCTAGATCTGAATGCTTTGATGCTGCAGGCAATGTAACTAGGGCCTGAGGTGTGTATAAAGTCCTAAATATAAACCTTTGCCTGTGGACTAAAATTACTAGTGGAATTTGGCTCTAGTCACAGAAAGGGTTTAAAATCTCCTGTCTAAAGCCGTATTTGATCATGTTTCCTTTGCTGGTTGCAGTACACTATATCAAATAGGCAATTACCCAGACTCTTGCATTGTGGTCACTGTATTCATTAAAATTACCACAATTGTCATTAAGCCCATATTTCTGTTTAGAAATTCCCACACAGAAATATCAGTTTATAGGTTATGAAGCACACACACATTTAGCCTGGTATGTCCAGGATGTATTGGTCAGTGGATCCTTGACTTGGAGTCAGCCGTGTTGGGTCCACTGGGCTCTCTATGCTCAGGCTATGCCTGCAGTCACCAGTCACCCGGGGAATCCTCCTGTCAGAGGCTAGGCCCACACACCAGATACCTAAAAGTTTTTCACAAATGACCAAGTTATTCTTTTTCATCCTCATCAAAATTTCTGGCAAAAAAACAGAGGATATGACTTCAAAAGCCAGCTGAATAGTAGCCCTTCTGAGAGTACAAGGAGGAATTAAGATTTCTGTTCTGAATAAAATACCACTCAACTTCAGAATTGTGGTGACACACAGTGCCCATATTAATCAAACATCTTCTGTCAGATATCTGCTCAACATTATTGTCTCCCTTTTGGATATATGCACACTGATGAACAATCTCTCCTTTCCCTAGGTGCACCTTTTAAAAGTTGCATGTTGAGGACAGCCACAGCATTTTCTACTTCTGCTGTATCAATAAGGCAGCAGGACCAGACCTTACCATCCTTGGCCCTGCTGAGTATGCTGAACAAATACTTCTGCTACTGATATCAGTCAAAGATTTCATTTAACTTAGCCTTCCTGAACGTCAAAAAAACTTGCACCATACTTGAAATATCAGCAGTGAAGAGTACCAAATTCTTTGGATGTTCCTGTGACACTGACAAAAATAGTTCCTCGGCATGCCAATGAAAAATACTGAAGCAAAAACTAAATACAGAGTACCAGTTTTGAACCTAAATATGTTTTTTAACAGCTGATGTTAAATCAAGTTCTATTTAAAATTATTTTAAAAGTCAAAATCGATGTCTGCAAAGAGAACATTTAGTACATTCCCCAACTTATTTTTTTAAGTGAAGTTTGGTGAAATCTATCTCTGGTGCAACCAATGGTAGACGATTCAAAATTAAAGCACCCAGTAAAAATAGTCAATTATAGTATTAATAATGGCAACTCTAGATTGTCTACTGTGTAAATCAAAGTAAGGAAATTATGCTACACATGGTGATTGCACACCATGTACCACCTTGAACATAAGGGATCTAAAGCATGCCTTATGATAATCCTTGAACAATTAATAGACTTGAGAGATCAAAAGAGCAAAGAGAAGGATGGAAATGGGAGCAATATTCCTCAATAAAAAAACTTTGTGCCCTATAGCTGTGCAATGACTAGTGTTATGTCAGTTAATAAGGAGTTTGATAAGTACCTCAGTGGCCCTGCTTAACTAAAAAGGCCTCCCATACAACAGTGACATTCATAGACTCATAGAATCATTTAGGTTGGAAAAGACCTTTAAGATCAAGTCCCACCATTAACATAACACTGACAAGTCCACTCCTAAATCATGGCCCTAAATTCCTTACGATATTAATTTGCACCAGGTGCACATTTGCCATATTGCAGTCCAATTAACTAATTTATGACCAGTGCTAATAGGCAAAGATCATCTCAATCTAAGGACTGGATGACAGGCACAACCTGGTTCTTAGCTACTACATATTTGGACTGCTAAAACACTTTGGATGAATGTGAGCTGACCTAAGCAATTTAAGTTTCCTATAATTAATCATAACATTATTAACAGGAAGTTAGACATTTACCCAATCTGATGTATCTCTGTCCCTTCTTCCTGCGTTTCTAGAAAAAACTTCATTCTTATGCATGAAAGAACATAATCCATGTAATCTATAAAAACACAAACCACTTTTTCTGCTAAATGTTTCAATCAAGGAACAACAAATCAAGTCGTAATTTCAAAATCTGTGCAGAAAAATGCCAAAATAATACATTTTAAAGCAATTAGACAAGATAATTTAAACAAAGTTTTAGCAGTGACCTTCAACAGTCATAAAATGATGTCTAGGAATGTTACTTTAAAAGCCATTTTCTTTGACTTGTAATCTTTGTGAACACTTAATTTATGCAAACAGGCCTGAACGAAAAAAAAAATTAAAATATTGCTGCAATTTTTGTCACTGTTTTGTTCAATAGAGATATTTCTCTGGAAACATATCTACTCCATTAGTTAGGAAAGAAAGAGAAATTCCAGAATCTTGCCTCATGATTTCTTAAAACTTCCTTGCTAAATCTCTAATAAGCCACTTTGTGTATGGGAAGCAGTCTGGCCTCATTATGCACATTACCCCTTCCTCCATATTCCAAAAGAAGGGCTATGCAGTCTGGATTACCTCCTCCAGCTACTTTAAACAGTACTGATGCATGATCACCTGCTAAGGCCTGGACATCTCCACACTGAAGGAGGATACAGAACCTAAATCCAAAGTGATTTGTAGATCATCATAAAAGCAAACCCAGAGTACTTTCCTCTTCATTTGCAGATGTATTTAAGTTAAAACTTTACTAAAACAAGAAATATTTCTTGTGGCAAATTTAAAACTCAAAGGCAAAACAAGAGGTGTACAGATACAAGCTCAAGTGCTCACCTGACTGTGGTCTGCTTTGACTCTAAGTGTTATAACTGAGGACTTTCAAACTGGCATATTTCAAAAATAATTCATTTCATTAATTAATACCAATATAATTCTATTCGTGGAAGGAAAGATAGAAGGCAGAGAGAGACAGAAGGAGGGAAGAAGGAAGGGAAGGAGGGAGGGAAGGGAGTAAAGAGAAATATAGAAGGGCAAAAAGGGCATATATAGCAGTAAGTCTCTCCTTGACTGAGCCACTCTTTTCACATGCACTAAGGAAACTTGTAAGCATCACCCCAGTCTAGCAGGAATGCTCATCTATGCTTCCTTTCCTTCTAAGAAACCAAATCTTCTCATTTATCACTCCTCTTTCTTCCCTTTTCCATGATCACCCTGAAACACTTGAGCAGCCAGGCAGAGGTGTATTTATCTTTTCCTGACTACATACCTTTACGATTAAGATGCTCCAGCACATCACATTGACCATATTCATCAGCAACATCTAATGATGTTACTCAATACTCATCCTAAATGTTCACATTTCCACCATTCTTCAGAAGATCAACAATGTCTTTGCATATCTGTTTGGCATCTTCATGCATTGCTGACCAACATTTCATGCACAGCTGGTAGATAGTACAGTTGTATTTAATCAGAGTGGATACCATTTCAAAAGAGCCCCTTCTTGTAGCTAAAAATATAATTACATTTTCAAGTATTGTCTTGAAAGTTAAAGACATCTAATAAGTTTAGAAAAGCTTTCCTATGTGTTCCAATATAAAGAATTTAAAAATATTTCCAGTCCTAGAAATCTGGGAATCCAATATTTGGTAGATAAATAAATATTTCGGCTGCTTCGGAAATCAAGGTACATGAACGCAAGTTCAAAACTGTCAGTTTGGGGCATGGAAGGCAAAAGCAGCAATACTTTGATTCTGAGAAAACAGAAGCAAGTGTATCACAAGGAAAACAACAATTAAAATAACACAATATTAAAATTGTGTCTAAAGTTGTTGCAAACATTACAGTGTCCCTGGAAAATTCCACCTCTGTATTCCTTTTCCACCTGGTAGCTCTAATCCTAGTGTCTACACAGTGGTGGTTGTCAACCAAAGTACAGTTGACATCTGTCATACTTAAAGGCCACGTTCCATAGTTTTGAGGTTCCATAGTTTTAATGGATAACTACACCTGCCTATTATTTACATGTAAAAGACTGATGCTAAGTAAGAATCTAATTTTACTTTTAAACTACCCTCTGAAATAGAAGATACCTCCACGGACTGGTGGGGTAGCTGAGGGAGATAAGTATTATAGGGTTAGCAAATTTAACTTTTGTGAATGCCCCATTACACAAGAAGGTTTTTAAGAGTCAACAGTCTTCATAATTATCCACAATTGCTTTGAAGCACAGTATTACCAAATGTACCTGAAAGCCCAGATCATCCCACTAGATAAATACGTCTTCAGCATTTACCTTTCTACTACAGAGTCCTCCAATCAGTTTTAAAATTAAAAGGAGCAAATAAATCATAAGAATAATCTATTAAGTGGTGTTAAGCACCCGATCCTCTATTTCACTGAAACTAAGATTGAAATGTATGATGCACAACAATGTCTACATCCAACTGTCAGTGCTAAGTGACAGAAAAACATAAAAAATAAAAAGTATCACAGAAACAATACGTAGCTGAGAGACCTCACTTTCAGGAGTTTGTATACAGAAATATTTAGGAAACTAAATTGTCATTATAATGGGAAAGACCTTTTTCGTCAGCACTAGTTAACTCTTCACAGGATTCATTAAGCAATGGCTGAAAAATAGCTGAAGTTTCACAGACCTACAATCATCGAAAAGAACTGAAGCAACAAAAAGCAGGGTATTGCAGAAGAACCCCTTACAAACGTCTCAGCACCTCAGAATGGTAATATGGTAATAGCATCTGATGAGAGTTAATAAAAATTCAGATAACTGAATATATTAATACTGATAATTGTATTATATATTGTATTTTCTCATATTAATTTCACAGATTGATTCTCTTTAGAAGCATGAAGATGCTTTGACATTTAACAGAAACTGGAAGTTAGTATAGCTAAATTATTCATGAATAGTAAAGCTCATTTAAGTCTACCAATAGCATAATATCTTCCAAAGGAATCATCTTTCTTTAGATTGTGGTATTACTTAGAAATGCAGCTGAAGCTTGTTTTCAGCACAAGAGGGGAGGGAAATGAGATCAGACATTTTTAAAACTACCTGCCTACTCCTGAACAAATCATCTGACAAAACTAAAGATCTCCACTGACCATCAGATCTGCAAAAAAAGTATACTCCAGTTAAAACAATGGCTTATTCTTGTACTGTTCTTGTACCTTAAGATGGTTAAATAGGACCACGTTGGTAAAGGTCTTATAGCATCTAAAGATACAGAGAAAGCACCTTAAACAAAAAATAGGTCCCATTTTCTCAGCAGTTCAGCAATCACCTAAAACAGAAGAAGCATGTTTAAGATCAGCCTGGTGATCACCTAAAGTGTGATGAGTGCTGAACTGAACACTGGGTACATTTCACCAGGTGCTGGGCATTTAGTTTCATCTAAAAAGATGACCAGCATCTAAACCATGCAAGCCAAGGGGAGTACTGGGATGAGTATGTAACAGAGAGGAAGCGCTGCCATTCACGTTGCTTAAACCCAGAGAGAGGAGGCAATTACCAATAAGAAGTGGAGTTTCTCCTCTGTAATTTGAGGTATTGGGATAAACACTGTTTTCCAGTAACATTCACACATTTTCCACAAAGCCAGCTTTTGCTGTCAAGCTTAATGCTGTTTCTCCATTGCATGTTTTGTATTCCAACATTGTTTCATAAGAGGTAATAAAGGGAAAAAAAATAAGACAAAATTAAAGCACAAGGCTGTTAACACAGATAAATCAGAAATCCTTAAACACTAAGTCTATGAAAAGCACCTGTAATTATGTTAACCTAGCAAGTATTGCCAAACACACTGAATATTACATAGTAATTTTTGTGTTTTCTGTTGGTTTCTGAACAAAACGTTAAAAATGGTCCAAGTTATTTGCTGGTGTAAATTGATGTAACTTTTCCAAAACCAGAAAATTTGCCTGAACATTTAAACAACATAAGCAAGATGCTCCTTGGAGGACTTGATCATACTTTTTTTAGTAAACAGTTCTAGCCTCTTGTTGTGTTTATTTTTACCTTACTTGCCATCTAAAATGACTGCAAGTATCTGTGGAATTGGCCAAGCTGTAGCCTTGTGCAGTGGAAACCACCCTCTATGATTAGTTTCCTCCAAAGCACATGTGAGGTTCACAGGTTCTTGAAGCTCAAACACTTGACCTTAAAAATTCCAACAGATAAACAAAATGTAGTAGAAAAAATAATATACTGAAAGCTCATATTTGCAAAAGGACTATTTTATTTCAGGGGTTTTACCTTGCTTCATGAACGTTACAATTTTCCTATTTTCCTCACGAGGTGGTACACTAAAATGGTCTCATTGTGTGTCATTAATTATCACTTTTAATGATCCTTAATATGTAAAAAAATACCCCTGAACAAACCACAAACACAGCTTTATCTTTATACTTCCAAGGCATGGCCTATCAAAAAACATGAAGGACTTTGCAGTCTCTGCACTGCTTCTGCAGTCATGCAGTTCAATGGACATTCACAGGTACTGGGTACAAAAGCTCGGGCGATGGTCAAGCCATGCCAGCTATTATTTTCAAGGTGTGAGAGTCATTGAAACACTCAGTGGATTAGTAACAGAGTACATCAAACCTTTTAACTATAGTCATCAACTTAAATTCAGTCTGCTCATATCACCAACTTTAACTATGGCTTATGTTCACTATGCTTTTCACTAGTGATATCACATCAACTGACCATCTTGCTAGCAAATTCTGACTCTAACTGGAAGGTCAGGAATGTTGCTCTCTACAAAACCTTCTAGGTTTTTGAAGTGTAAAATGTAGTCTTTATCTATGGTAAAAGACACTTAAGGAAAAAACCCTTAAGTTAATATATGTCTAGCTGTACCTACATAGCTTTTTCCAAGTGACCTTTAGGTTTTGACAGTTTCTCTGTTTGATTCAATCTTAGTGGCTTAACACATTTGTCCTTTAATCAGACTGAGGACACCAGATGTTGAATATTTTTTTATTTTTTAATTTTAAACTACTGCTCCCACAGTTTGCGCAGTCATGTGCTGTATCTACCACACTGAACAATTCTCATTAGAGTGTTGCACAAATATTGAACAATTATACTAAGCAGTTGTTGCATGTTTTTCACAGAACAATCATCATAGTGCATTCTAGTCATTCTACGAAGAGAGAAGGAACATTGGAAAAGTTATTTGGAGGACATTTTCTGAAAATTATTCTCAAGGGAAAGTACTAATCAGCTTTCTTTTTAGATTAATTTCTACATTGTTCTCATAAGCAGTAAGTCAATCAAAGTACCATAGCCAGTATTTTAATCCCATTCACAAATACTTTATTACTTAGTATATTATAATAAAGCTTGCAAACCAAAATTAAATTAGTAAGGGCTTACAGTCAGATTGACTCAGAAACTCTTGGATTCCGATTCCCACATAATACGGTTTCCCACCTCTTTCAATATGTACTGGAACCATGGTCTGATTTTTAACTGCAAGGAAGGAAATCTGAAGGAAAGTAGAAAAAAAAGTGCACTTCAATCCCATTTTCTCTAAAGGAAAAAATATACAACTTTGGTCTTGAATGTCATCTCTGAACACAAAAAAAAAAGGAGTCCATGACTAAAGGGATGTTCACAGAAACATTTTCATTTGGGACTTAGAAGAACAGAGATTTATATTATTCATAAGAGACAATGCTTTTCTGAAAGGTTCTCTTTTCCTTCCTATTGTGTCTCTAATCAAGGCTGCATCATAACAGTCCAAAAGATTTAACAGGTAAGTTAGACTGATGAACTGGCCATCACAATGTGGACATACATACCGTTCTCCCTCATCTCTCGTGGGCTATGTGCTCTATTGACAGGCAGGAGAATTCTGAGTCAAGGGTTTTTTTATGTATTTATCCTCTCATTTTCGTAAGTACTTTTCTAATTGTGATGATACTTGAAAGCTTCCATCATTTAATCCACAAATACACACTGTTCTGAAGACTCACAAACCCTTTAGACAGCAAAGATAAAATCTCTCTTGGACTAGCAGTTTTAGAAGTATATCTCAATAAACATACCTACAACCTCAGCCTCCCATCAACTAAAAGGAAAGTACATTTTAGAATTCATTAACATTTCATTGGCAGCTAAGAGGTGCTCCTAATGAAAACAAACAGTTAATTTATTAAAAAGATAACAGTTATTATTACTAAGATAATTTATTAAGGAAAAAGTTGTAATATTATATTTACCCTAGAGCCTGAAGCAAAAAGGTTCCTGAAGACTTATACAGGCCTTACATCAGAGCCTCACATTGCAAACTCTCTGAAAATAAGTCTGTTTTAGTATATTACAGTATCCCTATAATACTGTTCACATATGGTTTAGTCCTGTGAGATGATGAATACCCTCCAACATCTGTCCAAGAACAGTTAAGAGCACTGAGCATTATAGTTGCCTAGTGATAAAATCCATTTATTTTCAGAAAAAATGTATTGCCTTTCTATCATCCCTTTCTCTCCAAAAGATAAGAGGAATAAATGAGTTTAGAGGCCATCACAGAAACTTTTCTCTGGTCATATAATTTCCATACCCATGTGGCAGCTATCTCCTGCTTTGCTATACCCCCCTGACTGATTATGTCACAGGCAACACAAAGATCTTCTTGAACGCAGATTTAACCAGTAAGGTCTCAGACGAGCAGTGTTTCAGAATAGTTGTGTGTACTGTTTTCAAATTATCTTATCCCACAAACATATTATAAAATGAGAAAGTCAGTAAGGTAGCAAGTGACTGTGACAGGGTAGAGTGAAAGTCAAACAGCGCAGCACAGCACAAGTGCTGGACACATTGTCAGGGGTCTATACGCGCTTCGAGAGCCTGATTTGCTATATCACTGCTGATAATACACTGTGCTGAGGTGACACGGTCTGACTGAAGTGTGGATGTTCTACATGGATCACAGGGGAACATAACAGCATGGCTGGTACACTGAGCAGCAGTAGAGACATCCCTGCTATGCTACATGGCAATGAAAAGGCCAAGTAGCAGCAAAATTTTCTTCCATTGTCTGTTTATCAATTGCTAGACCCATACACTAGATCACTGGAAACAACTGCAAATGCCTACTCTAAAGGAGTTTTACTTTTTGTATTACCAAGAATATTTTCCTTAAACAACATTTTGAGTAGCCTGACATTTTTCTCATTTTTTTTACATTCATGACTGAAAAACTAGATATTACTCCTTGATGTTGCTCTCTAAATTACTGTTTTTTCATTGGAAAAAATATTAACTACTTGCTAATCATGGAAGTTGCATCCTTCCTTGGAAAGAAGTGTATCAAGTGTTCATTGCTTTTAAACACGTGAAGTTTTGTGAGAGTTAATGTTATTCTAATTTCTTATCCTTAAAATAAACTAGACAACCTTAGCTTCACTCTATAAATAGAAGGCCTTTAGGCATGCAAAGAGGTTATTCATAGCAATAAAATAATTAATAGCAATCTAAATTTGGACTCAGTGAATTAAATATTACAGTTATAAACTATTTCTCTGTTAGTCTAATTGGCGAGCATACCATATTCTCACCTTTTCAAACCATTATCTTCCCACCGTTACTCTGGGGCTTACATTTTGAACAGCCAGGAATGGTGCCCTGCAAGCTGAGGTGTCCTGTGATACTTCTAAAATTAAATACACAGTTGCTAGATAAATTAAGGTCTGACCTTGTACAACTGTAACATAAGCTGACTCGACCCACAGGAAAGTATTACACATGACTTCTCTAAAATCTCATCAAATGTAACACGAGGTCTGGGGGGGTATAAGAAGATTATCTGTGTTCCCATTGGTTAAACAACTCCCATTAAGAAAATAAATTATTTGCCAATTATTCTCAAGGGCTACGTTAACGAAATCTGGCAGCATATTTACATAAATGACAACACATCTGAGACAGTTTAGCCTTTAACTAGTTGCAGATTCCACCATAGCGCATCACCAAGCTTTTGTCCAGATACCAAATCATTTGGTAATTTGTAAGGCTTCACTGCGAGATAAACTCATTGGTAAGACAAACAAGGGATAAGGAGTCATAGCAATAGCAAGGCCTTCTTAGAGTGCCTACATACTGTATATTAACACACTCTGTTAATACTCTTAACAGAGTCCCCGGTCTTAAACAGATAACAAATAAACCGTGAAATGCCATGTGGGTGGTTTGGGGGTTTTTTTGGTTTGTTTTCAAAACCATGTACTTATTGAATGTACACTGATAATACTTCATAGTTCTTGGCTTCGTTATATTTTAAAATAAATTATGTATTGAAACAGGGTTTGACAATTCCAGGAACTTCCTACAGTACCACTTCAGGATTGATTTCATGAACATTTTCATCAACAATGCCTATTCTCTTTTATACTCTTTATATTAGGATGTGGCAAGGATACCCAATGCTTGGTCTGTTTAAACAGACAATCAGAACTATTGTTTGAACCATAGTAACTGAGCTAAAATATTGCCTGACACAGAACAATTTGTGCTGTGGTTGACTAGTGTAATCAGAAGAGAGATCATCTGGTTGGACCATCAGAGAAAGGGGGAAAATGCAGGAATTATCTAATAAAAAAAATGCAGAAACTTTCAAAGACCATCATTTTGATAAGAGTCTCTGTGCCTTGGAAAGAAACCCCAGGTCTTTCTGATGTAATCCCACAGAACACACAGAAGTGGGGAAGCAAAAACCCTGAATTTTGATATAAACTGTATCAATCACTTTGCTTTAGTTACAGATTGGTGGTAGTGCATGTTTTATTAAAGGACAGGGTTTCAGGGAGAACTCAATGGCATTCTGAAACTCAGTGTGAGCAGTTTGCTTATCAGTTATGGAAAAGAGGAATTTAACAGCAGGGCAAAGGAATTATAAAGAAAAATTTGTCCAGAATATGACAGAACGACAGCATCACAGACTGTGCTGAACTGGAAGGGACTCACAAGGATCATCGAGTCCAACTCCAGGTCCTGCACGGGATCATCCCCAAGAGTCACACCAGGTGCCTGAGAGTGTCGTCCAAACATTTCTTGAACTCTGTCATGGGTGGTGCTGTGACCACTTCCCTGGGGAGCCTGTTCCAGTGCCCAGAACCTTCCAGTGTTCCAGAACCTCTTTCTAATATCCAACCTAAACCTCCCCTGACACAACTTCAGGCCGTTGCTTCGGGTCCTGTCACTGGTCACCACAGAGAAGAGAGCAGTGTCTGCCCCTCCTTCCCTCACAAGGAAGTTGTAACTGCAATGAGGTCTCCCCTGTCTCCTCTTCTCCAGACTGAACAGACCAAGTGACCTTAGCTGCTCCTCATATGGCTTCCCCTCGAGGCCTTTCCTTCACCATTTTGTTACCCTCCTTTGGACACTCTCTAATACCTTAATATCTTTCTTACATTGCCGTGCCCAAAACTGCACATAATACTCAAAATGAGGCCTCACCAGTGCAGAGCAGAGCAGGACAATCCCCTCCCTCGACCAGCTGGTGATGCTTTGCCTGATGCTCCCCAGGACATGGTTGGCCCTCCTGGCTGCCAGGGCACTGCTGACTCATATTCAACTTGCCATTTACCAGGATCCCTGGGTCCCTTTCCCAGCACTGCTTTCCAGCATCTCATTCCCAAGTCTGTATGTACATCCAAGGTTGCTCCATCCCAGGTGTAAATCCAGCACTTTCCCTTGTTGAATTTCATACGGTTGGTGGTTGCCCAGTCCTCTAATTTGTCGAGGTCTCTCTGCAGGGCCTCCCTGCCTTTGAGGGAGTCAACAGATCCTTCCAATTTAGCATCATCGGCAAACTTACTTAATATCCCTTCAAATCCTCATCCAAGTCATTCATGAAGATGTTGAAGAGCACAGGGCCTAAGATGGAGCCCTGCAGAACCCCACTAGTGACACGTCACCAGCCTGATGTTTCCCCATTTACTCTAACACTTAATACTCAAGATCTGAATCAATAAAATACAAATACACATGTCTACACAAAGCCTTTGTAAGATTCCAATACTAACGCTTATGCCACAGGCGTTATGCCAAGTATGGTAACCTACCTGCTAGCCAAGAAACCTGTTGCTGCGTGGAGTCATCTTCTTTCTCCCCCTCACCTCTCCAATCTTGGTTCTTTCCAGCACTTCCCAGAACTCAGAAATAGTGTTTAGCTATGCAGGCAGCAAAATCAGCCAGTTCAGGACAGGAATTATAAAAATAACTCAAGAGCGAGGCAGAAATACTCTGTTAATATAAACTAAAAAAAGTAAATAAACCAAAGGTTGCAGAACTGCCAAAAGAATTTTCTTAAAACTGTATTTGCAAGAAACTGGAAGCAGTGTTTAGACTGCTAAATAAAAGCGGACTTTAGGACAAAATATATTTTAATGAAGTGATTATCTTTAATTTAAAGACAACTGTCAGTAACAATAGATTAATAATTAAGCTTTGTTTTTACAGAGGTTACACCATTTTGAAAATTATATTGGCCATCTCCACTGGTCAGAAGGAGGTTCTTCAACTAGAGGCTCCCACGGTTTCCACTGCATCATTTTTCTTGCCAGGGAAAGCTCATTTTCAGCCTGTTAATAAACACCATAAACAAATTCTTAAATTCTATACAATTGACAAAGTATTAAATTAGCTCCATTTCAGTTCATTGTCTCAGTGATGTCATTATCTATCATGATCATAGACTACCACAAATTTCACCTATAAATATCAAAAGAAACTGTATGTTTTGGGGGTTTGTTTTTAAAAAAAAATTGAATCCCCCCCCAATACCCAAACAGACAGTCTGTTCACCTAGACATTCCCAATGACAACTTCATGATATTTTCCAGTCTATTTAAATTATGCCCCAATATTATTCAATCCTCCTCTGCCCTTTCCACTGATTTAGACTCTGTAAGAAGCAATGTAGGTATACATGTATATCTGTAAGCATAATACAAGAAACAACTGTTAACTGTGTTAGGCTTTAGCACAGTCATCCCAATCACCACATGACAATTTGTTTTCAATTTCTTTTTCTGTTTGATTGTTTTGCAGCAAAGGAAGATATGCAAAACTGCCAATTTCCTAAACAGAAGTTCAGCCAAAGAAACACTGAAAACCACTTCTCCCTTTGTACTTCATCTTAAGATTCCCTGTTTTACCTGTACAATGACTTCTTCTATGCGACCACTGTTCAGTTTGTCCTGTAGTTTTTGCACATCACTCTCCTGTGTATTCAAATACATATAAACATACATATAAACAAATGTTTTACTCAAGCAGAAAGCCTATATGAAGCATGAAAACAGTAGTTTAACCAGTCTTCCAGTCTTCCTCAGAGCTACCACCAAATTAGCTGGCTTCTATCATTTTACATTATCAAAGAAATCTCACACCCATTTGTTACTGAAAAACAAACATCAAACTCTTGATGGTAAATACAAAGAACCAATACTATTTAGTGACACCCAAAGAAGTATTAGCAGGTAAAGGCTTTAGTATACACCTTGAAAAAAAATCCTGTTCTTAGAGTTTTATAGAATTACATGCAAACTTTCAACTACCACCTTAAATATACCAGTATTGCATAGTTTAATGTATCAAAAAGTGTTTTAAAATACTGAAGGCAAGGATTGTACTAAGATACTACACTGGTAAGAGCACATGAATTTTTCAGTGCAAGTGTGTAAAAATTACCACTTTTCTACTAATCTTTAAAAAACCTACGTTTTCTTCTAATTTTCACAGAACACTAGTAGAAAATTAACAATTGCTTTTAATATGTCATAAAAATATCACAAAAATAAACCTTGATACTTCAGTTATTTCTAAACTAATACCTGAAAGTTACGTGTGCTTCTGAAAAACAGCCAGGCCTTTTGACAATCGTTCTTCTCATCCTACAAATTCTTTCATGTGCAACATTAATGAAACAGCACTGTACTTACCTTTTTCACCAAATCAAATCGCTCATTTATAATCTGCTCAGTGTATTTCCTATATGCTGCATCTTTGGGAATGTTTTGCAGGACACTAAGTATTTTTGAGTACAGAATTCGCAGGCGCTGAAATGATCACAAAACATGGTTAAAATACACAACTACAATTATTTAACTTCTTGTCTTACTTAACCTATTAACTTAATATCTATACAAAAATACAGAAGATTATGGTATTCAATCCAGAAGTGTAGGATTAACTAATAACTAAGTCTGAGCCACTGAACTCTGCCTTGGGTAAAACTGGGATTTATCAGGACTGAAAAGTTACCACGGTCACATTCCTCAAAGAAAAAAAAGGAAAAAAAGGAAAAAACAAAGGAAGTTGCAATCTGAAGTACATTTGATGCAAAATGGAAACAATAAAAGCTGTGTTTCTAATACTAAATACTCTGAAAGTTCTGAGTTACAAATAGATTTAAATTAAACCAGAAACTTTTATTGCTGGATTTAAATGCAGGGATAAAGGACACACTGCAGTGAAGAAACTGCAGGTTTTGGACTGGATAACTATATCTAATTGATGAGGAATAGATTTCCTACAGAACAGTAAGAAATAGAAGCAGAATACGAAAAAAAATACAAAGAAAAAAAACCAGGAAACAAAAAGGAGACTCGCAACAAATCTATACTTCAACTAAAGCATTGTCCAGTTCTTTACTCTTGGCTTTCAAGTTGCTGAAAACACTAAAATGTAATAAGTTCACCCAAAAGGTGTCTGACAAGGCTGTAGACTAAAGTAGAATCATTTCTGTAGAACAGAAGTGATTTTTTCAATGGTTCTTTTTAACAGTATTCTTACGTATTGGTGCCAAGAGCATTTCTGAAATAAAATTTTTGTATAATAAGAAATTTCAAAGTGGAGAACTGAAACAATTACTGAAGTTCTTTCAAAGCTCATGCCTCCTGAATAAGCATGATGTGGCAAACATATTTCCATCATTGAGCCTGAGAAAATAAAAAGCAAGTATCAAATTGCTACAAAAACCACGTAATGCAGTTCCCAAGAACCACTGAAGTATTCCAATCTCAACAGTGCTTGCCATCACAGGGCCTTGATGTGGCTTTGCACCCTCTATCATGTAAGACTTATGAAGAACTGAATTTAAAGAGCTGTTCTGGCATTGCAGATGAAAGAAATCAAATACTGATTGATAAAAGTAGTTACATAAAGGAGGTTTCTGAAATCAGCACATGCCACTAAAAGTAGATGTGTAAAATAACTTATAATAATATGCATTAAATTTTTAAGAATTAATCTTCTTCCTTTATCGCTGTGGAAAATTTTTACTGTTTCATTAAGTTGGCGCCAGTTTAAGGTATAAAGCATACCTACAAAATACATTACAAAAACCTTAGATCTCACTGACAGCTTCCATTAGCGACAGAACAAGATGCGTGACATACCTCATGAGGGTTTTCAACTACAGCCAATCCTACAAGTCCAGTGGTCTGCACAGAGAGCACAAACATACTTAGCATACCTAAGCATCCATTTCCACGCTGATCGTTTTGTTTTGACTCCACATACACCTGACTGGGGCCATTCCGAGGCACCAGCCGGGCGTCCCGCGACCCCAGGGTCGGGGAGGGCGAGTGCCGAGCGGGACTAGCTCGCCTCACCAAGCGGCTGCCGGGGCAGCGCCGGCGCCCCCGCCGCCCCACACCGCGGGCCCGCCGGCATCCGGGCCCTGCGCTGCTCTCGGCCCTTCCCTCGCGGGGCGCCCCCCTCGCTCTCACCCCGCCGCTCGGGCAGCCCCTGCCCTCCCGCCAGAAAGGAAGACCCCGCGCTGGAGCCGGGGCAGGACGCGGCCGAGGCCCCCGCACCGCCTCACCTTCCGCAGCGCCCCCGCCATGGCCCTCAGAGGACGCGGCGGAGGGCGCGGGGCTGCGCACGCGCCAGAGCGGCCCCGGTGGGCGGGGCCGGAACAGCGCGTGCGCGGGTGTGCTCGGTGGAGGGAGCCCGTCCCTGGAGTGGCGTCGGTGAAGAGGGATTCGTTACCCGGTGTCTCTCTGCTGGTGTGATCACTTAATAAAGCAAAAAAATACTGATAGAAAATAGAGAACTTATTTTAAGGGGCTTGATATAGAGACAATGGGAGAAAAGGAGCAGTGACAAGACAGGTTAAATAATTGGTAGAGATGAACATGATGTTCATTTGAAGATCCAATTGTCCTATTAAGTCTTATTCTTATGCCTAGTTGCTAATTTAAAGGGTGAGTTTTGCATAGGGAGTAATTCTTTATAATAACTGTGTTGAAACTTTCTAAAAAAGCTGTTAAGCTGTTAGTGTCCAAAGGAAGGCACTGAAGATGATGAAGGGCCTTGAGGGGAAGCCTTGTGAGGAGCGGCTGAGGGCACTTGGTCTGTTCAGTCTGGAGGAGACTGAGGGGAGACCTCATTGCAGTCACAATTTCCTTTGAGGGGAGGAGGACAGACAGGTGCTGATTTCTTCTCTGTGGTGACCAGTAACAGGACCCGAAGCAATGGCCTGAAGTTGTGTCAGGGGAGGTTTAGGTTGGACATTAGAAAGAGGTTCTTCACCCAGAGAGTGGTTGGGCACTGGAACAGGCTCCCCAGGGAAGTGGTCACAGCACCAACCATGACAGAGTTCAAGAAGTGTTTGGACAATACTCTCAGGCACCTGGTGTGACTCTTGGGGATGGTCCCGTGCAGGACCTGGAGTTGGACTCGATGATCCTTGTGAGTCCCTTCCAATTCAGCACAGTCTGTGATGCTGTCGTTCTGTCATATTCTGGACAAATTTTTCTTTATAATTCCTTTGCCCTGCTGTTGAGCTCCTCTTTTCCATAACTGGTAAGCAAACTGATCACACTGAGTTTCAGAATACCATTGAGTTCTCCCTGAAACCCTGTCCTTTAATAAAACATGCACTACCACCAATCTGTAACTGAAACAAAGTGATTGATACAGTTTATATCAAAATTCAGGGTTTTTGCTTCCCCACTTCTGTGTGTTCTTTGGGATTGCCTAGAGTTGGACTTCAGTGATCCTTGTGGGTCCCTTTCAACACAGGATATTTTATGATTCTTTGGAAAGCTTTTGTTTAGAGATTTAAGCTTATAAGCTCCAATTGAAATATGCAAACTAGAGCTAAGGGTACTGTGCAGGTTTGCCTTTAGCCATGTTTTTTTTAAGGACCATTAGTAAAGTTCCTGCAAGTTTAAAAATAAGAATATAGCGATATGATAAAAATCTGCAGTTTATTAAATATATATGCAATTCTTACACAATGCATTTAATCATAGCAGTTTTATCTTATTCATTAGGCCTATAATTTTACCTGACATCATTATTTTAAATGGTTAATTACATATTTTTATAGGATTTTATGCAATTGGTGTTGGGCAAGTAGGTCAGTAGAAGAGAAAAACAGTGTTCCTAGGGTATTGACTGCAGCAACTATTTTCACCGCATTCTTTATTATTTTTTTCCCCCCTACTATTATTACTATAATTACAGAAATTTTTAGATTTATAAAATTGAAAAAGTGGAAAATACTTTTTTTCCTTCATTGATTTTGAAGGCTTTTTAAGTCTTGACAGAGGCAGAAGCTGGTCTCTTCCAGATAAAACCACTAGATGGCATTCCAGAAGAGGACTTTGCTAAGGTTAACAAACACAATTTTCACATGAGAAATATTAAAAGATTACAGACTTGAATGAGGGCGAACGGTGCCACATGAGTAATGAAAATTAAATGGGTTTAGGTAATGAGTATTGAGCTGACCTGAGAGGAATCAAAATAAAAAACCCCCCGAAGCCTAGTATGAATGATATTGTCATGAAATGATGGAGGTGGGGAGGAAGGAAAGTTGCCCAAATATGGTGACAACTACTGGAATTTTGTTTACTCTTTCATAACTCAGACATTCGCTGAAGTTTTTTCTTGCTCAGTTATTTTCTCTACTTCTAAAGACATATTTGTCATGTGACTTAAAACAGCTCTCCTGTAAGCTCATGAATTCTTCTTCAGGAAGTTTTTTTCATGGCCCACTGCTGCTGAAATTTGATATCTGGTCTTTTAAAACAGTTTTACTGCTAAAGGTGCTCTCTCATCTTCTCCTTTTCACAAGTGCACGTATACGTCCTCAATACAGACCCTGATTTATTCCAAGATGAATATGCTAGCAAGGCATAATTTGAAGACTGACTAATGATTTTGCTTGATTTTTCTCCTTTAACTGTTGGAAATACACGATGATGCAAAAGATTTTATCATTATCTGTTGTAATGTGACAAGGTAAATCACTGCAAGCTCTAGAGTTAACAAACTTTAGATCTTTAAAACACTTTGAGATCATCTAATTGAAGTCGTCATGTGAGTGAAAAATCACCTTATATCCAAGGATCAGACCTAATAGAGACAGAGCCTGTTAAACCAGAAAAACAACTTTCCCACTGCCAGGTAGCAGCAGTACTGAGGTTTCTGTCATTCTTAACCTGCCATCTGTGCTGCTTAACCTATCCTGAGTGGCTGTGTTCTGAACGTGACACCATGTTAATCTTTGGCATAATTTCTGACAATGTTCAAAGGAAGACGAGTGAAAGCTGCTTTTTTAAAAGTTTATTTTATTATTTACAGCTTATTTTATTATTTACAGCTTACATGATACTTCCTTAGAAAAAAATGAAAAATCATTGCAGCTTGAAAATGAGGTTGAATGTTTAATGCAGTCGACTATTTAATAGTGAAAAAGTGACAGAAATGACAGTATCTTTCTATAGGATTAATGCTAATCCTATTCTAGCCTGAGTTCAAGTTTTAGAAAAAAGACAATTAGGCAGTAGTAATGGGATCTCAGTAGTCCTTTTCATGGGAAGCAGGCCCATGTTCAGGTGCCTAACAATGTGAAACAAGGTAACAGTGATCATAGTATTGAGTATGGATATAACATCCATGCCTGCTGAAATACTTTTTTTCAGGATTCTCCCAGAATTGCAACACAGAACTGTATATTTCACCTCTGAAACAGTTGTGTGAAGTGACTGTGTCCCCTCAGTTTTCCTGTAGCATGCTGAAACATTTGCAACAGTTGTGTCAGAAATGGCACCTCAAACACTAGGAAATTCAGTTTCATATTGTTTTGATTCTGGTTTAAGTGTCTTTAATTTCCAGTTAAGAGCCTTAGTCCTCACACCACAGACCTTCCAGGGTAGAACACCACTCTTAGGCTGAACCCATCTCACAGGCAGGTGCTGCCACACGCTGCTGGGAAGTGATGGTGCAGTGGAAGGGCTGGCAACATTAAAATACAACCTTTCATGATATCCAGGAAACAGTTCTGGGGGTCAGTACAACTTCTGCTACTATCTACAGTATAAGCTGCAAGGAAAAAGCGTGTTTTCAAACATTAATGCTGCTATGGGCTGGTAAGAGCTCATCACCACCCTGCCCTCCCTCGGTCACAGCGCAGCCACGGCCCCTGGGTGGGTGTGTCGGCATTGGAGCCGCTCCCGGCCACCAGCGCGGGCTGCCGCAGGTGCTGCGGGGCCGCCAGGCACCGCTTCCCTTTCCCTCTCTCTCCGGCCCCCTCGTCCCCGGGCCGTGTGCGACCGGCACGGGCCGGGCCCGCCCCGCCGTGCGCAGGCCCCTGTGCGCGGGTTGCTGTGGATACCGCGCCGCCGCCGCGGGAGCCGCGCCCGCCCGGGGCGCCGCCGGGGCTGGAGGTGCTGCGGGGCCGCGGGATGTCCTGCGAGGCCGGGGGGCAGTGGCGGGAGCGGGGTCGGGAGGGTTTGTGGGTGTCCCACCCGTGCGCCGAGCGGCGGCCGCAGCCCCTGCCCCGAGCGCCCCGAGCCAAGGGCAGCCCGGGCGGTTGGTTGGGCATCACCCGACAGCTCCTGCCGGGAGCTGCGTCCCCGTTGGTGCCGGGGTTTTTTTGGTTGTTTTGTTTTTTGTTTTTTTTTTTTTTGTTTTTGGTTTTGTTTTTGTTTTTTTTTTTTTTTTTTTAGTTTTGTTTTTGGGTTTTTTTTCAAGAATATGGGTTTAGGATTCTTCCAGCCTGTGTCATTTCAGTGGCAGCTCGGAAAGCCTTAGAGGTGTGCTGTCTCTGGGTAATGCCCCCCTGGACAGTCCTGTTATATAGGTAGAGAGCGAGAGATAAACACAACGAACTGTGCTGTTCGGAGTATTATGTCCTGCCTCGGAGTATTACGTTTGATAAACACCTGCCAGAAGCGCATTCTGTTTGGTGGAAGCAAAGACCTAATGCTGTTCTCAATAGGCTCTTTGGGAATACATACAGGAAAAGTTTTTCAGGATATTAAGTTACCCATAAACCTGGTAGTAGAAATGGGCTAGTATCTGATTTTTAATAGATACTGTGATTATTCTTGCAGAAAGGTTAAACTGTGCAACCAATTCTTTAGGAAATGGAAGATGCGAGTGATAGTTGCTTTGAAGTTCCACCAGAAGGCTCAGGTGCAGAGCAACCACCTGCATCCTCACAGGGAAATGCAGTCAGAGAGGCCGAGAATGGGGATGCAGCAGAGAAGCCTCTGCTTCCAGAATCTTCAGGCCCTGTACGGTCAGAGGAGGGCTGCAATCAGATGCCTCCTCAGGAGCAGTCAATTTTGGAGGAACAGGAGCAGTCAAGTTTAGCACAGTGGGAACAACATGAAGAAGTGCGGAGGGAAGAACAAACTTCTCAAAACTCAGCGCTACCAGAGAATACAGCAAGTGGGACAGTAACAGGTAAAGAAGTTATTAAAATGTTGGACATTAGGGCTTTAAAGAGAAATTTTTTCTTCAATTTGATTATGGCTTCATGCACCCCCTACCCTCATTCTGTTCATATTTGCTGGGTTTTGGCCCTGAAGTGACTTTTTAAATTCTCATATAAAACATACTCCAAAGGTAAGGAATGTATTCTTTATATCAAGCTACAGTAGCAATTTATAGATGGCATTTTATGGAATGATCCTTATTTCCAGAAACGTGTATGTGTTTACACGTTTTGTACATGCATTTAAACAGTTTAAACTAGATCATAGCAATCACTATTTTACCTCTCAGATTCCTCTATAACTTACCTGCCACTCTTCTGTTATCCATGCCTTTCTTCTGCAGTCCCCTAAATGCTCTGTCATTTCCTGCACCTGTTCCCCTGTGTTCTGGATGTCTTTTGTCACTTCCTCTTCCCAATTCAGCACCCCATTTTCTTAGTTCTTCAGAGCAGAAGGCAGCACATTCTGTTCAGCAGGTGAGCACGGTGAATAATCTTGCTTAGTATGGACCTGTTGACTGTCTTCTTCTTGTCTGGGCTCCATTCAGATGCTGTCATTCTGAATAGTTGGCTTGGAGTGACTTTATGTGGTGATAGCATTACATTATTTATCTCTTTTAAAATTGTATGATGATACTGCTTCCGCTTTCAAGTAGACTGTCTTTCCAGCTCAAAAAACTATGATTATTTTGTGTTGTGGTGTTTCAATAAAATCATCTTGGGGTAAAATAGGAGTGATTTTATGTGTTTGTTTTGAGCAGCTGATCAGGAATTAATTTTGGTTTTATTTTTAGAAAGCATGACTGAGGATAATGAAACAATTAGAAGGACTGGGCCTAACTTTGAGAAAACTATGCAGTCTGAGAATCAGGAACATTTTCCTGGGAAAGTCGTTCAACAGGATTACCACATGCCTGATGTCATAACTGTCAGAGTACAAACAGGTAAATGCTGGTTTTGCACATGTATCGATGTATAAATTCTGCTCTAATCTCAATGTGTTACTAAAAGAAACAGTATTTCTATTTTGGAACTTCTGTTTTAACAGATTCTGATTCATTCCAAGAAGTAGTTGTAAAAATTGAAAGACCTACCTATAATAAACCTTTTCTGGGTGGATTTAGGAGCATGAGAACAGGAGTGGAATTTCATAACGCAGGATCACAAACAAGATGCAAAAAACGACCTAACAAAGGAACTCAGTCATTTTGTAGGGAAACACAGGTAATGGTTTTGTATTTTCTTTTTAGAATGTTGGTTTTGACACTATTTCTGATAGGAAAGAGGAAGCACATCAGAAATAAGCATGCAAATGGAAGTATTTAGTGGATAGATATTAGTGTTGTGTTTCCTATTAAAAAAGCTAATTTTGCCACTTTTTGTAATGCGGCAAAAAATCTCTGTGTATTTTCTTATAATCTGACATGCATTTTTTCCCCAGACGGTTTGGGAAAAAAATAAGCCACTACAAACAAGAAATACAACATCAACACAGATGACTAAAATTGGCCTTTATGTGTCAAACATGACTGACAAACTAATAAGTCCTGGAAAGTATTTTACAGCGGAAGAATATCATAAACGTAGACTTGAAGCAGTAAGTCCTTATCTGTTTGAAACTATCTGTAAAGCAATGTATTACAAAGGTTATCTGAATATTTAAAGCGTATTTAGAGTGTTCAAAGATTGTGAAGTCAACTGTAAAATGTCTCATCTTCATGTTTTGAAATATTTTAGATATGGGGAAAGCCTGTGTTTGCTCAGTGGTTTTAGTGACATTTGACACCTTGTGACTTCTTAAATATTAAGAATTCTGAATTTATTGTTTTCTGTATTACACTGACAGTTAAGTTTCCATGTAGAATATTAGGGATTAAACAGACATATCCCTACAATATTCTCATGATCTCTTTGGAAGAACCTAAGGTACTTGCTTAATGTATGGCCTGAAATGGATGGAGTATTGGGTTAGGATTTACGAGATCTGCATCCAGATTTTGGGTTTTGTGTTCTCTGTTTGTTTGTTTGTTTGTTTAACAGTCTTGGTAGGTTACCTTGGGCAAACTGATCCATTTTGGATTCTGTTCAAGGTCCCTTCTTTGACATTAAGGTAAAACTGGGCTGTTCAAATACATGCAGTGGGTCTATGGGGTTTTCTAGTGCGCTGAGGTGCCTCGTGCAGGTGATTCTGGTTACAGATTCTGTATATTCATTGTGCAGAGGATGCCATTTAGGCATTCTGAATTGCTTTTTGGAAACCATGTGTTCAGTGACTGCACATGTAACTCAGGTACGCTCTAAATTGTGCTAGGTGTGACACTGCTTTGTAAATGCTCTAGTTAGTTATTTGATTGCTTAAAATAGGCAGTCTGAATCTAACTGAATGGACTAACAGTTGATTCCCCAAGTGTCTAAGTAGGATAGTTGTATTGATAATTGTACTGAACAAGATCTTTGAAATATTCTGGGTAGAAGTTTTCTGTAAGAACTTCTTGAATCAGTCAGCATCAGCTGATGGCAAATAAGCATCTTGTAGAACTCAAATAGGTAACCATTTCCTCAGGACTGCCAATATGTCTTACTATGATCTTAAGTGACACTTACTGAAATCTGGAATGTATCTCTCAAGTAATTTATAATGCACAGTAGAGAGACATCAACTTGGTGTTGGTTCAAGTTGATGGATTTGCACAGTGCAATGTAGGTCCATATTGAAATCTGAAGACATATTCAAGAGAAGTGTTAGGTTAAGATATCACTAGAGACAGTGTAACTGCATTAGTATAATTTTGTGCCTGTTAGCTTTCATGCTATAGCTCATGGTATTGATCTGACTAAACTGACTGTAGTGCAAGTGCTAACCAGCTGGCAGAGGGTGAGGCTTGTGCATTATCCTCCCTTGACACAGTGTAGACATTTCCCTAGTCTTCAATACCCACAGCTTGGGAAGGTAGATGATTTAATTTTCTTTCTTAAGTTTTGTCATAACAGCATTAGTAATTTCACTTTCATTATTTGTTTACAAATAAAATGCAGTTGATTTTATTTGTGTGTGTTGATTTTTCTGTCTAGGAATCTAAAAGAAACTTTGCAAATATGTGTCTACATTCCCACTATGTAAATTGATAGTAAGATGAGGAAGAGAAAAAAATAAAAGCAATACCTGACAAAAGACATTTTTTAAGGGGAGATTTGAAAAAGAAAAATGGATATTTAAATGTAGTTTATATTTTGACTTGATTTTATGAACCTAGTTTATCCACTGTATTCACTGGTTAGACTCTGGCAGTTACCTAAATGAGTAAGCATGCTGGTGCTTAAACTAGTAGTACATGACTGATTTAGTAACATTTATATTAGTTTCAGTACAAGACAAATCTTAGAAAATATAGTTAGGCATCTACAAAAAAAAAGAACAGTTAAGAACAAAATACTATGCTGTTTTGTTTTAAATTCACGATTCTTTGGTATTGTATCACATGTAGGTAATAGTATTACAGAAATATTTCCGTCGTTGGCATGCTATAAATGTAGTACAAAATCTGAGGGAACAGAAGAGGTTAAGGCTGCTGTGGGAGGCAGATGAAGAATTACGGAAAAAAAATGAGAAAGAAGAAAAATTGAGAAAGGAGTACGAGCGAAAACTGAACCCTAAAACAAAGGAAGACTTTGAGCTACTGTACCATGACTTGGAATGTAAGTTGTCTTAAAGAGATACCATTAAATCAGCAAAATAGTACAGTTTGTTTACAGCAAAATTATGTTTTTACATGTTCTATAGATATTTCCTTGATGTTTTTTCCACTTACAGTGAAATTTCTTTAATTTTAAAATAATTATTTTATTTTCATATTTTCTAGAAACATAAAAAAGGCCTTGATGCTGTGTAAGCACTGTTCAGCAATAACTAAACATCCTTGTGTTATTAACAACCAGAGCATAGCACCTTACAAGCTACTATGAAGAAAATTAACTCTATTCCAGCCAAAACCAGTACAACTTTTTAGGAAATAATCAGCTTGTAGAATAGTGCTATTTGGCAGTTTTATTAATTTTTTTTTAATTTATGTCTAATGCTAAGGTCAGCTGGAGGAACAGAAGTTGTTTTTTTAGATCAGACTTCATTGGTCTTTTACTCTATGTTTAAGATGCTAAAAACAATTCCACGAAGAAATTAGTATTAAGATCCATAATTCATCATTTGATATAGACAGTTTTTATAATGGATTAAATTTTTGCACAGAATTTTACAACATATGTCAGAAGTTATTCCTTTTGTCCTAGTCATCTTCTACTGATGCTTTTTCTCCTCTCTAATTCATTCCACATTTCACAAAACTGTCAAAATTTTAAAAATCTCTTAGGAGTTCTACAGGACATCCTAAAAGTCATATTTTTCCTGTTCCTGGTAGTAGATGTCTAATACAGGCAAGTACCTCTAAACTTTTCCAGAAAAAAATAATGTGAATGCTGCAGATAATTGATATAAAGCCTTACAGGAAACTAGTGTTGCAAATGGAACAAAAAACTGAGAGTATCTCGTTTTGGAAAAATAAAAACAATCTAAAGCAGTAGACTTGTACCAATCTATAATGAAATGGCAAAATTTTTGGTTTTTACAATGTCTCTTATAAAGCAAGAGTCTTGCACTGTGACTTGTAACAACTCTTATATTATCTAGGCTACAGTGCTTGCTTATGGTCTAGCTCTTTGACAGTTTGGTTACTGTTGTCCCTGTAGCAGAACTGATTACCTACTTCGTTGCAAAGCCACCTGCCCTACCTTAAACCATCTCAGCTATTTCTTCAGTGTTACACTGAGCATAAATTTGATGGCATGTGTTATTCACAGAGCTTAAGATCACGATCCAAGAATTCCCAAGTTATACACTAATCTTTTAATGCTGTCATACTTTGTGTGGCATTGAACAAATTGCTTTGTCTGAATGAATAAATGACTTACAAATATCACTGTGACAAATGTAAAAGTTACTGCTTGTCTTGAACTTTAAAATTGTAGGAATGAGATTTGTGTCCTGTTTGGGGTTGTTCCCCCCCCTCCTTTTTCTTTGTAGATAGTTAGCTTTTCACTTCACAAGAATCATGCCCTTTTAAAGGTGTGACTGACTAGATTGTCAGAAGACAAGTTACTCAAATAATAGTCTTTTGCATGCCACTTATACCAAGACTTAATATTTGGCATCTAATTTCCTGTAATATTTTCTTTGAAAAGCTGCTTTGTAGCTAATGTGCTATCAGATGTATGATCCATTTTTTTTTTTAAGTGTGAAGTGTTTTATTTGTAATAAAAACAGCAAAGCTGATTTAAAGTTATGGAAGAGTGCTAATACTCACAAAATTTTTAGATTTGAAACTTATGGTTATATAAGTGTCTCTTGCTTAACATAATGCCTTTGGATTCTCAAATAATAAAACTTTCACCAATGCATACTCAGGAATTTCATATCTAGGCAACCTGAAAAAAACATGTCCCACTTCAAAACAGAACAGAGCAAACTCCAGTATTTGAAATGTCTTTTTAACATTTTGTTAAAAGTAATGGTCTGGTATCAATCTTATTGTTTTGTTTTTGTTTACTGGCGTTGCTTCTGTACATGGAGATTTGCAGTCATGCTCTTCATTTTAATAGAGCTTAATGGTTCTAGGAAGTTGGGATTTTTTTCCTACCTGCATTTGAAACTGCTTTTACGTTCTTATAGTGCCAACGGTCTACACAAGCTAGATCATTGTGACAGTAATAGAATGAGACTGTTGTCCTCCAGGGATCTGTGAAGGTTATTGCTGCTGATCACAACAGGTGTACTATTACAGGGTCAGCCAGTACCAGCAATTCCTGGTGGTACAAAAACTTGCCTGACGACTGTATGGTGCAAATGAGATGTATCTATATATTCAGTTTGTCTGCATATGGGCATTCATTATTTTAAAAGTATGAACTACTTTGTTTTATAAAAACTGGAATAATAAGTAAAATGTAATGAGTAAAATCTCTACCTGTAGAACACGTAATCTAAGAGGAATATTTTAACTTGGTTGCATGTATGTGTGGAATCACGAGCTGAGTATCGATGATAACTGAGAGCTCCTTCATTTCTGAAAGTATAAAATTGCTTACTGTATTATTACCTCTACCTTAGAGGTTTCTACCCCCTTCAGGCATAAAAAGCTTCATGTAAATTAATTCTATATAATGCTTTTGCTTGCTCAAATGGCTTTATTTAAAAATATATTTTTGCATTCTCAGAACTTATCAGACAGCTGTCATATTAATACCACAACTTGGAGAGCCTAAGGGAAATGATTTGAAATATTTAAAATTGTAAAATGTAAGGTATTGTAGACAAGAAAGGCACAGGCAGAAAATAAGCCTTCCTCCTTTCCCTCATCCTGCCTCTAATCTTACCCGATCCAGGATGTTGTAGGCTTCTTCAGTGCACCACATGTTGGTTTGTTTCATTTTACGCCACGTTTTGCTTTTGCATAACTGTTCTGGGATGATAGCGACACTTTGAGATATTATTCAGAAACGTTGATGGTTTCGATTTTAGAAAATTCCTCACAAAACTCCAGAGATATTTGAACAGGATCAGGCTCTTCAGAGAAGCCAAGAATTGTTACAACATAAGCGAAGGTAGACTCTATTCAGTAAACACAGTTTGGTTTTACTAACAGATTTCTCTAAGGCTGTGTTTTCTGTGTATCAGCAGCATAAGTGTCAGAAGACCAGATTCTTATACAGCATGTACTGATCCGTGTGCTGCTGTCATGACCATCCTGTGGCTCCCGTGCCACTTCTCACCACACTTGAAGGGTTATGTTGTAGAAGAGGAAAGGGAGAGTAAAGCCATGACTGTCTAATAATGATTGCGCATCCATTGGATGGCAAAAGGTGATACCACTGCAATATTCAGTGTAAGACCTGGAGTGCTAAATGTGACTGTCAGTCAAGTTTTATCTCAGTTTTGAAGGACTTTAAGCTTCTTTAGATTTTACTCATTTATGCAGGGAGAAGCAGGAATGTTCTCAGCACTGAGTACTAGTGGTGCCACAGTAAGGTACAGTCTTTAATTTGTTGAGATCTCCATAGTACCTTTACTTGTGATTTTGATGAGAAATTGTTTAAAAAGTTCATATTGCTCATACCTTTTGGAGCTGTTTTAGTCTTAAACAGTTATTTTTAGATGCAAAATCTGAAGCAATCATTACATCACAGATTTCCACAGGAGCTAAATTCCTTTTCTCACATAGAGCTTCTTTTTCTCCTACCCGTCCTTGAGTTTGGAATTGGCAGTCTGGAATTGATGTACACACACATACTCTCACAGAACATCTGTATAATTTACATTCATTTCTGGGCCATTTTACATGTATTGAAAATATGCATAAGAATCAATTACCTAGCATAGAAACTGGCTTTTAGTGAATACTAAAAAAAAATCAGTTATGTTATTTCTTAAATGCGAAAGCCGAAGTTTCGCTGGAAAGTATCTTGTAACAAATACCTAGAATATTTGTGTCTGCAGTATGGATGCAGGAGGAGACTGAGCGGATTAACAGAACTCTTACTGGAGCTGAAAGAAAGGCAGCACTTTGTGCACTTCTGGAACAAGAGGCACAGCTCATTGCTTGCTTTGGGAGACACAAACTAAATGCCAATGAGGAGAATCAACACAAAGCAATACTGCACCTTCTGGATAAGGTCTGTCATTAGGCTGATAATTTTAGGCTGAACATAAAGAATACCAAAGTACAAGAACAGAAAATACACCTGCAAAGCATCAAAAGTAAATTTTGTAGGTTTTGATGGTTAATCATGTGAATGCTAATGTTACAAATATCCAAATTATTCATGTCAGTACAATTCAGTAAATTTCTTTTTCCAAGCTGAGAATTTTGTAGCTCTCTGACTGATTGAGGGATTAAGAGTGCATCATTAAAACTGTTACCTATAAAAAATGTAAATAATAAATATAAAACTATAGCCCTGAATGGATGGATTTTATATTATGTAACTATTCTGCATAAAGAACATGATTCTGATGGTACTGCTAACAACATTAAAGGCTCAAAGCCTAACAGTTCAGCATGGTTAATTTGAAGCTAAAAACCATCAGGATCTTGCATGCCATTCAGTATTCTGTACTGTGTGCATTATAGTGCAGAAGGAAACCTATTAGCTTCTCTTTCAAAAATATTCAGTTTCACTAATCAAAAGTAATGACCAAGTATTTTTCTCACTGATGTGTTCTGTTCATTGCTCTCTATAATGAAAAGTTTGCTATTTCATTTAAAATTAAATGCGAATGTTAAAGTAAGTACTTGTAAAATTAAATTTTAACCCTGCAAAATGGATTAATATATTTTTTTTTTCTTCTTCCCTTGGAAATTTTATCCCTCGGGAAGTAAATTTGCCGTTAATTTCCCAATTGAACACAGGCCTCTGGTCATGATGTCTGCCTTTAAAGAAAACATTTATTCTGTTTTCGTGTACAAAGAAGAACTTTGACTAATTCTTATATTGAACTCAGTTATTAATTCACTAGTTTCTGTTCCATTAGAACTTGAGATTTTGTTCTTATATTATCTTGGGGATGATATTTGAGGCAAGTGTTCTTCAGGCTTTACTCTATAAAACAAATATAGGAATTCCTTTAGTCACAAAGTGGTTTAGTATGGCATTAGATTCAATGGCACCTTAATGTAAAATACAAAAAACCCAGTCCTTTTTAGGTAGATGTTCAGCAATCCATCTCCTCAGAAAAAAAACAGTTTATTTTCTATCTGTTTCCATAGTATTGTGACATGATTATGAAAATAAATACTGCAGCTGAAATGGGTTTTATCTGATTTTTTTTTTTAAATTTTGACTATTTAGTGACCAAAAGTGAAAGTAATAATTTTATCCAAAAGAAACTTTTTTCATTCTTTTCATTACTGATGCCATGGAACCATGCTGTAAAAAGTGATGTGATAAAATCTGTTACATTTTTAATTATGAACAAATTGCTTATCTGAAAAGTTGATGGGATGTTACCAAGTTTATTGCTGTGGTGTGATTGTATTCTGTATTACTGCTTTCAAGAATGCAAAAAAGCCCAGAAAACTAAATAGTTAGGAATGATATCAAAGCCTTGTTTCTACTACTTACAATATATTCTGTTTTCTTCAAAGAAAAAGAAGCCTGAAACAGTCAAAGCAAATACGTTTCTCTCTTAACTGACTCTCTGTCATTATTTTTCCCTTAAGGACTGCTTTCCAATGTCCTACCATATACAGTGTACTTCTAGTATATATTCTGACAAGTTGTACAGTTTTCTCACATCTAGAATCACAATCAAAATGTTTTTCAGTACCAGAATCCTTAGTGACAGTTGATGTTTGGAGATTCAGGAGACACATCAGAGACAAGAGATGCTCCCTCTTTCCAAACAATGGATGTATTTCTGAAGCACTACTAATTTATTTATTCATATTTAAAATTTAAAAATTATGTTTTTCATTAAAGAGATTGTATTTTTTTTTAATTTTGAAAATCTAATGAGCTTCTGAACTACTACAACTTTTCATGTTTTTTTATCATGTTGGCTATAGGATGGCAGTGTTGTTCTAAACTGCTAGATAGCAGCCTCACTCAGAAGTAGAAAAAATAATTTCTGCTTTGAAAAAAAAATACAATTTTGGTAATCTCAAAATTAAATGGCTCATTTGCTCTGTCTGTGAAAGTACAATTGAAGCACTTTAAATTGCAGTATGAAGTTTATTGTTGGAGTGCTAGATTCTGGACTATTCAGTTATTTCTTTGATTTTTTGCTGGTAATGTTAATCTGGACACTTGCCAGTTTAAAACTAAAATAACGCCTTTCACATCTGAAGACTGCAAGCTGCAATAGCCAAGGTGATATGAAACTTGCTTCTCCATGGAAACCTTTGTTCCCTTCTTTGCTCCTTTAAGCATGTATCTCTGCAGGCGTGTGTGCTTTTACAAAGGTTGCTACTGGTTGTGTGTGCACTACATTCTAGGGGCTTCGCTTTTATGCTGAGTTTGCTCTGCGTCAGGATTTGTACTTTGAAGAGAAAGTATTTGATTAAGCTTCTGTACAGCAATCATATTTCCTTAAAGGGATTTGTGTAATTATTAACTATCGCTCAGTTCATACCCTTCATGCTTTGTGCTGTTTCTGCACACATTCTGTGGATTCTTTTTATTTTACTTACCTTTTCTCTCTGTGTCTCTGGTGGTGTGTTTCTCTCCTCAGGCACTTTTTCTTCTTTCATGCATTGGCAGCAGAGTACAGTTATAGTAGCCTTGCTTTCTAAAGTAGTACGGATAACAGAATTATTGCAAATTTCACAGCACTGCCAGCAGACTAAAAGACAAGAAAAAGCTGGCAGATCTCAAAGTTTTAGTTTTTCTTGCATCACTCTTAGTACAGAAAAATAGTCCTGAAATCAGAGACCTTGTGATTCTTTCTGAAACATAGGAAATCTTCATATTAATGAGACCTCTGGGTTTTTTTTCAGTAAAAACCTGCATATTTTTTATAGATTTTATTTTATATAATACCAGCTATAATGAGATAGTAAGAAAAATTACAGAAGTCACAGATATATCTTCAAAGAATTAATTATCATAATATAATTGGTCTGTGTTAAAGATCATTTGCAGAGTAGGAGACCAAGACTGCTTACATATATTTGGGCTTGCAAATTTATCAGAAGAATCTAGTTTTAGGAACTATTTTCTAGGGTAAACTCTACCCTAGATTGTCCCTAACATAAGGAAATGACCTTTTTCTCTTACTATAAGTGATTTCATTGAAGAGGTTTAAATGTAGGTACTGAATTAACTGCTATGTGGAAAGCAGTGTTTTTTTCCCAGTCTAGCATACAAAGGAGTGACAGCATGATAGACCTAAGTTGGTTGGAGTTTTCTTGTTTACTTGGCTATGTGTGGGATGGGTTTTTTCTTTTAAAGAATTTCTAGCACTGCACAAAGATAGTGAAACAAAGTAATGAAGTTACAGTAGAATGCTCCCTACTTATGACAGTGACAAAATCACATCTCTCTAGTTTTGCAGAAATTCAAAGATTTCATTAAGGAATTAAGAGTTGCTTTGTTTTTTCTTTTTAATGTCTGGTTTTGCTATTGCATTTCTTAGTCAGTTTTGGCTCTAAATTGTGACCTCTGATTAGCAATACCCCCTTTAACTAGAGTTCTACCCCCACTGATAAAATAATTATTTGTCAGTTATTCAGTGTTAAATCCTTTTTTCAATTATTTTGTCTTTCATTTGCTTACCTAACTTTATAATTTATTTATTTAAAAATGAGGAAAAGTCTATTTTGATTGTGGTGATGACTAATCATATCTGTTCTAACTATCTAATATTTATGGTGTTTTTATGATTTAGCACCATAGCAAGCCTATGTGATCAAAATAATGATTACATCAATGCTGGGGTCATATCCAGAAAACTACTAGTCATGTGAACGCTTCATGAAGTGTTGCTGTTGTTAACTCACGCTGAGACTTCAAGGTGAAGTTCATGAGTGTTTGTGAACATTCAAGTTCCAAATATAGTGAAAGACAATAATTAATACAAAGAATGAGGTTTGAAATACCTGTCCCAATTAAGGAAAAGAAATGGAATTAGGTAATGGTGGGGCGAGGGTTTTGAGAACTCTTTTTCTGTTGGAATTGGATACCTGTCTCCATACAGTATGGATACAGTGTGATTTGCAACCAAACCCAGTCTTCTGGAAAGAGGAGAATGGTTGGGCTTTTCAAACAAATTGGGGCAGCTGACATCATGTAACTTCTCACTGTCTCTAAAAGTTAAAGATGTGCGAAGAGGTAATTGAAGCATAAGGTATATGGCATGTGGTTACATTCAGAAACAAGAAGCTAGGTGAAGTGTCTGATAAGCTGTGAACTCATACCTTGTCTTAGTTTTAACAAAGTCTATGTCTTCTATCTGTCTCTGCAACTAGCATAAATAGAACAGTTCCCTGGAGATATTTTGTACTGCGGTAGACTCTAAGGTCTTAAATTTGCAATCTTTACACAGTCAACCAACCCATTGATTTTTACTGATAGTTTGGAGGGATTCATAACTGCCAGGTGAAGTATAAGAGCAAACATATACTCTAACACTACTGTCAATAAATTCATTTTAAAGAGGTAGAGCATATCCCTGTAGAAGAATATTATTTACTTCTAATATACTGTAAGTCGAAATTTTCATGGCCTGCAGCTTCAAATAAAGTGTGCAATTGAATGCTTGCTCTGGTGGCAGAGGTACTGTATCAATATTGACACTAGAATTAGCCTTTTGCACTAATCAAGCATTAAGGTTAAGTCCTATTTGCTCTGATGAAACTTGATGTAATATAATGCACTTGTTCACCTGGTGGTCAGATTGTAATAGCTCAGTATTCTACTAATTGTTTCTGAAGTGTGCACAACCTAAGAGATGGAAAGCATATGATGGAAAAATCACTGAAATGGATACACAGGACACACTCCGTGCCAGAGAACTACTTGAAATCTACCGCAGCATTAGCACAAAGGACATCCCAAAAGATGAGAGAACAGATGTGCTGTTAACACTCAGATGTACAGTGAAGGTATGTTTTATTTTTCTGTTTATGTTTAGCTTGAAGCTGTGCTTCCCAAGGATACTGTCACTTAATTATGTTGCTGCACAAGGGTGCCATGATGATTAGCTGGCAGCAAGAGACCCCAGTGTACTGTCTGGCATGAGAGCATAATTTACATTCCAGATATACTCAGAATTTATATTTCACTTTGTTATGTGCACATTTTTCTTCAAGTTTGTTAGAATTTTAACCCTGTGGTTTTAGACTTTTTGGTATATTAATACATAATACAATTTTAGTACAAAGTTTAGTTTAATTGTTTATAGCAACCTTATGAGAATTGTGGCAGAAATGTATGTGGCTATTGCCATTTATTTTTTCTAAGTTTTTTGAAATGTCTGTTTAGAACCTTATCTCTGTTGGTTTGGATTATCAGTTTTAGGGGTGGCAAATACTGATTTTTGTCTTTTTCTCTTTACCCCTCGTCCCCCACCCTCACTGGTGCTACCAGTGTTACAAATGAATTAGAAGTTGATTGCATTTCTTGTAATCTTTCATATTTGTTTTATTCATTTATTCACATACAAAGAGAATGAGTTTTAAGGTCCTTTTAGGATGATACCATTGACAGCAGACTAGAATAGAATGCTGCTTCCTGGTCTTATTAAAACAAGCAAACATCTTACTGTTTGCTTTAGTAGTGCCAGTATTTAATCTGAAGTCAATATGGCATTGGGAGCACTGCTGGTTTATGAACCCTTGCCCATCTTAATACAAGTCAATATTGCTGTAGTGAACAGGTGAATTTCTGTAAATTAGCACTTTCTTCTACCTGAGAAAAACTGAACTCATTTACCTCTTATCTGTCTCTGAAGAATCTCCTGACAAGCATTTGAAATATTAAAATAACTAATTTCCAGGCATCCTCTCAAAGTCCCCCATGCCTTTCGTGTGGTGGATTTTTTTTTCCTGTGGCTTTTTTTTTTTTAAACCATCTTCATTACACCTCCAAGGACATAAAAAAAAACTTCTTAGGGAGATACTTCTTTGGGCTTTTGGAGACTGAAAATTTTGCATGTATTGTATATCTCTGCTAAGCATTTTTTAGTGCCTCCATGCTTACAGTTCCTTACAGCTTTGGTATATATATATACAGGCCTCTTAAAACAGCATCTGTAAGCATTCTTGCTTTTGTAGTTCTTCATATTAGTTTGATTGGAGATTGTTTCCCTGAGACATGAATGGGTTCTTCTGTGAACATGTTCTTGCATGAACATACAGAGGTATGAATAGTAATGGGCATAGAATCCACAGTTTGCTTTCATATATGCATTGAATTATTTTGTTTGTTTGCTTGTTTCTTTATTATTGTGAAATTTGTTTTCCTTTTTGTGTTTTTTTTTCAGGAACATGAATGTAAATTAACACAGGAAATAGTGGAACTAATTGACAGGGAAATTGATCTTATATCAAGAGAGGTGAAAGAATGCAACTTAGAAGGACTGAGGAAAAGAATTTGTACATTATTTCTTCAGTATATTAAAATTCCAAAGGTTAACCCTAAAGTTGCTGGGTTACTTAAGGTATTATCCCTATTTTGCAGTCTGACATAGTGGCCATTGAAATAAGGAGAAGGGGAATGGAAAACATCAAAAGCTTTTTTATTTCACATTTTGCTGTGGAATTGGTGGAGGAATTCCTCAAGAACTAAAATATAGCAAGTATATAGGCTTCACACAAATAAGCTTAAATAGTCATACAGGAAGCATGGGGCATGGACACAGTTATAAGAACCTGACAAGTGGCTGCTACTACTGGGAAGGCTCAGGAACTCTTGTGTCTGAAATAACAAACCTGAAAGTTATGAATGGTAGATGTTATGGGATGGTATGGGTAAAATGTAATATCAAAGGGGTACCAATAGATAGAACAATTCATGTTTCTTCCACTGGTCAAGGGACATCAGCCCATGCTTCCAGGAGGGAGGAACATAGCCATCATCAAAGTGACATAGCCATCATCAAAGTGACATCTAATGACTTGCACCTAAGCAAGAACTCTTACGGGCTTCTGTTGTACAATCAGTTGCTACTGTGTGAGAAGATGTAACTAGATTTGTGTGATTGTTTTTCTTTTCTGACTGCAGATTACAATGAAAAATATGATTCACTATCATATGTTGCTGCTTTATGTAGCAACACCTGTTCTGCACCTATCAGAAGAGGATTCTTTGTGCAGGGATTGATGGTATCTTAGGAGCATAGAATCTGTCAATAAACAGAATTTAGAACCAACTGACAGTTATTTTTATGCTAGGTTTATTAGCAGGGCTATCTACGTGTGTGATAGCAAAGACTGAAGATTATCAGACTACTTAGACTGTCCAGTTACAGGCTTGGTCCCTCTTCACAGACTACATTATATTCTTTCCAGAACCCATGAAGGAATATGACAATGAGGAGGTCACTAACAAGTTTAGTTTATTATCTTCCCCTATGTTGTTTTAGGACATGTGGCTCTGATGATTTTGTATTCTTATGCCAAAATATTAATACGCCCATAATCTCAGGGTTTTATCTTTGACATAAAAGGCAGATTGTACATGAAAAATTAAATGCAGAAAATGTAGTTTCTGTTTTTCTGTGTTGTCATCTTTCCAGAATGGCTGGCAATCTGCATACATAAAAGTGCCAGCAAGAACACTGGAGCGTGATGTTTAGGATCTTCATATAGCTTAAAAACAAATTGACTGATTTATATAACTGATTTTAACATGTACAATAAGAAAACACAGTGGCTTTTGGTATCCTATCTAAGGAAAAATCACAACACCTTGTTGGGTATTTTCAAAACTAAACATTACTAGCTGCTACATATTAGAATACTTGCATGAAGATATGCAAAATGTATTCTGACAGACTGTGACACACAAGTAATACAAAGATATTTTGTGGTAAATTAACTTTTTTTTTTTTTTTTTAATTTTTAGGTTCCACAAGATCCTTTAAAGCTTTATAAAAATGTGTACTTCTGTCATAGCTGTGAAAATTACTTACCATCTACTGAGTTTCTTATTCCTGCTAATTCCCACACCATTGGCAGATGTCGCTTGTGTTACAAGCTTGATAATGAGGCTCGGCGAAGAGAATCATATTTGAAGTACAGACTTATTCTAGAAAATCTCAGGAAGTCTGAAGCTGATTATCAGGATGATAGTCAAATTGTTTTCTTAGTTCAGGTACTGTTGGAAAGAGCATTGCTAATAATGGAAAACAGTGGCTTTGACTATTTGTCCTTTATTTGGTGTATGTTGTTGACAGTTTGAGAAACAGGCTAAAAGCTACAACTTCTTCCTGGGGTATGGGATGTTCCATACCATAAAGAAGCAGCCCTTAAGCTCTCGAAGCATAGTTGAAAGCTGAATTGCACCTCCTGAGCCCCATTATGTGGACTGTTTTAGTAACACAACTGAATTGTTGGAAAAAAAAGTAAAGGAACTTAGGTTTTGACATTCCTGTTCTTTGTCAGTAGAATATCTGTGTAGTTGGAAGTTTTGCTGTGTGCTTTCATTAGGGGATGGCTTCAGTAAATATTTTAATTTTCTGCATTTTTTACCATCTTCTGTAATATCTTTCAATATGTAATAATCATTACTGGAACAGGTCCATTTTAAAAAAAATTCTTGCATCTACCTTCAGCAAAATCTCTATTTTAGTTGTTATTGTCAAATGAATTTGACATCCAATATCCACTGAGAAAGTTTTGAATATTAGATATTTGCAAAGTATTAAAAATATTGAACAGCCAAGATTTATTTGAACTTTCTGAGATTTAGCAGTAAAAATCTCTACAGTATCAACATCCATAGAATAATCTTTGAACTATATTTTCAGTATGTTCGAAAGAACAACCAAGCAATCAAAAGCCAGTCATCAATATCCCACTGCTACCAAAAAAAGCCATGCTGTGGTTTAGCACTTTGCCAGTGTGCTGCCAAAAGGAAGCTTGGAATTTCTTAATTATTATGCCTGAGTTAAGAAATAGTCTCAAAAAAACCTGGATTTCGTAAATGTTGTTCGTCCATACTGGTTTTCACCAAAGCTGAAGAGTTTTTTGTCTCTGTCTAATTTAGTTCATCTTAATATGTAAACATCCTTTAAACTCTCTCACGTCACTTGTGATGGCTGGTGGGTATTGATGCACTGAAACATGACTGCTTCTTAACTGCTGAGACCATAAGCCCTTACTTGTAGTTCCATTTGTGACTGTACCATTGCAACATCTCTAGATATTGTGTAATTTTCTTCCAAATTAACTTATTTTCTCTAGAATTGTAAGTATCTAAACAACAGAGGTTTGTAACTGAAATCACTGATTTCCTAGTTTTTTTCCTAACATTTTCTTAAATTATTAGATTTTCTTCTGAGCTACTTGCCTTTTTTCCCCTTCCCCTCCCAACAACCCCATCCCCTTCTGCACTTATATCTAGAACAGCTCTGGGGCACCTAGAAATGAACTGGGCACAGCTAAAACTCTTGCAGCAGCTGAGACTGCTTCATTCATTTTGCAGTGCAGCATCATTTAGAGATGATACAAGAAAAATGCAGTTGTTAGTTGCTACACCATTCTAAAAGTAGATGTGTATGTCTAGATGAAACATGCTTCTTCCTTCTTAACCCTCTTTTTCATTTCAGCTTACAGATCTGCAGTACCTGATTGAGAATATATGGAACTGTCAGTCAGCTCTCAGTGCCTGGGGTGAACTGTATGATTTGGTTATGGTCAGATGGGATAAGAAGCATGAGTGGTCTCCATGGAACACTATTCTCCTCACTAAAGAAGAGGCAGATGCACATCTTAAGCTGTGTAATCTTCAGGAGGTAAAACTTGATGGGCTTGATTTTTTATGTTATTTATGTTATGTTTTAATAGAATCTTGTGACTAATTAGTTGGACCAAATTTAGTAATTACAGTTGTCCATGTTTAGATTGACTCATTGTGACTATTTAAGTGATTACATCTGTACTATTAAACAAAATGGACATCAATCCAGAAGGCATCTGGCATGTACCACTCACTCCATGCACATGAACTCTGTCTTGCCCTGATACTCCCTCCTGCATTGCAAGAAGTGGTTTCATCCATGCTGCCTACTGAGGACAGTGCCGTGCATATGCTCTTTCCTCAGATGAGATCAGACAACAGCTGGCCTGGATGAAAAGCATAAAGACTAACCATAAATACTATGACAGTTGTGTGCCTGAGCTCTTGCACATGCTCTGGCCTCTTTAGTTTCTGGCCTTATAAGTTTCTCATCAAATAGCAGAATGGCTCTTTTTCTAGAACTTAACCATTTGTCGTCATAAAATTGATCTCAGTTTACTTTCTTACATAGATGTCACTTCAGTACCGCTGACAGTGCAATCTTACAGTTTGCAATTAGGCAATAAAAGCATAGTTTCTCTTTTGAGTTAAAAAAACTCAATGTGTTAGTCATCATCAAAACTGTATTTTTACAGCAAATTCCATGTCTAAACATGGTAGTCCGTTAAATATCTCACTCCATTGAAAATATATGTTAAGAGTATTTAGTTTTATAAGGCACGGGAGAATCCTGTGAGCTGTGTTTGTCCTGCAGTTAGCAATGGATTATTAAGGCTTTCACCTCTAGGTTATTGATTTATGTATGTAGAGATCTGTGGTCATTGTTGCCTAGTGTCCTTTTGTTCAGGGTGTTCTTCAATTTCTAACGCAATATGTGTGCATCAGAAATGCAGCTTCAGCTATCATGCATTGCCCTTCTTTTTGGAAGTCTTAAGAGGATGTGATAACTAAACTGACAGAGCAAGTTAATTACTCTCTTAATGAGTTGCTTTATGGATGAAATATATCAGGGAATTCTAAAGGTAAAGGGAATTCTGCCATCCATGGTATTTTGAGTGTGTATGTGCCCAAGTTGTGTCTTCAAGCAGACACGTTTATGTGAGCTTTAGCTTTAGAAGGTAAAACCAATTTGAAGCTGAAAATTCCTTTATTGCCTCCTCTGTCTCACTTGAGACAATAAGGCTGTTCACACAGTTTGAATCTATCAGTGTTCCTCAGCATCCATAAATTTCTGTTACTAGCATTATGGCAGGCAGAGATGCTGATTAAGCACTTAGCTAGTTCAATGCCACAAGTCTGGATATCATAATCAAAGAGATGCCATTAACTTGATTAGGTCCAGAGCTTCAGTGGAGGTGGAGGTTAGGTCAGAACAGCAGCAGGTAAGGTACACAACCTTACCTAAAAATCGTAAGGTATTTTCTTTAGCTCTTGTTACAAAAGCAGAAGTGTGCCAGCTATAGTGAGGAGTCAGCTTTCTTCACTGGTAATGACCAAATATTTGTTTCAAATAAAACCCAAAACAACAGAGTGTGAAATAAGGAAATTGAAGCAAACTTAGAGTGCTGTATGTCAAACCATTGTTTCCCATTCACTGAAACAAAAATTTAGGCCTCTCAAGCACTTTCATTAATAGCAGTTATTGATAATGATGACTTTTGCAATAGCAAAGAGTTTTTTCAGCTAAATATTCTGGATTTATTACATCATCCGAACTACTGCTAATCACTAGAAATTTGGGAAAATGTCACCACTGCATGCAAACGCCCACTGAAATGCTGCAAAATGCTTGCTGCCATGATTATTTGTGGATAATGACTTTGATTCTTATCAGAGAGTTTCCCTGTACTCATCACCTTGCAAATGTTGATATTTAAGCATTGCCTTATTTAATTTTCAAATGTAAATACAAATGTTCTTACCTGAAAAAGAGAAATAAATAAATTTTATCTTGAATTGATAAAAAAGTTGTTCTGGTTTTAAAAGGTGACTAATATTTCACAAGGATTGGTTAGTAATTGTCACTATTGGGCCATAAGATAGCAGTATAGAACTACAAAATAATTCATTATTTATCATATACAAATAAATTATCGGGTTTAGTTTATTAAAGGGTCACTATTTATACTGTCTAAAATGTGAAGCAACATACAGATTTCTAGATATTTTAATTGTATTTGATGAGATTTGAATTTATTTTTCCTTTCAGGCTTATGAAGCTGCATTTATTTTCAGAATAAAACAGAAGCATATCCGGGCAAAAAACTACTTTGCTCAGATTCCAGCGATGTCATCATTTTTGCATAGAAGTGACAATCAGGCTAATGCAAGTTCCTACGAAACCCATAATTCTTCGATGAAGTCTGCTGAAGTTAAAGAAGTTCACTAAATTATTAATACCATTTCTTAGGTTTTAAAGAAATACACATTTTCATCAATACTTCAAATATATTACAATGATCAAAATAAACTTTTGAGGATAAAATAATTTGATCTAGATCAGTTAATATAACTGCATTTCAAGTTTTGTAACCTCATTATTTAAGAAATGAAATGTTTATAATGAGCTTTGTAAATTCTAAATTTTTAGAGCAATGATTCTTTTTCTGTATGTGCCTGCATTGCTTGGAACATTCTGTCTATAGTGTAATATACCTGTTGGGTGAATTCTGTTAATTCTTTGTCACCCTTTAATTAGAAAAATAATACTGTAGCACTGTATTAAATTTATTTTTCTCGTCTTAAGTATGTAAGGCAGAAAACCCCTGAATTCCAGCATGAGAACAGAATAGATATATTCTTGCAAATGTAGCTGCTTTACCTGGCAAACATTTGTGCAAAAGAAAACTTTAATTTTTTAGCTCATCTGGATGGTCATAGTGGAACCGCCATTATGTAATTATATTATGCAAGAAATTGAAATAATTGTTAATTATACTTATAATTTGAACTGTACAATGCAGACTGTCTGGAACATGCTTATTTTTGAGGAGCTTGTGTTATTTGAAGAACTAAATTCCTTCCGTAAGTAAAAGTTTATGTGTATGTTTGATTATAGTTACAGAGAAAAACATAATATGCTGTAAATCCAAAAAGTCCTACAGAAAGTTGCAAGGTTCTGCTTGAAACCTCTCTTGTAGAGATTGTTTTGACCCAGTCTTTTGCTCTGACAAATGAAAGTGTTTAGGAAAAAGCAGTAACATTTGAAAACAGAAATAAGCATATATTTGGCAGCAAACAGCTGAAAACTGTATTGACTCCCTCAAAAGAACATGAACTGTAGAACCAGTACTGGTCTGACTGTGAATTTTAACATCAGTGGAGCCTTTCCATTGATTTTACTATTAAATTCAGATTCTGAATTTTAGTTTAGTACTGAACTAGTTGTAGAATTGGAGCACATGATCATTACAGTGGACTTGCGTGTTTTCCAAGATCTGAGCCTTAAGATAGGAATGGCTGCTAATACTGAGTTTCCTCCAGTGATAAAAAGAATTTTGAAGTAAATTATGGTTGAATGGCAGTAAAGAAAATATGAGTCTCATAGATAGTAATCTGCCTCTTTATAAATTTGTTACCTTTCTTATCAAACAGATTATAAAAAATGTACTTTACAACCCCAGCAGGATGATTTAAATAAACAGTAAGGAAATAGTTCCAACAAATGCGAAAAGCCAGTAGTCCATTGATTTCAATGCAATGTGGTGGTGGAGTTTTTTGGAATCATTTAGGTTGCAAGGACCTTTAAGAGCAAGTTTAACCATTAACTTAACACTGCAAAGTCCACCACTAAACCATGTCTCCAAGGTCTGCATCTATACATATTTTAAATATCTTCAGGGATCGTGACTCCACCACTTCCCTGGGCAACCTGTTCCAATGCTTGACAATTCTTTTGGTGAAGAAATTTTTCTTATTATCCGACCTATCCTCTGGTGCAACTTGAGGCCATTTCCTTTTGTCCCCCTAGACCTTTCACTAGCTTTGTTGTCCTTCTCTGGACAAGCTCCATCATCTCAATCCCTTTCTTGCAGTGAGGGGCTGTAGTGGGTTGACCAAGGCCAGATGCCAGGTACCCACTAAAGCCACTCTCTCACTCTCCCTCTGCAACTGGACAGAGGAGAGAAAAAAAAGCCAGCTAAGACTTCATGAGTAGAGCTAAGAGCTGGGAGAGGTCAGTGACTGATCACCTTCAGGGGCAAAACAGATTCAAAGTATAGTACTTATATTTATTACTAACAGGATAAGAGCCAAAGAGTGAGAAGTGAAACAGTCTTAAAAACACCTTCCCCCCACCCCTCCTTCCTTCCATGTTCTCCCTCCTTCCCCCCCAGCGGTGCAGGGGGATGGGGAATGGGGGTTACGGTCAGTTGTTGTTTCTGCTGCTGCTCAGGGAGAGGAGTCCTTCCCCTGCTCCCAGGGGTTCTCTCCCACAGGAGATAGTCCTTGATGGACCTCTCTGGCGTGAGTCCATTTCTCGGGCAGCAGCTCTTCCCAAACTGCTGTCCTGTGGGTCACTCCTCCATGTGGTACAGTCCTTCATGAATGAGCTGTACTGGCGTGGGTCCCCCACAGGGGCCAGAAGTCCTACCTGGGAAAAACCTGCTCCAGCATGGGCTTCCCTCTCCATGGGCTGCAAGTCTCCAGCAGGACCCTGCTCCATCCTCGGCCTCTCACAGGGTCACAGCCTCCTTCATGCATCCACCTGCTCCAGTATGGGTTCCTCCATGGGCTGCAGGTGGGTCTCTGTACCCTGATGGTCCTCCATGGGCTGCAGGGGCACAGCTGCTCCACCATGGGCTGCACCACAGGCTGCAGGGGCCTCACCTGGAGCACCTCCTGCCCCTCCTTCTGCACTGACCTTGGTGTCTGCATTGTTATTCCCATGTTCTCACTCTGCTCTTCCCTGGCTGGAATTCCTTCTGTGCAACAACCTTCTGTTCTTAAATATGTTATCAGAGAGGTGTTACTATCACTCCTAATTGGCTCGGCCTTGGCCAGCAGCAGGAAGTCTGTCTTGGAGCCGGCTGGCATTGGCTCCATGGAACAGGGGAAGCTTCTAGCAGCTTTTAACAGAAGCCACCCCTGTAGCACCACCACCCCCCCCCCACCAAAGCCCAGCCACAGAAACCCACTACAGAGACCCAGAACTGTATTTGAGGTGCAGTTTAATACTGAGAAATATTCATCAGTGCCAAGTACAGGTGAACGATCACTGCCCTGGTCCTGCTGGCCGCACTGTTTCTGATACAAGCCAGGATGGCTTTGACTTTGGCCACCTGGGCACACTGCTGGCTCATGTTTAGTCCACTGTCAACCAGCACACTCAGGTCTTTTTCCACTGGGCTTGTTTCCAGCCACTCTTCCCCAAGCCTGTAGCTTTGCATGGGGGTTGTTGTGACCCAAGTGCAGGACCTGGCACTACGTCTTGTTAATTCTCCTGCAGTTGGCCTTGGCCTATTGATCCAATCTGCCCAAATCTGTCTTCAGAGCCCTCCTACCCTCCAGCAGATCAACACTCCCATCCAACTTGGTATTGTCTGCAAACTGACTGAGGGTGCCCTCAGTTCCTCGTCCAGATCATCAATAAAGACATTAAACAGAATTGGCCACAGTTCTGAGGCTTGGGAAACAGCACTTGTGACTGTCCACCGAGTGGATGTAACTCCATTCATCACCAGCATTTGGTAGTTCCTAAAAATGGCAGTGCCATTTAATCACACTGTAAAAGCTCTTGTAAATAGTTAAATAGTTAACAGTAAATAGTTAAAATTTGTTTGTAATTATAGTGAATTGGATACTTGACTAATATTTGGGACATGGCTGTCCGCAAAATAAGTGTCTGCCTGTATAAAGTGAATACTAACGTCCTACAAATCAGTTTCAAAAAATGCCTTTCGAAAGCATAGAAATTGAAAGTTTTGGAGGATACAATGTATAGAAAGAGAGCTGTTGCAAAATGGAAAAGTATTTTCAATACTTCGGATATCTGAGTTCTCTTGCTAGGGCAAAGCCAAGTAAAGCCAACATAATTACAATAGTATAACTTTTTAAAAAATGTATCATACTTGAAAACACTATAAAATCTTTCATGTTAGTTGTCTTTAATTGTTAATTTGGATCATTATAAATGCTTTATTGATATTGTTACTGTATTTAAAACCAATGATTTTTTTACCACTTTTTGTCCATAGCATTTATAATTGTATTGCATTTGAAAAGGAATTAATTTAAAACTTTTCTCCCATAGTTACTGAATTGCTTCCCCCGTTTATGTAGCTTATGTATGATATTAAAATGGTACTGGAGAAGTATGAAGAATTAGTGTTCTCTGTATCATACAATGGAGAATACTGGGAAAACTGACTGAAAAGATCAGAGGAAGAGTAAAGATACTAGAGTTTTAGGAGTAGTCATTGCATTTTATCAGGAAAAGAAAACTATTCAGATAAGAGGTCAGACCTGACAATTTCTAATAGAACTGATTAAATTCTTTACAAGCACAGCTGATCATCTTTGCTTGAATTTCAGAGAGTTACTCACAAGATGGTTTTAGGATCTGCTGGTAATAAGGCCTCTGCTTTGGAGCATAGATTCTTCCGGGATAATGAGAACAAATGACTGTAAAGTGTCAGTGCCTCTTCAAAGGAGAATAGACTGTGAGGTGAAATTCTAACCTTCTCCATTCACTTCTGATAAGTGGCTGAAGTGATAAGCTTATTAAGTCTCTTAAATCACAGCTCAGAGGTTAAGCTTAGGAGGAATTCACACTCCTGAAACCCTCCTGAAAGGCTGTGTTTGATTCAGTTCTTTCCCGGACAAAGACTCTCACTCCCAGGTAAAGGGGATTGGTCCATAAGGCCTGTATTGCACCTTCTGCACTAGCAGAGACATGAGCCCATCAACACCTACTGCTTTCCTCACAGGACTCTTGCGAGCAAGAGTTTTGGAACATGGAGCAAAATTTGCCTTCAACCCACCTCCAACACCACTGGCAATTCATTTTCAGAGGGAAAAATTCTAGCTGTCTTCCCACATGCACAAGTGAGTAATATGGTAATTTGCAAGGAAACACATGCATTTTACCTTCCCACTCCAAGAGGAAAATCCATGCTTTTTCCAGGATGTAAATCTCCCTATTTATGTCTCAAAAGAAGAAGAACTCAGAGTAATTGTTTCCCCCAGCTCCTTGCCCTAAAAAGATATTAGTTGCCTTCTTAGATAATAAAATTATTGTAAACAGTGATAAAGCAGGATTATAAATTAAATATGTCAGGGTAACACAAAGTTACCGACTTCTATTTGGCATATAGAAAATACTTTTTCAATAGGAAATTATACTAATAGTAACTGAGATTAAAAACAAAAAATCATCCAAATCTTGAATTCTTTTAAATATTATTTATTTTTTAAAGAGCCTAAATTTGAATATGTGCATTATCTGAGCTGAGAGAAGAATCAGAATCATAGAATCAACTGGGTTGGAAGGGACCTCTGAGATCATCAAGTCCAAGATCCATTACCCCCATGGTTACTAGACCATGGCACTAAGTGCCATATCCAGTCTCATCTTAAAAACCTCCAGGGATGGAGAATCCACCACTTCCCTGGGCAGCCCATTCCAATGCCTGATTACTCTCTCTGTAAAGAATTTCTTCCTAATATCTAACCTAAACCTCCCCTGGTACAGCTTAAGACCATGCCCTCTTGTCTTACTGATGGTTGCCTGGGAGAAGAGACCAACGCCCACCTGGCTACAACCTCCTTTCAGGCAGTTGTAGAGAGTGATGAGGTCTCCACTGAGCCTCCCGTTCTCCAGGCTGAACAGTCCCAGCTCCCTCAGCCTCTCCTCATAGGACTTGTGCTCCAGTCCCTTCACCAGCCTCGCTGCTCTTCTCTGGACCTGCTCCAGCGCCTCAATATCCTTCCTGAACTGAGGGGCCCAGAACTGGACACAGCACTCCAGATGTGGTCTCACCAGAAGTTCTTTAATATGCTACTGCAGTATCATGTTAGCTCCCAAATCTATTGCTTAAGGATCAAATTTGCATGCAAAATGGATGGGACTTACTTTTGTCACCTGTGTATGCACAGTTCTCCTGGCTTATCTTGTACTGTCAATTGTCCTTGTTGCAACAGTCACCCTTTATAGTCTGGCTTACAGGATTTACCTTCATCATTCACGCTTCTTTTTGAATCCAGATTTTTTACAGTAATCAAAAGTGGGTTTAGTTTCCTGCTCACAGATAAAAGAACCACTGTGATCTCATCTAATTACAATTAAATGAATGAAAGTAATATTTTTTAAAATATCTTTGCAATAGGTATATTTTTTCTTGTTGTTTAGCCAAAAAAACCCTTTAGGAGTGAAAGAAAAGGAGAAAATATAAGAAGATACATTTGTGAGCTAAATTTACCAAGGGAGGCGAATTAAAATCCCACTCAATAGGTTCTCTTCATTGTTTTTTTTCAAAGCTTTATTCACTTCAGTTGTTCCTAAACTGTGGTTTGTGGAGAAATACTAAGAAGGAAGTCAGTTTGTTTTTGGTTAAAAGTTTGTTCATAAGTAATGTGGTAATCTGAGAGTAAACAATCTAGTTTTGTTTCAACAAGTTTTAAGACTGTTTTTATAAGGTAGAATATGGAAAGTATACCCACCAACTGTGCATGTTGGAAGAATAAAACAGTGAAGAAAATCCAAAGTTCAGTGTGTGATGATGAGGCACACAGTGCTTAGAGCATATACAGAAATTGGATGGAGGTCCTGTGGTTTGTGTTGCCATGGTATTGGGGAGGAACAGGAAGCAGGGTAGAAACCACATGGTTTTGTTCTTCTACTTGTTGTCCAGAAATGTTTTGTACAAACCCAGTTCGCAGTTTTGGTCTCTGCAGTATAAGAAAGATATTAAGCTATTAGAGAGTGTCCAAAGGAGGGCAACGAAGATGGTGAAGGGCCTTGAGGGGAAACCGTGTGAGGAGTGGGTGAGGTCACTTGGCATGTTCAGCCTGGAGGAGATCGAGGGGAGACCTCATTGCAGTCACAACTTCCTTGTGAGGGGAGGAGGAGGGGCAGGCACTGATCTCTTCTCTGTGGTCACCAGTGACAGGACCTGAGGGAATGGCCTGAAGTTGTGTCAGGGGAGGTTTAGGTTGGATATTATAAAGAGGTTCTTCCCCCAGAGGGTGGTTGGGTACTGGAACAGGCTCCCAGTGGAAGGGAGTACCAAGTAGTACCAAGCCTGACAGAGTTCAAGAATTGTTTAGATGATACTCTCAGTCACATGGTGTGACTCTTGGGGAACAAACACTAGCTTGTTAAAGGGAAGAGGTAGGATTTCTAATGTATATCGGAGGAGGAAAAAGAGGGAAAAGTGCAGTTAAAGAGTTAAATTTTGTGTTATCAATATGGAAAAGGAACATGTAGAAGTTTGGTTTATTGCTTCCCTCAAAATTTTTATTTTTGTCCCAGAAATTTGATTTCAGATTGAATTGATGAACAAATTGCCTTATACTAAACAACCTTACTATAACAGTATGCTTTGGGCTAAGGTAAGTGGATTTAAGTGATCCAGTTATGTGTGCTCAGATCCAGACGTGCATGTCTTCTGATACCTGTTTGTGAGTTCTTGTACAATTTTCATTGTGGTTCCTTATTTTTCCCTTATCACAACTTGTTTTAACAAACCAGAATTTCTTTTGTGTATGGTCTCTAACATCCTGTTCTGATGGTGAAGTGCCCAGTGCCTAACATGTGTCAAGACTGCTGCTGCCTAATCTAGTCACGGGGTGTAGAAACAGCTCAGTGTTTGGCAGGGACAAAAATGTGTGCCAGAGGAATTTGCTTCCTGGCATGAAGGAATTCTCCGTGACTATTTTGATCATGCATGAGACTCGTGAAATACTGAAGTCATGTCAGTTTCTGAAGTGATTATAATTTGCCCCTGACTTAGATATTTTTGATTTCTGGGATAGCATCCTCCATGCAAAAGATAGCTTAACAATTCCATATTTAAGTGGATACACTCTGAACATTTTCTCTCTCTCCTACTTCTTGCTGGAATCTGCAATGGGTAGATTTGTTGCAGATTTCAAACCTGTCAACACCCAAACGTGTGACACCAGCTCTCAATACATGTGAAAGAACTAAGCTGAGAGACATGATAATATGTAACAGGGGAAGAAGATGGAAGTTCTGCAGGATACATTCTGTGCAGTGGAGAAAACTTTCTATAAACTCCATTTTGATGTTGCACAACTCTCTTATCAGCCTGTGTAGGACAGGAGTTTGGACTTCATGACTCTCCCTTGCACTAGAGGAAACCGTCTATGCTTTTACTGCAGAGAGTTTTATGAGCAGCTTAAATCCCAAACCCAAGAGTATTAAAAATATGTGTAACTCCCAAGCTCAAGTGAAGGAAGTTCATGTTTTGAAAATTCCCCCTGCTGTTAGAGAGCTGCGTCACCCAGCAGCCTGGCTGAATCTGGATAACAGCAACCCAACCGGGAAGTGCAGCAGTGCACACGCTCGGACTTTTCTTTTGTGGCTGGCCAGTTCCGTGTGCACTCGCCCGGAGCCATGGCACGGCTCTACTCTACTGCTCCAGCCCTGCTGCTGTGCACCCTTGCTATGCTGTTCAAAATGTCTCTGTCAGTGGACCATGTGCCGATGCTGCTTTGGTCAACTCAGAGGTAAGAAATCTAATAGAATGTATTCCTGCTTATGCTATTGCTCTGTGTGTGTGCACGCAGAATTATATATTGTGTAGCATCGATTCTGGTAAATCAGCTCATGGCAATAAAATTTTCCAATAAATAAATCTGCCTCTTGGCCATCAAACAACCCAATAGATCATTTTACCCATTTTTATTTATAATTTTAGTGTTCTAAACCAGGCAGAAAGAAGTAAATAAAATCCATAGTCTAAAAATCTGAAGTAGATGTGCTTTATTCACCCTAAGGCATCCTTGAGATGTCTGTCTCATGACTATTGGAGACATCGTGACTCAAAGTCACGCCATAAGGCAGTGTCACAAAAAGGAGCTGACCAAAAACTGTGTAGGCAACCTTAGTCCTTGCATTCCTAACTCCTGAACCCTGACTTTTCACTTTAATGTTCTTTTTAATACAGGTTTTTAAATACACTGATGGACATATATGTACCAGTTGTTAGAAACAACTGCAGAGTCTTGACAGATCCAAAGAGACACATGAAATTCAGGGGTTTGCGTATAATTTATGAAATAAGACTGAACCTGTCTTAAAAGAACCAGATACAGAACCCTCTTTTTCCAACCAGGAATTTTATTCATGCAGACTTTAAGGATTTTGTTTGATTTCTAGGGATTTCCAGAAATATGGCAACTTGGGCAAGTTCAGGTCAATACTGGATATGTAAAGTTGTCCGAAGACTATGGGCCACTTATTTACTGCCTTTGACATATGTCTACTCATCTATTATGCATTTCCAAAACCTGAAACTCTGTTCTCTACGGGGACCACTGCATATAGAAATCTAAAAATTTTGAAAAAGTTTGATTTGGTAGCTTTGACTTTTTTTTTTCCTGAAGAAAATAAATTGATATCTCAACATCAAGGGGGTTTTTGATATTCAAAATACTTAGTGATTCACCCCTATATAAGATGGGCATATGCACGAATAATAAACCTTTGTATTTAAAAACCAAGTAAGTATTGGAAAGAGCTGTTCTTAGCATAAAAGTGATCCTAAGCATCTAAGAAAAGATCAGTGCTTCCTTTGTCCTACTTCCTAGTTTATAGAAGCAACACACCTATTGTCAATATAAACAAAGTCTTATCAGTTAATCTCTCATGGTCATAAAAGCAAACTTTCCACCAAGATGCAGTTATGGGCTTGTTCTACTGCAGATTGTTCTGGTTTATACAAATCTAGAGTAAGAAAATCAGGATAGTGGACTGGTTAAGCCAGTTTCATGTTTTCAGAAATAGAAAATTTTCTGGAAGAAATCTTCCTCCTGCATTTTGAATGCATTTGCATTTTGAAAGGAGAAGTTCTTGTGGAGCTGAAATTAGTTCTAGTGAAGGTCGATGAAGCAACTGAAAAGAAGGTTTATATATTTATTTATTTATTTCTAAAATAAATGAACTCTAACAGCAACTTTTGGTTGCTAACCCTTGACTCTGTGCTTTACATCTTGGTACTTTGCAGTGATGCAAGGTTTGCAGTGCATGATCTACAGGCCCATGAAATCTGGAAACCACTATTAAGAATTTTAGGAAAGTTAACTACAGAAGTGCAGCAATTATCAATGGATTTCTATTTACTTTGTAGGAACATGTCCCACCAGTTTAAAAGCTTAGTGCTTCATTGATCAATAGAAGTTGAGATTCACTGATCTATTCCATCACCCTTTGCCACGTTATCTGTTAGGATTTGATATTGAATAGTTGAAGAATAGTACATTTTGTTCTTATTTAGAAATAGTCAGAGTTTTTAAAGCCATATCCCAGCTGTATTATGAAATGTAACACTTCAAAATCTGTCTTATGCATTATTATTGTACTATAATCATGTTATTAAAGATAATGTTAGAGATGAAACCTGCAGCTGACAAACACATGTAGTGCACAAAGCATAAGGGAAGTGTGATATCAGTCCTTACAGAGACATTAGTAAATCAAATACCTCTTTCCTCTATAAAGAAAAATGCAGATCTCTACTTGGAGAAAAGTGATTTTTAAAAAACAACAATCTTTCTCCATTCAACTTGGGAATAACTCAGTAGGTCACAATGTTGTACTTTTCACAAAGAAATACTAATATATCACTGGATATTCTCCAAATAACTTTGACATGAAAAATTTTCCTTTATCTAACATTGGCCTTTAAACTAATATTCCCTGGTTGCTTTTCAAAGCAGGAGAGATTGAGAAATTCTTATTGCATATGATAGACAGAAGAAATTTGATTTAGCCACTTTGAACCAATATTCAAAAGAATTTCTCTCCCTCCATAGAAAAGAGAGGGAGTTTGAGGAAATAAATTCATTAAAATTAGGTCTTGCAATTGCGCCCTCATGTGTTTGTTTTGGGAATGATTTTTGCTTATAGTAATTGAAAATATATTACTGCCTTCATTTATGCTATGCTTATATAGAAAAATTAATGCTTTGTTTTAAGTTTCCTTAAACTTATGTGCAGGAAAGCACATACATTAGCAAAGATGCTTGTCACTGTGAGCCTCCACGGCTGAGGACCCCTGTATGGTTCTGTGGTGGTGAGTCTGATGCACCTGCCATGGGGGTGACTGCACAAGGCTGTTGCATATTGGGACATAAAACTTTGTGTGAGCAATCAATAATAGCAATCAATATGTCTGTTGACCAACTGCCCGTTTCACCCCATGTTGTTACTTACTGATCTCTTGCTGATCGCTTGAGGTGAAGAGTTCAAAGAGATGGACTGGTTGATTGCATTCGGTAAGGCACACCATCAGTGTATCCACAATCTGTGGCAGTCACATATCTCCGTTTCACCCTGCAATTCACAGTAAATCAGCCAGGAAAACATACTGACTGGGCAACAAAAATGATAAAGAGGCTGGAGCACAAGTCTTACAAGGACTGGTTGACGGAGCTGGGGTTGTTTATCCTGGAGAAAAGGGGGCTGATGAGAGACCTTATTGCTCTCTACAACTACCTAATAGGAGGCTGTAGGCAGATGGAGGTTGGTCTCTTTTCCCAACTAGCAAAGTGGCAAAAGAATTGTGGGCTTTTCTTGGTGTCTTGAACCATTCCGTTCAGAAGAGCTTCTGCCGCTGGAAAGGTGGCTTTTCTGAGCAGCTTCTGCAGAATGGTTCCTTCATCATGAAAACCTTAGGAGAGAACATGTTTACAATAACACTGAAGAGACATTTCTACATAACAGAAGCTTTTATTAAAAAGTACTAGTTTATGACAACTTATGGTCTAGTCTGAGTTCTACTCCTCTTGACCAGCAACATACCTGCTGGCAAGTGTTTTGGGAGTTCAGATTGCCTCTGAGAATTCTCTCTGAAGGTTTTCAACATGTTCTTCTTCATTCCACTTAGTAACTAACTTTTTTTGGAAAGATGCAACTGTGCTGTTGCACACAAACAAGAAAATAGAGAAAGACATTACCCTGTTGGATGAAATTCATTCCTGCTTTAACACAGTTAGATACAGGAATAAATGGGCAAGTTATTTTTCTGTTGAGTAGAATGAAAGTAAACTGAACTGTAAACTTAATCTAAAAATGAGTATATCGTTATCTGCCGCTGCATATTTAAAGAAAGAAGAGGTATCATCATTGGTAGGAAATTTTACAGAAAAAAAATTATTCTTTTGCAGATCACAGTGGAATCCAGACACTGCTATGCATGAAGGGCACGTTTTCTCAGCACAGGAGCTGACAGTACTGTTGCAATCTCTTTTTACTCAGAACTCCAGAAACCTCGTCTTGTTTCTGCAAGATAGGGTATGTGACATCAATTCCTTTTCTCTCACCAATGCTGAGTACAAGTCTACCTAAATGAAATGCCATGGCTCCTTCTCACCAACCTACTCTCTTTGTTTTTCAGCTTAGTGTAGATGATTTCACATACCTCAGTGAATCCTATGGCAACAAGAATCCGTTTCAAAATGTTCAGGCAAGCATTTATCGCTTTTATTTCTTTATATGCAGTATTTAAAATTAAAAGAGAAAAACAAGTAAGAAAGATGCAAACAGACAATAATTGTGAAAATGGAACTGAATTGCAAAAGTTTTTCTATTTAAATTATTTATTGAGATTTTTGCAGTTTAAGCAGATACATTAAAGGAAATCAACTGAGTTTAAAGATGTGTGCTTTGTAGCTCTTTTATTTCTAAAGTTTTCAGAATTCATCATAACTGACAAAATTGTTCTTAAACATGCTGCAATTTTCTATTGAAAAAAACAATAGAAACTTCAAGACTGAGACCCCAGAATTCTATTTTGAAGCCACAGGAAGAAAAGAAGTTATAGGAATCAATCGTTTATTCCTTTCAGAATTTAATACCTATTTTATTTTCATAGCAATTGAAGCTCATACAGGGAGTTAACTGTTTCATATTTGAATTAAGATATCAATAAATACTATAATAAATACAATGCTACTTGATTAATTTGAAATAAACTCCAGGCACAGAATTTAAAATGGAGTGCTCCTGAGTCAGTCAGCAACTTCAACTTCTGTCCTCACTGAGAAGGTTTACAGATTTTGGGCACAGCATCTATGATTGTACTTATATGACAGTTTATCAAAGTGTAATTAGACAAAATGTTCACACATGGAAGTGATAAAGATATTCCTGGAGGCAGTGCAGGATGAACAGAGCTAATGTAAATGATATCAGAGCACACAAAGAAGTGTAAATTCCCAAGCATTACACAGCAAGCACTATGTGTAATTAAATACATAAATATTCTCACATTACCTATCTCTACATCTATATTAAGAATCTCACATCTTCCTTGCATGGCTGAAACTGGAGATCTTTATCTCTTTGCCACATAACAGCATTTTAGCAGTGATGCTGGAACAAAAAACAACTATTCAGAGTACATACATGGGTTTTCTGAGGAATGAATGGGAGTCATAATCAGTTGCAATGTAAGGATCAGTGGTTGTGTCTGCAGGCAGATGCACTGGTACTTCTCTGGTATGCCTTATTTTCTCTGGGTTTAACATCTCTGCAAGGCTGTGTCTGGAGCAAATTTTTGTTGCTGTCTGACTGCAAAACTGGTTTAATTTCAGCAGCTGTGTGAAATGCATTGCAATGTGTGGCATTGCAAATTGCTAATGATGTGGTGGTCTTATTTAAGTAGGCCTTGGATGTTTAAGAGAAGGGGTATCAAAGTATATAAAACTTCCTTCTTTTGCCTCGTAATCAGGACTCCATCAGTACTGTAGGGATTAGAGGCTCTAAAGGCTAGAGGTGAGTCCAGAGACTAACGGGTTTAGAAATCAGGCAGTATGCTGGGTGGATTGGAGACTTACTGAGGGCTGGTGAGGAGGTCCCCAGATAAACAAAAGGTCATGTTGAAGTAAATCTTTGGTCTGTCTCTGGCAGAGCAAAGATTTAAACCCAAGTTTTCAACAGCCTGAATAAATGTCAGCCAATGTTTGCTTTCTAACTTTGCCTCTGTCCCCTCTCTGTCTTGGAGCTAAGAAATTTTTTCTCATTCTTTAAAACAGGAAAGTTTTTTTTCATCAAATTGCTCACCTTAACTCCAGCACTTCCTAGATTTGTTCTGTTGGACTTTGCAATCTTGATGCTTTTCTAGCATAGTCTGGGAGAGGTGAGGTGCTGTAACATGAGTGAAAGAAAATGAGATGTATAAATTGCATATTTCTTTTTCACCTAGGTGCCCCTACAGAGGGTTTTGTCAGTATCTATTGCATAGAGTTTAGTTTTTATTGCATAGGGTTTAGTTTTTAGGTTCAGAAAAGGATCTTTATAATCATCTAGTTCCATACTGGATGTAACAGAATTTACAAAAATTTGCTTAGTTGCTATTATATTAGTTGGACTTCATTTGAGATACTTTGGCTAAGAAATCCATTCTTAATCTTGCTATGAAAAATTGTTATAATATTCATATAACACAGGACAAAGTGAAGGTTGAGTTTGAATTTTCTCATTGGGGAAATTAGAATCTTTGATGCTGCATAATCACAATTATTTTTACCTTCACAGTCTATATTATACAAGTGATCTGTTAAGCTACAACAAAAGTTCCATGTCTCTCAATTATTCTCCTTTCAAACTACAGAAATGCAAATTTATTCATAAACCTAAACTGGAGATTTCGCTTAGAATGTATATGTGTATGTAGCAGCATGTGTACTACAATAAGAAAGTGTTATTTGTAAAAGAGATATAAGCCTGTAAACCTCAGACACATTTTCAGATATTAGATTTGTTCAGCTACATTAGCAGCTGTTTTGAGCTTTTGGTATCACTGGGTTTGTATGCTATAAGAGAATTCTATTTCCAGTTAATACAAAAGGAATCTTATAGGTAGATCATTTCTCTCGAACTTCCAAACAACTTTTAAATTAAATAATAAAATACAAAAATTAGCATTTGGGGAACTTCTTTGTCAAGCAAAGAAGTTGCTACCCTACAAACTGTTTTTCTTTAATATTAGCTTTGGTTTTCCCTAGACAGTGCTCAGCTCCTTAGAACTGCAATGTATGGTAACAAACTCCAGTTAGTGGCCAGCTGTGCAACAGCATAATTATGATTGTAAGTCATTGCCATTCGTGGTCCTATAACTCCATCGTATCCTCACTCAGTGGTCATAGACTGAGGAGTACTATTTAGTCACATGTGATACAGAGGTCCTAGTATAGTTTTGATTTTCTTTATTTCATTTCTTTTAGTTTTATTACATTATTTTTTGACAGGGAAACATGCAGAACTGCATAATAATCAACATAAAATTCATCATAGATTTATTCAGTGACATGATGTTTGGTTCTCTAGCCTGCTCTAAAACACTACTAATATTTTATTTTTCCAATTCTGATCACTATCAGCCTCTGAATTTCCATTTTCAAAGGGCTGTTGTAACTCTCAAGGTTTCATTATTGAAGGGTAACACTCAGTTCTGTTACCTACTATTGTGTAGATAAAATTAGGTTTGTTTTCTTTTTACCCTGCGTTCCGCTAAAATCAATTTACATTGAATCTTATCAATCATTCTGTTGCCCAAGAGGTTGTACCATAAGTTGCTTCTGTAATTCATCAGTCAGCCCTTGCCTTGAATAATTCAGCATAATGAGTAGATTTCATTAGCTCAATATTTATATCATTTTACCAGATAATTTACGAACATATGGAACAGAACAGACTCCAGTGCAGTAACATATATTTTTTTCTACCCCTTGCTTGCTGTATCTTTACTTATCCTTTACCTACCTTCCTGTGAAGACTGCCTCTCTCTCACCAAAGCAGCTTCATTTCTTTAGCAGTCGTTGCCTTTTGTGGATCCAAGTGGACGGTACCAGGTAGATCTTCCTAATGTGCATGACTATTGACTCCTTTGGAGATTTTCAGCAGAATTGTGAGGCAAAACTTTTTGTCAAGCTTTTCCCCAGTATAATCCTTCCTTGTTGTTATAGTCTGTATTTAATTCTTTGGAATACTTCCTCCCTTTCTTGGACTTCAGGTTTTCTTCTCTCTAGTTCTTTGGATTGTTCTGTAACCCTTGGAAAAAAAAAAATCTCATGTTTCCCACTATACAGCATAATAGTATGGAGGTTTGTTCAACAGTACTTCCTGTATTTGCAATACACTTTATTAGCAGAAGAACATCAGATCAGTTTTCATTAAAATCATAATGTATTGCTTTATGCATACATTTGAAGGATACACCTATAGTGTAATAGAGTTTGTAAGATAGATAGTAATTGGAAAGTTAAAATTAAACAATTATAACTTTCTTTGCAGTTATCACTGTGTGTAGAAACAGATGTCCTTCATATTCTGTTTAAATAGATTTTTCTTTTTTACAGATAACCCATTGACCAATGCTGTAGAACATAAATACAATACTTTAATATTTTAAATGACATACAATTAAAAAAAATAATCAAATTATTTCTTTTACATGGAAGAGCCTACCTGCTTCAAACATAGCTTTCCAGATATTTCTGCAGCTCAAACAGGAATCTTTTTCCCAACTAATATTTTTTATTATAGGACTGTCTATCAACTTTGATGCCAAATGAACTAATTCAGAACTATGAGTAGGCCTACACAATCTTTTACAGGCAAATGCATAAGCTTTTAATAAAGATTTTAACAATAAGTTTTTAGTGATAGACCTAAATTTACTCCATTCAAGCTTCAAATGGCTTAGGTGTAATATCAATGCAGTTATAACACTGAAGTAAGGACAAGTAAGTCTGGGCATAGATTTATCCTAATGCAGTTACTTCAGGATGGCTAGAAATGTGGACAGTCATCCCAAACCTACCTTCAAAAAACCCTGACCAGTGGTATATGTCATCCAAGAATGATGTTTCTTGTCTGTTTCACCAGGGAGATTGCTTGAAGGGACACTAAAGAAAGTAAACGTGCTCATAATCAAAGCTGCCCATAAACAGGTTATAGATACTGCATTTAGTGTAGGAAGTTCTGCTGTCAATCTAACAGTTCAATAGGAGGTTTTCTTCCCTTTCCCTTTCCCTTTCCCTTTCCCTTTCCCTTTCCCTTTCCCTTTCCCTTTCCCTTTCCCTTTCCCTTTCCCTTTCCCTTTCCCTTTCCCTTTCCCTTTCCCTTTCCCTTTTTTTTCCCCCTCTCTCTCCCTCTCCGCCTCCCCCTCCCTCTCCCGTTCCTAGCTACTGTGTGGTTGTACCTCTTCTCTTTAACTTGATGAAAAATCAGGTGTTTCTCAATAGTCCTCTTCATTCTCCACCCTCTTTTGCAGTTCTCATGTTTTGAACAATCGTAGTAACTGAAATCCTAAAATGTGTAAAGCAACATAGGGGTATTGAAGAGAAAAGTGCACTGTTGCCAAATGTCAAGATGGACTAACAAGATGTGTGTGATTAGAATGACTGAGGCTAAGGAATTGATATCCAGCTGTTTCTACCCTTCAGATGGAAAACAGTTGAATATCAATGGCTGGATGCTGAGACAGGTGGCAGTGTAGGATTGGTTAGGAGCAGAGGCACAATTCAGATATTTCTCAGTAATGATGTATTTTATATCTTATTCCACAATATATGAGTAATCTACTTAATATATATCCTTGGAAAAAGTGATTGCTGTCATTCTGGCTGCTGCTATGGGACAAGGGATTAAAATATTGAAAATAAAACAAAATCATTGAAATGCTCAGAATTTCAGCTCTAAATTCATATCTGTAAACAAAACAAAATTTATCTTTTCCTTCCAGGTGGTGCTAAAATTGCTACTCAAAGACCTGTGAACAAGATCAGTGCTTTCTGCTCTATTTCAGTTTCTGCAGTTTTTTATTTATCAGTCTGGCAAGTCAGACAATACTGCATAATCCTCCCTTATAAGCATCTATAGAAATGTGAAAATAACTAGCCCTTGCCTAGGAAAGAAAACGTGAACAATTAGAAAGAACCAAAGCAGGTCAAAAAAGTGGTAGGCAGCCAGAGACAAAAAGGAAAAAAGAACAGTAGGAGGAAAGTGTTAGCAACACTCCAACACTTGCATCAGAGGGAGAGAAAGAGTCTGTAACAACCTGAATATCTGAATGTTGGATTAAGTGACAGACTTAGTCTAGACTTAAATGTAGAAAATGGGAAAGCAATGTTAACAAGTTGTAATTAATTTCTCCAAGTCAAGTCTGTTTTTCTCGTGACAGTAGTTAGTGAGTGACCTCTTCCTGACCCATGAGCCTTTTGTTTTATTTCCTCTTCCTTGTATAGTTGAAGAGAGCAGTGACAAAGCAGATTTGGTTGGCACCTGGCATCAGGCCAGGGTCAACCTACCACAACATTAAAGTTGGGGTACATTAATTTTGATAATTTTCAAAGTCTTCATCTTGTATTTTGTTTCCCCAAATATTTAATTTTATTATCAAGAAAAATCTTTGGAAAGATGTTTTTTTGACTATGAGGGTTTAAAATTTAAAGAATGAGAATGTTTTTCAATTCATTTCACGCAAGTATTTTTATCAGAAACTCAGCTATGAGAATTGTAAATAAGCTGATGGATACTCTGATGCTTTATCATCTGAACCAATTCAGCCTGAGCTTTATAAACAAGCAAAGCTACTTTTCTACTTCAAGTAGAAAGTACATGACATAAGCTTTGTTTGTTTTTATGTCTGGAGGCTCTGTACATCCTGAAATATATAGCTTTTGTTAATTAGCAGTTACAAATTAGACACTTGTCTGTACCATGTGCTGTACCACCAGGATGTACAGAGTGTTTATTATGCAAAATATGACTCTTTACTGAAGCTGCTGGAAATGGAGGTGTTTGACATTGTTCCTTGTCACTCACGAGGGCATTTAGTTAGAGGGTTGTGTGAGCTTCGGTTTTGGCAGCGCTCATCTCCAGTACACTCTTAGCTTGAGAACTTCTACATCATCTGTCTCTCCTCTTACACCACACGTGTGGAAAGGACAAGTAAGAAGATGGTGTAACTGAGCACTTTAAGCTTGCTGAAAGAATATTCAGGAATAAGAGCAACACAAGTGTCTCTCCACTGCCCCTTTCCAGAAGCAGGCTGCAGCCAGCATCAGGCTGGTGAGAATTCACATGATGTTTGTCATGGTGGTTCCTCACCTTGAATATTAAATTAAGGATACTTAAAAAAAAAAAAAAAAAAAAAAAAAAAAGAAGGTTTGTGTGTAATTATTAAGCAACTAAATATTAAGCAAGTAAATAAACTGTTCATAAATTTATTACAGGAAATTCTTCAGTCTTCTCCTTCATCTTTAGTTTTGCCAGCTGTTGACTGTGAGGCTACCAAGTATCTTCTGAGCTTTCTTCAGGAGTCAGGAGATTGGAAGTTAACAAATGTAACTAATCTCAATGTGTCTCAGCTGGAAATGAATGCATCCGAAGGAAACTTACTGGTGGTTCAACTACAACCGCTTGTCAGGTAGGAGCTTATCACAAACAGAACTGACCCAAATGTGTGCATGAATTTTAGAGCTTTTGCAAACATGAGTTGTATTCAGGAAATTCAAAAAACAGAATAGAAGCTTACAGGGCTCTTACAAGGGTGAATTCAGTGTTTTCCAAAGCCCCCTGATGAGCTTACCAGGTGTAATAGATGAATTATGTTGAGCAAGGCAGTCAGGCATGTCTATTTTGTCTGACTCATTATATGAGAACAAAGGGACAGCTGATAAAACTAAATGACAGCACACTTTTAGCAGAAAGGCTCAATTATTTTACTCAACACATGATTAACCTGCAGAATTAATTGCTAGAAGGCATACCAGGGGTCAAAAAAACCTGGCAGAATAAATAAGCAAGCAACTAATCATACAGACAAACCTGAAGCTAATATGAATAAAGAGACTGATCTTCATCACTCTGGAAGGAAGAGGTGGGCTATAATTCTTCATGTTTCCAGCCCTATGAGGACTGTGATTTAACAGTAGAGTGAGACTGTTCCTTCAGGTGAATGTATATTTAGAAAATATAAGTCATAGTTGCTTAGCTGCTCCTGCTCTTTCTTCTTCCCAGCCTTTTACTTGGGCATTTGGACATCATGACACACATGTCAGTGTAAGGTGCGTATATCTGTGTCCGAAAGAAGTGCAATTCTAGCTGTCACATAACTGCACAAAAAGAGGCATGATACTTGTCTTAAGGAGCTCATGTACTAATGGTAGACAAGGGGCCAATGCCAAATGAAAAGAAAACTGCCCAAAGATTGATCGAAATAACATCAGTAGCCTAGGAAGTTTGAGGGGTTTAAGGAATCAGCTGAAGATATGGTCTTTGTAATTTTAATGGCTTTGCAGAAGAAAAGGGTCATTAGGAGGAGATGAGAGAATGATAGAGGGACTGACACTGACCGTAATGATTTTACTCGTCAGTATCTTCATACGTTTGTGGTTCTCATTGTTTTTCCTAGAAAAGATTTTTAATTATTTTTCTTCCACTCTTTCTGTAGTGGTTTAAAAGAGATTTCCACCCTAGAAGCAATTGCTGAAAATGGTAAGTAATATGACCAAGATATAACCAACATTTCATCATTTAAGTCTGTGTTGTCACTGGAGCTGATTGTGTACTCTAGTTCTTGGTCTTTGCTTTTTACTATTTAAAGATTTTACTCCCCCCCATCTGTAGTACTTATAAGCAGACAATTATCATAGTGTTGAAATACTGAGGGTCTGATTCAAAATCCACCAAACTGGATACGGCTCTGTGACCTGAAATGTAGTGATAATTCATCTCTGCTTCAGGCATGGGTCTTTGTTCGTGCTCCAAGTATGAACCCTGTGTCTCCATGCAGCTTGGACTGCCTCCTTGTTTCTCACCTTGCACACTGGGAGCTGAAGGTGCCAGGCTCATCCAGCAGTTCCAAGGCCTTGATCTCAACAGAGGGTGTCTGCATGAATAGGAAATGTTTTTCTAATCTTTGTAAAACAATTCATTGCCTTTGATATCAGTCTTTTATTGGGACTGTGGTTATTAAGGGCTACTTGTTAGAGTTGAATCTTTCCATATGACACTATAAAAAAACCTTTTTCTTCCCTAGCGTCTGGTTGAAAAAGAGGTGCCATACACCAAAGAGGCACTGAGAGGCATCTTATTTTTTCACAGGGCTTTCACTTACAACTCTAGATTAGGGATTGAGTTATAAGGTCTGCAAATCACTGACGTGGTAGTTTTGGGGGTATACAGTGTAGTGTAGTGGGCTGATAATTAAACAGTGTTATTAGTGCCAATGACTGTTTCTGTTCAGAGCTGGGGGTGTAAAATCAGAAGGAGTTTTGAAATTAAGAAAAAAGTACCTTAGTACTGAAATCATTAGTGAGTCCTTTTCTATGTTTTTGCAGTACTCCAAAATGAATGGGTTTTATACTCAAGTGGTTGAATTTCCACCTCTGAATGGCAGAGGAGTTATTTTGTTCTCTTTTCTTGTCCCCAGAGCATTAAGCCTTGGCTTAATATTGGCCTTGGCTAAACATTGGCTTTTTCTTTATGGGACAGTTCTTTCATCAGCTGCACAGACTGTAGAATAAGCTTCCCAAACCATAGAATCATAGAATATGCTGAGCTGGAAGGGACCCACAAGGATCATTGAGTCCAGCTGCTGGCCCTGCACAGGACAGCCCCATGTGCCTGAAAGCATTGTCCAAACTCTTCTTGAACTCTGTCAGGCTTGGTGCTGTGACCAACTTTCCTGGGGAGCCTGTCCAAGTACCCAGCCACCCCCTGGGTGAAAAATCTTTTCCTGATATCCAAACTAAACCTTCCCTGGCTCAGTTTCATGCCATTTCCTCCAGTCCTGTCACTGGTCACAAGAGTGAAGAGATCAGTGCCTGCCCCTCCACTTCTCCTCATGAGGATGTTGAAGGTTGCAGTGAGGTCTCCCCTCAGTCTCATCTTCTCCAGGCTGAACAAACCAAGTACCCTCAGCCACTTCTCAAGTGGCTTCCGCTCAAGGCCCTTCACCATCTTCATTGCCCTCTTTTGGACACTCTCTAATAGCTTAATGTCTAGCCTAACTGCACACAATATTCAAGGTGAGGGCGCCTCAGTGCAGAGCAGAGCAGGACAATCACCTCTCTCAACTGGCTGGCGATGCTTTGCCTGATGCACTCAGGACACGGCTGGCCCTTTTGGAGGCCAGGGCATGCTGTCTACTCATGCCACTGTTGTCTCAGGCCACTTTGTTTTGGAAAAGCGGAGTTAATGGGAGACCTGTGGGAGGACGGAAGATCAGGCTATGCCAATTCTTGGGTTAGTGTCAGCTAGCTGTTAATTGGGAAAAAGATGTGTGGATCAGGGAAGATGTGCCACTTTGCATGGCCAAGTGCAAAATCTGCACTACTGCTCTCATGTAGGCATATAATTTAGGGCCTTTAAAGTATGGTGGACAACCTGGGCCCTTTTCCTTGGAGAATTTGAAAATACTTCATTAGCAAGGTAGAGTTCTGATCACAGACAAAGATCTATATCAACTCTGTTCACAAAAGCTTCTCTGAATGAAGGAATTGCCCCTAGAATCTTCCCAAAGGCAAGAGTTATAGATGCTACTGGTAACTATAGTTACATGTAGCTCCTTTCTGAAGTGAAATGCAAATAACATGTTATTTCAGAAAGCTATTGATTCCTTTAATGAAAGAAAAAACCGAAGTCAATCTATGCATTTTTATAAGTATTATTTTTTCTTCTGCAAATTTTAGCTGAGACTGATGAGAATTTCCAAAATCTATGAATCTGATGAGAATTTCCAAAATTTATGAATCTATGAATCTATGTTATGTAATGCCTTAGATCTCCATAACCAATGTAATTACAGTAGTAGTAGTTAAGCAGTTGTTTTTCTGACTAATAAGTATATTTCTTATAGTAGATCCTTTTAACAATAATTTTTAGAAGGAAAATATAAATAGCTATGACTCTTGACTGGTATAAGGCAGTCAGATTGGTTAAAACCTGCAGGAAAACCAATGCATTTGCATTCTTACAGAAGCTAAACATTTTACTCAGCCAGGAGACCATAATTAGGGTAAATAGAAGAGATTAAAGAGGATAATAATAAAAGCTCCATTTCCAGTACATGAAAATAAAACACAATTTCTGTAAAATATAACCTCAAAACCTGAGAAATCTGTGTGTCCAGGCTATAAAATATCCATTCACCAGTCTGGTACATGGATGAGAAGTGGGAAGGCACTGAAACAGTAAATGTGAGTCTGCTTGCTTGTTTCTCTAGCAGTCCAAATAACAAGACTAATAATGTTCATGATTCACAACTATTATGCTCCTTATTATAAGCAGATGTTAATATTTCTGCATAGATCTTGAAAATACTTATCGGTTTTAAGTATTTGTTGCAACTGCCTGTGGTTTCAGAACTGAAGGAGGATCTTCTGTAGAGGTATAATTGACTTCTTTGAAAGGTCCTCTCTTCCTTGCTAGACTTCTCCTTCCTTTTCCAGAAATATTCCACCTTATTTCTCCTTTGGCCTCCACTGTAGTCAACAGCAAAATTTTCTGTATCCCATTGAGGGTGCAGAATCAGGCTTTAAATCCACTGAAGCCAAAAGAAATATTGTTACCAATATTATGCATATTATGCTCCACACTAAGCACTGTGTTTTGAGTATTGTTTCTCAGTGATAGGTTCTGTATACTTTGTAATTCACAGAATAATACTTCTTAAACTTTATTATTTATTTATTAATTGGTCCTTTGACTAACAGTATATGTGTCCTGCTCTCATCTCTTAAGTGATTTCTTCTGCTCTTGTTTTCAATTGCCCAAAGTTCAAACTTTTGGGTACTGTTTCTATGATACTTACCTTTCAGTTTCAAAATCACTCCTTTTTCTGTACTGTTGTAATGTATTTTTTTGGTATTATTTTACTGAAATTTTGCATTTGTCAAGACACTGAACATGTCATCCCATTTTTACCTATTGACCTGTAAATGGTATGAGCGCTTGAATTGCTTAAATAGAGCAAATAAGCTTAAACATCTAGCTTATTACTTCTCCAACTACTGTAGGATTTTAGCTTTCTAATCTTACAGAGTTTGTTAAATTATACATATTTCTATTTACAGACAAAATAATCAGAAAAGTGACCATGGATCTGCAGGAACGAGGGATTCATTTTTCAGTAATTTTTACTGCAGCGAGACCTTCAAGGGTGAGTAATCTTCAGTGCCTAGAACTGTCAGATTTTTATCATTCAACAATTTAATGTTTACAGAGAAATGCTGTAGATGATTTTAAAGATTGCACAGGAAAGCAATCTGTATTATATGAGGTTTTGACCAGAAAATATTACACGAATTTTCATGTACGATAGCTATATCACATAACTATAGAAGTTTTACTGTTTTAGGAGACCATAAATCTGCCATTGTCTTTAGAACTTATTGTTGTTTTTAGGAACTGTAAATTATGGATTTTTTTCTCCATTTAAGTCCAATGGTTTCATAGTGAGTTCTGCATGGAACCTTATCAAGCTTCAATAAAAACAGTGTTATTAATTTATTGAAGGCTAGTAATGTATCCATTTTAAAATTAATTAGTTTCATTCCTTTTAGTCAGTACTTAGTATTTACAGCTGGAAGTTAATAATCAGAACATCATTTATAGATCACATCATATCATGTTAACAGTAAATAGCAATGCAGAATAGTTATTTATGAAGAGTTATCTTTTTGTATGACATTCAGGTTGAAATCAAAAAATATTCAATTTTTAATTTTAATGTGATTAAATGAAAGAGAGTCCTGCCTTGAGGAAAACAGAATCCAGTTGCCATTATAAAGAGAAACATATGAGAGATGGGCTGAATCCTAAAAAATGCAACTTTGAAAGAAACACGTCTACCTGTTCCAGTGGTAACACATCTGAGTTCCTGATATGGTAACACAATCATAGAATCATTAGGGTTTGAAAGGATTTCTAAGATCATTTGACCGATCACCTTTGACTGAACACCATCATGTCAACTATATAGCACTAAGCGCCACATCCAGTTTCTTCCACACTTCCAGGGATGATGATTCCACCACCTCCCTGGGCAGCCTGTTTCAATGTTTGACAATCCTTTCAGTGAAGAAATTCTCCCTGATGTCCAACCTGAACCTCCCCTGGTGCAGCTTGAGACCATTTCCTGTCATCCTGTCACTAGTTGCCAGGGAGAAGAGGTCAACACCCACCTGGCCACAACCTCCTTTCGTGTAGTTCTAGAGAGCAATAAAGTCTCCCCTGAGTCTCCTCTCCAGGCTGAACAGCCCCATCTGCTTCTCATATGAATTGCTCTCTAGACCCTTCACCAGCTTTGTTGCCCTTCTCTAGACTCGTTCCAGTACCTCAATGTCTTTCTTGTCATGAGGGACCCAGAACTGGACACAGCACTCAAGGTGTGACCTCAGTAGTGCTGAGTACAGGGGAACGATCACTGCCCTGGTCCTGCTGGCCACACTATTTCTGATACAGCCCTGGATGCCTTTGGCCTTCTTGGCCACCTGGGCTCATGTTCATTCTGACTGTCAACCAGCACTCTGAGGTCCTCTTCTGCTGGACCACTTTCCAACCACTCTGCTCCAAGCCTGTAGTGGTGCGTGGGGTTGTTTTGACTCAGGTGCAGGATTCAGCACTTTGCCTTGTTGAATCTCCTACAATTGGCCTTGGCCCATCGATCCAGCCTGTCCCCATCCACCTGCAGACCCTTCCTACCCTCCAGCAGATCAACATTCTGGCCCAGCTTGGTGCTACCTGCAAACTTACTGAGGGTGCTGTCCATTTCCTCATCCACATAATTGATAAAGAAGTTAAACAGGACTGGCCCAACACTGAGCCCTGGGGAACCCCAATAGATGTAGCACCATTCACCACGACTCTCTGGGCCCAGCTGTCCAGCCAGGTTTTGAGCCAGTGAAGACTGCTCCTCTCCAAGCCATGGGCTGTCAGGTTCTCCAAGAGAATGCTGTGGGAGACAGTATCAAAGGCTTTACTGAAGTCCAGGTAGACAACATCCACAACCTTTCCCTCATCTGCTATGTGGGTCACTCGGTCATAAAAAGGAGATCAGGTTGGTCAAGCAGGACCTGCTTTTCCTAAACCTGTGCTGGGTGGGCCTGATCCCCTTTGTGGTCCTGTACGTGCCATGTGATTGCACTCAAGATAATCTGTGTCCATAACCTTCCCTGGCAATGAGGTCAGGCTGACAGACCTGTATTCCCTTGATACTGCTGCTGACCCTTCTAGATGGATGTGACACTGGCCAACCTCCAATCATCTGGGACCTCCCCGGTTTGCCAGGACTGCTGGTAAATGATGGAAAGTGGCTTGGCAAGCTCTTCTACCAGCTCCCTCAGTACCCTCAGGTGAATCTCATCTGATACCATAGACTTGTGAGTGTCTAAGTGACACAGTAGGTCACTACTTCCTCTTGGATTACAGGCATTCTATTCTGTTCCCAGTTCCTGTCTACGAGTTCAGGGGGCAGGTTGCCCTGAGGATAACTGGTCTTTCTGTTAAAGACTGAGGCAAAGAAGGCATTAAGTACCTCAGTCTTTTCCTCATCCTTGGTTACAACATTCCCCTCTTTCCCCTGCATCCAATAAAGGATAGAGATTTTCCTTGGCATTCCTTTTGTTGTTAATATATTTATAAAAACACTTTTTATTTTCTTTCACAGCAGTTGCCAGATTGAGTTCTAGCTGAGTTTTTGCCTTTCTAATTTTCTCTCTATGTGACCTAATGACATCCTTGTAGTCTTCTTGAGTTGCCTGCCTGTTCTTGCAAAGCTCGTAAACTGGTTTTTTCTCTGAGTTTTTGTTTTTTTCTTTAAAAAAGATCCAAAATAAAAATAAAAATTACTTAATTATTGTGGCTCTTTACTGTTTGAAACCAAAGGCACACGGGCATTCTTAGCTGAAAATTGCATTTAGAACAACTGGAATGAAAAATATTTTTAATTAATGAAAGAATAGAGTTAAGAGAAGGAATTTTTTGATCGATTTTAAAAGTTTGTTGAGTTTTAAATCTCTGCATATTTCAAAGGCTTTCTAAATTAAAGTAACAGTTCAAGCAACTGAAGCACTTCTAAATAATTAAATCAATGTCTTTTAAGATATTCTACATTTTTTAAAAATTAACAATTTAAACTTTTCTTAGTTGTATAAATTCAATGCTATATTGAATTTATAAAAGCCATTTGAAACATTTTTTCCCCTCATGACAACTTTAAGTTATTTTACTGCACTCAAGGTACTTCTGTACAGAGCTAGAAAAGACAGCATAATGTACCTTTGAGAGTTCATCAGTCTGTATATTTGCATGTAAACTCTTCTTAGCATGTACTGCATGTCTTTGGCTGTGCTTGAACCATGAAAGATAAGAACTGTTTCATAACCATAAGCAAAAGTACTTAACTCCCTTTACTTAAGCTATAAAGTTTCTATTGTATGATCTAGAAGCTCCCCAGTGATAGCCAAAATCAATATATATGAGAAGTAAAAGGCTTTAATCATATTGAGAAAGAGTTTACATTACTTAGTGCATTTGTAAATCAATAGCAGTCATTCAGTATGAGAGATTTGCATTTACTAAGTTGCCTTATTCTCAGTGATTAAGGAGATCAGCTTTAGGTAATTACACTTGAAAAAAATAAAAGGACAACTCCTTCTAGTCACTTAAATTAATTTTATATGATGAACCTCCCAAAAATGGGCATTTTTGAGATGCTTCTCTCCCAGAAGCTCTACCTCCTTGCTGTTGGGCAGTTAATGGCTTAAAAGCATCATCACATTACATTCTTTTGTTCTTCCATTGCCTCAAGCAGAGAAAAAAAAACGTGAGAAATGCATATGTTGGAAAAGGTTCCAGACTGATATTGGCTTCACAGAAAGTGAATTAATGAGACAGGAAGCAAAACTCCCCTATGATTGAGCCTCTTTTCTGATTTGATGAGAAAGAGCTGCTTGGTTTAGTCAGTGCAGACAGAGATGCCTTTGGGCTATCATAATTATCAGTTCATTACCCCAGCGCATGATGGAGATTTGTTCAGGCTGGCTCTTGTTCTGTTCCAATTTCAGCATGATTGGAGGGCTAGAGCACCACTTCTATGAGGAAAGGCTGAGTGAATTGGGATTGCTCAGCCTGGAGAAGGGAAAGCTTCAGGGTGAAATAATTGCAGCCTTTCAGTACCTGAAGGGAGCCTAAAAGAAATCTGGAGAGGGACTTTTTACAAGGGCATGTAGTGATAGGACAAAGGAGAATGGCTTTAAACTGAGAGTGTGTTTAGATTAGATATTAGGAAGAAATTCTTTACTGTGAGGGTAGTAAGGCACTTTAAGAGGTTGCCCAGAGAAGTTATGGATGCCCCATCCCTGGAAGTGTCAAGGCCAGGTTGGATGGGGCTCTGAGAAACCTGGTCTAGTGGAAGGTGTCCCTGCCCACGGCAGGGGATTGGAACTACATGATCTTTAAGGTATCTTTCAACCCAAGCTATTCTATGATTTGAAGCTGGAAGGCAGAATTAAGACTCTGAAAGAGAAACTACTTTGTGACCTGCTTGAAATGGTTTCACTAAGCAGTTCATGATTCCTCCCATCATCTCATAAAAGAGCTGCCTTCCTCCAACAAAGCAAGTGCTAAGTCTTATGACTTGTTCTGAAATGCTTTGCCTTCTAGGTGTGGCTGAGTCGGGGTGACACTGAGAGAATGACTTGTAACACCTAATTCTGAGCAAGTGAAGTGTATAGGTCTACATTTGAAGTTATCAAACAAGGTTCTCTTTACAATCAAGGACTTTTTAGGGTATAATCCTTCTGACTGTTTTGTAGGAGACAGCTGCAGAATGATAATCTCCTTTGTCTCTGACAACCATAAAGGCAGTCCTCATGCTGAGGTCAGATCTTGATATATGTTTAGTCAGACAACTCTCACTCAACATTTCTCATATTTTTTTTCCATTAAAAAACAGAAACTTGTCCCAAGAATTGAGGAGTCTCCTACCAAGACCTTTCTTTCCTTTGAAACTCATTTGATTGCTAATTTTTCTTCTGGAGAACAAAATGCCTCTGCAGTCCTTGTTCCACTCTTGCGTCAGTAGTTCTCGTGAATATATAAATTTCTGTGTTCTTGGGGTCTTTGATCAAGGTCACCCTTCTACTTGTGCTTGCTGCTAGTTATGTTTTTTTGCTTGTGGTTGTAATGCATAATTTTACTCTGCTGTTGTAGTTGGAGAGGTTAAAAAGGCTGCAGTGATTTAAAGTTAATGCTTCAAATAATAAATCTCATCATGTTTCCCATCCTTCAGATTCTCATGGTGTCCATGTAACATTTTTACTAGTTTTCTTCTGAAGCTGCAAGAGAGTTTTATAGTTGTCATCTTTTTCCAGTTAGATTGAATGCTAAGGGACTACAAATTGCTAAAAGGAGATTTATGGCTATGTCCCAGCTGATATTCGTTTTGTTGATTTCGCTTGTTACAGATGCACTGTGAAATGCACTGCGAACCTTCTCTGCTGCCTCCACATTTTCAGAGAGCTTCAGCTACCATCAGCCTTGGGCTGCTTCATTTTACAAGCTTTCTGCTCTAGTTGGTGTTTCTGTGTGTTAAGTCTTTGATTCCACTCAGATCCAAGCAGTATGAGTTATAGAAACTTTATTCAGCCAAAAGTAACATTGGAATCTGCAGCACGAGTGGTTACTTTTGACTCTTAAAAAACACCTCTTGATAGTATCCTGAGGTGCTATTGATGTGCACCCCAGCTGAAAAGAGTATGAAAAGTTTTTATGTTCTTTGGCAAGTGCTTGTGCTTACATTTTCTTTGTTTCTACCTTCTACCTAACATATTTTTTAAAATGCATCACATTTTGCTCTGCTTCATCTTCCACTTACATCCAGCTCCTCTCTGTTTTGTTGACTATTCCTTTTACCACTCTGAGGAGGCTAAATGCTGCAACAGCCACCCCATTGACTTCACAGCTTCTGGTTAATGGAATGCTTTTGACCATTTACTATACTTAAACACTATATAAAATGAGCTTTCCCATGAATGAAGCATTAGAAAAATGCTTATAATGCCATTTGCAGGAGTTGCAGGGGTGAAGGTTTAATATCCTCATTCATCCTTGAATACAGGAATTGCCTTATTCATTTAGTCTTGTATTTTTACATTTGAGCAATTATTGTTTAACATAGTATAATAAAGCATCGATGTTTCCAGCCTAAAAGAAGAAAACAGAGGATTTCCTCATCCTTTAGTCCTCTCCTCTCCCCACTTAAAGAATGCCATTATAATTAAAAATAAGCTTTGACTTGTAGATGAAGAATGTACACTTGATTATTTCCTATTTAACTCAGTTTTGAGCATTCTTTTCTTATACAGGTAGAATTCAGTTTTGAGTATATTTTTCTAATACAGGTAGAGTATTTTTAAATAATTACAAAGAATCATTTAAGGCTGGTTGTAGCCAGTTAGTTGTCATGCTGGAGGGGAAAAAAGAAAGAGGAAAACATTTAGCAAAATTAGCTTTGAAATTGAATGACACAGATGTGAGACATGCTTGTTAGCAATTCTGTATGATTCATGCCATGTGTTAGTGGGGAATTCAGGGAAATAACTGAAAACTTTTAACTGAAAACCTTTAACTCTAGACTTTGCACTAAGGTGAGTTAAGATTCACTTCCTTTAAACATTTTTACAACTTTAGCTTACATTTTACATTATGTTTATATATATATATATATGCTCATTGACTTCACTGCTAAATGAAGGGCAGCATGGAAGTAAGATATTATTCTTATCTGATCAGAACAATTTTGTTATTTTCTGCTGTTAACTTTTTAAGGCATAGATGAAGCCTGTACAAATGTTCCATACAGATCAAATTAGCAAGTTGTGTTTATTTTGCATTTAAAACTAAGGACTGGGAATACTGAAGTGGAGGAGGGATGGTGGAGAAGGACATGGGTGAGGATGAATTGTCTCCCAAGAAAAAAAAAGGAATTTGTAAAATGCAGGTATAAAAATTTCAATGAATACTCTAAAAGATACATATATATATTCATATATGAGCAGAGGTCATAAACTAATAATTTAGAATAAAATTAAAGTATAAGGCTAAAATAGGATAGAATATATCCTATTTTACAGTGTGTAACTGTAAACAAACATATTGATATGAAATGTTGGTAGGCATGCTAAAAACTTTCAGGAAGGAAAATTCCAAGGTTATAAAAGTATTAGAGTGAGAGAATAGATATGTAAAGGATGGCTGTTGTGTCTTAAAAGAAGTTAGGATTCAAGGAGACAAAGATAAATATTCTGAGAATTCTAGAGTCCTATTCTGAGAACAGTCTTTGAAGGCAAAGGTTGAACACAGCATCCAAGTGATATGACTTTAACCTAAAGATCTAAATAATCCATCTATCTGTGATTTGATGAATTGTCCAGTAGTCTCTACTAATTATGTTGACTGACACTGTTTCTATCTGGAATACAAACAGTTTTAACACAACATATTAAAAGGTCAAAATATATGTAAAAAAGCATTTTTCCCCTCACCCTCCTCCTCACATGGAAATATACCAAACCGTGCCATAATTAGCAGAGTGAGATAGAAGTAATAAAGCCATGCTTCAAAAAGCACACTCCTGTATGCATAAGGAAAATTAAAAGGAATATAAATTCTTGCAAATTTAGTACCATATTATATGATAGGCCTAAAGAGATTCAGAGGAATGATATGCACAAGACATAAAAACTATTCATAAAAACACATTAGACAGGAATTCTTTCAGAGAGTACTGGATCTAATGAAAAAGAAGAACTCAGAAAAATGAGTTACAATGCAAAGCTAAATGACCTGTGTGTTGATTATTGCTATAGTAGAACATAGACAAGTTCTCAGTTCAGAGACTTTTTTCAAAAATCATTGAGCATCAAGAGCTTTTTCTGCTACTGAGGTGGCAATAGAAGAGATTTCAGAATAAATCAATAAAATTAATAGTGTCATATCATCAAGGTTGTATGTTTTTCACCTAAGTTTAAACTAAAATAGGAAACTGCCAAACTGTCATCGTGATTTCTAATGTACAACTTTTAAATTATAATTTGTATAATATATATGAAAATTATGAAATAGTTCAACCTTCATCTCAGAGGATGAGGAATTTTCAAGTGTGACATGGCATTTGGAAAGCCTACCTTCCATACTGACAAAATTAATTGAAACTGAAGTCATAAATATGTGGATATATATAAAGAAAATACAATATGGATTCAGTGTTCTCTGAGAGGCATAAAATGTACAGGTAGAAGTAATTGTGTTGCTAGAGTAAAAAAGATAAAAAAGTAGAATTATTTTGGAGACAAAGTAAAAAACATTAAAGGTAGGAAACAAAGGGTAAAAATAAAGGATTAATGTTCACGGTGGGGAGTATTTGCCAGTGGAATTCTATGAGGATTGATGCTGATGCCTGTGCTGTTCAACAGAGTCATTAGTATTGAAAGGGGGATGAAATACAAAGGTGCCAGAGTTTGCTGATGTACTGACAAGTTGTATAAACCACTCACAGCACTGCATTACTGGGTGATAAAAATACAGATGCAATCCCATCTGAAAAAAAAGTAACACATAAGGAAAGCCTTAAATATTCATATTGCACTGTAGTGAGTGGCTGCTATTTCTCAGAAGAGGGATCACAGTGCAAATGTGGGTAGATCTCTTGGAACACCCCAGCAGTCAGCAGTTGGATGAATAGCAAGCAGAGCATTACCCATCATTTGGAAAGGAGAAGGGCAAAGCAGCAATCATCAATTAATTCACTAAGCCCTTGGTGAGTCCAAGTCTGCCAGTGGAACAGTGCATGTGGTTCTGGACTCCCATGTCCAAAGGTTACAATAAAGCTATGAGATTAAAATATTTTAGACAGGAAAAGTGACAACTCAAGAGGGAAATAATAAATAAAACCACCAATATCATGAATGGGCTGAACATGAAATAATTACTCACTGTCTCTGGACAGTATTCATGACTATCATCACTCACAGATCATAACACAGGAATTCAGAGGCACCAAGTTCCTTTAAAGAAACAAAGTAAACTATTTTTGGATGACAAAAGCACATAGCTTTCAGTAACTAGATAAACTAATGGAAGAAAAATAGGAAGGATGGATGGAAAGAAGATCCTAATACATGTGTTCATTTGAATGCAGCCTTCAGCTCTGAAGGTTTCTAACCCAGAGATTACAGAAATCAAAGAGGGCATCCCAGGACAAGTATTCTTTGTATTTACCCTTATCTTATTTTAGCTGCCAGTTACAATCAGGATCACTGGCTGTGAGCTAGGTGGACCTTTGCTCTCATGCAGTTTAGCTGTTCTCATGTCTTGGCAGTGGAAGTTTTGGGTATTGACATAGCATTTCTCTGGGACAGGACTGTGAAAAGTAATATGTAACTTATTTAACTAAAGGCAAAGAGCTGGAAGAGGCAGCCAACAGACTAAGCAAAGCTTAGAATCTCACAGAGATTCTAAATAATCTCACGGACTTTCCTCCTCATGCCCACCTGTTAGGTTGTTTTAGAATTTCCACCTTTGAAAATGAAAATAATTGCCACATCATACAAAAAAAAAAAAAAAAAAAAAAGCCTGCTGCACATAAATCATTGTTCTGCTGGCAATCAGGAAATCTGTAACGAAAAGTGACTGTCAGCTGGAAATTGGGTAAGTGGCAGCTCAAGCTTGGTGCAGTCTTCCCTACTTTAAGTGAAACCGGCTGGATTTTCAAGATCCTTGTGATTAAGCCTCTGCAAATTGCCTGGGGGACCTCTGAATCTTTTTGCCATTCATTGTTACCAGTGAGCAGAGAGACTTGTGTCTTCAGTACCATCTCCAGTCACCAAAACCCATAGGCATGATCTTTTTCAGAGGCAGACATATGTTGCCATTTTGGGCACTTTGGGGAAGCAAAGGGTTAGAAATGGGAAATGATCACATCTACCCAGAGAATCACAGTGTATGTGTATCCTCCAAAGACATCCCTAGGATGTGTGGCTGCGCAGCTAGGAAGCTTCTGCATGTGGTCAGAGCAGCCTTGCCCTAAATATCTACCTGCAGTACTACTTGTCTTCCTTCCCTTTGTAGGAAATTAAATTATGACCATAACAATATTCCTTGGTCCTGATCCACAGTTTTTCTCAGGATCTAAACTTCCATCAAGAGCAACTGATTATGGTTGAGCCAAATTCCCAACCAGGCTTGCCATTACATGGTGTAGAAGCTTGGCTATGGTGTAGGAACAGCAGTGGGCATCAAATTGCTAAACCAGTCCCACAGAAATGCAGGAAGAAAGTTGGTATTTGTTTTCTAAAATGCCTCACCTTATAAATTTCAATTTACCAAAGTCTCATATCAAAGCATCGTGACAAGGATCAGTAGCTGGCAGCCACAGAGGTGACAGTTCCACCTAGCTGCTGGCAAAGATTGCATGCTTTGGTTTTGGTTTGGTTGTTGGGCTAGAAACTGGTAGGAGATGAAGGGAATTATGAAACTGAGATTGCTGACATTGGCTGAGAGCCGTTAACTGGAAGTTTTAACTAGACTTTTCCCCTAGGTTGGTGGAAACACATCTATTTTGAGACAAACTTGGAAGAAATGAAAAGGCTTATCAAGAGAAATGAAAGCGTGGTAATATCCTTCAAAAAAGCATGGATATTATGTCCAAGATTATCTTTGTCTAGACTTTCTGGTGTGGATTTTACATATATGGATACCTTCTATCTCACATACACTACTGTCAGAAGAATTAGGTGGAGATTGAGTGCAAGAAAGCAGAGTAGAAGCACCACTTTATAGATTTTCTGTGAAAAAATCCATCTTTCTAGATTTATTGGTCTTTACCTTTTGATTCAGTAAAACTCAGAAGAGAGAGCTAGACTCCCCTGGCAAGTTGCTGCAGTGTAAGGTCTGTCTTTCTCTGTTTTCTCCAAAAGAGTTGTCACACACAGAGATGCAGAAAGCAAAGAAAGGTGGTTTCACACTGGACACAGTATTTTTACAGGGAGAATCTGAAAAATATGCAGCTAATTTATTTTAGACAGACCTGAGGAGTTGGAGGAATTAAGTGTAATTTTTTAAAGTAAAAGATGTAAAAGTAAATTCCTTGAATTATCAATAAAAATTTGAAGGTAATATGTAATGTTATTTTCTTGTCCACACATCTCTCTTCAAGTTAGGAAAAAAGGGAGACAGGCTCCCCAGTTTTGCAGATTAGTCCTCCAAAGTGCTGCAGGATCAGAATATGAAGTAGAGGAAGGGAGAATTTTAGGGGTCTTCAGATTTTTAATTTGCTGTGACTAGCCTACATCTGGGATAAACAGTGCTGGCAACTCTCCCAGCACTGTGAGTAACACATTTTGGCTCCTATCTGCATTTTTCAATTAGGTAACCCATCAGACCCCATATAACCTCTGTCCAAACCTCATTAAGTATCTGTTTCCTTTTATTGCAGCAGACACTCCTCCATCCTTTTTCACATCTCCCATGGCAACTTGAATTCCACATATGGACATAAGAAAGTGGGGAAAACAACCAGTTGGAAGTGGGTATTCCCCTGGCAGTCTAAAATTATGCAAAATCTGTAGCTTCTTTAATCTCCATGGCAGAATTGCCTGAAACAGCACCAGAAATCTAATGCTAAAACTGGGGAGATTGGCATCAGTAAATATTCCTTGAATCATACATCTGGTAGATTCCTTTCAGAATTAATTCTCTTTTACAGTGCAGCTCCTAATACATTTTTTCTCTTTTGTATATTGCATTGCAAAATCAGATTTACTAAAAAGGTGTAAATGAGTTTTAACACTATTGAAGATGACCAAGACATTGTTTTCATTGGAATAATTGTGTTTGGTTTATTTCTCCTAAATGAAATTTATGGTGGAGAATTAAGTGCTACTCCAGCTTATACACAGTCTGTTTTACTTTCTAAATTCAGGATATTTTTATAGACTAACTCCTGCTCTTTCTGAAGTTAGATGAAGAAGTTTCATATACAAATCCACTAAAAATTGTAGCAAGAAAATAACAGGAAATGTAATTTTCTTTAGAAAATCAGGACTACTCTGGCATTTATGGATGTGTATGTTTGTGCCATACATGTAAAAATTCCTTGCCTTATTTTAAGGCCTTTTAAGAAGATTGGTTTCACAAGTGCTGCATTGCACCACCTTCCTCTGCAGTGGATTCTGTTGCTTTCATGGTCACTGCTAACTCACTTGTCTCTGCAAAATGTTTGTGTCACAGAGTACTCACATTTTCTGTAAATCACAGTCAAGAGATCTTTTGTATAGCCCAGTGCTGCTAAAGGACAGGCATGTGTAGAAGCCCATCTGACCCCTAAGCATGTGAGCTGACACTGTAGATCGTGTTTATGCACACCATGGCTGAACTGAGCAGCATAAAAAATATTGCAGCTTTATTGTCCCTTCTAAAAGAAGTTCCTGAAGCATTTGGTCATGACTTGGGTACTCTCCACAAGTCATAAAAGTTCTATCAATTATAAGAAAATATTTTATTTTACAGTGAGATCATTATCACTTACTGTAAAGCATACATTCTGCCTTTAACATTCATGTCCCAACCTTGCTTTTCTGAAAAACCCAGGGAGATGCAGAACACCAGGTACAAGCTGAGTGTCACAGTGCCCAAGCCATTTGGCTTTCTGGTAGAAGTATGTGTGCTTGGATAGGGCATGTGATGTCTGACAGGACATCAGATAATAATGTGAGATAGTAAGGTTGGCCATATATCCTACAAGGCACGAAAATTATGTTAAATCATTGTTAGTAAATGATTGCTATTGATGTGATGTACCTAATTTCTGTGTATTCTTTTTCTCCTGCTTTATCAAAATATTAATAAAGATGGAAAATAGACATGAAGAATTCTTCTGGTCAAAATGTCCTGCTATTGACATTTATTCTGATATCTTGGTTAGGCTTACAGTTGCTGTACAAATATGTGAAATAAGGCTGGAAGGGACTCTAAAGATCATCCAGTTCCAATCCCCATGCCAGGAGCAGGGACGCTTTCCACTAGACCAGGTTGCTCTAAATCCTGTCCAACCTGGGCTTGAACACTTCCAAGAATGCAGCAGCCACAAGTCAGCCTAGAGGAGAATTAAAAACCAAAACCCCTAAAAGATTAGAAATCATAAAAATGTAAACAGTTCACACTTTCAAAAATAGAGATAATTGGTAACTCTTTGCTTAATGTTCTAGATTTTGACAGCTTAAAGCACTGTTATGCTACAGTCTTGCACTGACAGATGAATGAAATAAGTGCAATCAAATACATTATTTCTACTTGCTGTGTGCATGATTTTATAAACTTGACACTGCAAAGAACATTTTTACAGTTATACCAAATTCTAATATTTGACTTTCAAATTGTTGACCTTTAGCAGTGAGATACAACCAGCCATTCATTGCCTGTACCACAGATTTCTGGTACACTATCCTACAGAAAAATGGATACATTAGGAGGTGGCATGGTGATACTACCCGTAGTGAGGCCATGATGCTACATCAGTTAGAAAACATGGAGGAAAACTGTCCGATTTGTGTGGGAAGAAATCTGAAATGGTAATTTCAGGAAAAGCATTTGTAATGTGCTGATACTTGGCTGGGATGTGAATGCTGAGTGGCTTCTGATGTGGCACAGCCAAACTCCAGCAAGCAGCATGATCTACCATTCTGCAGTACCCCTGTACTGAGCACTTAGCAGCTTCCTAGTGACATTTTTTAAAGGATACCTTGCAAAAAAAAAGATTTTAGTTGTCCCTGTTAAAGCAATTTATGAAAAATTGCTTTAACAGCAAATGCAGGTATACAGTCAATTTGGTATCCTGTCAATAGAATTGCAGTTGGTACATGATATGTAGATGCAGTTCCAGCTGCTGAACCCCAAATCCAGTTCAGATGACAGGTATTTGAGGTGCTGTGATAGCAGTTGCAGTGCCTGCCCTCTCCTGCAGGAACTTTCACCTCAGGATTCAGACCATCACAAGTGGCCTAAAAGGATTCTTTGGCCTCCTCTTTCACGTTGTATTTTGAGCTTTGGTCTATACATACATTCCTGAAATATTTCCAGGTTCTTTTCTTCATTTGTGAAAATTAATGCCATTCTATGTTGGAACAGCCAACAAAACTGTGGCAACAGCAACAAAACAAGTGAATAATTTTGGATGTAAGGTCTGTTTGCTTTGAAAAAGATTAGTGTGTTTGTGCATCAGGATGTTGCCAGATCAGCTTCCTTTCTCCTTTCCTAGAGAGATTAATCTGAATTAGAAGGCTTACAAAACATGTCAAAAGGAAGAATTTTGTTCAGGCTACCTCTACTGCAGGTTCAGCTAAGTAATTACAGCATTCAGTTCTGGTTTAGAAAAACGTAAATTACACCCTTTCTTTTCTGTATCTTATTTAATCAGTTCTTGTGGTTGTTCACTGCACATCTGAGATCAAAAATGCCGTTGATAAATCCAGAGAACAAGATGGTGACTCACACATCCCACAGCTCAGATTAGGTAAAGATGTAGGGCACACTAAACAACAGAATTAAGTGTGGTTTAATGATCAGCAACATTTCCACCATGGATTGTTCCTAAATAATCTAATTTGATGTACAATAACTCAGTGTAAGAATTACCTCACCCACAGGTATGTTAGTGAAATGCATCTCCAGGCTAAAGGGGTGAATATACAGGCCAGTGAGTGTTTGGGGGACATTTCTTCAGAGAGCTGATAATTTCGGGCTCCTGTTTAGTGTAGTGATTCTACCCACCTATAGCTGTGCAAGTAAAGACTCTCTGGGCTGCACAGTCCATGGATGCCTATACTGTCATTCACAAATATGAAGGAAACAAAAGCCTTTTTAGGAGTGTTTTTGGGAAGCTGTGTTGCCTCCCTTCTTCAGCGTGGGCAAATTCGTTCAAACAGATTTAATAATGGAAAGCTAGTGGATTTCTTTGTCCCTGAAATGCCTTCTTCCTGGACAAACACTCTTTTGGTTCATATGCTTTTTCAGAGCCGGAAGGGAATCTCTGTGTGAGAACCTCATGACAAAGTACTGGCAGGAGAGCAGCAGAAATAAAGCTGTAGTCTTATGACTGTATTTTAATAGCTTTCTTTTTATTTTAAGGTACTTAAACCTCATCTCCCAAGTTCTCCTAATGACAGTATCCAATGTAGCATTATTTTCAGCTACTAGTAGGTGTTTTTTAAAGCCCTCTTTAGGCGATAGACGGGGCCCACATAGTGAAGTCAATAGTTAGACAGGATATAATTTAGACTTCAGCTTCTCCCCTCAGTTTGAAATAAAATGATTACATTTCAGGAAAGCCTAAGGAAAGATTAAAAGTTTTATATCAAAACTTGAATATTTTCTTTTGTTGTACCCTCTTTTTTAAAGAAAATGGTATTAATTTAAAATAATGCATGTTCTGATGTATTTGAAAAGAGACTACTCTGAATTAAAAAGAAATTCATAAAGTATGCATGTAAGGGAGAGGAAGATTGCAGTCTTCACTGGGGCATTTAGTCAAAGGGTTTTAATGTAGCCTATTCTGTTTCATTCATATAATGAGGTATCTTCAAAGACATGTTACAAATAACAGATGGCCAAGAGCATTTACAGAGCAGCGGTTAAGGTGACAAAATCTTTTGGGGCTCCTCTCCACAGGTAGGTTATAAAGTGATATTATACCTTCTGTTCCAGACTTGGAAAATGGTCCTTGACTGTCTCTAAACCCATTAAAAGTAGTTCCAGGCAATAGCTCTATGTAATTATCGTTCTAGTAATTCCTGTGATGCCTTTCATTTCTTGTACCCCAAAGTTATACAAGGGTAGAGACCACTTGTAGCATACAAAGTTGTAAAGCTGACATGGGACTTAAAAATATGTGGAATATCCCAGATATGAACAGAGTAAAAAGTGAGGAGTATGACATGAACAGGATAAAGTTATTGTCTAAAAAGGTCAGCTAGTTTTAACTGTTGATATCGGTGGGGCTGTTTTACCAAGGATGCTCTGGGCACATTTTTTAAAACATTACCTACTAAAAGGAATTCCTGGAAATCTCCTAAAAGCAAATGTGTCTCTTGCAGGAGCTCACCACATCAGCCAAATAGGCATAGGTCTTCTTTTTCCAGAAACCATCAGAAGAATCTAAAAAAAATAATGCTGTAGTTAAGTAGTCTGCTTTCATGCCTGTTAAAATAAGGAGTGCAAAAACTATTACTGTTGCTAAGGGGTGATGGTCTCTGAACTGGTAAGCTGAAATTTTCTTGTGATTTTAGTGCAGAAAAAAACATTAATTTCTTTTAGTATATCCTTCTGGGGGAAAATTAATTCTTTTACCTGTTAGCACTAATGCATACTACTATCTTAAGACAACACTACCAGCATGGTTTTACATTCATTTGCCTAGTATCAGTGGCGATTGTTTTCACATGTGGACACCTGGCCATGGAAACCTAGGTTAACACTGCCTCATTAGCCTCCACACCGCCAGTTAAATAGACAGACAATAACAAACACTGTGCTTGACTGGGGATTTAAAAAGAATGGGTGCTCATGGTACAGAAGGGTGAAGATCAGTGTTCAGTTGATATTAACTATTACAAAGGAGATGAATTGTTAATGTGCTGTTATTCCAGATTTCTAGAAGGACCAATGTGGTGGCAGAATTGAGACGTCAATTAATGGCCACTGAGGAAGAAGATGATTTATCATATCCTCCTCTGAATATGACCACTGGGAATTATACATGCATCCTTTTTTATGCTAGTAATTTCAGCCTCAAAGCCAACAGTTCAGTTTTTGTAGATTTGACAAATGCAACATTTGTAACACAGAATGTGGATATTTCTGCCTCTGAGTGCTCAGACAGCAACACAACGTGAGTAGCACAAGAAATTTCATAATACATGTGATTCTGAAAACTAACCAGAAATAATGCAATGTCAAATTAGTGCTAGTTTAATTTTCTTCTTCTACAGCATTCAAAATTTTAAAAAAATGTGGATATTCTTAAAAGAAAAGAAATAAATCAAGACCACAAAAATTGCTCAGATGCAGCCTATTATTTTCACATTTTTTCCCTCTTATGTTCCTTACTTCCTTGCTTGTTTATATTTGGTCCAAACAGGTTTCCCTGTGTCTGATCTCACAATCACAGAAATCTACTTGCATTAATGAAATCACAATTTCATTCCCTTGAAGGGGAGTATTGCCAGTTACTAGTTAATAATTCAGCTGGAAGTACATTAATGAAACATAATCTCAGTTTTCCTTTACTTTGAAAATTTGGGTAAACGAAACCCTAGAAATATTTAGTCATATTTTTCTGTGTACTGAACCTTTGCTATATGACTTTTGTAATTGCCTACTGATTTAGAATATTCCCTCCAATTGAAATGTCACAATGATCTAATTAAAGCTGACTACTCTAACATTAAAAATCTGTTTCTTTTTCTTAGACTGTCATTAAAATACACAAAGCCAGTGAATGGAATCAGCAGCCTAGAGATAAGGTAACTTATGATTTTTTTTAAATAGATCTTTACAACACCTGTTTGTAAATTAGGAGCAAAAAAAGAGGAGGAGTTAAATAAAAATGGTTTTGAATTTATTGTTTTCTCTTCTGAGGAGTTAGGGTGCAGGAGAACAATATTGTAGTCTTTATATAGAAAATATATTAATATGCTCAGATAAAGTTCTGAAAAAATATTGTAGGCAAAAATCCATACTGTATGTTACTAGTATATGCAGCATCCTGTTTTACTAATAGGATCAGTCCATGATCCTGTCTCAGATAAATCTAACTGTGATTTGTAAAATATTCTAGAGAGTGAAGTCTCCTTGCATGTCCAGGGCTGTATTTAGTCCTAATGTGGATTGCCAGTGCACTCTATTAGTGCTAGCTTGTGGTTAATGAAGGTGCAAAAAATCTTAATTTTTCTGCTCCATGGGTGATCACAAGACAATGTTTCTCCTACCATGAGAAGAGGGAAGAAAAGCAAGGGAATGGGAAGACTTGTGAAGAAAAATCAAAGGGAGAATCATAGAATCATTTAGGTTGAAAAATACCTTTAGAATCATTGAGTCCAATGTTTAACCCAGTGCTGCCAAGTCCACGACTAACCATGTCCCTAAGTGCCACATCTACATGGATTTTAAACACCTCCCGGGACGTTGACTCAGCCACTTCCCCGGGTAACCTGTTCCAAGGCTTGACAACCCTTTCGCTGAAAAAATTTTTCCTAATATCCAACCTAAACCTCCCTGGTGCAATTTGAGGCCATTTCCTCTTGTCCTGTGGTTTACTTGGGAAAATAAACTGACTCCCACCTCACTACAACCTCCTGTCAGGTAACTGTAGAGAGCAATAATGTCTCCCTTCAGCCTCCTTTTCTCCAGGCTAAACAACTTGGCTCCCTCAGCCCTTCCTTAAAAGACTTGTGCTCCAGCCCCTTCACCAGCCTCATTGCCCTTCTCTGGACTCACTCCAGCACCTCAGTGTCTTTCTTGTAGTGAGGGGCCCAAAACTGAACAGTGGATTTGAGATGTGAACTCATCAGTGCCAAGTACAGGAGGACAATCACTGCCCTGGTCCTGCTGGCCACGCTATTTCTGATACAAACCAGGATGCCTTTGGCCTGCTTGGCCACCTGGACATTCTGCTGACTCATGTTCAGCTGACTGTCAACCAGCATCCCCAAGTCCTTTTCCACTGGGCAGCTTTCCAGGTGCTCTGTCCCCAGCCTGTAGCTCTGCATGGGGTTGTTGTGACTCAAGCGCTGGACATGGTACTTGGCCTCACTGAACCTCATACTGATCCACTCATCCAGTGGATCCAATGGATCCGGCCTGTCCAGATCCCTCTGCAGAGCCTTCCTATCCTCCAGCAGATCAACACTCCTACCCAACTTATTGTCATCTGCAATCTTACTAAGGGTGCCCTCAGTCCCCTTGTCCACATAACTGATAAAGATATTAAGCAGAACTTGCCCCAACACTGAGCCCTGGGGAACACTAGCTGTGACTGCCTGCCAGCTGGATTTAACTTCATTCACTGCCACTCTGAGAATTCACAGATGTTGTTCTCACTAGTGGATTCTATGGATGAGGAAAGCATCTGCTAGTGTTTGCATGCTGTCATTCAGCTGCTGGTAAAGAAATTCTTTCCTCAGCAGCAGGAACAGCCGTAAAGGATTACTTTCTTAAGCTCTGGTAAAGATAATGTGACCTGCTCTGTTCATTTTGGTACCTCAGTTAGTTTCTTAAAATTATTTGGGAAGGATTTGGCCAGGGAACTTGCACTGAATTAAATTTCTGTATATCAGATTATGAACTGGATGTTTGCTTGGGCAGCAAGACACATGACTTTTGCCATCTAAAACGCTTTTCACATTTTGAATAAGGGAAATTGAAATCCAAGGAAACCAAAGAGAGGAAAATAAAGTAATAATGAGGGAGATAACAAAACCTTGAACAACGTATTGGTAAAAGAGCCAAAGAGGCACATGACATTAAAATTATAAGATTGAATGAATAAATACCATTATTTACACTGAGACAGAAGGACATTCTACATTTAGGTAAAAGAATCTCCAGAACTTGTGTTGAGGAGAGTCAGTGATTTGTTTCAAGTTGTATTTGGAGTGCATAGAGACACAGTCATTATCAGAGACCATGGCAGACATGCATTGTTATTTAACATCTCTCCTTCAAGCATCTGCAGCCTTGTGAAAGAACATAGTGTACAGATAAGACCGCTGTTAGTATAGTATTTTTTAACTTTTTGACTGTTGTAGTTAACTGCGTATAGGATTCTTGAGAACTGTCCTTGGTGATGGTGTCAAGCATGCCTTGGTTTCAATACTGTTGATTATCAAAGGGACATGTATTTCTGTAAACACCCCGGGGAATTAAGTAAATATTTTCCTTGGGTCTCATTCCAAAAATACTGTTCTAAAACCAAGTCTCTGTGCAAGTTGTGTTTTTCCTTTTACTGTAAGTCTCAAAATATCACCCTCTCTGATGCTGCCCTGGTGCATTTCTGTCTATTCGTTGCTGTTCCTGTCCCACTCTCATAGAGCCAGACCCTCCAAAACAGGGCTCTGTATTTTCATTCTGCATCTTTGCTCATCCTAGTACAGGTCTTAGCTGCTCTCCTAAAACTTCTTTCTGTATGAATTGAATGTGGTTGTTTTCTACATTTCTCCTGAATGTGACATCCTCAGCATAATATCATGCTTTCTAGTAAAATTACAGTTCCAAGAAAATAATATGAATCATAAAGCATCCTATGGAGCATGACCCTGTGCTTCAAAACTAGTTAACTGCTAGATCTTAAAGGTGTTGTCTTCTTTAAAGTAGTCAATAGTACTACAGACCAGAATCTTTTGGCAGTCAAAACATTTATCTTAGATTTTGTTTTCTGAGGCAGGCGTAAGAAGATCAAATGTGATGTTAGTGCACATATATGGACTTAATGAGGGTTATTCATATTTATGTTTAGTCATCATTATAAGAACTTACGATTTTAATTAATTATTGGACAAAAACTTTAATGTGGTCATGAATCTGAGGTGTATCTGAAGAGAAGAAATTTAAAGCAATTCTGCAAACAGACCTACTGTAATTTAAATGAGAATATCAGTACAAAAGCTGAATGATTCATGTTTTCTCTCTTTTTGAGGAACGTTTTTTATATTCTTTGAGCCTGTTTTAGTAAAGGTGAAATACTCACAAAGTTTCTCTTGACCTTTGCTTCTACTTGAACATACCGAAATGCAAAAACAGCCCTTGAAACTGGAATAAAAAATTCAGGCTCCACAATAGGTGAGGACTTGAAAAGAGAGCTCAGGTAAAGTCCTGAGTGTTGTCATGCCCAGCAAGTAATATTAGCATAGGCTGGCTGTGTTTTTCAGAAGATTTTGATTTATTCCATGCAGACATGTGTGATCCAGGTTTTTAATAGGCCCTCAGGGGATTTAGACACAATTTTTTATGGGTGACACAGGTGCTTAGCAATAAAAAATGGAATAGAGAAAGAATGTAGGGGGTAGCTTCTGGAGTAGTTTCCAGAGTAGCCATTGCTTGGACATTCATCGTGCATTGACCTGCATGTGATTGTTTCTTTATTGGTTTTTTCCCCCTCTTTCCTTAACTTATTGAGCTGTCCTTGTCTTTACCACAAATTTCCTCAGTTTTGCTGTTTCTAATCTCCCCTCACCATCCAGTTGAGGATGAGAAGTAAGGGAAAAGCTATATGGGTGCTTGATTACTGGCTGGTCTCAACCCACAGCACCTCAGAAGCCTTTAAAAATTAAAAATAGTACTAAAGACTCACCTGGTTATTTGTACCACTTTCTGTTGGATTTTCACTTGATTTATGAGACAATGGTGTTATTTTAGGCACCTATTGGCTACCATAATACACTATTGTATGCTATATAATGCAAATAATAAGATATACACAACAGAACCAAAGCAAGCCATTGATTTTTTTTTCATGATTCAGTAACACTTTATTCACTCTGTGTATCATGTTTAGCATGTCTCTTTTCAAGGGCTTCTAAAATCTACAGAGATACTATACAACCTCTGCTTTCCCCTTCTGGTAAACTTTGATTACATTTGTTGTTCAAGATTATACCTTAGTAAGATTATGGTCTGCCTTAATAAACAGGACACAAGCAGGGCAAAGAGGTGGAAAGGAACAGAGCTGCATTTTTCGACTTATAAAGGCCATTTTTTTAAGTGTAGGAGAACATCACTTGAAGACAGAAAGTGACTCCAGAGAGGATCATGTTCAAGTAGCTCAAATTATTCTTCAATAAAAGAGGCTCTAACTTCATCAGCATGAGCCAGATCCAGAACCTGCCCCCATTACCAGCACCAGCCTACCCTCATGTACTGAGCAGCTGGTCACATCCTACCTCCTCCTAGCAGCTGCAAACAGCTGTCACCTCCCTCTCCCTCTCTTTAGCGAGAGCTACAGTCCCACTCATCCTCCTGCACTTGCCACTGAGAGGTGAGCTGTTAGGGAGCGGTTGTAGAGTGTCATGATAGTGTTAGAAAAGTAAACTATTGCTGCAGCAGGAGTGGGAGCTGTAGGTTTTTTGCTGGAAGAAGCATCATCTCAGCTCTCTCATAAACTGATATCCAGCTGTTCAATCGTTTATCTGTCATTTTCTCTGGGAAAAAAGTGTTAAAGTGGATGGAAGTGCAGAGCATTAGTGTTTTCCACACTTACATTGATACATACTTGACTGATATTTTTGTTCATAGCATGTAAAGAATAGAATTGATGAAAACCACACATTTTAAAGTCTTTTACCTAACAGTTGTGTTTCTTTCTGAATCTTTAAAACAGTAGTAATTCCAGCTATCTTCCTTTTCAGAAATATCTATGCTTGTAATGATTAGCCATATGAGATGTGATCAGTAACAGGTGGTGGCAGAGTTCATATAGTTATCTGGCACAAAGGGATCCTGGCCCATGACCAGGAAATTTTGTGCCACCGTACATAAAGTACATGATGTCTCTAATATACATAATTGTCTCTAATGTTTAATGCAAACATAACATCCTATAAAAGCCAAGGTATTTTCAGTTCTGAAGATAAAGCCTTTGTTCTCTCTCCCTTTCTTGTCATTCATTTGCTGTAATGTGCTCTTTCTATTTGTTATCTGCTCATCTGAGAAAATATTAAACTAAATGAAGCAACTCTATAGATTTTTGTTGCTAGTCTTTTTTTTTTTTTAATTTAATGACTCATAGTTACATCAGTTATCAGTTAAGTGCATGCTTGTTGGAGGCTATTCACTACTGTTTGAAAAAATGCTGAGGATAAAAGCCTGTATTAGTTAGTCAACCATGTTCAACTAGTTTATGAAATAGAATGTTAATTCTCATAAATCTGCAAGTTAACATAACATCTTAGTCTTTGATGCAATGTGAAGACAGTGTTCTCTTGGAGAATGCATGGCCTTATAAAACTTGTTTGTTCATATGGTAAGTTTACAAACAATTGCCTTGTTTAGCACTTTTCTCATCCTCTCAGCAAAAGCACAGACCACATCCAGTATCTGTGGTAGCATAAACATTTAAGGTTATAACTGTGTTTATAACTGGCTTTCAGCTAGTGCCTGTAGCATTGTTACAGGGACACCATGGAAATTCTGTTCAGATTGTACTGTATATCAGAAAAAGATTCCTTTCTTCTAGCAATTAATATCAAGTCTAACACATGTTTTAATTTTGTAACTCTATAACAATAGAATTTTGTCCATAAATATTCGTGAATGTGTACTAGATGATTTTTTTTTTCTTTTTCACTGATGCTTGCAGCTGGATGTTGCGTGGATAGTAAGGAATGCCATAAGAAAAAACATTTTTTCTTGGTTTAATGTCACTTTGAGTTCTAGGATTCCTTCTGAGCATTTTGAAACTCTTGAGATTTTTGAAGTTACATGACTCAAAAGCCACAGATTATTAATAAAATTAAAAAAAAAAAAAAAGGAAAAAAAAAAAAGAAAGGGTTCAATTACTGTAGTAACCCAACCTGACAAGATTTGTGTTCAGACCCTGTGTTTTGTGGATGATATGATACTGAAAGTAACTAATTTGAACAAACAAGTAACATTCTACAATGGAGAATATTCTTTCTATATATACATATACCCTCTATATGCAGATGCCCTATACAATATAAAATAGCCTACATTATGCCCCTTTTATAGATGAATGCTTGTTTTTTCAAACCTATCATTATTGCATCTAGGGTATTACCTGAAATTTAAAAGTCAATATACAGTGTTACCCATGGGGGATAGACATATTAGAATATTTCATTTAGTAACAGGTATCATTTATTGCTAAAAAGATGCCTTTTCTAAATCCTTTGTGCTTACCAATAGTCAAAACAAATCATTGGCAAACTGTATAGGGGAATACATGTGTAGACCAAGTAGGGATAAAGTATTAAGCAACATACAATAAGAAGAAAGGCTTATCATTTCCTTATGAGATAACTTGAATGCCTAGAACTGGATAAAAAGTGGTAAAGATTGGGACATAGTCCTGATCTGTAAAGGATCAGGATGTACTTCTGGATGTTCTCAATTATTTCTGTTTCAGAACATTTGAGAGGTGTTCAGACAGTATTGGTAATAACATACATATAAATTCCATCATTATAAACTACTGGACACTGCTGCAATACCACACATACACAGATGTTTTCAAAATGAGGAATATTTATTTGTGCCTAACCTACTACAAATTGTGAAACTAGAGCTGACAAAACCCTCCCCACCCTCCAGTGAGAGAAAACACTGTCTTCTATGTCAAACTCAGACCTTTGCAAAGGAAAATGCAATTTAGCCATTTGAGCCAAGAAAGAATTGCAATGATAAATTAGAATGGCTATCATGCCTGTACCTATCATAAAAGCAATTTTCAAAAAAATCCCATAAAATGTTTATTCAGAGCTACTGCAGGCTTTCTTACAGTCTCTCAGCTTCTCCTCTACTGATTATAAACTGTTGGTAACTTATGAAATACAGCACTAGCAGAGGCCCTTAAAAAATGAAATTGCATTTGCTCCTTGCTTGCCACACCTATGGAAAGCTGTGCTTGTGAGATGAAACTCTAAGATGTAGTACATACATTCACAGAATCAATCCCAATGATGTGATCAGCCATGTCATCATCAGCTGTGATGTTTGTAGCCAGCAATAGTGAACCCTTATCTGCCACTAGTACTTTATCAAGTGGATATTAACTTTTTCCTTCTAACCTTTTGACTTTTTTTCCGTTGTCTTTCTAGGTTTTTAATGACCAACAAGTTCTATGAAGGTTCAGCTAGACAATGGTCCACTTTAGATTCAGTGGAGATCATACAAGACGGAGAAAAGTTTGCTAAATTTAATGTTTCTGTCATCTCTGCTCCTGCAGAGTATTCATTTCATTGTCAGCTGGTGGGAACAAGCAATCTCTATCCTGCAAGGCTGGTTCCAGCCAACAATGAGGCAAAAAATTGGGATGTTTTCATTTCCAGGTTGCAGGTGAGTATGCATTGCCATTTCAGAGATAACTCCAAGAACTATTACTTGCTATTGTAGATGCTGAATGACACACATTCATAATGCACTTACTTTCATTTCAGCTTGAGGGAAAATATAAAAAAAGAGCTGTTCCCCTATGTGAGCTTTTCAGTAAGGGTAAAAAAGACACCAGCTGCTGAACAAGGAGAACATGAAAGCACAGCTTTGAAAAATAAAACTATGAAGTTAGCCACAGAAAACAAAAAACAACCAAATGTACTTAATCAGGCAAAGAATGACTAAGTCCCTATGCCTGTTTAATGAATTGGGCTGCTCTTGGGAACAGGGGCCTCTTAGGTGGGTGGCTTTTATGCTGCTTACTTTGTTTATATTTGATTTCTTGGCACTTCGTTTACCTAGGAAAGTACAGCTTAGTGTGGTTGCTGTTTCCAGTGACATAGACTATCTGTACTCCTACAGATAGAAACAAAGCCCAGTGCAATTAGATTTAATGGAAGGTTTGCCATAGACTTCAATTAAGAGCAATACTAGATCCTGCATGGCCGAGAAGGAAAGCAAGTGGCTTTTTTTGAATGAGACATAGCTTTTCTGTGCATTTAGTGCAGTAGTACAGACTGCATATGTGAGATGTAGATGATTACATCTGTTTTATTTTGAACTTTGTTCTCGAATTAGGAGAAGCATATCAACATTTATATCTTAAAACAATACGGCACTAAGGGATCTCTTTGATGAAAGAGATAGGAATAATTTGAAACTGTAGTCTATTTGTCAAACATGAGCTAACCCTGTGATAACTAGATTCAAATACTGATATAATTGTATTTATGATTTTGATAACAAACCAACTCTCAATAATCTGGCTCCAGACTTGACATTTCTGCTTAAATAATGGAAATCTCAAAGGAACATCATTGGTGCTGAGATTTCCACAAATTCCAGTATCAAGTCTCACAATTTTTTGAGAAAAAATGTACCACTACACACCACTGTTATGAAGGTTCCTTCTGATGTTATTTTTTATGGAAAGGCCTGAAAATACCCAAGTTCATGCAACTCTGCTTTGCCTAGTCAACTCTTTGGAGTTAGACTTTCGCATCACTGTGATATAAAAGTACATGAACAATGAAAATACAAGTGTTCTCTTACATTTATCTTTTCCTTGAATTTCTATATGCTTTGAAACTAATGCCTTCTTAAATCTTAGAGGCCTTACTCCATCCTTAGTAAGCATCCTTTCATTGTGGTCTTAATCAATACCAGAAGTAGTAGGTTTCCCACCTTCCTTATTGATTTGAAGGAGCGGCTGCTTCCACTGTTCAGACAACAGAACTCACAGTTCCTCTTGAGAAAGTCCTTTTTCTCTGACCAAATCCTAAGCATGGAACAAAATCTGAAAAGTCTTGTTCTAATTTTTATTGTTGTGTGAGAAAACAGAAAGTCACCAATCTGTGCACATTTTCAAGTTCTATCTGAACTAGATTATACTTTTCTAGATATTTTCCCCTGATACATAGTGAAATGTGATATCAATATCAGTTTGTTCTGGAATGAGGTTTAGAAACTCCCAAACTCTGTTGCATGGTGAAAAAAGCATGTGGGATGTGCTCAGTGGTTGCAGCCAGCACAAAATCTTGTTGCTGAAACTGAGGAACATGATTTTCATGTCAGTGTTATGCAATGAATTAGAAACTAGGATCCAATGCCAATCAAATTGGTACCCAGCACTTTGCAGTGCTGGGTCCTGAAAACAGTAATAGAGGGGCATGGCAGCTGCACAGGGAAGCCTTGCATAGCTTGTTCCAAGGCAAGGCTGAACTGATGCAGCCTTTCATTTAAGTTTGGAGCTAACTCATTCACTTCTATCTAAAGAACCTCTGTGGGATGCTGTCTAGGCACTCTCATAGCCTAGGATGTCACCACTCATAGCTGTTCACAGCAGCAAAACTTCTCTGGGTTTGGTTCGGTTTTTGTTGGCTGTTTTACCACAGGCTTTTGAGGATTCTCAGAATTGTCAATGAAGTTAAAGAGGACTCTGCTACCAAAAGCACTGTTTTTCTGTACTATGTGTCACAGTAGTTTAGAAGCACCTAGTACCCAAGAAAAACTACCAAAAATTAAAAATCAAGAATATTAGGATTGTTTGTGGCTAAAATATTTCTAAGTTCAAAAATTAGATGTTCAGTTTACACTTAAGAGCCATGAAAACAACATATTTTACTTGAAGGCTTTTTCAGGGGTCAAATGATGAGAAAACTCCATTCAAAAATATTTTTAAAACTAACAGTAAATAAAGACTTGTATAACCAAGGCAAATAATGCTAGACCAAACACTAAATTTGAAACTTCTGCAGTACAGGGGCCTGTATCCAAGAGATTTTACGTTCATAAAATTTACAGAACCACATGTATGTATTTTTGGCTTTTCTATAGGTAGAAATGCTGCTCAGAGTCACATTTTTATCTCCCACCTGTGATCTAGCACCCCCACAGAAATGGTGAAGCTTCAGAAAAACAATAAAATAACCCTGCATTTTCTTAATCTCCTGTCTTAAAGTAGACATAGCTTTTTAAGAATGTACAATTTAATCTTTCACCTCAAAGGTTCAATAAGCACAATCCAGACTGAAGAAAAAAAACAAAACACAATAGGATTGAAATAATAAAATTAAGTGTTTCTGACTAAATCTGAAGTGGCAAAGCCTTTCTTAACCTAGTATACCTGGTAAGAGATTCAGAGATTCCTTGTCAATGTGATAAGAAGTGTGCATTGTTTTCCAGAATTTCAATCCATTTTTTGAACACAAATGACATAAATCATCAGCTGCTTTCTGTTTTTATTGTAAATAAGTCTTTCAGGTTACATTTCATGACTCCTGTTCACATTCTCATTTGTGTTGGAAGCAGTGGCTTAACAAGTAGAGGCTTTTGCCATCACCTGCATTCCCTAAAGCAGTGCAAGCAGTTATCCAGCCCAAAAGCTTCTTTCATATTAGTAGACAACACATATCCCATACCTCAATAAAGCAAATCCTCCCTCCCATTTTGAGTCTTTGATGTCAAAGAAGGGAGGAAGAAAGGTTTCACAACTGTTTTCTCCTTGAACCTTCACTAAAACTCAGCCATAAAAGGTCATCTTCATTAGGTGTGTTTTAAAGTAGGTTCCAGGAGTTTTGTTGGTGAAGGAGCTATTAATTAAATCTCTCAGGGTATTTCAACAAATCTCATGATCTGAGGAGGCCTTAACTCTCATGAGTTTGATTGCTTTGAGTTTCCTGGTTCTGAAGTGGTCATTGAGCTGATGATCAACAAATACTGATATACTGATCACATGGATACAGAATACTGATTTGACTACAATGAATGCAGAATACTGATCACATTTCCCCTTTGGGACTTTACTTCTTAAAGTAATACAAGTTTCTGAAGCGGGAAACCTATTTCTTGCCAAAGAGATGGATTCTGCATCTTTAATTTCCTGGGTGAAAAGGAGACCTGGAAAATTGTTACGCAGAGGATTTTGTTTGCACTCTTTTTAATGGGCAGGGTATGATTGGTAATTAAAAGGTGTGGGGTTTTGTAATTACCACATACTTCCTGAAAGTAGAGACTACGCTCCAAACTTAATTGCACTCATTAATCTAGCTTCTTTCATTTTCAGATTCAAGGCTTCAACATTGAAAACAACCAGTTTTCCTATGCAAGTGACTGTACAGGTTTCTTCACCCCTGTAATCTGGATGGGCCTGGTAACATCTGTGATTTTACTATGGATCTTGACTTACGGAATCCATATGATCATGCAGCTCACAACAAACAGCAGATTCGATGATCCCAAAGGTCCGGCTCTGTCAGTTCCTCAGGCAGAATAACCATGGACTGACTCAATGGTGCTGTGACTTTTCCTAGTCTGATATTTATGATTTTTATAACCTTTCTACTTCATAATATGTGTAACCTAAAAAGATATCATAGCAGAAAGAGATAATTAAACTACATATAAAAATGATCCCTATGCTTGGAAACAATAATAAATCTACTTTTTATTGCCATCATTTGTTAACAGCTATCTGTGTTAAGGTTCTGAAGTGAGGTTGTAGAGGTTGTTACTCTCTCTGGCTATTAGAAAGACCATTAAAAATTACCTTCAGATTAACTATTATTGGCAAAGAAAGGATATCATGACAGAGATAATTGTGAAGGATAAATAACTTATTTGATGGGAAACTATATATTAAAAATACTGGTGTCTCTACAGTCTCTTCAGTGAGTATGTCGTGATGATGCTACATCTTAAAAAGGCTGAACTGTGTCTTGTAATTTTTTCTCTTGAGTAAATAATCCAGAAATGTACAGAACTAATAAAGATAGTAAGTCACTAACTAAATGGTCTTGAGAATCTTTTAAAAATACATCACTTTGTTCAGATGTGGTATCACAAAGGAGAATGGGCAGATGAAGGCCTAGCTTCCCTCTAATGTTGTCTTATGCTTGTAAGAGTTATGTTGAGTAACACTGACTCCTATTTGTTTTAACCATGGACAGATGATGGAGCAAGATTCATCTTGTCCAAACTGATCACAAAATTAAACTTGGTGTTATGGCAATGAATGCAACTTTTCAAGTTCAGAACCTACTATGATTCAATGTGCCAGTGCAGACAGCATCTTAACAGAGATAAGGTAATTTTCATAGCACCTTGCCTTTTCCAGGTATCTTTGGAGTAGTTATAAAGTTCATACAAAGAAAGAAAAATAATATTATATAAAGTCACTAGAAGCACTGTGTTAATGTACTATTTAAGTCTGAGAATGTTATGGTCATCTCAGTGAATCCAGAAACCCGAAAACCTTCACAGTATGCTGTATTATTCTGCAATTAATAAAGACACTGGATCTTCTCACTGGACAATCTGACTGTGGAGTGAATTACTAAATGCTATAAAGAACTAGGAAATAGTAAAAGAGCAATGGTAAAATTGTAAGAAATGGTAATAACAACATATTTTTCTTTCTTCTAGAACATTTTGTTATGACTGTGTATGTTCAATTAGTAGATAAAAACCCCAAAAATATCATTTGTCACATGAGAAAAATTCTAACTTTTCTGATCTTGATCCATGTCATAGTAGAATGATACACCGGAAAGACATTTAGAATCAACTATTTAATTAGATAGACCACAGTTTCTATCCATTGTTTCTGGATGTCACATTTTTATTATGCAGTCCAAAAGGTAAATTAAATGCTGTCTGAAGCTGTTCCTCCTGAATTGTTCAGTCCTGACCTGGAAAACAAAAGGAAAGCTATCATGTAACTGCCAGAGGTGTCTCCTCTGCTGTAATATTTTTCTCAAATGTTTTTCAGAAACTCAATAATGCATTTGATCTACACAAAACCTCTGTGTTAGAAAGGAATGTTTCTTTGCAAAAATTAGTTGCCAGGAGACCACTGGACTTGTTTTATTAATTCTCCTTTCAAAGCAAGTTGCATGAATAAGACAACTGAAAATTGACATAATAGTCATGCAACTGATCACTAAAAGAGAGAAAGGCTATTACAAAGGACGTGGTTTGTGGAAGACAGCTTTCTTATGATTTTTATCTAGCTTCAAAAAAATTCGGAACAAAATTAGATTTTGTTCAACAACGGTGATATATAAGAACTGAAGAAAAGCTTTACAAGGCCATCCAGCTCAAGATACTATCTCCAGCTGGGGTATGAGTATGGTGAGCACCTAGTAGTACTTCCTGCAGATGTTCTCCCATTCTCAGGTACTCAGGTTCTCCCAAGCTCAGGTACTTCCTCAGCCAGAAGCTGCCTTTGTATATAATAACTCTGGGTAAAGTTATAGCCCATGATTTTGTTCAGCTTTCTCTTGAGCCTGGTGGATGCTAGGAGAGTGCACAGTGTCCTGACTGTAGCATGGCACTGGAAATACTTATATCCTCTCTTACTTGCCTGGGATGGACTCTGGAGAAGAGGAGAAGAAAACAGTTTCATATACCCTGTACCATGGGGAAAACATAAGCATCTTTCAGAAGAGCTGTTTGCTGTGTTTGATATTACACATGCCAGGATGAAGGGGAAGGCATTTTTAATGGAGAAAAGCTTTTTCTTTCTGTCTTCTCTAACAAATATGATACCATGAATGCTTTGGCAAGTGGGGTCTGTGGAGGCATATAGCCTGTTTCCATAGTGAGTTGGGATATCCTTGTTACGGAAAGATCAAACATTTTGTAGCCCTTCATGTGGTAGGGTTATCCTTGTGACATCTGTGCTGGGAAAGACTGTGAAAAAGAAAGGAACTGTCTACAGCTCTAGCTGTCCTTGGGGCCATGTGGATGGGACTTTGGACACAATGGCCAGTCCATCTTAGAAGAGGACCAACTGCTCTCTGTCCACATGGGGGGGTAACCTTGGCTTGCTGTTTGACACACCTTCTCACACCTCTGGCCTCTTCCCACAGAGGCCACCCCTGCTGCCAAAACCTGGACACAGACACCAATACAGCACCTCAGAGGGCCATGTGTGTTGCTGGAGTCCCCATGACCGTTCAAACCCCTGTAGCAGTATATCACACTGCCCTGTGGCTGAAGACAGAAAACTGATCATTTATTTTAGCAGTGCTGGATCCCTTTTTTAAAATAGGACTGGGCCTCAGGAAATTCTAGGAGGATTTGGCCCCTGTCTTTCTTTGTTTCCCTTTCTGAATGAAGTGAAAAAACTGTCAGGGGCTTTCCAGCTCTGCGCACTTCTGATTCCACAATTCACCTTAATCATAGGTGTACTTGTTAAAACATGCCTGGTTTGGGAGCTGTTCCAGACAGAATATGAGCTCTGTCTGGAAAGCATGAGCCTTTGGAACTTTTACCAGAGCTCATTGAATATATTAGAAGTATTGACATCTGTGAGTGCTAGCTTATTTCTATACCAATTAAAAAGAAAAAAAAAAGATGGAGGAGATTTTGGGTAAAAGCATCAGTTAGAAAAGTAAAAGTTTTTTTTTTTTCAAATATATAAAAAAATGAAATTTTATTAAGAAAATATCAGAAAATATCAAAAAACTATGACATAACTTGAAAAAATAGATTTAACTTTGAAGAATCAAGATAAAAACCAGAGAAACCCCAAATCTAAACACAAAAATACTGAAGCCATAGGTTAAGGTATTTCATCACAAAATTCAGGAATAATCATTTGTTGGAAGGGGTAGCTGGGATGAACCTAGAATCTGAATGTCCTGTTCTGATGCAGGTTTGCTCTGTGTCCTGATCTGTTGGTTTCTCTGCCTGTAAAATTACTTATTTCACAAATCATCTAGAATCCCTGAAATTACTTATAAAGAAAGAGAGTTATAATAGAAATAGTCCAAGAGTAGTATTTTTATGTAGGCAGTACAGAAAGAAGGTAAGTCATTCCATCTGCAAGGGAAAACTCAATGAAGTAATTGGCTCCTCCTTTCCTTCTGTGTGACCAATAATTAAATAATATGCAAATCTAAATCAGCTGAATTATTAGGTGATGCCCGAGCATTAGAGGATTCTGTAATTATTTAGTATAAACTGAGGTCAAGCAGGAGAAACTAGATGCTGAAAATAAAGAGTGACCATGAAAAGCTAACTCCTAAGATAATCATAGATAAAAGAAGTCTGAGTGTTGGATAATGGTCAGCGCTGGAAAAAAAATTGAAAACAGCCCAGCAGTAGTCTCAGTACATGGTGATGATTGTGGGGTCAAGTGTAGCGACAATTTTACCCTTACACTGCACAAGAGGATGAGACAACCCACATAGGAGGGCCAGGGATTCCTTTCCCTGAAGGCTGTTTTTATCTCTTGCATCCTGTGGAGGGTTGACTTTTGTTGGCTATCAGATGCCCATTTGGCTACTGTCTCACTCCTCTTCCTCAACAGGGGATGAAAATAAGATGGAGAATCTTGTGGGTCAAGATTAAGACAGGGACACCACTTACCAGTTACCATTATGGGCAAAACAGACTTACAGAAGATTAATTTATTGCCAATTAAAATAGGTTGAATGGTGAGAAAAAAAATTAAAACAATGCCTTCAGTCTGCACAAATGCCAAAAAACCCTGTAGTGTCTAACATCTTCAGTGAAGAAACCTGATCTTCAGTTTGCTAATAAAGGTTCTACTCTCAGATTAGTCCATTCCCTTTCAAACTTAATGCAAGATCAAAGAGAAAAGAACAATTTCTTCAGGACTCAGATTTCAACCTTAAAAATTGTTGAGGGGAGGGGAGGAAAAAAAAGGGCAACAAGATCTTGCCAAGGGGTGGTTCCCTAAGCAAGCAGCCTCTCATTGCCACAATGTGGGTGTCTTTCTTAATCTTCCTACTTGTGTAGGTGGAAAGGAGACTTACGACAGTGACTGAACCCGAGAGCAGAGCGGTTGCTATTGATGTCCCACAAATGAAGTGGCTTCCTTCTCTTCACCACAACTATTTGTGTACTATTTGTATACCTCTAGTGTGAACACACTTTCCCTGCTCCAGATTATCTGGACTTCTGTGTAACTCCTGGAGCTGGTATGTTCTTGAATTATTATAGTTGAGCTTAGTTTTAGACTGTTTTATGTGTTATTCATTGTTACCATAATGGAAGATAGCTTACTGAATGATTGTATATTTTCTGCTTTGCAAATATCAATGTGGATGTCCAGTGGAAGACTGGGAAACCCATTTTAATCTGTCTTAATACTTCTTTAACTAGCTGTGTAGAAGCAACATAAAATGAATGGTGTACAGTCTCCATGACATCATATGCAACTATCTTTAGTTAAAGAAAACTGTGCAAAAGCAATATTTGCAACATAAAAACCCCTCCCAACAGATGCTCTCATGAAAGTCATTTAGGAAGCTGGATAAGTTAAAGACTTTTTGATAGAATGCTTGAATTATAATTTTGTATATCCTATTTATTCTGGATAAATATGGATGCATATAGATAGGTGGATGCATATAGATCACTTTAGCTATTTAACTGACATCTTTCACTGTACTGGCTTGATTTAGGATACTACTGTCCCTATCTACCCTGCCTTTCATGTATACCTGTGCTTCAGCTGTTTGTTAAATCCACACTGCTGTGCTGTCTTTTCCCATCAAAGATATAATATTTTGCACTAGAGTAGCTGAGATGCAGATGTTTGTCTAGATCTGCCATTCCTGCTGCTGATTAATAAAATCCTGGAAGAGGAGTAAAGCAGACAGCTACAAACACTGATATCTTAAAATATTATAGCAATATTGGGGAAGGATTTTTATTATAGCTGTCAAAGCAGGAAACCAAAGCATGCAAATAGCCAGGTGCCTTGTCAGGATCAAAGACCACATTACTGATAGCCTGAGAGGCAGGACCATCTCCACTTTAGGGAATGTGTTTTCTATCTGTGTGTGTGTCAACACATTTCAGATAATAACCTGTGCCAGGACAAGTTCAGGAGTGCTCTATTTCATATCCTGCTACAAAGACCCCTAGACTGTCCATGGCAGAAGATAGACAGAGAGCATCAAGATCCATCTCTGGCCAACCTTTTTTTGTTCTGTATCTTTCAGACTGCTATTGAACAGGGTTGTCCTAGGCCCCCAACAGTCTCAACCCATCTCTTTAAAGGAAAAGAGGAAAAATGTGGAAGAGGAAAGGCAATACAGATCATCCTCTTTTCCTCAATAGTGAGGATCTTTGCACCTCTAAGTGTTTGCCAGAGCCCTTGCCTGGAAAAGCAAGGCTGGCAACAAAGGGCCCTGCCATTTCCATTGGAGGTGCACACCTGTGATGCTGGGCTGTCTTGGGAGGCTGCCCAAGTCTTCAGCTTTCTCTCCCAGAATGACACTTCAGGGCTGTCTGCAAACTAAGGCAGGAGTCAATGCTTTGGCTGCCCTCCAGAAACTCTGAGGTAGCTGAAAGGGAGTGGGAGGAGGGAACCCTGCAGCTATACCACATTTATCTTACCGCCTGCATGAAGTGTCAGAATTGTATCCCAGAGTTTTTGAAACAGAAAGTTGAATTCTGAGTAGAAAAATCTTCTTATAACTAATTAGTATTACAGTTACAAAATAGATGATCTGCTTTTGCTTGTAGAGCTTTCATGGATATGTACTTATGCAGCAAGAGTGGAGCAGTTGCATCAATTTTCATTGATTTAGAATTTCACATAATTTTTGTTGGTGTACAGACTGGTTTTGAGGTCAGAATTTAGACCTGAATGGCTTACTGCTACCAATTTCTGTGGTCTAAAAATGACTAATAGATACTTAAATGGAGGGAAATTAGTATGGAGGTTTTTTGGTTTTTTGTTGTTGTTTTTTTTTTCTTAAATAGCACAAAAGATTCTTTATTGAATATATCAGGAAACTTATAGTTTGCTCATATTCTGATGTAATTTGAATCCATTTCTGCTATAATTGCTTTTATAGCACTCTGAAGTTCTAGGGTGCAGAAAGGGTTTAGTGGTCATAGATTGCTGTGCTGAGCACGCTTCTGACAACAGGTAAATGAGCTAAAGATTAATGACCAGTTTTCTGAATTATGTGGAAATCTTCCCTGTATAAAATTGGTGTCCAAAAATTAAGAAAGACACAGGCTTTTGCCTAATGAATTACTATTTCCTGTTTATTATGAAATTCATGTTTAACACTTGAGCCAGTTACTTTTACCACTTTACGTTATCAGAAAGGTGAGGACCTCCTTCAGTTGGGTCATTGTTTTCATCTGGAATAGCCAAAGGTTTAACTTCAAAGATTCAATAAGATTGCATGTTACTCATTAAGTAAATCTGTCCCTTGTCTAATCAGCAGTGTATGCATCTTCTGCAAATCCAAGGCTGGATTCAGCTCCTGTGCAATGGGACTCTGATTCTAAAAGCTGTTTATGTTGTATCTGGAAATTACACAGTGATAAAGATTATAGCTTGTGCCCTTCTCTGATAGTGTAATATATAGGGCCTCCTGTCTCCAAGTGTTAGCACACTTCAGCTGCTGTAGAATCTGTACTCCAGCCCTTTGCACCCTTTGTAGGAATGAGAGTCTAAAGGGCACTCACAACAGAGATGATGACTGCCATTAGTGTTCTAAGTGAAATAATTTCATTATTGTCATTGCATATTATTGATTTAATGTATTTGGAAGGAGGATGATGTTTTCCCTTTAAATATTAAGTCCAATGTTAAACAATTATCTATTAGATATTTCTCTTAAGGAACTTTGTAACGTCACTCTACTGTGATGCTGTGGTGGTAGTCGGTTCACACCAAATATTAATACAAGCCTCTGATAGAGAAAAGGTCTCAAAATCAAGATGTATTGATGGAAATTGTTTCATATGTATGTAAAACTGCAGCCTTTTTGTCAGAATATAGCCTCTATTTACTTGTGTGCTACAGCATGTTGTCTATGAAGTGAAGAGCACACCTTATATCTGAAATGACATGTAGGCCATATGGTTTGGCCAAGACACTAAAATTAGCAGTTATTCCCCAAAAACTGAGGGCTAATGCAAAGATGATATGGATTTATGTCTCTCTCCTCTGCAGTGTGGTGCTCCTGACACCTCTTCTCCAAAAAGACAAGGTATTATCACACTCCCTAGCAGGTAAAAGTGGTTTGGCAGCTGAATATTGAGCCTTCTGTTGCTTCATGGAGCTATGCTGTCCACCTGGATGTCTGACTTTAAGCTTTGCCTGAGTTGAAACTCACATTTTTAGCTCTTTTCTCCATGTTAGAAGTGAACGTGCTTGTGAGTAAGCAGCAGAAGTGAGGGTTGACCTGATCTGATTTGGAAATACTCTGAAGTCTGAAACTTGAGAACATCCCCCTTCTGCCCACACACGACATCACCTTCTAGCTGGTCCTTCCTGTTTGGTGACCCAGTTGCTTAGATCTCAGCTCTGTGCTTAAAAGCATTTGGCAAGTGCAATGAGTACCTGAGAGCGGCACAAGGCCCATTTACAGTCCTTGCCAGAGAGAAAAGCTGCTTATTTGTTTCGGAAATAGAGGTTAAAGTGTGATATTTCAATCACTTCCATGGCAATAGGCTTTGAGAGACAAAGTGGGACTTTCCCAGAACACATAACAACTTGAGAACAGAATAGAAAAAAATTTACATAGTAACACCATGAAGTTTCCTTTAACTTTTGAATTTTACCTGTTAGTTAACCAATGATTTAATCAGTGAAGTAATTGCTGTTCTGCCAAGCAGTTATGAGCAAATTGGCATTGATTTCTTTCAGGTGCCAGGCATCCCTTGTTTTTGTAATGTCAGAGGATGTGCCAGCACAGTGTGGTGCCCCCTACTTTCCTCTGCCCACACAAACCAGCAGGTGCCCTGTGATGATAAGTGTATTTAAGGGGCTGCAAAATTTGGAAATGATTACCTAGTTTGAAGGCATTGGAATTTTTTCTGTCTTCTGTGGGCTTCAGCTTTGATCTGATCTTAGGAATGCAGCACAGCCCATTGCATGGTGTACTTAGTAAGAGGTCAATAAAGCACATGGTTAAGTGACAGGATTGCGAACCTCCTTATAAGGCAAACCCCTTATATTCCAAGTTAGATCTGGTCACTGCAGAGAGAGGAAAAGACTTGACTCCTTGTGTTATGAGCATCACTTCCTCCATTTCCTCTGGCTGGCTCACGCTGGCAGCTCCAGATAGAGCTACAGTGCCCATGTGTCAAAGGGCTTATCATCAGACTTACACATACTGCAGGAAAAGGAAAGGTTACAGTAAAAACAAATTCATTTTGTTTCATTCACAAAATCTTCTCTCCTACATCTCTAGCAGCAAAACACCAAAGACAACAGGCTTTATTCTTCACTTCATGCAAATGGCAGTAAGTTAAGGATGCAAGTAATTGGTTAAGTAGCTCCATAAGTGAAGGTTGAACTTTTAAAACTTTAACTTTAATTAAGTTTATTGCTAGAAGTGTACCACTTAGATGTAGCAATTATTCTTGAAGAGTGTTTCTGTCATATCTCTCACAGCACACCCTTCACTCTGAGCAGAACAAGGAGTTAGCAGTGAGATTTGGTAATTTTTTAGCAGACAAAGTAGGGACTGTCAGATTGGAAAGTGAATTTTGATTTCTGAAAGGAATTAAGTGCCATGTTAGCCAAATAATTTTTTGGTTATTCTCCCATTTAGTGATGCAAACCAATTGAGAAGGTTGACAGTCAGACATGTGAGCTCTAGGACTTATCCTTCTGCTCTTGCTCCTTCCCTTGCATAGTCTGGTAATTGCCCCAGAGCTTTCCATGACCCTTTTCTAAGCAGCTTTAGGAGTAAGTAAAATAATTTGTTGATCCTCAAAAATTGTCTGTATAAGTATGCGATTTTATACTCTGCCTTGAAGAATCTCAGTTTATACAGTAGGAAACATGATAAGAGGCTACAATTTCATTCCTTTTGCAGAAATCCATACTGACCTGTAATGTTTGGTCCAGAGTGGATGTAGGTGTCACTGACCGATGTTCATACTCAGTGTGGTTTGATGTTCATCCCTAGCATTACTATTTTATATTGCTTTTCTAATTTACTCCATATGAAGCAGATAAAATGCTTTATCCTTAATTTTCTTTAGATCTTGAAATATTAAGCTCCTAAATATAATTCTTTGAAGAGGAGGTTTGCAAGTACATCAGAAGACTTGGAGAGAGGAGGCAAAATTACATAGAGCTCAGAACTGCAGATATCCATTTTTTCTGACCATCATTCAGTCTCTTGGCAATTTACAATTTGTCATTGTGCTGGTTTCAGCTGGGGTAGACTTAATTTTGTTTACAGTGGCTGGTATGGGGCTATGTTTTGGATTTGTGCTGAACACGGGGTTGATAATATACAGATGCTTTGTTATTGCTAAGCAGTGCTTACACAGAGCCAAGGCCTTTTATGCTTTTTGTACAGCCACACTGGCAAGGAAGTTGGGGATGCATGCAAGGCTGAGGGGAGACACCACCAAGATAGGTGATCCCAACTGACCAAAGGGATGTTCCAGACCATATGACACCATGCTCAGTATATAAGGAGGGGGGAAGGAAGAAAGGGAGGATGTTTGAAGTGGTGGTGTCTGTCTTCTCAAGTAACTGTTATGTGTGATGGGACCCTGGTCTCCCAGAGATGGCTGAATGCCCGCCTGCCCATGAGAAGCAATGAATTAATTCCTTGGTTTGCTTTGTTTGTGTGCACAGTTTTTGCTTTCCCTATTAAACTGTCTTTATCTCAACCCACGAGTTTTCTGGCTTTTACCCTAACGATTCTCTCCCTGATCCTATTGGCTGGGGAGTGAGCAAGTGGCTGTATGGGGCTTGGTTGTTGACTGGAGTTAAATCACAACAGTCATTTCCTGGTAAATCATCAGTCTCAAATTTTGGACACAATTTTATGATACCTGTACTTGGAATTTAGACAAAGAGGTGAAGTAAAGGCCCTCAAACACCAGCCTGGTTAATAAAAGCAGATGTGTAATGCAGCAAACACTATGCCAGTTGAACCTAAATTTTCAGACACTGGCAATAAACTTTGTTGAAAGCTAACCCTCCTAACATGGAAGCACTCCCAGTTACAGGCTGCTTTCAAAATTGTAGACCTTCCTCTCCACACGCCTTGATTTCTGCCTCAGTAAAATGGTGAAGCACTGAGATGTGCCATGAGATGCTCAGGTAAATGATGCTGAGCAACTGCAATATCTTCTGTGATTCTTTTTATGGCTGAGCATCTGCTTTTTTCAGGCAGAGGATCTGAACCATTATTTCTTTTGTGCCAGTGAAATAGCTTTAATTTAAAAGAAACTGGAAAAGAAGAAATTTTTATTTTAGACTAAATGGTACTTCAACTCTTGACAGCTGTACTAATTTCCCTCTCACTTAGTGTAGTGATAAAGCAAGATTTGTTTCATTGGAGTAAATGAAAAGAAACTTTTAATATTATTGTGGTTGTTTTATTGCAGGGTTTGATTTTTATTTCTTTCTTTTCAAGATAAAGACAAGCTTTCAAGTTAGAAGGAAACTAGACATTAAACCTTCAATGCAATGTGTTCACAACTTCAGTTTGAGTTTTGTAGGCCAGACTGTAATATAAATAATTTAGCACAGAGATGAGGCTGATTTAAAAAAGTCCTAAGAGAACATAAACCTTGATCCTAACTAATTTAACTAAGTTACTTCAGTGGATTTAATAACTTGTATCCCATTCCACAGTGTTATCTAAGTTGAACAGTTCTCTGGAGGGAAAAGGTTTTCCAACTTGTTTTGCTAGTGAAAATTTAGTAGCTGGAAACAACAATTCTCAGAACTCAAAGGAATCTGTAACAAGTTACATCCTTGTTTGTGATTCAATATGAAGCAATATGAAAGTATTTGGAAGTGATGAATCAGGGTTGTTGGGGTTCTCTTGTTGTCCTCTCCACCAGCTGTTTTTTTAACTGGCTCTTGAGAAGCAGAGCAAGCCTTTATAGTTCTTCATAAAATTACTGTTCTGTCTGCTTTTGCTTGGGGATGTTTGTGTTCAGCATTCCTAGAAAGATCTGGGAAGAACAAGTGCCTTGATATTCAAATAATTGACAAATACTGAAATTTTATCTTCTTATTTTACCATTGCATCATATTTTGCCAAATGACTGCATCAAGATAATAAGAACATAGAAGAAAGTACCAAACTCATATTCTCCTGAGGTGCTCGTTGTTTCACAAACCCCACTGCTGACACCATCGAGTACCAGAGCAGAATTAACTTTATTGCAAAGGACTGTGGTTTAAATACAGCACTTAAACGTGTCACATAATCCTCCAAACAATAACACCCAAACACTCTACTGAGCATGCATGAGAGAACCAAAGACTACATCTCCCATAATACCTTGCAACATCCTTCCTGCCACAATTCCCCTTTCCTTATATAATTAACAAGCTGTAAAACAGTACACTTTTAAAACATTTTTAACATAAACAAACTTATCTTAATTATCTATAAAAACTAGGGCCTATCATGATAAGGCCTTTATTGAACTGTTGATAACTTTATTGGTTCATGCAATATTCCAAGCAACCTTAAATTACTCAGATTTAATTCAGTCTCTTAGGCAGTTGTGATTTACAAGCAGCTATTTTGCACTTTTTTGACATTATGCTGTGATAGCAAAATATTTTGAGAATGTTTGAATGTATTATTAACAAAAATTGGGATGTTTAAAATTCTAAACTCATTATTTGAATAACGTTGTTACAATAATTGCATGTATGTGGATGTATTTGAGAATCTAATAACTCTAACAACTTCTAACAATTTTTATCTTTAACAATTCAAACAAAACCACTGGGAAATTAATGAAAAAAATAGGGAAAAACTTCTAAAGCTTCAGTGTTTTGGTTTTGTGGAGATAAATTTAAACATTCTTAGTTAAAATGACACCAATTTACATACTGAAAGGCAATCACAAGGGCTTTTAGGCAACAAAGAGAATTTTTCTCCCTCGCAGTGGTGTGAACAAACAGTTGATAAAGTTTCAGTTTGCTATGTTTTGTTTTCCTTTTCCCATATTATGTAAGAAGGGAGATTTTGAGTGAGAGATGAGAGGGGTTTGTTTGTTGTCTCCCTCATCAAAAGGCAAACCACCTGTTTGTCTAGCCAAAAGGTTAGCAGGAAAGTTTTTATAGAAACAGGAATAGGGTAGGAGATGACCTAATCCAACTCCACCCAATTGCTAAGCAGTAAACCATCACTATTATGTTTGAAGGGCAACATATTATTTCTTTCTTTGCAAAGCAATTATGCAAGAAGTGTTTTTTACCCTTTTCTTTAACCAAAAAGTAAGTTGTAAAATCTTGGTTTTTGAAAATTCCAATCTTTTCCCACTCTGAGACGAGCAAAAAGTATGAAAATCCATCTTTCTTTAGGTTTGAGAGACTGATGGATTAGTAGGTTTTTTGTTAATAGCAGGGCTGTGTTTTTATGGTTTTCTAGTAGTGTATGTAAATGCATCAGCTCTATTTTAAGGAAAGGCCACTGTCTCACTGATTTAGGGCTATTTGTTTCTTGGGCTGCCTGTGGATTTAGCTGCCTTTAAGAAAAATCTGCTGTTAATTGACAGTCTCTTTGACTGAAGCAGTCTCTGTTCTACAGAATGAGTGATTTCAGTGGGTCTAATGGAAACAGAGTTAATGTCTGGGCTATTGCTGGTTATGATGTCTCTGTTTTGCTTTGGGGATGCTAGTTTAGAAATACTTGTTAAAAAGGTTTGGGTGTCTTTTAAGGGCCATTGTGAGGCATATATGATTGTTACTTCTTTTCTGCTGTTAAAAATGTTTGATATTTCTGCCTTTGCCTTCCATTCTAATTGTTTAATTTGCATAAAGGCCAATTTATGCATGTTTGTGTTCTGAATGGATTTAGAGGTGTGTATTGCTGTCGTAGCCTTGCAGGGCATCTTTGGGCTTGTGCTGTATGAGGGAATTGTTTGTTTTGCTTTATCAAGGCTTTTGCAGTAACTGCGTGTAAAGGGTTATGTGTTTCTGCAGCTGAAATTGTAACTGGTTGTTTCTTTGCTACTTGTTTAGGTTTGGCTTCCCATGTTATGTATTGTATATCAATTTTCATTACGTGAAACAGCATTTTAAAATTGTGAGAAGTAAACACTTGATTTAGGGCCCCTCCTAGCATTTCTATTCTTCCCCCCAGCAACACAAAAGAACCTTCTATAATAGCAAATAATTTGTCAATTAGTAAGGCTGCCTTTTTGGGACTCAGAAAGCTAAATATAGCAGCCGATAGCTGTGTGTCTGCTGTACTTTGCAGTGTTACCCTTGGATCGCTACCTGTGTCGGAGGGTGATCTGTGATGTCCCAGCTGAAATTCTCACAGCACAAAACCTACGGCTGTTAGCATTGATAGTGTAGCTAACATATATACTGTCCATTTTAGTATCAGTAGCTTTGACTTCCTTGATATTCTCGGCTCAGGCAGGCATATGTTCCATGCACTCTCTCAGTCTGTATTCTCCTCTTTGGGCTGAAGTAGGAGCTGCAGTCATGCCAGCTGTGCTTCTTCTTCTGCAGGATCTAAAACTGCTTGTCCTTTTGTCCGCTCTCTCGTCTCGCTGAGCCCGAGCTGACACAGCTCAGCTAGGATTTCTGGGAAGTTAAGTTTTCTTCTTTTTTTTCATCAGGTTGTCTCCAATGTAGAAGCTGCTCCAAGGCTGGTGGGGGCTGTGGGTTGGTTCCTTGGTGGGAGCGACACAGCGGTGGCTTTGTGGCTATGGGTTTGTCGCGTGTTGGTTGCGTAACCATTGGGGGCGGGAAAGGCACCTCCACTTCTGCCCCATGGCAGGAGCGAGATGGCTATGTCCATGCTGCTGTGGCTGCATGGTCATTCTGCAGTGGTCCCATGGCCGCTGCACAGCCAAAGGGAACCAGCGGACCTCCTTGCTCCCCATGAAGTTAGTCCGTCCGCTGCCTCCCTGCTACAGCCCCTGCAGTGCCAGCACTGGCAGTGTGCATTCCTGCCAGTGCTACTCTCCGCTGCAGCGCAGCTGCCACCACACCACCCGGTCCAGGACTGCCCGGGCGCTGCAGCAAATGGAGCTCTCACCAACCCCACGTCAACCCCTGCCTCCACAGTGGTGGCGAGCACCAGCGCGGTTGGCTGAACAGCCACCGGGACCACATCAGTGGCCCTGCGCCACTGCACACATGGCTCCACAGCAGGTCTGGTTGGGAACTGAGCCCCCATGCAGGGACCAGGCTCGGCACTGTGGGAGGCCGTGCGGCCGTGCGTGTGGGGGGGCACTGCCCTCGGCAAGTGCTGTGCCTGACCCCGGCCGTATGTTCATGGTGGTGGCTGGGGTGGGTGGGCGTAGAATGGAGCACATGGTTCCAGCATGAACCCAGCACCATGTGCTTCCAGACCACCCACCACGACCGCACCGACCCTACTCCGGGCTCCCTCTTTCCCCCTTCTCTCCCCCCCCATGGAATTCCCCCCATACCATCACTGATTTGCCATGCAGTCGGGGATGGTTTGGGGCTGCAGTGGGGCTGGGGGTAGAAAAGTCCGTTGTCCCAGCTTTTTTTGCTCTTTTGTAATGTGAGTTCAAGGCAACCATAATTTCTTTCCATGCTGCTAAGTTCTTGAGAGCTTCCATATCACCTTCTCTTGTTTTTTCAATTAACCTGCTCCCTATTTTTCTCTAAGATAGCACTTGGTAAATTCCAGTTAAAGGCAGAGCCGGTTCATTTATGGAAATCCAATACAGTAAGTCCCATAGTCTACTTTTTTCTATGTTTCTGTTCTGTTCTTTTAAAAAAGGGCTAATTGCTTCAGCTGTCCATTTAATTGCCAGAGAATGCCTCTCCTCATGGGTTAGCCACCCTCCCATCTTAGCTAGATTTTTTGCTTTACCTCTGTGTGCTGAAGCTCAGTTGTCCTTTTTTGTCCTTTTTTCTTCCTTTTTTGTCCTTTTTGCAAAGGCAACCCAGCACGCTGAATTCTTCCTTTTTCCTTTTGGTTCTAGCTAGATGGAACACCCCCCCAGCAGGCACCCCACAGCCTAATGCTCCTGGTTCCTGGTGCCTGTTGAAGTCCCTGTTCGGGCGCCATTTGAGGTGCTTGTTGCTCCACAAACCCCACTGCTGACACCATCGAGTGCCAGAGCAGAATTAACTTTATTGCAAAGGACCGCAGTTTAAATACAGCGCTTAAACGCGTCACATGATCCTTCAAACAATAACATCCAAGCACTCTACTGAGTATGCATGAGTACCAAAGACTACATCTCCCAGAATACCTTGCAACATCCTTCCTGCCACATTCTCCTGTTGTTCATGTTTTCAGTTCATATGACGGTTTTCTTAACACAGTTAATTTGGAGAACCAAAAACGGAAACCAGTTTTAGAGCAGAAACCGCACAACACTGCTGTAGTCCTTTTAAGGAGCTTGTTTCTTTTTAATCATAAGCTAACTGCATAAATTCATGAAGTTTGGTCTAAAAACAAAGTGTTCTTGAAAACTAGACCCTCGATCATATTTATTCAGATAAATATGTAGGCTACTTTACAGAAATTTTTGGGAACCCAAAGGCTGCTATAGAAGCCACTGGCTGAGCAAACAACAGGAAATTTTAGATAGATAGTTAGTTAGTTAGTTAGTTAGTTAGATAGATAGATAGATGATAGATAGATAGATAGATAGATAGATAGATAGATAGATAGATAGATAGATAGATGTATATCTACCAGAATCACAGAATGGGTCAGATCAGAAGGGATCACAATGGGTCATCTGGTCCAACCTCCCTGCTCAAGCAGGGTCATCCCAGACCACAGCACGCAGGATCACATCCAGATAAGCAATCTGTTCCAGTGTGCAGTCACCCATAGAGTAAAGAAGTTCTTCGTCATATTCAGGTGGAACTTCAACCCACACACCTTGTTGTCACTTAGACACAGAGACACTGTCTCTGCTTTCCCATTGCTACACCCAGATACATGCAGAACCACAGCAAAAACTTGTTGTGTCATTGTCATGGTCTTACCACCATTTAGTCTGTCCTCAGACCTTGCTTCCACCTAGCACTCCCATGAACCTCCCTGAATATCGGCTCTACTATCTAATTGGTTTTGGTATTAGGAACAATTTTCATAATTTCACATGTCCTGAACATTTTATTTTCTTCTATTCTCTCATGGTGGTTTTCCTTGGCAGTAATAGAATGAGATCCATGGACATCCAACACATATTGTTTCCTTATACATTTTGCTGAAATTAGAGCAATATTCTGACTTCTTAATTGTATGTGAACTGGAAAAAAATTAGGAGCAGCTCTGTAAGCAGTCCTGTATTCAAAAGATTTTTTAAAGTTCCAAGTGGAAAAAATGAGATACATTTAATCCCTTGCTCTTCTTGTAGGAGAAATTTGTCCTTCTCCTTCAAACACCATTTAAGCAAGTAATCCTTCAAGCCTGGTAAACATTAGAACCTCAGGACCACAATACTAATAGTTATATTTCATTATCTGAGGTATGAATGAAAGTTATTAGCATGTTTTTGTACTGCAGTTAGGGACAAATGACATGGAGGATTCAATTTTTGTGAAGCCTGAAGATTTTCAACAAGTTAATGAAGCAGAGTCCTTTGAAAAGCCAGGTTTGAAACCTTCTCCCTTTCTCCTGAGGTAATATTGTTTGCCTGACTGTGAAAAAATTCTCACTGCGGTGAAATGACTTGAGTGTAAGGACTGTGTTCTGTGAAGCAGGGAAATTAATAATTTTTAATTATGATTTTTCTGTAATTTAGCCTGCCAGCAAATCCATGGAGGAGCAGATAGAAAGGAAAGAGAGTAGAGAGACAGAAATGATAGGATATGACAAAAGTGAGTTGAAAAAAGGAAACACTGGAAAACTTCATTCTTCCTGTGAAAAAGTTGCTTCAGATACTGAGAACAAAGCTTAGCTCACTGCCCAGAGGCAGGAAAGTATATATGTAATAACTAGAGCTGAATGAATACCATGAATGGTCATTCACCTTCTAAATGGATTTGCTTTGATTGTATTTATCTCATCTTTTTTTGTTTGGTTTTGGTGGATATTTTAGTGAGTTTGTTGACAACAGTGACTAAGAGGTGATCAATGTAAGCTCCTTCAGTATACGTATAAGCTGTAACAAAAAAGAACTAATCATTCAGAATCTATAGCAAAAGAGATATAAACAAACATAAGGTACTTCCCTCTCCATTCAAAAGAAAAAGAAAAAAAGGAAGCCCTTTGGTTGTGATAAGGGTGTGAGAAGACAAACAGAAATGTACATTAGTGAAGATTACTAAGAAGTTTTAACAAAAAATTCTTTCCCGTTATTTACTAGGCGTGCACTGTGTGGCCCCTAAGTAATCTTACCAAACCCTACCTTAAGTGTTAAATGTTTTATACTTATAAAGTTTATGAGTATAAACATATAAATAAGTTAATGAGTATAAATGTTACTTTTAAGTATAAATGTTTATACTTATATAGTTTACGACCTTTCAAATTCTATTTACCTTTAGAATAGCAGAGTTTATAAGAAACTTTAAGTATTACAAATAGTTGCTCATGTTGCTGTGTTGTAAGTTTGATTTTTATACACGTTTATGTTTCAAATACAGCCTGTGCTTTCTATAAACTACGGGTTTACTGCAATGTATTGGCAGTCCATTGTCAGCTCTTTTCTGTAAGAAACTTTTGTCAAATCATGCTACAGCAAACAACAGAGAACTACTGCAAAGAGCAACCTGGGCAAAAAATAACATAAATGCAAAATTAGTTAAATTAAGTAAATTTTTAGGAAATTAAGGAATCCTGTATACAACCTTTTGAAACTCAACTAAGAAGAGTCCAATGTGTGTATTTGGTTATTCTTAGCTGTGACTCACCCCACTGCCTGAATTTGACATAGCCACTGTTTGCAACACATGGATTACTAGCTATAAACCAAGGCTATTGAGCTATAGAGATTAGTCAATGTTAAATTGCATAGTTAAGGAGTTTCGTCACTAATTATTATAATTATAGCTCCATTATTTGCAGTATCGATAACAGAGGTCATGGACTTAAGAAGAATGTTGTTTTGCATCTTGCCCTATTCTGATAATGAGTTTTAATCAATTAATTTTTTAATCATTATTATTATTAAGGGATAGGCTTTACTTGCAATGGCCATAACGATATCCCTGTAGGTCTGTATGCACCTCTCTCAAAGTTTGGTGATGCTGTTCAAATTCAGGGTACAATATCAGTCCTTTTGCAGTCTGTTTGCAGGGAAAAGGGTTGATGTGTGTCATCTCAGCCTTGGAGAAGGCAACCAGGATGCAAAGCAGACTGTGAGGTGATCAAAATGTAGCAGTAACAGCACAGACCTGGTGGGATCTCTGTGAGGCCTGCTCTCTCTGTGAAAGTATTTTCCAGAGCTGAGTTTGCCGAGTTTGCCACATGGCCTGTCAAGAAAGAAGACAAGTGAGGAAGATATTAACAGAATTAATGGCTTTTAACAATGCTGTGGACAGCACAGTTCCCTTTGCCTCCAAGGCTGAACAGCAGGGTCTAACTAATCTTATCCTGAGTACTGGCCACCAAAAAGCCAGCTGGTCCACACAGATGAGAAATTTTGAACTAGGCATGTTTAACATTTGCTTTGTTGCTGCAGATGTGTTTATGCTGATCATTCAAATAGCAACTTAATTGGCTGCAGCCAGCTGGAAAGAAGGCAACATGGGGGAAATTGCTCTCAAGCAAGTGTGCTGAGGGACTGGGCAGGTTGACGAGTTGTCAGGGATGGTTAGCAAGGGAGCAGGGTACAGAGCTGGGAACATGTAGCTCAGAGAACATGTAGCTCCCTGCTCCTGCAAGGAGCAGGGAGCAGCTGGCTAGCCCCTGACAGGGACAGAATTAAAACTGTCCACATCGGGAAAGGCTGTGCAGAATTTTCTATTAACAGGAAGCCACAAAACTAGCTAAACCAAGATCGGAATAAAGGACTGTTTTGGAGTTGAAGAGCTATGTATAAAAAGCTAAAATCTATATATTCAGTTTTATTACCATCTTAAGTAGATTTTTTTTTTCTAATTAAATATTATCTGACTCACTTTATATTACAATAAAGCCTGTTTGGTTTATGGTTTTGTTTGTTTGTTTGGGTTGTTGTTTTGGGTGGTTTTTAATGCTTTAAAGCCACTCAGTGGCCTTTGAGGAGACCTATAAGGAAGCAGTTTACAGAGGAGGCTTGAATGCAGTGGACTGCTTTCAGTCTCATCACCCAGCTGTGGCCAGCTATTCCCTATCCCCAGCAACACTAATTTGAGCCTGGTTGAAGACAAAATTGTTATAACAGATTATTTCTCTCCTTGGTTTCTCTGCAACCAGCAGCAGCAGGTTTCCTGTTGTTGATCACCCTGACACTCTGCAAAGGAATGTGGAGGCAGTGAACCTTGTGACAGAGGAATTTGCAGACTGCTTGATTAGCCAGGACAGTTTCCAGAATCTGACAGAAACTCTCATTAACCCCCCACTGTCATTGTTCGGAATACCGGCGGAAAGTGGTGTACGTCTGCATAAACACACAACAGATATATCCTTTAAGAGAGACATCATGTCACTCAGCATACTTGGCTGAGCGGGTTATAGTGGGTTAGCAGTACTTACTGTCTGTACATAGCTAGAGCACAAGCACTCTAAACGAAATGGGAGCCCTTTCAGTGGATGCTGTTAACACGCACAGCAGAAATCTCTATTCCAAACTCTCTTGATCTTGTTAGAAGAGACAGGTTTGGTTTCGAAAACCATAGGTCAGGCTATCAGCCCTCCTCTGGACCAGGGCTGCGGAGCTGGCCTCTGCTCCCTGCTGGCCACTCTGGGTAGGCAGGAGGGATGTGCCTGCTCACCAAGGATTGCTGTTAACCAGCAGCTGTCTCTTCTCAGGGAAAAGGAGACAGCCCAGTGGTGATGTTCCATAGGGAAAGCTGATGTTTGGGATGAGCCAGCATTGAGTTGTGCCAATCTCAATACAGGAGACAGAAAAAGGGAGTTGTATTGCCCTCATCGGGGACTCAGACATAGAGGGCCCAAACAGTTGGTGCTGGATCAATCCGACTTTGAGTACCAGAGCTGGCAATGTAATTCTTGTTTTCAAGAAGTATTTTCTTTGTATTGATGAATAAGTGTATTCTAGTGAGATTTTAAACTGTTGAATCAGGTAGGAAACAATAATTTTCATAACATAAGGGAAGTTGACCAGGGATTCTATGGGCAGTTTTTTTCCATGAAAGTTACTGTGTCACACAACAGGAAGTTAAAGAAAAGGTTAATTTTGTTAAAATGCTGACAATTTGTTTAAAGTGTATCCAACAGTTGGCCAAGAAGTTAAGCTACTGCAGTTTAGTTCATTCTGTAAGAATCCAGTCCTTCATTCTGTAAGAATCCTGTGTGCCTTGTTACCCAGCAGCACACAAAAATACAACTTTTCTCCCTGAGTTATATTCTTCCTTTTTCATGAGTAAAGCTATAATCACTCAGGATATGTTTTAGGAAAAATATGACCCTGTTCTGGAAAAGTCAGAACAAAATACAAAGGTTTGGTGTTATTTTTAATTATTTTTCCATTACGGTTGGATGAATTTCATTTTACTTTTGGGGTGAGGCGTGGGGAAGAGACCATAATCCAGGACTTAATTTGGAAGAACCATAAAGACATGAAGTTCGCAGGGATATCTGGAGATCATTCATACAATCTGAACCTGTAAATCTTTTACAGAGCTATGTATATGTAAATTGGCTGATTGTTAATCTTTGCAAAGATTAAGAATAAAGGTAGTGACCTGAAGCCAGGCTAGAGGGTACAGTGATTAGCGTCTCTCCGTAACTAATTTCAGTAAGGAATTTCAGATTGCCATACTTTACATATTTGTGGTGTTGCATTTCTCTCCTCCTTCTCTTTCATATCTTCTTGAGAATGGGAAATATACAGCTGATGAAGCCTTTCATAAAAATGAAGAGAAATACTGTTGACTTGTAAACCATAAAAGACATTTCTGTTTTCTGACCTGTAAAGTATGTTTTTGTCATTTTCTTCCTTATTTACACACACTGGATCTGATGATTTGACTTCCCTAATGTAAGCAGATCCTTCAGGCAAGTGGGTCAGTAGAGCTGGCAAAGACTTCATGTTTCCAGGTCACAGGATCTGTTAACATACAAACCTACCTTTGTTTTGAATCACACTTGAAGCTAGATTAAAAGCAAAAAAATCTTTCATGTTAGAAATCTAATAGAGGAGGAACACATATTTCTGAGGCATGAGGTGTTTCCAAAATTAAATTGTTCAGCTGGTATTGACACTGGCAGCAGCTGTTGGGTATGTAGCCTGGATACCTTAACAAGTTTCTGTGCATCACTGTCACTGATATGACAAGATCTACAGTCATTTATTCCCACTTCATATCTGCCGCACAAAGGTAATAGGTGATGTGCTGTAAATCCATCTCTCAAAATTTGTTGAAATCACTTGTTGAAGAAGCCTTGCCCACCACTGATGTAAACTTGCATGAGCCCATTGACCCTGGAGGCTGGCAGCTCAGCCTCATGGCACTGAGCTGGCTGGCACAGAGCTGGGGTGATCCAGGGCTCTCTGGCAGGCTCAGAATTACGTCTAATAACAAAGTAATGGCATCTTTATGCATTTCTTATATGTCCTCTTAAGTTCAACTATGAAGAATTCTGAATCTTTCCACAAAAATGGCATGACCATACAATATTAATTTACAGCTTGCTTTGAACCTGAAATAAGTAATTATTTCAGAATTAGGGAGAAGTGGATGGGTGCTAGCCAAACCTCATGATTAGTGCTCCCTGATCTTTCACGCTAATAAGAGTTTAATACTGATTCAAATTCAAATGGGGCAAATTAGAAGAGCCTTAAAATATGGTTCAGTGCAACTCTGGACCTGATCTCTGAGCTCGATCTATTTTAAAAGAAAATATTAATGGTTAAGCAATGAATGATTAATATTTTTCTCTTCTGCATTACTTAATACACAGGATTCAAACTGGGATTTAAAGTGTGAATTCACATCTGAACTTTAGTCTTTAACCACTGTTTTCCTTGAAATACATTTTCATTGAAATACATGTTGATTAAATGACATTGATACAAATATGCTCTTATTATGACACTGCTCTTGTATCCCACAGGAAACCAATTTTTTAAAAGAAAAATCATTCTCAACATGGCGTAAGTCTCATGTTGCCTATCTCATGATATATTAAGGGGAGTTCTCCCCAGCTCAATGAAACTTCCTTATCTAAGTTAAGGAAGACATCTGCTAATTCATGTGGATTAATTTTGTGGATATGAGAGAATTTGCATTTGGTTGGTTTTTATCTCAGAAGCATTAACCTTTTCAAAAATAGTTTCTCAGGTGATTTTTTCCAGCCACTCCCTTACTCGGTCAGAGAATCCCTGTGATAATAAAAACAATATCTAGGAAAATGCATTCTTATCATGCAGAACTTACTCTTAATAGTTGAGCTGCCTTTCACTTACACGTCAGCAATAGGTTTTTCAGTATGGACAGTGTAAACAATGGGACAATGCTTATGTACGTGCAGACATCCCAGCACTTCATCTGCATTTTGGACTGTTCTTAAAACATATTTTCTACATATTTATTACAAACTCATTTCAGAAGATGGCTACAGGTGTGAAATTGAGAGCAGAGACTGTCTCTACCCACTTCTACTCCACCTCGGTGGAGGTTGTGTGGCTGCAGCCTTCTCTCATTGCTGCAGTTTCAGCCTGAAATGTATTTACAGGAAATTTCCTCGGCCATGCTGAATGGGGCTGGAGATATGAAATGTGTGCTAGTACCTTAGTCTCTTCTTCAAGCAGCAGCTTACTCCTTGAGCCTGGTCCATTTCACTTGGACTGCTTGACCTGGGGCATGTTACAAGCCCACATTTACCATCATCAAGGCGCTCAGTCTCCTGGCAGCATAGGAGACACTGCCAACCCAAGCTTGTACAGAGTTTACTGGGTGTTGACAGAGTTCCCATGAATGAGTAAAAAGAGGAATATATTCACCTAGCTCCAAGACTTCAGAAGACAATTTTATTGCAAGTTGTGTTTTTTTTCTGCAGTGTGGGGCAATGGGAGTACTTGTGTGGTTTACTTTCCTGGAAGATGTCATAGAATTTTTTTCTGAGAAAGTCAAGATTGCAAAGAATTCCTGAGTAAATATATTTGTGCCTTTATTGTCCAAAATTAGTGAAAGATTAGGAAGTAATATCTTGATTGAGATAAGCCCACCTTTGATCTGGCTATGAAATATTCTCAGGACCTTATGGACAAAAAAGACTGTCACAGTTTTATTTATTGTTGATGATAAACTGATCACTGAAAGTTTCAAGAGAGACAAAGGATGACAGAAAATTGAAGAAAAATGGGAAAACAGGACTGAAGCTTAGCTAAAATATATTCCTGTCAATGTGAAGACTCTGGATGAGGTCATTTAGCAGTTTGGTAAACTTTGTTAAGACAAAAAGTACATAAGAATATTGACAAAGATATGCTCCCAAACTCAAAAGTAAAATGAGGTCCAACATTTACACATTATAAGATGCATTTTTTCATGTGTTTTTACATGTGGATATTTATGAAAAACAGATACCATTTCAGAGAACAAAGTATTAATGTGAAGTTTTGGTCCAAGATGGGAGAAGATCTAATAAATAATTCTAAAACATTCCAAAAGGTTAAATGGAATTACACTCACATGGCTTGAATTTGGAGAGTATATAGTTAATACAGCAGAAACTTGATCAAAAAAATGTCATCTGAAGGGAAAAAAAGCATTTATTTTTCCATAAGTTTTACATGCTAGAGGAATATTAAATGTAAGACCTTTTAAAGTGTATCAATAAAATGAAAATAAAAATATTTTTTACTGAAAGGAAACAAACTGTTAAAGTCATTAGTAAGTAAGAAATTAAAAAAGATAAGATTAAGTCTAGGAATGATCAGTTTAGAATGATTACACTACTGAGAAATTTCATATAGTTACATTGATCAATTAAAAGTTCCTACATAATTTTTACAAACTACTTTTATTCATTTTTGTGTTTCACCAGAATAAATTTGGTTGTCTTCTTTGCCATGGTTTATCCTCTGTGGTTTCCAAGGAAGTGAAAGTCGAACATTTCTTTGAGTATAAATCAAATATAATAGTCAATGATTTGGGATGCTTATCATCTTTCCTCAACAATAACAGATCTAACATCTTAGACAAAAGCCAGCATGGTTGATGGCATTAGCATGTCATCAATACACACACAACATCAACTACACAAGTTATAATTCTACTGCTTCCAATTTGCTGTCGTGATCTGACCCAATTAAAACCCCAAAAGCCACCAAACAATTGTTGAAATGATGTAAATATTTTTCCTTCTCATGTCGCTTCTCAACAAATATCATTATGGTACTACTGACTCACATTTTATTTGATGGAAGACCACAAAAGTGAGATTTTGCTGCCATGAAGGGAAATCCCCTGCAAACAAAGACACATTTTATAGTGCCATTCCAGGTAGATTTTTTACTGCTGTTTTTGCATTCTGTATAAAAGTAAACGTAGAATAATTTGAGTTGGAAGGGACCTTTAAGGATCATCTAGTCCACATCCTGCAGTGTGCAGGAACATCTTTCACTAGACCAGGTTCTTCAAAGCCCCATCCAACCTGGCCTTGAACATGTAGCCTTCCAAAAATGAAAACCCTGATCTGGGAGTCATATCGTGCAACTAATTTTAAAACAAAATTCCTCCTCTGAAATGATAACAATCAAAGGAATAGTATGGTGTTTTATCAGATGATGTCTGCTTTTTTGAAGCTTAGATTATTTGCTAACAATTGTGCACTATTTTCAGACATATATTTTGAAATTCATTGCCAAGCCTATATTTTGTAAGTTTGAGGAATATTATTAGCACCTCATGAAATGAAGAGTCTTATAAATCTGTATTTACTTAAGCACAATCTTTATCACCTTGTTGTATGAAGAATGTGCACATTCCAGTAGGAAGAGGTCTGAAAAGGCTATGCCAAAAACTCCAGAAGAGAGTTAGACCATGATGCATGGCAAACAAATCTGTCCTTGTAGCCACTCCCATGTGCTCATGGACTCGCCTAGGCTTTGAGAGTGTCTCTTCCAGTAAGAAGACTTGTCCATGCAGATCCACTTCAGGTCAAGCTTTTGGTGCACACAGTAGCCTTGGATTCACACAGCACCAGCTACTTGGCCATCATTCAACATAAATATGAGGCCATATTTTAAGGAGGCAAAAAGTTATTAAATGGTGAATTAGGCCTATAAATGCTTCAGGGTAGGTATTCTGGTTTTGTGCCAGAGCCACATGACAGCAGCCCAGAGGATATGTCTCCTAAAGAATGGTATTATTGCCTGTTCAGTCAGAGAGCAGGACACAAAGGAAAATGGAAAGTTTTTGAAGGCTTCAGGGTTTTTTCATTGCATACTGATTATTGGCAAGGGAAGTTGTCAAAATGTAGGAGCATAAGTATCAATTGCCAAAAGGCATACAACTGTTGTCTGTAAAAGAACCACATTGGACAACCATGTAGAGGAGGCTGGGGCATTCAGTGAAGCCTCTGGAATGAGTGTGGAGCAAAACGTTGCACAAACTGGAAGCATGGAAGCTCCTTCATCAAGAGGATTGTACTTAACAGAGATCCTGGCCAAGTAAATAATATGCTGTGGAAGCTGAGTATCAGGCTTGCCTGACAAGTGTCCAGGATGGGTTTTGAATTTGTGGAATTGGACTTACCTGGTTAATGTCATGCTTCATTCAGGAAACACTCTTGGCAGACCTTGTTTACTGTAGGCACAATATTGAGTTGATGAAGCTAAATTGCTTTCAGTTCTAAAGTTAACTTGCTTACAGCTACTTCAGAGGTGAAGAGAAGCGTTGTCAAGAAGTTGTTTGGGAGAAGCAGACTGATGTAGAGACAGACTTAGTATAATGAGTCTCAAATAACTGGGCCTTTTTAAGCTTACAAGGTGTGAGTCAGGTATAAGGGACCAGGGCTCTCTGTTGTTTAAAAATCCTGTTATTCCTTTGTATTTTATATTTCTACAGGAACAGTAAGTTTATATGTAGTGTATGGCTTGGAAAATATTCCTTTGTGTCATGGGGCAGTAATTTCAGTGGGGAGGTATCACAGGAATGGAGAACCCAGGATGAACAATGAGTATATTGGAGGAGCTCTGTGCTGTCTAGTGTCATTGGAAGAGAGTATTCTGCTTCAGAAATTTGGAAGGTTGTATAGAAATCTCTGAAGCACTTGAACTGATTCAAAGAAAATGGCTCTGACTGCAGGTCATCTTGAAAAATCATGACACTAGTGTCCTTTAGGCACAGCAGGTTTCCATTCAAAATGAAAAGGAAGGTGGTTGCAATGAAGACTGAACTTTTTAGTCTTTAAAATTCTCAGTGTCAAGAAACTGGGTTTTGTTTCTGTTCCATTTGTTTGCCTTTATGCAGTAAGGAGTGTGGAAATGTATTCAACATGTCAGGTTCTTTCCATTCAGAAATATAGCCTGAATGTAGGTATGAAATGTGTTTCTTCTCTCATCACATAATAAAAATTAACTTAATCTGGTTTTTGTGAAATGCTTCTCCAAAAATTGTCAATAATCTCTTCAAAAGAGTACTTTCTCAGCAGTTCTGTCATATAGAAACAGAAATGCAAGGAAAATTGGAAAGAAAAAGTAGGATTTAGGGTTTTTTTAACAGCCACTCTTTGACATATCAGGTCAAAAACATATGAATACAACACCCCAGTTATTTCTGAAGCTTCCATCTTCAATCTGGAGAGAAATCTCACATATTGTTCAGAATTTTGTGCTATTAAAATTCCAGAAAGGTACTTTTGTTCTGATTGTTTACCACATTTTCCATACAAATCTCATTGTCCCTGACAGCATTCTACTAAGTTTAGAAGAGTCTGTTCCTTAGGAGAGAGTTTAAAAAAAGAAGACCAATGGAAAAATGGAAAAACACAGTTAAAAATACATCAAATTGCATTTCTATAAAGATTTACTAGCTTAGAGAGTTTTTAGAGCATTTAGAGTTGTTGGAGCAGTTGTCTGTTATCATCTTGGATACGTACTTAGAAATGGGAACACTTCAGGGTGCGATTTCATCTGACACCCCTAAGTGCTAAATCTTAGATATGCTATTGCATTTTCTCAACATTTGTTGCTTTGATTCCCTTGTGGTTTTTAGAGCAGAAAATCTTGATCAAGGTCCAGCACTTTCCTATCATTGTTATGTTTTGAGGAAAAATGATGAGCAACAACAACAGGAAACAACCAGGCAGAATTTCCTGAGCTGGTTAAAAACCTTGCAGAATATGCAAGATCTTGGAAAATTAGTGGTTGTGACTTAATGTCCATGCTTTCTGTTTAGCAAAAATTTATTCTCACTGATATTTTTCAGAAGGTGGCGATCAATGTTGGGTTCTTACTAAAGATATTCAATTTTTCTGTGGCAATAATGAAACCTCTTGATCCTAGCCACAGATAAATTAATACACAAATAAGATCAGAGATGTCTTCCATTTTTTGCAATGATGAGGAGGGAGTGAAAGCTAATTATTCAATAATAATGAAGTTTAACATTCCAATATCATTTTGTTTAATGATGCTATATCCATTGGCCTAAACTGTAAGACCCAAGGAAAAAAGAGGTTTTCTTTGCTCAGGGTTCCAAGTCTTTTGCAGATATCTTCGCTTCCAATAACTTCTTAAGACTTTTTCCCAAACAAGCACAGGATAAAACATGTCTGTCCCAGCACAGACACCTCAAAGTTAGACATCGTGCGTAAGGCTTTTTGTAGTCAGTGTAGAGAAACACTCTGTGTAATTCACCTCAACCTGGTATAAGCATCTCAGTTAAGGAGGGTGGGCATACTCACATTTCTCTGTAGATTGTGAAGCAAAGGTTATGATGACCAATTTAAATATAGCTGTGCAAAATTAGTAGTGAATCCCACCACAGTACTTACTCAGGCCATTTCTGGAGCTTTTGTCTCTGTCCCCTACATGGTTTGAAACATGGTAATTTCATAATTCCAGTCCCAAGTTCTTCTTATATAAAAAAATTCCTTTTTTTTGGTAATGTTTCTCATTTCTGTTATGAATACATATAATTTTGAGAATAATTAATAAAATTTTGTATAAGCACAAATCCTTCATGTGTCTTCAAGAATCTTCTTTCATAACATTTCTTTGCTCTGACTGTTCTTCCTCTGATTTCTTCCCTTTGGGCAGTACCTTACTTGCCTTACATTTCTAGTAGTAATAGCCTTTATGTTACAGTAGTTAGTTATATATTGGTATAAAAATACTTTCCTTCTAGATTAGAGTGCCAGTCTAAAATAGTACTTATCTCATTCTGTAAAGGCATTCTGCTAATCCCATATGATCAACCTTTGACAAGGAAATATTGACTTTTTTCCCCCTCCACATTTCTACAGATCCTGCCCTGCTGAACGTTGTACTAAAATCTGCATGCTTTGAAATTCCCGTGAAGTATTGCATAACTAAAGTGTTCCTCTTGGCTTTGTACAGTAATACTACCGCTGTGTCCGTGACAATCAAAAGATAACTGCAGGGGATGGTAGAGAGGTAATGTAAGTTACAAGGCCATTGACAAGGTGGGGTGGGTTGACCGCTTTCGCCAGCTCTGACTCGAGTAGGACAGGGGACAGAATAGGAAAAGCAAAAGTGAGAAAATCTGTGGGTTGAAAATATTTAATAAGCAAAGGAAAGAGTAAAAAAAAAATAAGTAAAACAATTAATGCAAAGGTAATCACCGACCACCTCCCACAAATAGATTGATGCCCAGCCAGCCTCCGAGCAATGTCTGCTGTCCTATAATACCTCTCCCCCTCTTTTTTTATTACTAAGCACGATTTTATGTGGCAGGAAATATCCTGTTTGATCAGTTTGGGTCAACTGCCTTTGCTGTGTCAGCTCCCAACTTCTTGAACACCCCCAGCCTACGTGCTGGGAGGCCAAAGTGGGAATATCTTGATGCTGTGTCAAGACTTCCCAGCAATAACCAAAACGCAGGTGTGTTATCTACATTTTTAGTCAGATTTCCAAAACGTCACATGATCCAAACCAGCACCATACACGCTACCATGAACAAAATCCATCTACCCCAGTGCAATTTCCACCTTTCAGTCCATATAATGTATGTCATGATCAAGTCTTACAATACAACCTTACTAAGCACCCCACTCCTTCCCGTCACATGATATATATACACAGATATCATTCCCTTAGTCTATGGATCATCCCTGTAAAATGTTCATAAAATGTCCATTGAGTTCTTTAATGCATGACTTGGGCTTCATGTGTTATGGTGGTTGCTCAGGACAGGAAAGATGACATATTTTATTTAATTATTGGCTCAGGTTGGGTCATTGCCATATTTGCCTATCTTCTTGCAAGGCTCATTCTCTGTTGGTTCACATGATTCTTGATTATATGCAAATCAAATGATATGTTATTTTTCACATTACTCATCAACTGTCAGGTCTTTCAGAAAATTGCCCTATATCCATAGTTCCAACACCCTTGATGCTGACCTTGGGTTTCTGAAGGTGTTTTCTACCAGAGACTCCAGCTGAGTCATGCTTCCTGGCAGTAGCATATTTCTCTCATCTGGTCCTGTCTGGACTGGCCCAAGGGCTACTACATGAACTATATGCTGTTTGATCCGTGCAATGGCTTGTTGTTGCTCAGAGTCTCAGTCAAAAGAGTTCTTATAGATCACTCAATAGAGAAGACTCAAACTGATTGTAACATGGAATATGCATTCTACAGAATCTCATAATGCCTATGAAAGTTTGAGATTCTCTTTTTTTTTCTAACCAATGGGGACGTGACTAGTGTCTTATTGATCATATCTATTGGGGTGTGATGATGCCCATCTTGCCATTTCATTTCCCATAACTGGATCTTTCATACAAGCCTTTGATCTTTATCTGTTTTATGGAAAAATCAGCTTTTGGAATTTTTCTTTCCTCTTTCTCAAACACTTCTGCTTCCAGACAATGATGAGGTTTTGAGCACACAACCCCTTCTTCAAGTATGAAATAGTAGTCCTCAGTCAAGCTGCTAATACAGCTATCTAGACAAAGCTTCAGCATAAAAGAATCATTCATGTGAAAAGATGAACCACAAAACTCAATTCAGCTACTGAGAAAATACACAGGAGTTGTCCACAGTTAACTCAAGACATAACAAAAGTAAATTAAGCATTCCAAGAAGGCTAGGGATTAAGGGATCAGTACTGACCCAGACCAGCTAACAGTGGGTAGTATAACAAGAAACATTCATTCTCCCTACAAACTTCCTCTCTTTTTTAATTTTTTTTCCCATTGTTGCAAATACATCCTTATTTTTCAAACTGAATTTATTATTTTTTTCATAATCATTCAGTAATACCTCAAATCACATTAGAATCCCTTTCCTCTTCACATGCAGAGCTGTATGTTTAGGTTCTTGTAAGTAGCTTTGTATACCCTTGCTTGTTCCTTCTTCCTGCCTGTTAGGAAAGTTTTCTGCCAAATTCCATGGTCTTTCAGAAAGACTTCAGCCTTCCTTCACTAAACTTACTACACTGCAAATTCATTATCTACCTAAGTATCAATCAACAACCAAAGTATTGATCCGTTCTCAGGTTACCTGTAAAAGCCTGATTGCTCCAGAAACAGCATAAGTTTGGAAGTAAACCTCTTTGGTTTAACTCCTAGTTCTGCCCTGGCCATCTCTGGTGGTGGCTGACTGCAGGTCTCAGACCAGGGACCTGCAGACAAGCTTGAGAATTTCAATGATTATTCTGCAGGACTATTTCTACTGTTCCATCAGCAATATTTTACTTGAATTAGTACTGGAAGTTTTTCCTCTTTTCTCTTTTTTTCTGAAATGTACACCCCTATCTCCACACAGCATTTTGCTATAGAGAATGCTGAAAAAGCAGCTTTTATCTAGTATTGGTTAGAAAGTATTATTTTAATCTTTGTCCTGCTGATTACTAGTTTATGATTCAAACCACTAAAAAAAATATGGGATAGAAAATTAAGCAGAATAGACCCCTTAAGGACCAGATTTGAAATGTCTTCTAAGTATGAATAAAAAACATTTGCAACTACTCTTCAAGAACAACTTTTTTTAAATCGTTTGTGCACACAGACACAATTTCCCCTAGAGCATTATTTCTATCCTTATGAATTACCCTTAATTCACCTAAAAAGATTATTAAAGTAAAATAAAATGCATGCATCTTTGGTCACTAAGTTAGTTGTCTCATAGAAAGAGAAAAATAGTTTGAGTTCGTGTGACATATTAGCCATATTTCGTTTCCATTTATGTGACCAGTTTTCTAGGAACTTGTAGTACTACACAGTTTTCCAAATATGTGGCATAACAAAATGTATTCAAATGTATTCTAAAATATTTCTCAGATTACTGTATGAATTATCACCCATGAATTATGGGTGAATTTCATCTGGAACTGCTGACTTGAATACATATATTAAATCTAAATATTCACTACTCCCACCAGCACTGTGCCCACAGTGCACTCCCTTTTTCATGTCAAAATTAATTTAATTGACTGTCATTTACCTTTGTGAAGACTCAAGCAAAGAAAGTGTTGAATATTCCAGCACTGTCTGCAGCTTGTCTTCTCTTTTGCTTACTAAATCCCTTTACTCTCCTCTGTTTTCTTCTTAGTTCTGACATTTTAACAGAACTTTTCTTTGACATCTCCAACTGAAATATATTTCACATCAAAATCCTCCTGAATTTATTAGTCTAAATTTTTGTTATTCCTTTATAGCAGTCCTCAAGCACATGCAATGTTTTCCAGATATCATACAATTTCTTTTTTATTTTTGGATATTTGGAGATTTCCTGATACAGGCACATAACGTCTCTCTTTGCTCTCTGTTCCTGAACTCTTTAAACAAGTTTCATCATTATATATTTAGAACAGTCAATTTCAAAAGTTTCCAGTTCACTTAACATCTTTAATTCCTTACATTATCTTCTCAGAAGGTCTCAGTCTCAGCTCCCTAGGTTGTGACAAAGCTTTTTTCCCAATTGCCCAGTAGCAAAGGCTGTTATTTCATTATTACAATTTATTTCCCACCTTTGGTTTTTCAGTCAGTTCCTTCCTGACAGATATGAAATATTACTTTCCCATAACCAAAGTCCTACCTTCCGGAGGCCAGACATTTGTACCCAACACTGGCAATATGATCGCTTGGTTTGTCTGTACCCTGACACATGGATTCTTATAATCAAAAAGTTATATGGATAGTAAAAATCCACCTTTATTACCTGGCCTTTGGATAGTCCTGAAGATAACTCAAAGACTTCTTCATCTGTCTCCTCTTCCGATTTTCTGCTTCATGTAAGATCCTGAGCACAAAACACTGTGTTCTTTCCCCTTTTGATCTTCATCCATAGATAGTGTACAAGCCTCTTTCCTATCTTTTCCTGTTCTTTGTTTGACGCTAGTTTGTTGTATTACAAAGACTGTACCAAGTTTTCTTTTATTGAAAAACAGGAAAATTCAAGCAAAAGGGTTTTTTTATTTTTTACTTTTGCCTTAAAAACTCTTCTACTCCTAGCCTTCCTCAAAGCTTTATATGATGTACATAAAAAACCTCATCCTCTTTCTGCAAGAGAAGAGAAAATGAGCTATCATATACTCCCTGCCTGGCAAGACAGAAACCCCCTCCTCCCCTCAATTTTTTTCATATAGTTTAAATTCTAGACAGACAGAAACAACAGAGAAATTGAGGTTAAAAGGGCCTTCTGTAAGTTCTCTAGTCCAACCTTTTCCTCAAAGCAGAGCAAAGTTCAGGTCAGATTGCTCAGGATCTTGTCCAATCAAGTTTTGAATATCTCCACAGATGGAGACGACAAGGAAGAATTTTTAATTCTTTTCGATATAATTATCTTGCATATGATTTCACACAATGTCACAATTGGTTTTGAATATATATTCTATGTATGTTATATGTTTTGACTTCTTACTGAAGTCGACAGTGACTGGGAGAGCACCTGAAGTTTTTAGTTTTCTAGCTGTCTAAAACCTGCTCTAATTATATAAACTTGTTGTGAGGAAGGGCAGGGAGAGAAAGTCCTGCCAGAGTTGACATCTAGCCTTGGTTTATGATGAACACTTATCTTATCAACCTACTGTTAATAAACTCACTAAAACAATAAAGATCAAGATTTAATTTTAACTTGCTTTACTGGCCTGCTTTAGCAATGGCTAAAGGTGATAGCTTGGAAAAATATTAATCAGAGTCAGCTATTTAAAGTCAGACCAGTTTTTTGGCAGTTTCTGCAGGAAAATTCATCTACCAACCATCAACCATGAAGATTCTTAGCTACCTCTTGGTTTACCGAAGGTTGCTGCTCATTGTCCTCACTCCACTACTTTTACTTCCACTCCCACTTATCATCAAAACCAAAGTAAGTGACCTGCTTTGAGACGTAATTATTTTGCACCTGTATGTAAAGACAGATTCCCAGATCTTTTAAGATTCATAGAATCATAGATAGTTTCTGTTGGAAGGGATCTTGAATAAATTCATTATGTTTTCATTTTGATTTTTTTTTTGTCAAAGTGTATTGGCATAGAATTGTAGAGAAGACAGCTTCAATGTAAAATTCTGTACTGGATTCATGAAACTCTGAGTCACATATTTGTTTTCTTGTTCAGAAGTGCTTTTCCCATTTAACATCATCTAGATTACATTGAAAATCCTGTCCTTGCTATTACCTTTTGGACACTTTTAAACAGCTCTGTATGACTGACAGTGAAGATGAACTGTCAGGAAGAGAGCTGCATTTACTTTTTTGTTTCATGAAGGATTTTAAGTTCATCACATATTGTCCTGTCTGATAGTAAATGACTGAAGTCAAGGACCTGATAAATTTCCTCTGGTTCCTAGATAAAGAAAAGTCTGTGGCAGGATATCTTAGTTTTATTTTACTTGGAATAAATTCTTCAGGCATTCACTAATTCTTTTGACAGCTCCAAGCTGATGAAACAGCTATCTAAAGATGTTGTTAATGATTCTATTTGGTATAACTCTGATGTCAGTAGAATGAAATGGAGTTCTCCCGTGATGCGTTATCACATGTGCATTATACATAATCATACATATCACGTGTGACAATACATGAAAGTTAATTTCAGAAATGCTTGCATCACAGATAGTGATTACAGAGCAACATCCTTCACACTCACATCACAGTTTCAATATTTCAGTTTCCTTTTCAGGAGGAAACTCACAGGAAATTCTTGATGTGGTAGGACTTAAGTGAGATGAACATTTGCTAGATGAATTTTGACATTTTCAAATTGTTTAATACATAACAAAAACTTCTTTCAAAAAATAAATGATAGTCATAGCTGACTGACTTAGATTTAACATTGTTGTTTTACCAGTCAAAGGTTCCAAGAGCCACATCATTCAGCTTTCCCTTTCCCAGTACAAATCATCTGTGCTGCTGTTGGGCAGTTTCATACCCTAACCAGTGGCACTAAAAGCCATTTTCCTTAAAAGCATAAATATAAATCAAAAACACACAAAAGAAGTTTCTAGGATTTTAGAAGAAACTAGACTCACTTCACCTGCATTTTACAGGCAGCATTGAAAAAGATTCTCCTGGCAAAAAAAAAAAAAAAAAAAGAAATAGAAAAAACTCTTGTTTTTCAGGAGTTTAAATAAAAGACAGTCATTAAAATTACAAGTCTTAAAAACAACAGCTGTGTTTCTTGTCAGTCTTGCACAAAGCTTTTTTACATTAGATCATATCCTTGCCTTATTGATATTGATGAAAAAACTTCACTGATTACAGGAGAGACAAAACTTGACTGTGAGTTCTCCTAGAGGCTTAAAGGCTTGCTTGCATATAGAGAATGTTTGTGATTTATGGTAATTCATGGCCTGAGAATGCTCCAGAATGACCTGTGTGATTAATTGTCCTTGAAGGATTAGGCAGCTGACTTTTCCCCTACCTTTCCTAAGTCGTAGAATTTAAATAATTTTACTACCTCTTAGAAAAATCAGGTCCCTTGACTCATACTTTTTCCAGGTGTGGGGAATCTCTCTATTGACATAGCTGTGATTTTTTCCACTGGATTATCAACTCATATTTTTGTTGGTGCCTTTTGTATTCTAGGAAGCAGAATGTGCATACACATTGTTTGTGGTTGCCATCTTTTGGCTCACAGAAGCTTTGCCACTGGCTGTTTCAGCTTTGCTCCCTGCCTTTATGTTCCCATTGTTTGGTATAATGGGATCCAAGGAGGTAAATCTTTCTTTTCTCTCTTTTATATTGTGGATATCAAGGATCAAAACTTCAAAGAAAGAAATGCATAATGTTGAAACCTGTCAGGCTAATCCATGGAGTGCCAACCACAGTAGTTCTACCTCAAAATTTGCTTACATGCTTTGTCCTCAGGACTTGTTTGTATTTCTTTAACACTTTTTTCTGTATTATGAGTGCTTAGATGCCAGTCAATAGAAAAATGCTAGTTACATATAAAATATCTTAATGTTACAGATGTGAGGTGTCATACTAATGACTCCATGCAAAATGCTGAGTGCAACCCCATATGCAAAATACATCTTCATGTCAAAGTGATGACACCATACTCTATGTTTAAAGTTGTTATTGTATTTGTTGAACAGATGACAAAAGTAATAAAAGCAATATTTCATTGGTGATTTAGTCTATATGCGAGATGTGACTGATAATTTTAGGTTGTTCTATCATAAGCCCTATTTTTTATTTTGTTTTAACAATATGCACTTTCGTGCATTTACTCTTGCAACATTTGGTTAAATGAAATTAACAGTTCTAATGAACTTAACAGTTTAATTTTAAGTCAAAAAATTTTCCTGATATTTATTTCAGTATATAATATTACTGTATTTTTTTCCATTAAATTGATAATACCAAATACTATCAGAAATTCATCATTTGATTAAAAAAAAGGTTGGTTTTGGTTTTTTTTTTTGGTTGGTTGGATTTTTTGGTTTTTGGGTTTTTTTTCTTATTTCAGGTGGCATCTTCTTATTTTAAAGACTTTCATCTGCTGCTGATTGGAGTAATTTGCTTGGCAACGTCAATAGAAAAATGGAATTTGCACAAAAGAGTGGCTTTAAGAATGGTGATGCTGGTGGGTGTCAAGCCTGCATGGTATGTGCTAAACAATGTCTTGAAGGAAATAATACTTGTGGAAATCTACGTATTCCAGAAATAATTGCCTAGTGCTTTTTCAGTAGTAGAAATTCAGCCTTTCTTTTCTACTCAAAGTAGATATTTGACTTGATATGATTGATTTCCAGGTGACACTTTATTATTTTGCTGAGGTCCTAATTGAAAGTTCCCTTTCAGTGATTCTGTTCATAATAAGGATCCTTCTGGACAAAAAGAATGGTTAATTTGTGAATAATATAGGGGTCCTGTTTCTTGATGGTGTTTGGAACATTCATACCCAATGTCTTCAATATAAAATCTGTTTTATGCTGATTATTAATTTTTATTTCAATAGTGTTTTCAAAATTCTGGACATTCCCAAAAATGTATTTTTGTACACATTAAGTACAATGTCTTTACTTATGTTTTTTTCCTTTGTCTACCTATGAAAAAACTATCAAAAGAGAAGAACTTCCTCAGATGGATGAGGTGATGAGGGAAATGAAATCACACTCTCTGCTTACTCGCTATCATCATATATCTTATGAAGTGAAAACTCTTTGCTTGCTTTACAAACTTGCAGAAAAGGTTTAGGCCCAGAGGTGCACCTGTCAGCACACCAGTAAGGCTGCAGATAAGATTTGTAGAGCAAGTTTGGCTTCCCAGAATATATCATATTCATGACTCCTTGCCAGGAAACAGACTGACAGGAAGCAAAAGGTCAGAAAATCAGAAACCCCAGGTCTAAAAAATGAGATGGTCTAACTAATAGCACCTCATGGAAATGCTGGATTATTTCTATTCCTCAGTGATTTGTCTGACCTAATTATAAATATCACAGTTATTTTGCTTAGGTTCTGCATGTTTTGATAACTGGTAGCTTTCTGTTTTGACAAAATGCTCCTTACAATCTTCTTCTACTGCCTTCCTTTATCTTTGGCTGTATTCTTGAGCTATGTAGATTTAGTTGTTTTGACTTCTATTTGGTTGATCACTCCTAAAGCTGACTTCTCACCTTTTGGCCAAAATCTTGAAAGGGAGGACACAAGTGAATGGTGTGCCATGCTAAGCTGAACATTGCTGGGGAACTTGCTGTGGGTAATCCAACCTGCAGCCAGCTGCTGAGGAGACCTAGATTAACTCCTGAGATTAGCTCAGTTGGTTAGAGCATGGTGCTAATAATGCCACGGCCATGGGTTTGATCCCTGTATGGGCCATTCACTTGAGTTGGACTTGATGATCCTTACGGATCATCCCACATATTCCAACTCAGAATATGCTGTGAAACTCCACAGAGAGCGTTGTAACCCTGAGGAAGCAGTATCCTTCATAACTAGCTCATCACATTTCCTGATCATGACAAAGGGATAATAAGATTATGATAAGACAATTGGTGAAGGATCTACCCATCTCTCAGCATCTGCTGCTCATTAGTGGTGCCCACAGCAGTGGTGGTGCTGTTCTCTGCACCAGCTGTCCTCTGCTGCTTGCAGCAGTCCCCAGCCAGCCTGTGTACATTGGAGACTCATCCTGCTCAAGGTAGAGATACCACTGGAGGAGGTTTCTGCATTAGAGGTCATGAGGGGGTGCAGCAGTGAAAGTAGAATAGCAGGAGACTTCTGGATTTTTCATTATGCATTCTTCTGGAGAAACAAATATATATCAGACATAGTGTGGCCAGCAGGACCAGGGCAGTGATTGTCCCCCTGTACTCAGCACTGGTGAGGCCAAACCTCAAATCCCGTGTTCAGTTTTGAGCCCTTCACTGCAAGACAGACATTGGGATGCTGGAGCATGTCCAGAGAAGGACAACAAAGCTGGTGAAGGGGCTGAAGCACAAGTCTTATGAGGAGCGGCTGAGGGAGCTGGGGTTGTTTAGCCTGGAGAAGAGGCGGCTCAGGGGCGACTCTCTCCAAGTACCTGAAAGGAGGTTGTAACCAGGTGGGGGTCAGTTTCTTCTCCCAGGTAAAAAGTGATAGGATGAGAAGACATGGCCTCAAGTTGGACCATGAGAGGTTTAGATTTGTTAATAGGAAAAATTTCTTCTGTGAAAGGTTGGTCAGGAAAAATTTCTTCTGTGAAAGGTTGGTCAGGCATTGGAACAGGATGCCCAGGGAAGTGATTGAGTCACCATCCCTGGGAACAATTAAAAGATGTGTAGATGTGGCACTTAAGAACATAGTTTAGTGATGCACTTGGCAGTGTTAGGTTTAGGGCTGGACTTTATGGTCTTAAGGGTCTATTACAATCTAAATGATTCTATGAATCTGTAAAGACCTCCTGTCATTTGCACCATGCAGTCTGGTCTGCAACTAGCAGAGAAAGGTGAATATGTCTATGCAGCCTGCAAGGACTAGAATGGGTAATGAAACATTAATTGTGTACTACATAGCCAAAAGTGACTTTATACTTAAATGTAAATGAAATTATCATCCAAGGTTCCATGCAAAATATTTTTTTAACGATACCACTGAGAAAATAATGCAGAAAAACTGAATGCAGAGGCTGAACACGATAGAATATATTTTACTATTTTGTCATCACTTTCAGAGTTCCTCATTAGAGCCCACTACATTGTACCAAATGGTCACATGATCATCAATCCATCAAATGCTGGAAATTTATGCTGAACAGTTTTGAAACATGTTAGTGAATTCCTTAATTTGCTTTAGTTTTTAACCTCCCCTGCAAGTTCTACTAAAATGGCATTTTTCTACAGCTTGAAAATTCATATTCAGTGTGCTTATCCTGACCAGTAATTTCTGCATAAGAATTCGTCCTAAAAACACAATTCTTCTAGAGCGTCTGTCTGACAACCTAACCGAAAACTGCCTAAATTAGTGGGGTTTATTGATGACAATTTCTGTTAAATCCGGTCCACATCTTGCAAGTCTACAGATCATTTTATCATTATGCAATTAAAAACTCACAGAGAAAAAACAAGATGCCTCTGCTGAGAAAAAATCAAGTTTGAAATGTTGCTGCTAATGGCTGAAAAGAAAGGCTATGAGAGACATTTTGAATAGTATTTTTACATAATAAAATAATGTTTACATGATTTTTATGTAATTTTTATACTGGCTTCATGTACTAAGTAGACCTTCCATTTCTTTGTGGAGCTCTTGTTCAAGGCTGGGCAAAGAGTTTTACAAATTGCACAGATGACTTCTGAGAAAATGCTGCACCACCACCATCCCTCTACTCAGTTGGTCTCTCCCTGTGGTGATGCACAGCAGGTGTTTAATGGCAATGACAGCACCTTGGAACAGGAAGTCAAGAGGACTGTTCGCATTCACAACTCCAAGAAATGCAGTAAAATGACTTTGCGACCTGTATTCTAAATTTACAGTCCAACTTCACCAGATACAACATGGAATGTTTGATTTTTCATGAATGTTTGATACAATTCAGTGTATTGCATCAGTGCAATCAGGAATTGCACATATGCAATTCCTATTTGTAGTAAACTTGAAAAAGTTGTGCCAAGACCAGACTAAGGCATTCTAATGACCTTCCCTTTCCCTTTTAATATCAAAGAAGATGTTTATTGAAGCCCAAATAATCCCTGTGCCTGGCTTGGTGTTCTGATTAAGAACTAAATACCATTTACTGAATTGTTAATATTTCTTCCCATAACAACTGGACTGGTATCTAGAGGACTTATAGCCGAAGAGATAACTCCAGGGGTGGATTGTATCATCATCATCATCATCATCATCATGGCTGGGCTTCGCGAACAAAGATTTGGGAAGGGCTCTACCCATGTTTGTTGCAAGCGCGTTGGTGGCTGAAAAGGCCAATACGAGACAGGCATGTCCGGTTGCAAAAGGCACAGCAGAAAGACTCCTTAGACAGTATATTCTGCAAGGCACGATTCTTTCTGCGTTGCCTTTTCTCCTCAAGGGTGATCCTGCGTGCTTTCTCAAAAGCATCAGCAGTGTTATAGATGGTGTGTCTCCAGGCCTCCCGATTGGAGGCCAGAGTAGACCAGTTATGGTGATCAATATGACCAAGGCTGAGATGTTGTTTCAGGGAGTCCTTGTATCTTTTCTTTGGGGTTCCTCTCTTGCAGTAGCTGGTGGCAAGTTCGCCATAAAGCAGGATCTTAGGAAGGTGGTGGGCCTTCATCCTGGAGACGTGCCCTGCCCAATGCAGCTGTGTTCTCATCAGCATGGCCTCTATACTTGTGACTGCTGCTTGCTCTAGAACAGATGTATTGGTCACATAATCTGACCAGTGGATGTTTAGGACTGAACGGAGATGGCGTTGATGGAAGCATTCTAGGAGACGCAGGTGGTGGCGGTAGATGACCCATGATTCAGATCCAGACCTGGATTGTATAATGCAAGATTAATAGCATTAGCAGTATAGTCATTTTAACTCTCATTTGAATTCATGACGTATATGGTGTTCTTTCTTCAAAGATGGCTCAAATATAGTATAATTCTGTAAATAAACATTATTACTTCTACTTCAATTGACAACATATTTGAACCTTTAACACTAAAATATGGTAATTTCAGTGTCTTTGATCAATTTTAATTCATAAACTTCCTCAAAAATCAATTACAGACTTTAAATTTTTAGTGTTTCGAGCTTTCTGTTGAAAACATTTTCCATTTATATTAAATAGACTGGTGATAGGAGATGCTACTGTAGCAGTCACAGACTCGTCTCTCCTATTCCAGGCTTATGCTGGGTTTCATGGTTAGCTGTGCTTTCTTGTCGATGTGGCTCAGCAACACCTCTGCTGCTGCCATGGTGATGCCAATTGTAGAGGCTGTAGCTCAGCAGATCATCAGAGCCGAAGTAGAAGCTGATGCACTGGAGATGTCTTGCTCTAATGGCTCCGTCAACCCAGCACTGGAGCTGGACGGTAGGCACGCGCTGCAGCTTCCGTTCTTGCCTGCCCTCACTCAGCAGTAAAAAACACATGAAATACAATTAAATGACTGGAGAAGTACTATTGTCATTGCACGCTTCATTGTGACACTTCTCTTGGAATACCATGTGTGAGCTCTCTCATGTTCACAAAGATTGATTAAAACAGGTGCAGAAGATGGCAGTTTCATGAGAGGAGGAAAGAAGGGGAGAGGCTGGCTTATCAGTCTAGTAGAATGCCTGAAATATGACTGCAGGCTATAGATACACTGAGCATTAAATGTTAGCACAAGGAAAGAGCTCTTTAATGTCTAGGGTAATGCTAGGAGAACAAATGAATCTAAACTGGTTTCCTACACGGTTTGATTATAAGTTAGAAAGATTTCTCCTCATTAAAGGATTCAGATTCTGGGAATAGGAGTCATGAACGAATAGGGAACAATTCAACTGTTTCTCAGACCAGCACTTACAAATGTATTCATGGGACAATGTGAAGTGATTGCATGGAATGGGACATGCTGATGTAGCCTTTCCAGTTTTGCTCCTTTAAATGCTTATTTGTCTTTGTATCACTGTCTTACAGAACACATAGGAGAATGTGAAAACACTGAGTGGAAAGAAAAGCAAATTAATGGGTAATTGTTATTAATTTACTAAATTCTACTCTAAGAATTCTTCTAAATAGAATATCTGTTTATTACAATACATGCCTTTGTTTTCCAGATATAACAACAGTGTGGCTAGTACTGTGTGCACAGTTGAAAATGAAAACGAAAAAGGAAATGAACAGGTACTTAAGGTGTCTTTTTATTACATAGTGTAACTTAGTTTTAACCTAAATCTCACTTCTATGCAACACCTAACATGGTACAGGTAGCAATGAATCTAGTTTCACGTGAATAAGAGATATATGTGTAGTCACACATATACACACAGTTTGCTTACATAATCATGTCATTAGTGGTTTTGTGCTCCCAGTGTATTTCACACAAGTTAAACCAACCTCACCAGAGTACAAAGTTGATATCTACAGTGTGTATATATATATATATCAGTATATATAAAGGAAGTTCTTGTCTCAGTAAAGACAGATCAGGAAAAGGACTTCAGAATTTGACTCTTCCTCCTTTTCCTTTGCATGAATAATTGCAGTACCGCTATAATAACAAACCAAACCACACTGCTTACAGCTGTATTACCAGCAAATTGTCTTGCTCTTCTAAGGCATCCTTGAATCCTATTTTTGTGCCTCATGATGAGCCCTTCATATATATTAATTGGTGTATATACTTTCTAAGCAGAACCTACCACCTGCTGAAGCAGAGCGAAAAGGCAGAAAGGACAAATACAATGGGATTCTCAAAGTGATGTGCTTATGTATTGCTTATTCTGCTACCATTGGAGGGCTGACCACAATCGCAGGAACATCGACTAATCTGATTTTTACTGAGCACTTCAATTCGTAAGAGACTATATTATTTATATTCATTTTAATCCAGACTTCTAATATTATTCTTGAGCTCTCACATGGTTCCCCTAAAATGCATTAGAAACTTTACCCTTTGATTTGATATTACTCGATTCTATTGCTTTTTTAAATTATTTGTTAAAGACAGAAAATGAAATTGCATGGTTGTATTTGCTTTACACAGAGAAAAGCTATAAATGATCTGCCAACACATACAAGAAGACGATCATTCTTTGGTTAAGTAGTACTTACTATTTGAGTAGCTGCATGGAAAAAGATGGGCTTGTCTGAGAAGGAAGGCGCTACTTAGTATGAATAAGATAGGCACTATTAGGTTGTAAAGAGCTGTTATTAATTTCTAAGTGAAGCAGGGGTTAAATCTGGGTCTGCTTAGCAAAGACCATCAGGAGAGACTTACAAGAGGCTAAGCATTGTTGATATGAGGAATTTAGGTCCATTAATAAATGAAAAAGAAAATAATTTCAAGCTAGTCTGAAACCTGCATTCAGTGGAACACCTTGTTTTGAGGTTTTCCAAAGCATTTTTTAATATTCCTTCTCATATTTAAGTAGAACTGCTTTGAAAAGAAAATGGCAGATTTAATTCCAAAGCTCTTGATAAACCAATAGTTCTTGCTGAACTTTTTTTTTTCTGCAAACTATTTATTTCCAGAAGTATGCATACTCTAATTTTGAATGGAGTAAAATAAAGTACTATCCTTTGGTTAGCCTCTGCCCACTATTTTGTATTGCACATAGCAAAATGTTAAAGACCAGTTATTGATTGCATTTGTAGTGTTTTCATTTTTCAGAGGGAATAGGTCTAGAAAATAAATAGTTCAGTGTGTCCTGTCCATCCTTGCCTCAGGCAAGACCTGTAGTAGATAATCCAACAGCAGGTAATCCAACCAGTATTACGTAATAGATCATTTTGAAAAATCATTTAAACTGATTGTTCTGTTTACCTGAGGAATATTTGGTCGGGAGTTGAAGAATACCTAAATGCAATATTCAGATTAGCAGAAATACACAAATATTCAGCCCCGTACAAACCTACTGTGGAATATAAACACAATAAATTAACATATTATGATGGAATTGAATTTTTAGCATAAAGTTTTTAAGAGCTTGTTTTATTGCTCAGTAAGAAATTATCACATATGTTTCAGGAAAGACCATAAACACTTTAGCAAATGATGGAATGCTAAATTGTTACAGTTATGTCAGATTTTTCCTATCTTGCAATTTTTAAATTCAAAAATTGATATGGCTAATCATGTAATAAAAGGTACATAGCCCTGTAATCAATAAATAATGTAACAGCACAATGCTTTTAATTGTTCTAGTTTCATTGTCTCATCATTATGTACAGTTGCAATTTAGAGCATCACCTCAAGAAGACGATAGGACTTTTGGTTTTGTCCCTGTTAGCACTTTATTTGCAATACATCTAAGCATCATAGCAAATACAGATCAAACCTAAAATGTGCTTGAGAGAGCATTTATGATAAGCATTTACAGCTTCAAAAACCTATGTAACCATCAGAATTATTTTCCTTCTAGCAAGACATGAAATACAAAAGATTGGCTAATAATCAGAAATAGTCATTAGAGACTCTCTCTGGACATTTTTATTTCCATTCTACCTGACTTTTTTGCATCAAGGAGGAAGCTGTTTAAAGAGATTAGAATTTTCTGACTTTAGAATTAAAAGCTCACTCAGTAGAGTTGAAGGAGCTCAAGGGAAGAGTAATTTCTATTCACAAAGTAAATTGTAAAACAGGCTTTCATTACGCTGCCCTTTTGACTCTCTGGCATCTTTCACATTCAAGAGCAAAATAATTTAAATTGTAAAACAGGCTTTCATTACGCTGCTCTTTTGATTCTCTAGCATCTTTCACATTCAAGAGTAAAATAATTTCTTTCAGAAAACCAGAACCCCTTTCTCCTTTTTTTATAAAATCACATGGCAGGGAAAGCTCTAGCTGAATGGCCCACATCTGTAACAGTAGGTTAAGACAGCCTCAAAGAGACAAGGTGACTGGAGAGACAATCCACCTAGCAAATGAATATTCCTGGAAATTACTAATAGTAATTTTGATTTTAATCAGTTTTGAATTGCTTACGGAAGTTTTAAAAATACAAATCTCCACTGTTGTTTTCTGTGTTCATTGGAAGTTTTTTCATTTATTTTCTTGTGCTAAAGTCTCATAGAACTGTTTTCTTTAAACTTCTGTTTCCTTGTAGTCCTAATGGTCCTTAATGGTAATTAACGAGTGGCCCACCCCTTGCCTACTGAACTCAGGTTAGATACATCTCAGTCCATGTCAGATCGCCAGATCTGTTGCTGATCCAGTGATCGAATAACTGGCACAGCTAGTTCCTGTAGTGGTCATGAAGATAAGGATGGGAGGGTGAGGAAGAGGATACCAGAGGGCACCTCATGCTGCCAGCCAGAAGCGCTGTCTTGCAGCAGTACATTCTGGCACTTCTCACAAGTCTTCATTCCTTTGCAAAGCTCAACTGAACATGTTTTTTACTTTCATCCAGACGTTACCCAGATTGCCAGTGCATCAATTTTGGATCCTGGTTTATTCTTGCCTTCCCCATTGGAGTTATTATTCTGCTGCTGTCCTGGGTCTGGCTCCAGTGGCTTTTCCTTGGGTTTGAGTAAGTAAATGGTATAATCAATAAAACTAAAGGTAACTGGTATAAAAGATAATTTGCACCAGGAGTAAATACTGCATCTAGGTTTAACAGGTTCAATAGGAAGAAAATGCAGCAACAATGATTTTCTGTCCTTGATTAGTATGACTTAATCTCTGGATGGAACAAGAATTTTCTAAAATAGGGATCCTTGACTATTTAGCTCAGCGTAAAAAGTTCATATAAAAAATGAGTCATCATTAAATAATGCATGCTTGCAAGACAGATGAATACTGAAATCTTATACATTTTGGTCTGACTGGAAGATTCACAGTCAGGAGCATGCCCTTTTGTGGAGTCAGGGATTGTTTTTAATACTTTAACAATATCTGAGTTATAAACTGATTATATTTGTAAATCTGAAGTAAAAAACTTCTGCTTCTTCTAAGTTCATGTGTGGTGGTATGGTAGGGGTTTTGTCTTTCCACAGAGCTTGGGTTTTTATGGTTTTGGATAGGACATACTTCTTTTGGGCTGATTCTTCAAAGCCTTGCTCTCCATAAGTTCACTAGCATCTGGAGAGATAAGTGGGACAGCAATCTTCCACAATTACATGGCTACTTACAGTGTGAGAGATGAAAAGTGAGACTATTTTTAAACAGATAGAGTCATCGCACGCTTACCACTTCATATGTGAACATATATTGTTTTCTTTTTCTTGATGGTCATTTTTCTTGATTTGTAGTGTTCTTTTTAACACTGTGTAAGAGTCTTAGCCAAGAATGAAAACCTAGCTTGTAGCAAATACTCTGCAGGTTACTCATGTGATACAAACTTTTTCATTCTAAAACAAAGTAAAGCAAAGTCATAGATGACTTTCATTAAATAGCTAGGTTATATATTTGGTTGTTTCAATTAGTTTCCATGATAAAAGTTTCATGCTTCCTGGGCAAATGAACTAGTCAAGAATAGGACACATTTTGTTGCAGCCTCTGTCAATCTCCCACTGGACTTTTTCAGTTAATTCCTATATGCTCAGTTTGTGATAATTGAACTGGAGATACTGTACTGTAAAGTGACATTTTTCCTTTTGTAAAGTGTTTTTGGTAACTGATATTAGAAAAGTTAGACTTTTTGTTTTTCTTCTGTATACACTAATATACACTCAGCAATACTGCTGCTTTACATTCCAGTTTTAAAAACATGTTCAAGTGCAGCAAGAAGAAAACAGCTAGAGAAGAGGCCTCATCACGGGTGATTCAGGAGGAGTATAAGAAACTTGGACCAATGAGGTATCTCAAACTATAAATCTGCAAACAAGAGCAATTAAATACAAGTGTAAATTTAAGAAAATTGATAACTCATTCTGTTTCTGTTGTAGCTACCCAGAAACTGTTACACTTGTCCTATTCATTCTAATGACCATTCTGTGGTTCACCAGAGATCCTGGCTTCATCCCAGGGTGGTCTTCACTTTTCCCAGAGTAAGTTGTCTCTTTTGATACAGCAGCGAGAACTGTACTGTGTCTTAACTACATACCTTCTTTTCTTTTCAGTTTTAAAAAATGAAAATATTTGCAATATTTCAGAAATATTCCAGGTTGATGCAAATCTTTGTAGTGTATACAGTATAAATAAACTCTAGAGATTTCACATATGCATGTGTGCAATAGCTGAAATGTGTTAAACCCATTACAGGATAAAATCAAGGGACTAGAGCACAAGTCCTATGAGGAGAGGCTGAGGGAGCTGGGGTTGTTTATTCTGGAGGGGAGGAGGCTCGGTGGAGACCTCATCACTCTCTACAACTCCCTGAAAGGAGGTTGTAGCCAGGTGGGCGTTGGTCTCTTCTCCCAGGAAGCTATCAGTAGGACAAGAGGGCATGGTCTTAAGCTCTGCCAGGGAAGGTTTCGGTTGGATATTAGGAGGAAATTCCTTATGGAGACGGTGGTCAGGTATTGGAATAGGCTGCCCAGGGAAGTGGTGGATTCTCCATCCCTGGAGGTTTTTAAGATGAAACTGGATGTGGCACTTGGTGCCATGGTCTGGTAACCATGGCAGTGTTGGATCAAAGGTTGGACTTGAGGATCTCAGAGGTCCCTTCCAACCCTGCTGATTCTATGATTCTATGGTAAGTGCCTCCTAGGAAGGATTATGCCTAGGTTTTAGACTTGATCTGGTGAGGAAGAACGCATAATGATTAATGTCACAGTATCCCACTTCCTCATCAAACATGAAATTTCAATAATGAATCTTTGATTAGAATTTTTTGATCTCCTGCACTTAGTGACAGCCACACTAGTATGCATACAGGCCAACATCCCCTGCTTTGGCAGCTCAAATTAATGCTATAAATTACTTTCTGTTCATACATAACTCCCTCAACATCACAGTTCAACTAATGACAAAAAAGCGAAGAACTATTACATTGTTTTGCTTTTTGTTTCAGGTTCTCCAGGATCACCTGGATTTTTTTTCCTAAGTAATCAGTCAGTCTTACAGGAACTTTACTGTGATATCTCCTTTTCTCTTGCTGTACTTCCTGTAATTTCAGTTCTCATTTTCTTCGATAAAGGTCTGAGTTTTGCTCTGGAGTGGTAGGAAGTAGTTGCAGGATTGGGATGAGCAGGACTTAGTGCTGTTTAGGTCCTTACGGATTTGACATTTATTATTGGATGGCCCAAAGGCCAGTGCTGGACTAGGATGTAATTTCCAATTTTGTTTTCGTGGGCATTTGTCATAAATGACATTGAACCTGTATCCATCATGCTTTCTCGCTTTCAATATATTTTCATCATTCATGCACTTACACACCTTCCCCAGGGCTCTTCCAGAAAGCCTGGGAGTGGATGTTACCAGGAATAATTATAGCAAACTTTGAATATTTAAAGCATGAAGCAAAATTATTTTCTGCAAAAATTGTCATTATAAAGCGTATTAAAAACTAAGATTGTTTTAAAATTATTTACTTTTAATTATCAAAATAATTGCAAAAGAACATTTACTACCCCCCATAACAACAGCAGAGCTAATGATCATTGTCTCATATGAAACACTGCATTCTTGAAGGGGTTTTGGAGTGTTGACCTAATCAAGCAATCAATCAGCTAGCTAAGCAATCAGGCTGGCTTGGCTTCTCTTCCTGCTTCATATTAAAATTCAGTGCTCATTGAGCACTGTTTAAAGAGCTACATCTGATACTGAAAAACAGGCATGGTAAACAACCTTTCAAATATGGGACTTATGGCTCAAATTATTTTTTTCAGTCCAGAGAGCCACATATTCATATTTGAACCTAGCTACCATTGCCTGAGGATTTTTTTTCACTGACAGGGAAATACAGAACATTCTCAGAATAAGCATGGTTACAGGATCTTCACAGGGACATTACTTTGTGGATGCCCTCTAAAGTTTTCCTTGGAAGGGAATGCAATCACATGTCATGTCATGTTAGGCTGAATCATGTTATAACTTGCATGAGGTAGCCTGAAGAGAAATAAAGATTCTGTTACACCCTTCAGGAGGAAAGAAAGCATTTCTAACTATTCAGAACTTGTCTATTTCCAGATAGCTCTCCTTTATCAATCAATTACATTAACTGGCATAAACCCAGGCAATTAGGTTTATGCTTTCTGAGCAATGAAAACTCAGCCAAGATACATGAGTGGGGCAAGGGTCCAGCACAGGTATAACTGGGAGCAAGTCATCTTCTTAAAAAAAAAACCAAAACAAAGAAACACAACAAAGAAACAGGAAAAAGAACTCAAACCCCAGGAACTATGTTTCTGTCACTGTGATGCGACATGTGTGGGCTTCCAGCAGTGCAATGAGCTGTAGCTCATATCTCTCACACACTCGCTCCTGAAGGTACACGCACACAAAATTGTTCAGTGTTCTGGATTTAAGTGTACAGATAGGCACGTGCACAACTTCCTAAAGTTTATGGCACAGGAAACAAGTATAAGGAAATTGTCTCCACCCTTACAGAAATCTGATAGTACTTGCTTTCCACAGGATCATATCCTGCAGTCTTGAGCAGGCCTCAGGGAGTTCTGTCATCCGAAAAAAGCTTTGACCTCATGAAAAGCCACAATATCAGAGCTATAAGTATGAGACCATCCCACACCAGTGAGTGAGTTCTATTAGCTGGGAATCATACCACTCTCAGGCTTTAATACCAGAAATGTCTGTCTGATCCTTTATTCTAATATGGTGAAGGTCAGGAGAGCTACATTGTTCTCTGTGTTAAGCTCAGTAGATATTCATTTTATTAGAACACGAATTTCCAGAAAGAAACCAGTCTTGATGTCAGGGTGGCAAAGCCCAGGTTCCTTGGATTTTGGAATTTACTCCTTTCCTTGATAGTCTATCCTGGTGGGTACTCATGTCTGTTGTCAAACTCACATCTTGCTTTCTGTCTGAATATAACTTCCAGCTACATGTTCTTGTTGGATTAAAAACTTTTCTGTGATTGCTGCTTTAAAAATATATGTATAAGGTAATCATATCTTTTTATAAGCTTGCTTTGACAAACTAAATCAAATACTAAGAGTATGTTTTGCTTCAGAAAAGACATTCCTATCACTCTCACCATCCATGTTCATGTTCTCAGACTGTTGTGTGCATCCTCACAAGTTACTCAAAGCTCTTTATTGTGCAAACACTGATATTTTTGAAATCCCAGCAGAATACTCATATTTAATCATGATACCTTCCCACTTTTTAAGCTAATTTTTGTAACGTCAGCCAATTTTTAATCCATATTTGTGCTGTATCAGCGCTGAGTAGAGCTCATTTTAACAACTTTATCAGATGTCTTTCAAAAATAAATTACATTTATGAGGAAAAATTTGTAAATCTATTAAAGACTAATCAATCCTTTGCTGTCCTGTCCTGTGCCCGTTACCTCCCTCTGGAAGAAAACAGCAAGATGTTTTAATAAATATTGTATAACACTACAGAGAGCAGCACAGGCTAAAAATGCTTGTTTCCTCCCCGTCTGTTGACAGCATAGGATCACACATAATTTCTGCTACAGCAATTTCCTTCTATGTCCTGGCCTGATTCCAGGCTGTAGAGTATTAGCTTCAATTAGAGGAGTTCCAGGGTGGCCTTTGGCCAGGACTACAGGAACCTTATAAGAAACAGTAAGTTCAACACTGGGCTGCAGCTGGTTACAGCTGATCTCTGCAAGGTGGGCTTCCCTCCTTCTTCCTTAGATTATTGCTTGAATGTACTCATGCTTTTTTTTTGCATGGTTTATCGATTTCTTTGATTCTAATACAAGACCACTATGTATTTTTGCCGACAGCCCTGTTCTCTACAATTATTTCAGCTGCAGTCATGTGAGATCTCCTGAATCAACAAGTTTTTTGCTTTCTTATACCACAATCAGATTTGCAGTTTATAAACAGGTAGACGTTGTATGTGCAATTGTATTACTACTTGGATAAATGTACTTTGAAAAAATATTATCTCGTTCTGTTCGGAATGGCATCATGTGTGTATCTTTGTAACAGTATGACTAATGGTAGGATGTTGTGTGTGTCCCAAGCAGGTTTTTTGAGAATGGTGTTTTGCATCAGGAATGCTAAGTTTTGTGAGCAAAAAATTGCACCTCCCTAGTTCAACAAGCATAAATGCAAAGTGTAAATGCAAAATGGGGAGGAATGACCCCTGAAGGAAGGGGGCTGCAGGGTCACCTTGACAATGTTTAAATCTACATGGTATGGAGCAAAGAGGAAAGAGTCAGGGTCTTCTTAGTGGCACCCACTGACAGGATGAGAGACAATGGGCACACACTGAAACTTGCAGGAGTCCTGAACATCATGTAATGCTTTTACTTGTAACAGCAACCTAGAGAGGTTGTGGGGTCACCATCTTTGGTGGTATTAAAAAACTTTCTGGACAGAGTCCTGGGCAATTGGTTCTCCCCTCCGCCAGAGCAGGGAGGGGTTGGAACAGATGACCTCCCAAGGCCCCTTAACAAAATCAAACATTCTATAAAAATGCATCTGCCTAGAAGAAAGTGGCAGCATGAATTGTTTCTGTATCCAGACCTTGCCTTCCTTCAAAAGTCCTAGCAAGTCTTAAGAGAATGCAGGATGGGATCCTAGAGGAGGAGATTTTGGATCTTTAGACCCAGCGCATCTGGTCCTAGGATAAGGGTAATATATAGGCAGAACCCTCTGACTATATAACCATAACAACATATATTTTTTAACCATAGCAAATATGTTTTTTCAAAATGTATTTTCTATGCAGGCAGACACTAGGAAGCAGGAGACACAAATTAGAGAATCACTTCAATTTCTATGGCAGCTTCATTTTGTGACAATGTTAGCTAAAACCATGCTGGTTTTGGTGTCAGTGCGCTATGCATATTAAGCTTTTTTGAATTTCACCTAACCAAGCAAAGGGATCTATCAGATCATGCGTTTGTAGCATAAAATCAGGAGAAAAATTTTTCTTTTCAGTGAAAAGCCCTTATTTAGTACAAAACAGTAAGCTGCTGGGAAGATCTGCTGGGAAGTTATTATTGGACCTACTGTAGCTGTATATTCAGAAAAGCATATGGTCTGAGGCTAAGAGAACAAATATATTGGTATATTGGTTCAGAAAATCTTACAGAACTTGCAGAAAATTGAAAAAATAACAAAAGTTAAGAAAATGTTTGCTTTAACTTTCTTCAGTAAAATTTTTATTCATTTTTAATGACCATCTTGACTGAAATAAGAGACTGGAATATGTCACCTTCTAGCAGTCTGTAACAGACTCAGATGGATGTGTTAAAATTGCCTTAGAGCTCAGCTTTTCACCTTGCCTGATCTTAGGGCTACTCTGTACAAGTTAGAAGGATATTGAATTACCTTAAGAAACAGTAGTGCAAACAGTTCTCAGGCACTGGAAGTGACCAAAACAAATATGACCCTTGTGACTATGACCCTAGTAATGACAGCCATAGGAGGATGAAAATTAAGCTATGCTGCCTTTTCTTAGCTACAAAAACGTCACCCTTTCTGTGTGGCAAAACAACACATACTTACTCAAGATGTTTATTTATGAATTTAGAGGGACTACACAAAATATTTCTACAGATGTGATGAGTTGACTGTGACTGTCTGCCAGGTGCCCACCCAGTTGCCCTCTCACTGCTCCTTGGCATCAGGACAGGGGAGAAAATAAGGTCAAAAAGCTTGTGGGTCAAGATAAAGACAGGGATACTGCTTTTCAGTTTCAATCATGGGCAAAACAGACTTGATATGGGAGAAATTAATTTAATTACCAGTTAAAAATAGAGTTGGAAGGTGAGAAACAAAACCAAAAACTAAAACACCTTTCACCCACCCTCTTTTTTTCCAGGCTCAGCTTGACTCCTTCATTCCTTACACCTCTGCCTCTTTCCACCACATCAAGTAGTGCAAAGGATGGGGAATAGAGGGTTCTGGTCAAGTCTACAGCAGCTCTTCTCTGCTACTCTATTCTCCTCCTCAGTCTTTTTCCTCTTCTCCTCCTGAATATGTATATTTATGTGTTTTTTTTTTCTTTTTAACTTCTCCTTAGGTATAAAAGCTATATTATGGATTCAACAGCTGCCTTAGTGATAGGCGTCCTGTTCTTTATTATTCCAGCAAAAACATTGTCTAGGACTTCAAATGGCGAAAACAGTTGAGTATATTTTGATATAGATTTTACTACAATAATGTACCTAAGATGCTACTATAAATAGAACTTATTGCACTGGTTAGAGGAATGTTGTTAAGTAATAATGCTAAAATCTTAATACAGGATAAAATTTTACTGGGATTTAAAGTATCCCTGGCCTGGAAGTCAGTGCCAACAATTATGCAATGTTAACATCAGGAGCTAGTGCTGTGCAGGAACCTGCTGCCTGCAGCCCATCACCACAGGCAGAAACCTTTCCATTGACTGCAATGGGCTTTGAAATGGGACTGAATGGGCAGGGCTGGGCTTATTTTTGGAAAATTTTACTGCTTAATTAAGGTATCCTATAAAATTCAAAATAGTACATGAGTTCATTATCATGTAACTTTTCCTCTTCAAAATGAAATATTCCCTAAAGTATACTTCTAGCTTGTCCTCTTTATGCATTCAATTGTGCTGCTGAAATCAATGAGATCTGGGGGTTCATAGAGAATGCAAGACCATAACCTAAATGCGCTTAAGTGAAACAGCCTTTGCACAGCAATCTGTGAATAGTGCAGTCTTATTGAGTAAATTAAACTCACTGATATCCCACAGCTATCTTCCACATAGGGAAGAGGGGAAAGGGGCCAATGTTCCACTGGTGGAAACTGTTACAGCTCTTATGTCTCCAAGCTGTGACAGTTTTCCCCAGTAAAGATCTGTCCCCGGAACTGAAGGTTGATTCCATCAGAGGCTTTCTTCATGTTATAATGATTGCCTTTGAATTTTTCCCAAGTACTTCCTCAGAGACATTATTTCAAGAGCTTGTCAATATGTTTTTAAATGTTGTTTGGGGATTTGGTTTTTTATTATTTTTTTTTTCTCTAGCTGTTTTTGGTTACACTCCACTCATTACTTGGAAGGAATTTCAGTCATGCATGCCCTGGGAAATAGCTATTCTCGTTGGTGGCGGGTTTGCACTGGCAGACGGCTGTGAGGTAATGCAGTTTATAGAAGATACTGAACAAATAGCATGACCCACATCAGGAGCAACTCAGACATGCAGTGAATTCAGTTATTATCTTGTTTTAGCAAGTTATTCTGTAGCAATATTGAACATGATAAATGTGATGAATATTCAAGATGTTCACAAAGCAGGTTTACAAAAAAAGAAGCTTCCTTTGTCTTCTAAGACAACTGCTGACTACTGTTTCTTATGTAATTTAAACCTGATGGCGGTAGGAGTTTTGAAGACACACTGTTTCCAAAGCCTTAGGGTTAATGTCAAATGTCACTGAAGTACCTCTTATGTGAACAATGGTGGTTACTCAAGTAAATCAAGCAGGTTTGGACCCAGACTGTGGTGATGGAGCCTGATATATGCATATTACCATTTTCTGATAAGACTCTACTAACCATCTCAGAGGTACAAATATAAATAAATGGAATATAGTTTGCATGGGCTCCTATAGGGTACAATTGAATTAGAAAAACGGGCTTAAAAATATGTGGTAGGAATATGGAAAATATTTCCAGTGTTTTTCTCTTTTACATAAATATTTTGCAAGTAGCAGATGAGTAAAGTCTCTTCTACACCATTTTTAAAATTTTTCTTACAATGACTTGCTAAACATAATCATATTGCCATATTCCTTATGCAGGTTTCAAAACTTTCTGAGTGGGTAGCAAGTAAATTGACCCCTATAGGATCATTACCATTGTGGTTGGTTATCCTGATATCCTGTCTTATTGTCACTTCAGTAACGGAAGTAGCCAGCAATGCAGCTACCATCACAATATTTTTGCCCATACTATCTCCTTTGGTGAGTATAACAAATGTTATTTTTAATCAGAATATGCTCTATCATCCATATAATAATACAACTGCTTAAAGAAGCAGTTTTTAAAAGTCTCCATAAAATACTTCATGCAGTTTATTTTCCTGTTCTGTATTGTGCATTGGATACTTGGTGGTTTAAAGTATTTCTTACAAAGGATGTGGAAAATTTAGTAAAATTAGATAAAAGTTCATGTCGTGGTCTAAATCCAGTCAGCAACCAAGTACCACGCAGCTGCTTGCTCACTCCCTGACCAGCATGATTGGGGAGAGAATTGAAAGGGTAAAAGCTAGAAAAGTTATGCGTTGAGATAAACTCAGAAAGTTTAACTCAGAAAGCAAAAACTGAACAGGCAAGCAAAGCAAAACAAGGAATTAATTCACTGCTTCCCATGGGCAGGTGGGTGTTTAGCTATCTCCAGGAGAGCAGGGCCCCATCGCACATAGCAGTTACTTGGGAAAACAAATGCCAACCTTCCAAACATCCTCCTGCTTCCTCCTTCTTCCCCCCACTCTGTATACTGAGCATGTGGCCATATAATAAGGAATATCCCTTGAGTCAGTTTGGGTCACCTGTCCCAGCTGTGTCTCCTAGCAATTTCCCACTCACCCCCAACTTCCCTGCCACTGTGGCAGTAAGAAAAGTAGAAAAGGCCTTTGCTCTGTGTAAGCACTGCTCAGCAGGAGGAAAAAACATCTCTATATTATCAACACTGTGTTCAGCACAAATCTAAAACATACTAGCCACTGTGAAGAAAATTAACTCTACCCTAGCAAAATCCGGCACAGTTCAACATATGAAAATTAATGCTGTTATTACTATCTGTGAAGATCTGAAGCTCTTAAAAAGGACAGATCTCTTAGAGTTTCTTTAGGACCATATCTTCAGCAAAAGTGGTTAACACTGCAGGTTGTCAGGAAAGAGAGGGCTAATAGATGTGCTTTACACATAATTCTCATTTCTTCTGTCCTTAGCTCAATTCAGTCCTTTCTTCTAATCCTTTTTATCAAAACATCTGATTTTTTCTTCTTCAAAACTTACTGATTGTCTTCTAGTCTGTCGATTTTCCTCTGAGCCTCCCTCTCTTCAGACTAAACAACCCTAGCTCCTTCAGCCTCTCTTCATAGGACTTACCCGTTAGACCTTTCACCAGCTTGGTTGCCCTTCTCTGGACTCACTCCAGCATCTCAATGTCTTTCTTGTTGTGAGGGACCCAGAATTGGACACAATACTCAAGGTGTGACCTCACCAGTGCTGAGTACAGGCAGATGATCACTGCCCTGGTCCTGCTGGCCACACTATTTCTGATACAGCCCAGGATCCCTTTGGTCTTCTTGGCCACCTGGGCACACTGCTGGCTCATGTTCCGCCGACTGTCAACCCCAAGGTCCTTTTCAGCTGGGCCACTTTCCAATCACTCTGCTTCGAGCCTGTAGTGCTGCATGGGGTTGTTGTGACCCAAGTAGAGCACTCAGCACGTTGCCTTGTCGAACCTCCTACAATTGGCCTCGGCCCATTGATCCAGCCTGTCCAGATCCCTCTGTAGAGCCTTCCTACCCTCCAGCAGATCAACACTCCCACCCAACTTAGTGTCATCTGCAACTTCACTGAGGGTACACTTGATCCCCTTATTCAGATCACCAATAAAGATATCAAACAGAATTGAACCCCTCATTGAATTCCTCTTACGAATTGCATACAAATGCAACTTCGTCATCTTTCTTGCAGTGTTTTTCCTTCTCGTGCCTGTGAAATGTGAGCAGCCTTTGCAATAGCCTTATTTTATGGACTCAACTACAATCAGAAAACATCAGGCATGAATTTAAAGAACTATCTTTTCTCCTCTGAAGCATTCTCAGATATAATCTCAAAAAACGAGTTACCAAAAAAGTTATTTCTCACTATTTAGACTAGCAGTTCTATCTACAGTTCACCTGTGGTAATATAAGAAGTTTGTATTTATGTATTTAATTTGGCAATGCATCCCTTGACAGCTGTACTCTCTTATTTTTCAATAGGCTGAAGCCATTCATGTGAATCCACTTTTCATTTTGATACCTGCTACCTTGTGTACTTCCTTCGCATTCCTGCTTCCTGTATCAAACCCATCCAATGCCATCGTATTTTCATATGGTCATTTAACTGTTATGGACATGGTGAGTTTTAAACAAAAGTCCCTAAAGGGGATTTTAAACATTTTAAAAATTTTCTTCAGTATCTTGATGTAAGTTTCTGTTTTCTTTTCCCTCTTTTTCAGGTGAAAGCTGGTTTGGGCATTAACATCATTGGAGTTGCTGTAGTTATGCTTGCAATTATGACATGGATAGTGCCTATATTTGATCTCTATACTTACCCAAGCTGGTTACCAAACAGTCCATTTACAAATGACACTGGACTGTAAAAAAAAAAAAAAAAGTCTTGTTTCTTTTCTCACATGTGGTGAGTCACTTAAAATGCTTTTTGTCACCACAATGATAAGGACTTACATTACTATAAATGCCATATTTCACAGTCCTAGAGACTGATGATCCAGTCTGAGAGTCTAATCAGGAAGAGTGCTAGACTTTCTAAATATCACAGTTAGATCGGGTTTCTAATCTAGTTCAGCTAGTCTGAATTTTAATATCTTCATGTTGTGAAGGAAAAAAAATAAATGTGCATAGCCATTATCACCGGCAGTTTGCCCCCATTCTCAGGGTAGCAGAATAATGAAATGTACATTTTATTATTTCAAATATGTGTTCTTGCTATTTTTTATTTGGGGGTTGTCAGAGAACATATTAGTTTTCTGTTTTCTAGATTCAAACTCTGTTTGAAACAGTGTTGATCATAAACAAAAGATCAGGCAGGGGACTCTCTTGAACACATAGTTTACAGACCTGTCAGAAATGCACAGAAAAATGGAGAATAGCAGCATGACCACTTAAACAGCACTTTATCTATTAAACACCTTGTAACCTGGAAGGAGAATACATACTTAAGCATATATTTAGTCTAACTGCTCCCAAGACCTCACTGAAACATATCGTTACTGCTGTGAAAACAAGAGTTAAAAAAATTAATATTTCTCTGGATCGACATGTATTGATAGATCTGAGTTGATCTATATAAATGGAGATTAAATGATCATCATATCTCTCTGCCAAAAGTAGAGATAAATCCCCTTGATGAATGAAACCATAAGACAGAGTGATGAAGATTTGACACTCAAACTGTCAATGAAGAGCATCTTCGCCCGCAGGCTCATGATCTCTATAGAACAGGTGGCAGTTTAAGGTTACTAAACGGTGTTAGTGTTGTAATGTTCTAAACACAAAACAGTGCAATGTAGTCAGAATGGAAGTTGGAGTTCAAAGATATCTTCAAATAATGATGTTCTATTTGGTTGTTACATGTTTTTCACCAAAAGGACTATCACCTGTTGGGAAGACCGGTGATAATTTGTAAAGAGCATGTAGCTAGTAGTCTGAATGAAAGCTGCATGTATTTAGCTTGGATCATGCCTTGGGACACCTGCATGATAGTTGTAAACCTTAATCTGTCTTTTATAGATAGAGTAAATTATCCATTTTTCCTAAAAACAACAACCAAAAAATGCTCGTTTTTTGATTACATAGTTTACATTTATTTTTGATAGTGCACATTTAGGGATGTCAGTCATGACTTCTATAATGCCAGAATACAGCGTATTGTTGTATATGTAGTATGCTTCCTTTAGCTATTAGTTGCAGATTCAGCTGCAGTGAATTATTAAAGAAGCACTTTTTCTTAATGATGATGGTTTTGTGTAAGTAGTTGCTGTCTGTGCATGCCACTACTCTTTTAAGCCTGACTGAGGCTTCTATCTCTTTAGGATGGCAACCCCACCTTTTTTAATGCAGTGGTAAAATAAGGCTATGGCCATCACTAGCCCTATCAGGAGCTGCCACTATACAAATAACGATAACTGATCCCCTGCAGCAATGATTATGATTACAGATATGCAACATTTGGCTAAATGAAGTCAGGTACCAGTGGGAAATGCTTATGCAAGTAACTAATCCAAGATACAAACCTTGGATTATACTATATGGTGTTCTCCCAGAAGAATGTGCAGTGCAGGAGCTCCTGGCTTGTGCAGGCCTGCAGGCACAGAGAGGACAAACAGCTAAGAGAATGCTCTTACTTTAAGGTTCCCAGGTATGACCTTCTAATTCTGTCAGTAATTTCCAGATTATTCAAGAGCAGCAGAAACAGTGAATCACAGAGTATTTCAAGTGGAAGGGATCTCAGAAGACTCTCTCACCCAATCTCTTGCTCAAAGAAGGTTAACACTGAATTCAGACCAGGTTGTTTAGGGATTTTTCTAGTCACATCTCAAAACTCTCCAAGATGTAAACTGCACAACTTCCCTGGCTAATGTTCTCCAGTGCTTTACTGTCCTGGTTGTGAAATATTTTGTCTTTAAACAAACATATTCATTTTAGGCTAATAGATTCATTATTGTCCCTTTTATTTGGGATGAATTCTTTTCTGTTTGTAAAACTGTCTTTTTCTTTTTTAATGAAACATGAAAAAGAGAAGACAATCCTCTTTGTGACCTTATGTTTACCAGTCCCAATGGATGTGATATTTTCGGTCTCCACAGGTCTGCTCTGCAGTATTATAATCATGTGGCAATTGTTTTTCAGCCAAAGGAAATTTATTAACTGTTCCTGAACTGTTCCCGAGTTTTATTAATGTTCCCAATACAGAATTGGCTGTTGTAACCTTAGCCTTGAATATGGCAATGTCTACAGAGGTCCATGAGTGCACTACACCATGAAATCAGGCTTTGACACTGGTATTCCTTCTTCAAGTTACACATCTTCATGGAAGAAAATAAACATTTTGCACTGTTTAAGAGAACTCTTCAGAAGTTGTCAACTGTACTAATTGATATAGTTTTCAGTACGAGCTGAAGCTCAGTTTGTGCCAGATGATTTTTAGCTGTTCATTTTATTTACTTTTTGGTTTATTCATAGAATCATAAATAATATGACAAAAAAGCCCATCATGTCTGAACCCTCACATAATTCAGACCATAGAATTTCCCTAAATTACTTGTTTTCATGACAGAAAGCATGGTTAAGTATTTTAGTAAACAAGAAGAGAGTCAATTTTTTTAATGAAGGATGCACTTTTAAAAACTGTTTTCACTACGGTTGGCGTATACGGTGAAAAATATGCAAAGAGAGAAGGGAGAGATTTGTAAAGAAAGTCAGTCATCTGTTGGGCCATGTGTTTATAATTTGTCTAAATGAAATGCAGAATTATATATAAACTGGCTTTCAGTGACCAGTATTTCATTGTGTCATAATGTACCAAATTAGTGACAAAAATGAAATGATCAAGCATGAGGTCTTTGGAGATTGCATCCTGTAAGTAAGCCAGTTGTGAATAAACAAGTTTGTAGTAGTTGGAGTGTAGGGTCTCACCAGGATTTTTAACTTGTTTAGCCAGAAGTTTAAGGAATGGGTCAGACACAATCTTTGAAATTATTTGTTATTATTGCTAACTTATCTTTAAAACTTTTGGGAACCTTTTAAGTAAAAATTAACAATGCTGCAGTGTAGGGATTAATACTGCTAAAACTTTCTCACCCAAGAACATTGAAATGGAGGAAAAAGAGAATTTCAGAGTGTGGGTATGCAACAGGTGGATTTGACTCTGACTGCAGGCACAGAGCACTATGCTGACTGCCAGTAGAAATACACTCTACATATCTTGCTATTGTATTCCTTGCTCTGACCAGAATTTGTATTATGACAAATGGTGGAAATGCACCTACAATTATTTTAAGAGTTGATTAATATATAATGACATAAACTATTTGTAAATTGCTTTGCGCGTAATTTCCATATAAAATGGTGTGGTTTTTCTTTGTCTCAGATGAGTCTAATTAGTCTACTGTGTTAGTACATAAGTAATATTTATGACTTACTATTTATTTGTGGTCCATTCCTGATGAATTAAAAGGAGCCTTTGCCATGCACTTCATTAGAGAGATGTGTCAGGTCTTTGTTCTCCTTTTCTATGGCCATGCTATATTTAATATATTTTCACTTTGCTTTTGGAAGATGTACATTTAGCTTACCAGAAACCACAAACCATGTGAACCCTGGAAAAAGCTTCTTGAATTTCCTATTGTTGCGATCAGATAGTCAGATCAGTCCTGCAGTGTAAATCCCCCTATGAACATTTAAAATAAAATGACTGTGTTTGTTTACTGCAAGGGTCTTGCTTGTTTAAAATCAACTAGCCAATAGCTTGAGGGCTGTCTGAGGAGCAACACAGCACAGCAGCTTAGGAAGAGTGAAGCAAAAGATCCCACTTTATACCCTGGATCTTACAACTTTTTAGTTATGTCTAGATACCAAGCCCCTTTGCATATGAATAGCAACAGTGAAAAGAAGTTGCATGTTACGTGCAGCTGCTGGCAGGACTGGAAGGCTTCTGGTGATCCCTTAGACGTCCAGAAGTCTAATCATGCCCCCTTTTTTGCCCTGTCCTTGATAGCCCACAGCAGGATGTTGCTTGCCTTGATGGGGCAAGAGCACCTGGGGCTGAGGATATCTCCCAGTGGTCAGGTCTGCACATATATCAGATTGCTTTGCAGCTATTAGTCATAAATAATAACTTTGGTTATCAGCTTACCTCTTTGTCTCTGCAAAGTTGATTTGATGATTTGTGGTTTTAACAATCACTGAACTTTTGTCAGTGTCATTTCTTAATACTTTTGCCTTTTATTTTTGGAAGCTGATGTACATTATTTTACTTGCACAATGTTCAACCTCTGTCCAACTTTCCTTTACAATACCAATCTACTAATTTTAAAACAAATATTTTCCAGATGCTGTACAGTCTGACATATATCAGTGGTAAATTAAAAAGAGCTAAAATTGTGGTCTGAGAAGAAAACTTTTTGTCAATAAAGTGCCCGAGATTTCTTAAACCTTGTTTATTGTTATATCTCAACACCTGATATACATGGCAGTGAAGAGTATCCGCTGAGGATATTTTAAACAGGCTGGATATCAAAAAGTTCCACTTTTAAAATAATTTAAAAAGGAGAAGATCTTTTAGCTTTAAAAAGGCAGTTATAGTAAAAATTCTGCTGTCTGGTAGGTTCCTCTACAAACACAAAATAAATACATTACAGTCTCAAACTGTTTGGTGCTTCATTAGAAATTAGAAAATCAGAAAGCAATGTATATACCTATGCAAAATAGTTCCTCAGTTCCTGGTTTCTTATTCAGAAATAATCATTTTAGGTCAAGGATACTGGAGCAGACCCACATGGATGGCTGGAAGAGTCACTTCCAAGCATTTAATTTAGTCTTTTGGTGGAAGGCCTCAGATTCTGCCATCTTCAGTTGTGGCAAATGTGGAAACTTGGGTGCAAATTTCAGATTGCTGTCCTAAATTTTAAAAATTCCCAGAGTGGGATAAAACTAGGTACCATGAGAGGGCTGAAGAACCAGTAAGCTGATGCACCCAAACCACCCTTCCTCAAATGCTGAATAATTTGAACCCACAGCTTTTACATCATAAAGGAGACCAATGGTATCAGGCTGTAAGATGCCTTCTCTTCCTGACAGACTGTGTAGCCAACAGAGAAAAATCTCTGAGGCCCAAAAAGACAGCTTTAAGCACATAGAATGGGCAGTGAGCTGTGAGGGGAAGCTCTGGAGCTGGCAGCTGGGACCACAGTCACACATTTGCCCTCTCACAGTGGGACCCCCTTCAAGGTATGGGGAGAGACTGTCACCCTGGGAATCTGAGGGTGAGAATCTCTTGCTGTAGCTGGATTGTGGTCTCATACCCCATAGAGACATATAAGCACAGTGACATTCAGAGATCCCTAAACTAGGAATCAATCTGAACAATCTGGGAAAGTAATTTAATATTTCCAGAACTAAGCAGGCAGTCAGATTTTTCTTTGAATATAGCTCTTTAGGTAAATAATAATGAAAAAGAGTTCAAAAGCCTATGTTAAAATTCAGATGCCGGACCTTCAGGCCAGGTGCTTTTCTTTAAAAAGAAAACAAAATCCTTCTATTAAAAGTGGGATTTAAAACAATGTTCATTGTGATTCAACAGGCTAAGAGGCTTAACCTTTACAGTACACAGAGCATCACTAAGTTGTTCTTCACCCCGGACATTGTAATTCATGCTATATGATGTCCATCTTCACGTGTGCGTTTCATGAGCATAGATAGCAAAGCAAACATATGTACTAAAGCTACACAACATAAGCATTCCAGGTTAAGTAAGCCTGGAACAACTAAGCCACAAGCATTTGATAGTTCTGACTATTTGGCTCAGCAGAAGTAAACAGTGTTAAAGTCTCTTGTTTCTTGTAGCACTTGCTTAAATGCATAACAAATGGGAAAAGCATTTTCTGCTCTCCTAGACAATTTATCTGAATAATTGTCCCTTTATGTTGTCTTGAAAAGCTCTGCATCTTATTGCAAAGAAATAAAAGGAATAAGAAAATAAATGATAAGGGCAAGGGAGCAGGGAAGGAAAGGAAGGGATAGAGGAAGGGAGAGAGAGAGAGAAAGAAGTTAAACTGCAATCTGCAGTTCTAAGTGTCACCTTTCAAAACCAGTAAAGATCCACATACAAGACTGACAGCTTCTAATGACATTCTTCAAGGATTTGAAAAGTTCAGTTTGCATAATATAGAAAATCATGTGGTGGCTAGTTCTTTCTTTAGATGCTATTATAATGCATCAGAGGAGAAGGAAATGGATGGCATAGATAGTACCATAATTTTCCCTGTTCACACTGTGAAAGCAGATGGAGTTTTGCACCCATTAAGAACAATTCTTCAATTTGAATGAGCCTTTAACCCTTTCCTGATTACACTGCATATTTTCAGTGTAGCAATTACTGAATACATCTTAGTATCTCACGGGTGATATTTTTGAACACCACTTTTGAAATTCTTAGGTGTGGAGGAGCCTTTATGTAATAGTGGAATATGACTAAGGCTTTATAATTAAAGCTGAACTTCCAGTGCCCTCTTGCAGCCACTTATCCCTTTACTCTTAAGTTGTATTGCACTTCCAGAATGATTTTACAGACTACACGGAAAAACCTTTTCTGCTTCTGCTAGGCATATGTGATTGGATTAAATCACAGGAAATCTAAATCCCCTCCTAGCTAACCAAAGATGGAAACTTCCATCTATTCTGATTCTCCTTCAAAGGCAGTAAAGCACAGCAGTGGACAGCTGATCTTGATCCTGCCAAACAGGTCTTTTGTCTATAATGCTCCTGTGTTACAACCAAAATTAACCTAAATGTTAGGAGGACCCCAGCCCAGCCTCTTCCCATGGACTATACCTTGCACTGTCACATGGGAGCACAGTTCTTGGGATTGCTCTGGAGGTTGTCTTCTGACAGCACATACAAGTACAAGCAGCTTGCAGTCCAAGGAGGCATCCTCAACTTGGTTCAACTTCTACTACAACCTCCAGAATGAGTATCCTCTCAGCACATCTTGGGTCTTCTTCTTTGCCCACATGTGGGAGATGTCAAGCTACCTCTGATTCAAAACCACTGGGGTGTTTTCCTGACAAGTAAATGGTGTTAACAGAAAAGCAAAAAATGCCAAAAGAAAACAATAGTTCTAATTACTGCTAGCTACTGTATTGTGTAGTAAAATTGTGAGTCTCTTTCAGGTTTGCAAAGCAAGTGAAAGTAAAAAACCTTTTCAGAAACTAGTGACAGGCAACAATAATGGAAGTTTTGAGCTAATTAGCAGTGGATGAATGCCATAGAAAATCCCAGTCATTTTACTCATAATAATAGTTGTAAGCCCTTGCAGTGTGATTACCCAAGGTTGTGAGCCACAGATTGCTGAAATTCATTTGTAAATAAAATTCATACATAAATAAAATCACACCACTTGATTATGGTTGCAAATTAAATAGAACTGTTTCCCAAGATATGTGCTCCCCCAGGGTAAAACGATGCCTCCCAGCAAGACCAAGCAATAAATTGCCAACATTATATTGACTTCTATCTGAATTATGAAAATAGCTAAAGACTGATTGCAATCAGGAACTGGTTTGGGCTTTTTCATATTTTCCTGTAGCTACCAATACCCCTAAGACTAGCAATAGCAAAATATTTCTGTAGTTACTTATTACTACAAATTCAAAGGGGAAATATTTTTTGTAATTTTGATTATAGCCAAGAAAGTAAGGAACTTGTATTAACCATACTTGTAAATGAAAAAATCATGGTAAAATAATTCAATGGTTTGAATTTGGTTAACATATTAGCATTTGCAGATGATAATACTTTTATTAACTTCAGGAGGTACTACTCCAGCTAGAAAGAAATAGCTAGTTAGAAAAGAGAACTTCATTCAGATGAGGTGCTTACATTCAATTCACCTGTGAAAAAAAGAAACGAATCCCTGAATTTATTAACATTTAATATTTTACATTAAGTTCTATGGTTTTGGTTTTGCTTCACATATGACAACCATGTGCTTTAGGCTATGGCTTTTCTTTATCTGCTTTCTTTCTTATTGGGCCACCTATGATAAAGGAATCTTGCTAAAATGGAAATAGAATAAATATTCTCAGTGTGAAGAGACACCTAAATGGGCTTTTTGTCATTTCATGTTTTTCTACTTCAGGATGCACAAAATTATTGAACTAAATATTCAGGAGCATGTTGGAAGTTCTTTAAACAACTGAGCAGAAACTTAAAGGTATCTACCTAGAGTGTAATGGAGCAGCAATTTTGTTTATTTTATTTCTAATAAGTGTCAGTATTTATCCATGCTTTGCTGACTTCACAGAACCTTGATGAAGTGCTTCTAAGGAACAAGCAATGGCATCGAAATTATTTAAGGAAACATTCACAGCACTATGATGAATACTAATCCATTTCAAGAACAAAGGTTAGTAAATCTGTTAGGGTCTGTGAACTTTGCCTTGCTGTTATTTCCAATTCCTCTAGCTCATTTCCTTTTTATTTTTAAGAAAGGTAATATAATTTGACCTTGAATTTATTAATGGCTTATGTCACTATTTAGACTATAGCTAGCAGTTAGATGAACACAAGGAAGATAATACTAAATAATTATACACACACTTTTGTTAATTTTAATTGCCTCAGCTAAATACAATGAAGTGAAGCTAATATGCAACATTACATATATTTAAATATATAAATATATATAAATATATTTGCATCAGAAGCTGTTCAATGGATCTATGACAAAATGATAAATTATATTCATGTAGCAATATAAAAATCACCACTCAGCTCTCACTAGGAAAGAGTTTGTGTACAGACTTTCAGTGCAATGCTAAGAGAGGATCATAAGGTAGGAGATAGGGGCTCAACCTTCATGTGTTTGTTTTTTTTTTTTCTGGCAGTACCACCACTATTGAAGATTATGTAACAAAAAAACTCTCACATTCTTCTAGGAGATTGCTGACATTCAAAAGAAGTTGCTCAGTATTATGTAATTTTCATCGCATCAAGGCGAAAAGCAGAGAAAATGCATGGTGTGTTGAAATTGTCACCATATTCTTTTGTTAAATCTACGCATACTTATGTTGAGGATGATGTCATAATACCATGTATTACCCAGAATACCAATATCAAAGTCAGCTAAAGTTAACTGTTCCCCAGACTGAGAACTACCCACAGGTGAGAGAGTCTCTTTCTGAGATAGTAGAGGCCAGTGAAACCAGACGTGATCCCTAGACCTCACAGTTTAAAGAAAGAAAACCTCAAATCCCTTTCAGCATCTAAACCAAGGAATTTTGTAAGTTTCCCTAGTAGCTGGTTGTCTTTCCTAGGAGTTCAGTTCTCAGCTACTTTTTATAAAAACTATCTTCTCCTCTGTTTTGTCACTCTCCTTTTATCCAGAAAGAAATGTTCAAGCACATGCACAAAGAGGAGGCAATTGTCTAGAGAGCCCTCAAGAGAGTGGATTAGGTTTCGGCTGATCTTGTACAGATGCCCACAAAACAATAGGAATGTTTTGTTGAATAAAAGTGCTACATAGCGAACAAATCCCAAATTTCTACAAGTCCTAATAACTGTTTATTCAGTCACCATTACTTCTCTTTTGCCAGGTGGCATCAGGGCAAATCCCTCACACAGGGATGTGGGCTAGCATGTGGAGATCAAAAGAGAGAGCTATGACTATTTAAGACACTGTCTTCTTGAAACATCCCTTGAAGATACAGCACCAAGAGAACCAGGCCATTGTAATGAAAAACATCTGAAAGGGTCTCATGCATGGCCAACTGACAGATTTCTGTGAAAAAGTACAGTTTATTCAAAGAATGTAGTTTAATGTAATAGTCCCATTTTGTGACAAATCAGTCTCTTTTTACCATATTAAGAATCACTGCTCTCTGGGAGTTTAAGACTGTGCTATTTTTCAGCCACTGAATGGAAGTACTATTAATGTGACTTACAGAACTTAAAACCTAAAGGTGACTTCTGATCAAACAGTCTGTCTTGTCTGCCCTTAAAGATTCTAGACATATGGGTTTGCCCTTTAATACACTTAACACCAACAACCCTTATCATCTATGGGTTAGATGGTGGGTGGAAAGAACATGGCGCTTTCATTGTTCTCTGTTCACCTAAGGAAAGATACTCTAAATTGTGAGTTTTGCTGGGAATAAATGAAAATCCTCTGGTAGGGTGTATTCTTCTTGTTATTCTAGTCATTTGGGTTGAAGATGAATGAGAAAAGTGTCCTTTTACTTCAAAAATAATTGGGGGGGAGGGAAGCAACTGCTGGCATTTATGATTAGCAAATGATAGATGTGCAAATGTATTAACATGTTCCTAACAAGGTGGAAGAACTAAACACATATTCATAGACAGTATCTCCAGAAATCCTATTCTGGCAAACCATGGCTACATTTCGGCAACAGTAGCAATGAAAAAATTAACATAACAGAAATGCACGTTAGCATTCCCTTCTGTTCTGTTCTCTTTATCAAATACATATTCAGAAGTGAATTATTATTTATCTGGATGTTAGACTACAGGGAGAGCAACAATTTTGCTGTCTTTGTTTAGCACTTAAAAAAATGGGGAGAAAAGTATAATCTACGTGTATCTTCAATACATATTGGTAAAACAATACATTTGAATCAACTACATACTGGTATCTTGAAGAAGCAGCAGGATAGTATTTGTTGCAAGGCTTGTCAAACTCCTTCCCCCTATCTTGTTCCAATATGCTGCTGGGTATTCTGTCTTCAAACCAGGGCACCACATCCTTAAAATTAGCAATGTGTAAGTGCTTTACTGGATAGTGGCCAATGATACTAGACAAGATAGAGTCCATTGAGCTTTTTATGTTGCGTTTGTACAGATAAAATTTACAGATAATACAAATTGGACATACCCAAGAGTATCTTAATTTGTTCATCATATTTGGGAACTTGCTCAAGTGTTTTTCTTTCTATCTATTATGAATAGATTTCCTCTGAAGACCAGAATATTCATTTCTTCAAATTCCACCTGTCCTGTAGGGGATCCAGCTGCCTGATAGGATGAGTGTTTTAAAAATGACAAGCCTAAATACCTGTAAAAAAAGGTATTCTCTTTTAGTAGTAGTGTTGACATTTTTAAGCTCCAAGACCATCTAACTTTGGGGGGGTTTTTTGTTGTTTTTCTTTAATTTCTTTAATTTCTTCACAGTCACAGAGAGTACAGTTACATAAGCGACAGGGAAAATGAGGCAATATTTTTTTCAAAACTTATCTAAAAACTGTAAAATTATGCCAAAGGCAATTATTCTCCTATTTTCCCTTTTCTTTGACTCTCCGTCCCTCATGTGTCTTTTGATTTTTTAAGTTCTTGGCCAGCCTCTGGACTGCTTACACACTTCATGTAGACAATACACGAAAACAAAAATAACCTGAATTAATATTTAAATATTTAATGACCTGGGTCCAGAGGCACATATGAGTTCCTGCTATATGCCCCCCAAAATAATACATTTCATGGTAGGGAGTTTGAGAGAGAAATTTGAAATAAGAAGGGGAGTTTTTGTAACATCATGGAATATCCTTGAAAAGGATGTTCTGGCAGAGTCAAATTGTAGATAAGGGCGATACCAGAACTGGAATAGAAACAGATAGCTCTTGCACATTTAATTTAACTTTTATAAATTTAAAAGTCCAAATTGTTTTCCATTAGAAAAGTTCAAAAGACCACTAATGTTTACCAAGGAGTACAAGTTCATTATTACTGCTGATTTGCCTTAAAGAAAAAAACCAATGTACACAGACTACTGGTAAGTCATCTCCAAGCCCTGCTGGATGTCTATTAGCAGTGATGCATTTAATGGGACAGCCCTCCTGCTCCCAGGCTTCCCCAGTCTCCTAATGTGGCCTTGGAGAGAGCACTCAGCTTTTGCGTTGGCAGGAGGAAGCATTGTCTGTGATCTGCTACCAATTAAATATAATAAATGAACGGGTATGTGAGTACATGTTTAGACCATCGCAGTGTAACCACTCTCTGATGTTATAGAGGCCTACCTGAGCTTTCTATCACAAATAAATTAATCAAGAACAGCTCATCCATATAAAAATATTATCCCTACCATGTAGCCAGGAACCATGCTGTCAGCAATATAGTGATTAGTTGAATCAGTTCTGTTGCAAATTAAAACTGCCTGAAGGCAGCTTTATTTCATCTAAAGAACTATTTAATGTCTTCATATAAAACGATAGAGAGAGATTACAGGCATGCTATTGGTTTTAACTGAGTTTATTAAAAGCAGTTTTGTAGCGTCATTTGGACATTGGCCCCTTCTTTACATGTACAAGGTAATTAATTCACCTTTAAAGTTGCTGCTCAAAGGAAATTAAAATCTGATTCACCAAGCCAATGTACAAACTGAAATAGGAGCAGAGACATTTAAAAGTCTGCTATTGAAATGGAGTGATATTTTCTCTGCATCAAATCTTTAGCCCTACATTTTAGCCATATACAGTAGAGGTTTTTCAATTAATCCTCTTGTGTGGAGTTCCCTTCCAGTTGTGAGGGAGAGAGAGAGAGATGCCTCTAGAAGATTCATTTTACTTAGCAGATATCTTACAGAGCACAGCTTCTGCTCTCTGAAATGACTGCTTCTAGAGGCAAGGGAGAGAGACCCTCCAGAGAATGCTTCAGACAAGATGTTTAACAGCAAAATAACTAAAAGTTTAACCTCATTCAAACTAGTGCCTCAAGCTATTTATCATAAGCATCCAAAAAACATCAATTGGTTAAACCTGGCAGGTTTAACCAGGCCGATGTCATCAACCCAAAGTTCCCCACAGGTGCTGGCAGGTGCAGAGGATGGTTGGGCTGTGCAGACCCCAACCCCTCAACACTAACAGATACAGCTGTGTTTTTGGAGCAAAACTGAGTAACTCTAGACCTACTGGTTCTCGTCTTCACAATTTTTTGGCTCTAAGTACTCTCCTGAGAATGTCACAGTGATACAAAACTTATTACTGGGTCTTTATTCATTCGTTTCTGCAATTCCTTTAGGGCATTTTGTACCTTAAGACAGGTAGGAGAAGCAACTGACAGTCAGTAAACTCTGGCAATTTTCAGGGAGTCTGTGACTCCTGAAGTGATCATTGTCAGTTGATTTAAATTACAGAAATCTTCAGGCTATTCTCTCAGTGTCTGGATTTCTCAGGGTTATGAGAAAAAAAAAAGAGGATATTTTCTCTGCTCAGCAAAAGCAAAGGAAAATTTCTCCCTGTAGGTTAGCTTAAGACAAAAAAGAAAAGGAATAAAGCCAAAACAACTTTGTTACTAATTTTGTTCATACGAGCAAAACATCAAAACTTTAAGTAATGATGTTAGAATCATTAAGAAACAGAACAGACAGAGATGTATACAGCCTCAAATAACTGCTTGCTCACACAGCTCAGCTTGCTCCAAACACTATCCCATCAATCCTGATTCACAAAGGCAGTCCAGCAGAAGAAGGCTGAAAGTCATTACCGATTCTTCAGTGTTTCATCTCAAAACGTGTTCTCTCACAAGTAATTTTTAACCCACAGCAGGGCTATAACATTATTGGCACCATGGAGATGTGGTGCGATGACTCCTATGACTGTAGTGTTGAATGGAAGGGTAGACACTCTTTAGGAAGGACAGGCAGGGGAAATGAGTGGCTGGTGTTGCCCTTTATGTCAGTGAGCAGCTGGAGTGCCTGGGGCTATGGGGATAGAAGAGATGATTGACAGGTTTTGGGTGAGGATTAAAAGGGCAGCAGGGACAGGTGACATTATGGTGGGAGTCTGCTGCAGGCTGCAGGTTACAGGCTGCCCGATCAGGAAGACCAAGTCGATGAGGCCCTCTATAGACAGACAGGAGTGGCCCCACAGCCATAAGTCCTGGTCCTCATGGGGGACTTCAATCACCCAATATCTGCTGGAGAGACCACAAAGCAGGACATAAGCAATCCAGGAGCTTCCTGGAATGCACTAATGATAACTTCCTTTTCCAAGTGATACAGGACCCTATGAGGAGAGGTGCTATGCTGGACCTTGTTCTCACCAACAAGGAGGGGCTGATGGGGAATGTGAAGCTTAAGGGCAGCCTGGGCTGCAGTGGCCACGAAATGGTGGAGGTCTATCCTAAGATCCTTAGGGCAGCTGGGAGTGTGCACAGCAAGCTCACTACCCTGGACTTCAGGAGAGCAGATTTTCACCTCTTCAGGGATGTCCTTGGTAGAATAGCATGTGATAAGCCCTGGAGGGATGAAGAGCCCAAGAAAACTGGCTGATATTCAAGGATCACCTCCTCCAAGCTCAGGAAAGATGCATCCCAGCAAAGAGGAAGTTGAGTAAAAACACCAAGAGGCCTGCATAGATAAACAATGAGTTCCTGGTCAAACACAAATTCAAAAAGGAAGCCCACAGGGGGTTGAAGCAATGTCAGCTAGCCTGGGAGGACTACAAAGGGATTGTCTGAGCAGCCAGGGATCAGGTTCGAAAAGCTAAAGCCCTGACAGAATTAAAACTGACCATGGATGATATGAGCAACAAGAAAAGCTTCTATAGGCACACTGGTGATGAAGGGAAGACTTTTGCCTCTCTCTTCACTGGCAAATGCTCCAGCCACACCGTCTACATCACAGAAGGTAAAGGCAGGGACTGGGAAAACAAAGAAGCTTCCACTGTAGGACAAGATCAGATTTGAGACCATCTAAGGAACCTGAAGGTACCCAAGTCCATGGGACCTGATGAGATGCATCTATGAGTCCTGAGGGAACTGGCAGAGGAGGTGGCTAAGCAACTATCCATCATATATGAGAAACTGTGGCATTTCAATATGTAAAGAAGGTTTCTAAGAAAGATGGAGAGACACTATTTGTTGAGGTCTGTAGTTGACAGGACAACAGGAGCAACAGTTATCATGAAGAAGGGTAAATTTGGATTGAACAAAAGGAAGAAATACTTCACTGTGAGGGTGATGACACACTGGACCAGGCTGCCCAAAGAAGTTGAGGATGTCCCATTCCTGGAAGCGTTCTAATCCAGGTTAGATGCAGCCCTGGGCACTCTGATCTAGTGGGTGGCATCCCGGCCCATGGCAGGGGGATTGGAACTACATGATCTTTAATGCCCTTTCCAACTCCAACCATTCTCTGACTCTGTGATAATGAGCCATTAAATGGCATTTATAAAAATTAAAAAAAAGTTTGAAAGCTTCTTTGATTCTGTTATCTGACCTAATTGTATTCTGTAATATTCATACAGCAATTTATTTAGCCATGAGCACAAATTATGTACCGGCCCACTGAGGAGCTCTTAATAAGTGAATGTGACAGAATGATTGAAAGACTGAGACTAGCTGACCAGTTTTTTCTCAACAGAACCTGTAATTCTAATTTTAAGTCATGCCATATTACTTTGCTTTTCCTTCCAAATTTATTTTTAGTCCCAGACCATTCAGATTGATCTGTACCTATATAAAAAAAGGCAAATGCATGAGCTTTTTATTCCTTAGCATTCCATTTGAATTTTTACCAGTGGAGAAAGTAAGAGCCAACAACAAAATTTCAGTGCAGGATTTCACAGTACTTCTTAGGAAAGATGATTAATGATTGTTGAAAGCACAGGATATGAATCAGCCTCTATGTCCTAATGATGGAGTCTATGAGAAAAAGAAAAAATGATCATACCAGGAGATAAAAATGTATTTATGATAAATTACTGGAAGTGATGTAAAGCAATCTACTTGCTGGCTGACATAGCTAGGTAATCACTACAGCTATGGTCTAGGGAATGAAGGATTTCTGGTCCAGTTTAAAAATATGAATTGATCTCTCAGAATATGACTTCGGAGAAGAAAAAAAAAGATGCTGTCTTTGATTTATCTTAGATCAATAGTGAATCTCTGACATTGCAAAACATTGCAAAATAGGTACTTCTGTGCATATTGTGATACAGCAATTTGTGATTGCTTTTCCTTTAGTAATAGGTCTTATCTAGAGAAAAGTAAGAATGAACATATTCAATTAGCTTCCTGAAATACAGTGTCATTATTTAATTCTCCTACCTTTTTATCCATGGACATTTTCCTAGTCATTTTTAGTTACTGCCTCCTGTGGGCTTGTGCAGCAGACATGCTGACTTCTTAATTAAAATTGCATGCCAGGAAGCAAGTAACTGCCAGATGAATGCTTCCCTCCTACTGTTGCATTCTGTCAGTTCAGGGATGGTTTTCTTTCTCCTCCCTCCTTATTATTTTTTTAAGAAAATATCAGTTGCTGTTTCTGAAAGTAAATTTGGGAAACTCTGGAAAATGCACTTAATCTGGTGTTTAAATCTAGAAAATATCATTACTTTCTGCGTAGAAGAAAAACATGAGCACATTAAAAGTATGAAGTCAGTTTTCTGGGTCTGAATAACCTAAAGACTATGCAATTAATACTGGGATAAAAACACTGATGGACAAATCAGGGTGGCTTATGCTGCAGGTTTGTTCCCACCTGGGAACATAGTAGAACACTCCTGGAATTAAGAAAGAACCCCTCTCAGACATTTCTATGTTTTCCTGGAGGTGAAGTCCTATTTATGGAGGAATGAGAAGAGTGGACACCTGCCTGAAGCTTCCCAAGTTTTGAGAAGAGATGCGAGGCAGCAGCCGGTCTTCAAGAGCACACAGTGAGGAGTATGCATCTCTGTGAGGCAGAAAAGCATCCATGCTGGCCATGACGCTGCCGGCTACTGCCCTGGAGGCTGGTGCTGCTGCTTCTCTGTACACTGCTATGCACTGAGTTTCACCTAGAATCTTTCCCTTTGAAGAGCAATCACGCAACCTTTGCTCTCAACCAAGTCGGAGTGGAGAGTTCAAAGCCATTTCTAGGGTGGGAAGATTGAAGACACAATCATTGGGCCCAAATTAGGCTCTTTAAAGCCTTAGGTAAAGGCTCAGACATCCACTCCTTTCTGCCCACAGCAACATTTGTTGACTTCCACCATTGCTTCCAACGACATAAGCCTCAGCTTATCTCCTATAAGCCCTTTTTGCTTATAGGGGATTGATGAAGAACAGAAACCTTCTCTCAGAGAGAGAGAGAAATAGAAAGAGCTTAGAAACAGTTCCTCTGATCCTTCTAGTTCTACCCTTTTTACATTCCTTATCTCGTGAATATAACAAACTCACTGTTCCAAAGCTTTCTACATATGTGCAGGCTGTTTGCCATGATAAGTGGAATCCACCTCTATGTTGGCTGCCTGAGATATCCAGGTAATTTCTGCCCTACCTGCTCCCAGGAATGGACCTCCTGAGCAGCTGGAGAGTTTGGCAGTGTGCAGTTCACATGCCTGCTGTGCTTCACAGCTCCTAGGGAAAAACAAGAGCTTAGCAGCTGTGATAGCTGGCTACTTTAGTATTTCATATCCTCAGGGTGTGATTTTTTTTTCAATTGTCCTTAGTTTTTCACTCACAGAGTGAAATTTTGACCCCAGGAAACTCAATAGGAAAGTTCCCATTGATTTTAGCTAAGCTAGGAGATCAACTTAATATTACAAAATGTGGAAGCAAAGCAAACGTTTTAGAGAAGAGTAACATCTTTTGTTGCAGTAACTGACATACTTGGAAAAAACCTGGTAAGTCTTTGGGCTCATAAGCTTTATAATGATATTGCACGAGGTAAAATATTCTTCTGAAGTTAAAATATACATGAACAGAATCTAAACATAGTAGGGCTAATATTTTAACTAATTCCCAAATTATTAACACTTTTCAGAATTAATTTTAGGCTACCATTTTTAGGTTGAAGCTGATAAACCACAAAGTTCCACCACAACAAAAACACTGAAAAGGAAAATAAATAAGACAAAGACCAAAAATACCCTTTTCCTTTGCTCTAGGTTATTTGCCTAAGCCATCACAGAGCAAATTGAAAACCAGCTAAGAATAGATCCTCACGCAGAATGGATAGCAATGACTCTCTTGCTCCAGTTTGGTTTTTAGTTCTCATTTTGCATGTTTATTGCAAAATAAACACCATGAGTCCAGATGTGTGGCTGTATTCAAATTTTATTGAGTTTGAATTACAATGAGGAGAAAAGGAGCAGAAAAAACATGGATAAATACAAGATAAATTTTGAAATAAAACTTTTAAAAACCAATCATGGTTGCTAAGTAACAAAAACATACTTAACCTTTGCTAATGATTAACAAACCACAAAAATTACACAAGCCAGGAAACAAGTAGCAAAGGAGATTTGCAGACGTTCTTTTGTTTTGGGAGTTTTTCAGGTTTTTTACAGTTTTTGCTCTTCTAAAATTTTTTAAAGAGATAAGAGTGAGGAATTACCCAGATCACTGAATTAAAGAAGGTGCTGTTCCCCTGTGAAATACTACCAAGTGATGCTTGTGTTCTGAAGATTTTTTTTCCCCTGAATGAGTATCATCACCCTGAAATGAGACCTGAACCTGAACGTACCAAGCTAGCTTTAGGGTAGGGGCCCATGTCACCTACTCGTCACTGAGTAAAGACACTGAGCATACCTTTTCCTTTGACTGTTGAGAGTCAATTATGATGTGTCTTCACAGACTATATTCCCTGTCAGGTCTTGATACTTTTTCTCTCAGCATAGATGATCACAGATATTGCTTAAAAAAAATATTATTTTGGCCCTTGAAAATCTCTTATGGTATCAGTTACAGTTAAACCCAGTCTATCTCATCTACATATCTCTAATTTCATTTATAAGGCCTTTATCACTGTGTTTTGCTAAATTTCTTGCAAACTTCCCGCAGAGTGGGATATAAGGGATATAAGGGATCAAATTCATTCCTCTCTGAGGGTCAGGCTATTAGATAACCTAATGTTGTACAGTGAGGTACAAGTGTCAGGCCATGAAAATGCATTCCAGATATCCATGAGACCACAATTCAGTGCACAGCTACCAATGCCATGAGTGCATGTTACTGCCTGAATAGTTTTTGCCTATAAAAACCTCAGGACATCAGAGACTATAAAATAATCTGTCTCCTTGCTTATCTAGATTTGTTTAGATTTATCCTTTATGTATGGCTTCTCTAAGTCTCTTGCATATCTGCCTGTTTGATAATGGGAGAAGCAATAACCAGCACTTATGAAAGTAAGATTTTCTATCTGATTGTAAGATCCTTGATCTCTGCACATATCTGCTGTGTGATTCCATTTCCGCACCCAGTGAGAACTTTTATTGTTGTTTTCTTGTCTGTTTTTCCTTTCTGCCCTTCATTAGCAGGCAGTACATCCTCACAGGGTACACTGACGTCATATAAAGAGATGGTGTCTGTTCCTGTCACACAGCCATTGTTTGGACTGTCAAAGACAGGGCAGTAGGACAGAGCTTTCTTATTATCTGTTGCTCAGAAGAGGATGTCACACACCTGCATGCTGGAAAACAAGATATTCAGTGAAACTGGTTGGGTATTTTGGGAATGATGTGCTTTGTTGTCAGAAAAATAACAATTTATTGAAATCGAAACATAGAAAATGAGCAGTATTGACACTTTTTGATCCAATTTCTTTTACAAAAATACAAATTCCAGTTTCCCAGTTTGAAATTATATTTAGCTTCATAATTTAAGACAGATAACAAGACAGATATTAAAAATGAACTAATATGTAAAACCATTCAAAGTCAATTGCAACAGTGTATCTTGATTGACACAAACAAACACAAATACAATCATTATTGTGCCAGAAACACTCAAGATGTCAAAAGTCTACCCTGAACTTGGAAAAGAAATTCTTTTAATAGCATAACAACTTTCTTGGCATGAAAAAGCTTACTTCCTGGAAAAGTTGAAAGAAAAGCCTGGCCACATTTTTTTCTCAAAAATAAGACAAAGGACAAACAGACTAAGAATAGGAATGCCGAATAGATCACTAATACCTTTACAATTCAAGACTTTATCAGTTCTACATATAGAAACATATTCTGGTAGACAGTGATTTAAACCACTCATAGACTAAGACATTAAAGATGAATTCTGCTGCTGATCTTCAGAAGACCTTTTGAAGATCTAGATTTGAAGGACGCACTGTATATCAGAGACCTTAGAACTATAAAGCAGTTTTCATAAAGCTGTTCACTAGGGGTAGAGTTTATTTCATTTATTTGTGACATCTCTATGTTAGATGCCTCAGCCTTTACTGATGTTGTGCTCTGTTTCTAATTGAGGGATAAAAAGATGCACCTCCTGTTGATGATTTATGAGGTTGATACTAAAGATATATCTCAGAATAAGCTGAATTGCTCTGGTTGCATGTTTGCTGTGTAGATCGTTAAGGCAGCAGAGGATAACTAGCTTACACTTGGAAGTCTAAGGTTTTGTTACCTAAGTAAAAACAGATGATTTCTCAAGTGTGTTTGTTTTATTCTGAGAACAGATATGACCAAGATGATGATGTCCCTGTCTTATGTACACGCTTTACCCATGGTACTGGTTAAACACAGCTGTGTATGCTACTTACTCATCTCTGCAGAAATTATTAGATCTTCATGTGGGTCTTGATATGATTAATAACAAATGCAAGAGTTTTATTAGAATTTCCAGTGTACTAAAATGCTTCCAATACAAGCAAACTGAGATTGCCCCTGGATTATGGATGCTGTCATAATAGCTTTGAAGCCATTGCCTTGCTTCATAATACTGTTCTCTTTGAAAACATTGATGCTCTTTTTAAAAGCATTACACATCAAATTGATTCTAAATGCCAAGATCTGAAATCAAAAGTAGAGTTATAATAGATCAACTCTACATAAATATTTTTTGAGTTTAAGAATTTCAGAGCAAAACTGAACTAACTAAATACACTCTCCTTACTGATATTTACAGTTAAGGGAGAAAACAGGAGAAAAAAATGGCCACATCCTGATTGGGTTAATAAGGTGGACAAAATTATCAAGGCTGATGAAATCACGTGACACAGTCAGCTACAAAAAATAAAAACATTTTTAATGTGTTTTTCTTTTACTGGGAAAAGTTACGTGAAACTAGCCAATGCACTGGAAAATGAAAGCACTGATGGGCTGGAGAAAACACTGCATCAGTTGGTGAATAGTCCAGACATAACACTTTGTATGTTTGCAAGCTGTAAGGAGACAACTGAACAGAAATTTCAAGCATCTAAAAATTCATGAAAAATAAGTCAGCTGGCCAAAAGACTTCCTGCAAAAATTTTTCACAGAAAATTATCAGTGCCACGGCCAAGATTAATCCTATAAACTTATAAATAAAACATGGCTTTTTGTAGATGTTAATTTGCAGGATGTTAATCTGCAGGATGTTAATCTACAGGAAATGTACAGAAATACCTACTGGTCTATACTTTAAAACAGAATTTAAAAAACAAAAAACAAAATCAAACATATTTAAACTACAGTTACTTGTATTTCCGACAGATATATGCCAAGTAAACAGAGATGATGGGATGCTACGCCATAACACTGGAAACTTACTTGAGGTCCCCTGCACTCTTTCCCTGGCACAGTTAACATTTTTCAGATTTTTTATCTTTTATATCAGAAGTCTTAAATCTATTATAGAGCTTGAGAATTTTTTGTGTGCTTGCACTGAGTAAGATGAGGTGAAGATGGGTGAGAGTCATTAGTCTAACAGGCCCCCTCCAGACCTACATTTCTGAGTATGAATTACACTTCGTTGCCCTCTTTCTGCCTGCCTCCTACACATATGCACTGACACACACATCTTGTTGCTGATCTTTTCTAAACTCATAGCAACTACCTTAAATTAATTTACATTTTCAAGGTGCGTTAGTTACTCTTATTACTGAGAGTTTTTCAAACAAGCTCATTTTTTACCCTTACAGCATCTTCAGAGCAGAGGGAATTTCCTGCTCTGCACAATTCAAGGTCCAGTTCTGCAGTTATGCTCAGAATTTAAATGGTCTCATGTGGCACTCCATAGGTAGAACAGTTATTAAAACAGTTCATTTTTCAATACGTTGTTTGAAATTTGGCATCAGCCACCTATGTTCCTCATTAAAAACCAAATTTGTTTTCAAGGACTGCTGCCAAAACTCTGGACATTATACAAAAGCAAGGGAAGCCTCTTAGAAAACAGTAGAAAAGGTTCACTATCCTGAGGAAATATGACCTTTGAGTCAAAATGCTGGGTCAGAGTGGACATCTGATGTACACTGGGAAATACATGTTCACAGACCTGATAAAGAAAAGACAGAGTGATATTTTCATGCCTGACAGAAAATAAATAACATTTTATTTAGAGAATTTTAACTCTTGGATCACAAAAGACCTTATCAGCCTCTTAGCTTGCTACATGCAGTATCCCAGAGCCAATTCTCTTTGCTGTATAATGATTCACATGTGTGTCTGCACAAAGGGAAGCTCCCCCATGATCAGTTGTCTCCTCTGAAATCATATTTCATTGCCAGAGCATCATAGCTACTGGACAGCTCAAACAGAGGCTGGAAAGGGATAGACAGGTCAATTTAATCATTTGTCTGTCAGAATAGAAAATGAGTTCTCAATTCTATTGCCGTTAGCACTTCAAAGAGAGTGTGACAGGCACATGTAGTTTTTAAAAAAATGATGAATCTATTTCTTCCTAGATGCAGCATCCAGTTGTTTGAAATAAGGATCCAAAAGAAAAGCAGTGTACTGCATATAATCTAAATGGGCTGATACCCCTGATCTCTACCGTAAGTCTGGATATGACAAAAAATACTTGAAATTCTATTTGATTATTTAACTATTAATTATTTTAGCAACCATAACACTTCAAGAGAATCTTATAAAGCAGTAACAAAACTGCAGAGGTTAAGTATGAGATAAAAAACGCCACACTCTTCTAGGACAGTGTTTAAAGTGGCCATAAGGCTCAATCCAGTACTTAAGATCAAATGATCCAAAGTGAGCTGTTGCTGAATCTAAAATTTATCAAGTGCTTCTATTTTGGCTCTGAAAGTCTTGCCTTTGTCACCTGACTCTTATCTTATCGTGGAGTGCTTGTATTGGGTGACCCTCTGCTAAGGGCCATTGAGGCACCCATCTGCCAGGCAGCCAGGAAAGGTATGTTGCCTTGCAAGAACTAACATCTGAGAGGGTGCCACAACTTGTCAAGAACACAAATTACCATCCACTGCTACTCTTTAAAGTAGGCACAATTCCAAAGAAAAAAGTCTCCTTTTTAACCTGAAGGCATGAAAAATTATTTCCTTCACTGACTGAAAGGCTACTTACTGTAGGATCTAAGCTTGTTGTTTACTTCTGTAATTGCTGTATCTTATCATATGTCATATCTGTGGATGCTTGGTGAGTACCCTTAATATTTATGCATATGTACATATTCCTTCATCTCAGGAGAGGGGCTGTTTACAGTCTTACATTGATCAACATTTTCTTTCACAGAAGGAATTTCTTACATGGATTAAGTGCAATTATTATGGTTTCAGAAACCAAATGCCTTTGCATCGCTGGTATTTTCAGAAATTGGATACAGATCAAATTCCTGGCAAATAATTCCAAGCAACACAGTGTTCCATTTATTTTCTGCAACTGCAGTATATGATCTCCAGTGCTCACTAAGACTGCCATCTATTTTTTTTATGTTGATGAGAATATTGCTTCACATCAATTTGTAAGACAATTGACAGTTAGCAAAACTGGCCAGCTTTCTACAAATCTCCTTGCTCAGACTAGCTCACTGTGTTCCTGTTATCTTGTCAATTTTCTATTGACAAATTTGGTTCGAATTCACACACACAAGAAAGTAAACAGAGTTTATTATTTGTATGGAAGAGTGGAGTATTATCCTAAATCCTCGGTGAGATTTAAGAGTTACTACCCCAAACACTATTGGAAAGTTGGATTATAGCCTGTCTTTTGCTGTCATGGACAGAGTAAAAGTTTCAAGCTACATCTCCATGCTGTTAATGGTGTGACTGAAGCAGGGTAGGGACATCAAATTAGCCCAGGTATATCTATATATGTGGGATATCAAAAGCAAAGAAGTCATTGAGGCAGAAAGTGAAGCCTATTCTTAGGCAAGAAATCAAAGCAGTTGTCCAGAGTTTGGCTATATCAGAGCTGCTAGTTCAGAGGTGTATAACACATCTCCCCTTGTATAAATGTAATCAAAGAGCAAGGCTGAGTATACTACCTTTCTTGTAGGAAATCATGTCATATCTCATGTAAATTTTACTGGATCCCTCAAAAAGCTGTTTGCAAGCATTTTAGTTATTACTGTTAATTCATCTTCAAGCTGAGAAGAGTTGGGCTTTATTCCTGTTTCTGCATTGTGACTTCAGGGAACTCAGTTTTGTTTCCCTGGGTCTCTCTTTCCTTTCCTGTAGAATGCAATAATAATAACTATATAAAGTATTCCAAAATCTAAGAGGGAAGGAAGTACAGAACACAAAGCACTGTTATTAATTCACCCTATCTACACTATATCTCTTCCTCCAAACTGCATTTTGTTCTAAACAAAAGAAATTCATCAGAAGTTCAACATCATCCTTGGCCCATCATGTTTCTATGGTTACAGAGCCACTGTTTTTCATCTGTAGAAACTAGCAAGAATTTTCCCATTTTAAAAGACTGTTATGCCCTATCTCTCTGACCCTCCCTTATCAAGGACAGGTTATTCTCATTTTGCCAGTCTCATCAAGCCGCACACTTGAAAGCATCTCTGAATCAGATTGCAGAACAAAGCATTTAAATACATAGTAAGCATTATTTGCAGTAATACACAGAAATGTCATCACAGAAAACAGAAACGTAAGAAGGGATGTTAAACTTCATCGCTGCAGGCTTAGCCACTCTGTTTTTCAGCAGATTGGACAGGCCTTCGCATGATGGAAGGAACATGATCCTCTTCCTACCAACACACTGTGCCATGGCCTTTCTCTCAAGCCTGTTGCATAGCTCACATCAGAGAAGACCTCGGATCCAGTCCACCTTGGATATTTTCTCATGTCATTTGATTTTCTATATCAAGTGCAATACAGTGCATACACAAACCTACATATATCTATATATATGCATATACAGTCACAGTAGATATGCAATAAATGTAAATACACAAACACACACACACAAGCACCTCTACTGCATGAACTGCCATGAGGCAGTACAGATCTCTTTTCTGATTCCCAACTATTCCTTTCTATGGTACAAAGGCATGCTTATGGATTAAATTTAAGCTTCCCTTAAGCACAAGTTGCCCCCATGAAGAAAAGCAACCCTCCCTTCTCAGGAAGGGAGCAAAGCCCATCCCTTCTCAGGATAACATCAGAATTTGGCTGCTTCTGAGTCACTTTCCTCTTTATTCCCCTGTCCCCATAAGTGTATTCCTTATTTGCAATCCTCTCCTTGAGTCATCTGTGGGATTTTATCTCTTGCTGTAACATAAGTGTAAATTACCACATAAAGCCTAAAAGTTAGTTTGGTGCAGTGATCTATCATGACTTCTTGACAAAGCCCTCTAACAGAATACTATTTTCCTGATCATTCCCAGTCATCATCTTTATTTTTTTCTGGACTATTGCTAACTCCACAGGGAATGACCAGGGCTTTAGGAACCTGCAAGAGTACCTGAAAGCAAAAGTCTGGCAAAAAGTATATATTATCTTGCCAAATTTCATTAGAGGAAATAGAGATTTTCTGTAGATCACTAAAGGCAACTTCTCTATGTCTAATAACTCTTACTGTACTTTTCTACCATGAACCAACATGGGTTCACCTTGAACACTTATCAAACTTCCAAAATATTCCAGAGCAACGAGTTCTGGTCTAACTAGGTACAGGGTGAAGTACCTCTTCCTTTCATTTGACCTTGTATATAACTCTATCACACAATTTCAAAGTGTATTTTTTGGACTATATCTTCGGTGCTACTGTGTGTGAATTCACAGTGAAGCAAAGAGGAGTAATAAATCAATAGCCAGCATGCTGTTCCAAATGATTGGCACAAAGGTTCAACTGAACAGAGGCTGCCACAACTAAGGTGTCATTAATTTAAGAGCTAAATCAACTAAAATTCACAGAAGAATAAAGTGTTATACACTTTTTTCATCTAGACTACAGTTTAGAAATAGCATAAATATTTAACTGTGAAAGAAGGTGTTACACTCCAGATTTTAAGCCATAAGGTGCCCAGAGCAGTTATAGGACTTTTTAAACGCCTTTTGGTTTGCCATAACCACAAATTCACATCTGGAGATAAACTACGCATTTTTCTCTAAGAGAAATTCTTTTAATTTGGTGAGAAAATTAAGACATTTTGGTAAAAGGTTTTACATATAACATACATCAAGTAACATATAACTGAAGAAAAGGGTCTTACTAAAACACCCAACACAGAGACCCATTCCAGAGAAAACATACACCACAAACAACCAATATACAGGTTTTAGTAAAACACAATTTTATTTGTGAGAAGGAAAAGAAAATAGATTTAAGGAGTAAAGAAAGAAAGAAAAAGGAAGGAGAGAGAAGAAAGAAAAACAGCTGTGCAAGTTTCGAGCTGGCTTCCCGCCAAGTCCCCGAAACTCGACAACAAGGACCCGCCTCCCAGAGAGGGAAAAGAAAACCAAGCAGCCAAAGCTATAGCAAATATATATATATATATATATATATTACATATGAGACAGATACACAAAAGGAGAATACCACACACAGAAGGGGGGGGGGGGGGGGGGAAGGGGAAGGGAGAAGGACAAAAAGGGGCAAGGACCGAACAAGCCAACCAGCCGACCGAAGGCAAACTAGCAAAAAATCTCACCACTTCCCTTCGAACAGGCAGGATGGCTAGACACGGCCCAAGGCTCTCCCCTCACGCGTGGCAGATAACGGTAGTCACTGTAGGCCTCGGCTCCAGATAAACCAGACCAAAACAGGGACCCGCCGTTCTCGAACCTCGCCGGAAAGGAAGAGAGCGAGATGCCTCCCGCTGGCCTTATTTATACCTCAAGTTACGTAAAGGAATAGCATGGAATACTTCCGTGGTCACTTTTCTAGTTTCCTTCCTGGTTACAAGTTGGTCTCCAGGAAGGCCTAGAGTGAAACCACCACATTCTCCACCCCTTATTCCATACTATTTCTTTACGCAACACCTATGTCTCACGTTCGTCTACATCCCGCGCATATATATACACATTTGCATATATATATATATATAGTTCTTGTTGGTCTCTCGGCACAGTTGTCTCGTCGTTGGAAAATCAATACAGATGTCAGTTCAGTCCAGATCTTTGGTCTCCTCAGTCACCATTACAATTCTGATTTTATGGCTGTTTCATCACTGGACTGTCTCATCACTGGATACCAGCAACAGCTTAGTTCAGGTCTCTCTCTCATCTGGTGACTGGCTTACTGTAAAAACACAACTTAGGACATACAATTAGTTTTTCCCCAAGGCTAAGTTTCCTTGAGGCACACACTGGATGACTCCATCCTTCCTCATTACCCACCACGTATGTCCTGGCCCTTGAGCAAAGACAATCCCACGAATGGGTTTGTCTTGGCCTGAGGCAGGGGTAACCCAAACAGCTTTCCCTAGCATTCCCCTCAAATGGATTGCTGGAACTTTATCTCCATCAACAATGTGAAGGGATTCTGCCTGTGCAGGGCCAGCTCGATTGACAGAACCCCTGGTGTTAACTAGCCAGGTAGCCTTGGCTAAGTTCTTGTCCCAGTTTTTATAAGTCCCCTCACCTAATAACTTTAGAGTGGTCTTCAATAATCCGTTATATCTCTCAACCTTCCCAGCAGCTGGTGCATGGTATGGAATGTGGTATACCCATTCGATACCATGTTCCCTCGCCCAAGTGGTGACTAATTCATTTTTGAAATGAGTCCCGTTGTCTGACTCGATACGTTCTGGGGTCCCATGTCTCCACAAAACTTGCTTTTCAAGGCCTAGAATGGTATTTCGGGCCGTTGCGTGGGGCACTGAAAAAGTCTCTAGCCATCCGGTTGTTGCTTCCACCATGATAAGTACATAGCACTTACCTTGGCGGGTCTGTGGCAGTTTGATATAATCAACCTGCCATGCCTCTCCATACTTATACTTATCCCATCGTCCACCATACCACAGGGGCTTCAGTCTTTTTGCCTGCTTAATAGCGGCACAAGTTTCACAATCATGGATAACTTCAGAAATTACATCCATGCTTAAATCCACCCCTCGGTCTCGTGCCCATCTGTGGGTGGCATCTCGGCCCTGATGACCGGAAGCATCATGGGCCCATCGAGCTAGAAACAATTCTCCTTTCTGCTGCCAGTCTAGGTCTACTTGTGACACTCCTATCTGTGCAGCTCGGTCTGCTTCTCTGTTGTTATTGTGTTCTTCATTAGCTCGCTTCTTGGGCATGTGGGCATCTACATGGTGGACTCTCACATTCAGATTCTTCGCTCTGGTAGCGATGTCCTGCCACAAGTCAGCAGCCCAGATGGGTTTTCCTCCACGCCTCCAGTTCATCTTCTTCCATCGATCCAACCATCCCCATAAGGCATTGGCTATCATCCACGAGTCAGTGTAGAGGTAGAGCCTTGGCCATCCTTCTCGTTCAGCAATGTCCAGGGCCAATTGGACAGCTTTGAGCTCTGCAAATTGACTTGACTCGCCTTGACCTTCAGCAGCTTCTGCCACTCGTCGGGTGGGACTCCAAACGGCCGCTTTCCACTTCCGGTTCCTTCCTACAATTCGGCAAGAACCATCAGTGAAAAGGGCATAACGCCTTTCTTCATCTGGCAGCTGATCAAATGGCGGAGCTTCTTCAGCTCGGCTCACTGGTTCTTCCTCTTCTTCTGCCAGGCTGAAGTTCCCACCTTCAGGCCAATTTGTGATAACCTCCAGAATTCCAGGGCGATTTGAGCTTCCCAATCGTACACGCTGCGTAATCAAGGCTATCCACTTGCTCCATGTAGCATCCGTGGCATGATGCGTAGGGGGCACCTTCCCTTTGAACATCCAGCTCAAGACGGGTAATCGGGGTGCCAGGAAGAGCTGTGCTTCGGTACCAATTACCTCTGAAGCTGCTCGTATACCTTCATACGCCGCTAAGATTTCCTTTTCCACAGGGGTGTAATTGGCCTCAGAACCTCTGTAGCTTCGGCTCCAGAAACCCAGTGGTCGCCCTCGCGTCTCGCCAGGCACCTTTTGCCAGAGGCTCCAGGAGGGACCTTTATCTCCAGCTGCAGAGTAGAGCACATTCTTTACATCTGGTCCCATTCTAACTGGTCCAAGAGCCACGGCATGTGCAATTTCTTGCTTGATCTGCCTGAAAGCTTGTTGTTGCTCAGGACCCCACTGGAAATTGTTCTTTTTACGGGTCACAAAGTAAAGAGGGCTCACAATCTGACTGTATTCTGGGATATGCATCCTCCAGAAGCCTATGGCTCCCAGAAAAGCTTGGGTTTCTTTCTTGTTTGTGGGGGGAGCCATTGCTACAATCTTGTTGATTATGTCTGTTGGTATCTGGCGTCGTCCATCTTGCCATTTCACCCCTAGGAATTGGATCTCTCGGGCAGGTCCCTTGACTTTGCTCTTCTTGATAGCGAAACCGGCCTCGAGGAGAATCTGGATGATCGTCTGTCCTTTTTTGAAAACTTCTTCTGCTGTATCCCCCCATACAATGATGTCATCGATGTACTGGATGTGTTCGGGAGCCTTACCCTTCTCTAGTGTGACCTGGATCAGTCCATGACAGATGGTTGGACTGTGTTTCCACCCCTGGGGCAGTCGATTCCAGGTGTATTGAACGCCCCTCCAGGTGAAAGCAAACTGTGGCCTGCACTCTGCCGCTAAAGGAATGGAGAAAAACGCGTTGGCTATGTCGATGGTGGCGTACCACTTTGCTGTCTTGGACTCCAACTCATATTGGAGCTCCAGCATATCTGGCACGGCAGCACTCAACGGTGGCGTAACTTCATTTAAGCCACGATAGTCCACAGTCAGTCTCCACTCTCCATCGGATTTACGCACAGGCCAGATGGGGCTGTTGAAGGGTGAATGGGTTCTGCTGACCACCCCTTGGCTCTCCAACTTTCGGATCATTTTGTGGATAGGGATCACAGCATCTCGGTTTGTCCGATACTGTCGTCTGTGTACAGTTGTTGTGGCCATTGGCACTTCTTGATCTTTAACTCGTAGTAATCCTACAATGGAAGGGTCTTCTGAAAGGCCAGGAAGGGCAGACAATTGCTTGGACCCCTCTTCAATCACCGTGGCTACACCAAAAGCCCACCGGTACCCTTTCGGGTCCTTGAAGTATCCTCTTCTTAGGTAGTCCATACCAAGGATGCAAGGGGCTTCTGGCCCCGTCACAATGGGACGCTTTTCCCATTGGTCTCCCGTCAAGCTCATGTCCGCCTCTACTACTGACAATTCTTGAGACCCTCCTGTCACTCCAGAAATAGTAACAGTCTCGGTACTCTTATACTCCGAAGGCATTACAGTACACTGGGCTCCAGTATCTATCAAGGCCTGGTATCTCTGAGGATCCGATGTGCCAGGCCATCGGACCCACACAGCCCAGTAAACCCGGTTATCTTCTTGGTCCCTCTCCTTCTCCTGGCAGAAGGCAGGGCCCCTCTACTGGTCTTGATCAGAGCATTCGTCGTCAGAGTTTGACTTTGACTTCTTAGACTTTTTGCCATTGTCGAAGTGGACCTCCATCTTCTCGTGTTTCGGCGATCGCAGTTTCTCTTCTAAGAAATCTCCGTCTACTACATAGACAACTTTCTTGTCAGTCTTCTTTCGCTTCAGCTCCCTCACTCTAGCTTCAAGCTTAGAAGTGGGTTCACCATCCCACTTCTTCATGTTTTCTCCTTTACTACGAAGGTATGCCCATAGTTGGTTACGTGACCCACGCTTAGAGTTCTCTTTCCTTCGACGTGTGAATGACAGGGACCGTGAGCAAGATTGAGACCAGGATCGAGGTCTAGGCCGAGGTCGTCTTTGTCGGTCCCGCCGTGATCTTCCCATTGGCCTTTCTTGGTAATCTCTATACCTTCTGTCCTCTCTGTCTCTAAGGTCGTCCTCATATCTGGAATATTCATAATCTCTCTCCGTTCTTTCCCTATCGTAGGTGCGTCGGTACAGGGGATTGAAGGAGTCTTCCATATTTTCCTCGATGGTTCTTATCCAAGCACACATAGTGTCCACGCTTGGTTCATCCATCTTTGGATTATATACGGGTATCAAGCAGGAAATATATGGTTTAGGGGCACCTTGAATTACCTTTTTCCACATTGGTTGCGTGCAGGGAACATTCTCAGGAACTTGGATATCATAATAATCTGGATCAGAATAGATGATCTCCAGCATGGCCAATTCCCGTAGGTATTGGATGCCTTCTTCCGCAGTCCTCCACCTTCTTGAAGAACTCTTCAGGGACTCCTTAAATGGGTATTTCACTCTCACCGCGTGGAGTATTCGGAGCCAAAGACTGGATGCCATTTTCTCCCTCCCCATTTCTTGCTCTATCACAGGGTCTCGAGCAATGGATCCCAACTGTCGTGCTTCATCACCTTCAATTACATGACTATCAGCTCCCTTGTCCCAGCATCGCACCAGCCAGGTGAGGACTTCTTCACCAGGCAAGCGCATATAATCTCTCCGTAAATCCCGAAGCTCTCTTGTGGTCAGTGATTGTGTAATTTCGCTTTCTCGCATAATTTCTTGTCCATCTCTCCCACGTAGAATCTTTTCCACCTCTCTCTTTACTCTTCCACTCCTACGTGGGACTGCTCCCACTTCCTCCCTATATCTCTCATGTGGAGGTGGAGACTGAGCATGCCGTGGGGATAAGCTTCTATATTGTTCACGCCGCGGAGATGGTTTCCTATGCCGTTCATACCGTGGGGATGGACTCCTACGCCGTTCACGCCGCGGAGATGGACTTCTACGTCGTTCATACCGTGGGGATGGACTCCTACGCCGTTCACGCCGCGGAGATGGACTTCTGCGTCGTTCACGCCGTGGAGATGGACTTCTATGCCATTCATGCCGTGGGGATGGACTCCTGCGTCGTTCGCGATACCCAGCTGGTGGAGGTAGTGAGTAATCTTTCACGTGGTGAGATAAGGGCCTCTTCCTCCAATCATTCACACCTCCAAGAGAAGGTTGGGTCTGGAGGGGTAGGGATAATTCCCCCTCCAATTGAGGGGAATGCTTTGGCTCCTTCTTTGCGTCTTTTGTAACACTGAATGTGTAGTCAGGATATAAATCATCAAGCGACAATATACCACCGGCCGTTTGTACTGTTGCTTTCTTTTCTCTTGATGCTGTTCTGTATTCCTTTGGGCGTGCCCCTAGTTCTCTTGGACGTGCTCCTTCCCGTGTAACCGTTTCTTCCTCTCTGGTACCTGCTTCTTCTCTTCCAATCGCTCCTTCCTCAGTCACAACCACTACTTCCTCTCTCGCAGTCGCGCCTTCATCACTTGCTGTTGCTCCTTCTCCCATTGCTGCCGCTCCTTCGTCCACTACATCTTGAGTGAATTGGATAGGTTCTTCTGTTCCTTCTTCTTCTTCTTCTTCTTCTCTTTCTTCTGTGCGTTCTGGTTGGGGAGATGAGTCTGTAAGTTCCTTGATCTCTCTTACCCACGTCTTCTTCTTCTTCATAGGGGCAATGATGACCTTCCGGTTCTTAGCTTGAGTCCCGGTTCTAGTGGGCTTAGTAGAAATGGCATTGACTTCAAGTTGTGTTTGGACCCCAACTTCTGTGGACCTAATAGGGACATCACTGGTTTCAAGTGGCGTGGTTTGGGTTTCTGTGTCGACCTTACCCCTTTGAAGGTGGTCTATGGCAGCTCGATAAGCATTAGCCAGGCCCCAGCACAAAGCGGAGAATTGCATATTCGGATCTTTGTAGGAAAAACACCCTTCTGCCAAACAGTGGGCCATCTCACCAGAATCAAACATTTGTTCTGGTGTGAACTCCCAATTAATGGGGGGTGACACATGTCCTACTAATCTACCGAAATCTTCCCAAGCTCCATGCCACCCGGGGACTGGCCTGTCTGCAGCCCTTTCCAAAGTTCCAGCGAGTCCCTTTGAGGTGTGATCTTTCCTACAAGAGGGAAGGCAACGGAACCCCATTCTTCCAAGTTTAAGTAGCACTTCCAGTACCTTTATCAATGACAGTACTGTTGCAATAAGATTTATATAGTAATTAGAGCCAATTTTAACCATGGGGATTTCCTTTACCAAACCTTCGATGTCAAAATTAAAGGATGGAAGCAATTCGTTCCATCCATCCTCAAGGTCTGGACGTCTCCCTATACGGTAGCCTAACACAGGTGTAAAGGTGGCTAGAATTATAAGACAAATTAATGAAATAGCCATTGTTTTTTGTTATTATTTCTTCTTGATCCCAAAACAAACCTTTGTTTATATAAACAAAGTTTCCTTGGCTGCTTTCCCAGACTCTGGCAGTGTTCCCAGACCTGTTCCCAAAACAATAGATTGGTTTTGCAAAACAACACCGAGCTTGGCTGTCTTCCTGGAAAAACGTTTATCAAAACAAGCCAAACTTAACCAAAATATCCCACTTCTGACACCAAAAATGTTGTGCAAGTTTCGAGCTGGCTTCCCGCCAAGTCCCCGAAACTCGACAACAAGGACCCGCCTCCCAGAGAGGGAAAAGAAAACCAAGCAGCCAAAGCTATAGCAAATATATATATATATATATATATATTACATATGAGACAGATACACAAAAGGAGAATACCACACACAGAAGGGGGGGGGGGGGGGGGGAAGGGGAAGGGAGAAGGACAAAAAGGGGCAAGGACCGAACAAGCCAACCAGCCGACCGAAGGCAAACTAGCAAAAAATCTCACCACTTCCCTTCGAACAGGCAGGATGGCTAGACACGGCCCAAGGCTCTCCCCTCACGCGTGGCAGATAACGGTAGTCACTGTAGGCCTCGGCTCCAGATAAACCAGACCAAAACAGGGACCCGCCGTTCTCGAACCTCGCCGGAAAGGAAGAGAGCGAGATGCCTCCCGCTGGCCTTATTTATACCTCAAGTTACGTAAAGGAATAGCATGGAATACTTCCGTGGTCACTTTTCTAGTTTCCTTCCTGGTTACAAGTTGGTCTCCAGGAAGGCCTAGAGTGAAACCACCACAACAGCGTAGCTGGTTGTAGTTGGCTTCCCACCAAACCCCACAGACTACAGCAGAAAACCTCCCAGAAGAAAGAAAAAAATGGAATAGCAAAAGCTATATAATATATATATATTTTACATATATCACAGATATACAATTAAGGTACTATGTACATATGAACACAGGAACCCCAAATTGCTCCCAAAAGGGAAAGAGGGGAAAGGAAAAGGGAAAAAAGGGACAAAAAGGGACAAAAATAAAAGAGGTATGCACAATCGAAAAATCCGGTAACCAGCAAAATAAAGAACTAGCAAAATCTCACCACTACCACTTCCCTTGAGAAAAGCAGGACAGCCAGACCTGGCCCAGCGCTCTCCCCTCATGCGTGGTACACAACAGCAGTCGCTGCAGGCCTCAGCTCCAGATAAGCAAGACCAACATAGGAACCTACTGTTCCCAAACCTTGCCAGAAGAGAAGAGAGCAAGGTCTCTCTGACCAGCTTATTTATACCTCAGTTTACCTAAAGGAATAGCATGGAATACTTCCTTGGTCACTTCCCTAGTTCCTTCCTGGTTACAAGTTGGTCTCCAGAAAGGCCTAGACTGAAACTATCACAAACAGTTACCACCAAAATTCGATGATTCACATGGTACAGGCTGCAACAGAGGAAGAGAGAGAGCTCACATGGAGTCTCATGTATTTACGGAGTTCAGTTTTCCCTCCCAAGCAGGATATCTGGTCAGTGCCTTCCAGGCCACAGTGAGCTGTGCTGTAGCCAGTCACAGCTGCAGGGGTGCAGTGTGGGTGGGCTACCAGGCAGCTCTGCCCTGAGTGACAGCCCGGCCGCAGGGCCTTCAGCTCTGCCATGTGCTCTGCACGGGCTCAGCCGTGTTGGCCACAGGCCTTCTGGCTCTGCCGTGTGCTCTCAGGGGCCTGGCCGTGCTGGCTGCAGGCCACGTGCTTTCAGCAGGCCTTACATGATAAGGCAGCCTTACCATGTACCTGCAGGTCTATGCCCAGTCCTCCCCCACACACACACACAGGGAGTTGGTTCCAACCCCTATCAGTATTTCAGTGAGATTTGGGTCCAGGATCTTACAGAAGATTTACTGGAGTGACATATCCAACAAAAGCGGTAAAAGGTTGAGAGCAGGAGTGCCTCAGAGAAACCTGTCATGGCTTGTATCTCAAAAGTTGCTGATTCAGCACAGTAACTAAACTTAGGTGTTCTACTACTTTACCTTGTGCCTCAAAACCCTGAGAAATTCTGTCAGGGCCAGACAGCTGCTCAGCCTGACTCAGAAAGAAGCCAGGAGAGAACCTGCTGGATAGGGACTTTTGGGTGGAAGGAAAAGGTCTCTTTCACTACAAACTTTCCAAGATGGGGAAAGATCTATGCCATGATGCCTCAAAGTGCTATTAGAATTTGCACTATGCCCTTCTTCACATTTGTGAAAGGGACAACCAACCACTTTATTTTTTTTTTCCACCAAAAATGCAGTCACACAGACTTTATAATACTAGACAAAACTTGATAAATTAGTATTTGTCAAAACTGTATCAATACTCAGCTTCATTGGTATAATTAAAATAATTATAATTAATAATTAATTATTTTGTTCTGCATTGCTCTCCCCTCTAAATGCATTTTTTTAATCAGTCTGCTGGTTAGACCTAAACTAAAGACATCTATCCATTTGAGATTGTAAGAGACAAAATATAAATATTTATATAGAATCTAAATAAACTGCAGGACCAGGGCCAAAGTGTATTTAGAGGCTCATTTTTTTAAATCCTTTGGAGTCTTTGAGGAAGGATATAATTTTCCAGACGTTTTTTGGAAAGATCAATGAATCCCATTTTCAGCTGATTGATGTAATCCAGCAGAGAAGAGCTACCTTCTGTTGGCATCTATTTACATCAGCTTTAAATTGGAGGGCATAGCTTTAGATCTGGTCATGGTTAAGTTTTATTTTTATGCCTCACTAAAAGCTTAAATGTAGTTTTAATTAAAAATTAAAAATTCTGACAATGAAGTGGCTGCCAATTCCTCCTTAATTATTACATTCACCAAATACTAGAGCTAACTTGTAATCATTTTAAATTTTCTAAGTGGGAAGAAGTAGAGAAAATAGATAAGATGTCAAGTACAGAGAATAGCAATTAAGATTATTGGCAGATGAAGACCCTCGGGGAACTAGAGTCCCACATAGCAGTAAGTTTGATAATCAGATTGTCCAATCTTGCACTAAAGAATGAGTCATGTTATGCAATATAAATTATTTAAAAACAAAGTTTCAAAGAAAAATAGGATAGAGAAATATAAATTCCAAACCCTCTCAGTTTTTCTTGTCTTCTAATGGACAAACACACTTCTTATTTGATCACAGGCTTCTTGACTACATGCAGAGCAGGGAGCTCAGGAGCTCCTGGCACATACTAACCATGTTCCAGCTCAGTGGAGTGAAACCTTGCTGTGCTCCTGCCTGTAAAACACCCAGTAGGGAAGCCTGAGCCTGCAGTCCCTAAAGAGACCAAATGCTCCCCAGTTTAGCTGGAGAGGATGTGCTGAGCAGCCCTGTGGGGTTGATGGGACATGCATGTCAAGAATCACACAGCGCATGCCTGGCAGAAAAGAGATGCTGCTTTTTTCTTGTCATTAAACCACAGCAAAAGCAGCCAGCTGACCTGATATGGAGATTGTCATAACAAAAGAGACATCTAAGGACTGATGCTGGAAACAATATCAGAAAGTAGGGAGGCTTCCTGGATTACTACCTTCTATGGCAAATCAATTAAAAAATGAGTGATGAGAAAGAACAACAGAGAGAAAAACCCTGCCCTCTGATACTGGAGACAATAACCATCTTTTAAAGATGTTGCCAATCTTTGCACCAGCCAGCGACCTTGTGCTACAGCATTTGTGTCAAGTTAGAAGCATGAAAACAAGATTGCTTCTGTTCACATTTCCTCCCACCACATCTCTTTCAAACAATAATGAGGCTAAGGGGAAAGGAAGTCATTGTAGTCTTAACAACTGTAATAAAACATTCACACCACCAGACACCATTAGCTTAGACTAGATAGCTCAGTACTGGAAACAGCATTTCTGTCCTCAACCATGTAACTACCACCGAGGCTTTGCCATGAGGGATATGCTGCACAGCCTTTGCATTTCTTATTCTGAAAGGGGTGCATGAGAAAGAGCTTTACCCATTTTCCTCCCTACTAGCACTGCCTAAGGGGTCATATAACTCAGAAATACTCATAGGACAACTACATGCTCTCTTTCCTTTCAGCTTGGAGCTCTATCAAGCTGTGCTGTAATACCTTTTTATTCACTAAAGTCTCTTTTAATCTAAGTAATCCACTTCTCTCAGTATTCAGAGTCTCATCTGCTTACTCATGGGACAGGAGAAAAATATTCCTTTAGTCAGCAATGAAACACTAGCAATGAAACACCAGCACATTTTGGAGAACATCAGGGAGGTTTTATTGTGATTTCTGCCTTGTCCCATGTTATAGTTCCCAAGAGTAAAAGAAATTCTGCCCTCTGTTTTTTTCTACTGACATGGAACATACAAGCAAATACCTTTGGATAGACTATACAGATAAACTAGAATAGATGTAAGTTCACATTGGTTTGTGCATCAGTAAAATTCATCACTGGATTAAGCTAGTAGAAAATATATTTCTAGTGAAACCTAAGCTGGAAAAGTAGACCTCAAGATCCAGAGGTCAGTCCATCTAAGATTATAAGTCCATCTAAGATTATAAGTCCATCTAAGATGGACTGTGCATAAAAAGTGCTGTTTTGCTTCACGGAGACAAGACCTTGCCCCCATGTCATTGCTTCAGCGGTTATTTGAAAGAATAGGGAGCTTAGCAACCTGTGCATAGAAAGAATGTGCAGGTGACATCCGCGGCCTGGTGGCTGGTTTTGGGCCACAGGTTTAGAGGGTAATCCAGAGCCATGGTTCCTTATCAGTAGCTGGCACTTAGGCTATACTTTCATACTGTGCTGAAAAATACCAGCTCACCAGCTACAGGGACACACACTACCCTTCCTCATCCCTACTGCAGATGGTCTCCGGTGTTAGTGCAGGCTCCATGCTCATGCAGTTGTGGGCAACACCTACTACTTTGAAAGAGTTTTTAATTTTCAGAGAATTGTTATGTGTCTATACAACTTATTAATGTTGTCCCCAAGTTCTTGAGTAACTTCTCCTTTATTTTTTTTTTCCTAAGACTTATGACACTACTCTGTCTTGGGAACTGACATGTCTGTGAGGCTTGTACTGGTGATGTCTTACAATAATATAGCGTAGGAGTGACAGGTTCACTTGAATAATATTATAATTAAATAGAACTGCAATGGTTGGCAATTGGTTGGACTTATATATTGTATATGTGGGGCGTTTTAAGTAAAATTAACTTTGGAAATAAAGCATACACAATCAATTGAAAATAAACACAAGTTTTCCACAGTAATCATTAATGCATTGGGTGGCCATTCTCTAAGAAAATGTGGTTTAAATATAAACAATTACTGTTTTCAGGAAATTTGAAAAAGCTTTGAGACTTCTCTCTTTTTGTTCTTTTTCTTTGTATTCTTTTCCCTTGTATTCTTTTTCCTGTTTTCTACATATATATTATATTACTGAAAAGCAAGCAAGCAAGTAGAGCAAGGTAGCTCAATTGGTTAAAGTAGGTTTGCAAAACAGTTTTGCACTGACAATAGCAAAAGATCTCTCAAAGCAGTGAAAATAAACCCAATTCCCATTCAAATAGCTTGAACTAGACTACATATTTTCCTGTGGTAAACTGAATTAGAATTATCAGTTATACTTTCTGACATTGACAGGAAATAAGTCCTTCCAAAGCCATTAAAAGTAGAACTCATTGAGTACGTTAATTTCCTAAGGGGCTAGTTTTTTGTCTTGGAGATGTGACAAGCAACCTCTATCAGATTCAGAGTCCCACATGCAGATATGCAGGTGGACCTAATATCTTCCTTGTATACTTAGATAACATTGCAATAGCACTGTAGTAACTAAAAGTGACAGAGCAAGATGTGTGTCTGCTCAAGGAAACCACGTGTTGCACCTTATTAGTTCCAAAGTAACAGGAAAGCAGGTTCAGCATTGCCAGTGATAAATGCACTAACTACAGAGTGTTCATGTGTCTGCCAGCAGGTGTGAGCCCCACAAGCACAGCTTTGTAAGTGAAGACTTCTGTCAATGGCTGTAGACCAACATTCTGAGCCAAAATTGCAGATTACCATAAGCTTGAATCACCTATCTGTAGGTGGCTGGATCCAGAACCAGGTGCTGAAAGAGGTTGTGTGGTACAACCGTTTGCAAATCTGGGGGCAAACTGATCTCTGCAGGAACCCTCTCATTGCCCAAGACAAACTGGTGAAGGTGTTTCCACTGCAGGGAGCAGTGCAGGTAGTCCATGATATCCCCCAGACACTGCAGGAAATCCCTCCTACACCACATGATACGGTGTTCAGGAGATGCATTACAACAGTCTTCCCGGTATAGCTGGAAAAGCCTGTGGCCATCAGTGTGCGGGTGAAGAGCTGCAGGCATTTGAAGTGCAAGCGTTCAGGCGTCACCTGCCTGGCGATGTGCCTGGAGTCCTTCACCTCTGCCGCAGTGTAGCTCTCAGGCCACATTGTGTTGGGGTGAAGTCAGCCTCTGTGGGCTGCTCACAAAGATGTCGGAGTCGCCTTGCTGCACCCTAAACATCGTCTCAGCTGTGAGGCTTTTCTTGCTTTTGGTCAGCTGGAATTTGCAGGAGCGGCTGAAGGGCTGAAACGCTAAGTACCAATGGCATGACTGAGGCAAAAGCATCCAGGCTAACTTCACCAGTCACAGAACCAGTGGGCAGTTTTCTCCAGGAGCCTAGAGGGTGTGGAGGAGGCTGGGCTTCTGTTCCTCATCAGCTTTTCTTCGGAGTGGTGGAGGAAGCACGACATCTTCTTGCCCAGGTGTTCCCTCATGCAGGTGCACACCAGCTCCACATGGATGCAGAAGTCTCTTGGCAGCATCTGCTCTGCATGTCCAGCTCCAGGTGGAATGCGTGCCCCACAGGGGGTTCAGGAATATAAGTACAAGGTAGACCATATCCTACACCGGGACTGCAACCTTCAAAGGCACTGCCTACCCCAATGGCTTGTTGTGGCACTGGGTAGAAACTATTTGATATGCTGTCTCCAAAGACATTCATGAAGCTGTCCTGTAGGTCACTTGTCATTGCTCAACCTTTGTCTAGGTCCTGAACAGGCCACTGTATACACTCCTCTAAAAGTAGTTCTAGGTTATTTCCAACATCATGGTCTTCCTCTTCTTCATTTACATCATTGCCTTCTCCTTCATTTCCAGTATAATTGTCTTGGTCTACCTTTGCATCTTCATTTTCTTCTGCATTTCCATCACCATTGTTTTCTTCTTCATTTGCATCTACAGTACCATGTTCTTCTTTATTTCCAACACCATTGTAGCCTCCCTTCACATTTGCATCACCATTTTCTTCTTCATTTGCCTCATCATTGCCTTCTTCACTTGCAGCAACATTGCCATGTTCTTCATTTTCATCATGATTGCTGTCTCCCTTCCCATTTGCATCACTGTGTTCTTTGTTGGCATCATTGCTTTCTTCTTCATTTCCAACATAATTGCTGTCTTCCTTCACATTCACACCATTTTCTTCTTCATTTGTATCAGTGCCTTCTTCCTTTCCATCCATCCCACCTTTGCATCATTCTCTTCATTTGCCTCAGCATTGTTCTCTTCATTTTCAGCAACATTACCATGTTCTTCTTCTTTTTTGCCAGAATTCTTGTTGTCTGCCTTCACAATCGCATCACCATGTTGTTCTTCTTCATTTGCATCATTGCCGCCTTCTTCGTTTCTAACACTACTGTCTTCCTCCACCTTCATATCATCTTTTCCTTCATTTTCATCGTCTCCTTCATTTGCATCAACAATGCTGAGTTCTTCTTCATTTTCAATGTCATTGTCATCTTCCTCCACATTTGCTTCATTGTTTTCTTCTTCTTCCTTTGCAACATTACTATCTTCTTCTATTCTTTCTCCTCTCCCAGGTTCTTACTGGAGCTCTTCTCCTCACCACTGCTGTCTGCTTCACGGCTCCTTTTCCTGTGGTTAAACCACAGCCCCAAGAGAAGAAGCAAGACTCCAGCAAGAGCCCAGAATTGCCACTGCTGAAAGGCAGCAAAGAACAGGGCTCCCCAGGCCACACCACTCCGCTCCAGGCTCCCCCTCCAGCTCCTGCAGCAGCCAAACCATCTCCTGGTTAAGGTAGTCCACACACTGCTTCATACGCTGGTGTGAGCCTTCATCCAGCCCATCCCCAATTGCCTGTGGGTCCTGGATGATACTTTGCACAAGCACGAAAAGCAGTTATGCGAAAGCCATGGCCTGCAGGAGGACACACAGAAGGATTTCTATGGGGTTGGGATGGAGGAAGATAGTGTGGGGAGAGGAGCAAGGATGGGAGCTGCAGGGATGTTGCAGCAGGATGGAGAGGGCTCCAGGCAGCTGACAGGATGCAAGGCCTGTCTCAGAGCTCCAGCAGAAGCACCATGCCCTGTCCAAACATAACTCATTCTGTGAGACACAATTCTCTTTCATATCTGTAAAGCTCACTTTGGAAGAGGTATTTCTGCAAGATCAAAATTAAGACCACTACAGATTATTTACTTAATCTGTTTCATAGCCTGGGGTTATAATCAATCCACACGACTATCATTGTCTGACTCAGTGGCTTTTAAATCTGCAAAAATGCTAATACTGTAAAATAAAATAGGTAGGTGCTTACCACCAAACACAGAACCCGTTAGCGCATGACCTAAACAATTCTCCCTTCTGTTTATGGAAGTGTATTTTAGTATTTTAGTTGCATTTTTAACTGCAATTATATTTGACTAGGGAAACAGAGGCACAAATAACTTGTGCACGGTAATCACGGTAATCACAGTAATCACGTTTAGCACTTTAAATCATGCAGTTCTTCCTTTGTCAAAGCATGGTTCATGAAATTATATGCAGTGTGTATTAGGTCTGGCTGAGATGGAGCCCATTTCCCCATAGCAGCCCTCACAGAGCGATGCTTTGCATTGGTAGCCAGAAGGGTGTTGATAACACCCCAGTGTTTTGGCTACTGCTGAGCAGCACTGGCACAGCATCAGTGCTGTCTCTCAATATTCCCCCTGCATCAAGGGACTGGAGGTGCTTAAGATCCTGAGAGGGGACACAACCAAGCCAGCTGACTCAAACTGACCAAAGGGATATTCCATACCATATGAATCAGCTTAGATACAAAAGCTAAGGGAAGGAAGAGGGGGAGTGCATTCATTCTTGAATACAGCTTTCCACTTCAACACTTTTCTTCCAAATTCTATCAAAAGAGAGAAAATATTATGCAATTTACACATAATAGATCATCCCAGGGTAGCCAAGTTTTGAAAAACTCTTAAAATAAATTATGATATAGCATTTCTGTTTACTTTTAAAAATTTTTTTTGAACTTTGTTTTATAATATTCTGAAAATGACAATAAGAAATGGCATCATAGTGGAAATTTATTTAAATAGTTTAATTAACTGAATAGAATTCATAATGAACTCTACATTTTTCTGAAATTATATGATAAATATCTCCTTTGAAGTGATATTAGGAAAGGACCTATGAGATAAAAACTAGGAGCTAGTTATTACCCTAAAAATAGCTCAAAGTCAAAGCCATCTTTTAACTGTATGGATATTAGTTGGCAACTTCAACACAGTCATGAACTTGCCTCCCAGTCACACCTGTCACTGGCTTACCTTCTTTGGTCACTCTAAAAAAGTCCAAAGCAGGTACACACACACCTGTTTAAATGTTCCTCTCCAAAACAGGATGGACATTGTCCTCTCAGTGATATGGGGAGGTCCAGACAGCGCACAGCACAAAAGCTGCAGGCACAGCATATAAGCCTTGCTATTCCATCCCCCGATTTCTTCAAAATTGTTTTTTTTTTTTTTGCAACCAGATAAGCTCCTTCATCTGGGAGTTCATCCCTCTCTTCAGTCCCTCAAGACACATTTGTGCAATTGAGAACTAGGTAGTGTCTGAAACATCCTTGTATCTCCGCCTTCCTGACAGATAAGAGAGGGAGAAGATCTCACTGTACAGTGCCTTTTTACTAGTCCTTGCTGGCCCACTTTGACTATATTTTCCATGAAAAAATACTTCCACTCTTCCTTGAATCAGTCCAGTATTCTCTGAGGCAAGAAGATCATCTTTTTTTCCTGGTTGGAGAGATGGAAACCAGAAACTGTGTATGGCAGGTTCCCCCCTGTGTGTTTATCCCACGTGTGAGGGACAGACTGTGGGGCTGGCAACCTCCCCTGTGCTTTGTCTGCAATAACTGCAGAATCCAAACAGCTCATGAGATTTGTGCTGAGAGCTGTGCTGCCACAGGATTTGACCAAAACCTTTTGCAACGCTACCACAGTTTTCAAAGAGGCACAACTCATAGTTGTGATAGTAGAAAGCTGGTTCTCATGCTAATAAATGCAACATGGAGGAGGGCTCTACCACTGCTGTTCAAATGCTCTCTTCTATGAAGTGTACTCCATCCACATCCTTATCTCAATGGAACTCAGAGAAAATTAAATGCCTCTCAAACTAATTCTTTCCATCCCTCTCTCTTCATGTTCATGCTTTCTTCTTTGTTCATGCTTGTCAGATCCATGTGAAGAGGATAGTCACATTTTATAGATTACAACCTAGTGTTTTTTTCTTTTTTTTTCCCCCAAAAATAAGATGACTCCCTAACTGGTCCATCCTATGTATATAGCTGTACAATAGAGCTTTACGGTTTTATAGCATTGAACGTTGTTGTTCTGCATCTGCCATTAAACAGTGTTTATACAATTCTGTTAGCTCAAACAAAAATGTAAAAGAACTTATTTAGAAGTAGTTATGAAAAATTTAATAAATATGCTAGAAACCATTTATTTATATTTGAGCTCTAATGAAAGTACAGTAGCAGATGTTATCTTGAAAAAAATGGATAAAGAAGTACATACATTGTAGTAATTTTTAATATAGTAGTTATTTATAAATTTTAAAAATCTGATTATATAAATATCATAGGAATACATCAATAAGAGTTCATCATTACACAATTAAAAGATATTGTTGTTTGCACATATACATTCATCAGTGACCACTGGGTTTCAATCACTTCACTGTAATTGCATGTTCACCCTTCAAGCAACCTTGTCTTCTTTTACTTACCAATTATTTATGCAATATATACCTTGTATGATTTATGACAAACTTTTCCACTACACTTTTCAGCTGCTTCTCTGCACCTTACAAATCTTTTTCATTTGATACTCTTTAGGTCAGACATTGAAAGACCTGACTCAGAGAAACCAAAGTCAAGTTGAATATAACCAGTTGACCCAAAAGAGGCCAGCAACATTCCATTCACATAAAAATTATTTCCTTCTGGCTCTTGTTTTAACCTTGGTATTTCTGAAAACTAGTCGCCAGTCCAGAAAGGAAAAACACAGAGAAGAGCAATACAGAGAATACAGACTTTTGCAAAAGCTCAACCCACCAGCACAACATGTGGGTGCAGCTCCTGAAGGAAAGCAGTCTTCATGTCTGCCAAGGCTGGTATGACCTGCTGGTGCTGGGAGGCATCCCTCAAGCATTCACACAAGTCACATCCACTTAAGATACCCTCACCATCACTGGAGAAGCCAGGCTTAATTCCATCCCTTATTTACCCTCAGTGAATACAACTGGAACTACTACTTCATGTTTTCCCTCTGACATTTATCACTAAGGATTTGTGTTTGGCCCTCAGCTTGTATCACGCCTTTTCAGCAAATCCATCCTCTTCTTTCTTTCTCTCTTTTTTTTTTTTTAAAACTTTTAATTTTGAATCTTAGTAGTGAAACAGAAAGCATACTTAGCAATTCCTCCTTGGGATCTTCTTTCAAGGAGGATTAGGAAAGCCCTGTGCTTGGCAGCAAGTGCTTTCCCCACCCCAACAAAGCCCCTACTGAACAGCACTGCGTACTTGCATGACAATACTGTCTTTACATGAATCAGAGACATGTGGAAAGATGTAGAATTTAGCACTGGATTTCTATGAATATTTAGCTTAACTATCTGTCTCAAGCCCTCACTTCCCTAATTAGAAAAGGCTTCTGAATATCATAATAAAAAAACATTACTATCAGTCAGTCCTTTCAAGCTCCTCCTTTAACTTTAGTCCAGGAGCAGCCTTTAAGGCTGATATGTAACACAGTCTGCCGTGGGAGTGTTCTGGGCTCCTGAACACTCCCTCCTCACCAAGTCCAGCAGTTGTTTGTTGTAGTCTCTCCTCCTCATGAAGTCCGAGAAGATAGCTTCGAGTCCTTGCTCTCCTGCTGCTGGTGATCTCTCCCTCTCGGTGTCCCACCTCGGTTCGTAGGTTGCTGCAGTGTAGCTTATCAAGTGTACACGTCCTGGAATCTTCATTCCTCTAAGTCAGTTTTTGGCTGCCTCTGGTCAGCTTCGGCAGGCAACTCCCGAGCCACTCTTGGCCGTCTCCAATTTCGCCTGGGATTCTTCTCCCAAGCACTGAGCTGATTTATCAGCCCGTCCACTTGGCTCTGCTCAAGTGCTGAGCCTTAAAATCCAGCCCCCACCAGCCTAAATGCAGTGGGGGGGAAAAATCCCCCTAGCCTTGGCCACAGGTAGCTCGGTTCAGTTCTGCACTGTCCCAAGCATCCCACAGCTGCAGGGGGGGGAAAGAAGGCCTGGCCTCCTCCGTCTTACCTCAGGTGCTGTGAAATTCTTCTTTCACAGCACACACTCCAAATGCTGACTCTAATTCTAGCCAAAGGCTGAGCTGGGGGGTCACAGGGCTCCCCTCTCCCCCCCGGAGGGGAAGAGAGGGAGCCCAGCCACTCCTGGCCTTGTCCACCTACACCAGCAGACACCAACAGCAAAACAACCAAGACAGAACTGCCAACCATTTCCGGTGCTGTGATATATGATTTTTGAGCAGAAGCGAACAACATGAGTGGTGATTGGCTCTCCAGGGAACACTGCCCTGGCACCCAATCACCTCTGAGCCCCTCGAACTCCCAAGGGGGGCCAATTTCAAACTATGACAACTTCTCAATTATGTTGCTGCTGCATGTAGCAGATGGCTAGGTTGTATCTTCTGCCCTTTGCACGGGAATGGTTTTGTTATTGTTTGATGAAATAACTGGCTTTGAACAGCAATTTTATTTTAAATGATGTACCTTTTGGGAGATGGGTGAAACTTAAAAAAGTTTGTTGAAGCAAAGTGTCTGGTCACAGAGACATATACTTAAAATGAGGCCATTTGGGTAGGATGTTCAGAACAATAGATTGAAAAAAGCTGCTGCTTATAAATGGCTATTTACATAATCTGCCATTTCTGTTATCTGCAACATTCTGCACAACAAAATTACTGTGAGCAAATGAAATTTAAATGTCACAAGATGAACTAATCTTAGCTAAAGCATAATAAATTTAAATTAGTTCATTGTTAAAGCAGCTTGCATGACACCCTTAGAGGATGAAGTAATCTTTTCAGCAGGACAAGGATGGTGGCTCAGCCCCGATTTTTTCTCAGCTGGTAGTTTGGCTGTATTTTGAAGGTGAGAAATGTCACTCTTAGAAGGTAGCACTGTCCTGCCAAAATGACACACTTCTCACATGGGTGATCCACCTGCAGGTCACCTTATGCTTCAGTTTGAATTATTGAACCATGAAGATGTTCTTCTCCTTTAGGTGTGCAATATTTGATATTGTTATATATGGAGCAACGAACCAGGAATGGAAGCAGGAATGGGTTCAGTCCCTACAAGTGTCTTCTGGCCCTGATTCAGCAAAACATTTAAAGCTATGTTAAATGGGAAGTATGTGAGTAGTCTGAGTAAAATTCAAGAGTACTTTGTGCTCTTCAAAATAAGCACATGCTTACACTCTTTGATGGATTAAGGCAAGAATGAGCACAAGTTTCTGGGAGTGAGCCTGTTTTTCTCTGTTAGTAACGAAGCACTTGTTCGTCACTGTGGGTCCCAGGTTGCTTTCTGAATGAGCTCACACAGCATTTGTACCACTAACAACAGTATTTGTGGAGCTGGGATAGACAAAGGAACACAAAGTAAGGTGTTGATGCTCTGATCAGCCATCAGCAGTCTTTTCAGCAGCAGTGATTTCTAATGAAACATAGTGAGCAGCCTCTCATGAATAAACCATAACACACACCCACCCATCTGTGGGGATTGTGAGGGGCAGAAGGAAATAAGATGGTTCTCCCCACCTTATCAATGCTTGTCTTCTAGCTGTCAAGGGCATCAACTGCCTCAACTGATGCCTCTAGCACAGGAGGTGCACCCCTCTTTCCCCATTTTCAGTATCATTAGCCACATAAAGACACTCTGTGAACCATTGCTCCTGCAACACACCAGAGGTGTGTACTTGCTTACCAGTACTTGGGGTTGCTACAGGTAATGAAGTCTCTTCCTTACATCCACTTAGTGGCTGAGGAAGTAAAGAGGAAGATCTGGCTCTTAGGCTACAGCATCTGCTTGTGGACACTCAGCACTTATTGGAGAAGCACATGGACCATAGGAGACTCAAGCACAGCCTTCCTCTCAAAGATCTCACAGATCAGCATAGCATGGGCAGTTCTGTTCAGTTGCAGCCAAGAACTACACCTGTATGCATGTGCCTCTCACCTCTGATTTCAGACCTACACTGCAATGTAATTTGTGCAAAGCCAGCTCAATCCAGGTGACCCAGTGCAGCTTCACACTACGACAGGGGAAGGGCACAAGAGAGACAAGAGTTTTCTATTTCCCAGGTCTACTAAGTATGAACTCAATTTTTGCAGATTTTGACCATGGTTCTTTTTTCCTCCTATACAGGTTCTTAAATATCCACATGTTGTATCATCCCATACACATCTTTTTGTAATGGGATCCATACATGACAGTGATAATGACACAATCTTGGAGATAATGAATGTACGAGAGGTAATATAAACTGCCACTGTTAAGAGGTGCAGAGATACCTTGTAGTCCAGGATTAAAAAAACAGCAGAGGAAATTCAGTGTAGGTAACTTAAGAGATGTGATGAAAAGAAGTATTTATAAATTTATATACCTAAAATGATGAGCTTTAAAACAACTATTTCCAAGCAATAAAATTTAGTGTTGTCCTAGATAGCTCTATGATCTCTAAGTCTTTAGAGGACCCCCTCCCCAGGGAGGAACAAATGTCTTTGTTATTACATGTAGTCATAGCAAGCACATTGTAAAATAATTTGTTATAAGAGCATTACTATTATATTTTAATAGATTGGTATTTAAATTTATATTGTGAGATAAAATTGATGCAAATTGTTTTATTGGATTATTTCCTGCAATTTATCAATTCCTTGTCAGGTTGCTTATAAAGATGATGGAAAATTCCTGAGGGTACCATAATTATGTTTCATAATACAGTAATTATATGTGCATAACTTCAAAAAGGAGAAATCTTTAGGAATATCTTCCTCTTATAGACTGTAGTATTATCACAATCATCTACAGTCATATAGAAAATTAAAGACTTAAAAGTCAGAATTTGCTCCTGTTTTTAACTTTTACTACTGTGTCACCAAGATTTGTTAATATATACTTTTACCACATCTAAAGAGCATAAAGAGAAAATTTACTTCAAGTTATTAGTATTTTAGACTGAAACGACACAAGTAAAATCAATCCTTCCTTTTAGATAATAACTTTCAAATACTTCTTTTTTCTTTCCTGTTATTAACTCAGGCAGCAGGTACTAAAGCAACACAACTGAAATGTGCTTTGTGTTTGTGCAAGTGGACTATAGGACCAGATGACCTCCCAAGTCCCTGCTACACTGAATTACTCTGCAGCTCTGTGACCATCGCCCAAGACCAAGGCTGTGGCTAACTGTAGGTTGCCCTGCCAGTATTTCCCCAGTGGTTACACACTTTTTAGCAGAGGCCAATATTTTTCATTTCTATCCTTCTTCGTGGGAAAATGAAGAACCACAGTCAAACCTCAGCACTGTAACAGGAGTCTGAAGTCGACTGAGTCTTGTATCACTCTGCCTCCATTTACTTTGGCTGCCTTTTACAGTGGTGTGAGTGTGAAAGGAATCATGCCCTCTACTTTTTATTGTCATGCCTACAGCCAAAGCCCAGTGATAGCGATGAGCCAACACAAAGGGGACAGCACCTTACAAAGCAAACTGTTAACTTCCATACCCTGTTCCTAAGCTGGAACTGAACATTTCAAGGCTGAGATGAATAAAATCAGGAATAGTGAGAATCATAAGGGCTCTGGCAGATTTTCCCTGAATGATGCATGTCATCTGGTCTCTGTGCCTTTTTCAGTCCCGCAATAGAAAATTAAAAAAAAAAAAAATACTATTACCTGTTACAGAAAGGAGTGGTAAAATCCAATGGCAGAGGAACTATAGCCTTCCTTGGACTTTTTTTATTTTTATAGTTTATTCTATTTAATTGAACTATTCCACAAAACCAAAATAATAATGCTATTAGCTAGTGAAGTGATAGAAGACTGTATTTCTGCATAATTTTTATAATGCTTTAGCATGACAAAACTCAGTCAGCATTAGGGTTGTCCTGGTTAACATAAACTCTTGTTAGGAAACACTTATCTATATACTGATTCATTTGACCTGCTTCACCATGACAAATGGAGACCCATGCCCGTCCATATGTAATGAATCTGCAGCAAAGGCCTTCATACAATGGGTGTCAGTGCATTAAAAAGTGTTAAAAACTAAAGGAGAAAAGAAGTCTTAGAAGACTGTATGGGGACTGTTTACCGACATACTAGAGTATCAAGTTTCAACATGTGAGCACATAGAGGTATAAGGAATTCAAGTGCACAAAATAGATGTGTCCTAGAATACCAGATTAATAGGTAAGTAAAGGCTAAACATTTATTTCTGGCAAAGTGAATCAAAGGGTAGCAGAAGACAAAGCTCTGTCTCTCCAAGAAGAACCTGATCCATTGAGAAATTAAATGTGAACTGAATAGAAAGTCCTCTGGTAAAGAAGGCTACAGGCATCCATTTTCTGGACTATTTAAAAAACTTAAAGACTGAAGACTCATTTCTAACTTTACTTTGATCTGCAAACTCAAAGAAACTCCTCAATTTCAGTGAAGCAGGTCCAGAATTTTACCATTTTTAATGATGTCTGTCCTTTGTCAGAAAGATCACAGAATCACAAAATATGCTGAGCTGGAAAGGACCCACAAGGATCATCGAGTCCAACCCTTATACCTGCACAGGACCATCCCCAGGAGTCACACCATGTGCCTGAGAGTATCATCCAAACACTTCCTGAACTCTGGCAGGCTTGGTGCTGTGACCACTTCCCTGGGGAGCCTGCTCCACCATCCAACCACCCTCTGGGTGAAGAACCATAATATCTAACCTAAACCTCCCCTGACACAACTTCAGGCCATTCCCTCAGGTCCTGTCACTGGTCACCACAGGGAAGACAGCAGTGTTTGCCCCTCCTCTTCCCCTCACAAGGAAGTTGTAGACTGCGATGAGGTCTCCCCTCAGTCTCCTCCAGGCTGAACAGACCAAGTGACCTCAGCTGCTCCTCATATGGCTTCCCCTCAAGGCCCTTCACCATCTTTTTTGCCCTCCTTTGGACACTCTCTAATAGCTTAATATCTTTATTATATTGTGGTGACCAAAATTGCACACAATATTCAAGGTGAGACCTCATCAGTGCAGAGCAGAACAGGAAAATCACCTCCCTTGACTGTCTGGTCTTTGCCTGATGCACCCCAGGACACGGTCAATCTTTTTCGTAAACCCTGAGTACTATTGTCTGTGTTTCAGTTGTGTAGGAGTTTTGAATAAGATCAGTATTTTATCTCTTGATGTTATTTTTACTATTCCAGGTTACCAGATAGTTTCTGTTAATGTTTTGTGTGGCTGCCTCCATGAAATGTCCTTATTCTGAATTCATTGAACAGGTGTTACTTTTATACACCTGCAGATGGTAAGGTTACCAGAAAGGACATCAAAACAAAGCTAAACAGAACTGACAATATAATTCTGATTCCTCATTCAGCACACAGCTATCATAAGTAACTTCAAAATGGGCGGGCTCCAAATATCAAAGTTGACTTATGTGAATAGTGGAGATACAGAGTTATGAGGTATAGTCCAGGAAGTCTCATACTTTCTACAGAAAGAGATGCTTTTGCTTTATAAACAAGAAGGAACACTTACTAGACCCTGTGTGGTGGTTTCACTCTAGGCCTTCCTGGAGACCAACTTGTAACCAGGAAGGAAACTAGAAAAGTGACCACGGAAGTATTCCATGCTATTCCTTTACGTAACTTGAGGTATAAATAAGGCCAGCGGGAGGCATCTCGCTCTCTTCCTTTCCGGCGAGGTTCGAGAACGGCGGGTCCCTGTTTTGGTCTGGTTTATCTGGAGCCGAGGCCTACAGTGACTACCGTTATCTGCCACGCGTGAGGGGAGAGCCTTGGGCCGTGTCTAGCCATCCTGCCTGTTCGAAGGGAAGTGGTGAGATTTTTTGCTAGTTTGCCTTCGGTCGGCTGGTTGGCTTGTTCGGTCCTTGCCCCTTTTTGTCCTTCTCCCTTCCCCTTCCCCCCCCCCCCCCCCCCCCTTCTGTGTGTGGTATTCTCCTTTTGTGTATCTGTCTCATATGTAATATATATATATATATATATATATATTTGCTATAGCTTTGGCTGCTTGGTTTTCTTTTCCCTCTCTGGGAGGCGGGTCCTTGTTGTCGAGTTTCGGGGACTTGGCGGGAAGCCAGCTCGAAACTTGCACAACATTTTTTGGTGTCAGAAGTGGGATATTTTGGTTAAGTTTGGCTTGTTTTGATAAACGTTTTTCCAGGAAGACAGCCAAACTCGGTGTTGTTTTGCAAAACCAATCTATTGTTTTGGGAACAGGTCTGGGAACACTGCCAGAGTCTGGGAAAGCAGCCAAGGAAACTTTGTTTATATAAACAAAGGTTTGTTTTGGGATCAAGAAGAAATAATAACAAAAAAACAATGGCTATTTCATTAATTTGTCTTATAATTCTAGCCACCTTTACACCTGTGTTAGGCTACCGTATAGGGAGACGTCCAGACCTTGAGGATGGATGGAACGAATTGCTTCCATCCTTTAATTTTGACATCGAAGGTTTGGTAAAGGAAATCCCCATGGTTAAAATTGGCTCTAATTACTATATAAATCTTATTGCAACAGTACTGTCATTGATAAAGGTACTGGAAGTGCTACTTAAACTTGGAAGAATGGGGTTCCGTTGCCTTCCCTCTTGTAGGAAAGATCACACCTCAAAGGGACTCGCTGGAACTTTGGAAAGGGCTGCAGACAGGCCAGTCCCCGGGTGGCATGGAGCTTGGGAAGATTTCGGTAGATTAGTAGGACATGTGTCACCCCCCATTAATTGGGAGTTCACACCAGAACAAATGTTTGATTCTGGTGAGATGGCCCACTGTTTGGCAGAAGGGTGTTTTTCCTACAAAGATCCGAATATGCAATTCTCCGCTTTGTGCTGGGGCCTGGCTAATGCTTATCGAGCTGCCATAGACCACCTTCAAAGGGGTAAGGTCGACACAGAAACCCAAACCACGCCACTTGAAACCAGTGATGTCCCTATTAGGTCCACAGAAGTTGGGGTCCAAACACAACTTGAAGTCAATGCCATTTCTACTAAGCCCACTAGAACCGGGACTCAAGCTAAGAACCGGAAGGTCATCATTGCCCCTATGAAGAAGAAGAAGACGTGGGTAAGAGAGATCAAGGAACTTACAGACTCATCTCCCCAACCAGAACGCACAGAAGAAAGAGAAGAAGAAGAAGAAGAAGAAGGAACAGAAGAACCTATCCAATTCACTCAAGATGTAGTGGACGAAGGAGCGGCAGCAATGGGAGAAGGAGCAACAGCAAGTGATGAAGGCGCGACTGCGAGAGAGGAAGTAGTGGTTGTGACTGAGGAAGGAGCGATTGGAAGAGAAGAAGCAGGTACCAGAGAGGAAGAAACGGTTACACGGGAAGGAGCACGTCCAAGAGAACTAGGGGCACGCCCAAAGGAATACAGAACAGCATCAAGAGAAAAGAAAGCAACAGTACAAACGGCCGGTGGTATATTGTCGCTTGATGATTTATATCCTGACTACACATTCAGTGTTACAAAAGACGCAAAGAAGGAGCCAAAGCATTCCCCTCAATTGGAGGGGGAATTATCCCTACCCCTCCAGACCCAACCTTCTCTTGGAGGTGTGAATGATTGGAGGAAGAGGCCCTTATCTCACCACGTGAAAGATTACTCACTACCTCCACCAGCTGGGTATCGCGAACGACGCAGGAGTCCATCCCCACGGCATGAATGGCATAGAAGTCCATCTCCACGGCGTGAACGACGCAGAAGTCCATCTCCGCGGCGTGAACGGCGTAGGAGTCCATCCCCACGGTATGAACGGCATAGGAAACCATCTCCGCGGCGTGAACAATATAGAAGCTTATCCCCACGGCATGCTCAGTCTCCACCTCCACATGAGAGATATAGGGAGGAAGTGGGAGCAGTCCCACGTAGGAGTGGAAGAGTAAAGAGAGAGGTGGAAAAGATTCTACGTGGGAGAGATGGACAAGAAATTATGCGAGAAAGCGAAATTACACAATCACTGACCACAAGAGAGCTTCGAGATTTACGGAGAGATTATATGCGCTTGCCTGGTGAAGAAGTCCTCACCTGGCTGGTGCGATGCTGGGACAAGGGAGCTGATAGTCATGTAATTGAAGGTGATGAAGCACGACAGTTGGGATCCATTGCTCGAGACCCTGTGATAGAGCAAGAAATGGGGAGGGAGAAAATGGCATCCAGTCTTTGGCTCCGAATACTCCACGCGGTGAGAGTGAAATACCCATTTAAGGAGTCCCTGAAGAGTTCTTCAAGAAGGTGGAGGACTGCGGAAGAAGGCATCCAATACCTACGGGAATTGGCCATGCTGGAGATCATCTATTCTGATCCAGATTATTATGATATCCAAGTTCCTGAGAATGTTCCCTGCACGCAACCAATGTGGAAAAAGGTAATTCAAGGTGCCCCTAAACCATATATTTCCTGCTTGATACCCGTATATAATCCAAAGATGGATGAACCAAGCGTGGACACTATGTGTGCTTGGATAAGAACCATCGAGGAAAATATGGAAGACTCCTTCAATCCCCTGTACCGACGCACCTACGATAGGGAAAGAACAGAGAGAGATTATGAATATTCCAGATATGAGGACGACCTTAGAGACAGAGAGGACAGAAGGTATAGAGATTACCAAGAAAGGCCAATGGGAAGATCACGGCGGGACCGACAAAGACGACCTCGGCCTAGACCTCGATCCTGGTCTCAATCTTGCTCACGGTCCCTGTCATTCACACGTCGAAGGAAAGAGAACTCTAAGCGTGGGTCACGTAACCAACTATGGGCATACCTTCGTAGTAAAGGAGAAAACATGAAGAAGTGGGATGGTGAACCCACTTCTAAGCTTGAAGCTAGAGTGAGGGAGCTGAAGCGAAAGAAGACTGACAAGAAAGTTGTCTATGTAGTAGACGGAGATTTCTTAGAAGAGAAACTGCGATCGCCGAAACACGAGAAGATGGAGGTCCACTTCGACAATGGCAAAAAGTCTAAGAAGTCAAAGTCAAACTCTGACGACGAATGCTCTGATCAAGACCAGTAGAGGGGCCCTGCCTTCTGCCAGGAGAAGGAGAGGGACCAAGAAGATAACCGGGTTTACTGGGCTGTGTGGGTCCGATGGCCTGGCACATCGGATCCTCAGAGATACCAGGCCTTGATAGATACTGGAGCCCAGTGTACTGTAATGCCTTCGGAGTATAAGAGTACCGAAACTGTTACTATTTCTGGAGTGACAGGAGGGTCTCAAGAATTGTCAGTAGTAGAGGCGGACATGAGCTTGACGGGAGACCAATGGGAAAAGCGTCCCATTGTGACGGGGCCAGAAGCCCCTTGCATCCTTGGTATGGACTACCTAAGAAGAGGATACTTCAAGGACCCGAAAGGGTACCGGTGGGCTTTTGGTGTAGCCACGGTGATTGAAGAGGGGTCCAAGCAATTGTCTGCCCTTCCTGGCCTTTCAGAAGACCCTTCCATTGTAGGATTACTACGAGTTAAAGATCAAGAAGTGCCAATGGCCACAACAACTGTACACAGACGACAGTATCGGACAAACCGAGATGCTGTGATCCCTATCCACAAAATGATCCGAAAGTTGGAGAGCCAAGGGGTGGTCAGCAGAACCCATTCACCCTTCAACAGCCCCATCTGGCCTGTGCGTAAATCCGATGGAGAGTGGAGACTGACTGTGGACTATCGTGGCTTAAATGAAGTTACGCCACCGTTGAGTGCTGCCGTGCCAGATATGCTGGAGCTCCAATATGAGTTGGAGTCCAAGACAGCAAAGTGGTACGCCACCATCGACATAGCCAACGCGTTTTTCTCCATTCCTTTAGCGGCAGAGTGCAGGCCACAGTTTGCTTTCACCTGGAGGGGCGTTCAATACACCTGGAATCGACTGCCCCAGGGGTGGAAACACAGTCCAACCATCTGTCATGGACTGATCCAGGTCACACTAGAGAAGGGTAAGGCTCCCGAACACATCCAGTACATCGATGACATCATTGTATGGGGGGATACAGCAGAAGAAGTTTTCAAAAAAGGACAGACGATCATCCAGATTCTCCTCGAGGCCGGTTTCGCTATCAAGAAGAGCAAAGTCAAGGGACCTGCCCGAGAGATCCAATTCCTAGGGGTGAAATGGCAAGATGGACGACGCCAGATACCAACAGACATAATCAACAAGATTGTAGCAATGGCTCCCCCCACAAACAAGAAAGAAACCCAAGCTTTTCTGGGAGCCATAGGCTTCTGGAGGATGCATATCCCAGAATACAGTCAGATTGTGAGCCCTCTTTACTTTGTGACCCGTAAAAAGAACAATTTCCAGTGGGGTCCTGAGCAACAACAAGCTTTCAGGCAGATCAAGCAAGAAATTGCACATGCCGTGGCTCTTGGACCAGTTAGAATGGGACCAGATGTAAAGAATGTGCTCTACTCTGCAGCTGGAGATAAAGGTCCCTCCTGGAGCCTCTGGCAAAAGGTGCCTGGCGAGACGCGAGGGCGACCACTGGGTTTCTGGAGCCGAAGCTACAGAGGTTCTGAGGCCAATTACACCCCTGTGGAAAAGGAAATCTTAGCGGCGTATGAAGGTATACGAGCAGCTTCAGAGGTAATTGGTACCGAAGCACAGCTCTTCCTGGCACCCCGATTACCCGTCTTGAGCTGGATGTTCAAAGGGAAGGTGCCCCCTACGCATCATGCCACGGATGCTACATGGAGCAAGTGGATAGCCTTGATTACGCAGCGTGTACGATTGGGAAGCTCAAATCGCCCTGGAATTCTGGAGGTTATCACAAATTGGCCTGAAGGTGGGAACTTCAGCCTGGCAGAAGAAGAGGAAGAACCAGTGAGCCGAGCTGAAGAAGCTCCGCCATTTGATCAGCTGCCAGATGAAGAAAGGCGTTATGCCCTTTTCACTGATGGTTCTTGCCGAATTGTAGGAAGGAACCGGAAGTGGAAAGCGGCCGTTTGGAGTCCCACCCGACGAGTGGCAGAAGCTGCTGAAGGTCAAGGCGAGTCAAGTCAATTTGCAGAGCTCAAAGCTGTCCAATTGGCCCTGGACATTGCTGAACGAGAAGGATGGCCAAGGCTCTACCTCTACACTGACTCGTGGATGATAGCCAATGCCTTATGGGGATGGTTGGATCGATGGAAGAAGATGAACTGGAGGCGTGGAGGAAAACCCATCTGGGCTGCTGACTTGTGGCAGGACATCGCTACCAGAGCGAAGAATCTGAATGTGAGAGTCCACCATGTAGATGCCCACATGCCCAAGAAGCGAGCTAATGAAGAACACAATAACAACAGAGAAACAGACCGAGCTGCACAGATAGGAGTGTCACAAGTAGACCTAGACTGGCAGCAGAAAGGAGAATTGTTTCTAGCTCGATGGGCCCATGATGCTTCCGGTCATCAGGGCCGAGATGCCACCCACAGATGGGCACGAGACCGAGGGGTGGATTTAAGCATGGATGTAATTTCTGAAGTTATCCATGATTGTGAAACTTGTGCCGCTATTAAGCAGGCAAAAAGACTGAAGCCCCTGTGGTATGGTGGACGATGGGATAAGTATAAGTATGGAGAGGCATGGCAGGTTGATTATATCAAACTGCCACAGACCCGCCAAGGTAAGTGCTATGTACTTACCATGGTGGAAGCAACAACCGGATGGCTAGAGACTTTTTCAGTGCCCCACGCAACGGCCCGAAATACCATTCTAGGCCTTGAAAAGCAAGTTTTGTGGAGACATGGGACCCCAGAACGTATCGAGTCAGACAACGGGACTCATTTCAAAAATGAATTAGTCACCACTTGGGCGAGGGAACATGGTATCGAATGGGTATACCACATTCCATACCATGCACCAGCTGCTGGGAAGGTTGAGAGATATAACGGATTATTGAAGACCACTCTAAAGTTATTAGGTGAGGGGACTTATAAAAACTGGGACAAGAACTTAGCCAAGGCTACCTGGCTAGTTAACACCAGGGGTTCTGTCAATCGAGCTGGCCCTGCACAGGCAGAATCCCTTCACATTGTTGATGGAGATAAAGTTCCAGCAATCCATTTGAGGGGAATGCTAGGGAAAGCTGTTTGGGTTACCCCTGCCTCAGGCCAAGACAAACCCATTCGTGGGATTGTCTTTGCTCAAGGGCCAGGACATACGTGGTGGGTAATGAGGAAGGATGGAGTCATCCAGTGTGTGCCTCAAGGAAACTTAGCCTTGGGGAAAAACTAATTGTATGTCCTAAGTTGTGTTTTTACAGGAAGCCAGTCACCAGATGAGAGAGAGACCTGAACTAAGCTGTTGCTGGTATCCAGTGATGAGACAGTCCAGTGATGAAACAGCCATAAAATCAGAATTGTAATGGTGACTGAGGAGACCAAAGATCTGGACTGAACTGACATCTGTATTGATTTTCCAACGACGAGACAACTGTGCCGAGAGACCAACAAGAACTATATATATATATATATGCAAATGTGTATATATATGCGCGGGATGTAGACGAACGTGAGACATAGGTGTTGCGTAAAGAAATAGTATGGAATAAGGGGTGGAGAATGTGGTGGTTTCACTCTAGGCCTTCCTGGAGACCAACTTGTAACCAGGAAGGAAACTAGAAAAGTGACCACGGAAGTATTCCATGCTATTCCTTTACGTAACTTGAGGTATAAATAAGGCCAGCGGGAGGCATCTCGCTCTCTTCCTTTCCGGCGAGGTTCGAGAACGGCGGGTCCCTGTTTTGGTCTGGTTTATCTGGAGCCGAGGCCTACAGTGACTACCGTTATCTGCCACGCGTGAGGGGAGAGCCTTGGGCCGTGTCTAGCCATCCTGCCTGTTCGAAGGGAAGTGGTGAGATTTTTTGCTAGTTTGCCTTCGGTCGGCTGGTTGGCTTGTTCGGTCCTTGCCCCTTTTTGTCCTTCTCCCTTCCCCTTCCCCCCCCCCCCCCCCCCCTTCTGTGTGTGGTATTCTCCTTTTGTGTATCTGTCTCATATGTAATATATATATATATATATATATATATTTGCTATAGCTTTGGCTGCTTGGTTTTCTTTTCCCTCTCTGGGAGGCGGGTCCTTGTTGTCGAGTTTCGGGGACTTGGCGGGAAGCCAGCTCGAAACTTGCACACCCTGACAAAGAACTTTCCAGAAACTCATATAAAAAGCTGTTTTTAATTTTGGTAAAAGGGTCTCTTGGGGATTTCCTGTATTATTTCATTGTTATGTTTTGTATATATTGATTTATAATATTAAAATGAATCAGAATTATTATATTTTATGTGGTTTTACAAGAGACAAGGCTCTGACTTGAGAGGAAAAGGGCTTCTTTGCAGTTTTAATTTATTGGTTGTCTGGCTGAAGGTGTCTTCCCAAAACTGTTTCTGATCAAGCATCTGATAATCACCATTTTTCATATATGATGTCTTAACTGCTCCCCCCCATAAACAGTTGCATAGAGTCAGATCGATCCACAAGCTGCTGCTATGGCATAATCTTATTACCTTGGTCTAGTGCTTTCTAGCATCAAGAGGGATGACTACTTTTCTTATAGTGCCTTAGAGATGTGCCCTTTACCTCTTCCCCACCACAATTCTGCTGTTGGAGGCCTCTGAGTTCAGGGAGGTTACTTGCACTGCAGGAAACTGAAAACAACCCTATCTAAACCTATACTGGCAGTTTTCATGGACTGATTAAGTTTCTAAATGCAATGAAGAACAGGACAGAAGCTATGGCTTTCACAGCAAAATACAACAGAAAGCTCTGTCCATCTGAAGCAAATGGAATTGCAGTTCTATTGCATGTCAAACCACAAGATGCATTCTGCACTTTGAATCTAGGGAATATTTAACCATACTTACAGTACACAATAAGCATTTTGAACTGAGCTATACTAGTAGCCTCCATGACACTAATTGCTACTTGGTATCTGCCAAATAAAGCAGGTAAGTAGTAACAAAGCCTTAAAACATGCAAGCAAATAAAATTATAAAAATCTAATACATAAATCCTAAAGGCAAGAAATACAGAAGTTCAACAGCTATTGATTTAATTTCTTAAGCTCGAGTGCTGAGAAATTTGGACATTTTTATTTTTAGAATATGCCACCAACAGATCAGGCCCATGCTTAAGAAAAGAACAAAATACTACATTTTTTTATGGACCAGTTTGTCTCCAATCCTAACCACAGGAAAAATTTTCATTGTTTTCATGATCAGAGCCAACAAGCACCTTTTTGCTCCAAAATAAAACTACAGTATTAAGGCAGTGGGATTGCACAGCCCTGTTTCTCTCCCACTCTTTGGTAGGAGGTTGTCATTGACACAGATGACAGATGTCATTAACCCTAATGGCAACACTTTGCATCAGAGATCAATACCTCTATCTACAGCTAAGTCCAGGCCAGGATACAGCATTGGTTTATGCATAAATGAATATCTACATTGCTGTTGGGGATTAAAGCACATAAAGAGTAAAGTCATAGCACTGAGACTGCAGGGAGACTTTGGGCAGAGGATAAATATATTTACTGAAGTTTGGATTAGTCAGGATGCATGATAAAAATTTTCATTTCTGATGGTTTTTGCAAAGAGATGTAAATAACACTACTTAAGTCCTCAACTCAGTCACATTATCAACCCTAATTGATAGTGATCATTTTTATGAGCTTTTCACCAACATTGACCATAAATGTTTTACTCAGTATTCTAAGGCTGTAAGGGAATTGAGAAAAATCATAAAGTGCAGTCTGGCCATTCACAGCTGGTACAGTTTGTCATGAAAATACCTGTTAAGTTGATTGTTAGTTACATAAAAGAATTATTAACTAAGATTTTCCAGGAAAGAAGAGAGATAGAAATAACCTCTTGATTTCCAAAGTTATTGGATCTCTAGTATAATGGACTAGAAATCTGGAAGAAATAGATTCTAAGGATTCTAACCAAATAACCTAAGTCATAGAGTTATATGGTGAAATGAACCTTACTTATTACTTGATAATGAACACTACATAAAGAAAAACTAGCTTCATTCTGACTGAACTACTAAGTCCTGAAAAGTGATACATTATTTATCAAGTCCTATTGGAAACAACTCTGGATCAGCACCCAGACCTGAATATACCTGCAACCAGCTGAACAGGCAGATTGTGAATGCACTCACTCTCAAGACCAATTTACATTTATGAGGTAGTGCTGAATATACATAGAATGAAGAAAGAGAGTTCTGTATTCATGTACTCGTTTATTTAACACACAATTGCAACACCAGCTACACTGAGCAAGAAAGTATAATATTTCATTAGGTAAGAAAAAGAGTATACAAAGGAAAAGGAAGTATTTGCATCCCAGTTTAATGGAACATGAAATAATGAATAAAGAGCTTAGTGTCTTATCTTGAGAAAGTCTGAGGCACAGGCAGGAAATGAAACCAGGACTGCCTGTTTTGTCCCCAGTTATTAGCACAAGATCAGCCTTCACCTTAAAGTCTGCATATCTGAAATCAAAGGCATACACACTCTTTCAGACTAAATCAGAGAAGGTTTGTACAGCGCTGTCTTGCAAGTAGTAAACTTTTAACTCAATCTATGATTGAAGAGGCAGCATTTCCAGGAGGCAAACCCATGTCAGGGAACTGTTTCAGTACAGAATATGTCTACTCATGCGATTTTTAGTTCTTTTTCCTCATTCAAGTCTCTGGTCCTTAAATTTTTCCATTTGAACTCACTGTATCTAGTAAGATCATGTCCATGAATAATACGGCAGCAAGAAAACAAAGCAATAAAGTATACCACAGATATAGTCTGACCAAGAAACCACTTGTTTTTATAGAGCAGAACAAAATGCATTACCTAATTAGACCTAAGGCCACAGGTTTGTAAGATGAAAGGATGTTGACAGGTTATTGGCCAATGTACTCTCTTGCTGGACATGTGAACTCTACCATGTGAACTGTATACCCTGTTGTACAAGTACCTAGATACCAAGACTGAAGGATCCACTGGAGAGCCCTGCCTGGCCACTCTTGTTCCTTTCCAAGAAAACCAGGCTGCACAGAAGGGTGATGTGGATCAGGTTTGCCCTGATGTAAAGTCTGCAGGTGAGCAGACTAGGCATGGCTACCACACTACAGCCTTACAGTACATACATAGCTGCTAAGCCTCAGATCACCACATCTCCTTTTTATTATGCTTGGCCCATCTCACAACTAAGAATGTTTTTAACCTCTATCTCTTACTAAATCTTTGTGAGAAATATTTTCACCATTTGAAAAAAAGATACTAGAAAATAGTAATTATACACCTGAAAATACCATTTTTTAATATTTTTCCCCCAGTGTAAGACACCTGAAGTAAAATAAATGAACTTCTGTCTCAATGCAAATGAGTATTATGAATGTAATATATCTGTGTTGTTATGGCTTAGAATGATCCTGTGAACTGTTGGTACTGAAACATACTTTGAGACCACACAATATAATGGATTACAAAACAAATACTAAGGAGTTAAAGAGTTGGTGCTATAGAAGTGTTTTATGAATGGGGAATCCACACAGGCAGTTTCCATGAATATCAGTGACTTATCAGTGCTATTCTTTACTTGTTTTCCCCAATGAAATGAGAGTTCCTGCTAAGAAGAATAGATTCCTCAATTCGAGACGAGCAATAAAAATCTAAGAGTCATACACTCTTCACACAATTACATTTTGCTTGATGGATGTTAACATAATTGCACTGACTGATGAGTTGGTCCCTTATAAGCATAGGACTACATAATCTCAGGATTCGTATATTATATATAGCTGGATTGCTGGAGAGATATATGTATACAATTAGTATACCCATACTTTATCATTACTACTGCTATTATTATTGTCTGCTTCCTTGCCCTGCTCTTTAGTTATCATATGGACTAAGGCAGATTTTATTTCTTTTTCCCCTTTCTATTTAATCTTAAAGAAGCTCTCACCTTCTGGAGACATATAGGGAAAAATGACTACTATGAAATTTGCATTTTCATAGACCATAAGGGTCTTTGTCTGAGAAAGCCCTATTACAGTCAATGAAATTTAGCCACCCATCAATCCTGCATAGGGCTACTATTCTGTTTGCTTTTGTATCTGAGGCCTTCACAAAGGAGCTTCATGTCCATTTGGAGAGTTTTCAGTCTCTCTGGAGACTAAGTAGAAAATTGTTTTACAATCTTTTCTATTCTTTCTGCCATAGCATCTCTACTTGAGCAGAAATGTCAGTGCAGTCTCACCCACCTGCTTCCCATGGTTAAGTGCTCTGCCCTACCTGCCTGCCAGCCTGATACCCAGGGACCTTCTGACCATGTCTTCCAATCCATTAGAAGGAATACCATAGATTGTCAGCTAGTTCATTAAAATTCTCCTTGTTTTAATTAAGAACCAGTCTACACCTTTCACTGAACTTCACAAGCTTACAACAGTCTTCATATTATTTTGGAATTGCTTAAAAAATCTGACAAATTCACCTGGGTGATGACAGGGTTTTCTATTTCTAATTTGACTCCTCCATGCTCAGTGCTTTACCCTCAGCTCCTCAGTCAGCCCATGGCTTTGATTACAACTTTCCCAGCTGCCATGGCAGCACACAGCTGCCTTTGTTCCAGGAAGTGGGGCTCTGCTCTGATCTCCTAGTGACTGGATTCTCCTCCATCACCTGCATCTCCTTGGTGCTGCTGCCCATCCTAGGCTCATCAGCTTGTTCTGCTCAACCTCTCTATGACTTTGAATCTATAAGCCTGACTTCCCATTAGCTCTTGATTCTCTCCATCTGCCCTTTAATTTGCTAGTGTGCAGTTGGTCCTATCTATGTTTATGTCTCCTCCACCTTTGGTCATGACCATGGAAACTGCCTCCATTTAGCCCATCAGTCAAGCCCACAGCACAGCTGTCACCTTTGGCAAGAACTCCAAATCACCAACAGTTTTTCTAAATAATGTTTCTAAATTATTATATTTCTTACTATCTTGCAGACAAATATTTGGCCAGATCCTTATGATCCCAGTATTTGATTGCTATGTCAAATTTTTTGCTGTTTTTGACATGTGTTTTCTTGCCGAACTCTTATTCAAAGAGCACCTTCTTGGATTGTGGCTCTGGCAGTGTCTCTCTATTTCTCCATAGAGTCTTGTTTTGCTGCTCTCCACCTACACACCGCATGTCTTGTATTCCTCACAGGCTCTATCTATTCCACCTAAACCTCTTATTCAGTCCCAGGAGTTAACTAAAAGCTTCCATTTCCGTAATATGAAGTTCCACCATGCACTTTCTAATTTTTCGAGGAGGCCTTTGGGTTGTTTCCTCGTAGGATTTGCACAAAGCTCCCATTGGACACGTCCAGTGATGGCAGTGAGCAATGGCTATTGCCACTGCCCTACTTGTGTCAAATCTGCTGTTTCTTATGTCATAATTGAGAGACCACTGTTAATGAGCTCTGTTTGTTGGGATAAACAAGTCTGAACCAGGGCTTCAGGCTCCTGGGCACCATGGTGATGGAAGCAATATAAATGCTTCAAGACATGATGTTAACTCCGTTGTTGCTGAATTTGGTGGTCCCAGTAGACTCTCTGAACTTAAAACAGATCAAAGGAGAGCAGGAATCACTTCGTGCATTGTAGATTTTATATTAACCTCTATACATAGTTCCAGTCTGAATATGGTTTTACAGCATGCAAGGACCATTTATTTCCTACCATGTCCATCTTTAGCTAACGAAAAATGAAGTGTTGCAACTTAATCACAGGATCATTTCCTCACTACAATTTACATATAATTTTTTGTTATGATGTATTGCACCTTCCAAATAGAAAAGTAAATATCTGCACTTGTTAACACGATTGATTCAAACTTTTGGGCTTTTTCACAAATACATCTACTCCAGCCTTTCAGAGTTAGGTTCACTCAGTACTCCATAAAACTTAGCCAGGAAAGATCTATTACAGTATTCATCAAATTCAATATTGGATGACTTAATTAAATCTACAAGATAAAAACAAGATAGAGTAAGCAAAAGAAACTGAAAAGCACTTCTGCCATGCAGCAGGAGGACTGGCTTAGACTTAAGGCTTCCCTAAGTAATGTAGTCCTAATTTCTGTTCTGGGATAATACATTGTTTCATGGGGGACTGCTCTATGCTAATTAAAGGAATGTAATTTATCCAATAAGGTGAGAAAAAAGATAAATCAGCTTTTATATAAGCTCACAGGAGCAAATCTAGTTTGTGTTATGAGAGTGGCAGGTCCATGATGATGCTTGATTATAAGTGGAATCACCGTTTTAAAACTCTGTGACTAGTTTTTCAGCTCTATTTCCCTTGTGGTCAGGGTATTCAAAAAACAGTGAAAGAAAAGTTAATCTGAAACAACCTCACTGATGCTGATATAACAGCAGTTTAAAAAGAGTCCTCCATAAAACCAAGTCACAACAGCAATGAACTGACCTGTTGGGGAACTACAGCCCACTCTTGGACAGGTCACATAGCGGCACCAGGAATCGCTGCCTCGCAGGCAACTAGATGGCACTGTTCTATTTAGCACAGCTGCAAACAAAAACGTGTTTGCTTGGCTACTGAAACTCCCCAAGACCTGGCTGAAGTCGCTTTCATCATCGATATGAACACAAAAGAAAGAAAAGCCAAGATTTGTATCTTTATATATGAATGAAATATGTTTTATTCTTTACTTCAATAATTTTGAAGGTCTTATTAGTTGTAAGGGTACTTAAAGAAAACTATGCATTAAAAACATTTAATCAGGCAGATAGACTTTAGGTATGAAAAGGTGCTACCTACAGGTCAATACACTCCGGTGCAGACTGGTATAAAATCCAAGCAGGATAATAATCTGTAACAAAGTGTATCTTTAAATGGTTTAAGTAATTCTACACCATATTTACATATTAAACTGCATTACATATTACATTATTCTGGTAGTTTTGGACATGCTCTCAATAGTTAAATGCTTTAGTGGTTATAGAGCCTGAGTTAAAATCAAGCTGCAGTAAGTAATGACAGTTATATTAAAAACATATGTCAATGGTTTTAAGATGAGCTAATTTTATTATGACTGATGGTCTTGGAGGAAATCAATATTCCCTGTCATTTAAGAAGGAGATTCAAAACCAATTATATATGCAAAAAACAATTGTATGTATGAAACAGACAAACTCAAGGGACAGACCCAAAGGACAAAACCAACAGTTAAATGATGACCTTTCCCACTGCAGTATTTGAACCAAGATAACAATCGCTGATTAACAAGATCAGGATTTTACTCTGCTTTGCTAATGACTTAGGTTGAATTTTTGGACTGCACTTTAAAGCCCAGAACTGACCTGCCCCTGCAGAGCCAGATGGAGCTTCAGGCATGCATGGATGCACCAGCTGGAGCTGATGGGGTTTCCAGCTCTGGTGAAATAAGAGGTGAATTGCTTATCATCCAATTTCTGAAAAATCAGGCAAATTAACTCAGATCACCTCTTTAGATGCTCCAAAGAGAATATTTCTGTGATCCCATATGTTCAGCAGAAGAGCTGGGGAAACGAGTATCCCTAGAAGAGGGGCTCCAAGAAACACCTACGAGTTAAAAATTCCTTAAATCATTGCAGCTTTTTGCAAAGTTAATGTCTGTGCTTGACTTCTTTATTCCTTTATAGAGTTTGTCTGTCCAGGGGTTGGAGAAGACCTAATGTAATTCAGATTGCATAGGGAAAGTACAGAAAATCTTAATAACACAGACTTTCCTGATTTGCTTCTGTCACCCTATGCAATAATCTCATACCTCTCTCACGTCCAGTTAAGACACAGTTTTCCTTTACTGCTAAAGCTGTGAGGAAGTCCATGCAGAGAGCTATGTGTATTTCTGTTTGGCAAAGGGATAATCTGACATATGCCAAATAGAAAACTTTGATGACATCATTCTAGTACTTCATTCTTTTAATTAGGAATAGAAAAGCCAAAACAGTGGGTGAGGACTTCTTATCTTGTATTTACTCAGATTTCTAAAGTATCTTCTTCTACTGCATGACAGAATGCTGCAGACTGTTATGTGACAAAGGATTTGTCTAGTTCATCAAATCTTTTGCATTGGGACTTTTTTTGCCTCCAGTATTTACAATAAGGCACCTTCAATTTCTAGTAGCTACATTATTCTTTGACAAACCTTTGCCCCACTATTGCTATAGGCCTAATGTAAACTATTCATCTATGTTCACAATCAACTACAGAATGAATTGACTTGCAGCAAAGAGAAAGAAATTATGACTCAAAGACCTTTAAAATCAATTCGATAAAATTGATAGAACACTTCCAGCACTTTGCCTGAGAGCAAAGCATTTCTCAGCAGGCCCATCAGTCCAATGCAGACAAACCCACTCACACTGCCTCCCGGCTAGAGCACTCACACTTATGCAGAGCAGCTTCTTTTCCAGTCCCTAATCCCACATGTCAGACTCAGTTAGATGATGGGTCACTCCTGGGTGTTCCAAGAAGCATTCAGTTATTCCTTTTTTTTCCTCTCATTGCAATTCTGTTATGCATAGCTTATGTTGTTACGATAAGACATAATTGCTCCTACTTTTAAAGAAGTTTGGGAGGACGGTTTGTAAAATCCATAAGTTTTCTGGCACCATTCAACTGTGTTAAAATTAACTTATCTGTTCTTTAATTATGCTTTTTCTTCTTTCTTTCTCTATCTCTTTTTTTTTTCCCAGTGTAGTGTGTTCTAACCCACTTCAGATCCTGTACAGCTGAGAGGAGGTTGCCTTAGTACAACTAATGATGTGAGGCTAAGAAGCAGCAAGCATGGGAAACAGTGGCAGGGATAGCTTTTCCTGTGGCATCAAAGGTTATTCTGGCTTGATATTGTAGAAAAACACAGCCTTTACTTACTCAGCCCAGGAGAGGCTGTTGCCCAAGGTCCTCCTGAACCACGGGATGGTCAGGTGTTTCACTCCTGGCAGGGGGGTTCTAAGGACAGAAGTACAACTGCCACAATGGTGTTGGGCTCTGTGGCCCTGTGTGTTATCAGAAGGGTACTACTGTGGAGTGCTCCATTTTTATCTAGGTATTCAAAGACCATAATTCAAACATCAAGACTGGGAGAGCCTTTAAAAGAGTAACATAGGAAGAAACATTTTACCATCTAATACCTACATCTGGGATATCTTTTTACTATCCAGAATCTCCTTAAATTTTTCCTTAGTAGCCTAGAAAACCAAGAGAGACAGGAAAAATTCCATTAACAGAAGCTTCAGGATAAAATTCTGTAAACTGGCAATGCCAGCTGTATGAGACGCTACCTCCTCAACTACCAATTCATTTTGTGTTATTTTTTTCTGCTGTGTTTCTAGAGTAAATCCATCTTCTGCCTCACCAGCCCTGCTCTGCTTTGCTTATGAGCTCTGACAAGATCGCAGCTTGAGGTAGCATGGTTGCATACAACAGGCAGAACTAGGTTGTCCTTGTGGTAATTGGCTGGGACATCCAGACCTGTAATCACTTAATAGTAACCATATCGAGTCTTTTTTTTTGCACAACAATCCTGTGTTGAAGTTGCCTCTGACTCAGCTAATCAAGAGCAGTGGTGCAAAAGGTACAGCTGCATATGGATGGTGCAAGAGAAACCATCAGATATGTAAAATGCCTCAATTCAGGAGTAAGAGATAGACAGCAGAGAAATTCCTGCTCTGGAAAAATCAGGCTTGAGAAGCTCTTGGTTTCCTCAAATAAAACAGTACTTAGCCATTCTTAGGAAATACAGTTCTGTATTTCAAATTATAGTTCTATATGACATCCTGGTTGCTTGTGGCCATGTTTTAATTTTTCTTAATTGTTTTTCTGATCTGATGGTGAATCCTTACTCTTGAACATGATTACTTTATTCTCTCAAAGCCATTCATTAACGAAGGCCATTTGAGTGAAGGTTAGAAGGAGACAGTCTTGGAAAAAAGATTTTTGTGAAATGCCTTCTATATTAAACTATTTTAATGACCATGATTTATTGGCATGAATTTCTCTGGAACAACCACTTTAAGTTCTGCAGAGAAAGTCCTGAGGATATTCAGATGACAATTTTTTTAATGCAGAAGGAAATTAATGTCTGGGACAGGTTGTCAAATAGCAGTTGTATCTGTCACCATCACTTTGTGCCTGTGTGATACATGAATTGTATCACAATTGCATAGAACAAAATGACAGTCCAGATGTGAAAGTTAGACAGAAGGATATACAGACTCAGATAAGACATCTGTCTCCCTTTTCTGATTATATTTTACCATTTTGAATTATATCCCAAGACAATAAGCATGGTAATTCCATGAATAAAAATAAGGTCTATCTATTTTATTTAATATTTTTTTTAGTATTTTTTATGGCGAGTTTCTCTGTATACGCTTTTTTTCAGCACTGAGGAGTATCATTGCAGTGTAGAGAATGCTACTGAGGAATAAAAAGCAGAGCAGCAGCAATCAATACAAGGATAGGAAATCTGGCAAAGACAAAACAAAGTAGTTAAAAGTAATCACGCAGGTTCATATATGTAGTCAAAACTTATAAATTGAATGTCCTGACAGCCCACCACTTAGCCAGCTGGTTGCTGAAAGGTACTTGAGAAAAAACAGATGTTTGCCTCAAAACTGTGTGGTTGATTCCTGCTTGCAGAGAGATAAGGTTATGGCTCTCCACATGTAATCAAAATAGTTATGTACAGAAAGGGTGGCATTAATATGGAATGAAACAAATTCTCTGTTCTGGTAACGATGGGATGATGGGAATGGTGGCTGGAGTCACAAACTTCAGGACAGATTAGGTAGATGCTGAAGCAAAGGACTGGACTGTGCAAAAAGCAGGTTATACCTGGCAGCGGGTTTTCCAAGTACTTTTCTGCTTCTGTGGTGATAAAAGCTGTGCAAAATGACAATGATGTGCTAAATCAAAGTGTTCTATTAATTTTTACTTTTGCCCCTGGTATGTTACTATGTACCAGAATAACTGTGCAAGGTGTGCTTTACAAGAGTCCATAGACTCCCAGCTGCAGCTACAAGAGAGAAAGGAGTAAGTCAAACCAGACTGTCTGGCTTGAGGGTGCACATTCCTGTTAGACCCCATGGTGTTCTCAAACAGACTTTCAAACTGTACATTTCTCAGTCTACCTAACAGCACTGTATTTTACAAATTTGCTAAGGCAAACACTCCTGAATCTGTAGCAGCTGATTTCATTCTCTGAGGAATCTTTCTAATCCTCAAGTCCAACATTTAAAGACTTTTTGGCAATTTTAACATTTAAAAAAAAAAATCCTCCTGAAAATTTCAAGTAGGAACAGAAAAAGGAATTGCTAGTTTGATCAGTCTTACACTGCATGAGCTTTCCATACTTAATTTTTACCTATAAGATCAAAAGACTGAATTCTTCCAAGCTGCATTGAACTTCTTTAAATTCTTGCAAATCTTAAAGGAAGTACTATCACAGAAGAACCACGTTGTTCATATCTGAATAGATTTTCTGGCTCATTTAATTATGCTAAGAAAAAAATATTTAAAAATATGGATTCCCATATAGAGCAAAATGATTTATCAACCTCACAGAAGTTTTACCTACAGAAAAACATCTTCTGCATTCAAATCTGTAAAACCTCAATTTTAAATCATTTGTGAAAAAATAAATTCCTATTTCTTTTAACTGAAAGTATGTTTGTGTTGGAAACTGAGGATTCTGCAGCTTTAAAGAAATCTGTCATGCAATATTTCAAGGAGTTTGTAAACCTAATTAAAGGGCAGACTCAAATTATTAAAGGGATTACTAGGCATCTCAAGTCTAGGTGTCTAACATTGGTTCAGTTATTAGACTTCAGAGAGAATAAATCTGAGGCCATGATTCTGGAAAATATACACACTTAAACATGTCTTTATGCAAATGCCAAGACATGAACTCATACATCTCCTAAGGCCAGTGTTTTTTAACTAGATATATCTATCTGAGTTGTCTTGTTTAGGAATATTTTCCCAAATCAAAACCTAAAATAATATACCTGCTGCAGAATGTATAAGTATAGTTGGTGGGGGTAGAGGATGTTCTTGTGTCCTTCGACTGGCATTCTGCTACACAATCAAACTCCCACAGATGATATTTTCAAGGACAGTAAATCACACTGCACTTAAACAAACAACAATATTCAGCTGCAGACTGTTGGAAAATCCAAGGTTATGGAATCAACATTATACTTTAAAGGAATATAGTAACTATTTTGTAGATTCAAGTCACTGGCAAAGTTAGGGCAGTTAAAACTTAGAGACTAGTACTTTCCAGCACAAATACCTCTCACACACAAACACATATTAAAAGAAAAAGAAAAAAAAAAAACCGAAACCAGCTGCATGTAAGCTATTATTGTGTAGTAGAGTATATTCTTTTCTTTGCAATATACATAATGAAATACAATTCCTCACCAGTTCATCACTCAAAAAGCTAAATCTGATTTTACAGTGAAAATGTAATTTCATCTCATCAGGTTCCATAGTGTTGAAATACTAAACTTAACAATAGATACTGATATGACACATTTGAAATTAAATTGAATCACTGCAAACAATGGGTTTCTTCGGGGGCTGGCCTTGACTGAATATGTTTTCCCACTTTATTATGCAAAGAAATCATCAAGTCTAATGGCTTCAAGCAATCTAAGTGATGTGCAGGTTGAGCAAATAGCAAAACAACATCACTGAAAAAATGCCACACATGAAGAAAGAGAAATTATCACACACAGCACTGAAGGCCTTATCACTTTCACATTTCATCTAAGGTGCTTTTAACCAAAGCAAGGAGCCCAGTCTTAAACCAGCGAAGTCAGTAAAAAAGATTTTGATTTCTTTAATCCCTGAATAAAGCCCAGCGTCTGAAGGACACTGGTGTGAAGTTAGTGTGTGGCCGTAAAAGGTGGATGCAGAGGCATAAGTTTGAATTTTTTATCAAATGTCAGACGTTTTGTCAAAAACCATCAAGAGGAAAGCAAAGGAGAACATTCTCAGCCTGCAGGCAACACACCTCAGAGCCAGCCTGACGGGCACCTGTGGCTAAGGCCAGCCACCTCAATGGAGAGCACGGGCCATGGGCTGAGTGGAGGATGCTGCTCTGCACGGCTGAGCACTCCACACAGAAAAGTTGAGAATTTTCCTCCAGAGGGAGGGAGTCTTACAGTGATTTTCATCCACTTTCCCTGGAAGAAGGGGACAGTATAGGCCTGATAGCATATCACTGATGTATAATAAAAAGAGGTTTGCTTAACTCATAAACAGTCATTAAAAAAATTACAAATAAAACAGGATGCATCTCAATCTGAATTTAATCTTCTGTGGTTATTTTCATCTCAGAGATACTGTGAGAAACAGATTTCTTCAATATAGTCAGCATGTACTAGTTTTGTTTTTTTTCTGTGCCTCCAAATAAAAAATAAAAGGTGAGGGAGAAATACCCAGTATTGTTTGAGATTTTTTTAGAGCTGAGCTGCCAGCCAATTCCTCCTTTCAAAGCCAGATGGCTGTGAGGTAATTCCAGTATCAACTGTCCAATTTCTAGATGCCTGTTTGACAATATTGTTCTTCTTTATTTGTTTATTTTAGAGATAGATCTGCGGGGAGGTTTACAGACTCTATTATTCTTTACTTAGGGGAAAGCCTAAGTGAACAAAGAATGGGTTAGGAATTCAGGGGAAGGTTAGGAATTTAGGGGTGAGGTTTCCTGGGGAAGACTTTCTCCTAATCCTTCTAGGACAATAATGAGCTGAGTGGCCTACTGAAGCAAAAGCACTCAATTGTCAAACTGCTCCAGTTCTCACATAATACGGGCATCTAAGCCTTCCCTGCAGGATGGCAAGAATGTGTCCATAGCAGTGTTCTCTCTTCAGAACTGAGCTCCACTGCTTTCTTGTTGGCCTTCAAAGCCCTCCTGCTCAGTGACATGCTTCTGAGGGCTCACCTTAAAAGCTGCAGAGACTTCAAAGATTTTCTAGGGAAAATATGCAAGTTCCCAGACACTAGCTCAGTACCTCACATGGGAAGTCTGCAACACTCAGGCAGTGGGTTAATGCCACATGCAGCTGATACAATAGGAACTCAACATTTACTTAAAACAACAGTTTCCAGGTTCACCTTTTCGAAGTTTGCCATAGTCTTTTTCTTGGGTATTTTAGCATATTTTAGCAATGCTGACACATCAAGCTTGGAAGTCTATTAAACTAAGCAACTAATCCAAGAGACAGTCAGAAATTCAGCTGAGAGTTTGTCTAATTGATTTTAGATATGAAAAATATCTCAAAAAATAAGCAGCAAGGGTTTGCCGCTTATCCTTTATAAAAGTATTTGGAATGCCTCAACTACTCATCTGACCAAACTATTCTTATGTTGAACAATCATACTTAGGGCAGTTGAAAACTGATATGAAGAGGTTTGACTGGTTACACATACTCCAAGAGATGTTTCACCAACTCCAGAACAGTGTTGGTGAGGGCTCTAGTATTCCCTCCATGGCTTACAGATACTGGTTAGCTCATAATTTCAACAGATATATCAGAACAGCACTAATAATAATGACATTTTGTCTTCCTTCTACATTCATGTTCTTGCTCTAGGTAAGTTATACAATTGAGGTGAAAAAATGCAGGCCTGCTACAGTCAGTGGGCTAAATTAATTTCCACCAGTGGAGAATCTGGCAGATGATATATCAAGAATACCTTGTGGGTCAAACTAAGACATTTTTACATTTACAAATATAAAGAAATTTTAACAAATACAAATATTCCCCATTTCCTACCACTCTTTTATTAAAAAATAGACTAGCTTTTTGTTGGTTTTTTTTCATGGGTAACACTTATGAAAAGTTGATAAGCTATCTGTTAGCCCTGGCAGCACAGAATTTTCACTATTTATTTTTTATATTATTATCTTAAAAGCAAAGTCTACTAAAGTAATAATGACATAGTTTTCATATGATTGCTTTTTTACTCCTAGAATATGAAAGAAGTCTAATGTAGTATGAAAGAATACAGTCAAATCAAATGGCTAAAGTCAGATTAAATGGGTAAAAATTAAGCATGGAAAGCTCACACAGCTAACTACCTTTTTATACATCATTTTATCCCAGTGAAAATAATTTTGCAAAATTACAGCATCTCACTAACCTCCACATCATGTGTTCCTTTACAATGAAACACAATTTGTCAAATGGCTGCCCCTGGAAAGTCAACAGTAAACTGGGAATCACACTATGATGCCTTTGACTTCTTCCAGCCATTTTGCTTGGTGGTTATGTTTCTGCATGTCAGATTCTGCTTTGTTTATGCCTGTGCAGTGTTTTGGACAAGTGTCAGGAGCAGAAAAGGCAAATATACTTGATAGCATAAGTGATAGCTTGTGCTATCTTGGGACAAAATTTGTGTAGGGCTCCAAAACAAAGGTTCAGTCTTGCATAATAAGAGAAAAGATAGTAATTTAGGAATTATATGAATAGAGAGACTGGTGATAGAGGTGAATTTTGGAGTACCCTTCTGGTCATATGGATGTGAACAGATATTAGAGTGAGCAACTAAGTTGCCTTGGGCAGGAATTTTAATGGTGAGGGAGAGCAGAATTTGGAATGTGAATCAAGAAAAAGCAACTGAAAGCACATTGATCTTGGGGAACTAGAGACAGTCATTAGGGAATATGACCCAAATTACACATATTATCTTAAGAATATTTGTACGTAACTCAGACATTATATTCTGAATGTGTCATTCTTTATCAGCCCTTCCTATTATATTAAAAAAATAGTCTCTTGAAGTTAACCTGATAATTCCCTTTTCCTTTTTTTTTTTATTTGGCAATCAAAGACTTTCTGAAGGCTGGTGAACAGAAGTAATTGGCTTTCACACAGTAAGTATCAGGGTTTCATTTTGATTTTATAAGGAATTAATTTAAACTTGAGCTTTCAGTGCCTCCTTTCTTAAAATGATACAAGTATATACATTTTCTCCATCCTTATGTTCATGTAGTCTAATTGACAAAGGTAAAAGGATTAAGCTTTTCTTAAAAGTTGATAAATGTGAGGTTAATGAACACTAGACGGAGCAATTTGAACCATGCAGCCACTCTACTTGTTTCTAAATTAACCACTCAGGAAATGGACTTGGGAATCATAGTGGACCCTGCAATACAAATCTCTGATCTCTCTGTGAGAGTGGTTAAGAAGCAAAGAAATTGCTAGAATTTAAAAGGAGCATGTGGGAAAGTGATAGCAAAAGTATAATAACGCCGTTCTCTGAATTGACAGAATGATGCATCTGGCTCTAGTCTCCCTACCTCCCCCCAAAAGACAATGTAGAAAAGTAAAGAGCTCAGAGACAGATGAAGAGAACAAGGTAGATGAAGAGAATAATTAGATATGGGAAAGAGAGGATAGTACTATTTTCAGAGAATAACTGAAACAAGTATGCACAATACTGAATAAAAATATCTCTTTTAAAACCTTTTGGTAAGTTCTCCCTCTTTCTAAAGCATCTGTGCTATGGTGCATCCAGTCCTGACGGCATCGGTACTATACATACTTCAGATCAGACTTACCTACTTTCTGGGTGATAATAGTAGTATGAAGGAATCTATATTAGAGATTTTAAGCCAGCCCTGTGATCATCTTGCTATTTAATCTGTCTTCTACATTTTCCTGTGACCTGTCTCCTATCCCTAATGAGGCCTATTGATGCTGTTGGAAAACTGTGGATGCAATTTAGCTCATCCACAGTAGCAGTAGGTGAAGGGATGACACAGACATGCATGGTACTGCTATGCAGATCACACACAGCTCTAGCTATCCTTCAGAATGTTGGATCACCTCAGTGTCAGTAAATTGCCTCATCCTTAGGTGTATTCTTTCCCACGTAAGGACCAGCAGGTTGGCTCTGACTCCAGTGGAGGCAGGAGAATTTTAACAGGTAGATAAAATCCCTCAGAGCAATTTTCTGCACAACCATCTGTGGCTAGAGGCATATATTCATTATGGCCAATTGAGTCTGTTGCTAAGGCATGCTCTCTCATCTCTCAGTGTCACTAAACTCTCACAGCATCTCCAAACCGCTTCAGTTGCCTGGGAGACCCCACTCCATCCTGCCAAGCAGCAGCTGGCCTTCCTTTCACACACCTCCATGGGGTCTCTTCCAAGCTACAGCAACCTGCCTCAACACAAAGCAGTCAGGTCAGCAGCAGAAACTGCACTTGCCTTTCCCCACAACAACCGGAGGAACTGTGGAACAACACCATTGCATACATATGCAACATGGATTTCCAACAGAGTACTGTTCAGGTCCACAGGAGCCATGCTTTTCTTAAAGATGTTCCATGGTACAGGCCCAAAACAGATGGAAAAACCAGGATGAATATCACACTTTATACCTCAGGGACAAAATAATTTTATTTCTAAATTATTACAGAGATCTCAGATTTTTCAGGCATATGAAAATGTGATATGAATTTCCATAACCAGTAAGGTCAGCTGCAAACTTGACCCTGTTGCTTCAATTTCAAAGAAAACAGCTTCAAAATTACCTTCTTTTAAAATAAACAGCAGACAATATAATAAAAAAATAAATTAAAAAACTTGAACAATGATTCCATCAAAGAAAAGCACTGCAGTTCACACATTTCTTCTCCCTGTAGAACAGATGAAGAAGAGAAAGAACCACGTGTAATTTTGGCCAGTTGGGTCATTTAAAAAATTACTGCCAAAAAAACTGGGAGAGCTTGGCAGTGTCTCACATTTTTCTGTTAAAATCTCATAATGCAAAAACACACATTTGTGACAGACCTTGGCGCCTAAGTAATAGCACATCACATAATTGCTTGAATCTTTGTGCCTTGTTTATTTCTAAACCAAATTTCTTCAAGCTCACAGCTTCTAGGAAGGATTATGACTATATTTCTGAAGAACCTAATTTGCATGAGTTTTTTTCAAGGAAAAAACCCCAAATCCTGAAAAATATGAAAAGCATGCCTTTTGCTATCACAAGTAAAAATCTTCAAATAACCTAAAACACTGTTCTTCACATGTAAATACAGTTATCTGACATACTATGGAGCATTTCTTAAACTTATTTAGATCCTGTTGAACATTAGATATGCAAGACATAGAAATTAAATATTGGTTTATTAATACATTCACTTCATCAGAATTTATTGAAATTTACTTAGGTTTTTAAATTACCCATACAGACAAATTTTCTTCAAAGTAGCTTTTTCTTTTTTTTTTTAAAGTGGTCCTTTAAACCTCAATTGTAATCAGGCTTCAGACAAAATTTCCAGATGCTAGTTTCTTTTTAGACAATCTGCTCCCTTGAGTGCCTCTCTCTGTAAAGCACAATGAGCATCAAGTGCATTTATCATATTCTGGTGCAAATCGTGGTACAAGATAAGTTTACTTTTCATCTAATAGTATATAAAATATTTTACATTGTAATAATTGATGCAGCAATTGCAAAATTGCTGTTCAGCAGAGGAAAAAAATGCCATTACAGAACACAACCAAGCACTCTGACAGCATGATGTGAACCCTAATGAATTAGCTGACAAATGAGCACAGTAAGTTCTGTTCAAGTGTGCTCTCTAAGCAGCAATTCACAAAATCTGCTTTTCACTGTATTTTCCCTGTGTAAAGCTAAGTTCCATGCAAACTAGTTCTCAGTTGGGGGCATCAGGTGACTGTATTGAAAACATAAAAAGAGTACCTTCCAGACTCCCTTCCAGCCCTGCATTGTGCTCAGCACTTCCTTTCTGTGCACTGAACACCTCTGAACCTCTCAGCACTAGCTGTGCTGTAACACTTATTGGCTATGACACTGAAAGAGATGGAACAAAGACATTTTGACCACAGCCCAAAACAGGCTTTGCTCCTCAGAGATGTTTCTCTCTTGGCCTGTTGCAGCCTTTGTCTCAGAAGAGTCCTGCTGGAGCCTCCCACACCCACACTGCACCTGATAGAACCTCCATTGCACTGAATCTGCTAAAGAGATTTTGAAATTCTCTACTGCAATCACAGTGCAGAGTCTGCCAAGGAAGTGTTCTGTAAGTCTTGCTCTGGCAGATTTTGATTCAGAAATAGGATGCAGGCCTTACCTCAGATGAGGACTGCACTTTATTCAAGTGGCACAGGAATTAAGCTGCATTAGTTCCCCCATCTCCTTAAGGAAGCCTATCCATGCTTTGAAAATCACCAGTGTAGTATTTCTAACCTTAACCAGGTTTTTCACAACCGATTGAGCACCTGCATTTCTTGCACTCTGTCACAGTACTTGGTAGCCTAGTAGAAGTGGGTAGTTGTTGGTTGTTCTTTGTGAACAGAGACAGTCCACCAATCTTAGCGCATCTTCCGTGCACATAGAGACATTTTGTCAGAAACTTCTGAACTAGTCCATAAAGACTAGCAGTATCAATCTGCTGTTGGAATTAGGAAGAACTTCTCCAGTTTCAGCAGCCCTGACTGCCAAGATCATAGGGACAAGCAGATCAGCAGCCACCTCTGCTGGATGGTCTTAACTCAGACTGGAAGGAGCTTATGTCAAAGCTGCATTCATATTTATAGCTTTATAGCTCCCCAGTTACCATTCAAAAGGTAAATTCCCTCATCATCCTCACTATCCAGCCACCTGACAAACACACCAGGAATACTCGGGCATGAAAGCAGGAGGGAAAGGAGAAAAGGCTCAGGGCTGCTCACCCTGTTGCAGCACTCAGGAGCCCTCTGCCCAGAGTGCCCCCTGCAGAAGACAGTGACAGTGACTTTCCATCCACATGGAAAGAGTGCCTCTAGGAAAGCATGTTCAGGAAACTGGACCACAACTGTCACATAGGAGACCACCAATGACCTTGCAGGGAGAGCACTGCAATTGGATGTGATGGTAGGTAAAGGTGAAAAAAAATGGAGAAGTCCCATGGTCAGACCATGAACAGCACTTCTCCATTTCAGAGTTCCACTTGCAGAGGAGGCAAATGTACCTCAGAAATTACCTGTCCCAGAAGGACTGTAACAGAGTGCTCATATACATGTGTATGGAAAAGATGCTGTGAACGATGTCCCAACTTCGGCCCCTACTCCACCTCCAAAGAGGATGGGAGCCCAACAGCATACATCTTTATGCAGCTACAAGTCTCTGCTTTCTACAAGCAGCCTGCTAAGGATGCCGAACAGGGAGCAGTGGGCAGCCAGTGACCTCCACCAGCACCAAACCACTGGTGCCTACAGAAGAAAGGGCATAGTTGGATGAGCTTGAGCAGTAAGCCAAGACGTGATGAATAACAAATGTGAGTCAGGAACCTGTTGGCAAAAAGAAGTAGCGATGTGTGAAAGGTGTATACCTGCAGGTACACTGTGTGCACCTCAGTTATGAAGCTGTTTCACCTCTCTTGGACACCTACTCTTTTTGCTGCTCAGGGCACCCATGAGAACTGCAGTATGGCTCAGGGATTGCAGGGCCACAGTGATGAACCTGCAGGAATGGAGCTCGCTCCATCGCTGTCCCATATGCAGATGCAATCTCTCTTTAAGGTAGGGCCAAGCAGACATACAACACTGCAGTCCAGGAGACGAACGGTGTAAGTGATGGAACCTCATGGAAACATCATGAGGTGTCTCCCAGCTGTGGTCACAGTGGATACCTGGGGATTGACAGAGGCATTGTAAAAGTGTGTAGAATGGATGCAGGCTGTATTCCAGCCGGGGATGTCCTCAAGAATCCCTACATCAGGAATGGAGGAAAACACCTAAATATTCTTAGGGGACCTGGTTGCTTAATTCATTACTTCCCCTTTACGTTTCGTCACAGAACCACAGAGAAGTGATCTGTTCATGCTGTTGCTGTTGCATGGGACTTAGTCTCTCCAGGGCTGACCTATGCTCAGGGAACCTATTCCTCATGAAGCATTCTGATGTCTTCAATTGTCAGAAAGATTGTTAACTGCAAGCACCTGTGGTTTTTATGACATATCTTAGAATCCATTTTAGAAGTTACTTTTGTTTGTACGTCATTTATATACCTATTGAAAACACAGCATTTAGTCATCAGATATGATGGAGATAGCTGCTTTATAAAACAATAAAATAAATACATTCCAGAAACATTTTACTCCTTTTGTTTTCTTATTTTGGTGATAGCATATATATAAAACAAACCAAGATTCTGTCACGTTGAGTTCATAATGAATGAGTACATGAGTTTATTTTTTTTTCTTGCTCTTGAACTATCTAACAAGTTTCATAAAGTGGAATAGACAAAGCCAAAGGGCATTTTGGCACTGCTTCATATATATAGCTTTTACCCTGAATTCATTCTTGCCACTGAAACATTCCATCTTTGTAGAAGTGATGTGAGCACTTTGCTTTGTTGATGTAGTATGCTACCTAATGTATCAAATGAATGAGGTATCAGGTGGCATTATAATAACACAGCACATCAGCAGAGTTAGCTGTCTCTATGATCAGGTCTTGCATCATTACACCCAAAAGCAAGCAGAATACTGCTTGAAAGATGGCAGTATAGCAAGGCAGAAAAATTCCTGAAGCATGTTTAACAAGAATTCACAGAATTAAAGTAAACTAGAATATATTGACAATATCTGTTACATGATACAAGGTAGAAATTCTAGCCTTACATTACCATGTAACCTCTTGCAATCAATCCTAGACCATCTCATGAATAATCTGGCATACACTACATTTGTTTTATATATGTGTATTTTTAGCCTCCAGTTTATATTAGCTCCATTAAAGTAGCTTATGCTTCCCTCTTTTCCGTCTTGATCATCTGAACTGGTTCAAGGATTACCTGCAGAGAGGTGTTATCATAAGACCATACACTACTAAGAATGATATTTCAGTTTTTGCTTAATAGCTGAATAGCAAGAAGAAAAATGAAAAATATCTTTCAAGTTTATGTTGTACCTTTCACCAAAAGTAGTGATTTTTTGCTAGGGACCAATCTTAGGTATATGAAAAAACACAGGTTTTCTCAATAACATTCACCAGTAAATTAAATCCATTAGCTAACTGAAAAAGAGTCATAGAATCATAGAATCAACCATGTTGGAGAAGACCTCTAAGATCATCAAGTTCAACCCTTGATCCAACTAGACCATGGCACTAAGTGCCACATCCGGTCTCATCTTAAAAACCTCCAGAGATGGTGAATCCACCACCTCCCTGGGCAGCCCATTCCAAGGTCTGATTACTTTCTCTGTAAAAAATTTCTTCCTAATATCCAACCTAATCGTCCCCTGGCAGAGCTTAAGACCATGCCCTCTTGTCCCATTGCTGGTTGCCTGGGAAAAGAGACTGACCCCTATCCGGCTACAGCCTCCTTTTGGGTAGTTGAAGATAGTTATGAGGTCTCCCCTGAGCCTCCTCTTCTCCAGGCTAAACAACCCCAGCTCCCTCAGCCTCTCCTCATAGGACTTGTGCTTGAGTCCTTTCACCAGCCTCGTTGCTCTTCTCTGGATCTGCTCCAGCACCTCAATATCCTTCCTGAACTGAGGGGTCCAGAACTGGACACAGTACTCAAGGTGTGGCCTCACCAGTGCTGAGTACAGGGGAAGAATCACTTCCATGGACCTGTTGGCCACACCGTTCCTGATCCAGGCCAGGATGCCATTGGCCTTCTTGGCCACCTGGGCACACTGCTGGCTCATGTTCAGCTTCCTGTCAATCCAAACTCCCAGGTCTCTTTCTGCCTGGCTGCTCTCCAGCCACTCTGTCCCCAGCCTGTAGCGCTGCATGGGGTTGTTGTGGCCAAAGTGCAGGACCTGGCACTTTGTTGAACCTCATCCTGTTGGAATCAGCCCAACTCTCCAGCTTGTCCAGGTCCTTTGGCAGAGCCCTCCTGCCTTCCAGCAGATCAACGCTCCCCCCCCCAGCTTGGTGTCATCTGCAAATTTGCTAATGGTACACTCAATCCCCTAATCCAGATCATCAGTAAAGATATTAAATAGAACTGGGCCCAACACTGATCCCTGGGGGACACCACTAGTGACTGGCTGCCACCTGGATGCAGCACCGTTCACCACCACTCTCTGGGCCCGACCCTCCAGTCAGTTCTTACCCCAGCAGAGAGTGCCCCTGTCCAAGCCGTGGGCTGCCAGCTTTTCCAGGAGGATGCTCTGGGAGACAGTGTCAAAGGCTTTGCTGAAGTCCAGATAGACACATCCACAGCCTTCCCCTCATCCACCAGGCGGGTCACCAGATCATAAAAGGGAAATCAGGTTGGTCAGACAGGACCTGCCCTTCCTAAACCCGTGCTGGCTGGGTCTGATCCCTTGTCCATCCTGTAGGTGTTGTGGGATTGCACGTAGGATGATCTGCTCCATAACCTTGCCAGGCACTGAGGTCAGGCTGATAGGCCTGTAGTTTCCTGGGTCCTCCTTGCAGCCCTTTTTGTGGATCGGTGTGATATTTGCCAACTTTGAATCATCTGGGACCTCCCCAGTGAGCCAGGACTGTTGGTAGATGATGGAGAGCGGCTTGGCGAGCTCTTCTGCCAACTCCCTCATCACCCTTGGGTGGATCCCACCTGGTCCCATAGACTTGTGAGGATCCAAGTGGCTCAGCAGGCCGCTCTTTCTTCTTGGATTACAGGGGGGCTATTCGGCTTCCTGTCTCTGTCTACCAGCTCCAGAGGCCACTTGTCCTGAGGACAACCTGTCTTACTGTTGAAAACTGAGGTAAAGAAGGTGTTAAGTACCTCAGCCTTTTCCTCATCTTTGGTGATTATGTTCCCCCCCACGTCCAATAAAGAATGGAGGTTATCCCTAACAGAAGTGGCTAGATTGAGTTCAAATTGTGCCTTTGTCTCTCTAATTTTCTTTCTACATGACCCAACTATATTCTTATACTCTTCAGGAGTAGCCAGCCCTTTTTTCCATAGTTGGTAAGCTCTCTTTTTTCCCCTAATTTCCTTCAAAATCTCCCTGTTCAGCCAGGCTGGTCATCTTCCCCACTGGCTTGCCTTTCGGCACACTGGGACAGCCTGCTCCTGTGCTTTCAAGACTTCCTTCTTGAAGCATGTCCATCCCTCCTGGACCCCTTTGTTTTCAAGGGCTGTTTCCCAAGGTACCCTCTGAACCAGTCTTCTGAATAGGCCGAAATCTGCCCTCTGGAAGTCCAGGGCAGAAGTTTTATTGATGGCCCTCTTTGCATCCCTGAGTATTGAAAACTATTATTTCATGGTCACTGTGCCCCAGACGGTCTTCGACCACCACATCTCCCACCAGCCCCTCTCTGTGAACAGCAAGTCTAGTGGGGCCCCATCCCTCGTAGGCTCTAGGAATCTCCTAGACTGCCTCTTCTCCGCTGTGTAGAGTTCCCAGCAGACATCTGGCAGGTTAAAGTCGCCCACAAGAACAAAGACTGGTGATTTTGAGACATCTGCCAGCTGCTTGCAGAATAATTCATCACACTCGTCATCCTGATTTGGTGGTCTATAACAGACTCTCACCAGGATGTCAGCCTTGTTGGTCTTCCCCCTGATTCTGATCCACAGGAACTCAACCTTACTATTACTGACTTCAACTTCTACAGTCAAGAGACTCTCTAACATATAAAGCCACTCCTCCACCTTTTCTACCTTGCCTATCCCTTCTGAAGAGCTTGTAGCCACCCATGGCAGCACTCCAGTCATGCGAGTCATCCCACCACGTTTTTGTTATGGCAACTGCATCATAGCTTTCCTGCTGCACGATGGCTTCCAGCTCCTCATTTGTTACCCATGCTGTGTGCATTGGTGTACATGCACTTCAGCTGGGCTGCTGATTTCACTTCTAACTCAGGCTTTCCACTCTTAGGCTCATCTCTGGAGAGCCTAATTTCAACCTCTTCCCCCTTCAAACCCAGTTTAAAGCCCTCCTGATCAGCCCCGACAACTTGCAGGCTAGAGTCCTTTTGCCCTTGCTAGGAAGATGAAGCCCATCTGCCACTAGCAGGCTAGGTACCATATAATTTTCCCCATGGTCGGAAAAACCAAAATTCTGCCGGTGGCACCAATCCTTTGGCCACCTATTGATGAGTTTTCCTACTCCTCATTCATCCCTGCTACTGCAGGGACTGAGGCGAACACCACCTGTGCTCCTGTCCCATTAACTAATCAACACAGTGCCTTGAAGTCCTTTTTAATTACCCTGCTACCTCTTTCATTAATGTCATCACTGCCACCTTGGACCACCAGCAGTGGATAACAATCAGAGGGCCGGATTAGCTTAGGCAGTTTTCCACTAATATCCCTCACCCGGGCCCCGGGAAGGCTGGGTTGAAAGGGTATGACCCCACCAGTCTACTTCCCTCTCATTCTCCCTAATACTTCTTAGCCTCTCCACTTCTTCCTTGAGCTCTGCCACTAAGCACAGCAAATCATTCACCTGCTCGCATCGTACGCAGGCATCTCTCATACTGTCCTCTGGTACCAACGCCAGGCTCAGACACTCTGCACAGCCAGAGACCTGAACAGCTGCATCCTTCCTGGAGGGTTCTGTCTGGGTTAGCAACAGCTTCTGTTCATTTGGAAACCACGGCTGGGTCTAGATGAGTTGCAGAAAAAAAAAAAAAGAAAAAAAAATACCCACAGTCACACACCTGCCTCACAAACCACCAGGGAGAGCTGGGAGGGTGGCTGTGCCCTTTCTACTTGCCCTGCCTGCGCAAACTGCCTTGCAAACTGCCGATCCACCTATCACTGATGTGCCACACCCTCACTACTGTGCCACGCTCCCTGGAGCAGTTTAAATCTCCCAGCACTGAGCTCGGCTCCACCCCCTGGTTAGCTGATAAGGTCTCCCAGTCCTTCTTTACTTAATCCTTCTTACCTTTATTACCTAATGATGCAATTGGAGTTTCATCAGGTTGGAATCAACAGGGGGACAGGTTTATCCAAAAAGGCAAAGGAGGATGCAGAGTCTGCAGATACCATCATTCCAATGCCTCAAAAAGAGACGGAAGAGGCTATGAGTCTCTTTCTGGCTTATTCCATCTCCTAGTCCAGCCTGGATCAGCTCAGGTACACTGCTGACACTAAGTGCTCTCTCTCTTCATCAGTGAAAATTCATTCACCATTTTCTTTTTTCCTCATTGCCTACAGCATTATGCTGCAATGAACCCATCCTTCCTTCTTCTTCTCCTTCTGCATTAGCCATTTTGCATATTGCTTCTTCCCTGCCTCTTGTTTTCATAGAGAAAAACTGACTCAGACTATGTACAAATAATTCCAGAAGTAAATGAAGAACTGAAATACATTATATTGAGAACCAGAGATTTATCAATTGACCAGTTGCTCTTGTCATCTCACCCCTTCAGAGAAATGATCAGAGAGAAAAATGTATGGGCAAACCTGAATGATTCCTGAAGGTAAAACTCCCAGTGCAACAAGGTCTTTGAAGGATTGTAGCCTTATATCTGAAACACACACAGAATTGCAGGAACCTTGGCAGATAAACAGCCTATTCCCTCTCTAACAGCCTCTTTTCCCTCCTACTGTCAGCAATTTGGCTGGCTTGGCTTGGGAGCCATGGTAGCACTGGCAGCTCAGCCCTAGCTGTGCATTACTCCAAGCCATGAGATGTGGTGAAAGGCTATTACTGAGCTATAATCCACTGCCCAGGCTCCAGTGGAATAATGCTGTGATTGGTTGCTGTCCAGCCAGTCCTCCATTTGACATTGTTCTCACCAAAATCCCACAAAATTATGTGTTGGCTGCACATGAAATTTCTGCTCTTGTTGCCTATGTGGGTGGTTAAAATTTCTCAGATTCATTTCTCTCACAGTCTTTTCATTTGCTGGCCATTATCTTTAATGGCCAACTTACCCCTTTAAATAGAACCCCCAGTGCACTGGTTTGGGTTTGTTTGTTGTTTTTTTTTCCATTAAAGTCATGTCTGGAGGAGTCCTTGCATCATCACTTGCCTTTATAAAAAAAAGATGGAGTGAAACTCAGTTGTGAAAACAAGGTACTGGCAGCTTATAACCTGAGCACCACTGATACTACCTTTCAGCTGGTTCTACATTTTTCAGGCTTGAAAGATGCTGTGACTAATATTTCAATACATGTAAATTAACATATTGGAGTGACTGGAAACTTAATATTTGCAATATGCTTGCCAAAGAAATTGTTACCAACCCTCAACTTACAACAGGAGCTCTAAACTACAATTGCAGCATAATTTTTATTTTTCAATGTAAATGGCTCTGATCAGATTTAAGATACAGCACCATCTTATGGATATTTCTGTATAGATTAATAAGTGCAACCGTTTATCTGCTGGCAAAAATGTTTCTTTGCAAACAAAATGTAGCAAGACAGAATCATTCATCACTGTGCACTTTCTGTATATGGGAAAAGCCAGAATGAGCTCTGGAAATAGGAAAGGACATTGTTTTGACACACTCACTTCGGCAAATTTTCCATTTACCTACCAAGTCTACGATCAGAATGCCAACTATTCCCAGTATCCTAGTATAAGAACTTCCAATAAATACTAAAATTTCATGCAAGAGATCTCAAAACACTTGAAATCTCCTAATCAAGATATTAACAGAAACATTTAAACCTCATTTTATTTGTTTCTTGGTTTCAGGGCCATTCCTATGAAGTAGGGTCACATTTTCAAGATTTTTCATTGCAATTTTAAATAATACTGACTATCTTTGTAAGTTTTTTATCTATGACAGTTTAAGTTCATTCCTATTTTAGTGATTCCAGAAACTCCAAGGAAAAAAAAACCCAAACCAAACCAAACCAACCAACCAACCAACCAACCAAAAACAAAACCAAAACATCCTCCCCTCCCATTCAAAATAGTAAGGACTGGCAAGTTTGTTTTCCAGCTTAGTTCCCCACTACGTAAGGGATCATTTAACTAAGGAGGTGTAAATGTTCACTCTCATTTCATGCATTTTTAGTCATATATGTCAAATAAAATCTTTTGTGAAAATAAAAGACAGACCTTACCTTTTTTCCTTTCATCACCATTAAAAAAAAATGAAACTAATTTAATTTATTTTTGCTATTTGTCACTTGACAAGCAAAGCATTAGCTGAGTTTAATGCTTTGTTTTTTAAAGTATTAAATAAAGCATGGAACCATTGAATGCTTCAACTCATCAACAGTGGCTTAGTACACAAACCCTGATTCCCTCAACTAATGCAGATCTGATTATAGGAAAAGGACATATTATCACTTAAAAAACCCCAAAACAAACACCTCTTTGGGAGCCCATGTACGTATGTGTTTAACCATCAATAGGGGTTTCAGTCTCATTAAACTCAACAGTCTCAAAATTTTACAGGTATTTGCTTGACTAGGGTTAAGTTTACAGGTAAAATGAAGTACTTCCTTGAATGGTGGAAAAAGCATATGTAGGATGAATGTGTGTATTGTACAGAAATATTTTAAGTTACATTATTGTTATAAATTTTATTTTATTATAAGTACATCTAAAATACAGTCTAAAATTCTAGGTACCATGGCAATGATACAGTGCATGCAATGAAATCGTAGGAGCTTTGAAACATTACCAGATTTCTAGCATAACTTATTTCTGGGATTTTGTTTCTCTATGAAGCATAGGCTCTAAAAATCCCATTAGACTATATGCTTGCAGCCTTCCTGAATTGTCACCACTGAGTGGCATAGAAGGAGAAAGATTTTCTTTGTCTCAGGTCATTAAGAGCATGTTGCTGCCTTCCTCCACACTGTCCTATTCCAGGCCACTTACAGCTTTCTGATTTACAACAAATGTCTTAAACTCCTACAGAAGCAAATGGCCAGCCAGGGCAGTATTCTGATAACAGTGTGAAGGCTTCACATTGAAGCAGTATGATCACACCTTCACCTGTGTGATCTTTATAATCAAAAGATCAGGCAGATGCTGCTGGAGATCAAAAACCCAGTTGCAAAACCTAGTAGCAAAGAAAGGCAGGTGAATTTGATATAATTCCTGCCATTTCATTTTGTTAACTCTCCCTTTAACTCTAATCTCATGTGATGATTTCGCAACTATCCCCAAAGGCTGTAATTCAAAGGACTGATTGCAAGATGGACAGCAAAAAGAAATTATATTTGTATTTTTTTGTTTGTCTTTGGAATTAGCTAAACACAAATATTTAAACATATTCAATATGAAGAAAGTGTCACCTTCTACTTGTTTATCTATTGTGGGGACAAATATATTTCAGTAAACTTGCACTGAAGCACATATTTTCATCTAGGACTCTCTTCAAATATGCTTTTTGTAAAAAAATCAAATTAAATGAAAACAGCAAAATTAATTGAAAAATGTGTAGGAAAAATCCCTCCTTTAGATTTAAAAATGGAAAAATACCTGTAGGACAAAGAAAGTGTAGCGAGAAATTCTTTATTGCAGCACGCTGGGTGCACTCCAAGTCACATGGACCTAAAGGCACACCAACCGTTTGAAAATCGCACCTTTTGTATTCTTTTGCTTACATAAGCTGTTACATATTCAGTGACTACCAGTTTTTTACCTTAAAAGGTAATTTCTCTGACTCAGGAGGGGGTGTTACCTCCCCTCTTGATTGATTTGTGAGGTACCCCTCCATAGGGTACAGGGGAGTCTCTCTGTACACAATGGATGGCCACATGGCAGAGAGGATACATTTTTACTTTTATACTTTTCCCTATTCCCAGCTGCAAAGGTTCCCTGGTGTCAGGCCCACACAGGACCCTCCACCTTACAGCTTTCACGATACGCCTAAAAAAACCCTTGGAATGAAATAAAAAAGAAAACCCCACCCCCTTCTGTTTTTCCACTAAATTCCTTTGCTTATAATAAAACCAGGTTATTTATTTCTCATAAAATGTACTTAGTAAATGCCTACTTTACTTAAAATATCTATTAGATATATGAAAAGTTGCAAAAAAAGTAAAATAAAATATTAGCATTGTTCATGGGGTGTCCTGTGCAGGGCCTGGAGTTGGACTTGACTATCCTGATGGGTTCCTTCCAACTCAGCATATTCTATGAGTCTATGCATATGTTCTTACTTCAGAAGCAAATGCAAGTATTACTAACCTGGTAAAGATTTCCAGCACTCCTTTCAGTTTACTGTCAGGCAGAAAGTTGGTAGGTTGAGAAAAATCATGTCAGAACTTCATTCAAGATACAAATCAAGGCCTTACCTGTCTTGACTTATGAGTGAATTTATGACAGCCTCCCTCACAGAGTCACCAGATGACAGAAGACAAAATGCTGAAGAGCCAACATGACACTATAAAAAGATGCATACAGCCAAAGGCAGCAGTACCAAGCTCAAGTTCTGGGAAGTCCAGGATCCCAAGTCATAATATTGACTTTAAAGTCACCAGATCTGGAAAAAACCAGACACACACTGTGTTCTTCTTAACTGACTGCTTTAAGATGAGCCATTGGACTGCTGCCACTTCAACTTCCCTCCACAAGCAGAAGGGCAGGGTGTTTGGGAGGGGATGGGGAAATATGAATTCTCACTCAATATAATAACTGCAGGTGATGAAGTTAAAGATAACATACCCAGATGCTATTAAGACTGTGGCAAATTGCATGAACAATGCAACTTCATTTTGTAACCAAAAATTTTCAGGAAAAAGGATCATCAGGTCACCTGTGAGAGGAATGAACTGAACTGTATCAAAACTGCACTGAAACTGTATTAAAACTATATTGAAATCAGATCTTCAGCTAACCCAAGGCATTGTGTTAGAAGACCAAGAGGCTGAGAAAGCAGAAAATTTTCACCTGGTGATGGAGAGAAAACTTCCATTTACATGATTGAAATTATTGTGCTAGTTCAAAATAAAACCTAAAGAAATACTTTATGCAAGTCTAGTTACAGAATACTAATTTAAAAAATGAATGATTAAAAATGGTTCCAGCTTGCTAGGTCTAAAAATGTCCCCCTTCAGAAAGGCTATAAGAAGGTCTTCTAAAGGATAAATCCAGACACTAACAACACTTCTCTTATCCCTGGTTTAAAAATTATTATATTCTGGCATATCCAACTAGCAATTCCCTTAAAGTTCAAATGCAGTCAGAGTTTAGGAGCCTTTGGAAAACAAACTGAGAAAAGCCCTCTGAAGAGAAAAAAGGGACTAATTCTGTCAGCAGTGGACTTTAAATCCTTTCCTAACTTATCAGGATTTACATTCAAAACATAGACAACTGGGTACGATTACACTTTTCAAAGAGGCATAATCATAGTGATGAGCTTCCTGCCCCCCGCAGAGTATAGCTCTTGGGTATGGTCAGTACAGCTGCCTCTATCTGTATTCTCTGCAACATTTTTCTGTGCAATATAGTACATAAGTTGTTTGAAAGGAATTCTTCTGGAAGACATAACAAATTCAAGCTCATGAATAGGCATCTGAGCAGATTATTACTGTCCAAGTACTGAAATGCAGATTTCAACTGTGACAGTAGGAATTCTTTTTGTTTTGATCATATGCTGTGAAAGGTCAGACAAACACTCACTTCATAACCAAACAGAAAATGACCACATATATATCACTCCATATGGGTTTGAATTAAGTTGGTTTCCTCACATGCAGTGGGAAGACGTGGTCAGAACCAAAAGGTTCTCGTTGCCATTTCAAACTCTTGAGGAAATTTACAAAGTCTCATCATCCTTGCAGATGGTTTGATTGAACAGCTAATCTTGCTTTGCCATCTAGGATTATTTCCTTTACACAAATCGTTTAGGCTATGAGTTAATGACCCTCTTACCATTTATTTCATTATTCAGAATTTGACAAAACAAACATTGGCTCTGGTTGTTTTTTCTAAACTTTAGGGCATGACTGCTTAAAGTTAATCTATTTTCTTTTCCAGAAAGTTGATTCTCAACTCATCGGTCAGGGCAGTGCAGAATAGGGTCATGTTAAATGACAGTTCATTTCCATAACAAGTGGAATGAAAGATATGAAAAGGACAGTGTCAATCCACCTGAACTCCAACACTTTAAAGCAAGACAAATTCATTGTGACTAGACTGAGACTGAAGTCCAGAGTTCAGAACAAACAAGAAAGAATCTCCCCAAACTATGCTTGATATTCAGTTACAGGCCCAGTTCCTGGTAAGAGTCCATACAAACTGCATTTTTGGCTAATTTTGATTAATTATGTACACAGAAAGAAATCTGAGCTCACTCAGGAAACAAAATTAACAGGATAATGATGCTTTCGAAATATTCTCGAGTTGGTAGTATGTAAAACTGCAGACTGGAGTAGTGAGAGTAGAAAGAATTGGAAAGGCCGAGCTCCTCCTGCATCCCTTTTACCTACTCCTTTCATGATCACAGAGCCGTTCTCACTGTCAATAGCACTTCAGCAAACCCCTGCTTTGAAAGGAACAGGGCTACGGTTCTAACACAAGCAAAATTACATGGGTGGCTGTTAAGCCCATAGTGTTAGGGAACCAAGGCAGCTCTGCCATTGGAAATATTAAAAGGACAGTCATATGTAAGCTCATAAATATTCTGTCTGTTCAGTATGATGTGGTAAGACTGGTTTACTTCTGAGAGCACCACTTCAGGAAAAGTGTACTTTGATTGTACCCATCACCTACACGGAAAGACTGACAGATCACATAGACCGCAGAAAGCTGAGCACAAGGAAGAGAATTCCTTTTTATACAAAAATCTTTTACAAATAGGGAAGTAAGGTACTGTTGTCTGTGTTTGCTGCAGACAGGTGAGACTAATAGGTTTAAATTGCTCAGGGACTTGAAGCAGATTTTAGTGGCTCTGAGCTCATTACTGGCAAGAGACTGAAAATGTCTACTCTTGCCCACAGCATCTCCCAGTTGTTGTCTCCTCTTGTTCTTGTCCTCCTCTTTTCAGGACTAGGACCAAGCTCCAAGGCAATGCTTAACAGAGCAGAAGAATGAGATACTTGGTTTCCTCTGCTCAGGCCCAAAAAACGCCACAAGATCTTGTCATATGCACGCCCTGCAGTGGCTCCTGGAAGAGGGATGAGGCTTGGCTCCCTTGCCTCCCTGGAAACCCACCCTGTGCTTCCTTCTCCATGCCCAGGTATCAAGTGGAGAACACGGTCAGCCGCCTTCGCAAATGCCTGTTCTCTTCCGCATAAAAAGATGGACACTGTTGGTTTGTTTTTTTCAGATGAGCTTGTCTTGCACCCAGTAAGCTTCCTCTCAGGGTCTTTCCCTCCAACACAGGGAAAACTCTTAAGGTCTACCCTTGTCTTGACTGAGTAGAACAGCTCCCATAGTAAAGTGGGAGTGGAGGTAAAGTACTTTTGTCCTCCTGCTTGCCCAGGAGTTGACTAAACATGGTGCAGGGTGAGCAGGAATGGAGTTGGGGATCTTTGGAGCATCAAAAACACAGGATAGGCTGTATGGCACAAATTCCCAGAATAGGAGGCTTAGGGTAACACTAAGACAAGCTCTCTGAATTGAAAAAGTTCAATGTTGGAACTATTTGCCTAGGGACATGAAATACTAGAAGGTACTAAGAATAAGGTTAGACAAGCATCAGTCACAAATTTTTTCAGTGTTGCAGATCTTATTTTGGAGCAGAAATACAATCCAAATAACTTCTTAAGATCCTTGCATTAATACTTTAGCTTAAGTTGTACAGAATACTACATTTCAGACATAAGGGTACCCTGGATCAAATTAATTAAAAAATCTCCATTTTATAGAATAGCTTTTAGTACTAAGTGATGACGTGACACAAATTTTAATATGGCCTCTTAGAAATAACCTACTCAATACATTGTTGTTGCACAGCTTGTGAGTAATGCCATGCCACCAAAATGTCAGAACAGGACATATGATTAGCATTTTCTCGTATATTTCTATACATTTACATACATATACATGAACTAAACCTGAGCTACAAAACTGGGAGCTATGTGTTGAAATACTTCGATCTAACTTAGTTTTTTTCTTTATATGGATCAGCTATTGCCATCACTTATGCTGGTCAGCTGCCTCTGGGGACTCAATTGAGGAGACAATGGGAATTTCTCTTAAGGACTAGGAAAGCTAGTTAGAAATCAAACATGTGGATGTTATTTGATCCTCCCTATGCTCTTGTCTGAGACCTATCTACTGATGAACACTGGCATCCAGTTCTGGCATGCAAAAAAGAACTATCAGGACATAAAAGCCATTTTGTTTAATGATTACTCATAGGGAGTCAAATCAAATGGAATAGCGTGGAAGAAACTCTGTCCCAAACTCTGCAATTTGAGTATTGATCAGTGGAGCAAAAGTGTCTGATTTAAGTAGGAGAGGAGGAATATATTACACATTGCCTGCAAATGCAAGAGGTTGTGGTGAACAAGAGAGACTTTGTAGCAAGAATAACATTGTGATGATGTCCGCAACCTCTCCATCTTCTAAGCATGTGAATGCTCTTGCCTGGTTGAGAGGACCAAAAAAATAAATCCCATCTTTTCAAGCATCATAAAGAAGCTATCTGAATATTAACGCAGAGAGTTCCACCACCAGTATCATGTTATAGTGAGACCCACTAAGAAATAAACTGGTGGCAAGCCTGGTTTTCAGGGAAAGCTCTGGCTTGTCAATGCAAGCTGAAGAGCTCTGTTCATTGCAACAGTCCCTTCTACTGCCAAACCCATTTTATGTGTGGTCAACACCACAATGTTGAGTGATTTCTTTCTACAAATTCCCACCCAAATACTTGAATCTGTACAGAGCATCTGAATTCATGGAGAGATACCATCTGAAATGCCTCTGGGAGAAATGCATTCCTGAAATGAAATGAATTTATATTATATTCCAGAAACAAAACCTCCAGAAATCTGAGCACCTCCTGCAAACTTTTCACAAAGGATTAAATTAATCTGCTGCGTGGAAAAGTTGGAGGACTGGGAAATATATCAGCACATACTTCTCATACTGTGAAGGTGAGCACTACACATGGGTAGTGCATGAATGCTGATAAATTTATTTTTCTGAAGACCTATTGTACACAGCTCATCACAAAAAGAATGCAAGACACAAACTCTTTTGCACTTTCAAACTTATATTCTTCCAAGCAGATTGTAAATCCACACTGGCTATACCATAGGCCTCTACAGCATCTCTGTTATGTGTTCTTGCCTAGGTAAAAACTCATACATATAAATGGACAATAGTGTCTACTGTCAGATGCCTTCAGAAGTGGTAAGCAAGACCACAAAAAAATACATGCTTAGCTTAACAGTCCCACTATAAAAAAAAAAAAAAGGCAGTAATAAAAATGTGCTTATTTTTTCTACTTTACTTTTAGGTTTTGTACTTTTGTGGAAATGTTCTTTCATGCTTTCAAGTTTTTCTCCACAAGTTCATGGTATACAAACAAAGGTAGTCACAGTGGGTAAGGCAAAGGGTGAGGCAGCACTTCACCCATCACTTAATGCTGCCTGGTGTGGTATATTTCCATGATAAAGCAATTATAAAGCACCGTAGAAACATCACTGTCATGTCTATGACCCGCTTACAAATAACAACAAGTGAGATTCTTGCTTAATCACATGATTTGGTAATCCAAAACATTAGACAAAAATAGCACAAGAAGTGTCTAAAATAACAATGTACTGCATGAAGCTAAAACTTTTGTGAACTACTGAGCCTCAAAATAATAGTGAATTTTATGACAAAATGACAGTTAAAAGTGAATTACAAGGCACTGATTCTATACAAAGACACCTTTACTGAACATAAAAATATTCTTATATACCTTAATTTTAGTCATGTTTTCCCAAATGAAGGATTTGAAAACAGTTATAATTTTTATGTCTTGAAAAAAAAATCAGTTCAAAACTGACTTTTCCACCACTAACTATTTCACTACTTCTTTTATCCCCTAAATAGAAAACCTTTTTGACAATTCCTCATTTCATCGCCATATAAAAAAAGAACAGTCCCGTTCTTAACACCATTTTACTAATACACTCTACAAACTAAATTAGGTAGAATGTATTATCTAGGCAGAAAAAATTGCAGTTGCATGAGTGCAATTGTAAAAAAATCTGTGCTGAGATTGGACAAAATAAAGAGTAAATACAAATAAAATGGGTTTGGTTAGATTATCCTAATGAGAACTAATGAATGACTTCTCATTGTTGTTGTTGGATTTTTTAAGCTTACAGGTATTTGAATATAAACGTTCTGCACTGATGTTTGCGTACTGAACTGGCTGAGCAGAATTTGAACAGGCATCTGAGGAATTCATGAACAAGTTCTGACTGATTCTTGTAAGACTGATAACACCCTTGTTTGATGGTAGCATTACCAGTAAAGTACAAAAAGGGCTTTAGAAAGCTGGCTTTTGTGCTCTGCAGAAATGTTTAAAATATATAAAAATTATACTCTACATTTAAATGCACCAGATGTAATACAGCACCAAGAATCAACAAGAGACCAGAACCAAAAATGCAAATAATGTCAGAAGACAGTAGCTTTACAGAACGGAATCACACAATACCAAATAAAAGGTTGTGATAAAAGTAGCTGCAGAAGGTAAGAGTGTTCATCCTAGACTGTTAGATATGCTGATAGATATTGTCAATTGAATTTATCCACGTAGTCAATTCCAAGCTGAGAACATTCTATTTTGAGCTTGGTCTGATGGAAAACAAAACCTAAATTGTTCTTGTTTTAATCTTTTTCCCCAAATAAGGAGATACAATGAGAAAAGCTGAGGCCTATAAGCAAAGTACAAGACTTTTGCTTTGCATGCAGCTCTACGGAAGACATGTATATCTTTAGTAGTGGAAGAAAGCAAAGAGCACTCCTATCTTCAAGAGGTAAAATAGAAGAACTATGAACCAGCTTCACTTTTATCCCTGGGAAGGTGATAGAACAAATAACACTGGAAACTGTTTCTAAACATATTCAAAGCAAGAAAGTGATGGGATAGTCAGCATGGGTGTATGGCAGAGAAATCATGCTTGGCCAAACCTGACAGGCTTCTCTGACTGAATGACTCGCTTGGTGGATGAGCAGAGAGCAGTGGATGTTGTTTATCTTGACTTCAATCAGGTTTTCAACACTGTCTCCTATAGCATCCTCATAGAAAAAGTGCAGGCCAGCTAGGTGGGAAAGCTGAACTGCCTGGCCTAAAGGTTTGTGATCAGTGGCACAAAGAAAACCTGAAAGCCAGTCAGTATTGGTGTACCCAGGGATTGATACTGTGACTAATGCCATTTAACATCTGCATTAATGACCTGGACGATGGGACAGAGAACACCCTCTGACAGTTTGCAGACACCATGAACTTGGGAGGAGTGGTTCATACATCACACAATTGTGTTTGACTCAACAGGCTGGAGAAAATGGCAAACAAGAAACTCAAGAAGTTCAACAAAAGGAACAATTGCAAAATCCTGCACCTGTGGATGAAAATCCCCATGCACCAGTGCAGGCTGGGGGCTGGCTTCTGAAAGCAACTTTTAAGGAATATTTGTCTTGGTAGACACCAAGGTGAACATGAGCCAGCAATGCACTTTTCCAGCAATGAAGGTCAACAGCCTCCTGGGCTGCATTTGGATGAGTATCACCAGCAGGTCAAGGGTGTGATCCTTCTCCTGTTCTCAGCACTGGAGAGGCCACATTCAGAGTGCTGGGTCCAGTTGTGAGCTCCACAGTATAAGAGGGATGTGGACACACTGGAGCAAGCAAACGGACAGGAAGGTGATTAATGACTTGGCATGTGAATTATGTGGAGAGACAGAGAGACAGGATTGTTCAGTTTGGAGAAAAGAAGGCTCAGGGGAATTTATATATCAATATATAAATACTTGATGGAGTGAAGAACACAGAGCCAGACACTTTTCAATGACACCCAGGGAAGGATAAGAAGTAACAGGCACAAAATGAAATACAGGCAATTAATTCTGTTTAGATATAAGAAAAAGCTTTTTCACTGTGAGAGTAGTCAAACACTGGCATGAGTTGCCCACATCCTTGTAGATGTTCAAAACCTGATGACTCAGCCATGGGCAACCTGCTTGAGGTGACCCTGCTCCACGTGTTGGACTAGATGAGCTCAGAAAGTTCCTGTCCATCTCAACATCTCTGAATCGGATATGAAGCATGAAAGAAAGGAAGACACATATTCCCTCCAAAAAGGTGCAGGTAGCTAGTGGAGCAAACATAACCTTTTCTAAAGAGAAGAGTCATGTAATCTTATTTATTATAACATGATCATCCTGGCCTTAATGTAGCAGTAGTTGTGAAATGACACTGCTGGACTGAGCAATTTTTACATTTTAAACTGCTTGGGATCTGACCGTTTTGAATTCAGGGAATTCATATCCCAGTTGGTGCTTTGCATATCTTTAGTGGCAAGATTTTTCTAGTGTTACTTTATTTAGTGTTACTTTATTTTCATTTGCCATTAGAATAAGTTATTGCAAAAGGCCCCCACAAATCTGAGTGGACATTGCATTCCTCTTAGTAAAAAAGTAGTTTACAGTAACCATATTTTTCAAGGAACTACCTCTTATCTACTACAGGACTAGCACTACTTGCAATGATACACTGGAAACACAAGCACTGGCATGTGATTGCTTATGGTGGCCCCCACAAAAACTGGCTTAAGCAATTACTGTGCTAAGGAAATGTGACTACAGATGTTCAATAGGTTGACATTCGTGCTCTTCCCTGACTGCCTTTCTGCATTTCACAAGTTTTGCCTACTATTATACAATGTTAAGGACACAAGCCAACCATATAAATAACCCACCTATTTTTATATGACTGCTACACTTAGCACTCAAGCTTTGAAGAAAGCCAGTGTGTTTGTCAGGACAACTCTCCCTCAATGTTTCACCTCATTCCCCTGGTAGAGATTCAGAGGCAGAACCCAGACTCCTAGTGCCTAATGCTGCCATCTAACTAATAGCTGCTGCCCTCAGCAAGAGGAATTCCACCTCCTGAAAGATGGTTCAGTAGGCAGATAACTGCCAGCTTTAAAGATCCTTTCCTAAATCTGCAGTACTGGGAACTTCAAAATATTGATAATGGACTAGAGTCCACTACTCTAAACCCAGCCCAACTCATACAGTGAGAACAGGGTTGGCTGCCTGAGTTTGTTGAGTTTCCATGCAGGGCTTTGAAAACCTGTCACTGGTATAGAGCAGGGCCTGAAGCAGCATGGGCACAGCCTCAGCTACCGTTGTTTTAGAGCAGCATATAGAGCCACGGCCTTCTGTGAGCCAGTCCATCCCTCCAGCCTTCGTCCTCCTGGCCCCTGATCCTTTCCTGCTCAGTAGTTCCCTTGTCCTCCCTGGTACCAGCACCTTTGCATGTGGGTGAATAGGGATTGAGAGAAGGACTTGTTGATCCACATGAAATCGGATGTCTTTTCCCTCCCCAAGCCTGCCTTTCCAGGGGGTCCTGATCAGACTCCAGGAATCTGGCTTTCACACGGTGAAGCCCTTTTTGTTCAATTTTAGAGCCTCCTAGTCGTAGGGCTTCGTATGGTTCTCACAGCCTTAAGTGTGACGACAACCACTGTGAATACAAACCTGTTCGGATCCTCAGACAGTGGAATAACGACTTCGGAGAGATGTGAACGACCGATTTGTGGCTGCAGGCTCCCGACAGAAATAACCTACGAGAGCAACGCATAGTTCAGCATCAGCCCACTACCCACCTCAAAAAGGCAGGGTTTCGGTGTCTTCCTCTTCTGGGGCCATTTGAGATGTCTCTCATTTCCACCCCCACTACTTGGCAGAGGATGCCAGTGAGCCCGGGGTCGCTGGCGCGCACAGCCTCCGCTCTCCCCTTCCAGCACGGCGTTTCGCCGTGTGTCAGAGCCGGATGGAGAGGGCAGGATGCGCTTCCCACGGCGGCCCCGCTGGCCGGGACGCGGGGCAGGGCGCACCGGACCAGCGCTGCCAGGGAAGCTCCCGGCCAGCAGCTGCCCTTATTGGGAGCAGGGCAGCCGAGCCGCGTCGTGCCGTGCGGTGCCGAGTCATGCTGTACTGTGCGGTGCTCTGTCAGATGCGGCGCTGCCCTCCCTTGCCCGTCCTGGCCACTCGCGGGCCGCTATCCCCGCCGGGGCGGGCGAAGATGTTAGCCCGGCCCCGGTCCCGCCTCTGTCTCCGCCGGGAGCCGGTCGAAGCAATTCCCAGGCAACCCGGGCTCGACCCCTTTCCCAAACCCCGCCTCTCCTCCCCGCCCCTCCGCTCCCGCCCGGCAGCCGCCGCCGGTCGGAAACAGTCCGTGTGTAAACTCGACGTGTCCGGAAAGGTACGCGCCGCTCCCCACCTCGCTCCGTGCCAGCCGCCGGGCGCGCCCCCCGAGCGCGATGCTGGACCCTTCCTCCAGCGAGGAGGAGTCCGATGAGCTGCTGGAAGAGGAGCGGCGGGACGTGCTGGTGGCGGCGGGCGGCGGCTCTCCGCGCTCGCTGCCACCGGCGCCGCCCCGGGACTCTCGGGGCAGAGAGGCCGGGGCGGCGCGGGAGACCAGCCCCAGCCCCTCGGTGCTGAGCGAGGGCCGGGATGAGCAGGAGCGCCTGCAGCGAGAGGAGCGGGAGAAGCGGCTCCGGCTGCAGCTCTACGTGTTCATCGCGAGGTGCATCGCGCACCCCTTCAACGCCAAGCAGCCCACAGACATGGCCCGCCGGCAGCAGAAGGTGAGCCCCCGCCTCCCCGCTCCCCCTGCCCCGCCGCCTGCGCTTGTCTCCCGCGGGCCATCCCGCAGCCACGGCCGCCGCCGCGCTCCCGCCCCGCAACAGGTTGAGCGCCGCCCCGGGCACCGGGCGGGACACGGCGCCAGGAGCCGCCGGCGGCATCGCGGGCGCTGCGGGAGCAGCTGCTGGAGGGCTGGGTTTGAGCCCGCCTTCCTCAAAACAGACCCTTCACCTAGAAATCCATCAGTCACCGGGGTGAAGTCGTTTAAGTTTTTAGAGTTATGCTTAAAGTCGCCGTGCGAAGGGCACAGGAGCGCAGGGAGCGGGCGCGGGGGCGCTGGGGCCGCTCTGCCGTGGAGGATCTGTTCCTGCTTCTCGGCGCTGCCTGATGACTGGAGTTAAATTTCCCAGAGGTGCCTTCTGTGAGTCGCGTTCTGACCATCAGTACCCAACTCGAGCAAATTAAGCCATAATACAGAGGTGAACGAGAAAACTATTTTGTTTCATGAATTATTAAGTGCGCTCTTTCTGTACATAGAAACAATCAACATGCGTGTTTGTGATGAGAATGGCCTTCTAGTGAAGGTTGACCAAAATTATTCTCTGCACCTTGTACATCAAATACAAGCTGTTGAGAACTGGCAGGTGTGTGGTAGGGATTTTTGCTTATTCTCACTTACTTTTGAGCTGTTGAATAGGTAGAATACTTAAGGCATTGCATTTCCAGATAACCACTTAAAAGCTCAACTCTTGAAATGTTTGGTCTAAAAAGTTTGTGTATTTTTACTGTCAATTCTGTAAACAAACAGGCCAATTCAAGTCAAAACAGAAAAGAAACAAATAAAAAACCCCATTCCACATAATTTTCCAGAAGGATAGTGATAGAACACAAAAAAGAATTAATTTCCCCTTGGCTTTTTATGATCTTGATGCTTCCATATCTCTAAGGGTTTGTAGAATTCAATACTAAATGTTTTGAGTTGTTTGAAGTATGTCTGCTACAGGTAATTGTGCTTAGTGAATTCTCTGACAAGTTAACGTGGCGGTAATAATAAGATTATTTCTGAAAAAAATGTTTTGGTTTTATTAAGTGTTAGGTGCTTAAACTGTGGAGCCTGTATAAAGACATCTTGTAAGCAGAAAGCCAAAGAAAACGTGTCAAAATGAGAATTTTCACCCCACTGAAGATTACTCACCCCAAAACAGTCACCATAGAAACGATATTTTGAAGAGACATCTGGAGGTCATCTGAGTGTGACTTCCCACTGGACAAAGCCAAAGTGAACTTGATGCAGTGTTGATACCAATCTAGGTTCAAGCAGGAGACTCAGAAGCCTCCAGAGATGAGATCCCACAGCCCATCTGTGTGACCTGCTCCAGTGCCACGTTGCCCTCCTCTTGATTAAATTTTCCTAATCAGCTTCCAAGTTAAGCTTGTGACTATCAATCGCAGAAGATACTGAGTATTTAGAAGTTCTCGCTTATCTCAGTCATTAAGCATAGGAACTGTTTTAAAAATAACTGCTGTATTATTTTTATTAATAAAATGTCTGCAAATACAGAAATAAAACTGTTGTGGATTTAACATATGACCAATGAACAAAGTGATTGATAGAATTGACTTGATACCTAAAATTACATGCTACTCCTGGTAATTACTGTTTTTACGTGAACTCTGACTTTTGGGTTAATAACTGTATGCCCAAAGAGACTTTTGTCATGTTTAGGAATTTAGCTGCAGAACAATGATGACTTGTCTTTAGCTGGTCAGAAAATAGAGTTTTTAAATAAGACATAACACAAAATAATTCTTTCTAGGAGTTGCATTTCTGTCTAGGAAGTAATGAAATGCACATTACCATCCTTCCTCTTATTTGACACTGTGGTATATATTACCCAGTAAATATAGGGTAGCAGAAGTGGTCCTGAGTTTTGAGAGTTCAGAAAACCTGCTTCGATAGTTCGAGATTGCTGAGAGCTGTACAAAGGAGCCTTCTTTTGTGTCTAGTTTCTGCACTCTGTGCTGCATGGTGACCCTGTGAATGAGAGTACAACCACCTGTCTTACACCATGTCCTGAAGGAAGACACTTTCGGAGATGTGATAGCTGGTCTAGAGAAGAGATGACTGAGAGGGGACCTAATAAATGTATATGAGTATCTAAAGGCAGGGTGTCAAGAGGATGGAGCCCAGCTTTTCTGGGTGATGCCAAGCAATAGGACAAGAGGCAATGGGCAGAAACTGATGCACAGGAAGTTCCACCTGAATATGAGGAAGAACTTCTTTACTGTGCATGTGACCAGGCACTGGAACAGGTTGCCCGGAGAGGTTGTAGAGTCTCACTCACTGGAGATATTTAAGAACTGTCTGGATGCAATCCTGTGCCATGTGCTCTGGGATGACCCTGCTCAGACAGTGAGGTTGGACAAGATGACCCACTGTGGTCCCTTCCAGCCTTACTCATTCTGTGATTCTGTGATTCATATTCCATGGGGTAAAAGTCTGTCTTGTTTCCTGAATTAATTTTCTCTCTGCCAAGGTATGATACAAATATGGATTCTTCCTTGATCTCTTCTTTTGCTTCACTTCTGACTTGTGTGATGTGACTGGCTGTCTGTTGAGAGCTGGACTGAGGTTCCTTACCCATGTTATTTAACTGGAGCTGTTAACTACTGCATGCCCTGTCCATCATCAGTAGATAAGTGATCCAAGACATGGTTTTGAATCAGAACCTTTGATGCTGTTTGGTTCCAGCTCCCTGCCTCTTTCAGCTTGTGCACTCTTTGTAATGCTTTTGCACCAGCAGTCTTTCTGATAACCTAAGAATAGTATCCACCCTGCTTAAGAGCAAAAGTAATTGGTTCTTTCTGCCAGTTCATTTGGTATATTGCTGAGCAAAAACTGCATTCTGCAGTATTTTAATGTGCTGCATTCCTCCTTTTTAATGTGGAACATATTATCCAGTAAGGGAATGAGAAAGAATTCATATATCAAATATCCTCAACTGTACTGTAATATCAGTAAGGAAATGGGTTACAATATGGCTGGCTTCTTATGTTCTTGCTTCAGTATCAGATTAAAATACACTATACAGTATCTTGAAACCACCATACTTAAAGGACTGCGTAATACTAATTAAAGAATTTTAAATGCAGGCAATGTTTCATTCCTCTGTTGTCCTTTCTTCTTCCTTCTTGCTAAGTAAAATTAGCTCTGCTGTATTGTGATAGATAAGATTAACTAAAAAAATCAAACTCTAAGAAAAAAAAGAAGTATTATAATTCACCAGAGTCCGTCAATTCCAATGACTTCTTTTTAATGACAAATTTAATGTCATTTAACCCAAGTTTTGCTGAATCACATATTTTTATGGTAAGACTGCGTTTGTTTTTTTTTAAATCTTTAGGATATGTGGTAAAAATACTTTTTTTAAACTGTTCAGAGTTAGTTGGTGGCCTGCTATTGCATCCTATCTTATTTTGGTTGCAAATAGATTTTTAATAGAGAAGGAGGAATAGGCAAATATTGGAGATGTGGAGCTGAAACATGGTGTGATTTTTCAAGGTTGTGTGGCAAATCCTGACAAAGATGGAGTTTTCTCTAAAGAGTAGACCTAATATGTATTTAGTAACATTTTTTCAATAGATATTTATGGACATTTAGTCATGTATTTTCCTACTTTTAGAGAAATATTAATGCATTAATGCATTACATATGGTTCTTTTGTAAAGCAAGGTTTGTCTGTCCCTGGTTTAAAGAGACCGTAACTTTTTTGTAGTTACCACTTTTTTATGAGTCCTCTTGAATGTATTTCAGCATTTTTATTTTCTGTGTCTCCACTCCTCTTTGTTTCTAGTCTCAGCAAAAGAGAAGAAGAAAATACTTAAAACATCCCATTCTTCTTCCTTGTGTTCTCCTACCCCAACCAAACTGAATCTCAATCCAGCAGATTGAGTTGGTCCGTAGAATGAGATTGAGGTGGTGAAGGAAATGCGTTGCTGTTGTGACTTTTTTCCATCAAGGAAAAGTGGTGTCTGTGAACATACACTGAGTCGGTGATTAGATGATGACCTTGGTAACTGCTGTTTATACTAATCAGTTGTACACTTGTGTGTACCTACTCAGTTTTACTCAGGGAGTACATGCCAAGGGCAGGTTCTATATCTGGCAGACAAATCTGGCAGAGTTAAAGTTCCTGGGGAAGGAAGGGACAATGAAATACTACAATTAACTAAAAAAAAAGTTCTTCCTGTGTTTTAATCCCTCAACATTTTAAAATTTACTCTGGTAATCAAGTGGCCACACAAAAACCCAAGACTGAGGAAGAAGTAACACTCCTAGGCTAAACGAGATTTCATAATGCATGAAAGGCTTAGTACATCAAAGCTGATATTCAGGTCTTGCTTTCATAGGTGATAGGTAGCAGAAGTAATTGATCTGGCTGCATAAAATTCGTAACTGAATAACTTTATTTCCTGAATACTTGATGACCATTTTTTCTCTCCTGTCCAGCTGCTCAATCACGAGTAGATCGAAAACATTGACTTCTAGTTAACTGTCAAAGTAGGAGCAGTAATAATAATTTATTTTCATCTGAATTCTGTGAGTTTGTTCGTATCTGTTTCTTGGAGTTTACCTCTAAAGAAGAGGTTTACAGTAATATGTGTCCACTAAGAAATAGTATCAGGAAAATGCTGGTTGTGGGGATAGACTTCATTCTCTGAATCACAGTTTTATTCTCAATGTTTTTATTTCTCCTGTCCCAAGCTTCACATTTCCTTGCTTTTGAGCTGGTGGTGTGTATCTACTTATTTATTGACTAAGCATATTTTGGAAAAGAAAAATCGTCTCTTGGCTTCTGAGCCTGCTGCATAAGATGTTGCTTTCTGCACTGCTAAGGTATCAAGGAGAGTACATCCAAAGCTATTGTTTTCGGGAACTCTAGACACATTTAAGAGGAAGAGCTTAGGTATAAAACTTGGTCATCTGGTCAAAATTCTGCTGAAGAGCTTTCTAGGAACATCTTCCATTCCTACCTTCATTGTTTCCCTTAGAAAAATTTCAGGGTTTTTTTGGTGTTTCAGGAAATCATTTTAAATCAAGTTTGTTTGCCTTATTTTCCCCCATAACACCTTGTCATGATGCTCTAAACTGTGTGTATTTTATTTGCAGGCGAGTATAGAATGTTTTGGTAAATCCTGTTGAAGCCCATAATATAGTGGCCTACAGAGCTCTATACATGTTGAGACAAGACTATTCGCAAATAGATCTTTTTGCCCCTGTCAGAACTGGCTCTTTGGGGAAGAAGCTGGTTTTGCTTGCAGTAGGCAAGTTACTCACCACTGGCAATTGAATCAACCCATGGCTGAAGAAATACTGAAGGGTGACAAGAGAAGCAGAGCCTTCTAGTTACCAGCACCGCTTCAGAAATTATGGTCCTTCAGAGTTTTGTTTTAATCTTAAATTCTTCTGTTGGCCTGCCAGCTCAGAATTGATAGCTGGGGTTTGGCCAAAAGCTAGACAATGTGCTGGGAAAACCAGGAGCTGGTAAACAGCTGTGTTATGAAGTGAATGTGTATGGACAGTCTGCAAACCTAGTATACTGTGATGAAAAATTCATCAGTCTCTTCTTTTACTTGCTTGTTTTGTTTTCCCTGCTTATTTTACCTATACTTGCCTTTGAAATTTGATTTTTTTAGTTATTATTATTTGATGGAGCAATTTTATGTTTTTTTCTGAATGAGTGACCCCAGGTTTTTTCTTTTTTTCTGTCACCCACACAGTTTGAGAAGTGTGTTGACTTTGTTGGCACATACCCCATTTAAAGTGCCTGAGGAAGACTAGTTATTAGGGGCTTATGAGGAGGGTTTGAAGGATCAGTTGATTGTCTCTATCTCTGCAGGAACTGTACAGGGGAATTGGCTGGCTGGGCTGCCTTGCATTTCTCACCCTTTGCAGTTGTTATTCTCACATTATATTTTATGTATCTGAACTGCTGTAATTGGTGACTGAGAAGCAGAAATACCAAATCAGCTCATCTTGTCTTCAATACTTTATCTGAAATTATTTGAAAAATATATCCATTGCTACCATGGAATAACAAAGCTGGTGAGAATACTCTTTTCCCCTCTGAGCCACACTTCTTTACGTGTTATCTGGAGAGGGCAATATATCAAAATAACCATTACCATGTACTGTCTTTAACTATACAATATTGCCAGAGCAGAAAACACTTGTTGGTTGCTAGTTAACTGTTCATTGAATGATGCATTTCTATAAAAGCAAATTTTCATTTTCCCTTCCTTACTTCTCCATGCACACCTGCTGTCATCAGTTCATGTTTGGAGACACTACTAACCACCTGCCTTTCCATTTGCGTGCTGGTTATTAGAGTTGGTTTTTCTCTTTCTGGCTTTTACCATTTCTTTTTCATATTAGTGAAAATCATTCTGAAGTTGCTTTTGCAATGTATTGTTTTGCTTTTTTAATGTACCTCTGTATTTGTGTTCTACTTTCCTGTTACCCTTGTTTCTTTTTTGTGTGTACATCTCCTATTTTGCTAGCTTACCATATCCCTGTCTGCTGCTGTTTCCCTTGCTAGAACTGGAAAGCTAATAGCTCAGGGACAAAACTTGCTTTCTGAACCCAAGAGGTGTCCATAGGGGAAGATGGGATGATATGTTGTCTTCTAGGAAAGTGCTTGGCTTACCTCTGCTGATTGAGGGATGTGTGTTGGGGTGCCAGTCTTTGTGCCTTGACTCTAGTTCTATATTTAGTTGTACTGAGCCCCAGTTAGTATGTTACTCTGTCTAAACCAGGTGCAAGCCTCTAAGGTTTTAAAACTCTTTAATCTTTAAGTAATTTTTCATATAGGGTTTTTTTTTTTGCACATTAGCTGCAAACATGACTCCTGTATTTCTTTCCAAGTTACTCCTCTTGCTGCCAGCTGATGGCAGTGGCATGCACAGGTCTGGTACTCAGACCTCTCCGTGGCTTCTAGCTATTGCCATTGAGGATGGGAGGAAGGGAGAGGAATAGTGTTTGCTGAAGTCCTGTTCCATTTGCCTAGTACCTATCTCCAGTGCCCATTTCTGCCTAGAAGTGCTGGCGCTGAATTGAAAGCAGCTCAGTTCTTGTGTGTTGCAGCAGATTCCCCCAGGTTTCAGAGTAGCAGCTGTGAAAAGGCAGTTTTCAATTTGTTGCTGTGTGTGGGAAACTCTGAGCAGCAGGAGAGATGGAGTGTTTGCATGTCGATACCAGGCTGCATAAGTTTAAGTTTGCATTTTGAAGGTTATTTTCTCAGCCATAAGCATTGAAGGCTTTTCATTTTGTATTTAAAATTCTCTAGAAGTTGATGGTACTTATTAAAAAAATATATATATATAGTTCTTATTTGTTTTGCAGTGAGGAGAAAAAGCATATGCTTCTCTTCAAGCATGATTACTTGTGTGCATGAAGTCAAGAATATTCTTGAGTGTTTTTCCTGTCAGGAAGGGGAAAAGCATTAATTAACAGTATTGTGAAGAATGAAGTACAGTGAGTACTTTTTTAACTACATGACCTGGTGAAGAAAAATTAGAAAAAGAGAAGTTGATTATACAAGATTTTTTCTCCAGCTCTGTTTCCATTTTTCTCTCAACCATTAATTATTCATTTATCTTCAGTTGTCTTGTCTGTGAGATTTTAGAAATAGAGGCTGGCAGCTTCTGTGTGATAAAAGTGCTGGAGGGATACTTTGAGTGAAAGTATAGATACCCCAAAAAAATCCTTAGGATAGTACTTTGAGTAGACTTGGTTGGGCCACAGATGAGGATATGGAAGAAAGGACAAAGCTGGAAAAAAAGTGGATAGTCTCAATATTCATGTCAGTTATACAAAATAGGAAGAGTAAAGAGCTGGTGAGAAATGTGGGGCACAGGAGTTGGAGTCCATAAAAATCAGTAGTAGGATACAGTGCACTGGGGAAAACTGTTTTTTCTGTAGAAGATTGGAGTTGTTTCTTATGTTTAGGATTTTCTAATGGTGAATTCATGAGTTTTCTGTTTTTTAAAAATATCTACCTTCAGGCAGTCTATGCCAAATGTTTATCTTGCTGGCTTTTGCTGGGAATCATCTCCAGTTTGTGCCTATTGCTCATACATTCCTTCATTTATTTCTAAATTATGTATTCTGAGGCCTTGTAGGAAGATTGTTTCTTGTTCAGAAGTGTTCTATGTATGTTTTGCCGTTCCACTGTTTAATACATCAGATATGCATTAATGCTAAAACATTAATATTGACCATTTTAAATATTTTTTTAATTTTGATCTCTTTATGAATGGAACATAAGCAAAGAAAAGAAATAAAAATAAATAAGAGGTTTTTTGGTATAGATCCGATATTAAATCATTTTAGCAATCAGGTCCCCTCTCACTCTCTTCCTACAGTGTCATTAAAAGGCAGAGAATTTTTCAGCCTCTTACCAGTGGGAATTTAAAAGTAAATAGTGGTATTTAGAGATAGAAGTTAGAAAACTCCATTAGAAATTTTTTTTTTCTAGTAAACATTTTTTCTACTCCAACTCTGAGTTGGAGTATTTGCCTGAACAGACACTTAGATTCAGTTTGTGGTGACTTTACTCCAAATGCAGTATCATTCTCATAACCACACATATACTTGTCTCAGTTTAATGACACTAAAGTGTTTTGCTAAGGAGGATGGGTTATGAGGAAGACCAAACTCCTCCCTCTAAGCAATTGTAAATCCGAAATTAAGAGGCTCCAATTGAGGAAGTATGGAGAAAGAAAAAATAACAGCCCTTTATTAAAGGATGTATGTGTATTGGCAGGGGACCCCTGGTGGTCTAGTGGTTAGGATGCGGCGCTCTCACCGCCACGGCCCAGGTTTGATTCCTGGTCAGGGAAACTCCCCCGGGCAGATGGAGCTCGTCAGCCCTGTAAGGCCATCCATCTAAGAGAAGGTCACTCTAAACAAACCTATGTCCTGAGGACCTCGCTGCCACTGTCCAAGCTCGCTCGACCCCGGCAGATGAACCTCAGGATTAAAGAGTGGGCTCAGTTCAGTGCACACTGTGTCTCACCTAAAAAATCCACTGCGCAGGCTCGAAGGGGAATGACCTTTCCCAAATCTTCACTCACGAAGACTGGCCATACTTATGTGTATTGGCAGAACAACAGAAAACCACAAAAACAACCAAACAATAATCCTGTACCCAGAAATCCCCCTCAGAAAGCAAACAGTTCAGTACTTTCTGCCTTTTGGCGCAGTTCTAACCACGGCCAGCAGGGGGCGCTGTTGGGCTCTGGTAGTCGCCACGTGGGGCCCTGGATCGGGGGAGAAGCCGAAAATGGAGATCTTACCCTCACCACCAAGAAGGGGAGGGGGAAAAGGGGGTTCTTCCCACGAAAATCAAGGGTTTGTGGCTGGCTGTGGCCGGGATTTTCCCGCCTTCGTTGATGGGCACAAGCTGCTGCCAAACACGGGAGTGGAGGAGGGAAAAGGTAACCTCCTCCCCAAAAGGTTCCTCTGCAGATGAGTCAAGCCTCTCTGGTGATATCCAAGCAGACCTGGTCTGGGGGCAGAACAGGGGGCAGGAAACAAACTGGGGCCAGAAAACAGCCAGATGACCAGGCTGAAAACAAAGTCAACCTTGGACCCCTCCAACACACACCCTCCCTACAGTCAAGGCAAAAGTGAAGTGCCTCCTGTTTTCAAGGACAGAGAGGAAAAAAAACAATCACCCCTCTTCACAGTCTTCAGAGGGCCATCAGCTTGGAATGTGGATCTGCTGGCTAGTTCTTTTGTCTGGGTCAGTCACCCAAGGCAAAACTACCCTCCCCTGTTCAACATCCTCCCCTTATAGTGATGCATGGGAAAGAAAAATTCCCTGCCTCGTTTTTTAGAACAAGTAAGCCTATGACAATGCTACACACAGTGGAGGTTCTGAGCTTGCTAGTACATAGTTATGAAGTAATTACAAGCATCTTACCTTAAATATTCTGTGATACAAGAAATTTCAGCATACTTTGGCTCCCAAATTCATTTACTTTAAAACACCGCCTGAGATTAAGGCTAGCTTTTAAAGTTATCTTATTGTCCTATCCAAGTTTTTAAGTACCCTTACTTAATGTTTCCAGGCCATTTTCTGTGGTAATAAGTGTTACGAAGCGACCAGCTGTGTTTTGTGACTATAAGCCTTCTGTTTTACCACCTACAATATGAAAACCAAAACATCCTACAAAGGTAGTCTGAGAATTACAAGATCTAGCAGCCTGTGCATATGTGGATGTATTTTGCTTGTGTGTTGCTGAAAAGGAAATGTTATTCTTAACTGTGTAATATAAAGGTGATCTGCTGGTTCTGCAGATCAGTCACTGACTGGTATCAGACTATGTGACTATTTTTGTGTGTGGCTCTCTCTCAGACACCCTGTGTGTAAGATATACCTTACTGGACTTCTGTTAGAGCCAAATGAAGATTTGTTTGTCCCCTCTTTGCCCCCACCACCCACAGGCTGAGGTAAAATGTCTTTACTTTATGAATTACAAGAACGGACAGCAGTACACTGTCCCTGGGAACAGGAGTGCTTGGCTCTTCCTCAGACTTTCTTGGGAACAACTGGATTCCAGGAATCTTTCTCCTGCCTTAATACACCTTGCTGTCTGTAGATGAAAAGCATCATGTAAGAATTAGAAGTATTATTTACTTAAAATGGCAATAAAATTATTCAGATTATTCTTAAACTGCTAGCTGGTTTGCGTGTTCTGTATATTTAGTAGTTTATTAACACATTAATTGCTAACTGCAGTTGTTAGTCAGAACTCATTCTGTAATGGCCTTCAAGAGGTCCCAGAGGTATGATAAAATCAGTAAATTGGTTAAAGCTTCCATACATGACCCTCTTGCTATATTACAAGCTGTGTCTGTTACAAGTGCACTTAATTATGCAGAGCAGCACACATGGGAAGGAGACTGTACAGGCTGGCAGGGTTCTGTTTCACTGCGCAGATGCACTTTTCTGGTGTCACACTGCTTGCCAGTGTAGATGTGACTTCAAAGAGAGTCAGAGAGATTTAATATAAAGCAGCTAACACAGTCAAGAAAGAGAGATGGAACCTAAATGAGAGAAGTAGCAAAACAGGACAGTCGCCTTTCTGAGCCATTAAAGCAGGACAGAATATGCGATGGCAAACATAAAAACAGCTGAAGTAACAAAGTAATAAGAGTCTTGCTATGTCTGAAGTTAATTAGGGACAACAAACTGCCCCTAATTACTGAAAGTGTGGGATCCTCAGCAAAGCTGCCTGGGATACTAATTAAAAGAACTGATTATAAGAAATAGAATGAATAATTAATGACTGAGAAATCATTTTCAAGAGTATCTCCAGAGAGCAAATAAAGTGCCCTTGGAAAATATTGTGACGCTTTGAGCCATTCACTGAATCTAATCCTGCAGATAGACCTTAACTGGTTTACAGGCGGTTGCTGTGCTTATACTTTCTAGTGCTGAGGATAATAATGCTGGTAGGGATTAATAGGGTCAGAATGACAGGTAAAATAGGAACAGTATTTCCGTTTTAATATCAAATGCTCTTTTCAATTTTTTTTAATGTATGACTTCACTAGAACCTTATGAAATATACTGTCATAGTATATTTTGTTTTAATAATTGGCTTTCCAGTAGTCTGCTGTTCATAGAGCTGAGAGTTCTTGCAGAGGGCAACATCCTCTCCGTATTGATTATTACATGTGTATGTGTAGCAACTGTTGGTCGTCAAGTGTATGGGCCACCAAATGGACTGTGATTTTTCTATGTTCTTGAAAAGACAGCAATATGGAAATTATATCTGACAGAAAAAAAAATTGAAAGTTTAAAGATTTGTCTTCTTCATAAAAAATAAAAAATTAACTTATTAATAAGTTTTTTTATCCTAAGCAGTTCTTTAAAGGGGCTAATCAGGAGTAAAGTTTTATGCAGGCACCTGTTTGAGTGTTCCTGCCTAACTGGGTACTCCTTAATTTATTAACTTGAACTGTCTTAAATAGCCCTAATACTCAATTATATTGACACATTTATAGAGAGTAAATAAAAATAAATGCTTGGAAGCATGGAATCCTAGTTATAATTTCCTATGTGGTTCTGAGTATCTGCCGGAGGCTGAAGGGGGAGGCTACAGGTTCCCCAAAGTGCTTGGGTGCACATGGAGGCAGCCAAGAGTGACATGAGTGCCTTTAAGTAATTAGGCTGCGAGACCAATCCACTGTTATGTGGTGTCCCTCCAGACAGGCATAACATTTAATTCTCACTGATCAATTTGTGATCATTGTAGTGAACCTCCCATTATGTGGAATTCATGTTCACAGATGGAGCAGACCCAGAACTGAAATACCCATGTCCTTTGTAGTGTCTTTTAGTTTTTCTGGGCTTCAATAAATTCATCAGTATCTTGTTGGTCCCATAAGGTTGTGTGTTGTAGTGAATTGCTTAGTATTTATTTGGTCTCATAAGGCTGTACGTTGTAACTCTGAATGTATTCACATACTGGAAGAAGGGAAGCAATTGACTCGTGTGTGCTCGAAGTGAGACCGTGACCATGATCTGTGGCTGAGGCAGAGGGTCCTGCTGCTGGTGGTGCATCCCTGCTTCCTGCGTGCTGTGGTTCTGCCAAATTCCCTACGGGATGTGAAAAACATGCATTTGTGTGTCTATACATAAAAGAGGGGGGAGACGGTGTGTGTATGTGCATAAGAGAGGCACGGAAAAAAGCTACGGATAATATATGATAATAGAATGGGTGCTTCTACTCATGAAACGTTATGATTGCTATTGAAAAAAAAAGTTAGGATCTCATCGGTTTAAAAGAAGTTACACATTGAGCATAAAATACTGACATACAAGTTACTTAATACTACTACTTTTTCAAAAATGTCTTTTTTTTTCATTCTGTTTATTGTAGTAGAAGTTGTAAATTGCCATTTAATTTCTTTAAAAACAAACATCACCCACTCCCAATCCCCCAAACCAACAACAAGCTTAATATCCCAAACCCTGCAGATCTGTATTTCTACCTCAGCTAAGTTTGGTAGCTACTTCATGTAAAACAAACCCTAAACTTTGTGATAAGGAAGCAAAGATGTCCCTATTGCTTATGTTAATAGTAAAAGTTTTATTTTTTATTAATATTGAGCTTTTAGAATTGATTTGATTCCTTCGGGCTAGCTCAAAGTGTGCCCTGTTGAAATCAGTACAATGAATTTCTACTATTCTGTTTCTGCTCTTCGAGTTTTACAGGCTTAAGACTTACATATCATTTTTGGTTTTGTATTTAGGATGGATTTATACCTTGGCTGCAGACACTTGCTCTGGAAGCATATGTGTTCTCAGCGTGAAGGGTAATTTATTTTCCTAATTTGATTCAAATTGGTTTTTTTTCATATAGTGGAAAAATAAGTGGTTCCAACAGGAAAACAGCTATCCTGGTCGTGTGGTTAAAAACAAGAGTAAAAAAAAATTATCATCCTTCGCTGCACAACTGTGCAGAAAGCACTTACCTTTTACTCATTCTGACTTCACTGAGGCTACAGAGCTGCAAACAGCTGTCATAAGCCACTTTTTGGGGAAAAAAAGAAGTTGGTCCATTTTGGTTTTGATAGTGATGTGGTTAGGGTGGAACAGCTTCTTCATATCAGTGATCAGATGGTGTTGCCTTGGTGCTAATAAGATACGGGGGGTAATGCATCCTGATTATAATAGCTGGAGTGATGTGTTGTCTGAGGGACTGGGTAGAGAGGTGTAATGTGCTGAAGCTCTGAGCAATACAAATGGTCAGCAATGCAAATCCATTTCAATCTGTAGTGCTGGACAGCCTGGAAAATGAACAGAACTTCACAATAACATTAAAAGAAGATAGGTAGCCTCTAACCTTTCCTTTCCAAAAAGCTGAAGGATTCAGAGGAAGAAACTAGGTCATTTTGTCGGTGGAGTGAACCCATCCTTGGACAGTATGTGCATTTGTGTGTGTAAGGCAGGTGTCAGGTAATATTTACTTATCACAGTCATTCATATGAATAATAAAACCCCAAAACTTAGGGTACTATCGAAATAGAAAACTGTTTCAAAATACTTGTAAGTCGCTTGCTAATTTTAAGACCAATAATTGTAAGCCAAATAAAGCATTGAAATAATTTGTGTTGTTGGTTTGTTGTTGGGTTTCAATTTTCTTTTTCAATAGCAAGTAAATAAATTTGTGCAATCAGTGCAGAAGAGTGAGAAAGATTATAATGGACTAATACAGTTTTGAAGAGGGGCTGATAGTCTGAGTTAGGGACATCATTTTTGATGCAGTACCTTCCAAACAGTTTTATGTGTGTGTTTGCAAATTGTGTGCATACAACTTAGGAAACCAAATAAGGGCCATTTCTGAAAGGTGGCACAAATGATAGCTGTAGGTTGTCCCCTCAATAGTTATTGTGTTAAACGAGGTATTTTATTCACCTACCAGTTCACAAGATTCTTTCTGAATCACCAAATAGTTACCAGGGAATAACATCTCTACTGCCAAACAGCTCTGCTATCATATTTGTGCCTTTAATGATACCTGTTTGACTAAATGCTTTGCTTTTAGTAATAAGCCAGGCTAACAAAGCTGCTGGGCCTCAGGTACACCAAATAAGCATCCTGGCAAATATCATGGCTGAATGAAATAGTTGTTTCGGTGTGGGATGGAGAGATTATCTTGCAAAATTATTGCAAAGCTGATAATGTCTTCAACACACAAACAAGCTACTGTGCATCATACTTGTACAGCAAATGGGAAGGGACCTCCTGGCTTGAGTCAGTCTCATGTCCAAAACCAAGATGTCTCTTTTATAAACAGGTGAAACTTCAGTTATTAGGTATCCCCACTGTTTTTCCTCACTCCAGTGGTTGTAAGACTTTTGCTTCCCAACAGAATGCATTTGCAGTTTGGTTTATACCCACTTACTGTTTCATCAGCTCTGCCCTTCAGCTACAGTAACAGCTTTTCCTTGCTGAAGGATTTAGTAGAGGATGGTGTCTCATTCTGCTATATGAAACAATCCAAGGTCTGAACCATCCCTCAGGCAGTAGTCTCTCGCCTTCTCTGATTATACTAACAGCCTTTATCTTTTTGCAGCTGGAATTAATTTTGCAGGTGGAATTAGTGTATCTTCCTTCTCATATCACATTAGCATGTGCCAGGGGTGAGCCGAGGCAGTGCATTTGAAACCTCAGGTCTGAGTAGCCAAGAATTAAAATCTCACAGAAGTTCTTGAGATTCCTGACCTGAAGTGTGGGATGCTGAATTTCACCTCATTTCTGTTACCACAGCTCCCATGCTGGCTGTGTTTTCCAGTATGTTTTTTTAATTCCAGTATGGGTTTTTTATCCGCTCTGTGTGCTAATGAATCCCAGCCTGGAGTATCAATATCAGTCTTCAAATTCAGAATGTTGTTTTCCTGTTCTCTTTGTCATAACAAGCATGAAAATACTGCATTTATGTTTAATTTGCAGGTACAGCCCTCCAGAAATTTGAAGCTACCTTTCCTGCTATTTCTTCCTTATCACTTACCCTCATGTTTTTATGGAGTCTTTTTTCCCTTTGTGGCAGTATCTCAGATGCTTAACTGTTTTCTGGATAAGATCGACAATATTCTTTTAGGCGGAAACAAGAATAAAAAGAAAATGTATTACTTGATTTTTGTCATCTCTTAAATAATTCTGATAAATCTGGGACTTCGTAATCCTTCCCATTCTGGGTCAGATGTTGCCCCATTACCCTGATTCTAACCTTATTCTTATATTCTTCTCCTGAGGAGTCCATGGTCCTGTTAAAAAACTCCCTTTAAAGCAAGTGGGTACTATAAAAAACAACAAACGGTAAAGCCATCCTCACAGTATGCAGTGTTTTTATGAGGAAAAAAATACAGATTTTCCACCCTACAGTCTGATTAAGCCTTTGGTGTCACTTCAGATGCTCATGGGTTGACTGGGAACCTCATTCAAGTTAACTGAGCAGAGGTTTAAAACGAACTCTAGAAAACACTGTATTTTCTTCCTACAGTTTACTGTTCCATTTGTAAGCAGAAAGCTACATTTCAGCTATCTCCTAAATTTGTAAAACCACCTGCAACGAACTTAGTGATGATCTTTTTTTCATGGTAGGGCAGTGTTTTTTCTTGTCTGTCAACTTAAGTGAAAGACTAGAAAATAAATCCTGAACATAAACTGAAGCTGATCAGTGAGTTCTCACTAGATTGAAATGGGTCCTAAGCTTTTCGGAGGAGAAAGCTGCAGCTTCCCCCCATGTTTTAATATGATGGAAGGCAAGACACTGTAACTCAAAGTGAAGCAAATTAACCTGTCCATTTGGGATTTTGTCCTTGCTCCCTGTCCATTTGTACTCGTGCTTTGTGGTGCCAAGATGAATTGCGAGTCTCTCCCAAGGCTCCCTAGTAGCACTTCCCATTGCCTGAAAAGATTGCTCTGTAAATGCAGATCTGTAGTGGTCACTGTTTGAAAGTGTCTTTATTATCCCTTGGGTTTGAATTTTACAGCTTTCATTCTACTCTGCTAATTCCCCTATTGGCCTGTTTTTGTCACACTTATCTTTGAACGACTTGTCTTTGAACGAGGTGGTTGTCAGCCGGGAAGTCTGGGAGGCTTTCAGCAGACTTCCTTTCATTGTCTCCTTCAAACATCTGACGTTGTCTGGCCTGCTATCATATTATTAAATGTGTGTACTCTCCTGGAATCACTTACCCTCCTCCCATTCACCCACTATGGGCATCTGCTATGCCCTGCTTGGATGCAGGTATTTAGGCATTGTGAGAAGGGGAACTTTTTTTGGTTCAGTGGGATTTTGCACAAGTAGATGCTTTGTGAATATATTGTATATACAGAGAGTAATAGCTTTAAGACTATTTTCTTTTTTTCCTTTCTTTTTCTCTTAAGAAGGGAACAAAAAATGGTCACACCACTAACCTCTAATTAGAGTAGCTTCATAGAGACCTGCTTGATTTGCCTTTTGAGCTCTGCGCTCCATCAGGTAGGTTTTGATCAAATGCATTCCTGCCAGCATTCAGTTGTTAGCATTCAGTCTACGTTAGTCACCAGTAAATTATGGTCTGTGATATGGTCCAGGTCCCATTGCTTTAGTTCTTTTTCTCTTTACTGATTTTCCTTCTCATTTTGATTATTGCCCTGGTCTCTCACTGCATGTTTCTTAATGCTTTTATTTTGTAGCTTTTCAGAATGAATATCCATGAGTCATGATTTGAAATAAAATGCTAATAATGACATAATTCAATGCTTTGAAATAAACATTTCTGAGATTGTTCCTTTCAAGTGGTAGACTTTGAGAAAAATCATACCACTCTGCAATGATAAGGCAGTAGGAATAAATAAAAAAAAAAAAAGAAAAGGCTAGTAAACTTCAACATTTTAATTTAAATACCTCATTCTTGATTAGGTTTGCTAGCATCTGGCAGAGTGAGAAAATTTTCTTGGTCATTTCCTTGAAGCAGAAATGAAGAAATTAAATCATGCGGAATTAAAACTATGATAATATGGTTTTTCCTAATCTACAGAGATCTGAAAAATGGCTAAGTAGTGTCGTGTCCCCTTCCTCTATGGGTTTCTGTCTTTATCAATATGCAAATGTCAAATGTCAGCTCCACCTATTTGTCCGGAGGGGCGTAACATGGTAGAGCCAGCCTTGCATTAAAATAGGCAAATTAGAGCATGGACTACTGCGATATGCAAAACTGGATAATTTTGCACTGTCTCTGGTCAGTTGCTGAGTCTGTATTTCTGTGTTTGTTTCTAGACTGAGAGATTTCCCCACTCAGTTTCAGTGGTTTCAGTGGTTTGCTTCTTCCTGGAAGTGGTATATTTTAAAGAGCTGCTGATGAAAGTGGGAAGCACTTCTGGTAAAAAAGTTTGTGTCCCTTGTCTTTCTTACCTTAACAACAGCTCTCTTGAACTCAGTGAGACCATGGGATGCAACTACAAAAGTTTGATGATATGCTTTGCAGAAGAACAGGTCCCATCCTCACTTCTGATTTATAAATAGTTGAGATAATGTAATCTGAATATTATAATTTTGATAATTATTTTCCAGGAGTTTAAGTATTAGCAGAGGAGTATGGTGTAAGGATAGGCAGATGAGAAGAGGAATAATTTATTCTGGGGAAGGTAATCTGGATTTTCCCTTATTGGTTGTGATGATCGCCCTTTCTCGAATGTTTTGACATGGGAGAAAACTGTAGGAGGGTTAGTGAAGAAAAATTCTCAGATTTTTTTTGGCAAAATTTTTCAGAACTCAGAATACTTTTAGTTTAGGTAGTATAATGTTTCCTAGTAATCGATATTTTTTAAAAAATTAATTGGTTTTACCTGTTTTGACAATGGTGCCTCTGAAGGTCAGACATGAATAAAAATAACACCTCCAGCTGCTCATTTGTCTTGCTCTTCTGCTTTGAAGATACTAGTTTAGTCAAATTAATAGTAATTACAAAACTCTCGGTGGATGGAAGCCTACTGTTTATGACTGTAAGGATAAAATTCAATTTTAGAGAAGGGACAAGCATCTGAAAGACTTGGATAATTTAAATTCTGGTATGAAACATTAGTTGTCTGAGGCAGATCTGCTGTTATTTGACTGCAAAATTCCTGTTGAGTTAATATCTAATTTAACAGTTACTAATTGGTCTGTGGCTTAGGAGCCTGGAGGTGATGAAAGGACTTTAGTGTTGCTTAAGTGAAGTCATACCAATATGAATGGGAACTGTTGCACTGAAAATTAGGTGTATGGCAATAGCAGTCAATGACTAGATTCTAAAGTATCTTCTTTTTTTGATATTTCTTTCAGCCTCCTGTTCAGAAAGGGACAGGCTGCAAATTTATTGTCATAAAATGTGTTCGTGAATCCGCCTTAGAGGGAATTGTTGATTTTTGCTAGGTGTGTACTATTCTTATGTTTATACAAGACTTCTGGGTGGAGGAGAAAAATACTTGGCTTTAAACCAGATGGCTCATGAAGAGTGTGAATTTATTCGTTAACATGTGACTCTGGGACTTCACTGTATGCAAGCAACATAGTCATAAATTTTTTTTTTTCAATTATTATTTATTTTAGATTACTTTGTAGCAGTTGTTTGTAGGAGCAATATGATGTGCTCCTAAATATGCCTGAAAGTCCTGCATCTGGCTGTCAGAAGTTGGAAATTTAGGCCGAATTTGCATTATTTACATAGCTCTGAAATTTGGCAGAAATGGAGATCAAATACCAGGGAAAAATTTCCTTGTCAAAAGATGAGGTAGTGTTTACAGGAGGCTCACAGAAAATTGATTTCTTTTCCTTATTTTTCTGTTGTTTAGTACTGTTTATGGTTAAATAATTCATTAAATACTCTTTAAAAAGTCTAGTTTTTGGCTTATGCAGAATATTATTTTCTGAAGTAAGAGAAGCATTGGTCCTTCAGTGTTATCCCCCTTAAGTGTGGGTTTTCTACAAGTTCTGGATTATTGGGGATGTTGTTAGCATACTGCTGTGTTGTCATGACGCCAGAAACATCTGGTATTTTGGGGTAATAAAATGCTCCACTTTCAAAGTATTTTGTAACCTGTGATGCAGGATGGAAACTGAGAGATGCAATGTTTCGTGTTGGCCTTTTTAGTGACAGTACAGTTTTTGTGCCCTTCATGCAATGAATGAATCCGTGTTCCTTACAGTATTGTGCACTGCAACCACTTTTCATATATTTTGCAAATAAAAGAATGGAAAAATTGCAGAGAGTATAGTAATTATTGTAAATTACAAGATTATCCCTTTAGTAGGATTATTTCTCTCACTTCATACATGAAGAGGCTTTATTACTTCTCAAGTGCTGTAATGTTGAAGTGGCAGATATTATGGATGTAACCAATGATTCAGAAATGAGTTAGCTAGTTTTAAATTTTTTATTTAACTGAAGAGATCAGTTTGCACATTGTAAAGCCTTGGACTCACTCGATAAGTTTCTTATAGGGGCCTAGGATTTTTATACCCCGAGGCAGGTGCAAAGGATAAATGCAACAACGTTCTCAGGAGATTAAACAACAGACTTTTATTGGAAAATTTCAGAAAATAAGGGTACTTGACAAATGTTAAAGCAACATTCAATCAAAATAAAGCATTCCACAAAGCATTGACTTAGCAAACCTCTAACCTGAGGTTAGTCAGATTTTGAGAAGAGGAAATCAGGGGAGAAAGAGAGAGAGAGAGAGAAGGAAAGGGGGCAGAGAAAGATTAGTAGTCACTGCTTGAATTCCAGCACAATCTCAAGTACTGTAAAATCTGAATGGTGGGCCGCAAACACGTGCATCTTTGTGCTGTTGCTTTTATCTGCCTTGGTCTCTCGACGCCTTCCCCCCAGATGGGCTTTTTGATGTGCCAGTGCTAGTAGCCATTGTGGGCTGGACTAGAGGCTACACTGGTGGGGTGTGGAGCAGTGCACTATCCCACCTTGGCAGAACTTGCCCTCCCCACCTCCCTCAACCCTGCCCCCCACACTAATTGTGAGCCAGTAACCATTTTCTCCAGTCTCTCGCACACATGCAAAAAAAAAACCTTGGGAAGGGGCAGGTTCATTAAGATGTATAAATTTGGGTACACTTGTCTGGACTCCCATTTGGTTAGTATTAATCTGGTGAACACAGACTAGTGTGCATCAGTTCGTTCATAAGGTCATCCACTCATTTTGGGCTGGTTATAAGACTCCTGCAGTAGAGTGAGGTGACTTGCTCTCTTGGCTGCATTGACTGCATGGGTAATATCTCCACTGAGCATATGGAGGAATTTGAACACCTCCAATAATGAAGACCTTTCTGTTCAGGGTTTTGACCATTCTTATGGGAGAAGAAAAACTTTCCATAGGTCTAGAGAAGAATTTCCTGTGAGTCAAGTTCTGTAGGCAGTGTAGGTGGGACACAGCTGCCTGGATCTCTGGCTATTGGGTAGTTCTCAGCTGGAGCGTGATGGCTGCAACAAGTTGTGGTAGGGAATATCCATGTGGTTGTGTCATAAGGAAATATATCCTGCATCCTGAAGTGTTGCCAAACTGTTTACAATATAGAATGTATCTAGAGTTGAATGTGGCTCTTGCATGCATATTTCTGGTCTGCTGCATTCTTACCACATTGTTGTTTTTTTTTCATGGAATCTCTTTCTTCAGACCAGAATTCATCAAATCCAAAGTGAGTATGACTCACACAATATTATTTTGCTTGCATGAAAAGGTGGAAGAGGGAGAGAGGCCCTAGGAAACCTCTACTTTCTTCTATTAAAACAACATCTCCTTCTGAAATCATGTCCCCATGTTCACTGGGACAAGCACCAGGATGAAGCTACCCCATTTAATTTTGGCCATATGATGGGGATTAAAAGTTTCTGATCTAGTGGGAGTTCAAGAACTTTTCTCTGAAGATGAATCTCTCTCTATCATGTGAAGTGAGTTAGATATTAGAAAAAGGTTCTTTACCCAAAGGGTGGTTAGGTGCTAGAACAGGCTACCCAGGGAAGTGGTCACAGCACCAAGGCTCACAGAGTTCAAGGAGCATTTGGATGATACTCTCAGGCACATGGTGTGACTCTTGGGGCTGGTCCTGTGCAGGGCCAGGAGTTGGACTTTGATGATCCTTGTGGGTCCCTTCCATCTCAGCATATTCTGCGATTCTGTGATTCTGTGAATCTTTGTTTCCATGTGTACTTCAGTGTTGTTTTAGTACACTGCCATAGACAAGCACTTCTCACCTGATAGTTATGTTTTTAATGTGATATCAGATTATATTAAACCTTATTTAGCAAAATACCTTTACTTTTTTTAGCTTTGGCATTAGGTATTGGTCTGTCCATTTATTAACTTTATGAAGTCAGATTATAGGAGACAAAAACACTTCTTCTATCTATGGTAATTTGAAAAACAGAATCTTATTCTTTATATGGTTTGTTTGCTTTCTGCTTTCCTGTGTTCATTGAAGACTGTTTTCCATTGCAGAATTGAAATGTAGTTGAGATCATGGAGTTTTTGTAATTTAAATTACACAGCTTTTTTCTTCTGCTTTCTTTTTTTTTTCAGTTATTGTGTGTTTCTCTCTTTACTACTACCGCTGTTGTTGCAAGTTGGTCAGCTTGATGAGCTTATTTTGGAGCCGCAGTATACAATGCAATAATTTTTCTTTAAAAAAAGAGCAGAAAAGTCGAAACGTAAGTGCCTACATTCGTGAAGTCTTAAACCATATTCATAGGTCTTCATGTGGCTTTTTGTTTAAAAACCAAACTGTTGGATTCCAAAATTTGGATATGAGAAAAAGAAAACTGCTAGGTTTAAACAAAAGCCTTGGGCTAACAGAGACTGGGGAAAAACCTCCATCTAGAGTCCAGGCATCTAGAGTCCATCCACTGATGTCACGGGTTTGGAATGTCCTGCCCAAGCCCAGACAAACCATGCCCTGATCTCATCAAACCTGTGCAGAAGACCTATTGTACCTTATCTCTCCATTTGTGTTCCCTGGATCCTTGCATTCTGTAAACCCGAATTCCCCCAAGATAAAATGGGTTTTCCCCTATGATGTATGTGTAAGACCCCAAATTTGTTAACCTGGGTTTTTCCCTTATGTCATCCCCTGAAACCCCCTGTTTGTAATAAATTGTAATAGTTACAATCTCCTGTTGAATATGTAGACCCTAAACCCTTTAAAGATGAACTTGTGAGTCCAATAAAGCATTCCAGCTTCTTGCCTCCCTGGGATCATCTTAGCTTTACTGACCTCCGCACCAAACCAAAACACCTAATATTATACACAGATCTTTGTGTGAAAAAAACTAGTTTTGTTTAGTAATTTATTCTCAAGTGCCTTGACTATGGGGGAAAGTAATTTTGGCTCTAGGTTTATTAGCTCTTCCTGCTTAGTTTATTTGGAGCATTTTTTTTGGCTTCTGTTTAGCTGGAATATGGACTGGAGAAGTTAAAACAAAGACCCTAACAAAGCTTGTTTACATCCTGGTGCCCTGGGAGTGTAGCTGCCTGTTTCTTACATGTGTGAAATCAGATTCACCTGTGAGGGACCTGAATTACAGATCTGTTTAATTGTTGCTCCTAACAATGGTCTGCCTTCAGCATAGGGATGCAGTTAATTAGAGAAGACTCTTATAAAGTGGGAACAAAAGTACCATGGGCATAATGTAGCATTTCTATTGATTTGTCTTCTCGTTTACTGCAAATCTTATGTTCAAGTGTAACATCCTTCTGAGATCTGACTCTTGAGACTTCCTAAGAGCTCTCCTGTTGGTATAGCTATTTGTTTCTCGAGGGTAGAGATGCTTTTGATGAGCTGCCAGTAGTCTGCTGTGCAAACTCTTTATTATCAAAGAGTTAACTTTGGTAAGGAATGGAAAAGAATAAGCTGTTTCAGAGGGATAAATGGAAGTATTGTGAAGATGTAGTCTTTCAAATAATTATTGTAATACAGGGGTTTAAAGCACTTCAGATGGTATAGAAAGCTTAGATGTGACTTAGAGCACAAGCACGAATTGACAGCATAATAACTATATTAATATTTCTTGGAGTCCAGACTCACATCAGACGTGAATGCCAGTGAAAAAGCAGGTGAAAAGCTTTATGAAGGGTTGTAGCTAAGAAGAAGACATTGCTGGCAAATATGGGTGTAGTCCTATGACTGAAGTCTGTATTAGAAGTGAGGAAGGATGTGCTGTGGTGGTCTGACTTGTGGTCTTGGCAAACCTAGTGTACATTTTTTGGAGCTGAGAGGCTGGGAAGTTGGGTGCAGGAGGAGACTTGTATGGGCTATGGGACAAAGGGGGAAAACGTTTATTTAGGTAACTGTCAAAAGCCAGAAACCCTGTTGCAAGTGTCTTGCAGAGAATTGATGAATGTCTTTGTTCTGTGCACCTTCCTCTTCTTCATTATCACCTTGACCTCTCTTTTTCATTTGAATGATTACAGGGCAAAATAAATTACTTTGAAACCACAGTAAGCTCCTTAAAAAAAAGGTATTAAGAAGCTGAAACTTTCTTGTGTTGCAGTCTTTTCACATGGACGGTACAGGGATTATACTGTCAGAAAGGTTTTTTTTTTGTGCAGTCACCTAATTTACTGTGTGGTGGGGTTTCTTCCCTAAGTAGTTCTTTATCTGTAGAGGACACTACTTGAAAAAGAAAAATTTCTGGGGAATGAGCAAGATGCTATTTCAAAAATATGTGAGCATAGCTGCTCAAAGGCCAAATGTAAATAGTGGCTAGTATATAATGTCACTCAGAGTGATGAATAGTCAAGTTACTCCAAAACTGAAAGGTCACCTACCAACTGTCCTTTGGCAGTACATTTCCATGTAATCTGAAATCATTGGGGAAAAAACAGAAGCAAGTCAAAACTGAAGGAAAAATGTACACTTGATGTATCGTCAAAATAAAATCTCACATAATTCATGGAATGGGTTGCATTCATATTTTTGTAATGATTGTAAGATTTATTTGAATTATTAGAGGTTATCAATGAATTTTTTTAAACAAGTAGTGTTCAGTGCAGTAACATTTCCCATTGTGTTTACTCATTTACACAATTTATGATAAGCAGCTTAGAGCAGGTTAGGTAATAGAAAAAGATTCTTCATCCAAAGGGTGGTTGGGTACTGGAACAGGCTACCCAGTGAAGTGGTCACAGCACTAAGCCTGACAGAGTTCAAGAAGTGTTTGGACAATACTCTCAGGCACATGGTGCTACTCTTGGGGCTGGTCCTGTGCAGGGCCAGAAGTTGGACTCGATGATCCTTGTGGGTCCCTTCCATCTCAGCATGTTCTGTGATTCTGTGATATGCCATAGGGCAGGTGTCACACAGACAGCAGCCCTTCTTACTTCACTGGGAGGGTAGTGAGGCACTGGAAAAGATTGCCCAGAGAGGTTTTGGATTCCCCACCCCTGGTGGTGTTCAAAACCAGGTCAGATGGGGCTTTGAGCAACCTGGTTTAGCAGAAAATTCCCCGCTCATGTCAGAAGGGCTGGATCTAGATGATCTTTAAGTCCCCAAACCAAACTGTTCTATGATTCTGTGATATCCTGAGCTGAGGAGGATAGTCCCCTTGACTGGGGGGGAAACACACCTGCATGACAACTGACAAAGGCAGCATGGTTGTTTGTAGTTTTCCCTTGTAACTTGTGCTAGCTTTTTAGCTGTGTCAGAGGGCAGGCCAGCACCTTGCGGTTTTGGCTGCAGAGGGAGGTTTTAACTGCTGGAGGTTTTTCAGGGTACACAGCTGCAGAAGACTTGATTGAGTAGACAGAAATCAGAGTTTTATAGCTGTGCTAGCTTGACCTTGGCCAGCTGCCAAATGTGCACCCAGCTGCTCTCTCATTCCCTTTCTTAATAGGACAGGGGAAGAAAATAAAATGGAAAAGTTCGTGTGTTGAGATAGACAGGGACATCACCTACCAGTTACCATTACAGGCAAAACAGACTTGACGTGAGGAGAATTAGAAGAGCTGGATGGTGAGAAACAGTGATCAAAACTAAAATGCCTTCCACTCCCATCCCACCTCATCTTTTTCCCAGACTCATTATCACTCCTTCACTTCCAGTTCATCTACCTCTTCCCCCCCACCCCAGCTGGCACAGCGGGGAGGGTAATGGGGGCTGTGACCAGTCCAGGACAGCTCTTCTCTGCTGCTCTTTTCTCCTTCTGCTTTTCCCTTGTTCCAGCACAGGTCCTCCCCAGGCTCTGCAGTCCTTCACAAAATACTACACATGATCCTGTGTGGTCTCCATGGGCTGTTGGGAGACAATCTACTCCACCGTGCTCTCTCTGATTGGCACCTGAAGCACTGCCTCCCCTTCTCTCACCTGGTTCTCACACTTTTTCCCTCACTCCTCTCTGCTGTGCAGCATTTTGCCCTTTCTCAAGTATCTTCTCCCAGAGGTGTTGCCACTGTGCATGAGGGGCTCAGATTAGCCCTGCAGTGGGTGGGTTGGAGCTGTCTGGAACTGGCTATGTCCATCTCAGGGCAGCCCCAAGCCTCCCCTCACAGAGACCACTCCTGTACCCTCTCACAGCCAGTTCCTGGACCAACATCTGCTTTTAGACAATAGCTTGTATGAAACCAGAGCTTGTTTTTAAGTAGATGGCAAAATACCTTTTCTGGACATGGAACATTCTTTTGTCATGCTCTCAAATCCTCTCTTGGCCTACAGAAGTATTGTGGCTTTTCCAAAAAACACCCCTTTACTGGCCACCATAGGCATTGCCTCGGATGCCTCTCTGGGCACTGCGGGATGCACTGGGGTAAAAGAAGGAATCACTGCAGTACATAGATACAAAGTGACAACCTAAAACTTTGAAATTTTTTCTGTGTGATCCAATTAAGGGGTTTCCAATACAGTGCTGTCAGTCTGGCTCACCCAAGCAAAGCATCTATCTAAGTATATTTAATCATGCATAGGAAGAAAGAAATGTATTTAGAAGTGAACTGTCTGTTTGCACAACACAGTGATTGCTTATTTATTGATGGGGTTTGTTCCTCCCAATGCATTTGGCGTATTTTCTAGTAGCATAATAATCTTGATTACTTTCTTCTGATAACATTTAAATCCATCTTCCATCCCCTTTTCTTATTTGAAAAAATGTAATTAACTTCTGGTTTTTACTTTTTAGGTCTAGGTAGACTGGATATTGTGCTCTTTTTATTTATCTGCTGCAGCAGCCAGAGAAGGGGTAGTGTTGAATCAAGAACACGGTCCATTGTCATAGTACTCTCTTTTTATTTATTTAAAATAAAACAATAGATTTAAATAATGCAGGAGGACAAAACAGTCGACTTTATAAAGATTTCATTTCTCTCTAGCAATAAAATCGCGTGTGAGTGTTTTCCTGGTAAATACAATTACTTAAACCCCCTTGTATTGAATGTTACTGCTCGATGGTGATTATTGCTGTTCTTTGTGATTTATCTTTAAAATGAGAGAGGGAATGAGAGTCACCTTTGGCCTCCCTATGCATGAGGGTGGACCCTTAGAGGTACAAAGCAGCCTTTGCTCCCTTTGCGCATAAGTGGTATCCGTGGGGTTTTTTTATCTTGCAGTATTTGTGCCACATGTACTCATACCAAACTGGATGTAATTTTGAGGCTGGCATGACAGAGCTGGTTTAGTAGGAAGTGTCTTGGGAGGCTACTTACTTTCCTTTTTTCTCTCTCTCAGGTTTTATCTATTACTTGAAGGAGACAAAGAGAATATGAATATAAAGGCTTCTGTCCATTGTGGCTTTGATCTGTTCCAGGAGGGGAAATAAGAGCTGTGTTGCAGCACTCTGTCTCCAGAGGTGACCCTGTACCGCTATTGGAGATGAGAGATTGACTTTCATCACTCCTAGCTTTTAATGTGTCAGGAAAGGAAGAACAGGGGACCAAACCTCTTTGCAGAAGCTGAGAGTTTGGGCACTTTGTTGCACAGCGGAAATTCCTGCTTTTTCTGTTCTTTCCTCTCTCACCTGGTGCACTTGAAGGAATGCTTAGTTTTGAACTGGCATTGAGAACTGATAGATAAGCTGGTGTGGAGGAGGCAGGCTATTTGGACTGTTACAGGTAGGGGAGAGCTCCATGCTTGAGACCTGTGAGAATCAGGGAAAGATGGAGAGCTAACCTCAGTGTTACTTTTACAAGGATGCAGACAACATAAAGTCCTATGTTCTACGGCTGTCATGGGCTATATTGGCAACTAAGTTGTGTTTCTGGATTTCAAGACACTTCTTTATTGTTCAAAATAGCAGACAAAGACAACTAGGTGTATCCAGTAGTTTGGTATTCAAGCATACAAAAGATTTGCATGTGAGCCTAATTCTGTTCACATTTACACACATTCTTGTCCTTTCCTGCAAAAAAGAGGAATTAAATACCTTTGATTAAAATCAGACTGAAATACTGACAAGGAATGGAATTGGTGTTTAACACTGTTATCTAAATAGCCCAGTTGACTGTGAGACTGTTGATATGCTTAAAGGAAAAGCTATACTTGAAGTACATGTAATTTTGCTGTAAAGTCAGTTTTGTTGTTTCTTAATAGTTCACTTTTTAGCACTAAAAGATCTTGTTCTGAAACAATAGAAATCTTAAGAATTATTGTAACTTCTTTCATACTTTTGAGTCCTTTGGCTTTTAAGTTGCAGAATAAAACCCCAAAATCCAAAATGTTTTGGCAAGTAAACTGTAGTTACTATATGTAGGCGTCTAATGGAGGGGACTTAAAAATACTAGTGATGTAGAAGCACAGGACTTAATGCTTTCCAGCAGTAACCCATTCTAGAGAATGTTTACTAGTCAGAAATCTCAGGCTTTAACCGTGGTAGTGCAACTCATAGATGCATGATGTGAGTTTACATTGTTCCTCTTGCTGGAGAAGTCACCTCGACTTTTTTAGTGTAGGTGATCACTTGAAATACAAAGAAAAGGAAAAAAATTTTCTATGAGAAGACTACCTGCGTAAAACAAAGTCAAATGTCTTCGGGAAGAATAAGGAAGCTAAAGAAATGCAATTAGAAATGCACTAGTAACCTACAGATAAAAACTGAGTAGCATCCACTTACATACAGTAATGCAACTTGATGTTAAGTTGAAATTGTTGATGAATTTTAACAAAAAAACCCCCTTTAAATTATATTTGTCTTTCTAAATCAGGAATTGAATCACATTCTCTTTATTGCTTACTGATGCAAATGATACCACAGATTCCTTTTTGGATGCACTAATTTCAGTTGTACCTTTTTATAAGTGTAGGGGAAATATGCATTTTAGAATTTGGTAACACTTTTTTGATGCTTACAATATGGCTATTTTAATATCTTCTTTAAGTGAAATATTTTTTAATACATTTCTGAACAGGAAGATGATTTTTTATGTACAAATTACATTTACTTTTAAAATAACAGATTTATCTTGTTTTATTTTAATTTTCAAGTTTTAGTAGTTATGGCAGGGGTGAGGGAATTGGACACTATATGGCAGAACAAGTGGAATGTATTACAGAGCTACTGAATCACAGAATGGGTAAGGTTGGAAGAGACCACAGTGGTTCATCTGGTCCAACTTCTCTGCTCAGGCAAGGTCATCCCAGAGCACATGGCACAGGACTGCGTGCAGACTGTTCTTGAATATCTCCAATGACGGAGACTTCACAACCTCTCTGGGCAGTCTGTTCCAGTGCTCGGTCACCCACACAGTAAAGAAGTTCTTCCTCATATTCAGTTGCTCTGTTGTGATTTTTTCCTACAATGCTTGTAGAAGTATATAAAATATTTCTGCCATCTAAAAAAGACTAATAACATATTTAAATTCACTAATTTAAACACTTGTTACTGTCACCTTTTTCTATTAATTACTGTCTTATTTTGCATTACTTCAGTGGGTCAGGAGCTTTCTACTTCTGCATTTAAATGAGTTCCTTCACTTGTCCAGTTCAACATCATTTTTCCTCCTGCCTTTCTAGTTCAAATTAAAAGGTATAGCTTAGAAAATTTGTAGGATATAGATTGTCTATTTGAATGCCTGAAAGCTCTTTCAAAACTTTTTAAACTTAGAAATCTGCGTCTTGACATAACATATGTGGAGGGAAATTGTCACTAGAAAGGTTTTGAGCTTCTAAGACTTCTGTCACATGGATTTTATTGCCAGACAAGTTGCTGTGTAATTAACTGATGAATTGAAATCAAAAGTTCTTGTCAGAAAATTAACTACTGCATCATTCAGGATTAAGTGAGATCTGTTTGTTTAAAAACAAAGTTAATTGTCCTATGCTTCTTAATACTTAAACTTCTTTTGTGGTTCTCTTTCTTTAGAAAATGGATTTTCATAAAAACTCTGAGTATTTGTCTTATCTTCAGTAATTTGCATTTAAATTACGACTTTCCTCTTTTATGCTAGTAGAATATAAAGAAATGCTGATAAAGGCATAATTAGCTAGCACTTTCCTTTAAGGGTTTATAACTGCTTACTATTAAGATATGTGAGAGGAAAGGAAAGAAAATTGATAGTGTTGTGCTGATTCTCACATAAACTCTTCTTCCATAATGCATCCATGGCATACCCTGAAGTTCAAACCAGGAGTCATCTCTCCTGGCACACAAGAGTTTTATGGGATAATTCACTGTCATACTTGCTAGTCTATAAAGGGAGAGCGGTTGTCTGTGAAACTGTGAACATATATGTATAAAATACATAGAGAATGTATTGTTTAAGCAAGGTAGCATTTATCAAATTGCTGGGTTTCCCCTTCCTCTGTTTCCTTTGATTTTCCATTATGTTAACACTTAAATTAGAACTAAAACTACGTGGTCATCTCCCCAAGTGTATTTTATTTGAATAAGCAAAGGAGGGGAAAATGACTGTTGTATTCACTTACATGCAATTGTAGAGTCACCTCAGCAATATAAATGGTTTTGACACCTGTAATAGAAGTGTATCTTTATGTGTATGAATGAAATGGCAAAGAGTGTAGTTCTGAATTGTTAGAATACCGTACAAACATATAAAATATGTTCTTAATATGTACTACAGCAGCTATAAAGCATTTGGGTTTGCAAGAGATGTAAGGGGGAAAAAACAAAATAGTAGAAGGGTAAGAAGAAAAGATAACCACATACTGTCCTTTATCTTTGGGGAATCATCTGTGAATTTGGAGACCATGAGTTTCTCTGTTGCATGTGTGAATGCTTTTGGTACTTTCAGTACTGTGAGTAAAAATAGACCTCACTTCTAGAGAACTTGTTTGCTGAAAGTGCACTGTTATTAAATATAGGATTATTTGCTTTTGAAGTAGCAGCTATGATACAGTGGGGGAATCTGGGGAGGGTTTAGTTGGGTTTTGTTTTGGTTTTGGAGGTTTGTTGTTGTTTGTTTGTTTGGGTTTTTTTGAAAGACAACAATGTCTTGAAATGTCTTAATATGTTGTGTTATGTATTTACAGGGTAGTATGTATTTAGAGGGCAATGCAATCACAATTGCAATGCAATTTAGAGGACCCTTTTTTTCTTGTCCAAACACACTAGACTTATATTTTTGTAAAACATTTGTAAAATTATTTGTGCAACAAGATGGATGAAAATGATGGAACTGCTGATACATTAAAGTTTTAACTAGTAGAATTTAGTTGGAGTTGGAATTGTCTTCACATTGATGGCCCTTTGATCATGGTCTTTCAATCCAAAAAGTTGAGAAATATGAAAGAAATAACAAATTACTACCTTAGAGTATCTTCTGATTCTCTCCCCTGCCCCCAAGATTCTAGCTTCACTTTTAATTTTTGCTCATTGAAAATCTTTGAATGTCTAGTCAAAGCAGAATGCAGAAAAAGTAATAAATGTTATTTTATCTGCTCAAAACAGCTCAGCTCATTCAAACACTGTAGCTGTATTTTGGGAGTTTTAGACACTTTAAAAATTGTTAAAGATTTTGTGTATTATTATCTTGTGGGATGCAGCTGTTAGTCACCCATTTTACAGTTGAAAGTTGTAGATTTACGTGTGGCTTCAAGCTGAGTTCTGAATAGAATTTAACTCTGTGACTTACAGTGATTATTCCCCCCATAGGAAGTGTGGCGACTTCTCCACACCTTTCTGCACATCAAAGGAAAACTGGTGACAGACTCAGAATTTACAATTCACGTTTGGATTTAATAGTCATCAGTGAATCTTACCTAGAGATGACAAACAGCTTTGGCTGTTGCAGTAGTTCACATATACATTTTTCCACCCAATAGCATTTTTTGCTTTGTTTTTACTAGTTACCTCCTATCTGAATTAGGACAATACTGTTTCCCTGTTTTCCTTTTTTTTTTTTTTTTTTGAGATCCTGAAGAATTGGTAAAAACTGAATTTTTAAAAATTGTTTATATTTTTATGTTGTGCATGTTTAAACGTGACATAAGTAGGATTTATCACCGTTTAAGGGAAGAATAGATTATTATAGTTTTCCTATCCTAAACAGTCAGTTTTCCCAAGCTCACTGGGTCTTTTCTTGGCTGGTGGTTTTGAGCACTGTCTGTGCTAAGGACAAAAAGCTTTCTGCTTTTAATTCTTCTTGGAAAGGACTTGTATAAACTTTAACATTGTACTTGATAATACACAAATTGTGGCTAATTCATAGAATCATAGAATCGATTGGGTTGGAAAAGACCTCTGAGATCATCGAGTCCAACCCTTGGTCCAAATCCAGTCCATTTACTAGATCATGGCACTCAGTGCCACGTCCAATCTGCGTTTAAAAATCTCCAGGGATGGTGAATCCACCACCTCTCTGGGTAGCCCATTCCAATACCCGATTTCTCTCTCTGTAAAGAATTTTCTCCTGATATCCAACTTAAATTTCCCCTGGCAGAGCTTAAGCCCGTGCCCCCTTGTCCTATTGCTGAGCGCCTGAGAGAAGAGACCAACCCCCACCTGGCTAGAACTTCCCTTCAGGTAGTTATAGACGGTGATGAGGTCACCTCTGAGCCTCCTCCAGGCTAAACAACCCCAGCTCCCTCAGCCTCTCCCCATAGGATTTATGCTCCAGTCCCTTCCTCAGCCTCATTGCTCTTCTCTGGTACTGCTCCAGCACCTCAATATCCTTTCTGAACTGAGAGGCCCAGAACTGAACACAATACTCCAGGTGTGGCCTCACCAACGCAGAGTACAGGGGAAGGATCACTTCCCTGGTCCTGCTGGCCACGCTATTTTTGATACAGGACAAGATCCCATTGGCCTTCTTGGCCACCTGGGCACACTGGCTAATATTTAAAAATGTGCCATGCCTTGTGTTAATTATTATTCTTTTTAATATGTGTGGCCCTTTAGACAGAAATTGCTGGAGTACATTGGCTCTAAACTGAATTCATGCAAGAAACTCTTGGCTGTATTAGGTGCCTGTGCATTTTAACACATTTAACTGTTCGGTATTCTAGCAGGAGATCGTGCCTGTTCTCTTCCCACAGATGGCTCTAATGGGATATTTTATAGTTGAATATGCTGCCTGCCATCTTTAGACCACACTCTTGTTCTTGGAGCCATGAATAAACATCTCTTATCCTGAATATTCTGCTGCTGTCGCAAAGTTAGTGGTTTCCTGGTGGAGCATATGTTGCCCATATGGGCTTCTCTACATGCTGCTTCCCCTCCAGTCATTCCTATCAACTGTGTTGTGAATCTGAGAGTTTTAATTTCCAACACTGGATGACCTACATAAGGCTGAAATGTAGACCTTTTTTTTTTTTAAACTACTATAATTATTTTGGAGCAACTGTTAAAAGTGTTTAGAAGAAGTTGTATTTAGAAGTAAATATATCACACTTGCTTTGTGCAAAACATTTTCATCATGAGCTTTTGGCTAATGGTATTTCTTTGCTCAGACCAGGGAGGTGTGCTTTGTGCTCTTGGCAGCTGATAGAAGGACGTGGAAGAGCCGCTGGTGTGCCAGGTGCCTCTGAGGAGCGAAGGATGGTCTTACACCAGCACTCCCCTCCTGCATTCAGTTTGCGCACGAGCCTCATGCTGCACAGAGAGGTGGAGATTCACTGGACCATATGAGCAGAAGAAAAACCGGGCTGGCAGCTGTCCCAGAGCCTGGTGGCTGGCAGGAAGTCTGTCACCAGTGCTGACCAGAGGAGAGGAGAGCCAGGGCAGGGACTGAAATGTGAGCTGAGCTGGATGCTGAATCCAGTTGGAACACCAAAAGGATAGAAAACAGGGAAAATGAATTGATGACAAGAATGATACATGTTGAAAGCCATCAGCTGGGATTGATGAGAAGACAGTGATAGCAGTGGGGAATGACAAAGAGGTTTCTTCACTAATAACAAAACATAAATTAAATTAATAAGTGCATAAGCAGTTTGTATTACCAGGCTCTGAGATAATTCACTGAAATAATAAAATCAATGACATGCTGCAGTTCCTGTAGCCAAATATTTCTTGGGCAAAACAAACTAATAAAACACAGCACCGAAGGGCCATCTGCTAACACAAAACACTACATTAAAACCTGTCATACTACCATTAGCATGTGTGTGTGCATATAAAATAGGGTCCTCCAATTCTTTAAGAAGGAAAAAAGAGTAACACTATTTGTATCTAGTGTAAAAGCTATTAAAATACAATCATTCCAATAATATTTTGCAATTTCCCTTGTTGATACACGTATTCATGATTGTGTGGGATGTTTTTAAGTGAGAAAATTAAATCCTTTTTCCAAAAGGTAGAAATCATCAGTGCAAAGAAATCTTGAGAAAAGACTTAGCATTAGGCTCTGCTATTATCATAATGTTCAGTAATATGCTAACTTTTAATCTACATTAGCAATGTAAGGGAAAAAAGCTCACCGCTGAGAGCTCACTCTGCATATCTCTGTGAGAAAAACAGTTTAGATGAAAAACCATTACACTGATCAGGAGATTTTTTTGTACTGGACCTCTCTGACTTAACTCATGCAAACTGTGTATGGTTCTTCCCGACCCCCTTTGAAGCGATAAGACCATTTGCACTGTGTGGGTTACCTCTGCTTCATTGTCTTGCTAAAGTTTCATTGCTTTTGTCATATTGATAGGAATTTATGATTAATCTCAAATCGACTTTAGTTGTCATTGAGGTATTTTATTCTGGCTAAGGTTGCACTGTAACTTGCTGGCCTTTGTAATGTGAACAAAGAAATAAACCTGAGATTTTTGTCACTTGCTTGGTGTAGTCTGGATTTTCACCAATTCTTAACTGTGGTCTGTTCCCAGTGTATGCTGGAGCCAGATGATCGCTTATTCAGTTCAGTCTGTTGTAGTGAAGGAAAAGCATAGCACTTTTTGTTCTCTGTGTGTTGCTTATATAACTTGCCTGGGAAATTAGGCAGCCTCTCATCTGTAAGTTGCCTTCTAGAGAAAGGACGCTTTTGGAAAGCCCTGTCCAGGGCAACAGATCAGTAAGCCTCTATTAAAACTCCGTTTCAGGAAATATCTCTTCAGTGACTAAGGAGTCTGAATCCTTCCCAGGAGTTGTGGTGTCTTGATCAGCATCCTAAATTGCTGGAGAAAGTCTCTCTTCACTGAGCACTATTTTAGGATCTTGCATAGTAATACTACTCTGCTGTAGGAATAAAATGAGGGGTAGAAGCTGGAATACAGACTAGTCTTTTTAAGCAGCATCTTAATAGAACAGGAGAAGATGGCAGATCTTAAATTTTGGTTTCAGTGAAGCTCTCCTACACAAATGTAAATAAAACTGACAATTACCTGTGCTGATGTTAACACTGAGGCTTAAAAACTATGAAGCTATTTTTTGTTTTCCTCTCTCTATATTTCAAATCTTTTCCTCTCCAGGCAAATAGAAACAGCAAACCCCCTAAGTCAATAAAAGAAAAATAATAAATTGAATCCTGGTCTGTGTCCCCACGTGGAACAGGAAGAAGTGACCCATATTTATATCATTCATGTTTGTTTTCCGTAGGATGCAGTATGTGTTCTGTAGATGCATCTTCCCATTTTAGCTTTCAGTTTTATCTTCTTTTAATGCACAGTTAGATGTTTTACCTCTTTTACCTGAATTTTCATTTTGTATGGTCTCTCTCCCTTTCTTCCTGCCTTTTACTTTTCTGCCCTAGATGCTTCTATGAAATCTTAAAAGGAAGGTATAAACTGATTTCCCAAAATAACTGAGGAGTATATCAGGGAATTTACAGTTTGATTACAGTTACTGGTATATGTTGGATTTTGGGGGCTTCTTGAAAGTTCATATTGACTCTTCATAGCTGAACTCCCAAATCTAGCAGTTTCAGGTGTTTTAACTGTAAGATTAAACTTGCTTTTCAACATTTTTATAGGTTGTTTTTTCTTTTGGGATGGTAGGAGTGGAAGAAAGGAAGGAGGGAGAAGTGTTTTCTTAAGCATTTCCCAGGTTTAATTAATCAGATAAGATCAGCTAGCTGATTTGTGACAATTTTTCAGTGTCTAAGGAAGAAGGGGACCAGTTTATGATAGTTTGTACAAACAGGCAATTCTGTGTTTGCTTCCCATGTTATATAGTAAAGGCTATGAAAGCACCAAGCTGCCAAATACCATTATTGCAGTGCATTTGACAAATTAGGACAGTGGAAAAACAGTGTCTAGAGACTGATCTGCAATGGTAAATACTGGATTGATTTGAGTAACTCAGGAGGACTTTTAAATATCAAAGAATAGAGTTGGAAAGGACCACTGCGGGGTATCTAGTCCAACCTTCCTACTCAAGCAGGGTCCCCTAAAGCACCTTACTCAGAATTTTGTCCAGACAGCTTTTGAATATTGCCAGAGAAGGAGAATCCATGACCTCTCTGGGAAATAGAGTCTTAAGATTACTCACTAGACAGACAAAATTTCGTTTCTTTTGATCACTTTGAAGTCATTTATTGTGGTTTTTTTCTTTGAACTTTTCTTGTACTAATTCATCAACACAGTACTTAAAAATTAAGGACTTCTCAATTATTCTGGATAACTGTGTGTCTGTTAATGCTCTAGGCAACTTGGTTTATATTTGAAGTTAGCTTTGTTCTGATCCTGGAGTTACACTAAATGACTTCTAGGCATTCCTGCCAAGCTGAATTTCTCTATGATTATATTGGAACCACGGATGGTTACATGATTAGATTCAACTGATATTTCAAATTGAAAGTGCCAGGACTGCAAACATGATTGATAGCTCATGTGATTGTGGATTAGGCAATTAATTTATTAAAATCTGTTTGGAACTCCTGTTTCGTGTAGATTTAGAAAGGACAATTTGACTCCTCTGAAATTAAGGCAATTTTTTTTCTAGTTGTTAATAACATCTGCTACTATTGAAATCTGAACTCTAAACCAAGTTTCTAAGATTCAGAATATGTCACTCAGATTGATTTCTTGTCCTCTTTGGACTGCTAGGATGTAGGGAGTTTGTTAACTACTTGTTCTGCTTCTTTCAACAGTAATATGTACCCTTTATAGTCAATGTGCTTGACCAAACTTATCAACCATCATCCTTTCCTTTCATTAATTAGAATACTAATGATTCTATTTCCTCCCTGGATTTTCTGCAAAGAAATCTTTGAAGCAGTCTTGCACAAAAGATTTAGTAGAAGTGTTTTGGTTACTAAGACAGATCTGAACGTAGTTCGTGCAACTGCTTGGTTCAGTACTTTTTCGTGACTTTATTCAAAGTTTCTCTTGAGATTCAGCTTCATCTGTGTAAATGAGATCCCTGTATTGCAGCAAAGAATGAAGTTTGGATTTCCATCAATTATTTAACTGCCTGGTTTTACAGCAACAAGTGGTATACAATGAGAATTCTTAACCTTATCCTCACTGAGGTAATAGGATTTTGAGACTGAGCAACCCATTGCCTCTGTCTCCACAAATGCTCTATCTGTGGACCTAGAGTTGTGTCGATTGATTGCAGTTTCCCTGACTTAATTAAACTATCTGGTACTTTTACACAAATAGTAAATTTGAACTTTTAATCAAACAGCTTAATTATCTGCACAGTCAACAGCTGAATTTTTCACTGGGGCACTGAGGTACCTCAGGATGGCAACTGTCTTCTATATATATATGCCTGAGATGCAGGGAGGACAAACATGCAAACATCTGTGTACATCCTATTTATGAAATGAATGTCATATGAGAAAAATATTTTGTGATTGTTTTTGTGACATCAGTCAGTGTGACAGTAGTGTGTATAGATATAATGGAGGCAAGTTAAGGTGGTAACTTTAATTCTGCTTTCTTTTGAGTTTTTGTTTTTTTTGCAAATTGAATGGGTAATTTAAACATAACATCAGAATACAATTCCTTATCTTTTAACTAATAAAAGCATACTCCATAATCACTCCATTTTAAACCTCAGAACTAGAATTCCTATTCTTGAGAACCTTTTATGAACTGCCTGCAAATGTCTGTTACTGCAGAGGGAGAGATGAGCTAACAGTGTTATTAATATATTGACTGTGTTTGGTCAATATGTGTATGGTCAAACCTCTTGATACAGACACAGTTTTTTAGTTTCTACATGGGAAACCAGAAGACTTTCATATCTATCTATCTATCCATATCTATATCTATATCTGCTGAATCTAAACAAAGCTTCAGGGCAAGCACAAAATAAATCTGAAGTCTAGGACTTTGATTTAACCTCAGGGATTTGCTTCATATAAGGTTGAGATTTAGAGCTTCTATGGGATACTGCATGCATCTTATCTAAAAGGACAGAATGGTAGGCACTGAAAATTACAGATCATTACCAACTTCTTCTTTACTTGTTTGTAGGAGTAGCAAATATTTAAAATACTGAAATGAGACAAAGCTACACTGGATGAGCTATTTTATGCAAAGAACTGAAATCCTGACAGCTTGCAGCCTAGCTAATGGGCATCAGTTCTTTCCTCCGAACTGAGAGTGTTTAAAATAGATGTAATGTAGCTTTATTGAAGAGAGTTTCGGCCAAAAATCATAAACAAATTCAATCACTTGATCTAGTATAGTGTCCTTTTTTTTATTTTCCTTTTCAGTGAAAAATATTAGTTGCTGAAGAGAAAAACAGGAAAGTGGGAGGAAAAATAAAAACACAAAACCCCTTAAAAAAACAACAGACCAAACTAAACCCCTGTATATACAGCTTCCAAATAATCACGCTTCTTTGTCTAGGTTCTCTCTTCAAGCCAAAGTTTAGCTATCTCCTGAACTTTTGAGATTTATTTTCCTTATTGTTATTCAAAGTATGTTTCCTCCTTTCTGCAAGTTTGTCAAGAATTGGGGGTTTTGTGCTCACACTCCCATTGCTGAGATCAGAAGGCAAGTGTTCCTGCCTCTGCCACTTGTTTTTTTCTCTGTCAAGACAGCAGAAACCAGTACTGGTTGTCTTTTGGACACACTACTATCCCACTGATGGAACATAAATAGCTGAGGCAATGTTTTAAAGCACAAAATCATACCATTTTGTATGAGGGCTGCTCCTGCTCTCCAAATTGCCACAGTCCTCTTATTACTTGCTTATCTTTGTTCTTCTGTTGAAATTAGTGTCCTGTGTGCTGGCACAGACCTGGCTGGACTTGTGTAAGGAAACAATTTCTTCTTTCTCCACTTTCAAAGGTAGATTCTGCCACTGTTGAAGTAGTTGGGATATACTCTTCTGTTACTTAAGGATGCTGGAAAACCTTGTTCACAAAGGATGGATGTTTGACCTTTGAAGTCAGGGAGAAAATCAATGGGAGTGCAGTGGAACAGAGTAAAGACAAAGTCACAAGGCTGAAGACCCACAGGGACCAGAAAGAGTGGAAAGAATCATTTTAGGGTGGAAAGTCATTTTAAGGGAACTAAAAGATTCTAATCAGTACTCTTAATATCTTTTTCAACACAGCTGAAAGATCCAATCGCTTGAAAAGAAGCTTGCCTGCTTTCCTGTTATATTCAGCCTCTGAGTTAAAACTCACTTGGACACTTGGACTAGGACTATACCAGTCAAGAACTCACTACCCTCCTTCCTACATTTTCTTGCAGAATAAGTAGAGAGGGCGATAAGGAATTACATATTGATGAACCAAAAAAAAAATCTGAATCGGTATACAGACAGTCTTGGCAGACATTTCTTACCATAGCTGACATACATTAACTGTGCAGCAGATGCATGACTAAATGTAATTTGTGGTTGTGAACATACTCTGTTTCTCTGGTCAGGTTGATAAATTTCAGATGTGTGCACACAGGATCAACTAAACCATGCTCTCTTACCAATGAAAGAGTCCACATGAAAGTTTTTAAGGAAACTGATGCTCAAAAATACTGGAAATAAAAATATTCACCTGTTTATCTGGCCCACAACAACAGAATGTGAAACTTAAATTCTTCAAAAATAAATAAGAAATTAACACTTAATGCCATCATTAGTGATAGAGAAGCCTTATGTAAGGTTGAGTCTTTAGACCTGTCTAAGTCATTAGGGAGTCTTTCCTTCAGTTCCTTTGCTATTTGCATGTAATTAATTTTGAATAAAAATAGAAATTTATAAAATTAATGAAAGAAATAAAAATATTCTAGAGTCGTAGAAACTGATGAGTCCATATTTAGCAATCCAGGTAACTTGTACTGTAGAATAACCGGGCTAAGCACTCAACTCTTCTGAAACACCGTCCCTCCCCTCTTGTCCCCAGACATCTTCTGCAAGAAATACCAAGTCCTCCACAACTAACTTCCCGTGCATGCGGTAAAGGCTGGGATTTGACAGTCAGGACATTACTTCTAAAATATTCGTTGTATTGCTGTTTTTTCCCTGTAGGAAGTAAAATCACTGATGTAAAGTCAAATTGGATTAGTAACTCTTAGAAACACAGTTAAGGGATCTACAGAGCTGTTGTCTTGTTCTGCTGTGGATCAGGCAATAACTGGTGCTTTCAAACATGCTTTTACATTTGCTCCCTAGTGAGTTTGATCTTACTGTAATAGAAACAGGAGATTCATCACGTTTTGTGGATTTTTTTCTTCTCTGGGTGATGCTGGAATAATAACTAACTGTGTTTGAATGCCTTGCTTATAGTTTTTGCTTGCAGTCTTAAGTTTGGGTTTCAGCAGACATAACTCACAGTTTCAACTATATGTAAAGCACAGTCCTGGAGGGTGACTGCAATCTGTAAGCTAAAAACCTTGTATTGGCACACATAATTCCAATGTACTGTGACTCTTGCTGGTTTCGAAAATCTTGTTAAACTACTTTACATAGGGAAGCACTGTATCAGAATTCATTTTCTGGTACATGCAGGAAAGATAAGATTGCAGAATCAATGTATGCATTTGTAAGGACCTTAGTACAGGATCTTCTGTCTGTGATGCTTTAAATTTGGCTTCCATGTTTTCTGCTATTGCCAGCATGGTCTGGAAATGAGGGGAGCCTTAAAGAATGCAGAGATGTTTGCAAGGGGGGTTACCCAGAGAAACATGAATGTGTGCAGGATCTCTCAGACAACAAAGTACTTAAGGGTGCTGCTACTTTTTTATTTTTTTTTTGGCTAGGCAAGGTGTTCCTGTTTCTACCAATCTTAGGTGCAGAAGACCCATTTAGCTATTTCCTGATGTGTCTTCCTTTTTTCTTGTGTTAGGATGTCAGTAGTGAAGGGATTTTCTAAAGTGTAAAAACTGGTTGACAGGCTCCATCCTCTCATTCATACCCTCAGATGAAGTTCTAAAACTACCTGTTGTTTCAGAGTTGTTTACTGTGTACATAAAATCCAAACAGTTTACTAACCAAGCATTTACCAAACTGTATTTATAAGATTCTTTTTCTAGACTGTGTTCCAAATAAATGTATGTTGAATTCTAATAATGTTTCTTGAAAGTCAGTTTCCTGTGACTGTGTGGTACTTTTCCTTGTGTATTTTCTTTAGCTAGCTCCTAATCAGAATTGTAAGACTTCTACAATATTTATTTAATCTTGATCTGACTAATTTTTTCCCCTCTGCACTGAGTTTAACAAACGCACATATCCCAAAATACTATGTAAATCCAATTCCCTTTCAAACCTTAATAAACTAACTGTGCCAAGCTAATTAGGGATATTTATAACAGTTCCAAACTTAGTAATATACTTATGTGAAAAAGTTATTATATGCTGTATTGTCCTCTCAACAAAGAAATGATCTTGTTTGAATTAACATTTGGAGGTGATAAAAATGGAATTCATCTACTGCCGTGTCCTGTCATTCCAGAAGAAACCCTGGCACTGGTTAAAGTGATTTAATCTCTAGCAAACATTAGAAGAGAGGAAATGAACATAATCCCTTGTTGACTGGTTCCTGGGTTGAGCTGAGGGTCAGCAGAATATTGTAACTATTCAATGATTTCCACATTTGGGTTACTTTATCAAGTCAAAGGACAGTTGTTTCTTTTTATCAAAATGGTTTGTCAAGAGACAACCTACTGAACTTGGCTCAGACTTGACTCCCTCACTTGAATATCCTGCCATCTGTCCCTGCTCCACCCAACTTGCATCTGATGCTGCTGCCTCTTCCTTCTGGTCTCTTGTGTTTTATCAAATCTGATTCCACAGTGTGCCTTGGAAATGATTTCACTCTGAATCAACAGTATAAGACTGTCAAGTCTTCTGTCACTCTTCTCTTTCCAGCTTCATTCATGCAGGGGCACTGCACTTTCATTTGCTAGCAGGGAAGCATGGACTGTTTACGTAAGAAAGGAATAATGAGTTTTCACAGACATGGGCTGTTTTGGCAAAGACTTGTGAACCCTACCATGACTATAAAAAATAATGTCTTTTTAAAAAATCGATAATAGGTAAATCTTCAGATTCACATGCTTTTGCAATGAAAGAACTTATACTTGAAGTAACTTTTTACCTAACCTGATTATTTGGATCGTTACATTGGAGAATGTCTTGAAGCCTTTGTTCATTATTTGATATATGGAGGCTGTACAAAAAGAGGAGGAAAATAACGCATACTTGCTGTGTGCTGTGCAGAGTAAGAGTGAAGACCCTGGAGGTAACATTACCCTTGGATTCTCTTTGTTATATTGCAAATTAAAAAAAAAAAAATCTTTCTTGTGGAATGAGTTTTAGTAACTGCCTATATTTATTGTTGAATTGAATATGCATGTATGGAGTAAACAAATCTGTAGTATTATACTGTACAACCGTGTTGTTTGTTGTGATTCATTTGGTTTACTCATTGAGGAGGGAACAAGTTATCACTACAGCCAGCATGGTAAGAGTCATGTTTCAACTGGCAGACACTCAGCTTTTGTTTTCAATATTCCGTCCCGTTTAGTATTCAGAGCATACAGGAGAACGTGATGCAAGGGAATTGGTTTACTGTTTTACTGACTGACTCAGCCATTTAGCTCTGCTCCCTCAAGGCATCAAGACTGCAATAAAAGAAATACATTTTGCCAGTAACTTTCTATGGAAATAAGTGCAGCTTAATAACTTCTTTTAATTAGTGCTAACATTATTGCAGAGTGGGAAACACCTTAATTAAACTTGTCTTCTGGTTTTTTGTTTCCTATGAGACTGTACTGCTGATACTGAAATCTTACGTTAATCTAACCTCTGATATATAATTGGAGATGAGATTTATTTTTTTTCAAGTTGAAATTTCAGTTGGAAGGTGATTTCTTCCAGTACTATTTCTTGTGGGAAAGCAGAATTTGCTATGATTTTATTCCTCCTTATTTTTAAGTAGGATAAGTGATAAGGTTAAGACCAGACTTCTCCAGACTTTTATGCTCTATTTTCACAGAATTAAATTTATCTGCTGTATTGCTGTATTGTGCATTGCAATGTGGTCCCTGCTGCTTGCACTAAAGGGCTCATGGGATACAACTCTAAAGGACATGAATTTTGTAGTTAAACATTGTTTTGAAAACTTAATAAAATAAAATATCCTAATGCAAGAATATTAGGAACCTAAACCCCAAAATTACTCCTTTAATTGATTTAGAAAAACGCATCATTGTAAAACTGGTGATCTGACTGAATTACGTTAGCTGTCTACCTTCTTTTCATGGCAAAAGGAAGGAGCAGGTATTTGTAGTGATGAATAATCACGTCTTTGGAAGACAGTGGTACTGGGCTTATTAGGTAGAAATTGATATAATAATTCAAGCATAAACAGCTTTTGTTGAATGTAGGGAAATTTGGATCACAGAGATTATTTAGGGAGCAGCAAAAATTCCGCCTGGAGGGAGGACTGAGCTGAAGATGATTTTGATTTCTTCTCCTGGTCAAGAACTGCAGTGTCTATCCAAAGAAGGCAGGAAGGGAAGAGTTGAACACAGACAGCACTGTGAACCTCTGAGGAGGTCTGTACTGGACCCAAGCGGACACCTGGGCACCATGGGAGAGATACCAGAATGACAGTGTAACACCAGTCCTTTTTCTAAGTGAAACCAGAGGTGAAGGAAAAAGTAAAGAGACCTGTAGGTCATCTGCTTAGATAAACCTGTTGGGTGCCATCCACTTGTGCATGTGAGCTGGTATAAATACAAAGATGAAATCTTTAGGAACCTCTCTGAAGCATCTGTGAGGAAGAAGATACATAAAGAGAAAATTTATTTATGAAAGCTGAAAGACTGCAAAATTTTGAAAACAGTACAAAAATGGGGAAGACAAAGATACAACATGGCTTATGTTTGGAAAAAAATTGTTGAAGATCTTCCTGAAAGCTATTCTGATAGCATCAGTGAATAGCTTATACAATTTGTGCAGTATGGACTTGGAGATCTACATGGAGATGTTATAAATGATGTTGTTTCTGCCTCTACTTGAATAACGTAAATTGAAATGCTAAAGGTACATTTTTATTCATGAGAGTGAGGGCTGGTTGTTTTTACGGGTGTTCTGCCTTTCTGCTAGAGCATACCTTACAGACGAGCAGGAGGAGAAGTAACATGGAGAGCAGCATACTAGAAGCTCTGTGGTCACTGAAGTTGGAGGCAGACGTAAGGAAAGAGGGGAGAGCAGATGTGGAGGCCCTGGGTTATTGCTAGGAAAGGGATAATTTTGAGGGCGGTGGAGAGAAATGAAGGGAATGTCAGGGAGCAGTAGGGGCAGGCTGTTCCTTGAGGGGACAAACCTGGGATGCCACTGAGGGGGAAGAGTCAGGATCATGTCTGAAAAAAGTGTTCAGGCTCAGCCTCCATCTAGTGGTCAGGAGGCAGGTCCAAGACCAAGCCAGGGAAACATGAGTGGGTGATATTTGGGCTGAGGATCAGGGAAGCAGGAGATGAGATGCTGATGCATGCCATGCAGCCACCATGGAGGCTAGGGGCAAGCAGCTCCCAAGGCAAGAGCATCAGGACCTCCCTGCTGCGCTTCACCACAACTCTGCCATGAAGGGACTCGTCTCTGATTCGTCCACCACACTGTACAGCAGAGAGGACAAAAGCAATTATTTTACTCAGAAATGTTAACATACTAATACTGTCCATTACTCAAGTTATCTGGTGTACGAGTGCACATGTGCTGCAGACAAAATTAAAGTGCGTCAGTTACAGGAATTTTGGTGTCCTGAATTGTGCACATCACATTGCAGAAGGACTTGGTGAGAACCAAGGAGCATTTTCACAAGGGAAGACAGACTAAACACTTAGGAATAAAATTTGTAGATTATAATTAGTAGATGGTGTGATAGCAAATACTGCAAGTTCATTACAAATGGTTAAGAAGAGGGAAATATTTGGTTAAGTACAAAAGGAAAATTAATCCAGAATCCTGATTATGAGAGAAAATAAGCAACAAATGGTTTCTTTTTAAAGTATGAAGCTGCTTCTTTCCTCCAAAAAACCACATAGGAACAAGCATGAAATGAGAAAAAGATGTTCATAAATAGAAGCAAATTCTAAAAGGCTTGGATGATATGAATACATACCAAGCAGAGGAAATCACTTAGCATAGCAAAAGGTAGAACTAGAAATAGGGTTGAAATGCAGCAAAAAAGAAGAAAGTTCTGAGTCACTATCAGGAAAGCCTGACAATAAAATCTTTTAGCTACTGTTACAAATTTCTGTTTAATGATTATGATGATCCCATTGCTTGAAATCTCTAAAACAGAAGATACAGCCTAATGTATTTGTGATATTCGGGGTGTGCGTGTGTGTGAGTATTTCTCCTTTTAAGGGAATTTTAATCAAGTATTTTCTTGAGACTCTTAATTACATAAAGATTGCCCAGTGAAATATAGCTTTGGATAGCATTAGTGTACCGGTCTCGTATGTGAAGTCTGACAGATTTATTTAGAATGGGAAAACTGTACATTTAGATTTATGTACTGTGTTTTGCTTCTACATTTAAATGTTATAGCATACAGTTCCAAGATAGGCTCATTTTTCCAGAGAGCTGCATGAATTTGCATTAATTGATGAATTTACTTGTTAATAAATCTATTGTGAAAAAAAATATCAACATGTTTGAGTGCTGTCTTTAAACTTTGCACAGACTAAAATAACACTTTGACAAAAGAGGACAATGTAGTCATGTATGCTATATGTGTGTATAACCAAAATGAGATGGACAGTGGAATGCTCCATGTTGTGTTTGAAATATGTGGGTCAATATGCCTAAATGTGTAAATTTGGATAGTATATCTGTGTATTTTTGTGCTGGTTTAAAAGTTAACCAGCAGGGGGAATGAACTCAACTCAAAGGAGAGATTATAAGTCAGAATAACAATTTATTAAAATAATACAGTAAGTACAATAATGCAAACAAACAATTGGTCTCAACCCACAAAACCCCAAATGTATAACCCAGTGCCCTGGGGCCTGAACAAAGTGGTGTTCCTTGGGCCCTGTTTGAGTCCAAAGTAAAGGGAGAGGGGAAGAACCTCCTGGTGGGAGAGCTGCTGCAGTCTGGCCAGAACTGGTGATCGCAGTCCAGTGGTGGTCTGAGTCTGGTTGAGAGCGATGAGCTGCAGCCTTCCTCTGGATCCCACGAGTGGGTTGAAAAATGTTCCAAGACTCCAAGATTATATATCCTCCAGTTCAGGCAGGAATGTTCAGTGCTCCCCTCAGGGTGGGGAGTTCCACAAAGGGTGTGAGGACAAAAGCATCCTATCTCACAGGCCTCTTAACACCTAGTTTATAGCCTGAGGAGTCAGGCTCTATGGGCAGAGGGTGCGAATAGTCTATTGACAACAATAGTCTAGTTTCTGGGAAATGACATGGAAGGCTATAGAATACAGTTTTGGGTTACACCCACCATGATGAACTGGTCTTCAGCTGTCCTAACTAGGACAGTTTTGCTGTAGGAAGGATTAATTGAGTCCAGTGTACATGGACATCTGACAAAACATATTTGATAGTAATATGCTTGAGGATTGTGTGTTACCTCTGCATCCCTTTTGGTGTTTTTCAGCTTGAGAATTTGAAATAAATTTCAGCTTGAGAATTTGAAACGAAGTGGAGTATTGCTTAAAGCTGCAATCAGATGTCATTATAAAATCTTTATTGCTCACCTGGTAGTTTCAGCTGCATACATTAAGCCTTGAGAACTTTCTGCAAACTGACCAGAAGGACTGTGATGATCCAATCTGACTTTCTAATTATTTACATATAAAAATAAATCCTGTTGTTCCTTTTTTCAAATCCTTTCTTTCTGCTAGAACATTTTGTTCAGGGAGATCTTCCTTTGTACTTAAGTCTTCAAATGGTATAGAGTCTCCTACATATCTTGGTGACCAAACCTAGTAGTGTATTGAGAATTTCCATATGGGTGTGTTAGATTAGATGCTGATATTGAATAATCCTGTAGCAATCGTGGCTCTTTGACGTAAGGAGAACAAAATTTGTGGGAAAAAATAAATGCCTTATATTAGGCTGGTCTGTGTGATTGGGAGAGGGGGGAAATGAGAGGAAGTTTTAGTCACATGAGATTAAAATCTGAGACAGAAGCACAAAGTTTCAGTTACTTATGTTAGAGAATAGATAGTTGTGGAACATGTACAGGGGTGTTGATGAGGGACATCATAAAACTTTTACCTACTTTTTAGACATTTCTATGGAAGAATTTTATAGTGCAAGACAAAACTAAACTTCCATGAGTTCATGAGTATTGAAATCCTGTAGGTTTATGAAAATTAGTTTCCAGAGATAGCTCTGGGAGATGGGACTGGGAGGTTGGAGAAGGAGTACTTTCATGAGAAGTTCTGTCTTCGCTGTTACAGAAATGTTAGTGCAGGTTGGTTGCCGTGTGCAGTTGCTTAGTTTCATCCCTGTAGTTTTCATGAGATCATCTGGTGTGCTGGTTCAAATTCATATTACATGCTGAAAAATAAATGCATTCAGGGGCTTGGATGTATCTCTCACGGAGGATGTTTATTGCGATGGCTATGTAGATGTTTGTATTTATTGTTCAGGTAGTGTCTAGATGTTTGTGATAAATGTATTCCTGAGGCTCCTGGAGAAGTAGGAGACAAAAATACTTGAAGGTTCATCTTGTGAAACTGGGAAAGGATTTTGAAGTAGAGATTTCTCCCACTGTGAGTTTCCAAGGTAGAAGAGTATGTGACAAATAGAAGCGTAAAAGGTCAGATGATACCTGGGTCATTCAAAGCTGCAGTCTCTTACATCAGGAGTGTCCTTGACAGACAAAACCGAAGGTCACTTGGGTTAACATAGTATTTTTTCAGCTTTTTTTATATGGTCTTTAGTATTATGGCTCTTTGAGCATCTTAGTTCTACCATACCATAGCTATATTGGGTTGTGTATTATCATGTGTAAAGTATATGTGTCTGTTTGATGTGATAACCTTACAGTGCAGGCTTTACTTCTGCTTCCTTAATTTCTTCTGTTTGTTAATTGCATCAGAAAAACAGCCTATCTAGCCAATTAGGCTATTTCTAACAGCGGCCTTAGTCAGATGCCTAGATGAAGATTGAAAATGGAGCAAGTTTATGTTGTAATTGCCATAATTATGTTAGTCTCAGGGATTTTCTATACCAAATGGTATAGAAAATGGGGGTTGTATTTAGTGTGTAACATTTCTGTGCATATAATCTGCAGTAGATTTCTCTTCCATAAGGTTGCCTAGTCTCCCAAGACAACTTTTGGTACCTACATTGTGCTTTGGCGAGGTGTTGATACATGTCTGTGTTACCCACTAATCTTGTTAAATTTTTTTGACAATAATTTGTTAGTTGGAGTTGAAGGCATGTAATTAATGAGATAGTTTTTAGATTTGAATTTATTGCCCTTGACCTGATGATTGACTCAGTGACGTGGACTGTCTGCTCCTACCTAGTTCTAGGGAAGCTAAAAAGCTTTACTTGAAAATAACCATTCACAGTTTATGTATTGTCAATTTATCTTTCCAATCTCCTAAGGAATTGGTATTTTCATGTTTCTATTGGGATGTTGAACTGAAGGATGGTACAGGTATGTTGTCTAAAAGATGCTGTTGTACAAGTATAGTAATCAAATGTAGGACATGATGATTTTAAAGGTCTTTTCCAACCTAAGTGATTCTATAGATTGGATTGGAAAATAGAACTGAATGCAGCTTTGGCATGTTCTTAGATGATACCAGATTGAGAGGAGCACTTGATAGCAGAAGAGCAGGGCTGCTACTCAGGGGATTCCTGACTTCCTGACCAGATGAGCCATCAAAAACTTCCAGCTGTTCAGCACAGAGGAAAGCCAAGCCACACTTCCAGGCTAGAGACCCATGCACCTTTACAGTAAGCATCTAACTGGCTGGGCTTTCTCCAACAAAGGACCTGGGGAACCTGATGGAGAGCAAATAGAGTGTGAGTTGGGGGAATGAAGGCTGGCTGCATGTTCAGCTGCATTAGCAGGAGTGCAACTAGGAGGTCAAGGGAAGTACCTTTATTTTTCCATCTGCTTGACACTGGTGTGGCCACATCTGGAACACTCTGTCTGTTTTTGGGTTCCCAAGTAGAGGAAGAGGAGTGAAATGAATAACTGGAAGAGGTCCATCAGGGTCCCCTGAGATGATTAGAGAGGTGGAAGACATTATAAACAAGGGGAGGTGTAGAGATATGGGTTGGTTTAGTCTGGAGAAGGTTTAGAAGTTAACTGCTGTCTTGTAGTCCTTAAGGGGGACAGGGCTATAGGGAAGATGGACCAGACTCTTTTAGAGGGGCACAAGAAAATAACAGGAAGGAATAGTCACAAGCCACAACATGGAACTTCTGACTAAATATTAGGGATCTGGGTGGGAATTTCAGAAAAAGCATTGGAGCAGGTTAAACACAGAATCCTCAGTATCTTCATCCTTGGAGATATGTGGAACTTGTCTAGACAAGGTCTGGAACAGCATAATGTATCTTCAGCCTAGCATTGCTCAAAGAAGTAGGTTTGACTACACGAATTCCAGAGATCCTGCCCATCATAAATTTCTGTTTCACAACCCTGACGGAGAAGGCAGATAGAGTATGAAAACAATTCTGATTATTAATAAAACTAGATAATTTATTTTGTGGAGATTTGATAAAATTACTTAGTTTGGTGAAATATATTTTAAACATTATCAGAATCCAGAATAAAATGGATACCTTGTTCTGGATTTTATTCCAGCTTTCATTGTTATCCTTTCTATTCCTTGAGTTTAAGCCAAACTAATCCTGAAACGTGTTGCCACAGAGTGTGATGGGAATATAACTTGTATTTGCCAGGTGCCAAACACAGTCTCTTAGTGTTGTGGCTTAACCTGGCAGGCAGCTAAACACCACACTGTTGTTTTCTCAGGAAGCCAAACTGCGTGATGGGTTCAACACACAGGAGGGACAGGATGTCCATCCAAAGGAAATTTGACAGGCTTGAGAGGTGGCCTGTGTAAACCTCATGAAGTTCAACAAAGCCAGTGCAAGGTCCTGCACATGGGTTGGGAAAATCCCAGGCACAAGTACAGGCTGAATGGAGAATGGATTGAGAGCAGCGCTGAGGAGAAAGACTTGGGAGTGTTGGTGGAGAAGAAGCTCAACATGACTCAGAAATGTCCACTGGCAGCCCAGAAAGTCAACTGTACTGGGCTTTATCAAAGCCTGACCAGCAGGTTAAGGGATGTGATTTTGCCCCTCTGCTCTCACAAGACTCCGTCTTTAGTACTGCATCCAGCTTTGGGGGCCCCCAGTATAAGAAGGATGTGGAGCTGTTGGAGCAAAGCCAGAGAGGGGCCACGAAGATGATTAGAGGGCTGGAGCACCTCTTTTGTGAAGACAGACTGAGGGGTTGTGCAGCCTGGAGAAGAGAAGGCTCTGGGGAGACCTCATTGGTTTCTTCCAGTACCTAAAGGGTCTACAAGAAAGCTGGAAAGGGACTTTTCAGAAGGGCACATGGTGAAAGGACAAGTGGTAATGGCTTTAAACTGGAAGATGCTAGGTTTAGATTAGATATTAGGAAGAATAGTTCTTCACTGTGAGGGTGGGAAGACACTGGAACAGATTGCCCGGAGAAGCTGTGACTGCCCCATCCCTGGAAGTGTTCAAGGCCAGGTTGGATAGGGCCTCAAGCAACCTGGTGGAAGGTTCCCTGCTCACAGTGGGAGGGTTGGAACTGAGTGATTTTGGAAGTCCCTTCCAGTCTGGTCCATTCTACAATTCTGTGAAAGGCACTGGCAGCTGAGGTTCCCACCATAGGCAAGTATGACTGTGTGCATCCCTAGTAGGTATAATTTTCATGGTAACCACATGAACCATCAGCAGCTTTCTTGACTGTAAGCTTTTGCTTGCATAGCTTTCAGGCATGACTGATCTTGTGACTCTGGCAATTGCAAGTGAAGCTGCAGTGTCCTTATGTATTCTGCATGGGAAATGGTGTCAAAGAGTGGTGGCACAAGGGACAGCAAAATGTGTGTCTATGCAGCCACTCCAGACTAAGAGGAGGTCAGTGAAGTCTGCAGCACCGGGGAAACAACTAAAATATTATAAATCTAGATAATGATTGTCAACTAAATTCTATAGCAAATCTTGGTTATAGGTAAAAAGGAAATGATTGCAGCTGTACTGACAACCTCATTTCAGTGGAGATAGCTTTTATTTGGGTGTTATATTTACTGCAGTTAGGAAAAACACATAGCAGATGCTTTCTTTCCTAGTGTAGCATAGTCTGTAAAATCTTGATTTTTCTTTTCAAGGATAAATCTATCATTACTATGAGCAAGTTCTAAGCAGTTAAATTTTTCTGTATTTCTTTATATGTTTTCATTCTTCTGTCCAATAATTAGGAAAGTCTGATTTTTATTTTTTCTTTCCCTCCAGAAAATATTAGTTCCTCTTTCTTCTCAAAATACTTATTTTCTCTCAGGTACCAATCTGACCCTTCTAGAGTCTGTGTTTAGTTCTGTATTTGGGAGGTCAGTGAGGTACTCTTGAATGCCTTCACATAAATCAGACTTTGCTTTGTTCACTGACCACGATTTTTTGTCCCATTCTCTCTGCTCCCTGAAGTAAACCAACGTCCAAACCCTCTGTCGCTTGTGAAATGTTTGACAATTCTGTCAAAGAATCCTAAATATGCTGCTCTGGACAATGAAAATACTTAACAATGCATAAAGTATTTATAACTTAAAATGAAACACACTGTAGGTGGAATTCAATGAAGAGTACATTATTGGCAGTGTTTCAGGATTTTAAACAAGTGTCAGGCAAACAAAAGGTAAATGCCATGTTGTGCTTGTTAGATTATAAGGAATGATAAATGTGTTTGGTAAAATGTATTGGTTGGTTTTGGTAATCTAATATTTGATGCTACAAGGCACTGAATTGTTGCACAATGATTATGTACACAATGTAGTGTGCACAGTGACAGCAAACAGAATCCTTACAGACAGTGTTTTACTTGGAATAACTTCAACTTTAAGAAAATCAAAGAACAGCCAGGGTTGCTAAGTGACAGCAAAATATTTATCGGTTTTTTTAGAAAATCAAACTGGTTTATGCAATGAATACTAAAGGACAGCATATATTATGTGCCACCCACGTGCTGTATAGGACCATTATTGCACATAATTAAGACCTGCATAATTCAGCACAGTAACCACAGCTATCACCTCTGTCTTTGTACTGATATTTTCTAATACTGTTTATTTAGTCTTTCTCAGGAGAAAATCTCTCAAGTAATTCACTATAAATGAGTACTCTCTATCTCTGCTCTGAAATACAAGTATTATTTGTGTGTAGGCAGATACTGGAAGAGGAAGGAAGGTGGGGGAGAAGGAGGGGAAATAGACTGAGAATCACTGTTTGTAACCGGTTTTTTGCTTTGCAGGCTTACTCTCATCACCAGAGTGAAATGAAACTCGTTAACAGGCAATAATGTGGCACAGTCGGTTTTTTTTCTGGAAGGAGAGGATAATGATGGGTTTAGCCTAAGGCTTTGTGCCTTGCTCTTGGCTCTCACAGAGGAACTGTGTGGCTTTCCTGGGTCTGGAAAAAGAGGGCTTTATCCAGAGTGGCTTTATCCAAAGCCCTCCCCACCACCATGGAGGACGAGGGAAGCTGAAGTTACAGCAGAGTTGATCTGGAGTGAAGGCTTGGGTAGCTCTTGGTTCTCAGTCAGCAAGACAGTGAGCATTGTTTCAAGTGTTGTTAGATGCTGTCCTGCCATTTTTAAGGCTCATTTGAGAATAGGAAAGCTGCTGTTTTGGGCTGACCAGTATCGCCTCACAGCTGAGCTGGGAGACCTTGCAGAGGAGACACAGGGAGGGAGTTGCTGAACTCAACATACTTGAGCATGCTACTGCAGTTGGAGAATTCAGGAAGGTGGGGAGAAAAGTAAATGTCAGTTAGATTGGCACTTAACCAACTACCTTTAAAGGCAGAATAAAATAATAGGAAACAAAATCTAAAAAAGAAACTAACAAAGCCTGCGTAAAGCACATACATACTCCTTTTATAGGCACGTAGATAGATTAAAGCTTGGTTTGATGTGCAAGTGGACCTGCTAGATGTGTAGGGCCTTGAACACATGGTCTATTTGAATTGCTAGGAAATTATGGGCAGTTGAATTTTTATCGTCCTGGAAGTTGTGTGTTAAACTGAGTGTCGCTGTAAATGCATTGACCTGTTGAATCATCCAGATTTTGTTCTGGCTGAGGGTATGGGCAAGTGGAATGGTTAGTCCTTGACATTTCTACTCTTTTTTCATTTTTCCTTGGCAAAGAAATTGTCAGGACAAGAAACAAAGCTACATTCAGGAGATGAAAATTTATCTCTTGGCTGAAGTGGAAGGGAGCAACAGCTGTTTGAGGGAACCCTCACTTGGCTCTTTTCCCTTCTTGTCTCAAAACGTATTTTTGACTGAAGTTTTTCGAAAGCAACTGCTATTGTTAAAGGCATTAAAACAAATGGCATATTTTTAAAATAACAGAGCTTCTAATTTTTTTGGAAGTGTTCGGGGACTTCAGTCATGTTTGGTGCTACAGACAATACACATTGCAGCATTGAGGGTTCGGGAAGTGGCTCTTTGGTTGCCTCCTCCCTATCCCTGTACCTTTGCAGTCTGCTTAAGAAATGTTTTGTCTAGCTCTGTGTGTAATGGCAGTCATCACCTCCTGCTATTTCCCTAAAATACCCATATGGTCTGAGAAACTTAATTTCGCACTACAATGTGGGAGGAGAGAAGAAGAAATGCTGTTGCTTGTGTTAAGATCAGGGGGTAATTGATCCTCGCAGAGATCTCAAGTTGGAGCGTGAAGACCTGCAACCTACGGTGTTCCTGAGATGGCCACAAGGTGGCAATGGCTCAGAATGTTCCTGCTCCAGTACCAGCTCCTGGCTCACTGCACTTGTGGGGAACAGGGGAGTGTTGCTTACCAGCATCTACGATGCTCGAGGGGGCAAGCCAAGGAACTGGCCACATGTTAACCTTGTTCATTTTTAAGCCCAGAGTTTTCTAAGGGACAGTGGTGCTGTGAGTTATGTCTTTGCCAGCTGCTGTTGGCTGCATATGATTAGGGCAGTAGTGAGCTGCTCTGTTTACTTAGGCAGTGAGAAGCAGATGAAGAGGCTCTTAATTGAGCATCAGACTCAATGAAGCTATAGTTTTACTTTTTTCCTTCTATCTTTTAAAGAGAAATAAGCCGTATTACTGTTAAAAATGCATAGATGCTTCATTTTTTCCTTCAAAATGTTGAAATTTATTATTTAAGGAAGTAAAACTTGTGACGTTGGAACAACTCTCTAAGCTGCCAGATCTATTTGAAATGCAACTTCTTATAAAAATAAGAATTTAAACTTTGTGTAAAATCCGTTTATTAAAATTGTTTAAAGGTATGAGTGGAGCTAAACTAGAAATGCCTCTAGGTTTTAATACCCAAGTTTTACTTTAGAAGGCAAAAAGCAATTGTTTAAAGTGGTGCTTGAAGAGGATTATATTTGGATATATAAGACTTCTTAGACACGTTAAATGCAAGGTTAGAAATGTTTTTAATAGTTCAGTGCTTGAAGCTCTTTCTTACCTTTGTATTACTCTGTAAATTATAAAAAGTTAAATTGATACTGTAACTTGAAAAAGTTATTCTTAATTTAATTAAGTAGCTCTTTGAGAAGTTTACCATAAATATATGTTTTCATTCTTTGACAGTCTACTGAGATTAGCAAATGTAAAGTAAAAAAAATAGTGTTACCTTTTTTGAAGGCACAGGGATGGAGGGGAAAAAAAATTATTTCCTGTGTGGCAGCAATAAATTAAAAACAAATTTTAGGGTAGTTAATCTTGTTTTGCCTTAAATTTGTCTTTCCTTGTCTTCAGTTGTTTTGCAGAGTGCAATCAAACCTGATATTCTGAGTCACTGAAATTTAGTTATACATTCTCCCATGAAGCAGCAGTAGTTATTTATGAAGTATCACACAGAGTTACAACAACACATTTCATACCACTGAGAATGCGCAATCCAAGTAAGCAATACAAAACTGAAGCAGCTTGATGGAAAGCAGCAGAATCAGTGAAGATTTGCTGTACACTTCAGGTGGTATTCAGTTTACATTTAGGGCTACATGAAGTAATGTAATTTTTTGCCTTTTTTCACGTTTCCTGTTCATAGTTCCTTCTGTTAGAATTAAAATGTGGAAACAGAAGCACTGACAGTAAAGATGAGAGGAAGTTGGGAGGGACTGCAAGCACAGGTCTGATGTGTATGGGTCTTGCACAGAGCAGAGCAGGAAAGGGCACATGCAGTGGAAAGGCAGTGGTCCTGCAGAAGGACTTTGAGCTCCCTTATGTGAAGTCCTGCCAGAGAAAATGTGTCCAGGCTTACTGCCCTTAAGTTTAAGCATTTCCTTTGGGATTTTGGTTATGCGTGATGTCCTCATCTCTTGTTCCATGTTGACCAAGATGGACAACTTCAAAGGTAGCCCAAACTTCAACAAGTTGAACTGCTTGACAGTGTCCAAGAGTCAATGTCCTGTACAGTCGCCTCTTTCTCTCCTCTTGCTATTGCAGCATTCTAATGCAATTACACTTCCCTTTTTTCTCTGCATTTCTAAGCTGCTACTTCTACTGTTAGTTTCGTTTCCTTTTTAAATGCTGCAAATTGAAGAGTGCTAATGAATTCATTAAAAATGACCAACATTAAAAAAAAAGAGAGAGAGAATTCACTGTACACATAATATTCTGAGAAGTTAAAAAACCCAGAGGAGCTGTATGTGGCAGTAGACTACTAAAAATTATTCTGTATCTTGACAGTTAACGCAATTGAGTTTCTATATATGACAATATTTGAGACATGTAAAATAGACTTGAGGTCATCCTTAGTGCAAGTTGTAACTTTTTATATTTTACACTGGAAATATTACTGGTTTTTAGTATTGTGGGATAACTTTATTCTGCACATCTAGATTTTGCACTAAAACATTAGTAATTTAAGAAATATACAGTAATCCTAAAATGCCACTCAAACCTTAGAATTTCTTACTACCTAAAGTAGTGAATATGAAAGCCATATATGAATATTTTAAAGACATTTCAGCTTGCTGAACTATGATGGTTAGAAATGAGAAAGTTGGAATTAAATTTATGTTTCATTGCCTTATTCATAATGTTTTTGTTTCATATGTGGATAATAGACAAGCAAATCACCTAAAGAATGAAGTCTGCAAGCATGAAAACACATTTCCATAATTGTCCTGGCAGGAAGCCCATGTGTTCTTGTGGCAGAGCTGTGAATATTCCATGGGATGAAGGAGCTGCTTGCTCAGCAGTGGGGCACTGTCTGCATGAGTGCTCGTCTCTTTTTTAAGTCACAAGAGCAAGTGTATGCTGAAAAAAGAATTCAAATCATCCTTAATGATTTGCATTTTCTGATATTTCAGCTTGTCTAAAATATTTAGAAAATGAGAGAAGAATAGGGGGAATCAAATAAGGGGAATCAAGTTTGATTTCTGTTACAAACAGCTAACATCTGTGGTGCACATTCTGTGTAAGGAATGGATGTTTGGCAGGTAGGTGGATAGATGCCATTTTTGGTGGGTGTACAGATATAATACAAATACTTCTCTCCCATTGATTTTTAACTAGCAGTGGTACAGGATGGCTTGGGTAAAGTGTTAGGCTGCTGCTCTCTGGAATTCCTGCAGGAAGTTTATCCAAGTCACAGCAACCTCTGTTGAAGTTTGCTTGCCTCAACAGGAGGCTGTTTTTTTCTGTAGGGGTCTCCTGGGGCTTGTTCTATGTTGTTAGTTGTTCCATTAAGATGAGGAATAGAATTATCATTTATTTTTACCTAGCTTGGATTATTTTTTAAGGGCACAGTTCTTTGACTTTGCATTGCTACTGCCTACATTTCATTATTTTTCAGTGGATTTCTGATATCAAGTTTTAGATGACATCTAAACTATTGTTTCCTGGCAAAATAGAACAGCTTTCAAGTGTACCGTCAATTTGGAGAGTTTTGCAGAAAATTACTATGTTTCATAGGAGCACATGAGTCTGCAAACTTAGCAAAGTTTGTGTAGGATGAAAATTCTCCCTTGATATGAAGAAAATAGAGGTTATCCAAGGTAGGCATATTATCAGGATAGCAGAGATTTTGCTAATTTATAAAGTGTTGTATATTAAATGACTTCAAAGTGTTGACATAAGAGACCTAAAAGCCCAAGGTCACCATATTTACCGTAGATGCCAAAAAGTTCTTCAGTAAGAAATGATTATACCATTGGGCCAATGTTATTTGCTCCAGATTAACCATTACAAATATAACTTTTTGCCCTCTAGGAAAATATTTCCAATTTCTGGCTATATATTTATTTGTTTATTTGTTTTAATTAAGCAAAATACAGGAAGGATGAAAAAACTTTTCAATCAGTTGGTTTTGAATGTTTTATAGTGCTAAAGTTCAGGAAAGACTTTACTTGAGTTTTTATGTTCTGGAAAACAACTGAAAAAACCCAACTATTTATACCTCTTGCTTTGTTATATTAATGTTAGTGGCAGTCTCCTCTGATGTGATATTCAAACTTCTCACAAATTTGATAGGGAGAAATATCTTACTAAGTATTTCAAGAGTTGATAGGAACCTTGGCAAAAGACCTCTGTCTGGATCCTTCTAGAGCTTTCAGACTTTGCTTTTCCCCATAACATTAAACTTTGATAAAACTACATTGACTGCAAGGTTTAGTCATGTAATGTGTTCTTCTAGGAGTTTGTTTTCAAAATGTATTTGATATTACACCAAATGTAATTTGGTGTCAATCTTTGAACCTTTTGGCTGCTGTTACCCAAGATTAGTTGTTTCATGTCATTCATAGTGTTATAGCATCAGTGGCTACAGGTCCATTTTCTTCACAGTGAGCATGCTTGTTGAAACATTCCAGGGGTAGTGCTGGATTGCTCAAAAAAATTGAGGTATCTCAGTTGTTTTTATTCAGTTATTTGAAGGTGGAAAAAAATGACATATTTGAAGACTGGAGCTAAGTTTTATTAGCTGGTACTGCTACCATGGGGGAGGTCAACCATTATATTCAACATATGCATATAAAATACTGCTCATAAGTATCCTTGCAGACTTACCTGTAACATCCCAAAGACACCATGGAAAGGGCAGAGATTTACTTGCATGCTGTGTGCCTGCATGTCTGGCTGCCACAACCTGGCTTGCCGAGGTGGGACCCTGAAGAGCTGCCATACACTGGGGAACCAGGTGGCCAGGGAGCCTCTGTCTTTTCTTGCCCATCCATGGCTTCCAACTGTGTATAGTGCTGCTTATTTTTACCTCAAGACTAACTGCATTTATCATTATTCTCTCCCCTCTCCGTTTTTTCTTGCACAGCTCAACAAGCAGCAGCTGCAGTTACTGAAGGAACGTTTCCAGGCCTTTTTGAATGGCGAGACGCAAATCGTAGCAGATGAAGCCTTTTGCAATGCTGTGCGGAGTTACTATGAGGTGAGATATGTGCCTTGTTTTCTGTATTATTTAAACAGTTCACAGTATGCCTGTTAGTGCAGGTACGAGGAAAGTAATCTTAAGTTTCAAAGGCTGTGAACTTCCAAACCTACAAACAGTTTCTTCCTACTCCAGCTTTGCCATTTTAAAAGTTGAAATCTACTGCCTGGACACAAGAGAGAAACTGAACTGGAAAATACTCAGCCTTTCTGAAGAAGGGAAAAATTAAGAAAAAGGAAGATAAAATAAAAAAAAATCCTGGTGCTAAAAATGTTTCTGGCAGCGTTTGATACAACTAGGCACCACTATCTTTATGTCCATATGTCTAAGGTACCTCTTTTAATAAGCACTTCAGTTTTAAGTTGCCATCCTGAGAAATACATCTTCTGATTTTTAGTTACCACGCAGAAGGTTTTGGAGAGAACCTACCAGTTCCCTTCCAAAAGAACAGAAGGTTTCCATGCAGCTGGGCTAGCTCTCAGATTCTGTTGTGTCCTCCCAGGCATGTTCAATGCCTTCAGTGCATATCCGTAGATGTGGTTTGAATTGCCTAAGGGACAAGTCCCATTCCAAACTAGAGGACAGTTCACTGTCATTTTTTTTAACCTGAGAAGCATATGGCTAGCAAATTAGTTTCTTACTTAAGCAGATGTTACTGTGAATTCATTTTGTTCCATCTAACTGCCCAATGAATCACAAGGGCTGTATGTTAAACTTCTATGTCTTTTGAGGGGCCTTCCTCCATATTTCAGTCTACCACTTTTTTTTTTCAAAATTTTTTCTTTATTTTTTTGGTATATTATTTGTTCCTTTTCTCTGTCAGCTATTCTTTGCTAGTGAATAAGCTTTTCTTCAAGGAGAAAAAGATGTGATTTAGGTCCTAGCTTGGTTTTTGTCTACATTAAATTATATTGCGCAACAAAAAGAGAGAGGGGTGCGCAAATGGTTTTCCTGTTGTACTTAAATCATAGAAATCAGTGTGTAGAAACAGAACTATCTGTAGAAATCATAGAACTCAGAAGTTTTTAGAAAGTAATCGATTTTTCTGTGTAACTGCTGAAGAAGTTGAGACTGGGAAGAAGGAAAGTTTGGAAGACAGTGCAAGGCAAGGCTGAGCTAGTTAGCAACCCAGAGGTAGGTTTTAGAGTAGCGGGATGCCTCAAGACACTGAAGGTGGGGTAGAATTGAAAAGGATAAAATGTTTATAGTTCATTCTTTTAGCACACTGGGTAAAAACTTGTTTTATTAGAGGAAGTAACCTGCCTTTTGGAAAAGATGTGATAGTGAATAAAAATAATTTTAAAATAAATGTCTAAACAGTAACTGTTCTGTTAAGATTTACTTCATGTCTCCTGTTGCTGAGATTTTTTGGGCACATTGAGAAGTCTGATTTTTAGGATATCTGCTGTTGCAATGAAAGGCTACACATAATAATCTAAGATAGCATTATAAAATGAAAGGCTCAAATTTTCCAGCTATTTTCAAACATTCACTTCTTTGAATTAAGTGTTCAAGTGTTCTAGGTGTCCAGTTTCAAATAGAGAATTCTAAAAATCTCAGCATCACTGTCAAGGATATAATGACAGCAAGGGCTAGTAGGATCTCTTCATCCTGTGTTAATACATCATGATCTGATAGATCAGCTGTAATTTGGTTCTTCAGTCTTTTTTTTTGTTGTTTATCCCAGCCTCCCAATTCCATTTTTCGTCCTATCCACAGATTTCCTTCCAAACTTGTACAACCTTTTCCAGTTGTGCAGTTTAAGTCAGTGTTTGCTAGTAATTTTTAATTTCTTTTCAGGGTTGTAGTTGATAGTCACCAGTAGAGTGAATGAATAGTGCAGTGGTGGAATTTAGCTGGAGACTTAGTTCAAGCTACTGCTCCTCTTTAATGCATTTTAATAAAGTTTTATGCATCTGACCACATACTGTCATCATTGCTTATATGTGTCTCTTGTACTTTTTTAATTTTGTTACTCATTTGTTGAAAATATTAATCTATATTAATTCTTCATGTGTTCTGCTGATGCTGTGCTCTGATGGTTTCTGTGTCTACCTCATCTGGTCTGTCACATTTTCTTTGTGGTGATGTTTGTTAGTAGTTTGAATTATGGACACCTTCCTTGTTTCTGTCATACATCATCTCACAAACTTCAGTGTTAATTAACTTACACTTTAGTTGCTGGCCTACAGTTCAATTTTACCTGACAGGGAAGGGAACAAATATGTGGTCTGCACAGTAATTATTTTATTCTGAAAATTATTAATTTGCCTTTAATCCTGTGCAGTAGTCATGGTTTCAGACTTATTAAAATATTGCTTGCAAATCCAGGGTATATTAATTACTATAGTTGATTTCCCACTCTTTAACTTTGAATATGAAAGAGAAGGTCTGTTTTGGGGATGTGACATAAATTCTGTATCACTAGTTGCAGGTGTTTTGAGTCACTATAATCTGTAATTACTGGGTTTGTTCAGAATGTGTCCTCTCAAAAATGTAAGAGTAAGCTCTAAAGATTTAGGAACTTATTATTGCTCAGTCTTTGATTTACTTTTCTATAAATATTTTCAGAAAAAACAATTTATTTGCTAAATAAATAAATAAATAAGAATTTCAGCATTAATTTCACTGTGATGTAAGAGTAATGGTTTTTAAGACTTACTATGAATAATGTGGCATTGGTTTTCATTTATCTTAAAAATGTAGTAGGAAAAAAAATCATAGGAAAAGTTACATAAACTTCTCTTTAATTTCTAGAAATTATTATGTTCATGTTCTATGTAGTGTCCCCCTAGCATGCCACCACACTTTCTGATAGTCTCACTGAATTTAGCATGTTTCATTTTTGTGTTTGTGTAATTATGATTGGCTTGAGGAATGATTCCCTCTTCCATCCCAGTTTCAGCAAAGGCATGGAAATGTTTACAATTCTCTTTCTGAAATCATTCTCTCAGAATTAGCATGGGGGGGGGTTGGTTTTGTGGTTTGTTTGTGTGGGTTTGGGTTTTTTTTTTTGTTGTTGTTTGTTTGTTTAAATTCCATTTCAAACATTGAACCAGATTCTGATTGATAGAACATCAGATGCTGGTGCTACTTTTCAGATAAAGAGGAAAGTTCAATCATATGGCAGTTTTTTATAAGTAATTATATTGAACACACTGCTAAGTGTAAAATTAAGTGAGAAAGTGATTTGTGAAATAAAATCTTTTTTTCATAATTCAACCCAGTATTTTAAAAACTTGTCTGTAAAATAGTAAATAATCTTTCATTCATCAATTCTTGCATGCTCTTTCATTGAGGTTGGAAAATATTCTTGTACAGAGCCCTAGTAGGTTCATTCACCACCTCTAATATACTTACCTTTAATAGGTATGCATGTATCTTGGGCTAAACTCACAGTGCTAATTCTTTAGTCTTGAATTTATGCAGTCTTAGATATCATTTAAATGGGTGCGAAGAACTATAATGAATGTTTGAAATACTGTGGAAAATTTTCAAATTGCGATGATTGCAAGTTCTCAGGTTTTCAACTCTCTGCTTACAGCAATGTGAAACTGCAAGAAATGTTATATACTGCTCTTTTTCCTGTTTTTCTTGCTGCTTCATTTTAAATATGTGGTTCTAAATCATAATTACTGCATGCTGCTTAAAACTGAATATTAAATGCAGGATCTGTAGCAGTGTGAGGCTTTTGCAGAATTTAAAATCAGATTTCGTTCAACTGTACCAGTTTGCCTGTGATACAAACATCGTATTTAACTTACTTTCTATTTAAATTGAGGTCTTATAGTCCTTGGCAAATTAAATTGTTTTCTGCCACAGTCAGGCCATAGGAAAGAGCTGAGGTGTGGCCAACAGCAAAAATTGATGAAGCAGGAGATTTGGGTACAAACCTAGGTAATAACTAGGCACTGGCAAGTTGGAGGAGGGGTTTAAAAAAGATGAACTGAAAGTAGAAAACAAAGAAAATCAAAAATAAAAAAGAGCATAGAAACCATGTCACAGAATTATAGAATGATTTTGGTTGGAAGGGACCCTAAAGATCATGTAGCCCAACCTGTCACAGGCAGGGACATCTTTCACTAGGTAAGTTGCTCAAAGTCCCATCCAACCTGACTTTGAGGACTTCCAGTGATGTGGCATCTACAGCTTTTCTGGACAATCTGTTGCACTATTTTACTGCCCTTATTATTAAAATTTCTTCCTTACATCCAACCCAGGTCTATCCTTTACAGCTTCCTAGGTGGTAACAGAAAGCCTTTCCCTTCCCTCTTACCAGTGTAGGTAGGCAGCACCTTTCAGCTTCTGTAGTAAGTAGACCAAGTGTCCTACAATTACCAACCTTCTTTAGTACCAAATCCTGAGCTGCTGATGCAAGTCTTTTCACTTACCCTCAGAAAAGGATGAATTGTGTTTATGGGAGATTTTTTGTATGAAGACATTAAAATGATGTGTTTCTCTGTAAAGACATTAAGTTGTTGTGTTTCTGTAAAGAAAGGAGTGAAACAATGCTATTTCCATCCATAATTCTGGATAACTTGGTCTGAAGAGTTTTTGCATGTAAGTGAGGGGCAAAAGGGTCTTATTGATGAAATCAGAGAAAGGAACTAGCTTTCTGGACTGTGGTACTTTGGTTGTTTTTACAGTTTGATTTTTAATGTCAGCTGTTTTATTCAAGGCAACAAAAGGCAGTGTTGATCCTGATGAATATTTCAGACATGAAGATGACACCTAAAGGAACCAAAATGCATTCATTAGAATCAAAACATAGTACACACAAAATAAATAGTAATTAAATGTTGGAATGTTCTGTTTTTATATTATTGAGGGAAAATAATGAAATTGGTAGATTAAACATTTATTTAAATACCTTAGACTGATAAGTGTAGAAGCTAACAGTGTTTCAGGGCATAAATTCATTGGTTTCTGCTTTCATTTTTCTCAAAAGTCATAATTGGCATATGCATGTATTTAAGGATATGGGCTTTTTGCTCTGCTCAAATCCTCTTCAAAAACCTGAGTACTAGGCTAGTGTGGGATTTATTGTTGGTACAGTCTCATTTGGAGAAGCTGTTTCAAAAGGATGTTTTCTTACATTAATCTTGTGTTTTGCCTTTCAAGGAAGCCTTTCCACACCAAATATATTTGTAGTTGCACTTATTAGCGCTTAGACAGTTTATTTCCTTCCAGTTGCTTTAAAACATTGACAGACTTGAGGTCCATGTAATGTTGGCATGGGGACTGTTATTTTAGAGGTCTGTTTTAGGCTAGGTCTTTGAAAAGCTTCAGAAACATAGGTCTAGGCCACTTCCAAGATAGTTGCCTAACAGAGGTTTATCTAGGTCATCCATTTTGTTGAAGAAGCTCTAACGCCTTCAGTGTTTTGGATCACCAGTCACAATTTGGCATGTAGTGGAGATTGCCTCAGTGTTAGCAGTCTATTTTCCTGAAAGAAGTGAGGGGGAGATAAGATACAACAAATTAAAACATGCTTTACATGATCTCAACCTCTTCCTGCTAAGGAGAGACTTGATAGAGTGGAGCTGCAGGCTTTGTGATTCATGGCTTTCTCCTGAGAGGCTGTTGTATTGCTATTGCGTGGAAAGTGTATCATTGTTGAAATCCACAGTCTCTTGCATTACACGTAGCTACATGTAACTATTCATTTTCAAAGACTGGAAATCTGCTTTTCACTTCCACCTGTATAGTGTCAGAGAGGCTGTACATCTGCACAGAATAGCTGTTCAAACTGTGTCTGTCCAGTCTCTTTGGACACTGGTATTTGTGGATGATCACTGTTAATTTGTCTGATGATGTCATAGGGTTTCTATGTTAGCATTGTTGTAACAGACTTGTATTTCAAACTTCTAAATGAGGTAGATAGTTGATGGATGGAGTTTAGTGCGTTAGTTACATCAATCCTTTGATTTGGAAGTTGTGTGTGCTGATAGGAAGAGAGAAAGGAATGACCCACTGAATTTAGATGAAAAAAAATTCCAGTACCTCTATCCTTTTTGTTCGTTTTGTGACTGCTTTTGTCCCAGGCAAAGAAGGATTCCTTGTAGGTCTGACTCTTCACCACAGAGATAATTAGTGTTGGGTGGTGAGGTGTGTCTCTAATGTAGTAAGCATTATGTGACATTAGTTACTTGTTTATTAGATAAATTCTGAATGTCTGTTAATATGAACAAACCAATTAGAAAATCAGGAATGGTTCGAACTGTTACACAACAGTGAATTAGGTCTGCTTTGCTTTACTGTTTTCTCCTAATCCCAGTGCTGTTTAACTCAGTCTCAGAGTTAACTTATCTGGACCTTGGTTTTGCAGTTAACAGCATGTTGCACTGAGGCACAGACTATACACATTTTTTCTGATCTTGTCTTCTGGGCAACTAAAAGCAGTGGGGATTTTTTCAGCTAGCCTGATACTAGCAAGAACTGTGACAGTTTAATATATCTGCCAAAATCTTGCAGGAGATATTACCATTTTACTCTTTTTAATCTGAAAATCATTATTTAGAAGGATTTTTCTTTTGCTAGATGATGAAAGGATGGCAACTTTTGATCTTTTTAAGTTATTCTTCCTGATGCCTTTTCCAGGTCTCAGGACAGAGCTGACTTCAAAGCCCTTTGGATGTGGAAATAATATAGCAAAATATTTCAGTAAGAGTCATGTTGATGCCAATGAATTTTCCTTTATACCTTTATATTGTAATGTCTGTGTGCAGCAGTATCTCAGGGACTCTCCAAATCAATGGCGAGCAACAGGACACTTTTTTCTCCTTTCACCAGTCAAACAGATACTTAGATATTTAGAGAATTACTCTCTCTCTCCATGACCAGAGGGAGGCATGTAGTTTCATGTAATATCATACTTCAAGTGTCTCTGTACAAGACAAGTGAAAATTCCTACAAGATTCCTGTGAATTCCATTTGAGCCAAAGTTATTCCAATCAGGGTCTCTGTCACCTGACTCTATAGTTCTAGAATTTTCTCGCATAATTTCTTTAGGCTTCAAGTTTGGATTTAGCAATCTGCTGTAGAAAGTTGCCATATTTTTTCTAAATAATCATTTCACTGAATAGCAAGCAACTACTATCTAAATGAGTTTTTGATCTACAAAACCACAAAAAACCCTGCAAAACCCAAACAGTAAAACCCAAACCAATGAACCAACCAAACACCCCAAACCCAACCCACTAAGCAAACAGGTAGTAAAGGAGAAAACCTCCAGTTTTCATGTGCCTTAGATTGAATTTCTAGGGCTGATATTTACTCTCTATATTATTTCGCTTACCCTTGGATTTCTAGATGGTTGGATAAATAACTTTTGTTCGCATATTTTGATTGAACCTCTCTGTCACTTTTTTACTTTGTGTTACAAAACTTTACCTGTCAAATCCTTAGAGATGTGTGACTTGCCAAAATCTTTTAAACTTTAAAGTAATGTCTTGAAAAAGTGGCATTTTCTCTCAAGGGTGAGTTTATAATCTCTGAGTAAACTAAGCTAGTGAAAACATGGCAGTAAGGGATAAAAAGGGTCAGTGAATGCATGGCTGAAATCCAGAAATCAGTAAACGAGAGGTGAGGTTTTAAATTCTCACTGATCTCTCTCAACCCCATTTCATATCTGTTATGTTACTAATTTCAAAAGACAACAACAAATTATTATATCCAGAGAATTGTGTAGGTAGAACACAGACAGCGATGATGTTAGTATTTTCTAAGTGATGATTTTCAAGTTTTGATTGATCTACATTTCCTACCATGGGGTATTTCTGAAAAGCCACATTGGAAAACAGGATTATTCTCAAGCTTTTATTTTCTAAAGTACCATAGAGATGGCTTTTTCTATTTCATGTTGTCTTAAAAAAGTTTTACTTCTCACAGAGGAAACAAGAGGTTTCTTCAAAATAAATGTAGGCATAAAATTTCTATCCATGCAAGATTCTCAACACGAAACAACATTATCTTAAACAGAGCATACTAAGAGAAATAGATTACCCAGTCTGTTCCAGTTAGTAAATGCTGCTTTGAGCACTGCTAGTGAACAGTAACTACCTCATTAAGGAAACTTTCTTTCCACTTTGCCTTGCAATAAAACCATTTCTCCTAATTTCCTAGTTCAGTTTTTCTTATTAACTTAAGCTCATTGCATTAACTTAAGCTCATTGCTTAGCTTGTTGTTTGTTAAATGTGAATTGTACAATCTCTTCTCTTATTGTATTATCCTTCGTATAAATGTGTCTGTCCTGTGCCGCTTTAGCAAAACAGAAATACTGAACAAATTCCAAATTCTTAATCTGTAGTATAGAATTTGATATCGGGCATTTATTATGATCCCTCTTTGGACTTTTCACTTTTCTCATTTCTTAGGGTTTCAGACAGAGTCCCAAATCCTGTTACAGTTCTGATACTTTGAGATGCTTTATGTTTGAGATGTTTTAGTCCTGTATTTCCTCTCACCCAGATAGGTGGTGGTACTTACAGAAGTGAGTGATCAGAAGGGATTTGAATTTTAAGAATGATGTAAAGGAAGGAAAATATGTCTGCAGGTGTTTTGAGCAGGTGTCTAGGGCAGCTGTACACAGAGCTACCCCGTCTGTACCTCAGTTAGCTTGTCCAGAACTGACTTCTGTCTGTCTGCTTGCCAGCATGTTGTCCCAAAGGTGTGCTCCAACATTCAGAGATGAGTCCCACACAGCCTCCCTACTTGCACAGTTGTCAGTGACTGGCAAGGTGATTAAAGACTGTGTTGCTGGTTTGTTTGGTTTTTTTTCTTTTTTCTTATGAAATAGTCAAAAGATGCAGTTCTGCATCTCCACTTACAGATCCATGTGATCCTAGATGTGTGTATGATTGAATTTCTCTGGATGTTTTTGAGTTTCTTGATATTTTCAGAACTGATGGCAAAATAAATGTTAAGATGCTCACCTGTGCCCTGCTACTAGGGCAGCACTGCCCAGCTAGAAAGCTGTGACTGGGTGATTGGGGCATGTGAGCATCACATAGCTTTCAGCATTTTCCCTCAGTTTGAAATGTCAGCATGCTGGTTTGCAGCCCAGCATGAGAAAATAAATAATCTGGGGATGAGGCCTTGATGTTTTTGTTGCATTTAAGTTTTCTGTTCTTGGTGTACCTTTCCCAAACTAGGAAAGGTTTTCCTTTGAGAGCAGCAGTCAGCCTTTTTTTCTATGTGTTTATGTCTCTGCAATTTTCACGGTAATAAATATGCTCCATGAATAATATGTGATTCTGCTCCTTGTATGCAGGTATTACTGCAGCAGAGCCTTCTGAGTTTAAGAGTAAAAAGTACTTTAATCTACTTTAATCAGACACAAGCTTTCAATTTCAATGAAATCCAAGCTTTTCTCAAATCTTTATTCCTGAATAGGCATAAACACAGACTTATCTCCCTGTTTTGAGTCTATTCACTCACAAGTCTTCTATAATCTTTCTTTGAACATTAACAATAAAAGGAGTCAGTCTATATATTAGATTACAGCTTGTTTATTTGGTCTTTCTTAGTTGATCTCCTTGGTTTGTTTATGTCCAGAGTCTAGATTGCTGTGGTATAAATCTGTGGGCAAATTACAAGAGTCAGTATTGTAATACTGTTTCTTCATTTTACTGGTTGTCTCTCAATGTAATTCAGTTTGTAGTGCTTTCAAGAGTATTTCCTTTGTAAGTAGTTAAACTAGATGGAAGCGAAATGAAACAAAGCAAAGCTAAGTGTCTAGTTCTGTACTGTTTTTCTTGCACTGTCGTAATGAGCTGTGACACATAAAATGTGATTAATAGTACTGAAATGCCCACTGAAATCCCTTTGGCTTTACTCTGTCGTCTCTTGCACCTTCCTCTAGGGCACTAGTGCAGCAGTCTCTTATTTGAGGTGAATCTGTACATTACTAAATATCCTTTATTTTTGCCTTCGGTTAAGTAATTTTATAATTTTAAAGTCTAACCTTTTGTAATGGAAACCAAGTTATCTTTTTTCCCTTGGCTTTTGAACTTTTGGTAGCTCAATAAAACTTACTGGAAAACTATGAAAAAACCCCACATAGCCAAATAATTTACCAAACTTGATTTTAAAACTGGCAATGAGCAATTACAAGTTTCCCAAACTTATTAACATTCAAGCGGCAATATTTTGTCAGATCAAAATCCAAAGTATTCAGCATCCTTTCTCAGACACCGCCAGATCAAAGATTTCTGATGAAAAAACAGGGCAGGGGAGGTGTATAATTTCCATGAGTATTCTCCTCGATTCCAACCAGCAGGGCTTAAGATGATCCTCTACCTGTCCACCTTTTCATCACTGGTAAAAGCATAAGGCAATTAACCAGTTCTTCAATTTTGTCTTTCAAAAACCAGAAGAGCTTGTGGTTACTGTGTTTGTGTTCTATGCAGCCACTTCTGTGTCTGGAAAATGAGCCTTGTATCAGTTGTCAAAATATTTCCTTTTCTCATTTCTCAGAAGTTTTTTTTTTGGGGGGGAGGGGATGTGGGGGAAGTTTTAGAAGCCTTGTTGTCTCATCTCCAGAGTCAATTAGTTTCCTCGTCACTACTGTAGCGGAGGTGATTTTAGTTGCTCTCTGACCATTCTTTCTCAGTTTGGGTTGGGAGGGAACGATGGACTTAGAGAAGTGATCTTAAAGTACAAACGTTTCTTCTGGACAGTGATGTCCTGTCCTAACCATTATCCAAATGTTCAATTTTGAAAAGACCAAATAAGCTGGTCCTTGAGGCCCCAGTAATTGATGTAATTCATGTAGCTGGAGAAAAAAGTTCTTTTGAAACACAGGTTCTGATCTGCAGCAGTAATTGGTGATTAATTGTAAACGATCCCTGTTGCCTTAATCCAAGTCTCAGCCTCTGAATGCTCTTCAGTTATGCAGCAAATACAATTGAGAAAATGAAACAATGGAACTAAAAGAAGCAATGCTATACATTTATCTCCCTCTGTTTCACTATGTGCTTTGAGTTGACGGGTCTTCTCTGCCTTGATCCTGGCAATGGGCTCTGAGGGGAATAAGAGTGAGCATATGTCAAAGTGTGCTGGGAACCCACAGCTCCACCACATCTGTGCAGCTCACTGTGATGTTTTTAGCTCTCTTTCCCTCTTGGAATAGTGAGCACATCCATAAAGGCTCACTGGGAAGTAAGCTAAAGCTTTCATCTTCAGCATAAAAGAGTTTTACCACTTTTCTAATCCAACTAGCAGTGCGTACTGCTTCAGAAAGTCAGGCTGCTGCTGCTGATGAACTGATGAAGAAGGAAAAGGTAAAGTATCCTTCCTTCCTACTTGGGTTCTCTTGTTGTCACCATTATGTCACCATTATACTACTCTGAATGTAGCATAGGTCAAGGTTGTTGTTGAACTTCAAAGCTAAGACTGAAAGGAACGACAGATCCAAGTCCACACCAATCACAGGCCCTGAAGAGAAGATGAATAGAAGTCCCAAGACTAGTCATCTCCCTTATGTGACTAACGAGTCTCACTGTTAGAGAAGTGAGCTCTAAACACACAGGACTTGTGCTAATGGCCATTTTATGGATATCTCTGAAACAAGAGTTGAGATGTCAGCAGGATCTACTTAAAAAATACTACTCTCTTCTGAAAGGATGCCTTATTTCTGACAAGGAGAACTCTCCTACATTTGAGGATGAACCCAGAAGGAGTAGGTAGTTTTTGTTTCCTTGGCAGTATCACAAAGATGGATCTGAGAACTGCAGGTGGACCGTGATCCTTCCAATGTGCCAGTCTCATCATCATCATGACCCAGCTCATCATGTGCTCAGCTTGTATCTGCCTGCATTCTATAGGTCTCTGAGGAGGAGACTGAATTGTCTGCCAGCATTGCCAGACAGTTTGATGATGCAGAGGTCAGACTAAAAATGACAACAAGAGAGGAAAAACTTACATGAGAGCTTTTGTAACTATTTTAAAACAGCCTGTGGAACAAAGATAAGGTCTCTGAATAGGAGTCAGTGAGAAATTTCCAAGCAGTTGAGGGAAAGATACTTTAACTTGTTCTGAAATGCAGATTTTGATTCTGTCATGAACTCTGAGAAGAATTGTGTATATCACTTCATAATCGGGTTGATCACTGTAGGTGTCTTCAGGCTTAGCATTGTTTTATGGCTCTTGATCTGAATATGCATAATAATTTCTTCTGACTTAAAATATGCAGACTTGCAGTGGCTGTAGGCTTCATAGTAATTCTTTCTTTAAACCCAGTTTCCTCTACTGAAAGGGAAGGTACATCTGTCTTTCCTCAAATGAGACAGGAGGATAATGCTGCTTCCAAAACATGTTCATGAACCATTAAGAAGTTGAATAAATTGTCCTGAAGGTCAAAAATGTGTGGGTAAATAACGTGCTACGGGAACTGAAGTAACTTCAGTAGTCAAGGAACGAGACACTTCTTTTAGATGAAATACATGAACCCTGTGATTGTCTATGAGCCCAGACCCAATGCTTCAAAAATATGGTAATGACAATGAATACTGGTGGCCGGGGAGTCTACAAAGCATAAGCAGGCAGAGAGGGGGAAAAACCTTTTTTAATGAAAGCTCTTAAAATGTACTGAGGTTAACAATGTAGAAAACATTGCTTATGAAACAGTCTACAAATTTAATTTTTGGAGATGGTCTTGATTTGGCTGTTAGCCTAAGTTGGAAGAGATGTTAATGAATTTTAAGTTGATGATGTTAAACTGTCAGAAAAGGTTATGGTTAAACAGCAGTGTGGACATGTTAACAGCTTTAAAGCCAACATTCCCTTTCCACTCAACAGATTATGACACAGGAGTTGGTGATTTGAAAAAGAAATCTACTTTTCTTGTCAAAATAGTGTTATAGCTAGCCTGGTGACAGCCTGTGAGTTGGAATTTAATTTCTTACCTTCAGCATGAAATGCATGACCCTTAGTACTCATACTAAAGCAGCATTGCTACCTTTTTATCATCTTTTTCTTGGCATAGAGCAGGTAGCAGAAAGGTCTCATCTGCCTGCTGCATGTTCAAATCCATTGCTTTGTTTGAGGAAATGCCCAGGACTTCAGTGTCCAGCATTCTTCTCTTTGGATACCAATGTAACAATAGAATAATTTGAACTAATGTAAGTATTTAGCTCACTCTTTGTTGGTTTATTTGTTTACCTTTAAAACATATTTCTAAAATGGGCCAATCTGTGATCCTGAAACAGTTCCTGTCCTGGTTGAAATCATTTGGAGACAGAAGCCCATTGCAATTCAGAGATTCGGAATGAGTGCAAAATAACTAAATTACTGTGGTGGATGGGAGTGTAGGGTGTGTGGTTTTTTGCTTGTTTGTTTTATTTTGTCCATTAACTGGGTAAGCTTTATAGTGAAAGAAGGTAAAGTGGGTTTGGAATACATAGAAGCTTAAAATGGAAGTCTGAAAAAGTCACAAAATTACACTTCTAAAGGTGATTTCTGTAAAATGTTCGTGGAGCACTTGCAAAACACATGTAGCTGTGTGACCCAGAGATCCAGCTGTTACTTTTCAGCCTATCATGAGTCAGACAGATGGCCTAAGCATGGCCCATTAATGAAATAAAATGTATTCATAAAGAACAACTACAAGGGAGGCTGTTTATATTTAAAATTCAGCACACATTTAGCTAATTGATAGAGCTTCAGCAAGGGACTCATCACATTACAGCCTTCGGAAGTTTGTTTATTCTGGACCATAGCAGCATATCAGGCTACATTTTGGCAAAATGCTAAGGTTCTGGTGCTTGCATTTGGATTGACAGGGCTGTTTAAACTAGAAATCCCCCTCAATTTGTTAGATCTGTGCCAAGTTTCAACATGTCCTGTGCAAGGCCCAGAAACCAGTCTTCTTTCTTACATGGAGGTTGGTTTAAATTTGTTTGGAGTTCCTGAACTATAAGCAAACGTGGTGTTTTAAAAAGCAGGATTTAAAACAGATTTTTCCAGTGATTATCTGTTCAGACAAAGGTTGAATAATGGACCAAAACTCTGTGGGAATTCTATGTACATAGAATCATAGAATATCCTGAGTTGGAAGGGACCCACAAGAATCGTCCAAGTCCAACTCCTGGCCCTGCACAGAACAGCCCCAAGAATCACACCATGTGTCCGAATGCTTCTTGAACTCTGTCTGACTTGGTCCTGTGACTACTTCCATGGGGAGCCTGTTCCAGTGCCCAGTCAGCTTTTGGGTGAAGAACCTTTTCTTAATATCGAACCTAAACCCTTCCTGACATAACTTCAGGCTATTCCCTTGGGTCCTGTCACTGGTCACCACAGAGAAGAGATAAGTGTCTGCCCCTCCACTTCCCCTCATCAGGAAGTTTTAGACTCCATAAGGTCTCCCCTCAGTTTCCTTTTCTCCAGGCTGAACATGCCAAGTGACCTCAGCCACTCCTCATTTGGCTTCCCCTCTAGACCCTTCACCATCTTTGTAGCCATCCTTTGGATGCTTTCTAATAGCTTTATATCTTTCTTATATTGTGGCACCCAAAACTGCACTGTTATTTACAGTTCTTCTATAAACTGTGTTTTACACAGAAACTGCTGTTGATGCCTTCCCTTCTGTGAGGGCTGGATTTGGCAATCAAATGCATACCCTGCAATACAGAACCAGTGAATTTGGATGGTAAGGAGCAAGAGGTTACCATAAGCAGAGCTGAGTGTTTGTTTTTCATATTTGCATAACTAATTGACAGCTCATTAGGAAAGCTGAAAGCTAGAGGCAGGAAAACAAACTGGGTGCAGCAGAGAAAAATTATTGTTACAGCATTTATGTACCAGGGAAACTTCAATGATGTTAAAAAATTGTCATTCAGGAGGGCAGATGGAGCGGTCTGTCAGGAGGCCTCCAGAATATCTTTCAGCTGTGCTGATGTTGCCATTTCATACAGTGGCTGTGCTTTTGCAGCATGCTGCTTGACTGCTACGACCACGGCCAGAGCTACAATAAATCCTGTTGCTTGTTATGGTTGCCTTCTCTGAGTGCTCCTGTTGTCCCCTTCCTGGATCTCCATGCTGCATGAGTGCACTGTTGACCTGCTTGGGGCCCAGCAGGCAGAGTGCTGACTATATGGGATGCTGCTGGCTGGGCTGTGAGTTCTGTAGCTGATCTGAGATCGCTGCCATGTGTGAGGCACCCAGTGCTGCTTCCTGGGGCTCCTCTGTCTGCCAACAGCATCTTGAGATACACGTGTGGAAAAGAAACTGGTGAGGGCAGTGTCAGCTGTATTGCACTGATTAACAAACAGGATAACCAAGCATAGGGAATGAAAGGATGTATCCAGCCTCAAACAAAACATGTAAAAAGCAAACAGCCTTGCCTGCCAAAAAAATCCACCTCAAGCACCACAAAAAAAAAAAAAAAAGTGTTAATTGTGTTAAAAAAATAGCTCTAATCATGTATGTCTTGTGGCTGTGCAAAATTTTATTGTGAAAGCAATGACAGCAACAGTCTTAAGAAATACAGAAAAAATAGCTGCACAGATAAAGGCACCTTGTGCAGTCTGCTGATTTATGTTTGAGAAAGGGAGAAACTTGTTTTTTACTTTCTCTTACAAGGAGGGGAAAAGTTACAATGGAAAAATTGTATTTAGGGACTTTGATTGGAGATTTCATATCGCTGGTTGTAGAATACCATCAAGTTTTTTTAAGGCTTCTTGCAATGATTTTTCATGTAGAATAGACTTTTAAAGAAAATCTTCTGGGTCATTTAAAAATAAGACTTAAAGAGTATAATTTCCATAACAGCATTCTGAAACTCATCCTGCCTGTTTAGCTGGCCCTGTGCCTTGTGCTGGGAGCATTTCAGTATGTTCTTGAGGAAAATGTTGCAAGGAGGAGGAGGTTTGTTAAGAACTAGCAAAAGTTTAGACAGTCAGAGGGATGTATGAAAAAGATGGGCATCACCTAAGTCAGAAGAGAACTAGGTTGCTGAAAATTAGAAAAAGATTGTACCAGATTTTTAAAAGTAAACCATAGGAGAAAGCAACACTTCAGGAGATTGCCTTGTTTGTAAATGAAATCTTAACATCCTATCTTAAAAAAAATAGGACAAAGTCTGTAAAAACCTTAATAAGTAGTAAAAACCAATCTAAAGAAATGTCAGTTAATCAGAGCATGTAAATTAAAAGCTGAAAATAATTTCCAGTAATCCAAGTGGGTAGTCACGCAAATGGTCCATGTGAAGGGGACAGATATCTTCAGGGTGGTGCAGCATATTTTCAGGTGTCAGGAACCAAACTATGATCTGTAGAGAGCAAGTGGTAACTACAGAAGGGAGACTACTCAAGAAAGAAAACAATAATTGTTCTGCATTAGTCACAGAATCATAGAATTGTTAGGGTTGGAACAGACCTCTGGAGATCATCTAGTCCAACATGCCTGCCAAGGCAGGGTCACCTGGAGCAGGTTACACTGGAATGCATCCAGGTGGGTTTTGAATGGCCTTGTTACATGTCATTATTTACAGAGCAAATTTTAATGCACACACACACACACACACACACTAATTCAAATTTGATCAGTGAAAGATCTCTCAGTTTAAAGGTATTGTGGAAAATAATTGGACAATGTCTTTTCGTCCTTTTTACAGCATTCTGTAGCAGAGGTCTGAAAATGCTGTCCAGAGATAGCAATTTTCTTTTTTAGTAAAACATAATGTTGCCCCCCTCCAAGCCATCTCCACAGTTTTTCACTTTTAGATAATCATGACTCTGTTCTGAGATGTGAAAAAGCTTTAATAGTATGTGCTTCATGTAGTGTGTGGCTCATAATTCTTACATAAAGACACAAAGTGAAGTGAACCACATTAAACACCTGCAGGAATAAAAAGGATAAGTCAGGAGAGAGAAGCCACCTCTGTGTGTTTGGGGTACCCATCTGTGGTACGTGTCTTTCCTAGTCCTATTTGCTCAGATAAGAAAATGTAACTTTCTTCCCGCAACGAGAAAACCTTAATTACTGTCTTCTGATCCTAATTGAAATATCAAAAGATGTCATCTAAAAAAATGAGAAAACCAATAACTTAGTTCCATTGGGTTTTAGATTGATAATATTGATTTCTTCTCTGTGGCTGTGTTGGAGTCAGAATTTCATATTGTTTATGTAGCATTTAGACTAAAGTCTCTCTGGTATAATGGATTATTTTGGAGATCTCTCCAGTCCTTCTCTGAATAAGGCTGCAGAATGGAATCCGAGCCTCGGCTTTACTCTAAAATTAAAAACAACCGAGAAACCACTAGATGAAACATAGTGAATATGAGCATAATATCTAGAATGTTCTAGCAAATTAGGGTTCCTAAGTTACTTTTGGGCTGGAACCCTGCCATATTTGACAATATATAACAAATGCATTTGACAATATATAAGAAAACTGCCTTTTTTCTTACATTATGACTTCCTTCCTTAGTTAACTCCATGGGCATAATGTTCAGAAATGGGCACTGTTCATAAACAATGTTTTTGAAAGAAACAGTGAAAAAGAAACGGTGCATGGAGGATGAATCTGATTTAATGCCTTTGCTCAGTTTTGTTACTTCTGAGTGTGTCTGGGCAGGCAAGAGAAAGGGGGGTTGGCCACGTTTCAATGGCGGCTGCATGTGGGGTCAGGGACCTCCCCTCTGATTAGAGGAGGCTGTACCTTCTGGAATGGAAGATCTCCTAGAAATATTCCATCAGGGAGCATACCCAGTGTAACAGGAGGTATAGAGGTGTAGAGAGGAAAATTACTTCCTGGGGACTAGGAAGCCATTGAAATTTTCTAGACTGAAAAACAAAACTGTGGAAACAGGAGTCTGCATTGAAGTGCTGTTGGACAGGAGATTAAATTTTGCATTCAGGGACTGTTTTATCTGGATTACCCAGTGGATCTAAGTTCTTAATATTCAAAGTTTCCTTCTCCTAGATTGCTATTTCATTTTTTTTTTAATAAAATATAGCTTTAGAACGTGGAAATACTGGTTTTTTTTCATGTGTTTGATTTAGACTGAATGTAGACAATGTTGGTATACAGTCTTATCTAAAATGGCATAAAGTTAGGTGCTGAAAAAGTAACATCTTGCTTTTAAGTAGAGGGAAATATTGCTGCAAAGCTAACATGAATCTTTATTTGAAGGAAGGCCAAGATCCAGTCAAATTTCAATGTAAATCTGTTTCTGTTACTGGCATTGAGACATAACTGCCTTTGTTGACATTTTAGTTCAGGGTTTATTCAAGTCTAGTGGTGGCTTCTTAGCTCAATGATGTTTTATTTTTACTGTCAGTTTTTCTTTGCATCCCAAAAGACCAAAGGCTGAGAGTGACAGTGAAGTTTTCCTGCTTTTCACAATGCGTTTATGAGCTGCCTCTATGATTGTTTCACTGCCAGTCTCTTACTTGACGACATTGCAGCTCTAACTGCTTCTGGATTGCAAGAGTGAAGTTACACCTTGCTCTGTGCCTGGAAGTTCTGAAGTTTTTGGTATAATTTAATGCAGATAGATTCCAAATGCAACCTGCCAAAATATATATTATCTTGCAAGTTAAAGATGTTGAGCTTGGCTCTGTCACCATGTGCAGAAGTACCTGCCAAAACCAATTGGATGGCAGAGCAGGGAGAACGAGGGCTGCTCAAGGTAATGCCGAGGCAGCGTTCTTGTATTTGCTGTAGCTTGCAAGCATCTTGTAGATGTGTGCACCTTCCTGGCTGTGTCAGCTCTGCCAGCACATGCTCTAGGACGCGGCTGTACTGCTAGGCAGCTTTACTCCAACATGCCAGGCTTTTTAGTTTGAATCTAACAGTCTTGTAAAAACTCTTTTCTCCTTGACTTTAAAATAGAGTTCACTTTTTTAGTCTTGTTGGGCAGCTATGTACTGGCTTTGTGACTGCAAGCAACTATTAGACTTACCTTCTGATAGGGTGTTTCTTGTTATAGTTTTGTTCCTTTTCTTAATATTTACCCCTTAACTGTTCAAATTCTCTAGCCTTTTTCCTGTTTCAAGTTTTGTGGGCTCAATTCTTAGTGTAAGGGTGAAATAATCTGAACTATTTCACTGAGTGAAGCATTAGTTCTGAAGTGACACCACAATACAAATTCTGAGTGCACAGCTTACTGCTTTTTTTTTGTAACTGATTTTTTTTTCAGTATTTAAATAGTGATCAGGATATATATTCAAATTCCACAGTAAATTAACCTGTCTGTAATAATAAGTGTCTTGAAAGGTACAATCATTTGTAGAAGTGACCATAATAAGGAGGCTGTTTTGGGCTGTCATAAAATTAATTTATTAAAATAAAAAACCTCAGATGATCATTCTGGGCACTTTAGACCATCAAATTAGAAGATGGCAGAAGGCCCTTGGTATGAGTAATGTGTTTCAGAAGTTGGCAGATTAATACTGCAAATGTTTCCAAATAGCCTGACGCAGAATTGAGTTACCTTTTTATAAAAACTATTTAGATCAGTGCAAGTCTGCTTCTTAGATAAGTAGGTGGGAAATATGTTTTCAGAATAGTCTAAAAGAAACTGTAATAAAAATGAAAAATCTCTTGCATTACTGGAATTATGACTAGAATTTGAGTAGAATAACAGTACAAAAACTAAATGAGAAGAATTTTTTATCAGACTTTGGCTTTCCAGTGTTTAGGATTTAGCCTTAGAGGTGACAAGTGATGTGTGCTGTTCTCTCTGGATATTAAAAATGTATTAGGATGTTGACTAATAGCTAGTCACAATACCTGAATAACTTAAGCTTTATCTTGGTATAAGTAGCAAGTAGCACTGTTTTACAGCAGGAGGGTAAGTCTGTTTGCTTATTACGTTTGATTTGTAAATCATTTGCATTTCTTGCCCACGCTCTTGACTGGCTTAGCTTGAAAAAATTTTGGAATAGAGGTACTACTGTCATTTGAAAGAAAAAGCTGAAAAGTAAGCATACGTTCCTGTATATTTCTAGCTTATTGAAACCAGTGCCCGTAATTAGAGAAAAGAGAAAGAGGTGAAGTCTTGTTACTGTGAATTTGAAACTGGACTAGGAGCAAACTGGAGAACTTTTCAACATCATGGTGGTGGTGATTTTCCTTTCTTTTTCTACCCTCAGTATTCTACCTTGTACTTGCTGCTGGGAACTGTGAAGCAAAAAAATTCTGGGCTTTGGGTCCTTTTTGGGAGGGGCCCTCAATTATAAGAGCTCTATGAAGATTTTTTTTCCTTGCTTATATGCGTAAATGTCCAACAAAACTGTTTGCAGTATCTTGAATTACACTGGATAGTTAAATGGGTTTTGTCCCTTTGTAATCAACCATAGTTATCTCTAGGAAGATGTTTCTCTGACTGTTATAATTTCAACCTGCCCTATTCACTGCAAATGAAGTTTCACAGTTGTTCTGCTATTATCGGCACCTCTCTCTGGAAGCGCAGAAGAGGAAGGGCATAGTTGTGGAAATGCTGAGAGAGGAGGGCAAAGGCACATGGACAATGTCTTCACTATTGTCCCAACCTGGGTGCAAATACTCTTACCTCATCTGTATCATTCTTTTGGACTTCAGGCATTACATAAGCAGTATGGGAACCATGAAGATCAGGGGCACTGGGATCTTGGCAGGCAGCAGCTGCTCCTTTGAGAGGTAGAGGCAATAACTGGTCACTGTGGCTGAAGACAGTGGCTGTAGAGAAGAAGCTAATGTTCACTTTTGTGTCTTATATTGTTTGATCAGTTAAGTCTTTGCCATAGAATATGGCTATTCTGCTAGCAAGGCAGAATAGCTGATGATTGTATAAAATAAATAAATAAGAAATTGAACGTGTTTCTGACTTGAGCTGATATATTGAAAAATAATCTTTGAAATGGTCTAGAGAATGCTGAAGTGTAGTGAATTACTATTTTCTAGAACTTAAGTACTTTAAACAGAGAGCAAACTATGACTAAGAAGCCTCAAAGTTACCATTAAAGCTATTTGGACCTTGACATATAATTGGAATGCATAAAAATAGTCCAACTTAAAAAAGTTTGCATTTTGCATGCTAAAATCTGGAGGGATTAAACTGCAGACCAAATGTTCATTAATCTTCCCATTGAAGCATTGCTGTCTGAAGTGTAGCCAGCTGGGTGATTAATAAATCTAAGAAAATATTTAAGATTCTGAATGCATTTTGTAGCTTTTTTGTGTATTATAACTTTTCTACCAAGGTCAGGAATTGATCACCCTTGTGAAAAATTAATCAAGGAAAATGTATTGTTATTTTTTGACACACAAAGATTACACTTTATAACGAGAGAGAGAGGGAATGTATTTATGATAAAGACTGACTTTTTAAGAAAGTTTTATTGGAATAAAAAGATTTATAAGACTACAGTTAGCAGCTAAGTCCAACGTGCCAATGATCTGGTGTCTAGAAGTTCTGTATATCCTTTGTACCACTTTCTGGAATAGAAATGCATTCTAATGAGTGATGAGATAGTATTGCTGTTGAGAAATGTCTGCACAAATAATAAGGCATTTTAAGTACAGACAAAACAAACACTTCCCCAAGCAGTCCCATTTTCATGATGCATTGTCCCTGCCTGCATTTGCACTCATATTCCATTGTTTTTATCTTTCTCTTAAAACAGAAACACTTTGAAGTATAGATAGTCTTTTGGAAGAGGCAATGAGGCAATTTTTATTATACCAAATACGTTCTCATTACAAAGCTAGTATTATCTATCACATCAGCTTGCAATTAAACTTGACTGTGTTGTTCCATCCTGTTTCTCCTCAAATGATTTGAAGTCTTCTGTCATGACACTTTAGAACTTTTGGAAAGCATTCACCCCACTTGCCTTGGGATGCTTCGAAGACAGTCTGGACAATGGATCTTTGTGAGCTTCTCTGTCCCTCTGTGGAGGGAGAGAGGTTCCTCTAGGGTGTGCTTCAGAGCATTAGGAGCTCTGGGTTATCCTCTGGATGAGTGTACCCTTGATCAGCACATGGAAAGGGGTCTAAAATAGATGAGTAGCATAACTAAACATGGGTTGTAGGGTGATTTGTCCTTATTCTTCCCTGAATGGTTCCTTTCTCTTAGTGTGTAAATGCAGATGGAGATACAATAGTAAGACTTTTCCTTTTTCTCTTTGTAAAGAGTTCAGTAACTGCTAAGTTATCAGCTAGATGGGGTTGTACTCCTTTAATCTTCTGGTTTGCATCTCTTTATTTACTTGTCTTCAGTCATGAAGCTTTAGATGTCTGCAGCAGTTGTTATGTTCTTTTCTCCTGTTCAGCCTATTTTTTCTTACTTCCCTTATTTTAGTAATGATGGGTTTATTTTTTAAACAATCGTAGTGGACTATCCTGGCAGCTCTTGGGTCATACAGGAGATAACAGGAGCAGATAGCCTTTTCTTTTTTGCTTTGGGACGGGAAGTACATAGTTGTGGTTCTTTCTCATAGATCTTTTTCTCTGCCATTTCTGCACACTACATCTGATTCTCAAGAATACTGTTAAAACTGTGTCATCCTTCATGGGATGCAAAAGAAGTTTTTTTCTTAGAAGGAAAGGGGCTGCATTTTCTCTGTGTGTATTGTTTCTTTAAATCCTGGGCATCACAACAGGAGGAAGATGCCATATTAAAAGATAAGACATCATCAATAAGCCTTACAAGGCTTAAGAGGGTCTACTCTTGTCTTTGTTTTCCAGTGACTACCCAAGTTTTGCAGTATTCGCAATGTGTCAGTTCTTTTCCAGTTTCCTTAGGCTGCAGAGTGAACTCAGCGCTTTAACCTGTTTCCCCATCTGAAGTCCCCTTCCCACACCACCAAAAAAAAAAGCCACTAAACCCAAATGGAACAGGGAAAGAAACTGCCAGATAATTTGCTTAAGTTGTCTGTTCGATGGCACTTTTTCAATTTTAAAACAGAGACAGAAAAAAATAATGTTGTCTCATGACATTTCAGTGGCTTCAGCCCAATTCCTATTTGCTCATATGCTTTTTGAGCATTCTGCTGCAGTGGCAGAATATATAAATTGGAAATGAAAAAGCGATGTTGATCAGTTAAAAAAAAATGTCCTGAAACAATGTCCTTATTTTAAATGAAAGTATTTAGGGTGGTGGTGGGCAGTAGGGACTGAAAGGATCTCAGCAGACCTGCTCTGACTATAGACTGCCTGGTATTGTGTTTAAAAATAGAGATGTAGTTGTATGCTCATTCGAACTAAAAGCTATTAATCTATACTTAGGTGAAAATGGTTAATGCAGGAGAACATTTATGGTAATAGGGAAGTGAAATAGCCAATTCTTTTCATCTGTGAAAAAATGAACCCAGTGCAATACCAATGATGAAAACTGTCACTTATATAACTTCTACTTTTCAGTCAAGTGGAATAGAAACTAGAACCATGAGTGACTCTGGAGGACAATTTAGAGAAATGAAGGACTGTTTTCTCTTCCTTATTGTACTTGCCCATTTACTTCACTTTTTCTCAAAGATAATGCAAGAAATTGGATGTTATATTTAGTAAGATTGTATCCTAAGAGATAAACACTAAGAAGAGATGAAGTGCTGGGGCTTGTTGTATTTTGTACAGCACTAAGTAAACACCGAAAAGTCAGAGAATTGAGGAGTTCTTTAGCAATGCAGATGGAAATGTATGCTACTGATTTTAAGCAACTGGATGTTTTTCTCAAGTTTGCAGGTACAGAGGTAGTTATGCATAAACTGATCATCATCTGTGATTGTAAAATAGATAAATATGCTAAGTAAATGGTTTTTTTCTAATCCTTTTGGCAAGGCTGTGTTTGCTACTTATTATTTTTGTGTATAAATGTTTCCTTTTTGTAGTCTGTTTCTTTCAATCTTCAATCTCTTCTTTCTGCTTTATTATTTTTGCCTGGTTTTGTTATCCTTCACTTTCTTCCCTCATAGTCAGGGTTGGACACTTTCCTTATGGAATTTGCTGGAAAATAAACAGGACCAATAGTGAAGTGAGAGTAAACCTTTTTTCAGTGATTTCTCCAAGGCATGCAGTGTTACACATTCAATTTAACAGCCTTTTTCAGGCTTATGCTAGCTAAAATAGACCCTTCGAAATTCTCATCACCAAAGGGAGGAGTTCTGGTCAGGCAAGATCAGCATACGGGGGAACAAGCTGTCAGCTCTGTTATAAAGAGGAAAGAAACTCGAGAAGCAATGTGCAGATGAACTCCTAATGCTTTCATTAAATTTCACTTTACTAACCAAGAAAATGCACTTTGGCAAAAAGAGGCTTTGCAAATTACTTCTTTGCCAGGTCGATGGTGATGGATATAACCAAGGACAGTGAGCATGGTTAAGCCCTACACAGTGGACGAAGATATTCCTTACGTGGTCAAGGAAAACCTCTACTTTGTAACTTCCTGCTGAAGCAGTTTCATATCTGCTGTAATTGCCAATTCTTGAGTAAATTGGGAAAATAGCATAAGAATAGGTTGTTGGTAAATTGTCTGGCCTGGTGAGAAGACAACCCCTGCATTTAACTTGCAAGCAAACAAATGTGTGCTTCAAAGCATAAAACTTTTCTCTCTCCCTTTAGCATTGTGTGTTGCTCAGTACAAAATATACTTTCACTTGTGCTTATGGTCTGCATCAGTCATCTTTCTCTGGCAGGCTGACAGCTGAAGCACCATTTGTGCTGTGGAACTGTTGAACTTCATGATTTATTCTACATCCACTGCATGCAGTGTGTTCTTTCTCCTGTATCTGAAGGTCTTGAGAAACATCTACAGAGATAATATGACTTTTTTATCAGGAGAGAGCTGATGGATAGAAAAACCTAGGCCTGCACAGAAACTGCTCAATCTCTAGTCTCATTTATGCATTTATTTCCATGATTAAATAGGAATGATGAGTTAATATATATATAGGTGTGATTTCAGACCTCATGTCATTGTCTACGGCACTCTTACAACATCCTAAACAGGAGGAAAGCAATATGCAGAGGAAACAGTGTTTTCTCCCTAGCAGCACATCAGATTGCCCATTACTGGACACAGACTTACAAAGATTTTTTTAACAGCTGGCTGCTTCTTATGTTTCAACAAACCAAGCATCACAACATTTTGAAATATGCAGATCATTTCTGCTATTTTATTGCCTATTTATCAGCTAGTTTCTCCCTGGCATAGACAACTGGAAGATGAGAAGTCATTTTGGTAATTGCTTGCTTCTAATTACTCTCATGCAGGTTCTAGCGTGAGGGTACTTGGCCATCATCTTTGGGGGGGGAAGATGATTTTCATCTTTCTGGCTGCCAGTGTTTAATATGTGACTGTGGATCAGCCCTCAGAGATCTCAAACCATGTGAACATTGATTGCCTGCATGAGCAGTGTCACTCAGGAGGGAAGTTGGACCGCTTTGGAGTTGTACATTGAGGTGATATTTGGAGAAACTCCAGAATGGTGGTACCACCTGAGGCCATGTGCACCATGGTGTACAAAGTCTCTCAACATGCTTCAGACAGCCAGTAAACTCTGGGGCTTGGTCAAAGGGGGAACTACACTTTTAAAGTGAAGATCACAGTGGCTGTTCCAAGTGAAGGTATAGCAAAAGTAATCCACAAACTGCTCCTGTAGGCAACAATCTGTATACATAACTTTCTATGCCTCACTAGGGTGCAAAAACTATTGTTGCTGTTGTCAGCCTTGAAAGGAGGATAAATATGCTTGTTGCAAAAGGGCATCTGGATAACTTTAATAAATGAATCCAGGAGAAAACACTGCTTCTGGGTGAGATTGTTTTGTTCATTTTTTATGGTGATTGTATTTCTGCTTGCTCCTGTGCCCAAGGCATGAACATTGCAATACATAGGTCTGTGAAATGTGTAGCCATCAGGAACAGAAATTTGAGTAGACTTTGGGAATTTGCTTGTGCCAGTTTGAAAAAGGTGGCAGAGAAACAAATCCCAGTGCACAGTGTTGTGTAGTACACTTACAAACATGTAAGCCTGAAGCAGTAGCACACATTTTGGTTTGCAAGAGTTGAAGTTTTGGTGGGTTTTTTTACAGATAGCTGGTTGCTAAGCTGTGGGAAATGTCCAATGTGCCCAAAAGAGTTGAAGAAAGCAAAGTATATCACCTAAAGATTTCAACTTGTGATTTTTTCTGAACCATTAGTCTTAATAAGAAGAAATCATAGCTTAATATGCTCAGGAAGGGTAGTAGACATATTAAAAAAAAAAAAAAAAAAGGAAAATTATTAAAAGAAGATTATGACTCTTTGGATGATGATGGTTTATTACTTTAAATTTAGTACCTTTTCTCACCTTCATGTAATGTGATGTTTTAAGGAGATTTTAAAAACAAAAAATCCCTCACTGTTAACCGAAATTTAAGGTTTTTTTAATTTCACCTTTTTTCCCTCCTGAATTAGGACAAAACTGTACAATATAGTATGCTTCTAGGAGAAGTAACCTTTGATTAACAAAATAATGATGGAAATACTGAAATAGAGAAAAATGAGTTTATTAGTGTGATTTCTTAAAATTTAAGTATCTTTTGCAGGTGAGGACTCTGTTCTGAAAACTTACGTAGATTAAAAACTAAGACAGTTTAACTCTGATAATTTCATATTAAAAAAATCAAAATAGTGCCTGGAGGATATTTCTAGGTATAAAAGACAACAAGGGAGGAAGAAGACCTGCAAGCCAGTGTTAATTTTTTTTTCTAGAAGCATGAAAGGTACTTCTGATTTCAAAATACTGAACAAATCTCATCAAGTAGCTCAATTTACACTCATGTTCAGCAGCCAAAAATTATTAAAATACATTGATAACTGTTAGTCTCTTCTTTGAATATAAATACTATTTCAATGGCCAGTGCAGTAATTTTATTCAAGTAGCATAAAAATAATTACCGTGTGCTATTGGATGTATGATGCTACTGCATTAGCTATTTATTTTTGACCCTAAATGATCTTGTTCTTGTAGTGTGCTTAGTAGAGCTAATGTAAACATCAACTTAACAATTTTTGGAGGTTTTTTTCTTTTTTTCCAGACTCTCATACGTACAGTGAGAATATCATATCTGAACCAATGTGTTTTTTCTGCAGCTCCAAGGTATAGCAGCAAACAGCACTGGTTTTAATATGTTACTTCCTACCAGGCATAAGCCTTTGTTCTTAAAATACGTAGTTGTGGGAGCTGTTCTCCAAACTGTCAGAAGTTTTCTGTGCCTTCATCAAACTAGCTCCAGCTCTTGGTGTGAAGCATTGTGTGGTTTCTGACTGCAATAGGAACTACTGAGGGGTGTGTGAGCTGATCCCAGAGAACACTGCTCATGGTAAACACTGAAATGGGGAATATTTTTGTTCCTGTGGAACAAGTAGGACTTAAAGTAAAGTTGGTGGTAGCTGTTGACTGTGACAAGAGTTGCTAATGAGCTGTAGTATGGGAGACTTTGAGGACCTACCCCAGTAGCAGCAAAGGGCCCTTTAATATTACATAGTAAATGTCCTATGCTTCATTTTGCCTCAAGTAATGCTTCTAGCACAGCATGATGGTGCATGTCCCATCCAATTTTTAAACAAGAAAATTATTTCAATTATTTTTAATTTGTAGAAAGAGAATAGTTGTCTTTTTCAGAAAATTTAGAGCTCAATTTAGACCTGAAAATTGCTGTCCTTTTTTAAAGATTTATTCTTTGTGTCATAAACTTGATTTGCGGTAGTAGTACAAAGCACAGCAGGTGCTTTAGTGCAGAACACATCAGATAAAACCAAAGGCATATGTTTACCTTGTCTCATGGCCCTGCCATCGGTCTTGTGAGAGCTGGTCTTCTACAAGGCTTCAGTAGTAACTGTATAATCTGTCTCTCCCTCTTTCTCCTTCTCTCTTCTTGCTCCCTCTGCTTCTCTTTCTTTGCTCCTTTCTTGATGCTTATGGTGGTTTGGAGCTGGAGGGATTGGATCTTGATTTTAGTGTTGTGAAATTGATTGGATTTTGCCTTAAGTTTTGTGGATTTATTGGATCTTGACTGAAGTGTGTGGATTAGTAGTATATGCTGAGTCAGTATTGTGGTGTAACATTTTTGTGTGGTGTCCTTTTGAACTTTGGCCAAGTTCCCTTATTTACTCCCCTAAATTAATAAAGAAGTTCCTTGGGAACAAGCCCATGGTTCATTCTCTTGATGCTATCTAGAGGTATTAAAGAACCCTGTTATAGTAAAACTCCTAGCCAAGCCGGTGAGCTGGTAGCTCCTGGGGCTTGGAGTCTTACATGTAAAATAAAGTATGCAACATCAGTTGGAGCAGTTGGTGCCATCACTTTATAAATGCCCGACTGAGGGTAATGAAGCATCTCCTATGGTCTGCATCAATGCAGAGGATCCTGTTACAGCTGTGATTGGTAGTCTAGAAGAAAAGAATGTTTTATGCTTAGTTCAGAATGGTGTACAAGTGATCATAGCAATAGAAGTAGGAAACTACCACAACTCTTGGGTGACCTGTTATTTAGAAGCCCTCCCTGTGTGTAAGGACTGTGGTGTTTTACTGCACCTTGTCCTGAGTGGGTGATTTAGATTGCTCAAAGAAGCACTGTGAAAGGTATTAGGCACGTGGGGGTCCTGGTCAACAGCAAGTTGAATATGAGTCAACAGTGCCTTGGAAGCCAGGAGGGCCAACTGTGTCCTGGGTGTCATCAGGCAAAGCATCGTCAGCTGGTCGAGGGAGGGGATTGTCCCACTCTGCTCTGCATTGGTGCAGTCTCACCTCGAATATTGTGTGCAGTTTTGGGCACCACAATATAAGAAAGATATTAAGCTCTTAGGGAGCATCCAAAGGAGGGCAACGAAGATGGTAAAGGGCCCTGAGGGGAAGCTGTATGAGGAGCAGCTGAGGTTACTTGGTCTGTTCAGCCTGGAAAAGAGGAGACTGAGGGGAGACCTCATCGCAGTCTACAACTTCCTTGTATGATTCTTGGGGGTGGTCCTGTCAGGGTCAGGAGTTGGACTCGATGATTCTTGTGAGTCCCTTTCACCTTGGCTGATTCTGTGATTAGCAAAAGTGGTCTTAATATGATGTTGTGAAAGTGTGACTTAAAGTTTGATGTCAGGGTTTACTCTATTACTGTATGGCACAATCATTTGAATGGTGATTCAAAGCTACCAAGGCACAAGTCAAAGTTATCATGCTAAAAGGTTATGCATGATATAGATCTCTTACCAAGGATCTGCCCTTGGTTATGGGTCTCTCAGCCTCAAGGAACAGCCTTGAGAGCCATCTGAGCTCAAGCAAAGATCACCATTGTTCAGCCAGGCTGTTTAGCTGGAAGAGCTCAAAGAAAACTTACTTGAGCTGTCATATACATGGAACACAGTGGTTGGTTTTTAGTCAAATTACACGTGATAGGAAAGGTGTGCATGAGATTTCTTGTACCCACAGATTTCATTGTTTCTTGATAAATGACTCTTGGAAAAACCACCTGCTATTCATGTGTGAAATGCATGATCAGTGTTCCGAGCTCATATACATCGATGCTCACTGCGTCACTCTGCTCTTTTGTGGGTTTTCAGAGAACGGATTGGAACTAGAGGAGTTCTTGGTCCAGCTATGGCCCAGGCCATTACCTCCTTTGGAGCCTGTACCAAACTATTGCTGGTTTGGTTAAGGGACCAAGTGCATCCCTGACACACCTACATACAAGGTACTAAGAGCTTGAATCCTGGAACATATAGGGTACTAAGGGCTTGGATCCAGTAATGCCAGAATTTTAAAAAGTAGGTGAAAAAAGCTACGATGCAGCTTGAAATCCTTGTACAGAAAGGTGATAAGCTGATTCAGATGGTGTCTATATGTCTAGACGTTTACTGTCCCAGAGGTGTTGTGTGCATTTTGAGTGGCAGCCATCTTTTCCATGACAGATGATGCATTGAGCACTGATTGTTAAGACATAGGGCATGTCTGAATTGTAAATGTGATTCCTCAAAGCTAGAGGAACAGCAGCGACCATCAAAAATAAAAATCTCTAGTGCCTCTTGTGGCAAATGAAGTTCCCAGCTGCTTTGCTTAAAGAAGAGGAGGATGTTGGTGCTATTGCACTACTAGAAGACGTACAGAGGCCAGATGAGTAAGGAGTTTTCAGAGGCTGCGAAATCATTCTTGTGGTCCTTCTGCCCTACTGTATTCACTTATGGTTTTTTTCCTAAACTTTACAGTTTGTGTTGCCTGATTATATAGTTAGTTAAATTTGATATGATGTTCAATAAATAGAAAAGTTATTCAAGGGTTCTGTTCTAGAAAAAGTAAAACCCAGCTCTTTGTTTAATATTTCCAGCATTTCCTCAAGTTGTAGGTACTTCTAAATAATGATTTTTCATCTTTAAACAGAAATATACTTTTAATGTAACTATCTAGTGCTAAAGACTATTTTGAATTTAGCTTTTTTACTAACATTTGCAACTGATGAAATTGTACGTGTATAATGATTGGAAAAAAGCGAATTTAAACCTTGCTTCAGTAGATTACAAATTCTTCTCTCATCTTTGATTGAGGAGAACTTTTTCCATCAAAAACTGAAGGTATGGTTCAGTCCAAAAGTATTTAGAAGGGCTCTTAATAATGCGAATTGAAAAGGTTCCTCAAAGTGGACATATATGTATGGTCCATCAAAACCTGTATTTGAACTGTTTTCTCCTGTGTGCATTTTATGTGTTAATAGAGCATTGCTTTTTGGTATTTGATAGTTTGTTAGTAGTGGGTAACACGTAGAGTTGGTGTTAACTTGGATTCAAGGAACCAGTAATGATACTAAAAGTTCAAATGCTGGCTGCCAAAAAGCGTCACTCCACGATGTCTTTGAGGAAGTCCAGAGACTTGAGATAACATTTTAACATTGGAGGTTTTTGAATGATTATTTAATTAGTACTAAGTCTAACGATCAGACTATCAAAATACAGGAATAAAGGGCAGAAGAGTGGGGGATTTAGTGAATGTACTTAATTAGTATTTTGCTTTAAAGATATGCCATTCTCCATATAGTACTGATTCCTATAAGCTACTGTTTAGGTTTTGTTTGGGTTCTTTTTTAAGCAGTCATAAAATGGCTCAGAAAAGCTCTGAAACTGAAGAGACACATCTCAAGAAATCTAACTGAAGCAAAGGATTTTGCATTCAACGTGAAGAGTAGCATATGTCTTTCAGGAACAGGAATAACGAGACATATAATAGCTTTTTAATGCATGTTAGTGTTTTAAATTTGAGACACATATGGTACATTCCTAATGGAATTTCCATTCTCTTATGGTTTTCTGTTGCTAACAAAGTCTTGAAAATTGAGTGGGTTTGTTAAAATGCTATTATTGCTTTTTAATTATCATAAATAAAAGTTGTTCTTTTTTTTTTTCTCTCAGGAAAAAATTTGGTAAATTGCTATTCAAATAATACAATAAAAGCTTTAAGTCCAATGGATTCCTTTTCATAACCAACCATGTTTCATAGTCTGTTAGCCACACCTTGGCTTTATATTTTGAGTAAATTCCTTCTATATCCACCGTATCTTGCAAAAATTTTTGAAAATTTAATAACAATGTAGTTTGTGACCCAAAATACATGAGAAGGGAACATTTTAAGGTCAGGGATACATGCAGATTGTATTTTATATGTGCACATACCTGTTGCTGTGTCCAACATGAGTATGCCATTATTTTGTCAATGTAACACACACCAAGTGTTACAATAATGTTTCTCTTCCATGTTTAAGTGGTTAAAAAATGGAATAGATTTTTCCTACAGTCTCTTGGAAAATCGACTTCAGAATCAGAAATAAATTTTGAATTAGTATGGTTCATAAATAAAGAAAAGTGGTAACAGCTTCTCAGCTCTTGCATTCAGAATTAATGGTTTGGAACAATATGAATGAAAGAAGATAATGAATGGTGAACCACATTCTGATGATCTTACAGTATGTATTTTGCAGGTTGTTTTTGTTTGTTTGTTTTTTTAATAAGACCAACCCAGTTATATTAGCAATACATAGGGTCATGTAGTCTTGCATGGATATGAGACATTGGGTGGAAAGTGTCTGTAAATATTCTTAATTTCTTTCTGTCTTCTGCATCTTCTTTCTCTCACTGGGTGTGCAGACTAATATGATGGAAGATTAAGTGTTGTTTATGAACAGTAGAAAGTAGCTGAAATTAGTTTGAAGTCATCTTTTGTAATTTTTTTCCTGTTTGCTTTCCAGTGAAGCTGTTGGAGGAATGAATCATTGTAATTGCAGACTGTTAGAACAAGGAAAGACTTAATATCCATGTACCTGTTTGTGTTGATGTTTTATTGCTTAGTGGAATTTCTGACTATTATGTATTTTGAAATTAAATTCGATATTTGAGTAGCATTTTGAGGAAATTAATATAAACATTAATTGACAGTAACCATGTCAGGTCTCATTATGGATGAGAATTTAACCTTAGATACTTACGTTTCCATAAGAGGAAATCTATCTTGGTACAGATAGAGCATATAATGTGATTAGCATATATTGGTGATGGTTTTTTTGAATAATCTGTTTGGGCAAGTACTTTTAGGCTTAATCTGCAACCTTGTGTACAATATCAATTAGGATATCTGTTGAAAGATGTGCTTTATAAGTAACTAAATTTTAAAATACGGTACATGCATTGACAAGCACTGAAACTTTTAGAATACATTTTTCTTGATCTGTTTGTGTCTGTGTACTCCTCTCTGCTCAGCTTTTTAGATCCTCTCCTACTCCATTGTTTTGTATGTTATAAGTGATGCACAGTAGTGTTTTAGGTTGGTTGTTAGGTGCACTGTCTTCTCACATGAGATATTAAATGGAGTTAGAGCTCTACTGTGCTACTGTGTACATTCATTGTGATTTCATAGCTCTCAGTGACTAAAACGACTATCTGAAAATACATAGTTAACTTCCAGTTCATGCATCTGATTGAAGAGAGCAGGTAGTCAGAAAGGTGACAGATAGGAAATCTCTTTCAACTTTGTGGTTTCACTTCTGTTCCTTGCATTTCAGCTGTGCGTGGGGTGTTGGTGTGGGACCCAAGCAGCCCCCAGCAGCTGAACTGTGCAGGGTGGAGGGCCCTGATCCATCTCCTTTGCTGCAGGAAGCCAGGTGGTTCTCCCCAAGTTATGCTTTCAATGGCATGATGTAGTTTATCTCTTGCTCAAGGCACAGTTGTTTATGCAGGTCACCTTTTTGTTGGTTGCAGCTTGTAGAGGAACAATTTCATGAGACTTGCTACTAGAAATGAGCTATGTACAGGCCACATACAGATCAACCTTGCTAAGGCCCTTATTAAAAGAAGAGATGAATACAACCATCCTTGAACACTGAAAAGTTCTTACAGAATGCTGATGCTGATTTAATTGATTTGTTGTTGTGATTTGCCTTTTCATATCTTAGAGTATGAGTACTTGGGAGGGTATTTTTATGTTGGTCTCTGGGAATTTTACACAGAGAATCCCATATTGTGTCACTAGTATTGTATCTACAGTAGTAGAAATAGCTCTGTGTCTTTGTGTCTTTCTTCTCTCAGTTGTTTCTCTATTTTTTGGGGGGGGCTGGGTTTCTTTTTCCCCTGAGTTTGTCTCTCATTTTAGGTAAATTTTAAATTAGCTGCTGTTAATTCAAAGTTCATTCTAGCCTAGCTATTGTAAATTTATGCATAAATACTTCAAAAACTACTTAGTGTAATTCAATGCAGAAACTTACTTTTTCAAAATGGCCATTTGTTTCTTTGTGAAAAGCATAACAAACTTGGCCTGGGTAACTCTTTCATGTAAAACCATCTTGCATAGAAGCAAAATACTAGTTTGTAATCCCTTATAAAGGGATTGTTTTGTGTTTGTGTCCATGCCTAACTTTTTCTGTTTCTTTTTTTTCTCTTCTTTTATTTTAAAAGGTATTTCTCAAGAGTGATCGGGTTGCAAGAATGGTCCACAGTGGAGGATGTTCTGCAAGTGACTTTAGAGATGTTTTTAAGAAAAACATAGAAAAGAGAGTCCGAAGTTTGCCGGAAATCGATGGATTAAGCAAAGAGACAGTGTTAAGTTCTTGGCTAGCCAAATACGATGCCATATACAGGGGAGAAGAGGACTTTTGCAAACAGCCAAATAGAATGGCCTTAAGTGCTGTATCAGAGCTGATTCTGAGCAAGGAACAGCTTTATGAAATGTTTCAGCAGATTCTAGGAATCAAAAAATTGGAACACCAGTTGATTTATAATGCCTGTCAAGTAAGTATTGGTGTCATTCAGTTCTGTTCTGTCCAGAATATCTCCCCCTTGCCAGCAGATCAAGTGCTTCCTTCCTGCATGTAGAATCCTTCAATTTTAGGTACAGCTCCACAGTCCAAGGAGAAAGGAATCTCTCTGTGGTTGGGTCACTGCTGAGCACTTGGAAAAAGGGTATGCCAGAGTATATGACACTTAAGCTACAGGATCTCCTGACACCTTTATAGTGTGACAGCTCCAGTGATTCGGGTGATTCTGAGGAATGTTCTATGGTTTGTACACCTGCATACCTTCATATAAATTACATATGCACCTACATACATCTCTGAGCATGTGTATATACCTTTAAAAGAAATTTTATGCCATAAATAGATGACAGGTGATTCAGGATGCTGTTGGCCATCCAGTGTCTAGAAGGTTCACATGTTAGAACTAAATGAGTTCCATTTCAAGCACTCTCTATCAAGTTAATTTGCACATTTTTACTTTGTTGTTTTGTTGGATAAGTGATGTTCCCCGTAAATTACTGAGGCCAAGACAGTCTATTCAACAGTCATATTTAGATTTATATGTATAATCTCTCACTAATCAGTACTGTAATTGGTATGTAAAAATATTTTATTAGCCAGTCTTCACAGTGATGCAAGTGTAAATTAGCCGTTACTTAGGAGGAAAAACCTGAAGAAAACTGAGCTATTTTTGCAAGTCTCACAACCAGCCAACATGGATGTAGCTCACACAGCTTTCTGCACTGTCTATAAAATGGTGAACCAGATTACAGCTAAGCTGTTTTTTGTATATTATGCTAAAGGTTGGCTTGTAGTTATGGGCCATCTTAATACAGGAACAAACGAGGAATCTTGGGACTTTGTTGCTTACTTCATTTATGGATTAGTGTGGCATGAAATCGTGTAACTGTTCTATAATTGAAACATCTGTGGTGTTTAACACTTCTCAGGGTCATAGGTCCAACTTTCATAATGAGAAAGTGTAATATTCTATTCTGCATCAAATTATGAGCAGTGAGAGATAGCAAGTATTCCTTCTTCCTGTATGCCCCCTCTTTTTCCTTTTGCCTGTTAATTCACATACATGTAAATCATGAAGCTAACCTCTGGGATATGCAGGTTGGTAACAAAATAAAGAAGCACTGAAATCTGTGGTAATAATTCTACTTATTTGTGGGAGGGGTTTATATACAATAGAACACAGAGGCATGGGATGATTCAGTTTGGATAAGACCTCATTCAGTCCTGCTCAAAGCAGGGTCAACTGTGAGGACAGATTAGGTTACTGAGGGCTTTATCAGGAAGGTCTCAAAAGTTCTACGCATGGAGGCAGACTGTGCAAACTTTCTGGGCAACTTGTTCCAATGCCTGAAAACATGAAAAATTCACAATTTTTTCCCCAGAAATGGATAACCTGTTACTTGTAGTAGAAAGTCTGCATGGATTTCTCTCTCCTCTGTTGCCTGACAATTGCTAAATCTTGCTTTGTGTGTCACTGTGAGTGGTCAAAATCTGCTGTTAGTCTGCAGTGGGCTAGAGGAATATAAAAGAGTGTGATTGTAGAGCTTTGAACAATTAAACAAGAAAATTGTTCCCTTAGTTTAGACGTGGTTCTGATGATACAGTCCACTAGGTTGTTCTATCTGTATACTTGAAGGCTTCTTCATTTTGGTTCTTAATTGTAGAAATGTTGATGAGGCCATAACTTATGGAGAGATTGAAACATCCCAGTGGCTCATTTTTGTCTTCTAACATGGTAAACCTGTGAGCATGGAATGGTTTTCTTTTCTTCTTTTTTAATTGAAAATTAAACAGAAAATAATCTCATTGTAGGTAAAAAGGGAGAAAGATGCCTCAATGGGATTAAGAGAAGGCACTTCTCTTGATCTTCCTGCTTTTGAGCACTGAAGGTTGTAAAATCTCCCCCACAGGTCTCTGAAGGACACAGTGTTTACCCTGGATTCATAAAAGTATTGGAGGATGGGAAGAGAGACTTACTTCTTTGGGAGCAGATACATGAGCACCTGGGTATTTCAAGCTGGAAGGAATGGAGAGGGAAAGACTTCAAGGACTTGTTCGGGGTTCTAGCTTTCTGAGGATTTTAGTTTTCTGAGGCAAGGATGAGGTTACTTTGATAAAGCAGAAACTTTCATTATGTACTCCAAGAGTTGCCACCAAACACACTTTTCATATCCTATTCCTGTGGTCCAGTCAAGCACATAATAAACCAAAGGTATGAAGAGAAGTTTGTTGCAGAGAAAAAAACAGCAGTCATACCCAGCCTTCCCAGGAAGTGCAGTGCGGACAGCAACAAGTCTCTCTGATAATGTAGTGTCTTTTCTCCTTCGGCAAAATCCCTTACTTCTCATTATAATTTTAATAAATATTTTAGTTTAGACTGTATGTTATTTCTTTTTATTGACAGTGTATTCATAGAAGATGAGAGGAAGATAAGACTCAGATTTTAGTCTGCACCAGTAGTGTTCATTCTGCCCTAGAAGCCTCTGTCTGTGTTTGTATGAAAATGCTCATTTTAATTTCCCTTTGCCACTGCTGTTTAAAATACTAGAGACTTGCAGATAATGATAATCAATAGTGTCTGGGAGAAGTAAGATAAGTCCAAGTCCAAACAGATGTTAAAATTGTATTTTTGATAGAGGTTTTGATTACTTTGGCTTCTAGCCTGTGCTTCTAGCAGAGAATCAGATGTATGAAATTCTGTATATTTTGCTGAGAAACAGCTGCCCTTATCAGCAAATCTGTAGTTAGAATTTGTGCAGAAAACTCTTGTCTTTTTCTTTCCCCCTTTTTCTTTGAATCTTTTAGCCTGTTGCAAATAGGAAACAGAAAAATGTCTTACAATGTTGATGATAAGAGTAAATTATCCTGCACCTACAAGTCTGCTAAGCAGACAAGGGTACTGTGTATAACAGTAGGAAGTATTGTCTGCCAGCCTCATCCTTCTGACTTTCTCTGCATTTGGAAACTTTTTATTGAATTTCAGCAGCCTCTCTTCACCAGCCTGTTCTAAATGGAGCGTTCTCTTTACACCATTGGTATCTCACAGCAGCCCACCAGACAATTTTCTTAGAGTGGGGCTTCCTGTGGGTCCACACTAGTTGCCAGTGTCTATCCTTTGTTTGATAGCAATGTTCATTCAACCAGCAGAATAACTTAACCAAAAATAAAGTGATAGTAATAGACCAACTCTCTGACGCTATCAAACGTAGTCCACATAGCTGTGAGAATTTTTTGCATCTTTCTTTGAAGAATAACTTTTTGTCACAATCTTTTAACATCCACTAAATACCTAAACTTGTCCTTAGGCAGTGAACATTAACAGGATGTTCTCATTAGGATGTTGAAGACTTCTTCTATGATCAATTTAGAGAAAGGCCAGTGACTGCTGCCAACCACCCACATCTCTTTGTGATTAAAAGGTTCAGTTTTGTAAGTGAATCACCTTCACCTAATTTTTTATTTACATTGTGCTACCTTGAGCTATATTTTATGATAAAGGAATGATTGCCAGTTATCTGGGACTTAATGAGCTCCTTGGCTTGCATTTGAGATGCCTGGCCAAACTGTTGTTACAATTTCTTTGATTTATAGACATCAAACATGATATAATCTTTTTTTTCTCTTCTCTCTTTTTTCTTTTTAATTATTCACTGATATAGAGGATAACTTTGCAGAAAGTCACAATGAAAGTCAAACTGATGTGTGGTCATACACTATTATTACACCACTTCATCAGTACCAGAATTTCTGTGTCAGGTAAATCATAACTCCACACGAGTTTATTTTATTTTGAAAGTACCTTTATAAGGCTGACTTTTTTGGCCGATGTAAATCCCTTTCTTGGGTGGCAGGAGAAGAGAACAATACTGATTTTCATAATGAAAAATGTTTTGCAAGTCACATTCTCTTTTTTGACAAGTAATAAATAATTTTAAATAGGATGTAACATTTTTTAAGAAGAATTATTTACTAAGTCTTCTAGTGTTGACTTTTTGGGAATTAACCACAAACTAATTCTTTTGAAAATATCTTTATATGGTACTTTGCTTCAGGATGTAATTCCCTGTTTAAAATCCTTGTGTTGTATCTAGTTTGCATCCTTTATTATCTTTAGCTTTTGCAAGATGTAACTCTTTGTATAAGCGTCTAATATTAAGAAGAATGGATTATATTTTATTTTCTATAATATTTTTTTTTTATTTTTAATTCCGAAAATAGTTTCTGTGAAGAATTTCTAGTGAACTGAAGTCTGCTGATGGTGCTGAATACAGCTGGAGTCTTTCACCCAGCACTTTACTGAACTCCAGTTAATTGTGCAGTTTTGGAAAAAAGTCAAATTAAGGGCAATTTAATTTGCAACAAGACCTTCATGACTTTTGTGTTTTTAGTTCTGATGGTTTCCTTGGTAAAAATAATGAAAAGTAGTGCAGTTATTTCGCAGATCACAAATTTTCCATACTTCTGGATATTTTCCTTAGAAACTTTCATACTCTGTGTAAGTTATAGGGACAAATGTGAGTTTATGAAGCACAAAGAATAATGACTTCTTTGTGCAGAAATTTTCAGTGTAGTGTTGATAATCTTTTTCTTGAGTAATTAAACAAGTACTAAGATTTCCTTTTAGTATATAGACCAAAACTTAAGCAGATTCGTTAATTAAGTTGAGGCATGGCACAGGAAGAAAAATTATTTGGTCTCTATATTCAAGAACATGTACTTCTATGTCGTATGTGTATCTGAGTCTTTTTTAGTCACAAGAAAAGATACTTACTGCTTGAGATGTTATAATGTGACCAGGGCTTCAGTTAAGCCAGTATATTTCCAGTGGTCACCAATGACTGTCATTACTTATTTCACAAAAAATTATACCTTATGCAACAAAATAACCTGTGAAAAATGTTGGTAAGGTCCATTGTTATGTTTTAAAGGTAGCATCAGGTTTTAGCTAAGACATCCACTGATGTACCTGGTTCAAGATATTCCCATTGCCTTTTTTTTTTTTTTAATAAAAATGAAAAAAAAAACAACCAGAAAACGAAAAACCAAACCCTTGTGCTGATCACATGCTTTATATAGGAGATCTGCTACTTTCAGGCCTTACCTGCTAAGATTTTACTGATAGGAAGCAGCTGATGCACATCCTCAGTGCAGGGGAGGTTTTTACTCTCTAGATAAAAGCCAGTTTTGCAGACACTGCAGAGTGGACTGCAGGCCGGGCGGGAGTCAGGGGAGAAGCTGTCTGGGCTCTCAGTGGGCAGAAAGGACTGCAGTGGTATGGGAAATCTCTGGGAGAAGAAAAGCAATGATTTTGTAGGACTATGGGAGACTGTAGAGTTATAGTCAGTATTCAGGTGCTGACTGTGTTTTTATATGATAAATGTGAGTCTAGAAAGTTTCTGCACATTGTCATGGGGCAATAATGATGTCCTTCCTCACAGACAGGTTAGTCCTTCTATGTGTCTATCATCCTGAAAAGTGTTTCATGCCTTTTATAGCAGAAACATTTAAATGTCCACAGTTCAGTCTTGTTCATATATCTACATTTGGCTTCTAGTACCTGTGAATACCTGAATTATATCTTCTTCCATGCCCTCCTCTCTCAAAAAAAAAAATCTGCTTTCTGATTGATTTTATCCTGTTCTTCAAGGGGAGAAAAGATCTGCCACTGCCTGTTCTTCAGCGAGAGCAGACTAATTCAAACCTAATATTTCAATGGAGAAATAAGTTGTCATTTCTTGTAGGATTTGATATGTTGTCTGTTTTTCAGGAGATATCACTCTTGATTACAGGCATACAGGAGTTTAATATGAAGTTATTTCAATGGTTATCTTGTTATTTCAATGATTATCTTTTTTTTTTCCTGAGGTACTTCATTGGTCTTTTACCTCCATTCGAGAGGTTTAAGTAGGTCATGCTCAAGACAAAAGTTTCAGTGCTTTGGGAAATAGTGCTGCAACCTTACAAATATTCCCCCTAAGATTACTTCTGTAATGAGATTTTGAGATATCCAGAGCTAAGATGAACAGTGTTTGTCAAGCCAGTTTGGATTTTTGGCTTAATAACATGAGTTCTGATGAAAAAGAAGGTCTTGTAACTTGAAGTGCTTCAGTTCTGTTAGCATGCACTAATGGTATTTAAATAGCCTGGGGGGAGAGAATTTTATCCTGTAAACAAATGTTTTTTATATAATGGCAGAGTTTACTTTGGAAAAAAGTCTCTGATTGCCCCAAAGGGTGTTGATTTGTTATCATTTACTCTGATGATAGAAGAGTGATGGAAAGAATATTAAAACATCCTCAGAAAAGCAAGTTACCATTTTATCATGTTTAAATATCTGACTCTAAACAATGTTTAAAAGCTTTGCAAGCTATATAATGAAATACTTTGAAGTGGTTCTTTTATAGCTAAAGGACTACTGAGGAAATACCAGGGAGAAATGGTGTATTGGCAACATTAATGCATTTTCAGTACTTGAGGTATTGCAGCATCCTTCTTATTTGGCTATTGGATGAGGAAAATTGACTTTGACATGTACCTTTAAAAGGAAAACAAATGGGTCATCTGAAAACCATGAAAATATTCAAAGCTTTATTTGTTCAGTATAACTGTTAAGAAAAAACTGTGAAGGATAGTTTTACATGTTTAATTACTTTTAAGAAAAATTTACAGAATTACTCAGAATATCTGAAGTTGGAAGGTACCCAAAAGGATCATCGAGTCCAGCTCTTAAGTGAATGGCCCATACAGGGATCAAACCCACAACCTCACTGTTGTTAGCACCACACTCTAACCAACTGAGCTAATCTTACATATGGATTTTTTCTGTCATAGAGCTCTTCATGCATTTGTGGCTTCTGATTTTGTGCTTTGCTTTGCAACTGTGTAAGGAATTGGACATGTAGGGTCTTTAGTAAACTGTGAGATTATCAGCACTCATAGACTAGTGCATTTACTTGTATTGACTAAGTTAGTGTCTTCGTAGGCCTGTTCCCCTGTGGATCACCTTTCTTGCCAGAAGAGGTAGGCCAGGCCTGACTAGGAATCAGCAGAGAGAAGCTGAGAATTACCCATCTCCCCTGCTCTGTCTTACACCTCCCCTGAGGATGGGAATCATAGACATTGGGATTTTGGCTGCAGATTGTTCTTTCAACGACTGTCTTTGGCATTCAACGAGTGCAGGAACAGCAGCAGAATGGCTGTTGTAGCACAAAGAAATAAGGAAGTTGTTTCGGGCTTTGTTAAAGGAGATCCTTTTAAACTTCATCTATTTTTTATCTTCCCTGTATTTCTTTCCCTAAATACTCTTTCGGAGCTTTAATGAAGTAATTAATGGTGTTTTGACATTCTCTTCAATTCTAGATCCAAGGGAGTTAAGCTGCCTGAACACTCAAAGCCAAATATATCTGGCATTTAACTTGCACTTGTATTATAAGCACCAGTGCATTTGACTCATCATGTTTAATATTACCAGCTGAAGATAAAATTTGTCTACTTTGTTATTAAGCAATAAAAGTAAAACTTTTCTGCCAAAGGCTGAAATTTTTTTAATTCCTTTTTTTTTAAGGAGAGATTCTGTGTCTTCAGGTAGATGAATACAAAACAAATAATTTGTACAGCCACATTTCCAGACTGATGATTAAGTTTATTAATGTGTCTTATTACTAGCTTATATGTGCATTTCAATGAATGCCTGTAAGCAAGCCGAATAAGTTAATGACCCTTAGCATGAATTTGTCATCTGTTCTTCTTAAGACATGGTAGTATTCTATATTTCGTCTTCATCAATTCAAAGTAAAGCAGTTTTGCTTATAACAATCACTTGTTCCTCTGCAGCATTTTTCATCCTGAGATGTCTTCAGCAGCCAGTGTGAGGCTGCTCCTGTGAAAAAAGCCACAGGAAAAGAATGACCCTTTGTTTCTGTATCCCTCTTGCTCACTGGTACTGGATTTCTTGTTCTAAAGCTTAGCTGCTTTTTCCCCCCATTTTTGAAATTTTCAAGTGAGAACCCTCTTAGCTCTTCCGTCATGAAAGGAAGTTTCTTTGCAGTTGGCTGCCAGGACAAGGTCCTTATGGGCTCCTGCACCCCAGTCACTCCAGAGACAAAGATGCAAGTAAATGTGGAAATGAACCATCTCTTTATGTCTCTCTCTCTATATATATATGATAGATACATATTTTGGCCATAAACTAAAACACAAGAAGTTCCACCTTGATGTGAGGAAGACCACCTTTATACTGAGGGTGGCAGAGCCTTGGAACAGGCTGTCCAGGGAGGTTCCACCTGGATGCCGTAGGTTTAATATAACACTGTCTTGGCAGGGGTGTTGGAAAACAAGGTCTGCAGAGATCCCTTCCAAACTAACTATTCTGTGATTCTGTGATATTTTAAATATTAATACCAGCCATAATAGAGGATAGACTGTCCCATGCCAGAGTAATTATTTATGTAAAATGGCTGAGAAATCTGCAGCCCTCTTTGAATAAGCTATAAATTTGTGTGTATTTTTTTTTCATCCTCTAGGCAGGTATTTTTGTGGCTGTCTTAAAAATGAGAGAACTCTCAGGTCACCTTTTCAGCAGTCTCCTCTGCTGAGGCTGCCCTAATAGCTAGGATCTAATCTCTCGATCTCTAAGCTTCCAGGCTGTCTACCCCAGATACCCTCTCACCCTAAGAGAGGATTGATTTTCAATAGAATAATCCCATCATGCAGGGAGATACTCCCTGGCCTTTCATTTATTCCCATACTTTATATTACGAGCCTCAAAGATAGCTGCTCAGATTCAATCTGGTGTCAGTGCTGAGGCTGTCTGTGATTAGATGTTCATCATTTCGGACTTCTTAAGTGTTTACAAGGAAGTGCCTGTTTCTCTCTCTCTAGATCTTCTACAGGTAGGTAGATTATTTTCGTTTTAGTTTTCCGCTACAGGCATGAAAAATTCTCAGGCCAATGGAAATAACCTTTTTTTTGGTCAGTAACAGGCATAGAGATAAGAAAGAATAATTTGAACCCTCTAAAAGTTTCCAGCCTGCTAGGAAAAAGTAAAAGGAGAGTAAGAATAGGATTCATCTGTACTTTGTATTCTCTATGGGAATCTGTTTCTTGAGATAGCGGATAAATAAATTGACTTCCAGACATTTTAGTATAAACAGGAAAAATCTGAAATAAAATTGAGGTTACATATTTAGTAGAAATGTTGACTTCTAGCTGATGTTGAAAGGAGCCATTGTATGGTAATCGCTCTGGGGCTATGGTAGGAGAAATATCCCTTTGCAAATGAAGTAAGGGAAGAGTCACTCCATCTGTCACCTTTGAATAAACTGTTTTCCTAACTGATCATGCACTGCCAACCTTTTTTAATGTTGGAACACTAGGACTGCCCATAGATGATGGAAAATAGCACTGAACCATACCTGAGAAAACCTCCAATTTCTAGAGAAGCTTTGTTTTATTCCTAGGAGCTCTATAAATGATATTCCAGTCAATCTGGCACAGTCTTCTCCCCATACTGTGTCTTTTCTCGGGAGACTGAAGACAGAAGGATCTTGCCTGAAATGCCTATCCCTTCTTGTCTGAACAGTATTCCAGTTTTACCATACCAGAACAACTATTTTGTTTTACAGGTGGATAGCAGACTTTCTGTAACTAGTTTTCACACCTGTTTAATGTTAGCAGTTTCCATGTTTCTGGAAGGTTAGAAGCTGGAAACTTGTAACTTCAAGCAGCAGGAGGCACGGGCCTCTCTGCAGTTGTTCTTGTGGGAAGAGTGCATGTTGGACACTTCAGATCATGGGAGTGGGACCAGGAAAAAGATTAAGTGAAAAGTGTTGGCTGTTGACTCCACCTTGTCTAGGACAAAAGCACACATCTGGCCAGATCTTTATCCTTGCTTCTAGCCTGTGATGTCTGACCTCTATACTGTGTTCTACCCAGATCTGTGATGTTGCAGAGAGATTCCTGAGGCCCTTCTAGCCTTCCACCCACTGCCCCTTGATACTTGTCACTGCATCAGTGACATGACCTTGAGGAGATCCAAGGTGACTGTAAGACTCTGACAACAAAGATGGCCCAGAGTGACACATCCAACTTGACAAGAAAGCACAGACATGTTTGTGGACAGGATTGATAACCTAACATGGAGGATTTTAAACTAGGTTATTAGATTGAAGAGCCATAAACTGTTTTCTTTTGGACCTTGCTCCATAGATTAGAACCTTTATAAATAAGGCAGTCAAATTTTCACAGTACAACACAAATCTATAGATGAAGCTTGCCTTCTTATACATTAACCTCTGGATTAAATCTATTTTTCAGTCCTTAGTGAACTATTTAGGGTTTTTATATTTGTGGATAGGTATCTACACAGCATTAATATCACTGACTTCTGGAAACAGGTGGCAATGCAGAGCATTTTCCAGCTGATGCAATAGAATTGAACAGAAAGGGAGAATGAGATTCCATTTCTGTTATCTTCTAGCTTCTCCACATCATATTTGGAAAAAGCTGTCAGCTTGAATTCTGTCTAGTTAAGTCAGCCACATTTAATTATTTGGAAAAAATGTTGACATGGCATTCAAGGTGCTTTTGCTTACTTAATGCAATGCTCATTAACATTTATTCTCCTAATTGCATGTATTAGCTTTGGTTTCAACACTCCAAAGACAATCTTATCAATGATTAATAAGGCAAGAAAACATTCTACATGATAATTTTTGAGAGTGAGGAGGGTAAGTAAAAGGAAAGGGGATTTCCCTCTGAAGCAAAGATAACTTTAGGAAAATAGAAAACACTGTGAGCCCCTTCAGGATATTTTTATGCACATCCCAACAAGGTTTTCAAGCTAATTTTTTGGTTGTCTTCAATATGGTAATCTTTGTTGCAGGTGGTGGGAGAGGAGGAGGGTGGAAGACTTTTTCTAAGGAGGATGAGGACATGAGTCATAACTCATTTCAGGCCCATCACTTCCTGCTTAGGGTGGGTGTGGGAGGGTATTCCCTAGGCAGAATCTGAAACCACCTTGTTCTGAAGGTGACAGCCAGTATCTATTTCAGCAGGGTCTGGGGGAAGGTGAGAGAGAGAATAAGAACACCCATTTCTTTGATCATCTTATTCACCAGAGATTACCAGTGCAGTTGGGACTTCCACAGTATTCATGGTAGGCGTATAGATAACTGCTTAAGTGTTTTAAATAACTCTGGAGGCTTCTCTGTCTCTCCATTGATTACTCAGGGACCCTACATTTCTGACTTAAAGGATACTTTATTTGGATGGTTCAATAGGCTCTATGAATAGCTCTGAAGCTTTTTGCCCTGCCTAGCTGTAGGAAGAACACCCATACAAATAGCAAGACAAAGGCTTGAGTAAAAAAAAAAAAAAGTAGAGGTTAAGCTGTTTTGTGTGTGGGTATTCATAATTTTGTGATGGCAAAGTTGGGGTGGAAGGCATTTTCATATTAGCAACAACTGAAGAGTTTGACCTCTGCTGTGTGGAAGACAGTGCTGTGATGAGTGTGAGGAGTTTGTCTTGACAGTATCCCTGAACTCCAGTAAGCAGATGTGAAAACCAAGACAGAGTTAGACAAAATATGTTTACAGGATGACATGCTACAGATCTTAATTTTTCTATTTCTGTTAATAAAAATTGATGCTTTGCATCCATGTCCTGGATTAATCTGTGGAACATATTCTTAAAATTTATAGTGATTAAATCTGTAAATAGTAAGAACCTGCAATTATTCTCCTTCCTTTTGTCTCAACACGATGTGCTTTCCTTGGTTTTCATCCTGTCCAGCAGAGGTGGTCAAACATTGTAGTTTCAACAAGTGAGAAGGGCAGACCTGAGTTTTGTCAATTGGTCTGTGCAGTCATCACAAATGACAAGAGAACAAGAGGCAGAAAATTCCATTGTTTGCACTGACACTTCTGACCTGTTCTAACTTCTTTTTTCTCCTCTATAATCCACTACTGATCCACTCATTTGAATCCTAATGTGATTCTAATCACATCCTATTCTGCAGTTTAATGGTAATACTTGTTATTTAAAAGTATGCTAAACATCCACTGGTCTGACTCCTCATCAACCCGTGACACTTTTTTCTGAATGACAAATTCTGTTGTAAATATCCAAGTCCAGATAGTGGTATTTTTATGGTGCAGTCTTGCTATTTTCAAAGGAGGTTTTGGGAAAAGTTTCTTTTGTTTTCCTTTTGATTGGTTCCTAGAGAGTTTAAGTGTTGTTTCTGTCTGTTCACTCTGTTTTGAAGTGTTGCATGTTTATTCAGCATATATATCCTGGAGAAGGCAGAGCAAGGGGAAATTTCTGAATTATATGAATGACAATATGAAACTATTATGGCTACTCTAATGTTGCTTGAGTTGCGGGGAACTCCAGGAGGACCTCACAAAACTGCATGGGTGAAAGTGTGACAGATATGATGTAATGTAGCTCTGTTTAGCTAATTGTAAGGTGATACATCAGAGGAGAAATAAACCAGTACACGTCCACAGGATGCTGAACTGAGCATGGGCAGTTACAACTCAGACAGACACTTCGAGTTCCCTGCGGTGAAATAATTAGTTCTGTGTACAACAGTAGCATTGTTCTCCTGCTGTATATAACCTTCTTATGCCCATACATTGAGTGTTATGTGCAGCTTTGGTCTCCCCCTCTGAGGACTGTAGGGGAGGTCAGTGATGGCTAGAGGGCGACATTAAAAATCAGGGAACAGTGCCCTTTTGCAGAGAGACTGAAAGGGCTGGAGCTCTTCAGTCTGGACGTCAGAAGGTTGATGGGAAGGAGTATGGTCGAGGTTTACAAAGTTATGAAGATAGTGGCCAAGGTGAATGTGTACGTTCACTCAATAAATGCCACACGACTAAAAAGCTGTGACACTCAGGGAAGTTTCTGTGAGATTGAAAATGGATGCAACACTTCTGTATATGGCTTTTGGAGAACTTCTAGAACCATTTGTCATGGATACTGATGAGGGCGGACAGCTACAGGAGGTTCAAAAGGGTTTGGACATATTCCTGGAGAACAGGTCCATAATTTGATATTAATAGGCCTTGGCCCGGGTATACCTTCTAACATCCCACACACTTCCTTGGGCTACACAACTATCATTAGAGATGTTCACTTTGGAGAACAGCCAGGCCTCAGCATTTTACCCAAATAACCTCCTCTGCTGTCACTGTCACACCCACAGTTCTGGTGTGTATGGACTTTTTGTCTGATCTAATAGGGTGTTTCTAATGTCTGTTGCCTGCAAGGTATAATCCAGAGAGACAAAAGAAAGGTATTTCCTTTAAAATTTGAGGGATGAAATAGTAATTATGTCTTATTAGCATATTTTATTACTTGAAGAATAGCAATAAAAAAATGAAAAAATAAGTGGTAGTATGTAAAGTGAAAAATTTAGAATAAAGCATGATTTATGGTGTGTGAGGTTTTGATTCTTATAAGCTGATTTATAGAAGTGGAGTGGCTTCTCTAAACTAGATGTTCTCTTAGTTCCCTAGTTTAGTTTCTTTCAAGTGTTTGCAAAGGCTTTTAAGCTTTAAAACAAATAATCTGTCTCGTTTCATGCAGGCTTTATTGCAACTCTACCCATTGTTTCCTTAGGAAAGCCAAAGTTCTTGGCTTGCATTGACCTTAAATAGATTCTTATTGGACCTTTTATTTTGAACAATTTATAAATGCGGTGCAGGTACAAGTAGGATAAAGAAATTTAATTGCTTTTAATTTTATTATTTAAATCTTAGTGGTTTACATAGTGGAAAGTGCACAAATATAATGCTCAGGAAATCAACAACCATTTTACTTCTAAGCATGTGTCAAAATAAATGCTGTGGGATATGACAGCAAACAAGCAAGAATTATATGAAGGGTTGCGTGTACACTATTTTCACTGTCCACAGCGGCCCTCAGATAGGTGCAACTAGAGGGATACTTAAATTGCCAATAGACTTCTTTTGTATTTGTTTGAGTAGGTGCAACCATTTGTGTAACAAGGGAGTTGTAGCTGAGTTATGAAGACAATTTGGGCTACAACTAAAACCGGAACTGGAGCAGGCGTGGTTTGCAGTATTGGCTCTAAGCTTTACAGAATAGAGCCTCTGCTACAAAAACAATTTGAAGTGAAAGTTCAAGGAAACTAAGCAAAAGTGAAGAGTCTGTTGCAGAAAAGGATGTGAAACTGTTCTTGGTCAATATTCCAATCAGTGTGTGTATATATATATATACATATATATAGACATATGTATATATATATATATACATATATATATACATATATATATCCATGTTTATACAGTTCATAAAATTGATACATCTTTACTTTATTCCCTTTACTGTAGAGAAAGTCAGAAGAGTACCATGATCATAGCATTTATGGACAAACCTGGGATAGTGTGTCAAAATGAACTGAAATGCCATTTAAGTAGTGAATAAAATAAAATTCAGAGGGAGTTTAATGTTGGAATTTTCTTTTTTTTCTTTTTTTAAATCTGTTTTTATTTGCTTTTTTCCCCCCCTTTCAGAATCTACTGGTAGTAATGTCCAAGTAATATAATGATTCCAGGACTATGTAAAGAGTCTATAATACAGAAATGCTAGCTAAAGACAAAGCATTAAGTGTCTAAGTACATGCTGTCTGATTTTTCTCTCCTTGTTGCCTAAACAGACTTCTGGGAATAAATAAATATTTAAAATATCTGTATCTAGGTAAGAGTATCTTTTTCACTGAAACCCCACATTGCATAATTAATGGCTTCTGTGAACCAAATAAAGCCTCAACTTTTATCTTTACCTTAAGTCAGAGGAAAAACTAGTAGCAGAGTCAATATGGAGATAGTGATTTCTTTTGTAAATATGAGGACTTTCTTCAAATGTTATCATCCAAATATCTAGGCACAAAGGTGATTTGTGTGCATTATTGAATTCTATTCATGTGTTTATATACCACTTGTCAAGATTTGTTCAAGACGAGAAACATCTCAAGTCTTGGAATTTAGGTTATCAGAACACCAATTTTAACTTCAGTTCTATTAATTTCAGTGGTGTAAAGTAAAAGGAAAGAAATGTTTTATTTGGGCAATTGATGCAGAGCAATGATATGACTTTGTTGTGTAAAGGACCATGCCTGTAAATTAGTGAAAATCCTGGTTGGGAAACCCTACTCTGTCCTCAGCTCATGTGGATAAAAATGGTGATGGGGTCTGTTAAAATCCAAATATACCAACAAAACCCTCATTCTTAGCTGTGCAAGGACATTTGTGTTAATTTTCCAAGTGTCCTGTTCACAGAATATCAGTTAGAGTCAGAAGGTGAAAATATGTAATAAAATATTGAGGATTACATTTTAATTTGGTCTAGGATAAATTTTGTACAGTTAATTTATTTTTCAATTTTCCTCAGTAATGGTAATATTAAGTAGAGAATACACATTATATTTGAACAACCCTATGAATCTCTTTGTAAAGACTGGATGATTCTCTGCCATTTGGGACATACCTTATTGGCTAAGGTCACCTGGCAAAGTTAATCCAGTGTGCTGTTAATAAAAGGCTTTTAACTTACAGTTTCTCTAAAAGGTTAATAGCAGTCAAGTATGAAAGAGGATTGATAGGGAAGCAGTAATTGACAGAAGTTGCATTGTACATCTGCCCATCATGGTATTAAACAAACTGTTTCTTGCTGGAGATTTTCTCATTGATAGGTGGTGTGTATGTAATTCTTCAAACGTCTTACCACTTGCAGTGTTGGCCAAGTGCAGTCAAAGTTTGACCTATGTATATGTACTGAGTGGAGTGGATTTAATAAAAATTTTTAACTATTCCCATTGCATACATTGTGATTAACTTGAATACTGTATGTGCTTCCTTTCCTGTTTATTTTCAAGTCTTAGTTTAGGTTTTACTTGGGAGTTTGGTATTGGAAGTCCCTGAATAAAATGAATTGTGGGAAACATTTCAACCAGTGCCAAAACTCCCAAAACTGCGCTTATTTGTTTTCAAATCTTGAATGTAAGCAAAGGCCATATAAAAATCTCAGCTTTGATTATTTTGGAAACTGCCAAAGTGTCCATCCAATGGTTGATTAAAAAAAAAAAAATCTACATTTTAAAAAAGTTTTCAGTGTATTTTTTGGAAAATTTTAATTACCTTTTTAATCTATTTAATTAGTTAATATAATTTTGACTCTAAATTTTGGGATGGTTTTAATAATTTTATAATATAACCGTGTTTTACAAATCAGTATATAATAAGTGTAATTGATAAGTACAAGCAATTGATGTGATATCTTTTGCCACTTAATCAGTCATACATATACAAATCACATAAGCAGGTCCAGAACTTTATAAAAATATTTCAGAGAACAGAATCTCTTACCATCTGAGATTGTCCATGATTTTTTTTGAGCTTTTTGGGTAGTATTGAGACAGTAAAAAAATTCTGAATCAAGTCTTATATCTCATGGACTTATTGAAGGTAGTCAGATCTGTCTGAAGCAAAACTCCTTCTTTTAGAGTCAGAGATAAGAGTAGCAATGACAATGGTCTGAAAACCACCAGTATTTGCGTCTGCTACACCTACTACCTCCTTTCTGCTTACTTGATGGACAGCCAAAATCAAGCACTAGAATTTCTCTGGCCTCTTCAGCCTTGCTGCTGGATGCCATTAGTTGCTTCCAGAAGTCTGTTTTTTTCACTGTTGAACTATATTCTCAGTTTAAATCCAAGTCTTTTATTCCATTTGTTTTTTGTTGACAGTTTTTACCTTGACTGTCTGAGAGTAGTCAGGGATGGACCCTACAGGTTGCCTAACATGATCATCCCCAAACAACTTCACAGCTCAACAGGGCCCAGACTTGGTTATATGTGGCAAAAAGTGGCTGTAAAGGCAAAACGGCCATTGCTCTCACACAGAGTGAAAAGACTTTGGATTTCATGTTGCAGAAAGAAAAACGAGTCCTTAGATATGTGTACCATCAGTTTAGTCATTAAATGTAAAGAAATTTATATTGCTATTGGCAGGTATATGTAATTTCATGTTGATGTTACTGTAAATTAGAAAACTGCAAGGTAGCTAACTGAGCATTAATAAAATAGTCACTTGGAGGAACTATCAGTTTGAGCATTGTGAATGTAAAGAACAATAACTTGCAGAGGTCTATACTCATCTCTACACAAACTGGTCTTGTTTCATGGGCGTAATGTATCTGATTTACTTTGTATGTAGAGTAATATAGATGAGTAGCACCTCTTGGCAGCATTAATACATTTTTTACCTTAAGTTGCTCTTGCACATTGACCAGATTTTTTTCCTGTGTACCATTTTTCTTTTGCACCAAAATACACTGCTATGTTACAACCTTTTAGGTAATTTAAAGACAAAAAAATATTTAAATAGGAATCACAAAATATGCAGTCTTTTCCAACCTGTTAAAATATAGAAACATTCATTTATTTAGACATATTTCTCTTCTGTGCTATTCAGGCATACAAATTAAACAACTGTTTGTCAAGAAAGATAGCATGTTGTCGATCCACATAGTGATTTTTAACTCTGATAAGTTTACAGTCTTTCTTTAATGAGCAGATAATCTGAGCACAGACTTCATACATATTCAAGACAGAGAGCATCACTACCTGAAGAGGAGTATAAATGCAGAGTTTGATTTAGCCTCTATTTGTAGCCTGACTGCTGCAAAAGTGATTTTTCAAAGGTTCATAACTTGTACAGAGTTGAGCTGGTTTTCACAGATGAGATCCTGCTATATTTCATATGCTTACTTCAAAGCAAGATTGTGCTAGAGCTCTTTGACAAGATGGTCACCACTTTTCTTATTATGAATAAAGCAGTGTATTGTCTGCCCTAGTCTCTTTAGAAACAGGGGACTATTTTGGTTGAAACATTAAAGCAGAAATTTGGAGTAGAAACCCTCAGTCTATCTCTCAGAAGTTGACACTTATGTTAGCAACTGAATTCCTCTTAATATGAATTGTTGGACAACTTGCATATTGAGGATGTTCCCAACTCCATCTCTAAAGATGATTGCCCTTTTCAGAGTGAGAAAAAATAAAGGCAACTTCAAACATTAAGGAGTAAAAACATTTTTTAATTAATAGCTTGATGTCTGATGCTGGGAGCTTTAGAAAGCTGTTTTTATGTGACACCATTTGAGAAAAAAAATTATGGTGAGCTGTCACTTGTTTTTAATAAAAAGTGATTTCTTATTCACCCAAGTGTAGTCACTCATAACTACTGATTTTTCTGAAGAAGCTTTAAAAATCCAAATAATCATCTTTGCAGAAAGAAAGGGCACCAGTGACACAACTGTCTTACTCATACTCCTCAGCTGGGAATTTTTCTTCTGAATTAACAGGTCCTCGAAAGGGGAATCTGTGTCTTTGCCTAGGTTTTACAAATTTGGGGGGCCATATGTATGGCATTTAGGGGAAACATTGGTTGGTTTGGTCAGGACTTCTGATGTGTCTGATGTACTGAAAATATGTCTCTGGTGTCTGTAGAGGGTTCTGTAGTGAGGTTCCCTGCTGCTAAAATACAGACTAATTCATTATGTGAGGTATAAGTGACATGAAAAGCATCTCTAATGTTGGTGCAATCAGTGAATAGCTATGATGTATAATTACTATCACAGCAAGCTGAAATTTTTTTTAATGGAATTTATATGTACTCTGTTTTACAATAGTCTCTAAGGCTGTAACTTTTAAAAAACATGACTTGATATTTAAGGCTGGGAAGCATTATGTGATGCCGTGTAAATGCCAATTATTCTTAAAAAAAACCCCAAACAAACCCTTGCCTCAGTTTTATGTTCTTCCAGATTAGTGATTTCTTTTAACCAAATTTCAATTGCAATGCTGGGAAGAATCTTTGTTTCTATTCTGCAATGTTACATTTATATTAATTTCTATGCATAATGTCATACACTTTTCTAGGTTTTATTTAACAGCTTGAAAATTACATCAGTAATTTCTTGTCATATCTTAGTATCCAGAGATGTCTTGGGTATGGGTTTGATCCACAAATAAGGAATTATGGAAAAGGGTACACTTATGTTAATGATTGTCACCTCTCCCCGCCCACGTGATGGGTTCTATTAAGTGTCTCCCTGTGTAAAAAAGTGGACACAACTCAAAAATTTCAAATACCACCTGTATTTTCAGAGTCTACTCAATCTTTCTGCTGTTGTCACTTCATATTCAGTAGATACAAAAATTGAGTGCACATTCATAATCAGTAGCTGTTTTGCTTGTAAAGTTATTTTTTCATGTATTTTGTTGAGTTTAGAATAAAAACAGGTAGAATGACCTTGCATGGAATAGGATATCAAAGTTACTCTTTTTCTCATTGTCACTTTATTTTGCTTACTGCAAAAATACTAATATCAACAGCTTTACTTCCTCTTGGGACAGATGTGAATGACCTACCAATAATTATTACCTTGGCTCTTTTCTATAAGTAAAGTAGCATTCTTTGCTGTTCACCTCTTCAACATCTTTCCATACTTTACAAAACATCATTACATACATACATTAATAAGACCATTAAAATGTATAAGTATTTCGGGAAGAAGACTGAAGTTTTAAAATAAGTAAGTAGGGAAATCACATTTTTAAGTACTTGAGTACAAACAGATGATAGCAATGCAGAGTTAAGGAAAAAATGCTAAGATTTACAAAACTAGGTTAAATTACACCTTTATTAACTTAAATGAACATATTTTTAAAATGGAAAAATAACTAAAATCAGTCTTTAAGAAAAATCTTTTACCTCTTCAAATGAATTATTGATGGAGGCAGTCATTTAAGTTGTACCTTGACACAGGAAAAGGTTTTAGCTTTTTTCTGTTCTCCCACAGCCTTGTTTTTGCAGAAATCTAAATTCAGTCATTGAAATTACCTTCAAACAGATATTCTTCAAGCAATTACCTGTCATGGGATATATTATTACAATAATGTTGACCTTCTCTTAGCCAAAAAAGGAAAACAAAATTGTTTTTCATATTAGACAGGCTTTCATACTGAGTAAACAAAAATAATTGCAAAAGTATGTGGTTATAACACAAAGGAAAATAGAAATATTCTTTGTGACAAGTTCAATAAACAGCATCTTAATCTGTTGAGAAATGGAAGAATACAAATTTGGGGATTCATCTGGCATACTGTAATTGTGTTTTGAGAAACTAAAACATTTGTTTTCATCGAGAACACTTTATGCTCACAGTCAAGTGGGAGAACCTTTCAGTCTGGAATATGATCCATCTTCTACTCGCTGGTATAAACTTGAGCCTCTTTTGGGGATGCCATCAGGTTTTGTTCTCTTTTTTCTGCTAGTCTGGATCAGTTCCTGCTAGAATCTTGTAAGATGTCAGATTGCACAGGTGGCAGATTGCCTGCTCTGTCGTTGCTTCCGTACTAGCAGTGAAAAGCTTTTCATCCTGTTGCTAAATGGGGTCAGATTTGCATTAAGCATAGTGCTGTAATTGACCTGTAAGCACTGGATAGTGCATTTTTAATTGTTCTTTTTTTTTTTTTTTTTAAATTGGAGTGCCTAATATTCATGAGTGCTCTGGTTCAATAAGAGGTATCACCTTTAGTTGAGGAGCATTGTAAAGGAGGTGGTGTTATGTGTTTCGCCTAATGCACTGACTAGGAGTCTTACTGAAAAAAACACCAAAAAACTTTAATTTAATGTAATGAATAATTTGCCAAGCTGCTTGTGTATTCATTAGCTGGAGATCTCATTCAACTAGAGAAGCAGTTATGCCACTTTACACCCCTAATCAATTTAAGTTTGTTTTTTTTTTAGTAAAGACCAATTCGGGTATCCTTAAACCTTAGCTGTATACTAAATGCACTAGGGTCATATCAGCATGTCAAATCATGTCTGTGGTTAGCCCTAGGGACAGAGAGAACCCTCCATGGGAACTCCATCTTTGTCCTTGTTCAGCAGTTATTCAGGTAAGATGGTGAGATGCGCCTGATCTTTTCCAGATACATCACTCTGTTTTCCTCTTAACCAGCTGTGCAGGTCCATGTGTTGAGGTGAAGTCCCACTTAATCTACACTCCCCCTCACTGCCCTTAACAAGTAAACAGGTGAAAAATGAGTTGAGGAGTCTCCTTTTGTTGAGACACAGCTTTTCTGCTTAGGTGAAGAGATGTGTCCTTCCCCTTTACCTCCCTGATGGGAGTCGGTTGTTTGGTCCTGTCTATTCCCTAAGTATGACAATACTGGAAATTCAAAAATTGGATACATCTTGATGTGAGCAGTTTGGCAATACTGGGAGAAAAGAGCTGTGTAAGTGAAATAGTACCATTCTTAGAAGACACAGTCACACAGTTTTCTTTCCCTATACCTATATATGCCTATACAGGAACTCATGGTACCACAGAATAAATTTCCTTGCAAACATTTTCTAAGCCAGTCTTTCATTCTAGTTTTCTACTTCACGGAGAAATGGTTTTAGCTGCTATTTTCATAAAGAAATAATGCTTCTTCTGTATAGCTTGAGTATTAAAAATGTAAGGGAGCACTGGCTACCCTTCAGAGACCCTGAGTGCTGTGAGTAACTGGTGGCCATTTTATTTCTTTCATCTTGATAAGTTTCAAAGCTGTTTATTTGCTTAGTGTTTCACTGATTTTAAGAAGAAAATTAATTTCTCTCTTGTTTCTTAGCTACATTACTTGCTATAAAGTTAAAATATAGTGCATTTCTCACAGTTAGATTTATTTTTGTTCTCTCTCCAAGTTGGATAATGGAGATGAACAAGCAGCCCAGATCAGACGTGAACTAGATGGTCGACTACAATTGGCAGATCAAATGGCAAGGGTAAGTGGTTGCTTTCTTGTACCAAAAAAATATCTTCATATGAGGTTGAGTGGGATGATCCATAGTGTGTGCTTCCTGTTTCTGATTCTAAAATTAAGCACATCCTTTGAAAATAATTTGGCAGATGAATTTCTTTCTGCTTTTGAATATCTGTGTAGCAGGGGTAGGGAGAAAACAAACCTTGGTTTTGGAAAGTCATGCTGTGTAATCCTATACTTCCTTCATCAGCGAGTCCAGTTTTCCTCAATTTTTTTCATTGGGGTTGGAAAAAAAATCTTAAAAAGAGGAAAGATATATCAACAACACAGTCCGTCTCACCCGTGTTCTGTGTTGGTTTATTATTATTTGAATGATCCTCACAGGATAAGGTACAGTTTAAAAAGCACTCCTAAGGGGTTTTTCTTGCTAGAAAACCTTGAACCTTGTCCTGTGTTTTTAATCTCTAACTATAAATTACTTTTTATTTCTTTTTTTTCTTTTTCAATCTGTAATATACTGGCACTGTAATGCTATAATGAGCCAGACCACCAGACTTGCTGCAGGTATTTTGGGTCACAGTCAACGTGCTTGATCTTTGTTATTGAAAAAAAACCCAACTGTAGAGGATTTACTATAAAACATTTTATGATATGCCTTATAACAGATAACTAATAAAATTGTCTAGTTTAGGAGCAAGGTACCTGTCTTTGCAGACAGCACATGGGGAGCGTTTGTTTGTTTCTCATTTATATGTAAAACATATATTTTAGAATAATTTATGTTTTTGTTTAATCTTGAATGACATTCTCCCAAGCACCCAATGTTCAATATTTGGAAAACTGTGTATAAAATTGACTCTGTATGTGTTCATATATGCATTATATTTGTGTATATGTTCCTTCTTGCTTATATTTAAATATTTAAATACTGTTATCTAAAAATTGATTTTCAAGTTCTTTCTATTTTTTAAGAGAGATTATTATTTAAAATAATCCATTTAACATTACTTTCAAAATGAATGATCAGTTATTAAAAATAGAGGTAAAGGATGATAGGAATTTCTTGTCATGATTGTAGTTCAACAGCTTTGTATTAGAAACTCGAATGTGATTATTTTTCGTAGCATGAGAACTGGATGAAGTAACAAAATTATTAGTGGACAGGTCATTTTGTCAATTTATAAAATATTTGAAGGTAACACTGAAGGTATATTATTAATTACTATGTTTAAAACACTTGTATTAAAAATACCTAATGTGTAGTTCTTCAACCTGGGTTTATGGTTAAATGACTTGGTGGGGTGCATGAGGTTACGATTGTAGTTTATTTCTTCTTGTCAAAATTAACTGTATTTATGGGACAGGATTAGCCTGCCCATTGTTGTTGTGAAGACATAAAAATAGATAGACACCACAGTTATGACTTTTATTTTTATTTATTGTCTCTTAACTGAAAGCAAATTGGTAAATTAACATGAGTACAATGAGGGAATTTTTTTCCTCCCTAACTTTTAAAATATATTTTCCAAGGAAAGAAAGTTCCCAGAATTTGTAACAAAGGAAATGGAGAACATGTACATAGAAGAGTTGCGGTCTTCGGTGAATTTGCTGATGGCAAATTTGGAAAGTCTGCCAGTGTCTAAAGGTGGGCCAGAATTTAAACTGCAGAAGTTAAAGCGGTCACAGAATTCTGCATTCTTGGACATAGGAGATGAAAATGAAGTTCAGCTGTCGAAGTCTGACGTGGTTCTCTCCTTCACATTAGAGGTAATCACAGATTTCAGAGAAAACTTGTTGATGGTTGTCTTGATACTTTTTTCTTATTAGTCCTTTCTTGGTAATTTTAAAATTTTATGTAATTAGGATTTAGAATACAGCTGTATGATACATTTTCCTCCTGCAGCAGTAGTTTCATTTGGGCCCACACAGCAGCGTGGGCAGTTGAATCTCCCACACACATGTAACTTTAAATGAATTCCAATGCATTAAATAGCTAAGTATACTTTTAAACATAATAATGAACCACTGTTGTAATCAAAAACTCGTTCACAGAATTTTATAAACAAGTAGCATTTTCTCACTGGAAGCATTTAGAGAATAAACACAGAAATTTGTTTTTATAAACTTCTGCACTTTCCTCAAGAAGCTATCTTATGTTTTCTGAGATTATGCAGGAAGTCTGGCCTGTGTCGATGCAGTCCTAATCTGTATAGAGCTCAACTGGCTTCAAGAGAAAACCACAACATGTCTGATCAGAGAATAGAATGGTTTGGGTTGGAAGGGACCTTAGATGTCATCTAGTTCCAACCCCCCTTCCAGGGACACTTTCCACTAGACCAGGTTGCTCACAGTCCCATCCAACCTGGCCTTGAAAATTTCCAGCATTATAACTCAGGTCCAATTCCGCAAATGTGCATACCAGGAAATGCTTATCTCTCTTTTAATAATAATAGAATCAAAATGTTACCAGGGTGTGTGTTGCGTATTTGTTGGTCCGAAGGTGCCATACTTGTGCTATGCATTTGAAGTGGCTTTAGTTTAAGACAACAGATGATATTACAGAAAAAAATATTTCAATTATTCAAGAGTTTAAAACAAATAAAAATGGTTTATCTTTTAAACAGTGTTTTTTCTTAAGTGAAATGAGCATTTTTTTTCATGTCGTTAAAAATTCAGATAATTTTATCCCATGTCATCATTAAAGACATAGAATTAAAAACATATCAAGAATAGATGATGAAAAAGTTTGAATTCTTTGTATAACAGAGAAATGTAAAAGCTCAACATCGGCTTTCAAAGAGTAGTAAGAGCCATCATTCTATATGCCAAAAAATATTAGTTCATCAAGCATGTAAAAGTATAGTGCAGGCCGTAGTACTGAAGTATATGAAAAGATGAAGTATTTGTAACTCCTGTGCTGAATCCCATGTGTCTCCATCACACGTGCTGTGTCTGCCTCCAGTGATTACCAAGGCTGGAATGGTCCATTAACAAAGAATAGTTCTGAAGCACCTAAAAAGTACCTGAAAAAGTTTGACAATAATGTTTTCTGTCTTTCAGTTTGCTTGGTGAGGGATGTAAGAAGAAAAACCTTCTCTACGCCTATAGAGAGAACTATTATGTACCCAAAATTATGTGATATTTAGGTGAAAAGCACAGTAAAAGTTTGAAACAATCATTGAAAATTGCCAAGAGATATAATTTTTGATACATTTGGAACAGCTTTGCTTTTATAGCCCTTCCCCTCTCCCACCAGAAATGTAGACTGTTGGGTCTGGTGAACTAACATTTCTCTTTTTAATTTTTCCCTATCACTGATAAAGAGGTGTTCTGCAGCATAAGTTATCTACAGTTCATCCTCTACAAGCCAAAGAATTAAATTAAATTAAATTCTCTATGTGTGATAGTTTTTAGTAAGACAGATTTTCATCTTAAACATGGTATTAACCACGTAAATTGACTCTCTTGCCAAACAAGTCTCTTACTCTTGGGAAACAAAATCTCAGAAGATATAAAGACGAAAAGAAACAGTTGAACTGATACTAATGCAGACTGAAATGTAGATGGTGTGATCTTTTTCTGTGCAAATGGCCAAATAAGAAAAGCTGACTGCATTTCCTCAAAATGAAGAATACTTCATTTTTTGAAAATGTGAGGTCATATGTGCAGAACTTCACATTTCTTGAATAACACATAAACATATCCATGTCACATCCTGTGATGACTCAACTAAACTGTAAGGCAACCAGCAAAATCCCTGCTAAGGGCTGCTGCACAGGCACACGGATGAACATATCTTAGGACATGACTAAAATTTCTGTATGGGGAGTAAAGTGGCCAGGGTTCATGCTGCCACTGCATGTTGTTATTACGAACAGCAAAAGTTGCTAGTAATAATTATAATGTTCTAGTGGGAGTGGACCTTGCTAGCTAAGGTCATAGACCCTCCTGAGCATCACTGCAAGCAACAGGGACTGTTTTTACAAGTTGGATGTTTCCTCAAATATCTTGTTTGCAGAAATTAAAAAAAAAAACAGACAATATAGTAGTAAAAGTCTTCCTCATTTATATTCTTCAGCTGTTAGACAGTTTCAGAAATAGACAAACATTTAGGAAGCTGTTTATCAGCTAATGAGCTAATGTAGATCCGATACACTTTGGAAGGAATGAAATGCAACTTTGTTCCATTGCTGGAATCCATAATTTTTACCAAATTAAAATGTACTGTGCAATTAAGTTGGAAACTCAGGAAAAGAAGTATCAACATAAAAGTGAATAAACATGAAGCCTGCAAGGACATACACTTGATATGTGGAAAGACCATATAGATAGTATCATCTAGAAGGAGCTCTAGTGCAGTCTCTCAGTAATCATTGATCATTTTGCTGACTACTTGAATTCCTGGACAACAAAAGATGGAAAAGAGGGTTGACTATGTTATTCTCCCTAAATTGCTGTTATTACTTATAAAGCATAATGGGCAGTGTTGATAATTTACAAGTAATATAAAAATGTTCTAAATTATCAATGGCTATCATCTCACTGCAATATTTACAAACTAGCAATTTTACAAGACATTTAACTATTATTAAGGTTCTGGGAGTTTTAAAGGACAAAAGATTTTGCAGCTAGGAGTGAAGCCTGGCTTAACTTACTTTAGTTGGAACAAAGTGTCAAATTTGCAAAGTGTTTAATAGCAAAATATTTTAGTAGTTGCTTGCTGACATAAGAAACCAATTTGTCTAATGAGACCAAAAGTAGTCATTACTTCTGGCACCTTTAAAACAAATTAAACAAATATTGGTTTACAGGTGAGGTTCAGTTGAGGACAGCTTCTCTTGCTGATGGAGTACATTTTTCCTGGTTTCTTCTCATAGGCCCAAATGAAACTGGCAAGAAAAACTGCCTTTCTAAAGCAAGCAGGGGAGCCTGACTGTCTACTCAAGACTTCTCTGAATTAGAAACATCTGAAGTGCAAAAATTCCAATAATTTCACACTGTGAAAAGCTGTAAGATTTATAAAAAGCAGAGAGCATTTAAAGTAGGCCTGCATTTGGCTTTTCTGAGCTGTAACTGAGTAGTCTAGAGGAGGTGAAAATCTGTGGGATCTGCCAAGCTCGTAATTTCCCTGGTGATGAAAACTCAGAGCACAGCTGGTAGCAGTGACTTTTTCCCTTTCTCTTCTCCCTCTTCCCCATATGCATGCTGAACCTGACTGTAAGTACTGCACTGGGAGAAGGAAAAGATGTATGTAGTGGGGAAAAAAATTACAGGAGCTGATGCTCTGACCTTCCTCATACCAGGACAACACCAAATCACTTTTGAGATTAAAGAGTTGCAACATCCAGTGACACAGAACCGTGGTTTACCTTTCAAGATGTGATCAGTGTACTTGTTTACACTCGGACTTAGTAACCTATTCGTTCTGTACATATTCACTTAGGTGACTGATTAAAAGATACATTTCTTCATGTATTAAGATTTAGAATTATATTCAGACATTAGTCTCAAACTCCGCTGTTGGCATTTAAATTATGATTGGAGTGAGTATTTGGTCATTGTCCAAGAGAAGCAGAGCAAAAATTTCAATTCCTACTGTATGTTGTTGAAAATGGAAAAAGAAGACAAAATCAAAATTCTTCTCTGTCTGTTAAGATTTGAATGAGTGGACCTTGGGACTTCGGGGATTTTTTTTTCTTTTTTTTACCTGTGTGGAGCTTAGTACTGCAATAGTCATGGTGTGTAATTTTTTCTGAAGGATAAACTATTTGCTTTATCTTCCTCAGATTGTTATAATGGAGGTACAAGGTTTAAGGTCAGTTGCTCCAAATCGGATTGTCTACTGCACCATGGAAGTGGAAGGCGGTGAGAAGCTTCAGACAGACCAAGCAGAAGCTTCCAGGCCACAGTAAGCCACTCTGCTGTTGCTCCATCCAGTATCTTTCCTTCATGCTGTGGGAGAGCTTGTCTGACTGTGTTCACAGGTTTTACAATTAACTTAGTGCTAGGTTATATAAAGTTTTTTCAGAAAGAATCTTGAATTCTTTCTGAAAAATTAAAATAGAAATAATAGCTATTTATGATGAAGTAAGTATAAAGTGTGAATGCTGTCCAAATGAATGCCATTGAATGTATGGGTGAGGAAAAGAACTAGAGACTGCATGGTCCAAAAATACAAACCTTGTGATAGATGTTAGCCTGAGGTGATTTTATGTATTCTAGGTTAATGTGCAGGTGGCCTTGTGGAGTGTAACTTGTACAATTGGTGGGAAATCAATACTCAGTAATCAGTCTTGACAGAGCTTGCTCACATGCTGAGCCTATTTCATTTTAAATTATAGGATCCACTTCTTTCAATTAAGTTTTGATGGAAGCAGTCAGTAAACTGACTTGGAGGGGGATAACATCATGCCATCTGAACCAGTTAGAGTGGCAGAGAGGAAGAAATTAAATTGGTTGATTTGTTTGACCTGCACACTGTCTTCAGACACTTTTCTCTCTGTTAAAATGTCATTTGGAATCTTTTGTAGATGACTTTCCAGATAGCACGTTGGGGTTTTACTGGCACCATAGTGTGCCTTGTGAAAAACAATTTAAAAATTGCAGTTGTTACAATATCTGATAAAACATCTTCTATGGAATTGGAGTGGTAATTTCTATTCTGTTTGGACCACAAAGACAGACTTTTGTTAGGAAAAATTACAAGCACAGTTTTATCTGTCTCTTCTGGGTTTGGGAGTAGGAGGAGATCTAACTTGGTGGACTTTCTCCTAGTTGCAGCAAATTTCCTTGGCAAGTAAGCCAGCAGCCTACTCCAGTAACATATTCAAACAGTTTTGCAGAATACTAAATATGTGGGAAAAGACGTAAAATTCATTTGTCACAGTCCCTGGCTGTGTTCCTTCTCCCAGACATAGGAATACTTATTCTTATCATTTGCACGTACTACATGAGGACTTTCTAAAAGGAATGATAGTGCAAAAGACACATGGAGGTACACATTGAAGCAAGGTCATAAGTGGGTATGCAACATCACCTGTTCATTTTTGGACTAGTTGGGGTGTTTGCTGGTGGCTCAGGGTCCCATGAGAGTCACAAGGCTTTCTCATGGAGGACACATCACCAAACTGTCCTTGTCTTCAAACTCGGAGTTGCTCTCATACAGTTTCCTGCAAGGAGTGCCTGTAGCCTTTGCCTGCTGTCACAGCCAAGGTTCTTGTTCTTCTAATAGTGTATCTCTCTTTTTCCTCACCCTTGAAGTTGCTAGGGTCTATTCTAAATGCTCGATTAACCTCTGATGTCATTGGTATGGGTCTTCAAATCTCCCTAAATCACCTAAATATGTAAATTTTTGAATTTTAGATACACTTATTGTCCTTCCAGAAAACACTGTAGATATAAGGGGTTTGTTTCTCAGCTATTTCCAAATATAGTGAACAAAACATGATCGGGATAGTTGACAGTTAGTTCATGGTTTACTTTTTACATACTGAGGGCTGCAGGTTAAGGTAAAGATTGTAAAATCAATCAGAAGGTATATATCATGTATAGATGCATAAAGTAAAAGTTAATAACAGATTAGTTGTTTTTCCTACCTGTCAAAGTAGAAGCTTTGTGAAAAGGAAGTTCCATAAAAAATGTAGTCAGTATGAGAACAACTGAAGTATTTCTAGGAAAAAGTGTAATGTTAGGATCTACTCCAAGCTTGTAAACTGATTTAATGGATTTCAGGTATGAGTTGATTGAATATGGGAGGAAGACAGATTATGGGATATTCCATATAAGTTATGTGTATGAACCAAATCCGTGTGGATTTGGATGGAAAAAATGATGCATCTTTAGGAGGTGAATTTTTGAGAGATGCCTCAAACTGTTCACTAGAAGGACAGGAATGGATATTACTGGTGCTGTTGACCTGCTGTCCTATAAAACAGTCTAAGTTGAATGGACACAGCTTATAGAGCTCTGGAATCTATCTAGTTCTTGTGCTCTTCTGAGTAGTACTGTTTTCCATTTCTGGCAAGAGTGATTAGGAGACATTGGCATACAGTATGATTATGGGCATATAGAGACATTTAGTTTGTGAGCACATATAGAGATGTCATTTGAGGCAATGGAGGAGGATATTAAATTAGACAAGCATGAAATTAGCAAATTATGGGCAAAGAGTAAGAAGATGAAGGAAGCTGCCTATGGAATGGGACCTTCTTTCTTCCACAGTTTAATTTTTCTGTTAGAGCCAAATCAGGTTTTCTTGGCAGTAGCAATATTGCTTTTATTGATTGGTGGCAGAGGCAACAAGAGGGCTTGGCAGCATTTAATCAAAAACACTGGTAGAAGAGAACCTAAGAACTACTGGTACAATCAGGAGGAGTCCCCAGGTTTCAGAAGACTTAAAGCATCTCTTTTTTCTCTTCCCTATCCCAGGCTATGTCCAGTTCTTCTAAGATCTTTCTTAGTTTTATGATCAACACATCCCTTGCCCCATGCAGTCATCTACCTCCTGTTGCACACCTGCTTTTTCCAGCACTCATCACTATTCTCTGATAGGGACCTGCCAGGGTGACGAGGAGGGTCAGTCCTTGGGTGCAGGGTTAGATGTTCTTCTGGAAAGAGGAGGTATAGGAAGAGGTGGAAGCAGAAGTGACTTTCTGCTGCTGTTGGTGCTAGTGATGATACTACTACTGGGAATAGAGATGCTTCCTTTCCCCCTTGGTCCTCTGGCAGGAGTAGGCAAAGTCATGTGTGTAGAGGCCAGTGACCAGCTGGGCAAGCACAGCCAGTCCATCTCTTTTCTGATACAGAAGAACCAAGCTGTCGGAGGCCTTGGCTACTGCCTACTTTGCCTGCTACTGCAGCTGGCTCCTGGTATAATTTTTGATACTGTCTTTCTGATATGGAGGAAAAGTATCACTGAGGCTGGAGGAGATCATAACTTCAGATTTTATGCGGGATGTACAGCTAGAAAAGGGTACCAAAGCTCTCCTACTAAGTGTAGAATGAGATAGTGATGAAAAGTGAATGATTACCACCAACCTGCTGTGGGAAACTGCTGGCAAGGGCTCCAAATCATGCACTTGTCACACACATATTTTCTGTAATCAGTTTATCATTTTGAACTGGTAGATACATTTGTGGGGAAAAAGCAGTAAAAAGAATTATTCATGCCTATTTTTTTCACTGGCAAAATGTGAAATGCAGTGCAATTCTACTACTCAGTCAGAAGTTTCAAAAGCTTTGACAGTGAAAAGGAGAAAATTAGATACTCAAATGAATGTTTCAAAATGCCACTGTAAACCAGTGTCGTCTTAGAGTAGAGATTAATGGAAGCACGAGTCAAGGGCAGACTTAAGTCACAATTTGCTATTCCAAAATGCTGAATATTTTCTCCATTATTTTTATGAATCTCTGTAAGTGTTACTTTAAGTCCCTGAATGTCTGTCTTGGTTTAATGACAAATATTGGGGCGGGAACTCCAATAAAATGAACACCCTCCCCTTTTATTCCCCCTCTACTACAGAGAGACAAAAATAGTGCAAGGAGGTTATAAGTGAAAAAATAACAGTTTACTAACAAGAAAAAATAGCAGCACCACAAAGAAGCAAGGGAAACGGCTTACCCACAAAAAAAAAAAAGGGGAATCCACAGCATCACATGGTACTCCGGGAACAAAGGGGAAAGAGAATAGTGGAGTGTCCTCCCTGTCAACCACCCCCATCTGCACAGCTAAAGAAAAGAAAAGAAAGCAGAATATCACAGAATATGCTGAGTTGGAAGGGACCCACTAAGATCATCAAGTCCAACTCCTGATCCTGCACAGGACCATCCTCAAGAGTCACACCATGTACCTGAGGGTATCATCCAAATGCTTCTTGAACTCCATCAGGCTTGGTGCTGTGACCACATCTCCAGGGGAGCCTGTTTCAGCACTCAACCATTCTCTGGGTGAAGAACCTTTTTGTAATACCCAACCTAAACCTCCTCTTACACAAAAACCCAGGAAAACTGTGTTTCTCACAAGGACTTCCACTACTAAACTGGCCACTCCATGTCACCTGGTTAACAGGTTCAGGTCTTAACTGCAGCGCTGGTATTAGTTTGGAGTCTCTTTGTTCCCTGCCACATGTTGCCCCTGGCATGGTGTGCTGGCCCACTTGGCTGGGCTGGGCTGTGGAGTGGCAGCAGGGGCTCCTGGCACAGACAGTGGTTCCACGTAGCAAGCGGGTGGCGGGCGAGCCGCAGGGGCAGCCTCTGGTGATGAGCGAGCAGTGGGCAAGGGACGATGCTGGAGCTCCCGGCTCTGCTGCTGTCCCGGGGAGGCAGGGACAGTTATCAGCGGCTGAGACCTCGGAACAACTCCAACCCCTGGCAAACCCCTCTCTCCAACTGCCTGTGCCAGGTGGGCAAAGTGGCCCTTTCAGATGGTGCAATGGTGTGAATGTTCATCAATATAGCTCCTTCCCTTGGAAGGAGTAATAAGGAAAGAAACAATGTTCTTTCTTAAAGGGGAGGTGCTCAGTTAGAGTTCCTAGAAGGAGAGCATAGTTTTTATCATAGTATTTATTTTTATAATAAATATTTTCTGGTTTCTTAATGCTTTGAACTCCTGTCTATTTTCTTTCTCTTTGAATAACAATTTTGTGTATTTATAATGAAGTGCTTAATTTTCTTCCTTAGCAAGCTAAATAAAGCACTGCTTATATGTATGTATATTAATGAATAACTAACGGTTATTCTAAAATGCAAATGCTATAGAACAGTGTCATTTTACTGAGCTTATGTCTTGAGTAATTTTACAAACATCAGTTACACAGCTTCACACACAAACCCTATAAAATTTTTATTAGTGCCTGTGAAATGTTTCTTTATTCCTTCCAACTGTTTCCTGCCTTTTAGCCCTGCTGAAAATCCCTCCGACATAGCCTGTGACCTTTTCTTCCAGAGATCAGTAAGCAGACCCCTCAGAGGGCCCCTTCAGTTGTGTGAAGCTTTGCATAACTTTGTTGCTGTGACGCCACAGGGAGTCATCTGGAAAAATCCAGTGCTAATTTCATTTTTCAAATGTTACTGAGGTGGCTTCATTTTTAGTCTTGTGGAGTCTGGTGTCCACATGTTTTCTTATCACTGATTTTTATTCACCCCGATTTTTAAAATAGTTTGATTTCCTGAAAGTGTAATGTTTTAGGTATGTATAATCATGCCTAAAGATAAAAGATAGGAATATGCTATCTTTTAGCACTACAAGTGACATTCTCTTGTCACATATTTATGCAATAGGAAAAGATCATATCTTGCATGAAGAGAAAATTTTAATAGAGCCAAGATATTCTTCATATTTTGTTGCCAGTAATTGCATAATCTTATTAAAAAGGCTGTTATATATTAGAAGTATGTGAAGAATACATGATTAAATCTGACTAGAGGAGGCAGGGAACCTCAGTCAGTAATGCACAAATAAAGTAAATGCTGCTTATATTTTTTTATGCCATATTCCATCATAGTTAATTCCATAAAGTATTTGAAATACGAGAACTTGTGGATACATAACTAAAGATTACACAGCAAAACTTTCATAGAGAGGTTTAAAAATAAAAAAAGGATAAAAGGCCTAATTTCTAAAATTTAAAACTTCCTTTAATGACATGTTCACTCATGAAAAAAACCCACCCTTTTTCTTTAATAGGATGTTTTGAGGATATGGCCTAAGATGACATTTCTGAAGAGAAAAAGGATAGATAATGTTTATAACCTGTGACAATCATGTTCCAAACATCAGATAGTTTTATTTCTTCATCATAGTCCCTGCAACTTTCTAATTTTTATTTTTGATTAAGGGAAACAAAAAGATGGTAATACTTAAAACTATCATCCAACTTTTGGTTGCATGACACAGATGTACAGTATGTGAGGAAAGAGAAGGCCCAGCTATTCCTCCCACCTGCTACTGCTCTGCATCTGCAAAAGTGAAACTTAATTTTGTCGGTAGTCATTCAGTTATACTGTTAATTTTCTGTAATCATTCCTTGTATCGTTTGCATGTGTACAAATCCATGTTCTTGCTGTTGCACAGGAGAAAAAGTAGAATAAAAAAGTTGTGCCTGCCTCATATTGCTTTGGTTCTTAAGTAGAAAATGAATAGAATAAACACAGGAAGAAAGGAGAGACAGAAATACAAGTTTTGGCTGATCAGAGAGGGAGTAATCAAACTCTTCTGTTGCTAACAAGCCAACCAACTCTCCTTACAGTGAGGGGTTTTTTTCTGGTTTTTGTCTAGGTGCTTTTTTTATTGAAATGAGTGTATCCACACATGGGATTTTTTACACAAGGATAATGAGATTACAGTTTCATAGTGCTTGATTTAACTGTGCTTAGCTTGCTGTTCATATGCTTCCTATTGCATCTTCTGAGGGTAAATTCTCTTTAGGATTTAGCTTTTTGATCAAGGTCTTTTACTGGATGTATTTCACGTGTTCTTTTCACTATAATCTCTGAAAATTTCTTACTTGCATATAAGTGCCATGATATCCAGTGTTGATCCAACAGAGGGTAACAAAGTGGAATTGCTCATCCTACTTTTGGCATACTGATTTATTTTCTTTAAAACTTAAATACATTTTATGCAACATTTACAAAAGTGAGTTTATACATCAGAGAACTTCTGTGCATCATTAGTAAGATTGTTTCACAGGCTAAAGCTTGAGCAACATAATTATGCTGTTTACAGAGTGCTGAAAACTTGGTGAAGGTGAGCATGATCCTTTAATAGTATTTTGGAATTTTAGGGAGGTGGGTGGGGATCATGACAGGAAAGAAAGTATGTCTGCTTTCATAAACTAGGTTTGATTGAGTAGCATAATGGCTATTATAATTTTCTCTAGGATTCATCTTTATATCTCTAAAGGATAAATTCCACCATTGCTTTCATCTTGGTGCAGTTTTTTGGTGCAGTTCACAAACTAGGGTGGAATAAACTACCTTTCAAACAACTGGGTGCTATGATGAAATACCATATATGTTGGTCTAGTATCCAGCTGTTAAGGAGAAAAAAAAAATTGACAGTAGGAAATTATCTGATGTTTTCTTGGTTCTGCAAAGGAAATGATAGAAAAGAAACAAAATATACGTTTATCCCAGCCTGTGTTGTGGATTAATGATGGAAGAGTTTCACAAAAGGAATATGGATTCAGTTGAAAATATACATGACAGTTCTATTCAGTTATTCATGATGCCTTGGTGTTATATTCTCTCATTGATTACTTTTTTTATATTGTCTAAGAAATTTTTCATCTCTCTTACTGCAGAGAAATATGAATTACATAGAGGCTTTTAATGTTAAAAGAGATTTGAAGCTCCACTGGATAATAATCTGAGCAACTTGATTTTAGCTGACCTTCCTCTGCACAGAGTTTGAACTAGATGAGCTCCAGAGGTTCTGTTCAGCCTAAATTTTATGGTGATTCTATGATTAACTCCCAAAATTATCTATCTAAGGGACTTTTGAAAACTGCCAGTGCTAGAAGGGAATATTCAGTTTTCAGATAAAGATAAACATGGTATGGAAGAAACTGGGGTGAGACAAGATAGTTAAGGTTGGTTGTATTCTCTGCTCTATTTGGATAGTTAACAATAAACAAAATCCTTCTGACATCAAGGCATATATTAGGGTATATAATATATATCCCCTATATAATATGTAGAGAGAGTGTTAAACCTCCTTATCTAGTGGCACTGCTGAAAAGAATAGCTGTTTTGGGGTACTTGTCTTCTTTTAAAATGTAAAATGACATTACATGTTTCTTGCAAGACTGATACCAGTTTTATTTCACAGTGCATTTTGGAAATATTTGACTTTGAAGCTGCATGTCCCACTCTTATACCTTTCACTATAATAATCAGGGCTTGGAGAAAGACTGTTTATATGCTCCTTAATGTACATGACGTATCTGTTTCCATTCTTATTCCCATCTAATCCACAGCAAATGCAACTAATATTTTGCAGATAGATATAAGAATTCTCTAACATTGTGCTAAAGCATCTATGGATGTGTGATCCAGCTTAAAACTGGAAGGCATTTGGCTATGAATAGCATGGTGTGGAGCCAAAGCTAATTAAATCTTGCTTAAAAGAAAAATGTTTTGGATCAGGTTAAGCCTCATACTAATATAGCTACCTGGGTATAGCTACCTGTCACTGGCTGGGTCGAAGTGAAGGCAAAGGCAGCCTGTGAAGTATGATCTAGAGGGATGGTGGTGTGTCAAAAAAATAGGTGGGATTGAGAAGGACTACCTCAAATTTTATCCCCAGTCTCCTCCTGGAATACTCTGGTAGAGTGGATTTAAAATTTGTCATTCAAAGTGGTCTGCACCTGCCTCAGATTTGGAAAATGTAATTACTGTTTATGGGTAATAGTTGACAGGAAAGCAACTGCTTTGGATTTCTGTTAAATTTTTATATGATCAGAATGTACTGTTTTACATTTTCAAAATATACTATTTTTGTATCTTGGTTTGAAGAGACCTTTCAAAAATTTGCTTATATTCATTGTAAGCAATATGATACAGGTACATTCAAATTAATTTCTAAACATTTTACTTGATACAGTGTTTGTATTGGAACAGATTTTACAGTTTTATTAATTTCGGTTTGTTGTTTTGGGTAAAGAGAAGACTTGAGGAAAAGGGTTTGAAAGAAAGCAGTTTTTGCTTTTGAATCCTGTTCAGACTATGAGTACTTTTTACATGTCAAATGCTCATGACATTCAGAAAACTGCTTTTCACCACATCATGGGCAGACTGTTCTCTGCTGTCATGGTGTTAGTATGTGCATTGATCCTCAGAGGTGTCAAGAGGTCCAGTACTTTAAGAATACAGAATAGTCCACTGAACAGATGAAGAAAAAATATTTATAGATCTTGAAACTTCTTAACAACTCCATATCATTTCAGGTATGACTCTACAGGTTAATGTGCCTATTTGAAAGCAATACCAGCAGATTGAGTGTAGGAGGACAGTAAAAACAAAGACAGAATAATGTGGACAGCTGATAACAGTAGGAGTCAGAAAGAGAAGTAAAAGAGGTTTCAGAATAAAACATACCAGTTGGTATGATGGAAACTGGAATACTGCAATTTTCTGATTTGATTCCTGGGTCTTTCCTGATAGACTCTTCAGGCTCAGGTGGGTCAGTCTGTTTTGTGATTTGTTTTCCCCCATCTTCTGACTGAAGTGACAGCATGTACCCGCTTCATCAAAGTATTGTGTACAGCAAAGTACAACATTTTGAAGATTTAAAGTGTCGTACAAATACAAAGTAACATGAAATAAATAGGACTTGCAAATTTTAACAATGTGCGGATGGATTCATAATTATCTTTTTCAAGGTAAAAGTGAAATAAATATGCATATAGAAATTTCAAGAGCATAAATGACCATATCTTGCTTTTGTGTCCATCACCAGTCTCTAACTGGGTTTGAAACTTGGTGAGAAACTGGAGTTAATGCTTTATGAATTCTTCACATAATGTGTATCAGTGATTCCTAGTGCCTGGCAGTGTGTCAGTCTAGCTACATACCAGTGAAAATCTTCACCCTGGCTTGTCTTGGTTGTCTCTATTGAAAGTGAAATGGGAAAACAAGACTAAATAATAATTTATTCATACTGTTTATATTTGTGATGACAATAGTTGTCATAATAGCATTCTGTACTGTTAGACTGCACTTTTCTCATTTTCAGTGTAGGAAGCCTAAATGAGTGTTTTTAGGTAGTTGCTTATTATGCATTGAACCCCTCTTCTAGTTTGCCTTTCTGGTTTCTATTAGACACTTCTTTATTTTAAAGAAAAACTAGTCACAGATTTGTTGTATCTTTTTTACAAGCAATTTTCATTTATTGATAATTATGTTTAAAAATAAATACATAATTGTGTCTAACTCATTATTAGCTCTGTGATAAATAGTAATTTTGAGCTCTGCTAATTCTTTTATTTAAAACAGTTGTTATTTTACCAAAGGCAAATCCTGAAAAAAACCTGCATATGATCAGATTATTCTTTCTTTCCTTCCTTTCATATTAATCTAGTTGTGTAAAGGAGCTTTAAAATATAGCATATCCATCAAAACACTGTATCCTTGCTGTTGCTGAAGTAAAGATCCAATTCAGAGCTTTTTGTTCTTGATAAAAAGTTCCGAGAAGGGATTTCTGTTGTTTCATAACAATTACCCTGAAACCCCTTAATTTTGTTGCTGAATCTAGAGAAAAAAGAAAAAATACCCAAACATTTTCTGATTGACTATACCAGATAGTGACTCAACAATACATTCAGAAATGAAATGACGAGCTACTTAGTGTGTGCAGCTACAGGTCCTGAACACCCAACTTTTTTATAAGGGCAGTGCTGAAGAGATGGTTTGTTAGTCTGCATTTCAAACCACTAGTGTGGCAAGTCAGAAGTACCCATGTAGGTGGAAATAAATGTTAAATGGTAAAAGACAGTAGTGTAGACTCTGCTTAGGTGGAATCAAAGGTGACCCTTAAAGGCAATTGCATGACTTTCCATCGTTATACCAAGACTTACCTTTTTCCTGTACTGTTCCTTCCTCCTGTCATCCATCTCTGTAGAACAAATTATCTTTCTCATACCTATATTTCATAATTTTAGGAAGATTTTGATGGAAACCTCAGGGTTAAACTCTTTACTATTGTCATGCTTTTTCACTACCTGCAGCCCTTAAAATAGTAGTTAAATACAGGAAGTATTTATGCAAAATATCAGTGTTTCTTCAGTAGGGATTGTAAAACAATGAATCTGTAATTCTCACCGAGATTTGTGCATAAAATAGTGGAGTCACAGTAACACAGGGAAGAGTAGAGTCAAAACACATAAAAGGTTAGATGTGAGCAGTGATGAAAGGCCAAGACACATGTCCAAGCTCATGGTTTAGTTTGCCTGAGCATGCGGCTCACCTGTGCTTCTACTGTCAAAGGGCATTATGCCTTGTTTAGAACTTTCTTTATGCATTGGTTTTCAGCTGCAGTTTAATGTGCTTGCTCTGATCGAGGAAATTATGCTCCCTGTACTTCCATCAAAATAAATGAGTAATTTTCAAATAGAGAAATAAGAAAATGTAGATTATTTTTTTCCACGAAAAACATTTACAACTTAAACCCCATTATAAGCATTATAGAAAGGTACAAGCGTACAAGCTCTTTCCCTTGTGGTTTCAAACATGAATTCCAGATTCCACTGATGTACTGGAGAATGCATACATAAATAAATATATATGAAGAGATTAATGGCTGTAATGTTACATATAAGAAATAATCCTTACCATATTAAATCTTTGGTGCTGCATAATAAACTTGTGTTGTTTGTGCAGTAACTTTCAAAATCCTTTTTGAAGAAACTTCATTAAAGGGAGAAGCTTCAATGTTCATATTATTTTGTATGGTGTGCAAAAGAGAAAATAAGCATGCCTTTGGGTTGTATAAGACAGCTGTTAACGTTAAAACTATGATTTCTGGTGTAGCACCCTGGTGTCAGTCACTACCAAATGGATGGGTATTTTTGTGCTCATAAGAGAAAAGGAAATGCTTATATTTTTCCAGTTATCAGTGGGGAAGAGCTAGTAGCAATTAGCAACAACTAATACTCCCTTTAGGAGTTTCAGTAAAAATGCCAAAATCAGATAAATATGGATTTAACTCTATTTTTGATTGTCTGAATGGAACCTTATCGTCAAATTATAGATTTATTGTCACATTGCTGTAGGATAACTTGCACTGCTGGTACAGTGACTGGCTTGCTCTCACGTTTTTTCTCTCTGCATACATGCAATTTGAGTTAGTAATATGCAACAGTTCATAAGTTCCACACTCACGCAATCCTTCACTAAAAATGGAACATTTGTCAGGCCTGGATTTGAAGTGTTTTCAAGTGTCAGTGTAGTCAGATGTGTCAGGGAGGGCTGAGCTTTATCTGTCCTCTTATTTATCTGGCCTTTTTATCTGGCCTTTCATGTCATAAATAGTACTGTGAGTATGGTTTCTAACCTGAGGATTATAGATACCTCGTCTTCTATGGTCAAGGTTTGTTTCTAAACAAAGTAGAAACAGCAAAGTTAGTATAGATTCTTGAAACAGTTGAGACACAGGGATGTTATGGAGAACTCAACATTCTATTTCCAGTTCAACTCAAAGATGTACAAAAATGAAGTGCTGGTAAATCTCTTACTCCTGTGGAGCAGTAAGATGCCTAAAAAACTGACCTGGATGGGTTTTCCAGCTCATTCCAGCTCTGTACACGTCCCTGTATATCCATACAGGAAATAAGAAAACTCTTCCTGAAGACCTCTTAAGGTAATTTAATGAATAGTTAAGAAACCTGTTCAGGTACATTTATGCAGTAATGTTAAACAAGAATCAAACCTAGAAAGATGCAAAAGGTGGCACCACCAAGGAGAGCAATATACCCTGGTACTGGTTTCAAAAATGAGATTTCCTTAGTGCCAAGGACAATAAATTCCTGATGGTGTAAAAATTCTGTAGACTTGATATTTTATCAGAAAGTATTCCAGTAAATAGAACTAAAATAAAACTTCTAGATATTTACTTAGAATAATAAATTTTATAAATTCACTCCCATGATCTCATAAAGAAAAGTTTTGACTAACAGAGACCATGAGTAGAAAGGAAAACCTGAGAGAGAAATTTGCTGCTGTTTCCACTGGATGAAATGTGTTCCAAACTGAAGTAGAAAAATAAATTTGCTTAGAGGAGTTTCTGTTGCACAGTGATAAATCTTAAGCTGAAATAAACATTCACCTTCTTGCTGGTAGTAAGTACTTTTGCAGTGAAGGGAAATAAACTTTGGCAATGGATTCTGTCACTAATTACAATATCAACCCACATACCTCTGACAGCAGCAAAAATATGGTGAAAATACTGAGGTTTATGGTTAAAGATGAACAAACATCAAATCACTGCAGTTTCTATAGTAAAGGGAACGAGTAGGTAAAAGCAGAAAACTTATGTAAAGAAAAATTATATAGCAAAATGAGAGCTGAAGAGGTGGAATTGAACGTTTTTTTCAGACTTTGTAGTTTTAGAGGTCTCCAATATGCTACATGGGCTGCAGCTGACAGTACAGTGAGCACACTGCAGCATTTAGTGCTGAAATTATTGTTCCTTTTGAATGCTTTTCTAGCAAGATTAAAAAAAAAACTCAAACAAACAAAAAGCCCAACCATACAATAAAGGTAATTATATAACTTAATATGAAGACTGCATGAGATCCACACTTGTTTTGACTAAAATTTTGCACTTCCCATCGAGACACATTCAGCACCAAAATTGTTCACATTAACAAAAACCATTGGACGTATATCCATAAATCAATGACTCCTCCAAAGGTGGGGAAAATGGCTGATTTGCTGTTTCCATTGCTTAATTTGGTAATTAAAACGTATGCTATTAAAATATAAAGTATTGGGGTTTTTTCTATTTTGTTAAGAATTATTAAAGATACACTGATTGTAAATAAAATTTCAGAAGATAGGTGAATTAATTTGCATGGCATTTCACCCTTCCACAGTTCTGGAGCTCCATAGCAGAGCAAGCTTTAAATAAATTATCTGTAATACACTTGGACTCAAATCAGTTCAAAGTGGCACATGTGAATTACTTCTCTTTTCACAGAAAGCCAAGTTACAACCTGCAGATTCACCCACTCCCCTGTATGAAAAGCAAAAGACAGCTGTAAGATTTATTTTCATGCTGAAACTATTTCACTGTTATTGGTGTTGAAAGTTACAATCTAAAGAAAAGTAACTTATCTTTATTCAGCATTCAAATTCCAGAGACCACATTTTTAGTTCTTACTTAAAACAGAAAGTAGCTCAATTAAACAACTAAAAAGTTTTTGTCTTACGAATATTATGAATAAACTTTTGCATGGTGGTTGACTTCTAATTTGTGGATCAGAAAAAAACATTTCTGGGAAGTACTGTATTTTCTCCAGGAAAAATATCAGGATGCAACCCGAACCTTCAAAGAAAGGTATAGATTTATCTGAGCTATACCTAGCAGCTTAACTTTTAAATTTAAAGGAAATTTTCTGCTACAATATTCACTCCAGTGAAATTAAGCAGATGTCAGAACAGGAGATATTCATGTTTTTATAGGTATGTGTGAATGCATTAGACAGAAGAAAAATGTGTTTTGGAAGAAAAAATTTAAATTTTTGAGAAACTAAGTGGATATGATTATATTAGCACATAAAATCTATAAAGTCAAATAAGACATTATAGTAATGGTAATAAAGATCTGCATAATGATAATTACTGTTAAGGTATTGATTCCATGAATTATTAAGTATCCTCCTAACCTATATTCAACATTAAACTTACCAGCTCTTTGAATGAGTATACAGATCTAGAATGAATAGCCAAAAGTATGGAAAAAAATGATGGAATTTTACAGTGGAAATAATAAATGGTTCAGTAAAATCATGTTTATTTGTTAGGAAGGCTGTATTTATGATCTTGGTATTGTAAAATTTATGAATTTAATTGCACAGTTCTTAGTTACAGATGATGATGACACTAGCTTATTCAAGGTGCTTGTTTGCGTTTACATTGTAATTAATTTTAAGTTGGTCTGTATGCTGAAAATCTGATATCTCCTATTATTCTTTCAGATATAGTATCTGAAAGTGTGATATCCATTTCAGTGGAATTTGGTTAAAATGAATTATTATTCAAAAACAGGAAGAATAAACAGATAATTAATTTGTTGACTGGAGTCTGACCAGGTGTCATAAAAAAAATATCCAGGGGGGGAAAATAAGTTGAAATCTGACAGATCTTGAGCACCAATATAATTTCAGAATAGTAAAGAGTGTTTCAAAATAGGCTTGCTTTTGTACACCTGCAAGCTTTACTCAGTCTATCCCTTGTTTTGGGTCATCCTTAGTAAATACTGGTAATAGTATTTACTAGTAAATAAATGTGCCTGGTTTCTTGTTACATTCATGGCACAGTCTTTACAGTTCAGAACTTTAATAGGACTGAAGTTTATTAGTAGGTATTGACAGTGCAAAATATAGCCAGCAGGGACATTCTTATTGCTACGCTTCATTTCATACTGGTGAAAATGCAAATTGCAAATTCTTATTAGCATGAATGTTCATATGGGTTGAACTACAGCTGGGAGTTCAATATCATACATTTGATTAGGCTGTCATTTCTGAATTCCACTTCAGTTCTTGCCTGATGCATTAATAGTATGCGTAATAACATAATAATGTACTTTTAAATGTACAGCATAAAGATAAACTCAGTGTCTCTCTGGATTATTGGATCTCTTATACTCATGTTCTTTCTTGGAAGAAGCAACTAAGTGAACATGGTACCACTTCTATTTTTGTTGTGTTTTCTCAACTTCTAATTTCAAATGGCATGAATCGATACCTCTGCAAAAATACAAAGCTTCAAAGAAACAGGACTTTTGTTCTAGTAATCCACAAGGAACAAAAAGATGAGCTATGTGTACTTTGCTTTTATATTCACAGCTGAGAGGAACATTAGGTACCCACAAGTAAGCGTGATGCTAAAGAATACAATCTTAGATTTGCTTTTTCTAACAGAACGTGATTTCTCATGAGCTCTTTCATGAGGAATGATGGTAAAATCTAGTCCGTAAATTCTGTGATCATCTAACAGATAATTCACTTCCAAAGACATGTTCCTAAGAGATTATGAGAGTCTGCTGAAGTTCTGGTCAACCAGGAGCATGCAGGTCAATGCATGGAATATTTCTACCATAAACATTAAGCTTTAGGAATTGACTCAAACGGTTGCTTTTCATGCCAGGATTTTCACTTACTGCTGCAGATGGAACAAGGGATGGGAGAAAAATGTCAGTCAAGGCTAGTAATCAGATCTGATTTTAAAGGTGATTTCTAGTACTACATGAGTGCCAACAACAAGTGAATGACCCCATGTTACTCTCATTCACATCAGTCTCACATTGTGCATCTAAACTGGAGAAGGAGCAAATTCTATCAGGCTCCCTGGGCAAGGCTCATGTGTGCCCCATCCCTCCCAGCTATGTCCTTCAAAAATGGAGCCTGAGTCTCCAGAGCAAGCTGCACCAGTCTTCAAATCTGGTGCTGGGGTGCTCAAACCTGCTGCTTAGCTTGCAGAAGCTGAGTCACTGCTGGTGATGTTCTCTTCTTTAAATGCTTTAGTCAGCATGACCTTCCATTTCTCTTCTCTTTTGTATGAGTTGATGCTGGCACTGGATCTTTGTAGAGAGGATTTCAGTTTGGTTTGTTTTTTTAATGGGAGTTTCTCTTGGTTTTTTGCATGGTCCTGTCCGTTATGGCATGAACAGTTTAAGGATTCTGGAAGCCCAGGGACAAACAAACCTGGCACCTGAGAGAGCGGGTGGAGGTATCAAAGTGCTTATATTGTGTTTGCAATCTCAAGGCAGCATCCTTCCTGGAGGCGAAGCTGAAGATACAACTATCTCATCTTTTATGAACATGCTTTCTCCTTGGAAATCTCATTTCTGTATTGTGACAAAACCTACCCTTGGGACCGCTGCTGAGAAGAGCAGTTGTGCTAGGCAGTTGCACATTTATCCTACAGTTGCAGCATTTATCACCGGATCATAAAACAGGTTTTCTTCCACTCAGCAAGGTAATTTCATGTCAGAGTTCTTATTTCAATTACCTTTGCTGAGGCTGAGGCTATACACACCACAGACAGAGAGGAAGCATCTATCTAATCCAGACAAAGCAAAGACAGAATGTAACGTAAGGTTCGGTTAATTTACAGAGAACCTGACTTTTGTAGTCTGCTTGTTCAGCCACCTGTAGGACTGGTTTACACAGAACTACTGCTTCCTTAAAGCTTTCTAGTTTTGGTTACATATTACTTTCTAGACTTTGTCTTGAAGTAGGTAACTCGTTAGTAGAAGGATTTTCTTTTGCCTAATAGATTCCTTTGCTGGAAGATTGCTACAATGTGTTCACTGTCCAACAGTGGAGAGATTGTGTATTCTTGAATGTAAAGTAAAATTGCTGCTTTTTCTAAATGAGGCCTAAGATTTTGGCTTGCGTGATACATACTTTTATAGAATATGCTCTTAAGGCCACCTTTTTTTTTTTTTCATTTTATTAGATTCTGCTAATCATAATATCTCAAGCAGTGGAAAAACATGAAGAGAAGCTGGAGCTGTGCTTACTTTTTGCATTTTGTTTATACCTAGTAGCATAATCAAAATCAGTACCATCAATGCAATGAACTCCATGTGATTTTTTAGAAAAATGAAATATCTTGTTGAAGGAAGTTGCAATTTGATTTGTATAACTTTCCTTTTTTGTACCACTGGCACACACAGTGGGGGGAAGGCTGACAAACCAAGTGTCTCAATAGAGATAAGAGATTAACAACTAGAAGTCTGTCTGCCTAATTACTGTTCTTTAAAAGCATGAAGCCTTGTGGCGGTAATTATCTTTCAGAGCTATAGTCACTCTGATAAATAACACTTTTTTTCCTTTTTTTTTGCATTTTTGTTTACATTTTTTCTACATTTTCATACTAAGTTGTAACATCTCATAAAATATAAGATTTTTTCTGTCTAAGTCTCTTAATTTCTGCATGGTATGGTCACCTGTAGTGAGTTGAGACATGATTCTTTGCTGAATTAATATGATTTGTATGTACAAGATAGTGACTATAGTATGTTTCACAGAAAATAGATCTCTGTTTGCTTTCTTGCTTGGTTCTGTTTGTCCCTATAAGGATCTAATTTCAGTTCTTTGGGGTTTGCCATTAAAAATTTTTTGATTGATTTTTTATTTTAAAAGTCATACAGAAAAGCCAATTTTCCCATGTAGATATTTGATTTTGGATTTTCAAAAATGTATCTCCCTTTTCTTTCCCATCCTCTTCCTCCAAAAGCTTGAAAATTAAGTTCTAGGTGTGCACTGATAAATATTCTGCAGAAAAGATGACAGTCCTATCACTCTGAAGCCTCTCCTCAGCCCCAGTTAAATTCTGTTGTTTTCTTTATTGCAGATGGGGAACCCAAGGGGATTTCACCACTACTCACCCTCGCCCTGTTGTCAAAGTAAAACTCTTTACAGAAAGCACTGGGGTGCTGGCACTTGAAGATAAAGAACTGGGAAGAGTGAGTATTATGTGTAGACACAAGAAATATGTGAGAAGTGATGGGTAGAAGTGTGAATATTAATAAAACATGCCATAAAATAGTATAAGGCATTCAGTACCAATCTTCTTTGCTGTGACTGTACCAAACACTGCTTTTTCTATTAAGGGTGACTTTTCCTAGTGTTCAAAACATGATATGTTGACTTTCAGAAACTTACGTAGGGGATCCATGGTGGTTCTCTTTGTCATGTTTAAATTTTTTTTAATTTCTACATGACATACCAATGCTTTTAGCTATTCAAATTAGGAGTGAAAGGGAGTAAGATAAGATCTGGCATGTAGTAAATACAGCAAACAATTGGGGAAAGGAAAGGAAGGACTTAAGTGGTAGAAGGATGACACAGAATGAGAGAGGAGTCGTGGAGATAGTATGTCAGACTAAAATAAGAGCTATTCTTGTACTCCATGAGCTTCTCTTCTCTTTTCGTATTTTCCCTGTCTTGACAGGATCATTTGTCCTTTTTAGGCCAAAATCAAGAGCTAGAGAGTGAAATGTATTATAGAAAGAATAGGGTAGTGTGAATGAGGCAGAGAGTGTCTGCAAATCTTCCCTCCTTCTGCTGAAGTTTTCCCCTCTGACATATAGCGCATGAAGAATAGCTCACATTTTAATGCTCAGTTTTACAATCAGAGTCCTGGATGTTTCTCATTCAAGCAAGCACAACTTCTTGGAAAGAGCTGGGCTCTTCCCCATTTTGTGTCTTCCAAGCACAGGTAGCTACACAAAGACAGATTCTCCCAGACATTGTGTCACTTGTTAAGGCCAGGACTGTATCCCCAGGATTATTCTTCTTGCCTCATCTCATGTCCTTCTAAGGGGCTTCCAAGGTCGCTTGATCAAGGATGGCTGAGGTGAAGGTGGGATCTGCGTGGGGAAGGCAACACCCTGGCAGGAGCCGGGCAGGCAGTGTGACAGGGACAGGGGAGCCACAGGGGTGCACCTGAGCAGACCAAGGTCACCGTATCTGGATGCAGAACAATGAGAAGAGACACTGAAAGAGTGGACTTACAGGAACTACATGGTGCTGCTAAACATAGAGAAGTTTCATCTCTGTCCCTCCTTGCTCAGTCCTTTCAAAGAAGCAAAAGAAAAGTCAATACCAAAGTGAAGGGCAGTGGAGAAGGGCCTATGTGGCCATTGTGAACAGTAGCCAGCAAAGTCATTTTCCAGGGAGTCAGAGAAGAAACATCATCCATATAAACAGGCTAAAGATCACAGGTGTTAACAGGATCCTCTGGCTCTGCAACCTTAAATAGCCAAAGTTCAGGTACTGGTCTTGGTCTGCTTTCTTACGCTGCAGCCTGTCTGAGTTACTAGGACAGGAGGTTAAAAAGATTTAAAATTTAATTTTAAAGAATGGAAACATTTCAAATGTAAAATATTGAATATAGCTCTTGCCTTAACCCCCGATGGCTGGTTTGTATTTTTTTCCCTGCTTCGTCTCCCTGCACCCTCCTGGCTGCCTTCTGACACATCTGTATTTGTCATCTGGTCAAACCAGTTTAAAGAAGGTTTTTGGCTGGGAGGGGTGAGTGGAAAGAGGGAAAATAAAAATAGTTAATTGAGAAGGAACTGAGCAGTGAGCTCAGTGCCCTATTGTTGGAGTCTGACCCAGCTTTCCCAGAGACAAAGCAAGATATATAAAAGATGAGGTAGGGAAGAGCAATCTTCTCTTTCTGTTTCTGATTCTTACTCTTCTGTTGTTTTTTGGCAGAGAGGCTGCTTGCTTTTGTCAGATGCTCTGAGATTTGGCAGTTTTTACGAGAATTAGGCTATTAAAATAATTTCTTTTTGCTGTTTTTTCCCCTTTGTCACAAAGGATAAAGGCCATCCACCTTTTCTCCCCCTTGCATTAAAGCTTGTGCTGAGATTGGGAGTAGCAAACAGGAGTACCCAAGAGATGCTTGGAAACTGCTTTTATGCTTTATAATCCACTCCTGATTTACCAAAAATGTCCAGCCCACATCCTTGCCAAAAAAAATACCTACTGTAAAAGACAAGTCAGTAAAAGATAAACCTCCCACAATGACCTTATGTGCAAGGTCCTTAACAGTGGAAAGTAACGTGAAAAAGAGCATGTTGGATGTGCATTAGCCTATTTGGGTGTCCATCATTCTGCACCTCCCAGGTCTGACAATACTGGGGGTTCCTGACAGACACTTTACAGCTCATGGGTGTAGATACTCAACTCAGGAAAAGAAGGAGTCTTCCAAATTTCTTCTTTGGTTTAACCAGAGTATTTGAGAGTGGTGATTGCTAAGGTTCAGAGGAGTTTGGGAGAATATTTGATAGAATTTTTAGAAAACAATTTGAAGGTGCTATGTACTCTTATTGTACACATTTTAGTTTTTGAAGTCTTTTGTTGGCAATGTCTTTGTTTTCAGGTCTGAGAGATTTAAATTCAAATAGCCTTTGAAAAGATGCAGGATCCCACTGGATAAGCTTAATTCTTATAAAGTTTGGAAATTTTATGCCTGGTCAGTATACTGCAGTGACTTGCAGGAGTACATCTGATCAGATAGGTTTCTTATGCTCTGAAAAGGTTGGAAGATACTTCCAACTGGTATTTTTCCTGTACTTAAAAATTCAACTCAAACCTGCCTCTTCTGAGGTAGGCTTACTGTGGACACTAATTCTTATCTGTCAAGTACTTTCTTGAAAGTGTGTGCCTTGACCTGATACCACTTTTCTACATTATTGAAGCTTGCATTTCCAACACCCTGCAGTTATTCTGAAGGTTTTGTTCTGTTTAGTCTATCATTAGAAACAGAAGGCAGCATCAAGCTACATGATTTGAATTTTGAACTTCCATCAAATACCAAAAGGCTTCTTCTGCCACCAAGGGATCAGTTTTTTAGGAAAAGAGATCTAAGGTGTGAAATGTGGAGCTAGCAAAAGTTTCCCCAGAGCTGTAGAGAAGATATTTCCATTGACCCCATCAGTGCATAGCAGTCTCTCTCACTTATGAACTTATGATGTAGACCCTGATACCAGCACTGCAGGTCCCCCGTTTCGCAAGGAGGCACTACTGATTTCCAGAAGTAACTAGCTCATGGTGGAGCAGAAGGGATGCAGTCTCATGCTTTCAGTAGAGAGGACAGACTGTATTTACAGCTTTTTCCCTATTTGGAAGGCTGAGGGCTGCTCAACCTCTGCTGCAAAAGTCACCAGGTAAGCACCAAGCCACAGAGGGCTGTTGTCTGTACATCTTCCTTCAAGGCATTTAAGATGGGGTTAGCTGACAGGAAGTAATACTTACTGTGTCACTAGTCTGACATTGTCTGTTTTCCTCTAAAAGAACCAATAAATCCAGTCATGAATCCCAAGAGAAGATTTTGCTTGCTGCAGGGTATTGTCCTGGCTCCCTGCTGACCACTTTAAGCATTTTCAAACAAAAACAAATCTTAACCTTTCTTCTCTGTTCTACACAAACTGGAGAACATTTGAACAAACTCAGTTTTCTGCTGAAAACAGAGATATGTGCTGCACGGAAGGGGAAGGGATGTTATTTGGATTTGAGTTCTGAAGAAAATGAGCTTCTGGAGTGGTCTCTGCCTGTGGTTGTCCAGACCTCCACATATAGTGAACCCCTGATTTTAGCTTCCAGAAAGTGAGGCAGACTGCATCTTTGAAGCTAAGTTCGTTCTAATGAGGAAATGTTAAGAGCTTACTTTGTTCAGATATCTTTGAAGTGTGTGGTACAGCTTTTATGTGACTGACACTGATCTGGCCACTTTAATAGTTTTTGTATGTGCATAGAGAAGGCAGAATTGATGTTTGCATTTATATGTGCAACAACTGAGGAAGCGTGAAGAAGCATTCAGTTTGGTGTAAATACTTCTGAAAAAGCAGCCTGGTGGTTTCTGAAACTCAGGAATCTCACACCACGTTTTCTTGTTCAGTACTTTGTGTATGAAGATGTTCAAACCTAGTAATTCAAAGTGACAGCCATTGTGCGTGCTTAGCACACATGTGGATACAATGTGAGAGCAGCAGGTGGTGTTTGATTGCTGATACTTTTTGAATATAAGAATATTTTCAGCCTTGTCGCTCTGACTATTCAATTAAAAGAGAACTATTGTCTCACAGCCCGCTTGTCACAGTCAGCTGCAGCCAGCAATAATTAGCTGTGCAGCTAGGAGTTTTTTTCCTTTAGTGCTGTTACTCTTGGTTTAATTTAAAGGCATTATTAAGTAACTGTACTGGCTAGCTACCTATACTTGCATGTTTTCCGGATTTCTGAATGTGCCACATTCAAAGAGCCTCTGAGCAGAGACAATTTCATCCTGTGACTATGTAAATTTAAAGCTGCCAGCCTGGGGATTGTGACGATTGAAATGACTGAGATTTCTCAGGTTTTTCTGTCATTATTTTTAAGTTTTGAAAATGATAACAGATTGCTTCCATTCCCTCTTTTTCTCTTGCCCCCCATGCAGTCTGCCTGTCAGCACCCTGCTATGTCTCGCTGAGTGTTACTGTTTCCATGCTAACAGAGGGTTTCTCAGTATCTTTGAGAATGCCTCTCATCAGAAGTGCTTGAGATATTTTTCATTCAGGCATGCTCTGTCTTAGATATAAGGGACAGGCTCTTTGGGAAGGACTCAAAGACAATTTTTATCAATTGCTAAGAGCTATTAGGGGAAGTATTCGGCTGGCACCATCAACAGATGTCCATTGTTTGCATAAATTGTGAAGTCTTAGTTCTTCGTCATCAACAGTACTTTAGATAGCTCTCTCACCATGCACCTGTTCAGTTTTTCTGTTTGCTTTTTGTTTCTTTTTAACCATGTGTTACTCAAAGCCTTGTCTCAGCATTTCAGCTGTAATAAAATCACAGCCAAAAAGCAAGAGATTAATCAATAGGTGAGATGATGGAGCTTGCATAGAAAACTCATAAGTTCCCTTGGTGATCAAGCTCTTATTAACCCATTCTTTCAAGGGGATAACTTTTTTAAAAGAGTTACTCTCAAGAGAGACATCTTATTTTCCCCTTTCTACCTCTGATTTTGAGCCTCTTCTTGAGCTTCTTTTTCTGCATCCTCCTGGCAACAGTGCATCATGACTTAATGCTCAAGGAAAATGAGATGCTGTGCTTGGCAGGCTGCTGCTGGGAAATTTGAAGGAATTTCGCTTCTTGCCACACTGGCAGCAGCTTCTGGCTTTCTGACATTAGCCAATCTTGGGGCAAGGAGCTGACAGAATTCAGAACAGCTCCAAACTTTCCAGTTAGGGTAGAGGGTGACTTAAGAGGAGTCAGTAGACATTTCCATCAAAACCAGGTAAGTGTCCCATAAGGGAGGCTGGGGTCAGAGTTACACAAAAAAACATAACACTAAAGGGTCTCTTTAGTGTTTCATATCCCAAACCAGCTCAATAATTTTTGGTCTATACTACTATTTTCAAATCAGTGAAACAGTGCCTATTTGACTAGAAGATTTTCCTATGATACTTGCTCAGAGAATGACCAGCAGCATAAATTTACATGTGCCAAGTGATGAAGGGTACTTATTTCATAGCATAAATTTTGTCTGTTCTCTCTGCTTGCACTGGCAACTTTTTAAATTGCTGCATTTTAAAACATGAAAGAAAAAGCCTTACATAGAATTAATTAGTCCTATTGCGTGATGAAAGCTTCAAGAAATGCAGTTGAGGAAGTGTATGATCTTATGTGTCAGGCACTGGCTGTTTTTCATAGCTTTATATAATCACAAATTGAGTTAGAAGTGTCTGGTAGAGCACAGGAGTTAGAGGGCTTGGTTTCTCTACTTCATTGTGGGGTTTCTTACGTGATCATGAGTGTATTGTTTATTCTGAACAGACTTCACAAAGCTGCTTATGAATAAGGCCATGTGATGTAAGGTTATCTGCTCTGTGAAGGCAAGATTTTCCTGTTTGGTTTGTTCAAGCTTTCAGAGTACTTTGGACAACTCGTCTTTTCTTTCATACCTTTAAAAGAAGATACGATCAGTGGGCCAAAGACAGAGGAGAGTTAATAGTTGCTTGTCTGGGTTGACTGTTTGGCTCAGGTGTACTTCATTTAACTTCTTCTGTTGTGATCCAGCTGGGGACCCAAATATACTACTGAATCACAAAAATGATGGTTAGTTAAGCTGTCAGATTATATTAGCTTCATGTCTTTCAACCTGTCATCTTTCAAGCCCAGGAGAGAAACATTTTCAGTCATTTACAATTAAGAAAGTGTTTTGCACTTTTCACAAATGCATATAAGTGTTGTTCTATAGTATTTAGGATTTTTGTGTTTATTTTACATCCAAATGAGGAAAAGCATAAAGTGAACTTGACACTTTTTCAGTTACAGTGTGGTCTGAGGAAATGTAATAATGGATGTAATTGGAACATGTGGTCAAGTATTTTTAATGATCATGAGATGATTGAATTTACTGAAGTATCTCAACCCACACTGTTCTGATACTATTAATTTGCCTTAAATGAATTGAAGTAATGTAATGCACAGCAGTTACGTTTGCTGGTGATTAATAGTTCATTATACTTTTTAATGTAGATTACCTGTTAGTTTACTTATAGTAAGCACAGTCCTAGACTAGAAACTCATAGTTCTCTGTGCTGCTGCTGAATAACCTACTATGGTGATATCCACAGGTATATGAACAATAAAATAAGATAAAATAAAATAAAATACAATTTCAGAAATACATGATGTAGTAGTAATTTTATGAAATTTTTAGAAGTTTTAGACACAGTGAGAGTATCCTGTAGTTGAGTTTTATATCTGTCGAATAAGACATATGAGCTGATACCATTTCATTTTTTTGAAGTATATTATAAAACAACCAGAAGATTAAAATCCCTTAAGCAATGCTGAAAGGAAATCTGAGACAAAATAGCCTAAAATGTTTCTCTATGGACAATGACAATGACATCACATTGCAGTGTGCCATAGTGGAGAGGGAGCTTTTAATAGAAATTTTAGCAACTTTTTACTGTTCTTAACAAGGAACAATTGCTGAGTGTTTTGGTTTCATTGTGATGGGAGCTTAAATTTTGTGCCACCTGATGTGTGGTACAACGTGGTTGTCACTGCATTTAAGGGCAATACTAGTGTGAAGGTTATCGTGAAGCTGATTAATGCTTGTCAAATGCTTTGTGTGAATGTGTGTACATGTGTTTGCATGTAACAAAAAGTTTGATTACAAAGTTCTGTCAGCTGGAAGGCATGACAAAGTGTAATACAAAAGCAACACAGTGCATACTTAAATGGTCTGACAGATACTTATTCATTGTGAGAGCTTTGAAATTGAAGCTCCATAATATTTCTTTAAAAATTCAGAAAAAATTCCCAGTATCGAAGTTATGAATTAATTATACTCTTGTCTGCTTGTATTTTCATCAGCATTCTAAAAACTCAAGAAGTTGACAGGAGAAAGATGTCACTTGAGACACATGAGCTGTAATAAGCTGTTACAGGACAGAAAATGAGAACTACAGCCTGTAGAAAAGGAAAAGTTCTTAACATCACCTACAGTCCTATGTGAATGTCAAGTGATTAAATGCAAAGAATGAGTAATAATTCTGTTTATATAATCTTGCATTTAAAGAGATAAACAAACTAAAAATAGATTTCTATTTGATACATCAGAATGCAAAGGTTGCTATACTCATAATGCTTTTAAATGTTTTTTAAGGGATGGTTTTTACTCAGAATGAAAATCAGAAAAAAAGGAATAAGTTCTGTTATAAATAGTGTCTTCTGTGTGTTTCAAAAAATAAGAGAAGTAGCCTGCTGGTTTGTTAAAATCAGAATACACTGATTCTTCTGCTATCTCTCTAAAAGGTACTGAATGTACTCAATAGATCTGACAGGTTATTTTTTACACTGGTGTTAAAAAGGTTGCATACTTGATTAGGGGTGATGCCTTATATTTCTCTGCTTGACTGGAGCTCCTGTAATAGTGGGATGCAGGAATATGTTTCTGCGAAATACTGAGATGAGAAGCTGAAGGCCTTCCACTTACATCGTCTTTCAGATGATTAGATCTGAATGACACTATTGTAATATCTTTGGCTTAATAACATCAGTTAGATTTATACTTGCTTGGAGACTTTTGCTCAAATCCTTGATTTAACCTTCATAATAACACAGAGGAGATTATATTGTCTTTTAAATATGTGACACAAGCTCCCAGTACTATGTGTAAGAAATTAACTTGATGGTTAACATAATGATTAATTTTAGTTTTCAAGAAATAAAGGATGTGAAGAACGCTGCTTTTTAGAATGTTGTTACTTTTGAAATACTACTCCATGTTAATGGTAATTCAGAACTCACTGAATGTTATGAAAGTCTCCCAAGTAGTGTGTTTAGAATATTTTAAAGTCTAAATTGATTCAAAAGTAGTGCTTATAATAAGAACAAAAGAAAATTATGTTTCAGCAGCACTGAAGTGCTGAACATGTTACTGTGGGTAAGGATTTGATGAAGCAATAATATTTAATTGTACTGGCTATAAATGGTGGTAAATAAATATTTAACGGCTTGTGACTAACAATGATCTAAAATTAATTGCTAGTAAAATTTTCAAGATATTTGTATAAATGTTTTTAAATTAAATGTTTACAATTCAGTGTATTTTTAAAATTTTTTTATATCTACCACTATAGATTAAACAAAAGATTTGTGTCATATCACATATGAACTGGACATAGTATCTTACATTTATGATATTCCATTTGCCGCAAAGGTGCTTTAGAATTCATCTCCAATTTCTGCAGTTTTTACTAAAATTGACTTTTACTAATGCTATTGATCAAAAAATGTAGATGAAGAGTATATTTTGGTTATCTTCTCTCAAACGCTGTCACTACTGGAGGCCTGATCCGTTGCATAATGCTACAGCAAATTGTTTCAACAGGGTTTTCCAGCAGAGCACTGAATAATGTAAAAGTTTAGGTTCTTATTTAATTGTACGTGATCATTCTGAAATGCCAACTGTTCCTTTTCATTTAAAACTGTTAATTCAGAATGTATTAACAGGAGTAAATTTTCTTAACTCATAATATGGAAACTCCAATTTGTAAGAAAAGGAAGCAGTTGATTTTGGAAATTTGTCTGTTAAAGTAAGATCAAATCAACTGGTTTATCAGATTTATGAAATCGTTTTTAGTCGTCTTTCGTATTGGAGGAAATGCAACAAGAATCTTCACTGCTTGGAAGTTTCCATTAAAGACTAACAGTTGATTTTTTTTAGCAACTCATTGAAGTTTTTCTTTATGACTTGCAGGTAGTATTATATCCAACATCCAATAGTCCAAAGGCACCTGATCTGCATAAAATGATAGTCCCCAAAAACAGTCAGGATAATGATTTGAAAATTAAACTGGCAGTGAGAATGGATAAACCACCTCACATGAAGCACTGTGGGTAAGTGTCCATTTCCCATCTCTCTGTGTTTTATTATTTTTCCTCACTGTGCCTGTGTTTTAACCATATGTATCTAAACCTGTAAAGTTTGTAAAGCATTATCAAAGTCTAAAATAATTCTTAGGTATGGCATTGTGTTATATCCTCATTTTATACATAAAGTTTAAACTAGTCAGGAATAACATCCATTTCGGATGTTCAGTGATATGTAAAGACATATGATGAGCTAAGTCTGAAATGCAGAACTGAAAGTACAGTCTCATTTAGATACTGGTTTTGAATGTTACAATTTATAGCACTTCATTAAAAAAAAAAAAAGATATTTAGGAGAAACATTTTTCCATTAAAATAGGATTAATTATATACCTGAATGTGATGGTACTTGCCACATAGTCTCCCCTTTCCTTTCTCTGTATGGTCTTTCTCTTGAAAGGAATTTACGTACAACTACCAGTTAAAGGATGTTTTTCTGTCTAACACTGAAGCTATGTGGAATCATCATCATCACGGCTAGGCTTCGCAAACAAAGATTTGGGAAGGGCTCTACCCACGTTTGTTGCAGACGTGTTGGTGGCTAAAAAGGCCAACACGAGATAGGCATGACCGGTTGCAAAAGGCACAGCAGAAAGACTCATCTCTGTGGAATAGATTATTCATAAAGATATCTCCTTTAGTCGATTACCACCACTATTCCTCAGCCCCACTGCAAAAACAGGTAGTGTTGCTGACAGTAAGCAAGGGCGTATCTTGTTATAAAACAATCACAAAGAATCAATGTACTGTCCATACTATTTAGATTTCTATTAAGTCTCCTCTTGTTAGTATTCTGCTCATTGAATATAGGCAGTAATTGCCAAAATTTTCTATATATGATCCTTTCTCTAAAAAAACAACCAAACTTATTTCAGTTTTGGTGAATTGTTAATTGATTGGGCTGAAATTTCCCAGGTATCAAGCTCATCCCTCAGTTTGCTTTTGGGAAACTTAGATGCAAATGGTCAGGACTGTAACTATGAGACTTGCTGGATGGAAACCAGTGACTGGTGACCAGGAGCTATAAGGAAACCAGTCATGGAGTCAACAGGGGAACTGGTGCTGTTGTGCTTGGAGACTGGGATGAGAAAACTTCAAAGTAGGGCTGCAAATACATGAATAAGGGAAATTGGCTAATATGGCAGAAGAGAGCAGGAAGACTGGCTTGACTTGAATAAGGTAGAGTGGAGAGGAGCTGGGAGGAAAAGAGAAATGTTTGTCAGTACTAAAGCATGATGCTCTCCTTTGAGTCCCCACCCCCTGCCCCATTCATTTGGACTCACCAAACACCTCTGAAATGCTTTGGTAATGGTGGCACATTGTTGTTTAGATTCAGCCCACTGTCATAGTTTCAGTTTCCTGCTGCTGGTAGGCATTCAGCCAGTTGCAGTATTCAGTGTGATGCAGGGTGGCACTGTGCTGCCTGCCTTCTTCAGCAGATTTGTCAAAAGGCGGCCATGGAGGCAGGGTGATTTGAACAGCATCAGTAATGAATAATAGGCAACAGATGCAACTTGCACATGGCCTGGTTCAGTTGCATACTTCACTCTACACACATCAGGGATGTTGTGCTGCCTTGCACCTATCCCAAGCCATGACTAGAAGTAGTCACCATTTTTGATCGTCTCACTGATAATGTTGGGGTCTTGTTCTCTGCAACCCCAATTAGAGTATAACATGCAACTGGATTTAGCAATAAGGAAGGCTCCAGGGTTTCTTCTCATTATGCTCCTATGTTTCCCCAGAGACTTTCTTGGCTAGCAGCTGTTCTTCTGGGATCTTCAGAGGATCTTCCTAAACCCCACAATTTACTTTTCCATGGTGGATTATGTCAGTAGTCTTCTTGTTTGAGCGTTAAAGAGCCCAATCAAATATTGCTGTCAAAAATTTTGTTCAATCATTATCCCTTTCATCTGCTGCTGCTGGTTACTTCCTCACATTGATTTTGAATCTTAATCTCCTGGCACAGTTATTTACTTCATTTTACATCAGGGTCACTGCTGTCACTATTCTCCAGGCAAATATTGTTGTTCTTCCCACTAAAAATGCTCAAGATAAGTCATCATTTCCCTTTCTTTGTAGCTATTGGCTATAATGATTATTACCTACACACTTGTCTAGAAAAGTTGGGGCACCAAGGAAGGGCTGTGTGGACTTCTCCACTATAAATATATGTGAAATGAGATAAAAGCTTAATAATTCCTTCAATAACCATTGAAGAGGTAGATGAAATTCTTTATGATGGCACTGGAGCTGCAGTGAGAGTAAGGAAGAGGGTGTTTGTTCGGAGGGAAATAAGGACCTGCTAGTAAATTTATTAGAGTGTACAGTCAGGAACCATTAATGTTATGAAGAGCCATTATCCAGGCACTCTGTGCAGCCTTCTCTTGACTTTCTGGGGGAGTGTAAGTATTAAGTGGCCATTTGCTGTTTTTTCAAGAGAGATTCACACCTGCTTCAACACACATATTAAAGCTATTCTGGTTCTGAACTTATATTGTGTTATCAGAGAAATCTGCATTTGTGAAGAGGCTGGAAACATATGATGGATGATGGACAGTATTACGGGAAGGCAAAGAAATATTTTGTGGTTAAAATAGTTGAGAAAGACCTGGAAAAACTGACTTTTATCCTGTTTGTGCTACACAGAAGGACATCCCTGTAAGAGACTGAAATGTTTCCACACATAGTAACTGGTCGTATGTTATTTGTTTCCTGTGTTCAGTTTGATAAACTGGAATCTGATTATAAAACTACTAGGTGAAATCAGTGGAAATACGGATGTAAATATACATTGTGCTGTTAGAGTCCAAATATTGAAAGAATTAGATCTTCATTTTAATATCTGAAGCCTAAAATTTTTAATACTTCAGTTGTCCTGTTATCAAGGGAGAATAGTACCACCTCCCAGGATCATACACAGTTGAAGGTAAATCTTGGAAAGCATCTGGTAGAAAAAGTTTCCACACGCTGGAGAAGCTGCGGGGGTTGAGACATTGTCATTTCACTCAGCCAAAGGCTTATGCTTTGCCAGGCAATGTTATTACAGTTCCCTGGTGAACCTGCACAACATGGAAATGCAAATAACTCAATTCTCTCTGTAAAACATTGTTTGCATAACAAATAACGAAGCCGGACATAGGACAAAATAAGGTGCCAAAGAGCTTGAAGGCCTGTCCTGAATAGAGAAAATGACTGGAGATTTTATTTTATTTTATTTTATTTTATTGTTAGTATGTGGTCAGATATTTACATTTAGTGTCATAGAGTACACAAAAGGAAGGGAAATAAAAGAAAGACAGAATGTGATCATCCTTTCTGCTGGAATTTCATCATGTTAGCAAGTTGAATTTTACAACCTTAATAACAGACTTCTAATGTAATTAGTATGATTAGCCCAGCTAAGTTCTATTTCTTCAGTTTATTTTTCAGAAGCATCTCATACTTCATCTTTGCCCAATCTTTGAACTAGATGACTTCAATTTTCTGTGTCAGTCTGAGTTAACAAACTAATGTGCAAGATTCTTATTTCTCTCATAGAAAAAGAAGGCAATCTGTTGCCATTACATAATGTCTTTCAGATTAGAATCTTAAATTTATTCAAAGTTGAATTAAAATTTTATCCCACAACCAACTTCAGAAAGATGGCTTTATTAGATTAATGCTCTATCTAATTACAGTAAGAGAGTTTTTAGATATGGGAGCTACACTCAAATATTTCAGGTTCTGCAAGGTGGTCCAAGCTAATGGTGGGGTTACAATTTTGCCTCTTCAGAAAAGTTTCTCCTGTTTAAGATAGACTTTACTTACTGACTTGGGGGATATGCTGCAAGACTTCAAAATTTGTCTTGTGTTTATGCTCCAAAAATATGTAATTTTACAATATTAAGTGCTGTCTTGTACTTAATTCACAAATAGTATTCTGGACTGCAGCATATTCAAATCATATTCTCTCTTTGATTTCCACTGTCATAACCAAAAATTATACTTAAAATAAAATTATAAACTAGGGATTTTTCATTATGAATTGTAACCTTTCTAAGAGCAAGAAATAAAAATCTTTAGGACTCAACACTACTGTGAATCTCAATTGCAGTTCATTTATACTTCTTCAGAACAGAAGCAACTTTGCTAACCACATACTTTTACTCTGATGTTTATGTTGACATGTTCATACAGTTAATCTAGTGTTACCCCTACTAATGTGATTTTTAAGAAAGCACTTGATCAAGGAAGCAGTTTATGGTTTTTCTATGCATTCTGTTACACGCTTAAAGAAGAAAAGGAATACTCAGAAGCATCTTACAGTAAACATTATCCTATTATCTATTTTAGATTTTTATTCTCGCATGAAAGGCTCTCAGAGGAGGAATTAATCCTAATTATATATAGCCATCCTCTTCTACTTCAGTCCTGCCAATACAAGGGGAAGCCTACACAGCTAGTCTAAGTAATGACAAGATAAATGTCATTCATTATTGGGGATTTGTAAAACAGTTCTTCCAATTATTGACAACTCATGATATTTCAAATTCCTTTCTCATAATTTTTAATGTATTTTTCATCTCATAGAATATGGTAACCTTTCCCTTTTCTAAAATGCAGACCATATACAAGATATTTTTTTTCATCTTTAGTAATCTTTAGAGGGGTTTTAAGATTTCTATAATTTTTTTCTGTTGCAGTCCTGAATCTAAAGTAAATCATAAAAGGAAATGAGGAAAATTGGAGCTTAAAACTTTCTCTATAAAATGCTAAAAGCCTGATTATTTCTGTTGAGTTAGAATAGCAGTGTTAGGGAGGTGCTGTTTGCTTCAGGAAGGCTCACTTGGCTCTCCTTAACTCATAATTATATTAGGGTTGAAAACCCAAGCAGGACAGGTTAATTGACTCAAGATATGTGAGTTACTGTAAATACCTTTTCTAATGTGTGTGGGATTTTTTGATGTGCCTTTGCACATCTGTGTGCATTTGTAGCATGCATTATTTTTAAAGTAGGTTTTGTGCTTGTTAAGTTGACTGTTAGCATAGCCTAGTGGTTACTAAAGGGTATTATTCTATTGCTTCCAATCTAGAAATAAAAAAGGAATAGTGAGCTTGTTTTAAAAGGATTAGTAATGTTCAATAGTCATACCAAAAAAACAGAAGGAAAATAATTAATAAACCAAAATTAAATTCTTACTAATTGAACAACCTGAACAGGACAATATTACTAGGTGATATTATTTGGGTTTGACTTCCAAAGTAAAACATTTTAACCTAGCTCCTGATTAGAACTTTTTCAAAGATTTGAAGGGCAAAATTCATTCTTATAAATTCTGTTCTACTTTCTGCTATGACATGTTGCATATAGAAATGTTATACCTTTAATTTCTTAATCTTTTGTGTTTGGAATATACATTCTGCAAGCACTTGGGATTTTCTGTTTCTCATCTGTAAAGCAAGTGTTTTAGTGACTTTTTTGAACTTGTAGTCTCTGAAAATTTAAAGAATCTGTGCGAAATCATTTTTCTCTCACAACTTGTTGATGTTTTATTTTTTATTTTGTGGGGGTTTTTATGGTTGTATTTTTGTATTTTCAAAACATAAAGATCACCATTTATTTGCTAACCTTTTCGGTTTTTTTCTCTTTTGCACTTGAAATTGGCTGAAATTTTCTTGGGAGAGCATTTATAAACAATAAATATAGCTAGTGGTTTCTGACTGGGACTGAAGTATCGCATTTCTCCTCCTTCTGCTGCAGTTTTAGAGCTAAAGGAAATCTATGAGACAAATGCCCTGATTAGCAGTCTTCTAAGATGCAGAATTAGAGGATAAGTTGTTTTCCCTTCTCATTTTTGTGACACTTGTCACCCATCAATAGAAGAATTCTTTAGGCAGGAAGATGAGTGTAATCTGGTTTGCAGTTGAGTGAACTGAAGCATAGGAACAAACAGAGATCACCCCAAGTCACAGGCAATTTGGAGACCAAGCTGAGGATAGCGCTGAGATCTGCTGGCTTCTCAGTGGTAGGGCTTTTGTACACCTGTCACCTGGAGTTCATGAGTAAGAAGAGCCACGGAGACACTGAAGTTAGCCAGAACGATGGTGGTGCCAGCTCTTACGTGCTGTTTGTCCATGGTCCCCTGGCAAAGAAGAGCAGGAAGAGAAATAGAAATGGCTTTATAACTTTAAGATTTGTAATCTGACAGCTGATTTGAAGATGACTACATTGAAAAAACTATTTCAATTCTGGGTTACTTCTACAGATAAAGATGTCAGGGATACGATCACACTTCTCTTAGCAAGCACTGCATGCTCCCTGTCACAGATAGGCCTTTGTAATTGTCCTTCTTCTGAGCCAAAACACACAAATATATCAGAATAATTTTGAATAATTTTAAATAATTTGTTTACCAACAGTAAAAAGATGAAATAGAAATATGTTTTTCGCTAAGCTAAAATACCAAGTTTAGTTTTTCTTAGATTAAGTAGATATAAAGTTGCTTCAAAGTGTTAGAAACCTACAATGACACCTAAGATTTGTCCAACATCTTAGAAAATCCTTACTAATCCTTGTTATTATATGATAATATGTATCATAGACTTCTTCAATTAGTACTATTTTCCATGAGATAAAAACAATAACTTTGTATATTACTTTTCAACAGTAACTGAAAATATGTTTCTCCTTAATGTTTTTCTTTTCCAAAAGGGAGAGGGAGCTATCTGAGAGATTCCTGTTCTTCTTTTTCATTTCTTATCAACACAGCATAATTTACTCAACCAAATGTAGAGATACACAAATACTTATCCAACTACAGCATTTCTGCATCTACATAAATATCTTTTTGCATGTACTCTTCTGTATCTCTTTATAATATTTGATTTGTCTGTCCAAGTCTGTGTGCAGCCTGTCTACTTGTAACCATAAAGTCAGCATAGTAGCACCATCTAGCTTTCTGTTTGCTGCTATTGCATTTCTTCTTCTAGTTCAGAAAAGGGTAGCAGAGCACTGACTTCAGCTACTGCCTTGAAGAGCAAAGTTCTTCCGATCCTTTGGTAGAATGCTTATTTTTTGGTTTATGAATGTCAAGACCAGGAAGTATAAGAAAATTCAGATGGAAGAAACTGTTGAGTTTGTTTGAATTTTACAAACTTTACACGTCAGATAGTTTGGAAGCCTTTTCTGATCATTTAGTCATATGGCCTCACTATAGCAGCCTAAAGATATTGGTATTTAGGCTATGTTAGAGTTCTCTGAGTTTTCTCAAAGCACCTACTAGATAGGGAGGAATATCTTTACAAGTTGGTTTATCAGTGCTAGGACCCTGTCTATGGAAAAAGGAAAAGGTACACTGGAGGTGGTAAGGTAAACTTTTCTCTATGTTTATTGCATTCATGAGAAGAAAAATAAATGCCCAATAACCAGACACAAAGCTTTGAAAAGGTGAATTACCAGAGCAAGAGGTGGGCTTCAGTCATGTCATCTTTTTCTTCTGCCTAATTCACAGTTTCTCAAGTCTAAATTCAGGTCAGAGATAAACTGTGCACAGCTACATAAGTGAGTTTTTTGAAACTGTCTCCTTTTATTTTAAATGAAACTCGGGCTGATTTGATGGATAGTAAGACAATTTTGCTACAGCTAACCATGCAGTTAGGAGAAATATTCTCCCTTCTACTGATATTTCTTGAGTTTCATACTATATTGATCTTTATAGATAAAGTAGTGTCTGTTTATATCCTTTTGAAGATTAATAAATTCACCTTTATTCAACTCTCATGAAATTAAATAAATATATGAAATAAATGTCATCTACAATTAATTCCTGTGCGGTTTTTGTGTTTGCACCAGTGGTAGCACACATCTTGTGCTTCATTTGTATTTTTAATACCTGCAGTTCTATTCAAAAAATGTTCTTATCCTAATAACAGTAGGATATCCTAATTTCAGTATATCAGTATCCTTTATAATCTCTATTAAAAGTACTCCTACTTAGTCTCAGATACATTTAGAAGGTAAATCTTTCTACAAATACCTGACAGAGACTGCCCACTGCCAACATCAGGCTTTCCAGTGTTTTGAGGTGACTTGCTATTCATATACAAATGGTAGGTTATTAGACTACCTTTGTGCCTTTGAAACTACCTCTGGGAAAAGATAATCCTTCACCACTCTTCCTTGTGCATGGGAAAGGGATGCCTATCACAAAGGGAAGATTTGTTCTTAATTCACTAACCATATAACAAAAATACTCCTGATTCCTGATTCTCAGTTGTTGCCTCATGAAATCTTGTTACAGCATGTTTAAGTGCAGCAGTGGGATGCAGCAGTCTGCTGCAAGACTGTCCCGTCACAGGAAGTGTGTGTATTCATCTCAACTGAGTCTAAATAAAACCTAGCCACTCCCTCTCACTGTGACTTTATAGTGTGCAGTTTTTCTCATCTGTCCTGTTATTGGCAAATGGGACAATGTTGACTCAGCTGTTGCAGCTGACCTCTGTGTAGTGCCCAAGTTGTCCTAAGAACCTCATTCTCATCTACCCATGCAGATGAACTGTTTTCCAAAGAATACCTTATAATCCATTGGGGATGTCTGTAATGTGGAAGATGAACAAAAGTAGACATATCTAAAGGGAATTCTCTCATAAAGACAGAACAATGCATGGACAGTGTGACCTTGTATTTGCTTGCCATATACCTTTGAGACACTGGGCAAAAGATTTCATTGTCATTTCTGACAGGAAGGCATAAAGAAGTACCAGACTTTCAGCTGAGTTTGTTTGACTTCAAAGACAAAAGAGGTGTGAACTACAGTGCTTCATTTCCCAATCCATATTCAACCTAGACCTAGAATGACAATCTAAGGTTTGATCAAGACAAGCATGGTAGCTGTAGGTGGTTCTACAGTGCTGAAGCAAACTGTAATAATGACAGTGCTTTACCACTTATGGAAGATAAGTTTTATGGCTGATGAAATAGGCTTTGGTTGAATTTTAAACACAGTGGACTGCTGAAGAAAAAAGGATTTGATAAAAAAATGTGAGCAGCACCAGGAGTATACAGCACAGCAAATACCACTTCAGGAAGGTCTGCTCCTTACTTTGTGTAAAGGTGTGCCAAAATGTCATCTAACATGCAGCACCACATATCTATATGGTTAGAGTATATTTTCTCTACTCAGTGAACAATCCTGAAGAAGGATATGTTACAAGCTGCTGTGAAAAGTATCCTGGCTACAAACTTTAGAATACTTCATGAAATGTAGTCGTTGCTGAATATCTTGAACTGGAAAGGACTGGCATTAACTTTACTGCATGAAGTTAACATGATTTCTTTGAAACCATGATAGCTTTTTAATAAAACTTAGGAAGAGGAGAATATCTTTCTTTTCAACAGTAAATCTCAAACAGTTGCTGACTCTGAAATCCAAGACACTGAAGACAAGCCTGTGAGTATCCCTTCCTGCAAGACAGGACTCATGAATCCCAGTACAGAGTAAACTCAAGCATTTCAAGAACTTCAGAATTAAACTACTGAGAAACTCTGAAGTCAGAACATTTGAAAATTAAAACAATGGATTTATATTTCAGCAGAAATATTGGTCAAATTTTGGCCCATAATTAATAAAAAATTTTAAATTTTGATCCAATAGCAATGGTGTACATTTTTTGTTTATTTAGTCAGAGGGTTGAAAGTGTCATTCATGTAGCTGTAATTACCTTATCTTGATAAATTCAGATAAACCTGTCCTCATTTTTACATTCATAAGGGTGCATGCACTAAGGTCAAAATTTCCTACGTACATTATAAGCAGCACTTTTAGTGATGTATGCATGCCTTGCAACTATTATTCCAAGGTGTCTCATAACAGTATTTTCTGTTATCCTAGTTTAATTTGTGCTAAGTGCTAATATTTCACTGTGCTAAAAGAATCCTAGCATTTTGCCATGAAGAAAAGTGCTAATGTGTTAACTGTCTTCATTTAAATGATTTCGCTATTGTACACTTTTGCAAAATCAATTGAGTATAATCAGTTACTTTTTCAAAATTAAATTGAACTTCATGAAAAATGACACATTAAAATTACATTAATGATTGATTGGATAATGATGATGGCTTAATGCAAAATTACTATGGAAGAAGCAAAAGCGTTTATCCTGCTGCTACATCCTTAGAGAACAGATTATAGCTATGAGCCTGATTTTCAGTGCTTCCCACAGTAATTGCTTCTGAGGAGGCACAGGGAATCTTTGAAGACTTTAATGATATGCCACTGCCACTTTAATTGCTAAGAGAAGCCAAGAGAATCCTAATTGCCAAGAGAAGCATTACTAATTAAGGTGTCATTCTTAATTCATTCCATAGTAATTAATCTGAAATATTTGTAAAAGCTGAGATATAAATTTAGATCCAAACTCACTTAGCTTAACCACAACAGACTTCATGTGAAAAAGATCCATGGGTTAGTCAAGGCTCATAGTAAAACTTAAAATATTTTTCTTACAAAAAAGTTTGCTTTGTTTTTTCTCATAACTTTTTGAAACACGAATTTAAGAAATTGAGAATAGGTTTAAGAATCTGTTCTCATTAATACGTAATTTTTATTAAAATTGTGATACTACTCTCACATTAAAAAGATCATTAAAAGTGTTTATAGAGGGTGTTCCTTTTTCTTATATTTCACTTTAAAGCTACATGCTTCTGAAGTGTTAAGATGGGTTTCCTTCAGCTCTGTGATGAGCAAAATTATGCAGGTTCAGTTGTGTATGTAATGTCTTTAGATCATAACTTTACAACACTTGTTCAGTATTTTCTTGCCTTCACTAGGATTGAGTATGCATAATTGATTAGATATAGAGAATGCCCATAATCAGTACTGCATGTGTGTCAGATCCTTCTTTAATTCATCTCTGCTAAAATTCTTATTGAGCCTCACAAAATAATTGGTTGGAGCACCTTGCTCATATTGGTTTCCTGTCTGTTTCCTGTATACTGGATTTTGTACCTTGTTCTCTTTTCAGCTTTCTTTAATGCAGTTATGTCACAGTCTCACTGCATCCTAAACTCTTATTCTTTCAGCATGGATTATTTCTTATGGTTTACCTTAATGGTGCCTCGCATTCATGTGTAAACACCAGTTAATTTCTTCTTATCATGTAATATCTGAGAACATATGACCAAGCATCTCAGTGACCCATGGAATGGCTAGGTAGACTTTTCTGATCTATACTATCAAATTTTTGTCTGCAATTCTCAACTTTAAAACTCTCTCCATCTCAACCTCCTGGTCTTTGTATGCATGTATGAGATAAAAAAGAAGTGAAAAAACCCTTGGCAACAATTCTCAGTGCATCATGTTATAGAACAGATTACTTTCAGGCCGTCAAGATGGTTATGAGCTGTACTGCAGCATCACTGAGGACTTGTCAGCATAGTTTATGTGGCTGATACCTAATTCATGGCTATATCACTTGAGCAAATTTGAATGCAGTATCACTGCGAGAGAGAGCCTGGTCAACTGAGTACCTTCTAGCAGGAGGCACTTGATGCAGCAGTAGGATAAAATTAAACCCTCTACCAAGATGGCAGATTGCATGTGATAACCCTATCATGGAGAAAGAAGAATTGAAGTATGAATGGTTCAAAGCGCAGTAACCTGGACTTGTCTAAGGTACCTATGAAGGATTTTTAGCCACTGATGGCTACCAAAATTATGCTACCCAATACAAAGAGATGGTAGTCTGGAAAACCTGAACTGTGTTTGGCATGTGTCTCCTTGACTACAAAGGGAGCCAAGTGTGAAGTGTGCCCAGACAGATCTGTAAAGTGGCTCAGTGATTGTGGAGGACCTTAGATGCTTTTCTGGGGATTTAGTTCAGTCTCTGTCAGGTCTTATCCTAGACTTCCAGCCCTTTAGTGGCTGGAATATGTGGGGTGCACTAGCTGAGCACAGTACCTGATTTCATTTAATGCAAGAGGAATCTGATTCACGTGCTCTGATTCAATTCTGCAGTGTGAACCAAGTGCTGCAACTGGGGGACAATGAAGAGATTTTCTTCAAAAGCACACTCCTTACTTAGACTAAGTTACCAATGTAGATAAACCCTTTTTTTCTTTAGGTACTTCTTTAAAGTACCTGAAAGTAGTTGGGCAAAACTGGGCAACAGCTTCCTTTGATGCCCATGTCAAGGGTTCAGGTAAGAGTTCAATCCTGAAAATAGATGAAATACATGTTTTTGTGTGAAATCTTACAATTGTGCTTGTAAATATTGGCTTTATTGGATTTTTTAAAAATATAAAGAGTACAATATAAACAGAGCCTTGTCTGTTATTGGAAACGCTCAAATCAAAACTTCAGAGAGCTATTCATGTGAAAAAAAGATTTTTTTCTATATTCTAATTAAAATAACAAAGCTGGTGGTAACTTAGCTGGTGGTGAAATGATGTGCTAACATTTTACTGAAAATAGGCCTTAAGTTCATGAAATTGTTCGGGAGGAATGGAGAAAATACTGTGATTTGCAACTGATTTTTCTTCTAAAACAGTAACTAATAACTTTGGTTTAAGTTTCATTTGCATGTAAGTGTTCTTCCTATCAAGTAAGAAGTATAAGTGGGCTGACCAGTCAGTCTTATGTGGATTGAAGGTAGTATTAAAAAAAATAAATGTTGTCAGGCTATAGCAAAATGTGTGCCTTCCTAGGTCCTCACAGGGAAGATCATGATCAGAGTAGTTTCATGTACATGAAGTGAAATATGGGCAGGTCTTTTTTTTTTTTCCTATGCATCATTTGCCTTACTAAAATGAAAGCATAGAGTAAGCTGCTTATTATTAATACAATAAATGATGAATAAATTTATCACATCAGAAGTGTTCTGAAATTTGCAATAATAAGTTCAAAATATTGGGAACTTCCCAGTAACTCTACAACATAATCGAGGGGAGTCTGGTCACTGGAAATTTCAAGTTGGCTTTTTCTGCATAAATTTCTTTATGTTATTGTTACATTGTTCCCATAGCTTTGCAGAAGTATCATTCATAACAAAATCTGAATTTTAGTTTTGCTTAAATTTACTACTCTGTAAATGCACCCAAATATACTGACAACATCATTGGAATGAAATTGCATGCAAGTATTTTATATGCTAGACTATATTTGTTTATTTTGTATTATATTTTTATTTATTTCATATCAAATTTTTTAACTTTTTGCCATCTAAGTTCCTTTTGAAAGTTGTCTAGAAACTTCCCTTACATGCATGAGTCGGTAGTAATGGAGATGTAACTGATTGTGATATTCCTAATAACATTATTACTGTACATAGTCACCTAAGCAATATTTTTATTTTCCCAGAATGCAGGACGGAACATCATTGAAATAATTGGTTTAGATGTTTTTTATTTTGCTTTACTCTATATATGTGCTATAAATGAGCATACACGCATCTCATGTAGGTGAAAGATGCAGTTTACTTAGTAACCTTTTGTCAGGTGATCTGACTCATTTCTTGATACCATACACTAATCTGTGAATTTAAGAGAGAGTTATTTTCACCTGACGTACACTGACATTGCATATGGACTGTCATGGCCTGGCATTACTTCTATACAGAGAGTGCCAGTACTATTAGATGCAAGGATGGGGGCATGCCACCTACCTGTTATGTCCTTCTGTCTCTTGCCCTATCCATCTGTTACTTGTAGGAAGGTAAAATTCACCTAATCTTTGTCTTTTGGAATATAAACAGTTGCAAAATCAAAGGTATGACAGAAAAATTAATTTTAAATACTAATAGTATGTAACCAGTCGAATTCTCCCTATGTGTCCCTGGGTCTGAGGGTGGATTTCAACTCATAATATGCTATTCTCTATGGGCAAAAATAGTTCTAACACAAAATTGGATGTAAAAGCAGAGCTAATTTCTTATAAATTCAATTAAGTGGTTTTGGGTTTTTTACTCCACAGTAATATAATTTCAATTATTACAGTATTGCATTTATTTCAACGTAATAGGAGAGTCCTCATGGCCCTGCACTACTCTTGCTTTGCTCAAATAGTATATTTGTCACAGCCATCTCCCTTTAAATAGTCCATGTCCTGTTAAATGTCAGCACAATTGTGTTAGCAGTCCAATACTGTACTGTCTTGTCAGGGTCCTTGAGTACCTCTCACATTCTTAAATAGGCATCACTTTGGCAGGCTGGCAGTTTCTACAATGTCATCAGTCTAGTGATGCTTTCATATGGAGTTGGCTCACTCTGTCTTTTTCTTTAAATAAAACCTATAAAGAAGAGTTCACCCTGCACTGCAAATAGTCTTTTCTGCGTGCTTACTGTCACAAACCTGTTTTAATTTAATCCCCTTCTAAATTAACTTTGTGTCTGTTCAGCGTTGTAGTATTACTTTGTCTTTTCATAACGTGTGAGGTTTGGGTTTTTTTCACTTTATGTGTAAAGGATAAAAGAGAGCAGGTAAGTGAATCATAGAATGATAGAATGGTTTGAGTTGCAAGGGACCCTGACAGGGACATCTTTCACCAGACCAGGTTGCTCAAAACCCCATTCAACCTGGCCTTGTACACTGCCAATAGGGCATCCATAGCTTCTCTGGGCAACCTGTTCCAGTGTCTCACCACTCTCACAGTGAAGAATTTCTTCCTAATGTCTAATCTAAACCTGCTATCCTTTAGCTTAAAGCCATTGCCTCTTGTCCTATCACTATATACCCTTGTAAAATCTCCCTCTCCAGCTCTCTTTTAGGTTTCCTTTAGGTTCTGGAAGGCTACTCTAAGGTCTCCTCAACGCCTTTTCTTATCCAGGCTGAACAACCCCAACTCTCTCAGCCTGTCTTCATAGGAGAGCTGCTCTAGACCTCTGAGCATCTTTGTGGCCCTCCTCTGTATTCACTCCAGCAGGTCCATGTCCTTATGTTGGTGACCCCAGAGCGGGACAGTGTATTCCAGGTGGGGTCTCACAAAAAATGCATGTATGTTAAATGCTGTACATGGTTTGTCTTTGGACCAACAGACAGAAGAGACCTCTAGGATTATCTTTCATGCTGCTGCCTGTATGGAGTGAACTGAGGACAGATTGGCAGGGAAAGTGTTCTGGTAGGTGTAGGTTTGAGTTCTACCACTGTCTCCATCAGGGTCAGACCAGCTTCCCCTTCCTTACCACATAATGTTATAAGATTCCCAACCCAAAACTGCCATCTGCTTTTCTTCAGTTTGTTCCAAAGATGAAAATTGGTGTGGTTCTGGTGAGAGAAATGTACATAATCCCAAGTACACAACTAGTTACTCTTGCTCAGTAAATCAGTGGCTTAGAAGTTACTATTTTTATTATGTGTTTCTGCAGTTCTGGTTTTAACTGCTGATTTCAATTTTGAGATCATTTGAAGTTCAGTCTTAAGTGGAATGCACCATATCATATAGACCAAGTAGAAGAGAATAAGAAACTTGGCTCAGTTTGTAGTAGTGCTGATGGGAAGTCTGCCTGCAGATGTGCTCCCCTCATGGTTGGCCAGCCGATGGCCAGCCTCTTTTCTAAAACTGAATGTTTGTAGCTTTTTAGCCTTTTTCATCTGGTTGTAAATCTTGGCTTTGAAGGGCAAGCTAAGATCTGAAGCAGCGATCTGAATACTTAGACTACGGAATGATTCCTTTTAGATTAAGAGCAATAGGCCAGGAACCAATACCACATGACATGGGCAGAGGATGTCATTTTACAGATCTTTCAGTCAAGCCATTTAGAAACACATTCTGAGTAATGAATGCATCCAAATTAAATTGGAGGTGTTATGCAAGCAACACAACTGGGGCTGATATTAAATATTAAAAATAATGCCAGTAGCTGAAAACACTTGCTAGGCTATGATCTCTAAAAACGTTACAGATGTTGCAGTTGCTTTTTTTAATTCGCCGTTTGTGAAAATGAAGAAGAATCAGGAGAGGAACCAACAATTTGTGTAAATGCAGGTTTACCATTATTTTGTGTGTTGAGAAGCAATGGATCCATTTGTAAACAGGAAATAACTGATCCTTAGATTAGAATTGTATGATTAAGTTAATAAAGTAATCATATCATGTAAAATTTTATTGCCATTATAGAATGTGATCGTTCAACTTAATCACAAATGCTACATTCATTTTTAATTGAGCTGTATGTATTCTCCTTAATGGAAGGTTTGAGGTTTTTTCTTGCACACTCAATATATTTTAATTGAACACCTGATTCCTGCCACCAACACATTAACATCTGGACACTATCTTTTATGCATATAGATACACTGATTAAAACTCAGCAGAAAAGCAGATAAAAAGACAACATTATGGAACACTTTCAGCCGTAATTTTTTATTATATATTGAGAAGCTTTTAATTACCTTACTTCATTTAATTAGTCCTGCTACTTAGGTCAATTGGGTTTTTATTGATATGCCGTGTTACCAACTTCACTAATTGGCACAAAATGGCATGTGACTATACTAAATATCTTGTCTTTCTTGTCCAAAAGATTTTCTTATGATTTTTTCACAATTCTGAGACTTTTTATTTGTTTCAAAGTCTTTTCAACAATATATAAAATATTTTGACAGAGTAGCTTGATTTAAAATTTAGCATTTCACTTTTCATTTTGTTACTGAGTTAAAGACAAAAAAGATTATAAAGAAAAAGTGTTTATTTCCCAACAATATATTTTAGCATCAGAAAATAACACTACCTTTTGTAGTTTTTAAAACTTTAGTCTTTCTTCAGAATGAAAAGTCTATTTTAAAACATTGTTTATCATTATGACTTTAAGCATAATTTGTCAGCATTTACAAATTTAGTCTGGAAGAAAACCAGCAGTGCTGTGTCACTGCAGCTGTTGTACTCTAGTGGTTTTGGGATCTGTTCTGTAGTGGAATCTGACAACTCTGAGTATAGAGGAGCTCAAGTTATATAAACATTTTAGTTCATAATATTAATTTCCAGTTAATTGGTAACAGAGCTTATGAAAACAGAGACTTTATGGAAACGTAATTATCAAAAAATATTTTTTTTCTGTGTGAGATAATTTCTTTGAATAATTGCTTATAGACCTCTCCTTAATTTTAGATTCTTCTATGCCACACCATTTTTTATATTTTTGTTTAAAAATGTAACATATTTGTGACTCACTAATTTCTCAAGATGTATTTGGTATCTCTATACCAGGCAAAAAAAGATTACAATTTAACTAATAGCACTTTTTTGGTTTACCAAATACTGATCGTTTTGTGAATAATTTCTATGCTTTTTGAGTTGTTGGGTAATCTTTCTAATACATGTGTTTAACTGTGTTGGCACTTCAACAGATAAAGTAATTCATCATTATGCAATCAATCTGCTCCCCTTAATTTGAGAATAAATGTATTATTAGTATGTATGCTCCCACAGAGACATGATTTGTGGAATAATATCACATTCTACTTATTTAAAATACTCATTTTAAAATTATTTGAAATACAGGTTTTACAATCCTTGCCCTGAAGTTTAACTTAACCACTTTTTGTGATTACGCAGTGGCATTTCCTTTCCTCTTCCAATCTGTCACAAGCAGGTAGCAGGGATCAATTTGAGCTAGATTTTCTTAGTCTGGGCCATGGCATTATACATATCCTGACATCCACAGGAGGGCAGCATGGTTAAATTAAGGGAGAAGATGGCAATGTGATTATATTCCAGAAGCTAAATTAATCTCACTTCTATTTTCTCTTAGATTTTATGAATTTCATTTTTTTTTAATTTTTATGTAACAGCAGTTTTAGAGTTGAATATCATTGTAGTATTGCTATTTTAGGTAGACAGTTACTTGTCAGAGCAATCCTGTGCAGCAGCAATGGACTGATCCCAGGAGATGGCTCTGATGTTCCCTCACAGGTGGTAAATTCTGTATTCCTGAAGTCCTCCTACAGCTCCAACCGCAAATCAGCTACAGTTTAATAACTCCAGTGGAGTGACAGAGCATTTGAACGTTTTACTTTCTGTGTATTTAATGCGATAAAGAACTTCTTGCAAATCTGTGCTGCTGTTATAAGCTTATATCTTTCTTGCATAGCACTTTTTTTTCCCTAACCACCACCCAAAACAAAATCATGTTAGGAAATTTTTTTTCCTAATTCTATTAATCCATTTTAAAAATCCTGAATTCCATGAAGGAATACTTAAATAACTTTCTCAAAGGGAATATATTTTCCAGTGATTCATTTCTGTTGTTTTCTAGAGTAAGTCCTGTGGAATTCACTTTTACATTGTTTGCTTCTATGTGGCATTTCCAAGGATAAACATCCAATCACATTAATGGTTCTAATTCAAATTACTGTACACTGAAAGCTGTCTCTTCCAATGCCAAAAGACAATTGCTAAATATTACCAATGGGTGCCAGTTTCAGAGTTAGCCAAAAGAGCTGCTTCCAGGCACAGGTAGTTGAGGTGTGGAACTGTGCTACTAGGTGTAGATTTTGAAAGTTTAAAATGTTTGAGAAAAACATTATGGAAATTAATTGAAACAAAAATCCATTAAAAAGTTATAAACACAGAGACACCATTTTTAGATAAAGAAACTCCTAGAGACAGTAATAGCATGAGTATATGAGAAATTTCTGGGGGTGTATAACTGCATACTTCCCTCCACGCCCTGATGAGAACAAGGTACAGACCTGGCTTTTGGGTGGCCACTTCTACATTCTTCTGGAGAGAAGTTTCTTCAAAAGCGACAAAGTGACATGGAGTCAGAAGACTTTTTGTTTCTTTGACATCTTTAAAATTCTACATGTGTTCTGTATAAAAAACTTCTTAAAAATGGATATTTTCAGAGAACTGATTGGCTGGGTCATACCATGAAAGCTTTCTTCCTTGTTTTTACCTTTGTATTGTCATCAAAAGATAGCCAGAAGTATAAAAGTATTTTTTTTACTCCAACTTTTGATGAAAGGATCACTTACAGTTGTTCTGCACCACTCAGTTTCCTGAGGCAGAACAACTCTATCAGAATATAAGATTAACCTTGCTGTTTTTGACCAAATATTCATATAACCCAATATCACGTCTCCCACTGTGGCCAACAGCAAATGACTGGGAAAGTTTATAAGAGTAGTCTCAGTACTCTTCCAGACTCCGCTCATCTGCAGACCAAGGACTTTCTGAGCAGATTATGACTGCATATACAAACATTCAGTGCAATTAAATATTTTTTTCTACAGTCTGTCCAGGAATGCCTAAAATGCACAATGAAATGTACGTAATTTGCGTTCATGGAAACAAGCTATAACAGTTACATTGCTGTGTGAGAGCGGAAATTAATGTCTGGCACTGTTCCTACATTCCTTAAAGGTGCTAGAGATATGATGGAGACAGTCCATACCACTGATATGCAGGCAGCATTATGTTTTTCTGCTTCTGTATGATGGATGGAAAGCGAAGTGGTATTCTTAGTTTTTCAGTGCATGAAGTGTCAAAATTTTAATCCGGAAGAAAATAACAGAGTTCCCAATAAAAAGCTTTTTATTTCTGCAACATGGGGATATTGTATATGAATTCCAGGAAGGTAACTGCATTTTCCCCACTTTTGTTCTAGCACTTTTCATTCTGGATGTCTCTATAGTAGCATAACTAAAAAGAATTGTTTTCTGCCCAGTGTGCCAAACATTTTGAAATATTTACAGTCAGTGTAGTCTCTGTTCATTATCAACTACATTGTCATTGGATTCACAGAAGTTTTACCTCATAGCATTGGTTGAAAAGAACAAACTAAGATTTACTATTCTGAATTGTGCTTTAGAATGAATACTTCTGTCAGATGGCAAACATTTTCCATGAATGTCACATTATCAACTTTTCATGATGCCTAGGTACCGAAAGCCTCCTTCATGTATGTCTTTTCAGGCAACTAATTACAATGGCTAAATTTGGAGTCTTTGCACTGCCAGGATCTGGTAGAGCCCATGGAAACAGAAGGGTGCTTCCAAAGGGTAATCTGCAAAGTTCTGAAAATGAAATATACCCTAAGCATGCTGGATCCATACAAGGTGCAGGGGAAACATATTCACTGAAAGTGGCATAGTGGATTGCAAAGACAAACATGTTTAATTTGCTGGTTCCCTTTGAAATATTTTCTTTTCACTTTTTTTAAATTCATAAATGAGTTGCATGTTTTGACACACGGAGTTAAAAGACTGATCAATTTTACAGGCTTCTGAAATGCATTTTCCAATGTCTGGAAGATAAGGGCTGTTGTGAGACTTTCCTGGATGTTTTTTTCTGGTGCACAAGGACCTCAAGTTCTGAACAGTCTTGCTCTTTTCCGCTTTGGTTTCTCTCCCACAGAAGTTAATGTGGTATTGCTAACCTCCTGCACTGGACATGTTGTGAGGAGTAATTGCTTGGTTTATAAAGCACTCCTCAAGTGTCACAAAATGTTCCTATTAAGGGAACAATCCTATGTAAGTGAGGACTTGGTAAACTGATTTGTTTCAAATCTTTGGTGATGTTTTTAAATGGTGGTTTTAATTGAATTCTTTTAGGGATTTTTTAAAAAATCTCATTGTCAAGGATTTTAAAAATTAGTTTTAAAACATCATAACATTCTGAATAAACATATTCTGTGTGCACAAATTAAAGAAAGGTGCTAGACTGATTCAATGTCATAATTTTTGTGCTTCTTTTCAAATCACAAATCAGGATACCAGGTGTAACATACCTTCTCATGCCTTTGCTAGATCAGACCCTTTAGGCTACTTCATAAGTACTTCAAAATACCTATTCACAATGATGACAACAAATGTTATGAAAATACTTAGAATTTACAGTCTTCAGGATAAAAAGTGTATGCATCTTGTTCTTCTTATATATTTTATTACAAAAAAATTAGCTTTGCTGAGGTCTGTGTTCTTTAGGAAATTAAAATTATATCAATTCAAAAATACCAGTGAAAAGAAATACATGAAATATGTAACCACCCAGAGATAACCAAAACCAATTATCATTCCTAAAAGAGTTCATGCTTTTACTGGCCTCCGCCACCAAAGTTTTCAACACCTTTTTATTGTTTCCGTGAGTGGATGTGTATGACCTAGAAACAAAAGTAAATCTTTCATACTAACAGGTCCTTCATTTAGACTTTCTAGATCACAAATGATATCACTCCCTGACCGGAAAAATGGTCATCAGTTTTTCCTTGTTTTTCTATGTAATTGCAGTGTCATGTGCTTCCAGTGACATGCAGATGTGTAGGCTGGATACTTGACTACCTCTGGGTGCTCAGATGCTTCTGAATTTTTTAAGGTCTTTCAATGTAAATAATAGTTTCCACCGCTAAAGTGAACGGTTAGGGGAGAGCAATGTCATTGAAACTTTTTATACTAAACCAACATCAGCATTTAAATTCAGATTTTCACTTTGAAAACCAATCTCTTAGTTGTTCCTGCTTACTGTGCTTTTCTGTTCACAGCTTATTATCTTTTTCGATTAAATTTAACCAAGAGTTGAGCTCCAGGGGTGTACCCGTATATCCTGCAAACCACTGGTAGCTATTTTGTCCATGGGTTGAGACTAGAGCTAGTCCAAAGTAAGCTGCATCAAAAAGCAGAGAGTGGATGTCTGCTCCTCAGCACCAGCTGTTTTGCTGTTGTGCTGCATTACCTATTTACATTGCAGTTAGATTACATTAGAATTAGAGTGCTTTCTACATTTATGTTGCATCTAAAGGATTTAGTTATTTTGTTGCTGAAATTCTCTTGAGGCTAAAGGATGTTCTTCTGTCTTCTTAAACAGTTACACTTTACATACCAAATAGGTTTCATGATATGACATAAATTGGATTAATAATTCTCAAGTTGCCATTGTAGTCACTTCACAGGTTCCATAAGTACTAGCATGCATATTCACGAATGTTGAAGCACTCTGGAGTTTAGTAAAATATCACTGTTAAAGAATCTAGGAATATCTGATCTGCCAGCATACCAATAACCATTTATACTGTAAGTGAAAAGTTGTTTATCAGGAAAAAAGCCACACATTGTCCTGTTCATATTATGAGTATCTTGCTAATTGGAATAAATGGAACTGTTTTCTGTGGCTGTGATGTTTGTATTACTTGACATTCTTCAACATTTCTTTATCCTTAGCAGGCATAATTACAGTAGTTTAGGCTGATTTTTTTTCATTCCATCTGTTGAAGGCTTATTTAGTTCTCTTTCTCAAGAGCACAGAAAGTACTAAAATGAATCTGAGAATGTTTACAGCTAGGTTTCTTATGACCTAGGTCATATTGTTGTCTTGAATCAGTTTTCTCTCTCATCCTCAACTGAAGACAAAAAAATTTCTTAATCTTTCGGGGTTAAATAAAAGAAGGAATGCAGTGCCGGGAAGATTCCTTTTATGCAAGGCACAGGGATGACTGAAAGTGCCTGTGGGCATTTGGTCTCCATTGGCTCTCTCAGCGAATGCAATGATGCCCACGGATAGCCTGTATTGTTGTCAGTTAAATGGGATCATGAGTGTCTGAAAGGTGTTTGAGAATGAACTGAAAATCATTTTCACAAGTGGATGATTACTTCTGCCACATGTTAACCGAACTCTATCAGAGTGGCCCAGATTTTTGAGACTGCATTAATTGCTCTTTCAACCTTGACTGAGGTTTCTCTTTAAGAAAGGCCTTTGCTGGACTAAACTGCTACATGTATTGATTTTTCTTTCTATATTTTTTTCATTGTTTGTGATAAATGAAGCCTTTTACAAGTAGAGAATTTATCATTCAAGATGTAGATAGATTGCTTCATTCCTTAGAATAAAAAGGCTGGTCTAAAAATGATCTCTGTAGAAGTAATAAGTCCATTCTCATTTCTCTATCAGTGAATAGCTCCAGTATTCCACACAAAATTATGTTTTTCAGCTATTCATTAGTGCTTATTTTATTCATCAAAAAGTAAAACCCTGCAGTCTTCCAGTGAGGTGAGGACTTAGAGCAAACAAGCTGCCATCATCTTTCCTGTGTATGCCATCACATAATTGAAACTAAACTATAATATTTAGCAGTGTGGTTTTGCATTTTGGTAGCAAAAGGAAATATACTTTGAAAGCTATTCAACATTTATGTATTTCCAATATAGGGATGCCCAGACTTTTTAAAGAAAATGGATGTTCATTTTGTTTGTTCCATTTCTGGAGAAGAAAATTGTATTGACTGAGATGAGATGATGTATAAAATGTTTTTATCCAGGTCTTTCTGTGTTTTGTAGTGGAAAAGTAATTTCTTGTATTTTTACTTGTTTTCCAGGAAAATTAACTTTAAGTATTAAATGGGTTTTTTTGGTACCATATTATAAGCGTTGTGAAGTATAATCATGTAAATCTGTGGCTTCATAGAAATCAAATTTTTAGGGTTTTATTTGGGAGTGAATGAAGAGAAAAAAAACAGTATTAAACAATTTTGAAGAAAAGAAGATTGCAGAACTGTTTATAAGAGAAAAAGTCTAAAAAAAAGTGATTGCAGAGTTTGTACATTTGGTTGCATTTTCACATTACTACAAAACTGCTAGAAAATCTTCACACTGGGGTCACACTTAAATACTCAAAATGTTTGATCAAGGTCCTTTTTTCTATGTGCTGTATAAAAACAGGTGTATTAGTCTTAAGTTACTGGAAATTATGTGAGTAATATCAAAACACTGAAGAAGGCAACCACAAATGTACATACAAACTATAAATATTCTTTCTAATGTGCATATGTACAGACACAGAAATTATGTGTGTATATCTCATTTTACAGAATAAAAGTCTGCCATCTGAATATGTTTCAAAGTACATCAAAATCCCAATCTTTCCGAGCTTCTTGTCAGTCTATTTATTAAACATTCTCAAAACATGATCTTACAGAAAAGTCAAAATAAATCTAAGCAATTACTATTGTTGTGTTCAGATATAGGGGAAGTATTTCAGTGTCTTCCTTCCTTGTGCATGGCTGAAGTGTAGTAATTCAAGAATTATTTTAGATGATCCCAACTTTGGAACCCAAATTAGAGTGAGAAAAATTGAAACAAATGGTGTGGTTAATGTTTAGAAATATGGAATTGGCTTCTTCTGAATATCAGTTTCTTCTTTGTATTGAACATAATATTTTACCTGAAGAAAGGTAAAGTATTTGAATGAATGGCTGTTCTATGTTTCTTGTTCCTGCTTAAAATAGTCTGAACAATTGACACTGTGCATCTTGTGCACATTTTTTTTGGACGGAGAGATTGACCGGAACTGATGGGTGAATACAGCTACACGTATGGGTAGAGAAATAGCAGGCTGCAGTTGTGCGAGTTCATGACTGTGAGGGTCTGTTCTGGTTTGTGGTACTGACATTTACCTGAGACTCGTGAAAAATAATGCAATTTCCCATCTTAAAAACAAAACATTCTTCAACTGAGACCCATGAAAAATGGTGCAATTCCCCATCTTAAAAATAAAACATTCCTCAGCTTAGCTCTAGGATTTAGCTGACTTCTGAGTCTGTTAACCTAGTAATTTCTGCTCCAGCTGAGAAACCCAAGTCTCATTTAATTCTGCAAACTGGCTATTGGAGATTTTTTTCTGTTCTAGACATCAGCTGCAGTTTCTACAGAAAAAGAAGTTCAAAGAAGATTCTAGAAGTCTAGAATATTTGGGTCCTTCCAGATGTAAATGTTAGACTCTTGAGTAAGAATTAATCTCTTTATCTTTCAGGAGCATGCACACTTCAGATGAGCACAGGAGATACCCCCTGTAAATGGCTGAAACTTTCTACATTAAAAAAAGCTGTCACCATTAGAGATGGTACTGGAAGAGGGATTAATAACATAAGATTATAACTGTGTGTTTATAGTGATTTGTAAAACCAGACAACATAAAGCTTTGCATTTCTATACTAAATCCAGCTTTGTGTCATGAATGCTATTTTCCTTTGTTACCTACTCTTATGTGAGACCCGAAGATTTTAAAGTGAGATAGTTAATGTTCCACTCTTTTGTTTCCCAAGGAGACTCTTATTTAACACCTTAGTTGGAAGTAATTTGTAGGCGGAATAAAAGTGCACATTGCTATTTAATTTCTTTTTGTATGCTTTCTTATTTTTTATTTTTGAATTCACTGTATCTTGTGTTAGTTCTGCCTGTACGTGGTATATCTTACATGAAAAGTAATTTAAAAAGCAGCCCACTTTTCCCTATGGCAAATGTTCTTTTAAGACCTCTTTTTTTTAAAGCACCTTTCTGTTCCAGTCTCAGAATAGAATTAAATTGAAAAGGAAATTAAGAAAAAAAGAAAACATTAACACCATTAATTCTGAAAAATAATTAACTTGGTGTTTCTAAGTTTGGGTTGCTCATTTTCTGACATTTTCCTGTGAGAACATGAAGCCTGGTAATTGTGTACACAAAGCCAATTTTTTCTCCCTCATACAAATAAAAAGCAGAGTAACCAAGTGAGTCAGAGCTTCAACACAAGTGTAACAGAAGCTGAAGAAGGGCAAACATTGGTGTTGTAATAACAAGGGAACCACTACTTAATCTGACAAACCATCATGGTTAATAAGCATTATGCTGAACATTCATTTTGGACACAAATTTGTCCTTTGTGATGACTAATGTGGGAAAGAATGTGCTTGAGTTTACGCCTAGGACAGTTGTAAAAAGGTTTTGCCCCTATTTTGTTTGCCCATTTCAGGTAAGATGTTGGTTCATTGCTCTGTTTTTTAACTGAGTTACAAACTTATCGGGCAGCAAAGCCACAAAAGTAAGCAGAAGACCGTATCCTCTTACCAGAGAGGCTCCTGTTCATCTATCAATCATCCAACCAACCATTCCCATCCTAGTTATTATTTCGTCATAATATGTGTACCAGCATGCCCTGGAGAGTGCCCTGTTAAGCCAGAATTCATTGGTCTGAACGGTTATTGTTCTGCCTTTGACCAACCTCGTATGAGATGCCCTTGACAGAATCTGGCCAGCCAGAAGGGGCAACTCTTGGGTAGTATTTTGCTCTCTTGACAGGTCTTAAGCATCAGATCCTTAACACTCATAGGCTCTTGCTTACAATCCCACAGCTCATCCTTTTCTTCTTGCTGTCTTTGTTAACAACAGCGCAACATGATCACAGTGACAGAATAAAAAGTCACCATAATGCCAGAAAACTTGCTGCAGTCTCTTGGGTAATGAGTGTGCTCCCCCTACCACCACAGAGTATCAGCATCTGTGGTTTTCTCATCTCACTAGTTGATACTTCTCATTACATGATCTGATTCAAAGCCTGGAAATTGCCAAGGTGACAAGGAGTTGTTGTAATCTAAGAGTCTTTATAGTGAAGTGCTTCTGTTTAGGAAATTAGATTCTAGTTTACTCTGGGAAAAAAATTTAATCTTGTGTGTCTACTGACATTGTGTTATGTTACCAAACTGACTTCTCACAGACTAAATGAACACTAGCAAATCTGTAGAAACCAAACAGGATAAAAGCTGTTGGGGAGTTTAACTTTTCTAACATTCAGTATTTCTGTGTAGTCAAAAGTGTTCTACTTTAAGCCATATTTTCTATTTTTTGGACACAATTGGTGAAATGTAAGTGGTTAGTCTTCCCAAATATGAAGTCATTTGTTTCTACTTTTTGTGTTATTTTGAGTGAAAAGGGATGTCTCTTTGCATTTTTATGATATGAGTAAATAGAAGAAAAAAATAACTTCTTTAATGTGACAACACTGAAGAAGCAGCTCAGTAGGTAGAGCAAATTAATACACAAATTTGTATTGGGTCCTCCTAATGTCATGCTTCATACTAATGGAAAAATACTCCCTTTCCTTTGCAGATATTTGTATGCTCTAGGACAGAAGGTCTGGAAGCGGTGGAAAAAACGCTACTTTGTTCTTGTTCAGGTTAGTAGTCTACCGTGAAATTTCAATAAAAAGAATTCTTGGACTATGAATTATGTATGATTTTTGGAGCCATTCATAAATCAGTATCTCCAGGAAATGTATGCAGTACTACTCCAAGCTTCTTGTTAGTTTTTGTAATTTACATACCTAGTAAACTGAAGCATTACCAAGTTTTGCATATATATAAATAGGTTCCTACACTGAGCAATGTTTCAACTGAAACCTGGAAACTTCTGAAGGAAACTTCTGTGACACTGTAATAGTCTGCTGACAGCTTTCCACCACCACTTCAGTTAAAATAAAGTCATATTTCACAAAAAGGATTGTACTTACTGTTTAATCAATTTAAGTACGGGGAACGCTGTTCTGCATCCTTTGTTTTATTGACAGAAAACTCTTAAAATCTGAGTCTCCATAAATGTCATACAAAGGTTGAAGCCTGTTAGTGAGGCTTTTTTTTAAGAACTAAACCCTCTTAAACTACTTTGCAGAAAGCCTAATTCCTTTATCACTCTGTCAATCACACTCACCTGGTCTCCTCCTACTCTTCAATTATGAAAATTGTAAGGATGTAAAAGAAAATTACTGAACAAGTTCTTTATTAAAGTTAAAAGCCAAGAGTATTTGCATATTATTCTTGCTGAGCTTGATGTCAATATGGTGTTTTTGCTGGCTTCAATGGGAATTGGCTTGCATATTAATAATCAGTGAGTAATGCTTATAAGGTTAAAAAAGTTGGAAAGTTTACAGAAGTCATTTGGGTTCTGATTTTACCAAGATCCTTTGTGAAGAGAGGAGGACGTTTTGTGACTATTAATATTTGTCAGTGTTGGGAAGATCTCTATATAAGGCATGGATGTGAAGAGAAAATTATTTAAAGTTGCAGAGAAAAAAAAAAAAAGAAAGTTTACATGTTGCCTTGTCCTTCATGCTTTACTTTAACACTCGTCCTACTTATCACCCCTCTCACAAAAACAAAGAACTTGTTCTTTTCCTCTAAGACACAGGTGTCATCTGATTTTTAAATTGTACACCTAAGAGATACATAGTCTTTATGTGAGTGTGATATGGAACCATCATCTGGGAGACCAGTTTATTCCAGTCAAGTTAATTTTAACTATCTTCCGCTCTCTATGCTGAAATTGAAATACTGGGGGAGAATATTACAGGAATTTTCCAACTGTGATGGGATTTAGTAATATATTTCATTTTAAAACAGCTATCAATTCAAGAAAGCTATATAAAAAATACCATGTTAAATCAATATTTACAGTCCAGGCAGCTCTGGCTCATTTATGTAGTCCAGCTGTGATACATACACTGACAATAAGCTGAAGTCAATACATGTGAAATAAGCATTCAGTAATGAACTAGTCTGTTGTATTGATATATTATTGACACATTGACAAGTCTTCCTTTATAGATTAACTTTTAGCTTACATAGCAAAATATGAAGGCCATGAAATTCAGTTCTAAAGCAGATGCTATCGATATGATTTACACAGACTTTGCAAATTTAACTCAGTTATGACATTAGAAGAATAATGTTGATTTTTAGGAGTGTGATGTGAGTAATGTGCACCTTCATTATTGCTGCACGTATTAGAAGTTGTTAGTGGTTTCTGAAAGAACAGATCAGTGTTACAGGAAGGTTATAGAATCTGAAAATGTTAGCCTCTTCATTATATTTGTTTTTTATCCTTTGCCATCCAGTTATTTCTCTAAAAGGTTATTCACTTAAAACCAGAAAAAGGCAGGGATATAACATGTTTGGTGAAAAGCCTCAGCTGGACCTGCTGTGTTTTACTTCATTTACTGTCTGATAATATCTTTCTCCAGTAATCAGAATGCAGATTCACTTCTGTCATTTTAATTTCATTTGTTCTAATGTTTGAAAAGTCAGTCATTTGTTTCATGGATAATTTTTTTCTAAACATGCCAACCACGCAGGCTAATTCTTGCTGCTGAACTCCTGGAGTGGGCTGCCCAGAGAAGCCCTGTAGCAGACACCACAGAGTCAGCCTCCAGGTTTGCAGTAACACTTCCTCCCAGCACATTAAACAGGGTCTTTGTGCCCCATGGGGACATCCGCTAGTGACACTGCTCATAAGTCACGTTCACATTTCTGTGCCTGTCTGTCATACATGCACAGGTTGTTACTTTTCCACTTTGTTACAAAATAGGTGGAACAGCTGGTAGTCAGGTGTTTGGACATCTGGAAAATAATGAAATTCAGGTAAATGCAGTTGTAGGAAGAGGATTGCCTTTTCTTTTGTCAAGATTACCATTCAAGAAGATGGCTTAATTCTGTTTTTTTTTTTGAGAATGTGTCGTACATACTTGCAAGTACTTACTTGCGAGTACCAAAAGTACTCTATGAAGTATTTATGCTAATTTGCTAAATTCTAAGGCAAAGCTAATTACAGCTCCATTAACTACTAATAGTACACTTAAACCCAGTCATAGATGTATGTTAAAAAGTGTGTGTCATTTCAGATTGTGCTGGTGATTCTTTTTGTAATAAGTGATAGCAGCCACTGATAACCATAAGGAAAAGGGTTTAAGAGATTGCAAGTGTAAATAAACGAGTCAAGTTCTGTATTTCTTTATTTTGTTGAGACTTTCTTTTCCCCTGGCAAAGTTTTCTGGTGTTTTTGTATCTGTTTCTTTGGTGAAGAGACTTTAAAATTTCTGATTTTCAACAAAAAGATGAAGTCACTGATTGTGACTGATTGTTCTTTTAAAAATAAGAGCATGCACTTGAAATACATTTGAAAAAGTAAAATCAACAGCACTGTAATGTCTGTCTTGTTATAGACGTAAGGTTAAAAAATGAAGATACATAGCCCAGACCTTCCACAAGCTTATCTTCAGAAACATAGAGTAGCTGAAGAAATATGAAAAAAATGTGCATCCTATTTCCACAATTAGTGTCTGCAAGCTTCCCTTTTGATGGCTCACATTGCCTGTACAGTGTGATTATATGGAATTGTTGGCATAAAAATGTGAGACATGGATGTGGGTGCTTGCCAGTTTATTTAATTCAACCAAGTAGAATAATTGAAAATTTTTTTTTACTGCAGTGCCAGGTATCAAAAATTAAAACTGTAGGTTTACAAGAAAAGAGGAGAAACCTCTCATGAAATATGATGCTAATTGCAAAGGATTTAGAGGTGTGTGACATACCAACAGCTCCCTCCATGCTTGTGCATAAGGGGAAATATGGTTCTGGGAATATAAGCAGGGAAATACCAAGCAGTGACCAAGGTGATGTTGATGCCAGGCCTAGAGCGAATGGTGTGGCATAGAGGATGAGTCCTGTGTCAGGGTCCCAAGGGGACCACCAGCCCTGACTGTCCCTGTCCACAATCCAGCACCCCATTCTAGCCTCCCGGGGCCATCATCCCCAGCCCCAGTGATGCCACAGAAGGGCTGGTCTCCAGCTCCCCACATCCAAGGTCCAGCCTTGGCCCATGCCCAGTGCCTGCTGCTGGGTTTGGGGCAGGCTACCCCAGTGCTCCTGGCTGCCCCACTCCTGGCTAGACCCTAGCTTCAAAGCCCTGCCCTGCCAGCCCAGGGATAATTTAAAATCTTTAAACCAAAATATCATGGCTATGCTTCGCGAATGAAGATTTGGGAAGGCTCTATCCACATTTGCTACAGGCACAAACCAAAATATATTTATTTTCTAAAATACATATACTATGAATGAAAGCAAAACTGTGGGCTCAATGCACAAAGAGTGAGGTGAAATTCTGCCGTGCCTGTCATGCTGAAGGATGGGCTGGCTGCTTGTAAGAGACCCTACTAACCTGAAAATCTGATTTTCTGGATGGGCTAGGTTGGTTTTTTTGTGTTTATGTATATTTAGTCTGGTCTTGGTACAACCTCCTTAAGCAAATGTACCAAATCTGATGTGGAAAGCTGGCACTCAGTTTTAGTCGCCTGACAGTGTCTCTCAAATTCTTATCTCCTATACAACTGCAGTTGCTTAACTAATATATTAATTAAACTCGAATACCTACGTTTAATTGCTCCGCCCTGTAGACTTCTACTGTGGTTCTGGAGACATCAGTTTGGCGCTTGAGGCCTGATGGCCATTTTGTGGAGAGAGCTGTTCCTTTTGCTTGTACAGGCTGTGGCAGGGGATATTCAGTCACCATGCACTGCATACACGTAGCACAGCATAGTCCTGTTTCAAAAAAGCCCCAACAATTAAAATAATGAAATATTTTTAGAGCATTATGCATATAATAATCACACATTCCATCCTTATTTTTAAAAAGCAACAATCTTTTACAGAGAATAAAGGTACAGCACCAGCAAATATATGAATGAAGCTGAAAGCAGCTGTCCAAATTTTACTTCAAAAAGGATCATTCCTGAAGTTGTAGACTAAGAAGTAATTCTAGATAACAATTAGCTGAGCAATCAGCAGCCAAAATAAAGATGGTCCATCATCTCTCAGATGAGTCCTTGCCTATCCATAAATTTTACAGACCTAAGAAATAATATTGTAGTTCAAAACAATTCTGTTGGCCAGGTATCCTGCAGTCTTTGGAGATGAGCGTTTCAGAGGTACATATACATTCAGTTTCCCTAAGTTTCAAGTGTTCACAGATTCACACAGTCTTTCTTCTGCTCACCCTCTTATAATCTTCCCAGCTCTTCATTTAAGGCTGGGAACACCTCATTTTGTTTCAGTGATTCAGCTTTTTCCCTCCCAGCTGTTACAGTTCTTTCTTTATCTTTCCAGTCACTTTTTCCTCAGTTCTCCTTATTGTTTTCTATTTTGTCTACAGAGTCTATAACCTCATGGTGATGGATTCTTTTCTTATTGCTTTATTATTTTTTTAATAATTGTACTTGATGAGAAGTAATTAATGTTGTTCATGCCAGCTGCAGGCTACCTGGCCTACACAGTGCTGTATCTAGTGAGCCAAGCAACCCAGAGATGGGTGAGAACACAGGTGCAAAAGATACCAAAATCAAACTGAAGGTTCTGGTGCTTCCATCTTTAACTAGAAATGGCCAGATTATGTGTTCCTTTTTCCAGTTTATTGATAATTGTGGCACTCCTTCTGCAAACAGTACTTTTATACATAAAAGTCGGGGATTTTTTCAGTTTCTTTGAATATATTACTTTTTTTCTTTTACAGTAAACTGAGAAGTTTGATCAGTAACACAATACCAAGTATTTTCCCTATAAGAACCTAAATGGCTCCCCTTCAATTTCTTATAAAGCAACAGCCCAAAATGCATTGTATTTCAGGAAACTGCAGAGAGATGTGTTTATGGCTGTGGTTTGTTTCTTTCCTTCATTTTGGCAGAAAGAGGAAAGAATGCAAAGTTTTACACTGTTAATATTTCTGGAGGAAAAACAAAAGGCTGTTATTTTTTCAGTGCAACTGAACGCTAATTTAAACCATGGTACCTTTGTTATACATTTCTGGAATATAATCATCAACTAAGAAGTACTTTCTTATCCAGGTTAGCCAATACACATTTGCAATGTGCAGTTACAGAGAAAAGAAATCTGAGCCTCAGGAACTGATGCAACTTGAAGGATACACTGTGGATTATACAGCTCCTCACACAGGTACTTTTCATGATTTTGAAGTGTGATACTGAGACACGATATATGTGTGTAAAACAGCTGATTCAATCTGATCGTTTTGATCTAGCACCAAAAAAACCCAAGGTTCTTTGGCAATTATTCCACTAGGACATTCTGATGTGAAAAATCATCCTTTTAGAAGGAAGCTTGTTGTAAGACTAATGAACAATAAACTTTACACTAAAGTTTCCTGAACCATTGAAAGACCACATATAATACGAGGAAAAACTTATGAATTCTAGTCACTATTTCTCTTTTCTGTTTTTGATGGTGGTGACATGCAGCAGTGTACTGTTAAGTGTATTCAAAAATAATGTAGAAAGGAAGGCAAATGATGACAGTGCTTGTGAAAGACAAATTACTCATAGTAATAAAAAATAAATTTGGAGGTATCAGAAAAATCTGCACAAGTTAGTATTAAAATGGTAGAAAAAAGCAAAGTTACGCATGCAGAGAAAAACAGTTCTACCCATACAGTGGAGGGTTATGAAATTAGAAGGCATCTGAAATATTGAAGATTGATCTTTGGAAATGTTGGCTCAATGTTTAGAATAGACGAGAAGGCAAACAGTGCTCAGAATGTGTTTGGAAAAACACATTCAACAATTCAAACAATTCTTTCATAAAGAAATCCCTGGCTCAGCCATATTGACCATTGTGTGCTGTTCTCATTATGTGGTCTCAGAGAAAAATACTGGAGTGAGAAAAACTACTAAGGAAGGAACGGCAGCAGTGATAAGAGGTATGGAGCTGTCTCTGTTCAATAAGAAATAAAGTTGACAGGGTATTCCATCTAGGAAAATACTGCCAGGAAGGAAGATACGTTAGAGAAATGCAAAATAGCATATGACACAGAGAAGATGAATAAGAAATAAACTGAAGCTGAATTGGAAGTGGAGTCATGTAAATATTTTCTCCTGCAACTTACATATTTATTCTACTTATGTGTTACCATTTGATCCTTATAGCTCTAGTTTTTATCATATTTTAAAGTCCTAAATACCTATAAAATGTTTTCACACACTCCTCCGTACATACATATTCAGAGTAAAACCAATAATGTAATAAACATTGACGGTGACTAAGAAGTAACATGCATTTATCAAGATTACCTTCTTATTTACTGCTTCAGGTCTTCAGGGTGGTCGAATGTTTTTCAATGCTGTTAAAGAAGGCGATACTGTGATATTTGCCAGTGATGATGAGCAGGATAGAACACTCTGGGTTCAAGCTATGTACAGAGCCACGGGTCAGTCGTATAAGCCTGTTCCTGCAAGTCAAGCTCAGAAGATGAATCCTAAAGGAGGCAATGTCACAGATATATCCCCACTTTGTAAGTTGTCTTTCATTGCTTTTGGTTTTAGCTGTTAAAATGTGTAGCAGGTCCCTCGGTGAAGTTTAATTAAGCAGAACTTATTCACTAGGCAAATGTGCCTAGCAGTTTGTTGTTAGCCAGAAGCTCTTTAACTCAGATTCTTATTAACAGCAAGGGAAATCCTGACTTGCAGGTCATTATTATAATCCATGAAAATACAGTAATTAGTTTCATGTTCATTACAATTGACCAACATATTACCATGGAGACGGTGTTTGGTTTGCATTATATTTTTCATTAGCCAGCCAGTGTAGCGTTGAATAGAAAAGCATCAATCTATTCTCGGAACTTTTATAGAGTTAGGTCAGCTTTATCATACATTGTATGTATTAGTTATCTAAAAATTGCTGTGCAGACAGTACCTTGTGAGCTGAAAGGCACTAGAGAGGCTGCTGGATTTTTTCAGCACACAGTGTAATATTAAACTATGTATAAAAAACTTTTTAAAATTATTCAAGTTTTCCTCATCTTTTTTTGAGGAAAATATTGTTTCAGAGAAAATTAAGGTAGATAGTATATATTAAATATATCTTTAGATATTCATATAGTCTCTTTCAAAGTATTCTTTCATGTCATGTATCTGCACATAGGAAGCATATATGCATTTTTTTGTTGTTGTTATGGAGGCTGAATGCAATTCAAGGATTTTTGTAGTAGCCATTGGATTTTTGCAATGTCATATGACTGTATACAATAATCCTTCTTCATTATCATATACCTGTACATGTAGAGTGACAGAAGGGAGATATATGTTTTAGACTAAACTTGGTTTAATGTCTGAAGTCTGCAGCAGGTTAACCCAAACCCAGTCTCCTCCCTCAGTCCTGCTGTCACTCAGTCTCACAGCCTTCCATTCATCCTATAATCTTATATCATTTTGCTGTTAGAAGAAATGTAAAATGTGCTTATTAAACTCAGTAATATTTATCTAAAATCCTGACTAGGTTGTCAAGATTATTGAAAAAAAATTTACTCTCACAAAAGCACTGATATCTGTTTTTAATCTGAAACAATGTGAAAGGGAATCTGAAGCAATTTGTGAAGTAACCGTTCCTGACAGAGGCATTAAAGTGAAGTATTTTGTGGGATGGAAGTAATGTTGCAAAAGCAAAGGTGGAGCAACAGCCAAGGAGTGCTTCTGCTCACCTCCTTCCAGTTATCTGGATCTGGACTGGGTAGTGGGAGTTCACTGTGTGAAGAAAATTTAAATATCTTTAAAACTACAGAATGTAGAAAAAAGTCAGCTTAAGGAGACAGGTTTCAATGTTTTTCTGTATTGTGTATATAAAATATCTTCTATCATCCTGAAATTTTCTTGATAGATACGAAAAGCAATTGAAAGTGGTCATTTAAGAAATTAAAACATCAGATGATGATTAATATGCCACATACCTAGCAGTATTGAGGTTAGTTCTTTGCTAGTAATACATACTAACATTTCCATTGTCCATTGCCTTGTAGACAAAATTGCATCTTCCAAAGTTAAGCTTACATTGTTAGCTGGAAGTGACATTTGTTAAATGCAAGCTTTTCCTTAAACATTTAATGTTTTTAATCAAGTGATTTGTGTAAATAATAATAAACAATACTTTGTTTTCACAGCCCTTGCTGTTTTCTATATTCTCAAGTTCAAAACTTTTAAGGGTTATTTAAGATGGGGTAGAGTTATTCCTGTGATCTATACCAGGAACTCCTTTTGTATAAAAGAAAGTAGTAGAAAGGAAAGAGACTCCTTTTGTATACCATGGGCTGTATTTTTTTGCGGTTACTGGTGCTTGGTTCCACATAAGATAATTCCTTATGCAAAAGAGTGCTTAAAATGACATGAATAAAATCCAGCCACCTCAAATCTAGATCAAAGCAAACACATCAGGAACTTGTGAAAAGAAACTAGATGTGATTATAATAGGACAGCCAGGGTCTGCCTGATCTTTACAGCTGTTATCACAAATGGAGAAAATAGAAATGTTACTTTTGCATGTGCACAGCAGCAGCACTCCAGAAGGCCAGCCTAAAGATCTCTAACTGAATGTAGAGACTCTTCCTGTTGATGCTGTTTAGCAGTTTAGTATCATTCATGTAGGTAATTTAGAAGAAACTTGATGTTCTATACAACCAATGAGACAAACAAACATTTTGGTGTGGCACTGGAATCAAACTACTATTGCATCTGTCAAACTTTTAAAATGCATACTAGCCCACTTCTTCATTTCTAAGTAAAGTAACTTGGTATTGCAGATTTGTAGTAGACAGGCTAATGTCAGCACTGATCAAGAAAAAGAGACTGGTCTCCAGTTCCGCTCTGCAAAAGCATGTTGAATACAAAGAGTATCTAAGTATGGATGTTTATAGAAAAGGCAGAAGTTTCTCAAGGTCATTAATGTTTCAGCGAAAGCACCAATGAAAAATAGATTCAGCTGAGTCACATAAAGGTGTGGGAAGTGATCCCTTTCTTAATGAGCAGCATATTAAGAGAGGTATTCATATAGTTGAAAAGGCTCCTGAAGTGCTGAACACTGATAATAACTTGGTCATAACACAGGAGTTAACAGCAGCACATCAGGGGATTGTCATGTCTTAATCAACAAATATAAAGTCAAACATCATTCTGATCCTACACACTTGAGTTCGGAAATGGTCTCTTTGTGAAAATATTTGCAGAGAAGGAGAGAATCAGATACTGGAAAACCAAGTTAGGTGAGAAATCATTTGATCTGAGATGTATAGCTTTCTTCATCTCTTTTTTGGAATCATGTCACATCAAAACAGCTCACAAAAATAATTTGACAATTTGCAGATACCATTATAACTGTTGTCATAAAAATACTGTTTAGAGCCCATGTACAGAACATCAGATCTTATTTCTTGAGTAGCAAAGGGTAGCAAAGGAAGTCAAATACATAGGCCATACATTGGTGTTACAAAACAGTAATCCAGTGACAGCAAAGTTGAAGACATTTGCAAATGAAACGTCCATCTGACCAAGAGACTGCCACGGAGGAAACTTGTGTGAACATTTAAATCATGCAAGCGGAGCCATCAGTGTTGTGTAACCAAGCAGAAAATGCAGGCAATTTGCCAAATGAATTAATGCTTTGGAGTTAGTAATGAAAATATAATATTAACATTTTCAATGTATTTGCATATACCAATGATAAGTGCTTTAAAATTTCTCTCATAGTTTAATAATGTGGGAATAAATTATGAACTTCATGGGGGTTTTAAATGTTACTTGTATCACTCTCAGTCTTTGAACTGGCTACATTAGAAACTCTATGCAAAAACCAGAATATGATTAATATTAATACTAGTGTCATAAGACATACACACAAGAAATACCACTGCTTAAACTTATGGTGGCGTTGCTCAGTTTTGGAATAATTTGGAATATTCTTGTAATGCAGTTCTTTTAAAATAGTTCTCTGATGTTTGCATCTGTATGTTCAATTAATTAAAATTTTTAGAAACAAACGAATATATTTTTTCATTTGATGTAGTTTTCTCAGCAGGTGTGGCAGCTTTATTTCCATCTTACCCTTTACCACCTGGAAGAGTAGAGTAACTCCAATCTCCCTGCATGTTCCCCCATTCCCTTTTATGTCTGTTTCCTGTTTGCCTCCAACTACCCCCATCTCCCTTTTAGAAAGAAAATGTTAACACTGGCCTCTACCACCTCAGGCATTCAGTAAGTCCCCTTTATACTCTTCTCCTGTACTACTCAGAAACATATAAAAATTATCTACTATCCTCTTCAAATCTGTCCTTCAGCAAAATACTGGCAATCCAGTGGTGGTCAGTGTGATATCCCCAGCCTGACAGCCTGTATGGGCCAGCTGCTTTCTCATTCTCTGCCACTTTCTCTGCAGCAGTGATTTCATGGCCTGATACCTAAATTATAATGTTCTGGGGTCATAGATTGTCTCTTTGGCCTATGTTTCTAAGCATGTAGCACTTTGGAGTCCTGGTCAATGATCAGGAGTCAAAATGTTTCCAATGTAAGCTGTCACTATCTGTCTGGAGTGGCACTTGAAGGAATGTAATGCATGTCTTGCCACTGTCTTTACCAACCCGTTCCAGCCCCTTCTGTATCAGTCATAGTTCTTACCCTGCTACTCCTAGTCTTTAAATCTTTTTAATCCCTACAATACTAAGTTTCTTACCTCTACCTGCTCTTCTTTCCTGCCTGCCTGAGCTAGTTCAGATTGCTTCCACAATGCTTAAACTCAAGCAGGGATGTCACTGAGAACCACAAAAGGGAGGAGGTCACCACTTTGCAATGCCAGTTCTTGTAGTTCACCCGAGCACAGAGTAAATGCTGCAGAAAATGTGTGTTTGCTTCTGGGCTGGAATGGGGCAGAGGTGATGTCTAGAGATACTATGAACCACTTGAGAATGTGCTATAAACATGAAATTCTTGGTAGTCTTAATTCATTCAACTCTGCTGAGTCACTGGGAATGAGATGATTTTCATAGCCTTTGCAGATGGACTAAAATTGGAAGTTTCTTGCAAAGACAGCAACAGGCATATTTAGGATTATATTCTGCCAAAGTTATTATTCTTGTCTGAAAGAAGAATTTGCTAGAACTCCTGCAATAGGTTTTGTGTTTTTACCATCATTTGAAAATGTATTTATTTTTCCTATCTTGATCCAGAAAAAGCATAGTTTTTTCATTAGCAGTTTCCAAAAGATTAAATAAATACACAACTTGAAACAGGCAGTGAAACATGTAAGTAGAAGCCAAAACAATGATTTTGAGATAAAGGCAAATTGAAAAGCAGGACAACAAATTCCATCAAAAAGGGAAGAAAAAACTAATTGTGAAAATGCAGAAGAAATATTACTGCTTCAAAACTCTCCCCAAATGTCTTCTCAATATTTTCCAAGATTGAGAAAGCATAGAGATAATAATGGATTTGTATTTTTTTATTAACTATATATCATAATATGGGACTCTTTATGTCTTCTTCATTTGCATGTTGCTTGAACAGGACAGATAAAGCTCATTTATGCAGGAATTTGAAAAATACAATCACTCTAACAATTTTTAAAAGTAGAGTGGTAATATTTTTCATCATGGTCATATAATATTAATAAATTCCTCATAAACTTTGTTCAAGTTCTTACTTTTGTTTAAAAATCCATTTTGTTTCAAAATATTTACCAGTTACCTCGGATGTAATAACAATAAACAAAAATGTAATGTATTACACTAGACCTTTTTTCTGTTATTTCCTGCTTGCCTACAGCTGGCAAAGGTAACTTTTTAGTTGTTTTTCTGTTGCCAAAATATATTTGGTAGCAGATCTTCTGTTACTATTTGACAATGTTTTTTGTACTGCTTGATTCACTTAGAAAGATGGGAAAGTCATGGATCTTTACGTAGAATTAACTCTAGCAAATATTTATATTTTTAAATAAGTACTTTTGCTTATTTTGTCCAAATTATGTAATATCAGATTCTGCTTTCACAAGCTGTATTGTTTTCAATAGGTCACCTTACACATTCTGATCATATGGATACTGTATCAGTATGCTGAATCTGTTTCTTTTGCAATATCCAGCCTCCTGGATTTCAGAATACTTAATTGCTTGTCAGTACTTACAGCTTCTCTTTTTAAAAAGGGGCATCTTTTATATTTGTGTGATTAACCAGAGAAAAAATCCAGGCAGTTAGTTTAAGAAATATTCAGCTCTATATAATTTGTAGATGATACCGATGGCAGAAAGAAATAATAGTTTTTCCTTTTTGTCATCTCTCTTACTGTAAATAATGTCGTGATAAACCAGATATTCTTATAAGAAGGAAAACTTATAAGAAATGTAGAAATCATCACGCATTAAACATAATGGGTTTGAGTTTTGTCTGTTTGTGGTCATTTTGGAAGCTGTAGATAACTTCACATATTGTTCAGTACTTTCAGAAATGTATTGATATCAGTTGTTTATCTTTGAATTAATCTGTTTAAATACAGTTTAATTGCACTAATTAAGAGAGACCATTTCCTTTACCTTTTTCAAAAATATAAGCTAGGTTTGTCAATAATGATAGGCTAGTCTAATGCTCATGGAAATAATGCTAATCTATGTAATCACATATGCTACAGATCTTTCAACCATTAAAAATACTTGCTGCTGTTCTCTGGGATGATGGTCTTGTACCTTACACCATCGACATATTGTCATACTGTTTATTTGCTGCATCCACCTTGGTGAAATCTGTCACATGGATGTGACTCTTGCTTTGACAATGCAAAGCCAAGTGATATGAATTAGTTTCTGCATCTTTCCAGGATGTGATGTTGCAGATCCTTCAGCTTGAATTAAATAATTCTCCCATCCACAAATACAGCTGAAAGTTGGACTTGACATGGATCAATATGATCTGGGGCTAAATTTCTAAATGTGACTGATTATGTTAGCATCATGCCCACAGATCAATATTGAGTTTTATTATGAACCTGACTCTATAATTGGGTTTAATCAATAAACTTTTGTCTCCTTTCTTTAGAAATTTTAGATTTCTACTATGCAGGTTTTCAAAATCGCATTTAGGATACACTTAGATCTATACTTTTCTGGTAACGAATATAAAAAGACCTAGGTTTGAATTTAAAGGAACAAAGAGCTAAGACCCTATTGAAAGGGGAAGTCAATTTTTAAGTTGATAGGACTGTTCACCCCAGTACAGTCTATAGAATCCAAGACAGCTAATGTGCTAATACATAACTAGTCCTTTTGGGCACTGTAAGGCTTTTTCTGTCCATACTAGATAGATAATTCACATTGAATACTTTGACAAAACATAGCATTAATGAAAGCAATCACTAGAGCTTCTCTTTTGATAAACCCGCGGGGTTTAAAGGCGTTGAAAGATGCAATCTGTGAAGAAGAATAAATTTGGGCCTTTGATTGAAGTGCCATTTGGGATGGTATGTTTTCTCAATGTATTTACACAAAAATGCTGCTCCCTTTTTCAGTACTCTTTGCTGGAAGGTTGAAGGAGCTCTTTGCCATTACTACATTAAGGTTTGTCTCATTAAAAGCCGAGTACAAAAAGAAGGCTGGAAATGACCTAGCTCAAGCCAGTGTGTTCATTTCTGCTCCAGTTTGCCATTTGAGAAGTAGGCTTCAAGCCATGATGAATATTTCTATGAGTGGTACTTTGATCTGTAGTAAAGATGCTCTTTCTTTTCCAAAGAAATAAATGCGTAAACCTATTTTTTCTTTTTTTTTTTTCTTTCTTTTCTTTTTTTCTTTTTTTTTAAAAAATATTTTCTATTTATTTTGCTAAAATTAGAGAGCCACACAAAACCAGGAAATAACAGAATATTTTTCTTTTCTACTCATAACATTGTTTTTAAATCATAACATTCGAAGAGCCCACTAGAAAACAATGCTTTAAGAATTATTTTAATGTACTGAGTTGTGTTTTCTGGCAGCCTTTCTAAATTTTGTTTAACGTCTGTGTTAGCAATTTTTTTTTCACTGTAACACTCTACAGATTGGTATGGTGGAGAATAATTCAGTAATAATATTTTCAGATTAAAAAAGCAAAATTCTGTAAGTCACCTGCAGGCATCTACTTATGTGAGTTATTTCTTGGAGATATTTTCAAGAAAGCTTACATATTGAGACTTATATACCATGCTTACACTTGTGTTTGTAAGTCTGAACACACACACTCACATGTATTATTCTGCACATTTTTCCCTTGTATAACAGATACAGACCATGGTCAGAAACATGGCATGGATGAGTTTATTTCTGCTAATCCCTGCAAATTTGACCATGCTTCCCTCTTTAGACTGCTTCAGAGGCAGACCTTGGATCACAGATTGAATGACTCCTATTCTTGTTTGGTGAGTACTGACTGAAAGATAGATATAAAGAAGTGAGAAATAGTTGTTACAAAGTAGTTCTTTCTTCCTAGTTCATTCAACAGCTGCAGTTATAGTTGGAATAAGGGGTCCAATTGATTGGTTTCAAATTTGAAAATTATATACTTGCAAGCCACTGCTGTGCCACTCAATAGAAAGCAAAGAGATACAAACTGTCTCCGATTTTATCAGCTGAAATTTATCATGCTGTCTGTGGAGGTTTGAATAAAAACATAAGGTTTTGATAATAGTAAGTACTCCTGTGGTACGATTTACTGACACCTGTACAGGCATTTTATGGTCCAAATGTAGTTGCCACGTCAGACATTTTCACCTGTCTTGTAGTTCTTCATTCCACTCTGGTGTGAAGAAGGAAAAACACCCAAGAAGGGAAGCAGACCCACAGGCATTATAGTTATGTGGGCATATATGTGTTACCTGAATTGCAAGTAACAAATGGGAGGATAATTATTAAATGAAACCAAATAGATTGTGACCTCTGTGTCAAAATGAATGTTTTTCACGTTCAAAGACAGCTATAAAAGATAAGATATTGGCTGCAGTTTCTCTTTCCTACAATCATTTTCTATTCTATGCTTTGTGGACTAGTTGAGGGTGGGGCTGCTTCAGGTTTTGTTTTTATTAGGGAAAACCAGCAACAGTCTTGTGGAAGTCTGTTAGATTATACACACTTGTTAAACAGGCTTGTATGGATCAGACTTCCTGAGGCTTTATTTTTCACCTGATATCATGTCTGAAATAGTGATCCCTCACTAAGGACCTAAAATGCCTCACAGCACATAATTTTTTTAACTTTACTGTCCCAACAGCAACAAAAAAGGATAACTTTTTTTACTTCTTTTTTCCAACTTTTTAAAATTCTTTTTTCTGTTGATCTGACTGCTCGTATAATACAAAGATAATAACAGGAATTCTTAGGCTTGTTTGCAAGTGTTAAAAAGGGGAAAAATGATTTTTTGATGACAGTTGCTTCCTTTTTAAAATACTACCAGATAAGTATGTATAGAAAAGTTAAAGGACTCATTTTCTGTTTGTGGGTTGCACATTGAATCAAAGAAGAGGCCCGAAGGTACATCTGTACAAAGTAATTGGCACTCAAAGAGAAAATGGTTAGCTTTCTAACAGTGCATTGAGGTCAAAATCTTTTTTTATAATAATAATATAGTAAGACACTTAATATAACCTTGAAATCAGGAACTTTTAGAAGAGGTTAGGTGAAATGCACAGTGCTATAGCAACCATAAAGCAGATGTATTTCTTATAGTTCTTTTTTAAATTCAGCATTTAATAAGTAGAATGGGTGATAATTTTTTTTGTTGAACTGCATATTTAACTGTATTTTTTTATGTAAAAAAATTGGGAGTGTCAAGTTAACAATAGAATACATGGACATATAATGTGATTTTTTTTTCCCTAATAGCTCATTTCCTATATTTTTTTAAAAACAATTCATCCTTTTATTTCAACAAATACAGAATAACTACACATACAAAAAATAAGTATAGTAATTAATATTATGCACAGTTCTGTATTAAGTTACTATATGACCTAAACTTCTTCAATTCTATATTCTTCTCATCATTGAGAGGGTATTGCAGAGGTTGCGGGGTTTTTGTGTTTTGTTTTTGGTTTTGGTTTTTTTCAAATACAAAATAAAAAATATGCTGTTATCTAATACTCTGTAGGATATAGTTGTTATGTGTTTGTGAGACTTATACATGATATGGGATTGAACAAGAGCAAGGAAGAAACACATTTATGTGAAAATGACCACACAAACAGATCTCTTAGAGAGACTGAAGTTAAAATAATGAGTTCTTCAAAATTTTGTGTTCTTGTCAGAATTTTCCCCTATGAGAATGAGCTGGAATTTTAATAATAGTTTGCTTTTGTTCTGCTAGGCAATGATATGCAACATTTTGTTATGTTTTCCATAAAAATGTAGCGAGAGATCAGTGACAATGATGATGTATTGGTAGAATACCAATCACAATAACCACTGTTGATTATATCTAGGGCTATGATACATATTATTGCAGATATTCAGTAAAAATCCATTTCTTTCTTCTTTCAATAGAATACCGTATTTTCTTTCAAACACATTGTAAGCTACTCAAGGCATTACAACATGACAAGGTATTAGATTAAAATGCAGAGTACTATTATGGGTTCTGTAATAAAGTTAAGTGTTCTCTAGAAACAACTGAAACCCCTTAGAGGCAGTAGAAACACTGGTTTCAAAGAAATTAATCAGGAGCAAACAAATTTGTTAAATATGAAATAACTTTGAGGTGTCCCTATTTGCAGATAATATGTTAAATTGAAGAGCTGGGGGAGAATATAAAATTTAAATTTCTGTCCCATGCAAGTTTTTAGTGAAGTTAAAACACACTAAAACTGTGTGTGATTTAAAACTGACGTGAATATATTTTTAAGTGTTGTTCAATAGTATTTTTGCTAATATTTTGTATAAATATTAAACATCTGACCCTGCAGAAGTATTCACAAGCAATAGACAAATATTGGTCTTCAGCTGCTATACTGATGTTATAAATTAATGACTTACAAAATCATTTTGCTTATTCAAGTTATTTGTATATTTGAGTTCAGGTATTCCTCAATCTCCCTTAACCATTTGGCAGAGATGATGAGAGGGAAATATCACCACAATTAAGAAAAGAACAAAGATGAATGCTTATTTAGAACAGCTGTGCAATAGTTGTAGTTTCCCAGGGTTTATGTTTTTCTCCGTGCTGCTTTTTAGAAGATCACTGTGCTGTTTTTATCATATTTATGCATCAAGAAAAATTATATTTTTTACACTCTGGATTCACTCAAGAACTGTTTTTGTGTGTTAAGGAGTCTGTACTTTGTTCATGTCTGTCTGAGTTATGCCATTCTGGCCTCATCAAAACTCTGCCTAAGAAAGCCCTCAGTATACCTGAGAATATCTAATTATTTAAGGTCAAATCCTACTCATTTTACTCAGGTGTCTTTCAAAAAACTACCTAGCTTTGTATCTCTTTACTAGTAGAAGTCATTAAAAAGCTGTTAAAAGTGCATGCATATTACATAAGAAACAGAGTAAATGGTCAGACTGTGGTCAAAACCTTAAAGTTGCAGCCACAGAGAACTGACCATCCAGAAACTGTCTTTTAATGTCCACGTAAGGGACATGTAATGTCCCTCAGCATTACCCAAATATTCACTTGCAGCTTAAAAGTGATTACTTTAACAAAATTAATTATTTTAAAGTCTTAATTTATTTTATATTATGTTTTTATATAATTTAATCCATATCAGACTTTGAATGTATTAGTGTGGTTTTTGTAAGCTATATATTTCATAACAGTGGTTACTCAGAACTGCAAATAGTTTCCAGACAATTAATGCTTTCAGTAGGAGGGCTATTGTTGGATCTAGGTTCTTCCAGTGCCATCAGCATTAGTCAGATATAAGTCATTTTAGTAGAAAAAGTTTATGTAATGGACATAAAAATATATACTTCCATTATTTAGTATAAAAACTGAGAGTGGGAACAGAAATCTCAAAATGTTGTGGGGTTTTTTTGCCTTTCTCTTTCAGGGCTGGTTTAGCCCAGGTCAAGTCTTCGTATTAGATGAATACTGTGCTCGCTACGGAGTGAGAGGCTGCCACCGACATCTTTGCTACCTTGATGAATTGATTGAATATTCGGAAAATGGTTCTGTCATTGATCCAACCTTGCTCCACTACAGTTTTGCATTTTGTGCTTCTCATGTTCATGGTAACAGGTAATTTAATGATATACTTTTAAATTCAGTCTTTAAATGCATAGTCTGAGTAAAAGTATGTATAGGCTCCTATACTCACCAGGTAGGGAGGTAGCACACTTCAGAAATCAGTCATGAAAGTTTCTTCAGGGGTATTGGAGGGTCTGTACAGATTACTGTTCAGTGTGTACTGTCTTAATGCAGTTTGTTTTCTTGGGCATTGTATAGGTACAGGCTGATTCAAGGCCAAAGGATATCATCCTGTTATAAGGGTGGTCTTTTTTATTCTACATTTATGTTGTGTTACTAAATGGTATTTTCAGTGAACATTTTGAACAATTTTGCAGTTTAAGGGAAATTTTGACTCTTTTTCTGTAGTCTGTAGCTTGGCACCTAATCACACTATACTGAGTTCTTCTGGCTGTGCTAACATATATTATGTGAAGTAACATATATTGGGAATTTGGTGTGACCCCAGACAGGAAGAGATATGACACTTCTGGAATCCTTTCCACTAGACAGGTAGACTGCTTCAGCAGCTTGTGATCGCAGTGATTCTCTTGGGATGACGTCTTCATCCCACTTGCAAGTGAAAGACTCAGAAGAAATTAAGTTGTTGCTTTGCTATGCTAAGCACATTCTTTAAAAGAAGCTTTGCTTCATCTGTATCTTGTTGCAAACTGTGAGAGAACTATCTCTGCTGTTGAACAATGGATACTGTAGATGGGATCATTGGATAGCCATAGGACCACAGGAGGTGTCTAAGCAAACCATCTGCTTGAAGCAGGATCAGTTGCAAGGTCAGACCGGGTTGCTCAGGGCTTTACCCAGTCAGGTCTTCACCCAATTTGAACCTGTCGAATTTCAGTGTAATTATATCAATTGTCTCTTGTCTACCTCCCAGTACACCTGGGGGGCTGTCATTTAGTCCCCCTAGACACCTCCTATTCTCCAGGCTGAACAATCCCAGCTCCCTCAACCTCCCCTCAAAGCAAGTGCTCTTGTCTCTGGCCATCATGGTGGACATTCTCTGAACTTCCTCCAGTTTATCCACGTCTTTCTTGTATTTGAGTGGGGAGTGAGGCGGGCAATCCATCAAATTATAGGAGAACATGCATTTATACCCCATTCCTTGCACTATATTTATAGACTGCTGTACCAGATATGTTTAAAAAGTTCAAAAATATCAAGGGGAAACCCAGTAGACCCTCCCAACTGGTCCAATCCTGCCACTAGAGATAAACCTCACAGTCCCAAAAAGCAATTACTGTAATGCTGTCAGTAAATCCCCAAAACTGAATCTTGATAGGAATTGGAAAAGAGAAGTATTTTCTTCTCAAGGTGTATGCTTATGTTGCTTTTCAACCAGTCAGCCACAGAGGCCGTTTTACTTGTATGGAAGCCAGAGAAGAAGGGGCAATCCTTAGGGAGGATATTGTTCTCTTCATTGGCTCAGAGAACGCCTCATCTGGAGCTGGGCGTTTGTGACCTGAGTGATTTCGTAGTGGTAAATTGAAAATATGTAATCCTTGATAATAATATCCAAAATTGAAATGTTTTTGAATGTGCTTGAAATACTGTCAAGGATCTTAACATTCATACCGGTAAGTTAGGAAATTTCTGGCTTTTACTTGGTAACTATTCTCTGTAAAAGCATGCTTCTTTGTCAGTTCCTGAAGAACCTGACGCATTCGTATTTTCTATTGAGTCTAAGTCTTTGTTGTTTCTCGCCTTTTTATTACTGGTTTCAACCTAAGAAGACAAATATACAGTGATAATTGCTCAAACTTATTTCAAGAATTCAAAAGAAAGGTAGATACATTTCTTTTTATTTCATAATTTGAGTGAAGGACAACAGTGCGCGCAGTGCATGAAAATATCTCAGGGAGCACATCATTTACAGTGCTAAGGACTCTGTATTCTGTCTATTCCTACTGTACAGATATTCTTTGAATAGCATTATGAGTGTTTTAGGAATAAAAGAAGTGCTGAACAGAGAGGGTCTGACTAGAACTGAGATATTGTAAAAAGGAAATAAAAAGAAACATGAAGAAAGAAGAAAAGTAAGTCAAGGACAGAAGCAGACATGCTCACTGAGAATGACAGACACACATATACAGGCACATAATATATCCACTCATTCATCTACCACAGCACTAAGAAATAGTAAAAGGGAGAAAAGGATTTCACAAACAATGCATGACAGGCCAAAGTTCTAGGCTGGTCCCTGGCGTTATACATCTTAGTTTTATAACTCAGACTGGGAATTAGAAAGACCACAGAACAAAGAGCTTTATACTCTGGGCACGATATATTTAATTTGTATGTCATCTTTGCTTCACAGAGGGATCTTAGACCCTCCACTAGCCTGAGAAAGATCATCAAAATTGATCTTGAAGTCAGGTGATGGAGGAGAATGTAGCAATGCAGCCGTATCTGTAGTTTATATTGTCCATTTCTTTTAGGTATGAATTTTAAAATAGTAGGCAATCTAGTGACATCAGTCAAATGATCAGATACAGGTGTCACTCACCTTCATTTCTGGTAGTCTGGTGAGGAGGAACTCAAGCACAAATCAGAACAAATCCACAAAATATGCCAGAGCCATGCCAGGACATATGATGAGCACATCTGATTTCTTAAATAAAACTGATGAGGAAGCATTTTCATACAATGGATCCTAACTGGCTATTAGTCATAGACACTGAGATCTCTGTCTCAGTTGTGGGATTGCATGTACAGAGTACTGCTCTCGGTAAACATTGTGAACAAGACCGAATCAGCTTTGGCTCTTTCCACCCTTCATATGTTTCCAAAACTCTTCTGACATGTTTTTGATCCTTCAGGTGTCCCCTATGCTCTTTTGCTGCACCCTAGGACTTGAAACATAAACTCTGTTTTCATGCTGCAGGCTGTACTGCTCTTGCAGACTGGAACATAATAACCATGGGTTTATTTCAAAACACCTGGAATAAACATGTAAAAGTAAATTGTTGTCCTGGAGCTTCGAGGACATTGTGGAGCACAGAGGAGACCTGAACTGAGCTCTGGTGTAGGCTGTATGCAGCAGACATTGTTCCTGATCCCAAGGCCAGAGAAAACAGTCCCTAACAACTTCCCGAGTTGAAGATATAGGTAACAACTTCTGGTAGATTTATCAAGCATACGGGTAATTGGTGTGTCTTTTGCCAGTGTTGTTGTTTTGGAACAGAAACATTTAATCAGGGTTGAAGACAATGTGCTGAGTCCTACAGTGAGAAATTCAGGCCTTATTTGTGCCTCTCCTTTCCTGCTGAAAGAGTTAGCCCATTACAACTGGGCTAACAAGCTGCTTATGTAGAAAAGGCATTTCTGCTTTTTTGGATAATATTATTAAGACATTCTATTCCTAAATTACCAAAAAGGAAAATATTTTATTAAAAGAATAACCTTGATGTGTTTAAACAAAAATACATCCTTGTTTCTGAATCAACTGTTTTCATTTCCTCCAGCAAATAAAATCATCTTTCTTTGGCTGTACTTCTGATTCTATGTAGCTTTACACAGAAGCATCTCCTTTGGCTTCTCATCACAATGTTTTTCTTTTGAAATGTTCCACTATATGGTCTCCATCAAAGTTGTTAGTTCACAAGTATACTTTTTGCACTGTAGTTATGCATACAATTGTGTATTGCTGGTGAAAGTTAAATGGGCAGAACAAGGAACTATAGGATATTCCTGAATGCTAACATTTCAGTCTAAACAGTCCAGGTAGGAGCTATTGTTTTCTTCCCCATCATGTTCACTCTTGTCTACTTTTCATGCTGTGACTTCTATTCAGTCCCTCTTGTCTGAAATGAATGCTGGTGGGTATCACATGAAGTGCAAAGTGACTTCTTTCCACCTGCTGAGTTACAGACTGAATTGAAAAATTCAAAATTCAAGCAATATTCCCTGCTTATACCTTTTTCTATTCAGAAAGATATCTGATTTACTGGAAGTTCAAATATGAGAAGTGAATGTGAAAGTAATACTACAAAAATCAGTATATAACTGATATAACCAAAGAGAATTAGTTTCTCTCTCCACTGTAAAACCTTCAGCACATGTATGTTTCTATAGAAGAACAGTCTTATTGAATCAGGGTTCTTCTAAGCCAGTCAGTCATCTTTCTCATCTCATTGTCCTGCTTGGAGTAAAAGAAGGGTAAGCATATGCAATATTTCCAGTTTCAGACTCCTAACTCTTTGCAGCTCAGAATATGCCTGTTTGATAACCTGGAGTGAGCCTTTGTTTCAGGTACTTGTCCATTGCACCCCTGAACCTCAGTAAACCCTTTTCACCCTCAACACCTTTGGCAGCAAATTCTACAACTTGGCCTCCTCTTGCTTGAAGACCTCTTGCTTTGAACTTGACTCGTACACATTTCATTTCATGCTCTGTTGCTGTTGGAGACATAAAGGAGAGAAAAGAAAAATCCTGTTCTGTCTTCTCTTTGCAATTTAAGATTTAACAAATATGAGCGAACAGTGCAACGATTACACTGGATGGATGTTTTCTGCTAGTTCCTTATCCTTTTCTGGTGATTCCCAAAGATGCTGATTGGCTTCTTTGACTGCTGCTGAACAGGACAGTTTTGTGGAATAATCCATCATAACACCAAGATCTCTATTCCAAATAACAACTGATTTTTCCTTACATTTATCTATGTTGATTATTGATTGCTGTTTTATTGCTGCCTGATTTCATGAGGTCTTTCTGGAATTCCACACTATGCCATATAACTATCATTACAATTACATTTGCTATCACCTCAGTTCTTAGCTGTTAGGCACGTCATTTATGAATAATCTGAAATAGCACAGGTCTCGGTACAGATCTCTGCGAGATCTGTATAGATCAGTACAGATCTCTGCTGGTAACATACCTTCACAGCGTGGACTCACCACTCCAGTTTTAAATATAAATGTAAGGACTTTTACTCTGTGGCTGCTTAATTGCCTTTAAAAGCTTTTGATTAGGAACTCTGACAAAAGAGCTTTGGAAATCCAGGTACCTCATATGAGTCAGGTCACACCCACCTGTTTTTGATCCCTTTAGAGAACTTCAAGATCAGAAGGTAAGATTTCTCTGTCTCATGGCTTCAAAGCCATACAGACTTCACAGTAGGTAGTATTAACCCATTTTTTCTTTACTTTTATTCTTAAATAAAAGGTTATTATAGTTCCTTATGTTACAGTTCCTTTAATTTTTTTGAGATGTATGTAGAACTTCCTGGCCTGTAGTTCCCCCTACGTTCCGTGGAGAGTTTTTCTGGTTTTTAAATTGATCTTATGTTCTCCCATTCTGATTCCTTGGGAGGGTTACAGTTGTCAGTGAGAATTTTCACATAACCATAGGTAATTCAGGTCACCAAGTGGTCCCGGCAACTTATTGCTGTCCGTTTTTCTAATATGTTACATAAGGGTTTTTTTACTCGCTTTAATTTTTAACAGATTCTGTGCTGAAAATTAAGGTTGTCTGTATCTTGATGGTTTCTCCTTCATTTATATCTTTATATCTTTCATAAACAATATCTAATAAGATTTGATCCAAAGTTCCAGAATTAAGTCAGTAGTTTCACCATTTATCTGTACAGGGTCACCATCTGACATGAAAGGTTTTGTCCAGTTGATCTCTTCCCAGAACTGTTATGTTTTTATACATATAAACTTATATATAAAGTGTTTGAATATCATATAGCTTTATTCATAGATGGTTTTCCCAAGAAACCATTGCTAACAGGATTTTGTGGAACATTTTAGTTTTAAGGAGTTGAAAGTGCTTCCTCTTCTGCTGTGCTTCTTATTCACTCTCAACCATACATGTCTGTGTTGTAATGATAGCAGGTGCAAGGTCTTTCACTGTTTTTTATTGGAGGTTGGGTCTTCTGCTTTAATCTTAGATCTGTTCCAAGGCTGTTCAAAAGCCGAAGGAAGAAGCCTGAGATCCCTTACAGTGTGGATCTTTAGGGAAGTGTGTTACATCAGAAGTTACATAACATCAGGCTACCGTTGTCTTTCGTTTTTGATACAGCATCCAGAGACTTAACAAGAGTCTTTTGATTGTGTAGTTTGTCTCGGTTTTCTATCAGTCCTCTATTATGGAAATAGTGAGAGTAGATTTCTCATACTCAAACCCATGTTTTTATTCAGAATTTGGTTATCAGTCACCATTTCGCCAGAACAATGGAATGAGAAGTTCCATTTCAATTAGGATTGAAATTCTCTGTGAGCGTGTCCTTCTAAATGGGAAGCAGTTTTCTCTCAAAACTGGAAAAGCTAGTAGATCCTTGGGCGCTTATATCCCTCTTCTTGAAGTGAACATAATCTTCCCTTTTTATGAGGCCTGTTGGGCAATGCTGAGAATAGAAATTTTTCACTAGGTCTTTCAGTTTTATGTACTGCCCTGTGCCAAGCATCTTGCATCATCCAGTTCATCCTTCATTTTTGGAAGCTGATTGTCTCCAAAGTATATGGAGCACTGAGGAAGGTAAACCTTTAGTTTAATCTGTATTCTCCTTTTTATATGGTTTACTTATAACCATCACACCCCCAAGCCTCTGATATGAGACCTCTCTAAATAGTTGCATTTGGAATAACTAGTTTGAATTACGGGGCTTTTTTTATTGATGTTGTTCAATTAGTGACATGCCTTTTCATATATTACTCTTGTAAATAGCCACAAGAAAGTTATCAGTATGGTTCTCTTGTGTCCAAAGCTGGTAGCAAAGCCCTTCACCAAGTTGCAGGTACCAAGTGAAGCCGTGTTGTCTTCCCCTTTGGTTAAAGAAAGGCTCCTGTCCTGCGTTGGAAAGTGTTCCTAGATATAATAATGTTATAATAAAATGTGTCATTCCCTACAATGTTAACAGAAGCACATTTTTCAACATACCAAAACAAATCTGCTGCTGAAAAGCCTCATAGAAAATGTCAGTAGAAAAATAAAACATCATTCACACGTTAATAAGGAGTATCAGAACAAAGTTCTGCGTATTTAAGGTGGTGTTTGCCATCTTAGGCAATGAAAGAACAGCTAATGCTATTACTTACTCTTACTTTCTCTAAATATTATACCATGTTTTGTCATTAGTTTTATCTGATTACTGCCTATGCATACCCTTATAGATTGGGTAAAACAATATTGTATTAGCACATGCGTTGCTTTTCAGTAGAAGGGTACTAACGAATATACCTAAAATATAACTGCATAAAACATTATTAAAATTAACCCGATTTATCACCGTAATCTGTTTTAGTGGCCTTCAGAATTGGTCTCTTTCATTCAGTTGTGAAAAAAGGGTATGACCTGTAAGCAGATGAAGGAGCAGCCTGAGAAATGCATACAGAAGACTCTATTGTGCCATTTTTTGGTCAGAATGTTTGAAGAATAATCAATATAAACAACAAAATACTTGGTCTTCAAGTGTCTGCTGGTTAAAGCTATGTTTAAATGCCATGGGATAAGGTGCTCTCTTCATTTTCAGTTAAAAAGCCTTCTGCTCTGCCTGCTTCTAAGCTGATAGTGTAAATCCTTGTTCTTAGATTTCTCTAACATAAACTGTAGACTCTGCAAAAGCCTTAATTAATACAGTTACATTTTAAAGGAAAATTTCCATATTAAAGTCCTTGAATATTAAAGTCCTATAAATAGATAATAAAAATTCTGCATCAAAATTCTAAACAATTAAATCTTTGGTTTACTAAGAAAGAAGCAGCCAAACTTTTGTCTTGCTAATTTGAAACTTGTCACTGTTCTTTCATTTGATTGTGTGTCCTACTGAATTTAAAAACAAGCACTCTTGGAAACCACTGCAGTTTTCTAAAACTATTTGTTTCTAGGAGAGAAGATGCCATTTAAGTTTAGTTTTGTTTTTTCTACACCCTTGAAATGTAGTTTATTACAGAAATGTCTTGAAGTAAGACCTTGGCTGAAGTATTTTTTATTTTGTTTTATTCTATTTATTTTCTTTTATTTTTCATCCCGATTTCTCATATTTGGCAATTTTTTTTTGGTCAGCCTTACTGTTCTTATCTGAGTGTGTATGTTAGAATATCAATCTGTGAATTGCTCTCCTTGTGAAAGACCAAAGTGATGGTCTATGTGTTTAATGGGGAAAGCTCATTGAAAAGACTTCCAACATTTTTAAAATATATAAAGTTGCAAAAAAGTACCAGTATCAACAATGTTCCTGAGGACAAAAGTCAGCCATACTCGGCTAGTATTTCCAAGTCTGTCTCAACAAAGCAGTTTTGCTTAAAGTAACAATTCTCTCTCTGAGAGGCCACTAGGAGAAGCTGTTTCCAAAGTTGAGGGCTGGAAACAATCTGCAGTCAACCCAGTGTCCATCATATCTAATTCCTGTTGGAACTGAAATAGAATCTCAAATGCCATAGGTATTCACAAGAATTTTAATCGTACTATGCATAAAGTAACCTCTGCAAATTATTGTAGGTTTTAACACTTGTCTATAGTTAAATAATACTATAGGGTACTCCAAGCCTTAAAGGATTATATCAAATGAGGAAAAACAGTCAGTTTCAAGAGGAAAACCAAAATCCACCACCAAATCACTCATCTTCTCTAGAGTAACTGCTGTCAGGCCAGCAATCTTGCAATATTTTCACAGTAAAAATTTATTTCAAAATTTTGGTCAACCATTATTTTTCTTTATTATTTAAGTGGCTTATGGTCAGACAACTATTTTCCACTTGAATTTACTAGCTCTAGTTCATGAGGTATTTATTTCAAATCTCTTTTGATATTTAAGTCTGAGCGAATTAAACAATTTGACTTGTGACCAGAGATAACATTACATCTGTGCCAGTTAGACTGTGATCTAAGCAGACAAGACAGGCCAATCCAAATCCAATTGACAGAGTTCTCAAAAAATGGAAAACTAATATAAGTGAGAGAGAGAGAAGCCTACTCAGGTTTTGAGTGTTCACTGTTCCACCGAGTTCTCTAATCCTAAAAATAGTTGTGAACAATAAGGAGTAGAAAGAGTGTGGAGGAAAGGAAAATCCACTCTACCTTCTTGAGAAAATGATGTTAAAATGAAAACGCTTCTTAAGATAGTACATCACTTTTCTTGACCAAGTTCTTGTAAGAGGAGTCCCAGGCTGCAACAAGAAAGCTTAGCGCTGGTTTTGAATTGAAAAAAATCAAGTCCAAACCAGTATTCATAACATTTGGGATAGTAGGGAAGACACATTTGTTGTTGCTTTTAGTTGCAAAATCGTTCTTGCATAGTTTGTGGATGACCTAAACTTTTGCAAACCAAGTGACTGCTTGAGTCTGATTTTCTAGGCAGACACAGTAATTCATAAATAAAAATAGCTAGCTCAAACCACTGTTATTTATTTTATCCAGTCTTCAAAGTAATTAAAGAAAAAAGATGATTAAATTAGTGAGAATTTTGAAACTACTTATCTGTTTTTTCTATCTCCACTCATCTCAGAGTCAGATACTTTTTTTTCCATGGTTTCTCTTTTTATCAGTAGTAGATAGATGTTCCCAAAAGTAGAAAAAATTATCACCAGCACAATATGTCTCAGAATTGTGTTGCAAAAATGCATTTTTATATTGTTCTTGTTCCAATAAGCTTTCAACAAGAAGAAACAAAGTTATGATTCAGAGTTCATGCTATTTTCTAAAAGCACATTTTCAAGAGATGAATTTTTCAGTACTATAGATGGTACAGTTTTCTAACACCTTTTTGTCTTGTCCTTCTTTTCTTCTGGGACATCTGCTTCTATGCAAACATCCACTGAAAATATATTTAGCAGTTCTGAAAATTTTAGTTGTTGTCAGCAAGGTTCTTTATGACAACAAACTCAGTGAAGTGACAGGTCCCTGGTACATAGTGATCCTAGCCTTAGTGCAGGTTGACAGATATGACATCCTACTGGCTCACCTTTTTCACTTACTGTTATCTGAAGCCCTAGGTCTTTTCTGACATATATATGACATGCCTCAGTGAGGCTTAATATGACAGAACTATTTGCTTTATCACTCCAGAGCACGATCTCTCCTGACAATAAAATCAGACAGTGCAATTTACTTAAATTTTAGCTCATTCCATCTGTCAGAAGGCTGAGGTAAAGTATCCTGGCATCCATCAAAAGAGAAAAGATAAGTTTTTTGCTCTTTCACATCAAATTTATACAATGGTGTATTGATGTGCCTGGTTACTCCTATCCCCACCATATCTGATTTTTTATTGTTGTCTGCACAATAATTTAAGGAATTCAGGCATTCTTCCCACCTTGACTTGACAGGTCACAAATATAAGGGATTTAAAGGGTGAGAGAATTGTTTATGTCATGACCAGGTAGCAACTTATCCCTCCCAGATTTAAGTATAGTGCAGAAAGTTAAAGTAACCTTTTAGGAAAAAAGATATTAATAGAATCCTAGAATGATTCTTGGAACATTCACAAAACTTTGTCTTTCTTCATGTCATCTTACTACAATTTTCTCTAGAAACATTGAGATGGTTTTGGAGGCTCTGGAGAAGATACAGTGCAGATCCACTCCTAGTGTCAGGGTCAGAAACTCAGGTGAGAAGCAGTAGCTGATTTGTTACCCTGCAGCCAAAAGTTAAGACAGTAATAACAGGAAGTTTTGAAATACTTCTTTTTAAAGTGTGTTGTATGTGAGGAAATTGTGATTGTATGGCAAAAATACCATTTGGGGACAGTGTATTTAACGTTTTTTACTTTTGTCATCATTTTAATATAAATACATTAATAACACCTTTAGGCTAAGACTTTAGACTAATTGTATGCTTAACATACATATCACAGGGCTTATTTTTAATTATTGGGACTTAAATTTGATGTTTGAAAAAATGCCACTTCTTCTGTTTTTTAAAGACTTTTTTGTTGCATCTTTATTGCTGTATCTATATGGAAGTCTTGATTACAGGATGCCATTTGTCAGTATAGGATGAGGAATCAAAATCCATGCTCACCATAGAGGGGGCTTCCTAAGCGTTGCCTGCTATGGCTGTTCTCACAATAGTTTCCCTCCCACCTTTGTTTTAGAATCACTTTCAACCATATTGTTCCTCTCGGAAAATATATGGAAGATTCAAAGAGTTGAAATTTAACAAGATTCGAGTAGGCCTCTCTACCATACCAATAGTACTAATTTTCTTGGGAAAGGATATTGTCTACCTTTTGGAATTATTTGGGAGAGGTATATATTCCCCTGTATTCATATTGGGATCAGATAGAAACTTCGGACTTGAATTTAAAAGTTCAGCTCAAAGGTTCAATTCTTTGTCTAGTTGCAGTCTGCTCTTTAACAATATTCACAAGTAACTGCTTATTGTTTAAGGTAAGGGGAATGGGGGAAGGTGCATTAGCACATGTATTAAATGAAAGCTTTAGAAATAAAGATCATTGTTCAAAGAGGAATCAGCATGAAGACATATCAACAATTATTAAATATTTAATATTACAGGCCAGATGGAATTGGAACAGTATCTGTTGAAGAGAAAGAAAGGTTTGAGGAAATTAAGGATAGACTTTCCTCCCTTTTGGAAAACCAAATAAGCCATTTCAGGTGAGTGTGTAATTTATTCAATGAATGCTAAGATTTTTTCTGGAAGAATTTTCTCACGGTGTTCAATTTTGGTCTCGAACAAGTAGAGTGAATATAAAATAGTCTACCTGCAAAGAAATTTTCAATAGATTAATATGGAATAATTTATTTACACGAGTGTTTGTACTTAAAATTTGTGTATTGTGTGAGTTGTATTTTTTATGCTAGAAAAGATTGTGCAAGAATATAGGCCTTGTTTTTGTTGATGCTTTTAAACTTGAAACTTTGTGTAACTGACAAAGAAAATTGTCTGAATGATAGTGACTAAGACATAACTATTTCCGGATTACTATGGATCAGAAAAATCATATGAGTAGAGAACAACTTTGATAGCAGCTAAAAATTTTCTTGGTATCTAATGTAATTTTCTTGGTTTCATGATATACTTATCTGTACTAAATCAGCTCAGGGCCATCATCCTCACTAAAGTGTGTCATACTAAGGACTGTTAATACTAGTAAAAGATGTTTAGGGAAGGACTACAAGAAGCAGAGCAAACATTGGATTTCCTGCTAATTTTGTAGCAATTGATGGTTTATGGAGCTTAGCATAGAAATGGCACGTAGACCACCAAAACCGTTAGTTTATCACACTAAACCAACCTATCTGCCACTATTCTGTCAATCTAATCATTGTTTAGACTGTAGAAATTTTTGTCTCTGTATCGCCTTATGACAACCAGTTCCATGGTTTAAATAGTGCTGTGTGAAACAGCTTGCTTTCTTTAGGCATGGTTGGCTATGAGCTTTTTGAATGCCCCTCTGGTTTGATGAGGTAAATGCCATGTTTTCACTGGCATCATAGGTCATTGGGGATTTTTTTGAGCATAGAGTACACAGCAGTCTTCACTTGGGACTTCATATCTATATTAAACTAAAGAGAGTTAGAATTCTTCTCAGAAAGTATTCCTTTGGGGAAAAAAAAGATCCTTCCTTTCCTTTAAAGATTCTTCCCTGACACATTTTCTTTTTCCTGCCTTCCATGGGAGTAAAGAGCTCTTGCAAGAGAAGCAATACAGAGCTGCGTAGGACAGACTGCCTCCTACATTCAAGCTTTCGCATGCATGAGACAAATTACAAAATGTACGATAATGTCTAAATAATCTTTTGAGCTGGAGCAAATAGAAAACCCCATCACGTCTTCTAGCATACACATTAGAGTTATGTCGATGAGCTTGACCTACATCAGTGACCATAGAATCTTTCTGCCTCAGTCTTGGTGGATTTTGAGCAAATTTAGACATCATTAGAAACTCCTCAAGAGCAATTAAATATGTCATTCAAAGACAAATACCTCCATCCTTCAGAGCACTCTAAAGTTTGCCTTAAAATCCCGTTTAATCAATACAGACAAACAGTGCTCTGCCAACTGAAGAGCAATTGCTATTTCTTTCTGTGAACAAATGTTAGAAATAAAAAATAAATTAAGCAAAATGTCTGGACTTAAACAAGGATACTGGCAGAATACCTGAAGAAAGAAGAATAGATAGTGCCCTAGAATCTGAATTTATAAAGCATATAGAGTCACAATATAGGACAACCTGATAAAGCATTGGAAATAGTATTTTAAATAAAATGTTGACTCGAGAAATGTAAAAAGATCACCACTATCAATTAACAAATAATAACCTTATCTGTGAGATTGCTTTCTTAAGAAAACATTGTACTAAAAAACAACTCCATTTTTCATTCCGTCAAAATTTCTGTGATAACTGTGAAGTGCAGAATATTTCGAAAAATACATTCAGCAGTAAATATTTATGCAAAGTATGCACTGAATTTCTCTATTTTGGCCTTACTGTTCTAGAATGCCCTGTATTCCTCATCATCAGACAGCCCCACCATCTCCCAGGCTGGCTTCCTGCTCCCACTGTCCTCTTTACTGTCACTTGGAGCATCCATGCTGTTGACACGTGCTCTAGAATATTTCAGAGACTTTCATGTCCTCCACGTTCAGATAGGTTTTACAGGTTTTAAATGCCAGATTCTCTACAGTAACCTCTTTATCATCCTCATGGATTCACAGATGGGGGGTGTTGGTTGGTTGGTTTATTTTTAGCACTTTGATTTCTTAATTGTGGTATGCATTTGACTTGAGCTCCTACTTTTTTGAATTTTCCCACAGGCTGCTTGTAGGTTTCTTGCTTTTTTGATTGCACCTCTATGGTTTTTGCTTTCATTTTTCAAGTTTTTCATTTTTTTATAGTTCCTATTCTTGAAATTGTATATACATGTACTAAATGTACACGTACTGAATTTTCTTGGCCTGTTCTCTTTTGCTACTCCAATAAATTGTATTGTATTACCATCATGAGTACAGAGCACCTCTTCTCTTGTGCATCTCTCAAACTATGTTCTCTTTGCATTTGAGATGAAATCTGTAATAGTATCTTTTCTTGTGAATCTTAAATTAGCTGTCCAAGGAAGCAATTCAATTCTGTGTCCCAAAATATTGTCATTATATCTTGTCCTAACAAGATATCAGTCAAGGGCATATTTCTAGAGTCAAAATGTTGAATTTGGAGCTCCTGTCATCTCACTTGACATTTCCTAATCACACTGATCATCCTAATTAGTGTATCAGTGGCACAGACTTTCAAGAATCATCAGCACGCTTTTTTTTTTCCTGTAATATGTCAGAATTTTTCTAAGCTTTACCCCCTCTCCATTGCTTAGCATTTCATGAACTGGTCAGCTGTCATGGACAGTTTAACTGCAGAGTGTGCATCTCTTCTTGCCTTTTCAGAGGTGCACTGAACATTTGCTATGTCCACCTAAGTCACTAGGTAACACCCATCAGAAAAAGACGTTCTTCCATGCCTGCCAACTGACCCACACGTAGGGGAGTTTTAATACTCCCCTATGGCCTTTTTAATTTTCATTTTTGTTTATCTCAGCCTGGCTTCATTATGACTAAGATGCAGTCAGCCCACCCCATGCTGGTGGCTGTCATCTGAACTATTTCCCAGTTCTTAAGGTTCTTACACCTTTCCTCTCTGTCACCTTACCTACCCACTGAGATTTCAGTTCTCTGCCTGACTCTCAGGCATCAAATGTGGAAGACACAATATTTCTGAGAAAGCTGTCATGAGTGTCTTGGACTTTAACCTCTCTTGTGTGAATTTTCTCTCTCGAGTCTTTCCAGAGATAAAAACAAATACTGGAATTCTCCCTGCAGGAAATCCTGTTTTGACCTCATTTACAAGGCTTTATTTTGGCTGACCAAAATGTAGATCTAAAATTTACTGGTCTGAATCCTTTTATCATTAGAAAAGATTTGACTAGTGAAAAACATTAGAATAGGAGGCTACCATTCTCACTGAGTAATATTAAGACAAAAATAATCTCAGCAAAGTAAAAAATCCTTTTTTCAATTGGGGATATCCCAGCAAGATTTTATAGATAGGATTAAGAGAGGTTGCAGTTGCCTGAGCATTGTACTCTCATTGAGCTGCTATATTGGATCATTCAGTAAACAAAAATAAAAAACAAAGCTATGAATACAATCACTTTTTAATTTACAGAATTTTAGAAGTGGGCATGGTTTAAGTTGTAGCAGATAAAATTTAAGATAACATAAAGTGCTTTTCCAAAGTATTTTAATATAATAGGAAAAAATATGGAATATCTGCCAGCATTTATACTCTCCTATATCTCTAGAAACTAAAATATCTGGCATTTTATTCTTGTCTTGATCCAATATTGAAACAAAGTATAATATACATAATGATACTTCATAGCTGCAGTAGCAGTCATGGCTACATAAGAAATAGTACCTCTTTCCAGGAAGGTGACAATTAAGCTCATCAGAGACCTTTAAATATCCTTCCTAATTGAGAAATTGGAAGTAATGCTCTTTGCCTTTTGGAGGTTTTTTTCTGTATTAAGGCCTGAGATGCTGATGGGCTGATACTGCTGTACAATGTATGTACTCCATGGTAGACTACTGAAGAACCTTTCTACTTTTATTAGTATTTGGTGTATGGGAGCCGTCTGTTAACATAATTTAATGCAAGTTTTGTACAGTTACATCTCAAAATAACTTTGTAACACGGGTTTTATAATTCCAATTTTTTTTAATATATTTTTACTTTTTAAGATATTGTTTCCCTTTTGGACGTCCTGAAGGAGCTTTAAAAGCCACACTTTCATTACTTGAAAGGGTAAGTTTGAGAACATATTTTAAATTCTGCATGACTGCTGAGCCTGCACTTTTCTTTTGCCTTCAGACTGTTGAAAGCAGACTCATGTCTTCTCAGATATTTTACTACTGGTTTTAACTGCTCTCTGAAAGGTTCATTTTTTTCTTTCTCAATGTCTTCCACAGAGGCAAACAGCTTTTTTCTGCAAGGCTTATTTACTAGACTTTCACTTCAAGCCACTGTACAGACACTATTTCTATTTAATTTAATGCTTACACAGCATTACCTCTAAAGTAGTACAAGTCTACTCTACAGCCCTCTTTTCCTGCTTTCAATGCCTTCTATGCTGCTGATGTTGTCTGTATTTGTATGTAACATTAAAAAGCTTCTATATAATTCAAATAATATTCCATAAATGCATAAACCGAGTCAATTTAAGAAGCAAAAGCTATATGCAGCAAATCTGATATGGGCGGCTATAAATGTAAACTCCTGCCCAGAAAATCCTCTTGTATTGACTGGAAAGGGGAATACCTCATAATGATAAAAGCATCTCAGTCATCTCTGAGGAAAGAGGACTTTAAATTCCAGCAGAGATTCCAGAGGAATTGTATCAGCAGGTGTCTGATGAAGATATGAATTCAAAAGAAGCTTAGATCCCAAGCTGTGTTGCTTTGCCAAAATCTGAGAGGTTTGGTCCTAGAAAATATTAGTTATTCTGCACTGCAGAACACTCTATGGATAGAGATTCCGTCTTAGGAAACCTCTGCCATGTTTGAAAAACACATGAAGATTCTGAGTATGTATGTTTTATTTCACTTACAATCTCAGTGATTGTAGTCCTGTGTAGATTCCTTTGTGCTATATGAAACATCCATTTCCTCTCACCATTCCTGCTGTTACAAATGGCAATGGCACTATAGCTGGTGCTCAAGCAACACTGCTGTCAGTCTTGACTGAGAATAAATGTATATGCCTATATTTGTGGATGCACAATGGGTAAGAACCACTTTATTTTACCTGTCTTTGAAAATTTTGAAAAAAATTCAGATTCAGAATAAAAGGTTTTGTATAGTGTATATTCATTTGTTGATAACCCAGAATTTATTAATTAAAAGAAAGCAAGTTAAGACAGATAAGCCATATGTGTGTGCAAGTATGGTATTTCTGTCTTCTTTGCTGCAATGTCTTCCTAATAGCTTCTCTGTTGCTGAACCTTTTCTACCATGTCCTTCCCCAGACCATATCTCTTGCTCCCCTCATATAACAACAATTTTTAGACATATTGTATGAGGATGTAGCTTGTCTGGGAATCCACCAGAGAAGCATTTTTTAAAGGTTGTGAGTTATCTGAAATTTTATTATTTACCTTAAAATGGGATAAAAACATATTGAGGTTTTTTTACACCTACCTGTTGAAATTTAATGGATTATAGAATTAAAGGAAAAATGCAAGTGAATTTTTAACAGTATTCCTTTTTTTATATAACACTCCAGAGTATATAAGGTTGCATTCATATAAAGAGGTATAGGTTCTCAGTTTACCTCACTTGCAACAGGTGAGGTAAGAACAACTCGCAGGTTTTGAAAACCTTTATATGGTGTGTTCTTCTACTTGTCAGAAATAAAATATTCCACCAGAAGTTCAATGTTTTCCCTGCTTGCTACAGATGACATTTTTTTCACAGCAAGGACATGTTGAATTTGAATAACTTTACCCTGTTGAAGAGTCCATGGTTGTGCAATGGTGGAAGCTTTTCCATAGGTGAGAACAAAGCAAATTTCCACAACCACATCTTTGGTGGTAACCATGATCCAGCCCATCCACAGAATGCTGCTCTTATACTGGTCTTGACATCACCCAAACTAAAACTGACTGGCAGGCTGCAAGATGCCAGACAGTAGGCAGTCAAACCAGGGCTGAACAGAAACCTTCAAAGATGAATATCTGGTTCCACCAGCTGAAATAGTTCCTTTTTGATTTCTGCCTTTAATCATTATCAGATCTGTAGTAACTTTAGGATATTCTTATCATTTTCCTGTGGGGTTTGGGTAATGATTGTAATCAAGTGGTATAATTGTCTCTGACATAGGTTTTAATGAAAGATATTGCCACGCCCATACCAGCAGAAGAGGTGAAGAAAGTGGTTAAAAAATGTCTGGAGAAGGCTGCCTTGATCAATTACACTCGACTTACAGAATATGCCAAAATAGAAGGTTAGTACAGCAATCTACTGCCAAAATGGCTGTAAAAGCCAACAATGCCTATTAACTACATATTCTAAGAGCAACCTTTTCCCTTTCTAGAATAAACCCCTTCCACAGCAAGGGGAAATGTCTCATTAAAATCTCAGCTGGTGAACTGTGGGGCTTTTTCCTATTCATTGCCTTAATATGCCTCCTGGGACCCTGTTTGAATGAAAGACTAGAACTTCCTAATTTAAGTTGCCCTTTGTTCTTACTTTTGAGTTTTTCATAAATCTAAGAAGTTGTTTATGGGTTATTTTTTTATTTCTCTAACTATTTCTAGTAATTAAACTACAGACAGAAAATTCTTTCCTTAGCCGTGTCACTACTATGAAATTTGAAAACTCTGGGTATAGATACTTTTCTAAAGTATTTATAAGGCACACAGATAGATAAATGTTATTTATTTTTGCTTCTGTGTTGTCAGATGTATAATAATAATCTTATTATTAAAACCTTAATTACATCCTGACTGTCTAAATTAATTAATGGGACAAAATATTAGGTTTGAAGGTAATCAGAAGTTTTTCTGGAATTTAGGTATGTTCTAGAAAGTAAATAATGAAATTAAGTAAAATTCTACAAAAAAAATGACAAGGATACACAGTTTCATTTTACTATTTGTAATCCTTATGTAGAACAAAAAGGAAATCATAATAGTCTTGTCAAGACACGTCTCTTATTCTACATAAAGCAAAAAAAGCCTGAGATATGCCTGTACAGATATAGTCAGCAGTAGAAAACTGTATGCACATCTATATAACTGCTTTTTGGAGATAAAGTTAATTATAGGGAATTATTGAAAGATGAATTCTGTTTTTAAAAAATGCTAATTTTTATGCATTTTTAATAGCATATATTTCTAGCAATACAGTAGAAGAAATAATGTTAGCATAGCAGCAAAATGAAGAAGCTTCATCTGTTTAGCAATATTGTAAAGCCAAGATTTTTTTCATTTCTGCTCAAATTCTCTGAAAAATATGAGTTAACCAATCTCACAAGGGATTAACAAAAGACCCATCTCATCACTATGGCAACCAGTATTATATCATGGAAGTAACAACATGAAACCATCTTAGTAACCAGTTTATCATAATTAATTATGATATCATGTTATGTTAAAGAAAAAAGGATGAATAATAAATCTATTCTGGAAAATGAAAAGAAAAAAATAAGTGTTTTCATTATTTTTTATCTTTCTGTATTCACAAAGGGAATTTTTAATGTTCAGTATTTAAGTCGTGTTGCAAACCTGTTGAAAAAATGGGTATAAAAATAGAAATATTTTTTTCAATATGGCAGAAGCTTGCAAAAGATATATAAACTCACTGACAATAAAATGATTTGGAAAAGTTTTTTGCGGTGATGTAAATTCATCTTTTCCTAAGATTTTAAACTGTGGGACTTCCACTGAAAGTAGCAAAGTTTGGACTTTAAAGTATGCACACTGTTAACACTGCAGTAAGATGTAACAGCACACAAAACTGTTTCCCATATTTTGACTTGCAAATTTCTGTTTGGATTTATTGCCTTTTGATTAGAACACAACTAGGTTTTTTTAAGTAGTTTTACATTCATGTAATTGTAAACTCAAAGCACAATAGATCATTGCATATATAACGAGAAATAAGTTAAGTTCTTTTCTGAGAATAAAGTGGAATGCTATTTGAAAGCGAAGGGCTCCAGCATCATAACATCAGAAAATTTAATGCACTGGTTTTCAGTAGCGATGAGACCTGTGTCAGTCCCTTTCTGTACTCTGGCCATTACAAGCATTCTACATTTTTATCCATATAAATGTAATAGCTTTCAGCAATAGATTCCATTCTGCTTCTTTGGGTTTATAGAAGCATTATTGTATCTGTGCACTAAAGTTACATTCTTCTCTTGAAAGTAATTTATGTTAGTGTATGTATTTAATACTTACTCCAAATTGCATACAGAAAGCATATAGTCCTTGTCTTTATAATATTCCCGAATTTCTCAAAATGTGGCTGTCATACATTTTGGAGATTTTTCTCCTTTGAATATTTCTTCGATGAACAACGTAATATCAGTCAGTCAAAATGTAACTGTTACATGATAATATCAGCTATAGACCAATAGTAAGTACCTAAAAAGCAGATGAAAATAAGGTTCTAGTAAAACTAATATTCTCTAATATTTTCTTGTATTCTTTTACTATTATTTATGTTTCTAAATTCCGAGACACAATATGGATGCAAGCTCAGTGTGTGAGCCTGAAATAAGGACTATATAGGACTAGTAAATACACATATACTACTTAAAAACATACACCATTTCTTCTTCACCTGACAAAACTCCTCCCTTGTGTGATGTACTCAAGATTTTAAGAAGATTTTTACCTCCTTATGTGATATTTTTTCTTCCCTAATTAAATTAAATTAGTTTAATTTCTGTAATGATGTTTTTCTTCTCTTTTTTTTTTTTCTATTTAGCAACAGCAGAAAAGGACTCAGGTGATTACTATTTGTGTGCATGTCTGCATGTATTACAGATGTAGTGTGTTGTGTCTGTTGTTTCATTATTTATTATTTTTGTTAATTTCTACAATACCAAGATACTGACCAGAATATTTGTGAACATTAAAATTAATTTTGTTGTAGTATAATCCATGAATTCTTCATTTACACTGATACTTAACTATGCTGTACATATTTATCAGCAATTAAGCTAATTTTCTGGTTTGGAATATGATGCAATTGTAGTTTCTGTGAAAGAGATATAACTAAATGATGGCAGAAAGTTTGTCTGTTAAATTCAAAATCACTTTGTGTATTTAAAGAAATGTAATTTCATAGTAATCAGCAACAATTGTATCTGTTTCATAAGGGGACTGCTGGATTTATTGATGAAGGTCTTGTCTTGCTGGGAGAACTAATTTTGTAAAACTGTTTTTGCATTTCTCTGATATGGCTTTGTTCAGTGATATGTGTATTTTTCTAGTTACAGATGAATCTTGCGAGGATGGTTAGTTCTTTGTGTTCCTGATTTTATAGAAGCTAATATGGTGTATATTCTTCAGTAGTAAAAAAAAGGTTTTTCTAGTACTTCTATCTCGATACTTAAAAGTCATCATACAAAGAGCACAGCTGAAGTAGTATTTGTGACTAAGTGGTACTGGCTGCATAAAAATATGAGGAATTGTGCCTATATACACTATGAAATAGATGTGCATACTGCTTTTTCTCACCTGACATATGCACATACCCGAAGAAAGATTGATCATGATGCTTTGTGGGGTTTCACAAATAATATCAACCACTGTTATGGGAAGGGGCATTGACCTGGTAGTACTCTCAGGATGAAATAATTTTCCATCTGGAAAGATAGACTGGTGTGATGACTATAAAGATTGCATGGATGTAGTTCAAAGAGGAGCTCCTTGGCAATGAGGAGCTTGAAAAATAGTAGCAGATTAAGAAAACTACTTCTTTTGAAGTCTATGTTCATAACTAAAGATTCCAAAGATTCCACTGATTTCCAAAACTTCCACTGATTTTTGTTTGAAAGCTTTAAATGCCCTGTAAAGAGAAGAGATCTATTTGGAATTCTTAGAAAAAGAGAGCTGACAATGCACGGGTGGTATGGCTATTTTTACTACAGTCTGTTAGGATGAGTTGATAGGATTGCTCAGGGAATCTACTGACCCCCTCTGATCAACAGGGAGAGGTTCCTTAAGCAGACAATTCAGAGTGTTCGGAGGATCCTTCAACAATTTCTCTGTGAAAGGACCTATCTCACACCATCAAATACAAATATACCCTAAGACAGTTTCCCTTCTAGGTAAGATACCTAAAGCTAGATAGAACAAATAATTCCAGTTGCTATTTTTACACCTGTAGGTATTAAAGAAAATATCTCTTAAAATTGGAAGTTCAGAAATTAATTTGTTGAAATTAATTTGTGAAATGAGAAAAGTAATTTTAGAGAGTGTGTCCTTTGACCTTTGCACTCTAAAACCTCATCTCTACAATTTTATATGTGTATCACCTCCAGTGCAAATCTTCCTTGTGACACACCCTTATTATTCTTTCTCAGGCTCTTTATGTCAGAAACCTAGACCATTAAGCACAGATGACATAGTTACAGGCACAGAAAAAAAAAAAAAAGACTACACCTGATTTCAGTCATTTTACATTAGGTTTATGCATGCTTTGAAAGAAACCATTGCCATGTTCTTAAGATAGGATAGCAAAGCTGTCCCTTAAGTGACCTGGCAAATAACTAGATTAGAGAATGGATGAGAGGCTATCACATATATTGAGTAAACAGAAATTCACTATGTAAGTTAGGTGAAGCTGGAGGTTTTTAGGCTGTGTCTATAATTTAGTTTCTTAATTAAATATGAGTTCTGACTAAAAATTCATCAGAAACCGAGAAAAAAATTATAGAAAGGAGTAAATAGACTGTGTTCACCAGAAATTTGTGTACCATTGAACCCATTTCTCTGATGCAAAAGATAAAGCCACTGAAGGGAATCCCAATAAAATTACATTTTAGCCTGGCTAATGGGGCCAAATCCTGCTCTTGTTGGTGTCACTAACTGGACTCCTACAGATTTCATAATGAACTTGATGTGCAATATGCTTAGCCCTAATACCAAATGTTGCATTTTCGTGAAAAATGAGGAAGAACTATTTCTTGATAACTATTATTTACCCTTTGGCTTGTGCACTAGCTACTATATAAAGAATTGCAGGAGTGTCCTTGTTAGGTAATACAGAGGTGAACATGCAAATTCTTTTTGTTGAGAGAATCCTTTCTCAGCAGTGTGGTTGCCAGGTTCCTAGGTCTATTCTCCAAGTGCTCTCATTTTCAGTCTCAATTGAACAAGACTCTGAATGTTTTCCCGAAGACGGTGGTTATGTTCTTAATGGCAGACATGGTGGTATAAGCAGTACTTCCATCAACAATATTTGTTTACAGTCAGGATGACGTTTTATTTAGCACTCCCCTGTCGTTGTACTGTTATGAATATGGAACAGATTTTTTCAACAAAAATTACATTTGCAATGACAGGGTTCATCATGTCATTCCTTATTACACATACAGCTGAAATTCTCATGGAGTAGTTAATCTGCTCAGTCAGTATAATTGCCATTATGAGGAGAATACCAGCAAACCTACTATTATAATTTTGAACTGTATCTAAGAACTCTCATATGATGCCCTTGTAGTTTGCAGGAAGGGTTTATAATTTGTCAAGGATATGAATCACATCATCAGGATGGGAAGATCTCTGTTTAAGTATAACCCATTTTCATTTCAGCATATACCACCTTTGAGACTTTACTACCTGAAAGTACTTTTTAGATCATTTTGTGTATGGCATGTTTTCCTGTTTTATTCAGCATTTAACTTTCATTAATTCTTCCTATAGATAATCTTGAACATAACTGGACCTGCTACATTCTGAGGCCAGAGACAAATAGCATTCTTTATATGCATTTTGTATACTTCCAATGAAGAGCCTACAGAAATTTGCATGCCTCCCTCACTTATTTTCTCTCTCCTTCAAAAAAGATGGCCTTCCTTATACAGATTTCTTATTTTTTACTTATATTAACACACAGAGAGTATTAAAATACATTGTTTATTCCTTCTCAGAAATGAATGTTTTTCCCCATTAAAATTTATTTTAAATCTGAATAGCTGAGGAGTAATTAACTCTGCTATTGCTTCTGTTATTGTCTGAGAAGTGAATGAAACTTACACATAAATACATTTTTGAGCACAGGGACATTACCTTGCTGTACAGATACAAAAGGACTGGGTTAGGGATTAAAGTGGTAAATGGCTGTAAAGTGAACTGTCATTGTCCACCGATTAATTTCTGAGGCAATAGACAGATTGTAAAGATTTGACTTATTAGGTATTTTTAAAATACTGTAGTAACTCACTATACTGCGCTCCTTCTGCCAAACAGTTTGACTGAAAGGGATGGGAATAAATTCCATAAAATCAGGGCAGATAGTTACTGTGTAGTGTGCAATTGCTCAAAGACAAATCACAGTTGTCATCCCAATATTTGTTTCTGTCAGACAGACTGCCAAAGGCTGAATAACTATTAACTCCATACAAGAGAAGGTCAGGAGCAACTCAACAGTTTGCCGTTTTTTGAAAGACATCGATCATTAACATACTCATTACATGTAAGTTTCTAAAGGATGTAAATTCCCTCAAGGCTCAGAAGGATCTGTCTGACTTAAAAAGAAGAACACTACAAACATTATTGAAGCTGAGAAGGCAAGTGGAGAGTCATTGTACCTGGAGAGGACTTGATTAAAGCTCTCCATGCATGTTCATTTCACTGAGCAAACAAAAGTGAATGAGTTGCACAGTGGCATACCATCTTCTTGGTCCCTGTTTGTTGTGCAACTAAATGGAAAGAAGGGATATGGGCAAACATCCCTGATTTCAGTTTTGGAGCAGAAGTCTGTAAAAGAACTGGAGTGTTAGGTTCACATCGTGATACTCTTGTAAACATACCTACATCCTCTTTTAACAGTAGGGCTGAGTCTGTCTTTGCCACTGTGCTTCCCCTTTTCCAACCCCTACTTCAGCCACGTGAGCATCCTTCCGAGTCCAGTTTGATCTATACGTGTATCAATCACCTTACATTAAAATTAGTTCCCAATTTTTAGCATGCTAGCCTTGTCCTGTGTCCCAAATGAGGAAGGGATAGTTCCATCCTTCATTAGCATTTCATCGTCTCCAGTTCCTGCATGCCCTGTGGTGCATTTTTAGACAAGAGTTTCATACTCATACAACCTAGGCTTTCATCACCTTGTCTCAGATTTTTAGCCTCCAGTTCTTCATTTTTATCATTTTAGGAGTCTTTCTTTTTAAAGTTTGAATTTCACCTTCTTGAACATTGGACTTCTTGAACTGTGCAAAGTCATCCCTATGATATGCCTTGCACGGTACTGGCAGTACTGTTATACCAGAAATGCTTCATCTAATATATTCAAGGAACACTTGTCTTCTGATGTCTGTATCGTGCTTGTGGCACACAGCTGTTCTGTGAAAAGTTAATTCAACCCAGTCTTCAGAGTCCTGATCGTTTCCAGCTGACATATTCCCAGTTTGTAGCAAATGTTTTTGCTGTTCATGTGTCAAAATGTATTGCTCTCCTTCTTCAAGTAGTTTAATATGTTTTTCTTTAATTCTTTAACGTATTTTAATGTTTCTCTCTCCCATTCTTTGGAATTATCCAATTCTTGTTACTGCATTTTGACCCTGCTATCTATTACCAGTGTTTTACAACATTATAAGTGCACTCCTAATATTTATTCTAAAGTCATTGGTGAAAATATTAAGAAAGCCCAGATTAATCTTCAAGGAATCCCTCAAGAAACTTTTCTTTGCTCTTTCTCAACATGACCTGTTGCCTCTCAATTGAAGCATCTTCTTTATCTGACACATAGTTTCTTTTTTAATCCTCATTGTTTTCAGCTTAACTGATACTTTTCCCATGAGGCACAGTGTCAAATACTTTAATAGTCAGAATAGATGAGATCTACTGAATTTCTTTTATAAGAAAATATCCTATCAAGAAAAGCTACTGCACAAGTCTAGTTCAACCTAACTTTGCAAATCTGTTACATTTCATTCTGTTTTCTGTTTATTTTACGCCCTCGATTAGTAATTTTTTTTAAAATTTGTTTCAGTTAATAATTGTATCTCTTTTTCCTTCTCCCTACCTGCCAGCATTAGATTTGTTGTTGTCATTTTTCAGTAGGTCTCTAAAATTTAGACTCTTAAGATTATTCTGTTTTTTAAAAATACTTATTACTAAGTCTGCACTTTCAAGTACCAGTTTTCTCTCCATCTAGTATATGAGTTATTCAGATCTCTTCCTTCATTCATGGAGCCTTGCAGTTTGCCATGTTTCTTATGTCTGACTTTTATTCCACTGGATCAGAAACTACTGAGAACACCAGTTCTTTCCCCCTTTAAAGAGAAATTAGAAGTGAGGGAAAGAAAGAAAATACCAACTGCACGTGTCTGTGCTGTCAGAACCAGAATACAAAGAATCAAAAAATGCTCTGAACAGCAATAAAAAAGGAGATTTCTTTTAATCTCTGCCTTTTTTCAGCTGTTTATACCTTTTCGAATTTGTTGTTCCAGTGCTTTTCCATGAACCGATTCCCCTTCTTGAAAAAAAAATACAAAAAAACCAAACACAGAGAAAAAAACCCAAAACCTGTGATTGCCCCATAAAGGTAATGCAAGTGAATACTATGATAAATTTTTAAAACCTGAAAATATTGTAGTGTGACCCACTTTATAAAATGATAGGTTGTGGGCTAGGAGATGTAAACTCTTAACTTTCTACGAATCTCATAATCTCTCTGTACATAGCTGATAATGATAATTGATTCTAATTTTTTTCTATAGAATTTAAAATGCTATTGAATTTTTAGAAAGCAGTTGTGGACAGACTGGTTTCAACTTCATAATTAAGTTAAATTCTACTATTCATCTAGGGATAGATTTTTATTTTTTAATCAGAAAAATATAGAATGTCCTCCCAGATGTCCCTCTGTACTTTTTCATGCAGAATTAATTCTGTGAGAAGTTTCAAGAAAATCCAGTACAGTCAAATCTAAATTATCTGTGGGTGGATTATCCTAGTTGTGGATTAACTCTTCAGAGTCAGTTAAGGTTTAGTAATATATTAGCTCCAGTTTATTGATATTTGTACTGCTTTTGATACAAGTCTAGAAGCAATCTTGCAATTTTCACATGTGAAAAAGATCAAAGTAATGGACCCTACTCGAACAGAGTTGGATCTGTAAAGCCCAAATTATGATGCATCTGTATTATCAAATGATATTATTTCTGCTTTACTATGGGGTGTCCCTGTCATCCTCTCTGCATCAGTATGAGCACACTCTCAGGTTCCTATTTGGAGTGGGCCAGTCAGATTCCTTGGCAAGATTTATGTCCTCCTACAGAATATCTATACAAACAAATTCTTTCAGGAACTCCAAAACTTGCTTAAACCATGCAGTGTATCCTGGAAAGAGTTTGACTGCAGACAGTCATTGCATTATCTGCTCTTCCCTGCATCTGATTCTGGCACATGCATAGAAACAAATTAGTTGATCTTCAGACACCTCCATTATTAGACATCTTGCACTTTCTCCAGGCTTTATTTAATGCTGGTAGCTTTAATGTTCAGTAGCACAACTCCTGAGTGCTGCCAGCAACCAGAGCAACAGTGCTGATGAAAATTAAAACAAATGCCAGTTGTCTTACACGAAGGATCAAAATGCAAACTGGATATTCTGTTGCACTTTCACATAAAATGAGCTGGACCTCATTCTAAACTGCAGCATCACCCCAGAAGTCTCCAACCACATCCACCTCTCTGAATGTGAATGTGAAGGTTTCTGTAAGCCCAATGAGACTGTGAACTTGGGGGTCTCTTAGCATACTTGCATTTTTTCCAATACCCCTGCCATTGGTCTCTGGCTTTGAGACAGGTTGACTCTCCTGAGTGTCTTGTTCTGGATATGCTTGTTTGAAGAAAAGGAGGAAGGATGAAATACTAGGCAGGGAAAACCAGTAAGAGATGTATACTGTGTCAGTGGGGGGAGACTGGCAGGCCATAGACAGGAATGTCATAGCTGCACTGTATTCATAACCAAGGAAAATTGCCTCTTTAATCAGCAGATTCCTGTGCTCAGCAAATGTCAATGAGAAATTAATCACACATGTTTAACAGCTTACATGCTGGGGAGAAAATGAAAGAGGTGAATTGTGCATTTGTCTTCAAAGATAAACTCTCTTCTGGAAAGCAAGCTTAAGTTAGGTTTTAGAGACAGTGTTATTAGGTTTTAGACATCCTGATTGTCTCAGGAAAGGAGGACTGGTGAGAAGTTCCCAGACCTGTATGACACAGCAGGTGAGACTGGATGGTCTGACAGTCCCTTGTGGCCCTAGGCTCAATCAGTCCATGAAGCAGTCACTTTTTCATTTCAGCAGTGGTTTAGTCAGTTAACTTAGCTCATTTGACAATATTTTCTCGGTACCTGTGTGGTTCACTGGTAATGCATACTTGAGAAAGCATCATTATTTGCAAAGCCTGGTTTGCTTTTTCGTTTCAGCAGAAACCAAAGATGAAAACAGATGATTGATGGCTTTTTCTGTTTATTTTCTGAAAGATGTCAAGCAGGATATTTACTGTCTCGACTCCCACTGCAACTTGTTAGTTTGAGCAGTGTAAACACATCTTAACAACCCTTAGTAATTGTGGGAAGAAAGACATCATGAATATAATGAAAACTGACAGCACTGATTTCTATTCCTATAATTCTTTTATGCTTACAAAGCCAAGCACAGTATTTTGTTCAGGTATTTTGGAGGTTCTAAAACTTCCAGATAAGAATTTATTGCTACTCATATTTCGTATATATTACTTGCTTAGTAAAAAAAAAAAAAAAAAAAGTATTTCATTTTTTATGTTTCAAATTACTTCATAACCCCTTGTTTATATACCCATGTAAATGGTGGTTATCCATAAAACATACTGCCTAGAATTTGAAAGTGAAAACTCTTTAGTTACAGAGAAAAATGACTAGCTGATGTGGTAACTTAGAAATGGAAAAGGAAGTTTCAGATGAAGCTTAAGTGAAATGTAGGGAAGTACATAGCATCCAGAAGAAATTGTCTGAACTGATTTATTCTGTGAATAAGTAAATGACAACAAAATTAGAGAGATTTGTCCGAGGATGGAGAGTGAGTGCAATTCTCTGCCATCTTTTCTTATGAACAAATCTCATAGGAAAATCATGATTTTTAAAATATTGTGAAAAGCTGTATGAAACATCAAGAGTAATTTGTTTGTTTTTAGCAAGCAATAAATTGTTTCAGAGTAAGCTAGTAAATAGTAAATAGCATGGTGAGTTTTATGAAAAGTGAAACTGGAATTCAAATGTTTCCCACATTTTTAGTCATTCCTCCATGAAACATCATTCAGAAACTCGCCATACTCACCTCAAAGGAATATTTACAATTTTCTTACCCTCTTTCCTCCTAAACATGCTAATTCTGTTGAAGAAACTAATCCTGAACATTAGTCCCTTAATGACTGAAAATTACAGTTTCTATTTTAAATAATTTATCACGACTGATTTATTCTTATGGCAGCGCCATGCCTGATCATAAGCAGGTCTTCTCCTTCCTAAGTGTTCCCATTTAGGGAACACTGTATTCCCATATTGCCTGTGTGGGAACACTTCTGATCCTGTCTTTCATCCTTCATTTTATTAGGCTTATGATGCCTTTCAGACAAACACACCAAAAAAACCAGACTCTCCATTCATTTCCATTTTTGATCAAAATTCTTCACTTCAGCACATACGATCAGAACTGAGTTTCATTAGTGCCCTGCTCAATTGAATTGGTACTTGCCTGAGACAATGTTTCTCTTCATCATGATCTCATCAGAGTGGTGCAGGATAATCTCACAGTTAACTAGTAAATCTTTTTTCTCCTGCTCTCCGTAGTGAGGAAGGAGAATGCAAAAATGTAACATGAGATTCAATACAATTATTATAATTACTTCCTTAATAATTTAGAGGAGCCCTTCTAGGATATAATTTTTGAATAGTTTACAGCTTATTTAGTTTCATTAGGAATGAATGCCATTGCGAATGCAATTATTTTGTTTACTTGGTTAGTAGTAAGGTAATGAAAATCAGAGTGAATTTGAAATAAAATTAGTCGTTTATGCGTGTTTATGTATGAATAGTACTTACTGTGTGTTCGGGGCAGAGGGGACATTGACCACTAGAGGAAACAGTAGTTTCAGTCCAGGATAAGTGTAGAAACCACGGGTTTAGTTTGAATCCAATAGTAGTCTGTGTACTATAATCTAAATAATAGGGACTAGACCAATCCTTCCTAATCTCACTTGATTCAATATAGTTGTTATTATATTCATAAAATTGTTCTATAGTATAAAAATTGCAAATTCAATACAGTACAGTGTTGATAACAGTGATCTTGGCATTATGAATGTAATTTTGTGTCCTGGTCTACATTTTGGGCTTGGCCCATGTTTCTACAATAAGTCTTTCTTGAGTTAGATAGTGGTTTTGGAAAACATATTATTTCAATGTGTCTGGTTGTATGGTTATTTTAATAAGATTCAAAAAAATTCTTCTTAGTTGCTTCAATAAATAATTTGCCTGCTTTGTTTTTTCATGAAAACAATGTGGGTTTTAATTTACTGTGAAGTAGATGTTTGCTGGACATTCTAATCCAATGTTTCTTCAAAGATTGCATCAAAGCTGTATATTTTATCACTGTACTATGCATCAGTGTGTTAGTGCTGAAGAACTGGACAAGATCACCTGCCTTTAAAATGTCTGGAAAGTTGCTTTGACCTGCCAAAAATGTTAACTGTTAAAAACATTTATTACATGCAGATTGATATTCTTACTGAGACCAGGGAGATTATGTAAATTGTTTAATTAATCTGCTAATGTTTTATGTCATGATGAATGCGAAGTTGGACAGAAATTTCAGCAGAATTTTCTATATATGAAGATGTGTATTTATGTAAGTTGCTATCCATATGATCCATGAACTTGCACAAAAAACGTGAAAATAGGATTCCTGAGACCCTCACTGACATTTTATTGTCAGCTTCATAAGTTGTCTGCAAAGCTGGTTAATGTGACCATACTTTATATATGATTATATTGTACATCATTTCCATCCATCCCATAGTTTATTTTTAGCAAAACAAGCATTGTTAAGTAAGCAAGCTTCGATAGCTAATGCTAAAGTTACTCATAACAATGCAAATTATGTAGTTGGACAAATTACTTTTACTGATAAAACTGTGATTGTAAAAAATTTCAGTTGGACTCTTCCTTTATCTTCCATGACTCTTTCTGAGATCTAGTCCTATGATTATTTTTTTTAATTGAAAACTAATCAGTGTTTAATTTCCTTGTAAGAATTTTAGTTACAGTTGTTTTACCTTTGATGTTTCCTTTCTTTTTGAAGTCTACTGTGTAGAACCCTCATGTCTTTTGGGACTTTTGCATTTATGCTTCTTTTATGTGGAGTTTTTATTAGGCTTGTGTCAATTATGTTATCCTTATTTTATAATGCTACTTTTCATTATGGTACTGAAAAGAATGCAGATTTATTCATTGCTGAACAGCAAGTAGAAAATTAGTTATTTCAATAATTAGTTATTAGAAATTAGTTGTATGAATTATTGTGGTTTGCACTTTTCCTATTTTTAAAATATGCCTAAAATGGAACATCTTATTTAGATGAAACATTTGGAATTTTTGAGTGCTGCAAAACACGTGAATCTTGCTGATGACAGTAATGAGTCATCTGGTAAGAATGAGATGGTACTGACAATAACAAAAAAGGTCTCTACTGTGTGCTGTCTTTGTATATATGACTTTAGAAAGAAAAAGGACTTCCTTATTGCAGAAGTTGAGCATCACTGATGCACTTCTTATTTCTCACATATTAAATAGATAATGTTTACAGTGATCAGTGATGCTTTTGTGAGTTAAGTATTTTCTCTTTCTTGTGATCTGGACACTCTGTTTATGTGTATTAAATGATTATCCTTAACTTTTGAAATTGCTTATAGTTCAGAGAATTGTCACTTTGCACCATTCCTATTAGTTTCTGACATAATTTTCTCTTACTGTAAATCATATTTGTAACTAAAGCAATTTAAATTTGCATTTTATATTCATATAGAGACCATGAACCAAGCAACACCTGCTAGAAAACTGGAAGAGGTTCTTCACCTTGCAGAACTCTGTATCGAAGTATTGCAGCAAAATGAAGAGCATCATTCAGAGGTGAGGCTGTAGCTGCATTTGCTGTAGAGGATGGTTTGTTCCTAGATTTTTTCTCCCCTGATGTGAAGCAAGTGTGTCAAGAAACATTTTAGTTTTACTTTCTGACATATGTTTAAGGCAGTTCACATTTACAGAGGAATAAGAGACTTGAAGCTTATGAAAAGTGAAGTGAAATAAAACTCTACTTGAATTCGCTTGAATGAACTGTAGGTTTAGAAATGAAAATTAAAGAGCATAAAAAAGAGAAAGCATCTTTGTGCTGGAGGTGGTGAAATGGTTTGGAAAATATTCGTAGCCTTATACAGTTTTCCTTCCAACTTTTCACCTCTCATTCAAAATAGAAAGAAAATGTAACTGAATGCTTGTTTTCATCATGCTGTACAGATCTAGATTATAGATCTAAAAATAATGATAGTTATGGTAATTGCATTCACATTACTCTTCTGTTTATTGGAAAAGTATGCTTTTAAACTTGTGCTTTTTAAAATGGCATTGTAAGGTAGAAGAAATAAAATAGAACTATTTTATGTTTCTTACTCTCATGTCTTTTACTTCATGATGCAGAAACCACAATATTTGGAATTATGGCACCTTTTATATCAAGGAATTACAAAAATAAACTTGGCCAGATACACACAATTTTATATGTTATAGACATTTAATTAATAAATACAGTTTTCTAAGGTTCAGGAAGTTGTTTTTAAAATGTTCTCAAAAAAATATTTTTTTAAAATATGCAAAGGAATAAACATGATTTAGAAGATATAGTTATAAAATATGATCATTCAAAACATCTGGCTTTATATCACACTGTGGAATCTAGTTTTTAGCTTACATCTGTCATGTGTGAACTTGTTATAGATGTTTTATCTTATACTGAAGAAACAGCTGTTTTGATGATTTGAAATTAATTCCCTGGAGGTCCTGTTCTACACTACCATTGCCACTGTGTTACACCATAATGACTACTTAATAAAATGTATATATTGTTGTCTTTGTCTTTTGAGGACCTGCATTACTTTAAGAATAATAGACTTCTGTGGAAAAGAATACAAAAAAACCCCAAGATCAAATCACACCTGCATGATTAAACATCTCTTCAAAAATTCATTTCTTTGCTACTTATTTGCAGTCAGAGATGTGGTGTTTTTCAGAAGAGTAAATATATTGCATGTGTCTTCAGGAAAATCTATTCAGCAAAAGTTTTCAATCTCATCTAAGATAGCTTGTAAAGAATAAAGATCATTTTAAGACTATTTCCCCCTTCATTCATGTAATAAATGTTCAATTTTGCTAAAATTTATAGAGCATACGGAATGTCAATATTAAAATATATCTGTGAAAAAGATCACAAAATTATACATTCCCTACTCAAAACTGAATTTTAAGTATGGTGACTTCACATCATAATGTTAAGGAAATGTTCAGTGATGGTAGATTTGATGAATCTCTAAAATAGTATATCACACTTTTAATACTAGATTTTTTTTCTTTTTTCTAATTCATAACATTTACAAATTTCGGGGATTCCCAAAGGGAGGAGAGGTATGTGATTCCTGATGAACTAAGCATTATTTTTCACTGCTTTTATCATGGAACTGTGTCTTGAACCTGTAGCATAAACTGTTTTGATGATTTCTGATGTTGTATAGCCACATTTGTCTGTCTTCTAAAATCTAAGAACTTCATTCTTGTTTTAATCCAGTCAATGATTTTGTTCTCCTAGAATGTGTGTCGCCAATCGCGAGTTGCTTTTAGCCTGTTTACATATTATCCGTAACGACTGTGCTGTAACATTTTTTCTCTGTTCTTCTTCCTTGCTGCCTAAGTAATGATGGGTAGTTCTTGAGAGAATCAGAAAAATTTCTATCTGAGTTCAAAGTGTCATTTGCAAAGGTGAAGCAAATGGAGAGAAAGCGTGCTCGTTTTCTAGTTTTGGTGTTGCTTTGCTTTGAAAAGTTAGCAATGTTTTCTGAAAGAAGTTCTGCATGCCTGGAAGGGTCACCTGCCAAAGCCCATGCACATTTTTTTTTGCATTCAGTTATTTTCTAGGGTCTATTGCTTTAATGAACTCCCATTTTTACAGGATTTATTAATAAGAAACTTCTTCCAGTTTGATGAAAAAGGCTCCATTTCAAACTCCTGCCAAAGTTTTTGAAGCCTCATCTGTCCTCACTATAGTGCCAATCGTCATCCTTCAATACTGACACCGCAACACACAAATTACTTTTCAGTAGTAGCAGAGGATGCTTAGCATTTCTTTAAAAATTCATCTTGCCAATTCATCATTTCTCCATTTTCCCCATGTCAGAAAGCACTACAGGCAGTCATCAGAAAGTCCAGGATGCAGAAGCGTACTTGTAGATCACTTTACAGAAGTTGTCTTTTATTTTATGACTTTCAGACCTGAGTACATAATTCTACGTTACCTAGGACTTACATTTCAGAAATGCAAGTGAGAATTTCTGTGACTTTATTTGATGTTGTGGGGACTCAGCACTTGTAGATCAAGCTACATATGTTCCATGGTGGCAACTCAAAAATATTCAAAATTAGATATTCAAAATGAGTGACGTAAGTTTGAAAGCAATGACATTCTCCTATCTGCTGTGTGTAGGCATTTCTCACTCTCAGACATTTTTGTAAACTCTGATCAAAACACTCTCAGCAGTATTTGATATTCGTCCTATATCATGAACTCACTTCACCTTCATCCTTAACTCCAGGATCGTACAGGTCCCCCTGACCCAATGCTCAGCTTCAATAGTGACCTTTAAAAGCCTAGGTTTATGTGACAGTGAAAAGGTACAATCGTTACATGTCTTTGCTGTGGAGCTGGCTTTACTTACTGACACTATTTTTCACAGATTTCTTCTCTTCTTTAAAGTTAAGATTATCTAAGAATATAATTTTTTTCCCAGAGAAAACTGTGTATTCCAATATGTTAAGTTACTGAAAATGAATATAAACGTTAGTGAACTTCTCAAGATGTACTTATAGCATTTGCAGAAAGAAAACTGGATACCTTTCTTAGAGAAGTCAACATCTTTAAGGCAAAAATAGGAACTAAAAAGCATGCTGTAGCTGTTAAAAAATTTTTCAGACTTCAGGGAGTAAAATTTCACACTAAAACCATCCCTTCTGATTACTAAATGAATGCAAAAGTATTCATAAAAATTTATTTAAAAATTAATTCATTTGATTACTACCAGCTTTAGAATTGAATGAAAACAAAAGAAACATATACAATAATTCTTTCAAGGATAAGCCTTCATGCTTTTATTTGCTCTCTGGCAAATTATTTGCTCTCTGGTATTTATACTCCTTTTTCTGTTTTTTTGGTGTTATATTTTTGTTCTGATGATATCACCTTTCGCAGCATAACCTGTTTGATTTCCTACATTTTTGATGCAAGGTTTTATAAAATATTTTCACATTTTTCACTTTGCCCATTCTTCCTCTCCAAACGAGATAGGACATGACATGACATACTCAGATATATTTTTTCAAAGATAAAACACATTTCATTCCTTTGACTCGTGTTTAGTACATCTATTTTGTCATGTTTGCAGGCATTTGCTTGGTGGCCAGAATTGTTGGCTGAGCATGCAGAGAAGTTTTTGTCTTTGTACTCTGTTGATATGGATTCAGCACTTGAGGCACAACCGCAGGACTCCTGGGACAGCTTCCCACTTTTCCAGCTGCTGAATAATGCCCTCAGAAATGACAGTAAGTTCTACATTTTTTTACATATTCTATGTATTATATTTTTTCATGTGCTCTCACTTTAGAAATGTGTTTCTAAATAATATAATGGTCAAAATAAAAGTGACAGTGTCTATTTTTATGATACATATCCTGGTGCACCATTTCTTGGAAGTTTTTCTCTATTCTTGCAGCATTTCAGTCCTTGTTCTGGCAATCCCTTAACCATTTAGTATTCACAAATTACACGGTTTTGAATCAATTATGTCCAAGTAGTGTAAGATGCATTGATAGTTTGCGTTTAATCTATACTGCTTAAAAAAAGTTGTAGTCTTAAAAAAAGTTTCCTTCTAAGCCTCCATGTAAACTACTTCCAGATTAGTTATGTCTATAAAGGTATTGTAGGTTTAGCATGAATGGATTAAGATACACACAACAAATGTTCCATTTGGATCCTTTGTTGAATCAACTGCATCTTCAGAAACTTATTAAAAAAGCCATGATGTTGTCATTTAAGCTCAATTTAGAAGGCTGCTCAGAAGGGTGTAGGAATTGTTCGATCTTGTGCAGACCCTAGAAGAGTTAGACTCCTATACAGTGGATTGTACACCACTTTAAGTGGGTGTCTGATCATCTAAAATCCAGATGAAAAATCTGAAGCCTATATTCAGGTGTCTTTCCTACCATCTTATATTTTCAGTTTAGAAAGCACATCCCTAGTTGTGATGTTACATGAACTTAAAACAATTATTTAGTTGCTGAAAACCCTGTAGGTATTTTAGAGTAGTCTTATAAGAAGGATTTGTGATACCAGTTTTAACTACATTATTGTGTCATTTGTGTTCCTTTGAGGTTTAGTTCCAACCTGAGAGAAGTGTTAGAAACAAACAAGGGTTGTCCTCACATGCAAAGAGATTCCTGATAGGCTACTGATTTTTCTTTCCTTAAAAGTATAAGTGGATAATAATACTAAATTATTAAAATAGCCTTAAGAAAGACATTTAATGAAAACTTTCATGTTAAAACTATTATCATAAATATTGCAAAACTTTAACTGGAGGATATGAAACAACTGTTGTATGAAATATCACACCTGTATACCAATTTCAACAATTCCCTAATGGTAATAGATATAGTAAATTACAGTTTCTGGTGAGTGAAAGCCATCTGGAAAACTATACACTTTTTTTTCCCCCAGAACTACTGGAAAGCAACCATGGAAATTAGTCACCTTCAAATCAGTGGATATGTTAGCAAATGGCAAGTGACCATTCTACCAAGAATTGATTCCCAAGCAGAACATACCTCAGTGCTTATTCTTTAATTAACAGCCTTTTCACCTTGTAACTCCATTAAAGCTATTACAAAGTGCTTCCTGTGCTTATTTTTTACAATTTTCTAAAGTAAAATAAATAATTCTGGCTTTACGCTAAGTGAAAATCTTTTCCTGAAAACTATCACTTTCATAAAAATATATTTAGAAAAAAAAAGTAAAAAGGGAAAAACTGGAATATGGTCTCATGAGGATAAAAAGGCTAGTGCTAATAATTAACAAGGAGAGTGAAGTGGAGTAAATTAGCCATAATAGAGCCCACAGTGACTGGCAAAGTCACCTCTCATTATCAAAAAACTCATTAGGAAATGAAGAGGTGGAAATCCCACTGGGTTATTCTCACTCTCTGGCTATATCAGAGATTACTTTTCAGATTTCTTTGAAATGAAGAACTGTTAGGTCACCATATTGCATATTAGGTTAATCTTCAGTGAAATTTGGAGGACTGACGCCTGCACGTTATTCTATCTCAAGAGCTTTAAATGAGCTCTAAATCTTCAGTGCAGGAATCAGTTTTCACATAAACCTGACATGAGAGAACTCCTAACAATAAAGAAAACATCTTACATTTACAGCATTAAAGGAAACTTACATGTAAGACTATTTTTATGACTATGTCACTAAAATATAATATGAGAAAGACTGTGAGATAATGAAAATGCATAGTCTTGGCTATTCAAATAATAGTGAATGTGTTATTTTACATAGTGTACAAAACATTGTACAAGATTCAAGGTGAATACTTCAAAGCCAATATTCAATTAACAATGAGAAGAAAATGTATTTCCCAATACAGCATTTAACTTTTCATGAATTAAGAGAGGGGAGGATAGGGAAGTCCTGACTGAAGCTTCTCGTTTCTATTATGAAGGACTCCATTTTGTGTCACCTTTAGATTCTTCATTTTTTTCTGACCTAATTTCACAAGCAAAAGTTCATCAGTGGTTGCATTCCTGTTGAGTCTAACTGAAGAACTGTTTTTAAAAATGGAGTAGTATGACCTTCCCATCCTATAAAATATTTCAGCTTTTTGCATGAGACCTAACTGCAAAAAGTGATTTAAAAAATGGCATTCACCGCAAAGATGAATAATAGATTGAAGATAAATTTGTTGTGATTTCTCAAAATGTAAAGGTTTGAAAAAAATTTTTGTAGCTGCTTTTATAGTATACATTTTAATGATCTCCAAGATTTCTGTTATTCATGCACAATTATGCCTGACTGTGTAAAGCTTCACAGATTGTACAGTAGCGACAGTACTGAACATTTCTCTAAGACAGCAAAATTATTTTTTCCAGAATTAGATATTCATAGGGGAGGAAAAGGACATAGTTGTCCCAGGATTGTGTCTTATATTCTGTAATGAATATGTTACTTTTTGTCCACAGAGCCTATAAACTATGTTGTGAAAGGGCCAACTCTAGAGGGCAATTCACTTTCTGTAGTTGTTTAATTATTTAGATTCATCATGTTTTTAGTGCCTTGAAGACAGACATGTACTAATTCCTCTTCATTTAAGATGGTGTCAGAGATAACTTTTAGTGGCATATGCCTAGTTACATGAAGTATCTGTATATTTGGCTTATTTTAGAGATTTTTCAACTCTATATTCAATATTCTGCTCCTTTCCTTCCCAACTTTTCTCCCTGAGTGTCACTTACTATGTACTGTGCTGTTGCTCAGCATTATTGCATTACTACATTGGCATGAATCAGTCAAAACTGAGAGAGTTATAGTTAACTCATAAGCTTCATTTCCTATCAAGTATTACTCAGTGGAATGTCTGTGCACCTGCTCTAACTCAGCCATGAGCTGTAGACAGTCTGATGAAGCTGATTTAGAAAAATCAGCATGTTGAGTGTTAGCCTTTACAATGCCATTGCCATTATTATGGTTATTGTCTTCAAACAGGAACTGTCTTATATGTTTTTCCACTAATGCTGTTGCAAGTAGCAGAGTGGCAACCAACACCAAAGACAGCATCATCACCTTCCTGCTCTGTTACATCCTCTGTATCTCTTTTGTACTAGAATTTATGTATAACATCATAGCCCCTATCTTACAGAGTAGAGTTAGAAAACAACTTGGATTTCATGTAATCAGGGCAAACTTTATACCCACACCAATACCTTTCCTCCAAACTTACACTTCTCATTAATTGTAGTGGGAATCTTTTCTTAGATCAGGGACTTAAAATTTTTGCTCAGTCCTCTTAGGAGATGCTTTGAAATCATAGTCTGCCTTCAGATAAGAGCTACAAGTGTTGCTTACTGATAATGAGAGCTAACTCAAGCTCCTTGCCAGAATGTTCATAACCTTTTCTGACTAAATGGGAGTTTTGGCAGAGGTAAATTGTGCAATAACCAGTTTATGTCACTCTGTCTTATAAAGATGAAATAAATTTTCATCTTACTTCCACAAAATATACCTCTAAAATTCACTTTTCAAGTATGAAAAGTATCAATTCACTTTTTCAAGACATTTCATATATGTCTTATGTGTAAAAATACAATTTTTATATAAGCTGATACACTTGCAATTTTCACTACAATTTAAATAACTGATTAAGAACTTCATTGTGGAGGCAGAAAGTAATATAAACAGGAAACGAATGGAAATATAAACTTTTGTTTCACATGGCATTGGTTGAGTTTTAGTTGCTACAAATGTAATCTGGACCCTCAAGGATATTTCCTTCTTGAAATTTACTCTTTTTCATTTGGGATTTTAAAATATGGCAGAAAATTCAAGTGGTGCCTTCCAGAGAAGCCTATGGAGAGCAGGGTAATTATAGACTCTTTGCCAAAGGGCTAATTTTGTCAGTGGAAAAGAGACTCATGTTAATCTGTGTCATTCTTCCTTTCCTTTGATTCTGCAGAAGCTCTTAAAGACAGAATAGCATGCTGACTCCAGGATAACTACTAAAATGTGCCTGTATAAGTAAAAGTAAGAGAAGCCCCACAGCTTCTGTTGTACATAAGCACAGTAGATTCTTTTACTGCTATTACAGATGAAACCTCCTTCCAGCGCTGCATAATTACACTGTAGTTTTCATCTCTAGTGTTTTCTCGTCATATTTTAATGTGATTCAGCTACCTAATATGCAAAAATTTAATAATTTTCATCTTCAGTATTTCAGGAATTTCTCCTTTGTGGATCTGTTTCTGTTCCCATGATGTGTTTTCCTTTAGCATTGCCTATGCATTATCTTGCCCTGGCATGGGCTTTCGTTTTATTGCTGCTTCTGTGAGGTGGCTCATATGAAGAGGGTGTGGGGTGTCTATATGGACAAGACAATGGAGAATTAAGCTTTGAAGACAAGTGGTAGTTGAGGGATTTGAAGTGTGGCATTTCCTCAAGGATCTCTTGTTTCCCATCTGCTTTGACGCACAGGTGGTGCCTTTTGGCAAGATCAATTCTAATCATAGGGTAGAGTGCCATGAGTCTGATGATGATACTCAGCTATATCACTTACTCCTGTGCTCTGAGTTCTTTCCCTGCCCTGCATTAATCCTTGATAGAGATCTCCAAATGGGCAAATCAGAGCTGCCATGCCCTGAACCCTGGGAAAAGAGAAAGCTCAAAGACTTGTTGATCTGAGACAGTGCTCTTGTAAGTTTACCCACGTACATAGGCATCCCTGTGGAGGAGCAGTGACAATAAGTCTTGCCATCATTTTGGAAAGTTTCGCTTCCCTGTAAAGACTGGTGTCATGATGTTAAAAAATGATTCAGCTCTTTAAGTTGAACATTTCTTATTGCCCATGACTTCTTTAAATTTCCTTCTGACTTTGAAATAACAAGAGTCACCCTCTTGCCCATGAGGCTTCATTACTATAATTCCCAGAGCTGGGCTTGTAGCAGAGCATTTCTGTGGTGTGCTCAGAAAACACTAAACTACAAGCTTATCGCTTCAAGTAACTGTGATTGCCTGATTAATTACAGTCCTGCACTGGTTTGCTCTAAAGCAGCAAGATTGACCTAATTGACACAGTTGTGTTCTTACTGTTAATTTTAAGCTCAAAATTGCCTTCAAAAATCAGCCTAATGTGCAAATGGATACCAGCCACCTTTTGTTTCTCAAAGGCGATGTGCATCAGCTGTTTACTGTGAAATCTTTGTGTTAATATCCAAATCCTCCTCAGTCGCGCATACTGCTGGTCACAGATGATGCAGTTTTAAGATATATAAAATTGCTACAAATAGAGAAAAATAACACCATTTTGAATTCCTGATATACAAACAATTAAACTAGAACTAACTAGTTAACAAGTAGTTCTAGGAGCAGTGTAAATAATGGATCATGTTTGTAATGGACTTGTCGGTGCTCTCAAGGGTGGATTCTCAAGTGTTTAATAAAGAGATGATCCTATGCCGCTGCCTTTTTCTCAGTGGAAACCCTAATAATCTCTGTCTGCTACCTAGCTGCCTGTTTTCATGAAACTTCCTATATCTGATATCTCCAACCCTGTGTCTAATGTGGTTGAAATTAGCTGAAAGTTTCAAAATTCCTAGCAAGAGAGGCAGTTACACAAAACCAGAGAGGGCTTTATTATGCTTTATTATTATGCTTTATTGCATAATATTGTTTCCTTAGGTAAAACTGATTGATACCTAATTTCCTATTACTCTACAAGTATGTTTTCAAGAAACTAGTTCTTGCTTTCAGATCCTTGTGTTCAAGAAAAAAAAATAGCATTAGTGTCCAGACGTTCAGCAACAAAGGCACTTCCTTGCAATACAAGTAGCAGTAGGGAACTGAAATTGATGGCACATTTTTCCCATAGTCTCCATCTCTCCCAGGTTCACTTTGGACCGAACATTATTCAGGAATGGAAGGCAAAGGAGTTTCTGGAAGTTATAGAAGTTATTTTGATATGTTATACATGGAGTTGTATTAGTAGTGGAACAAGAAGGATTGTAATTTTATGATATGGTTTCCAGGGTTTTGAGCCCTTTGATTCAGGCTTTTCTTCTTAGGAAGAGGAGGAAGCCTTCTCAAAATATGGGTTTGTAACCATTCGGTCAAACAAGAAGCCTGGATGCGGGAATAGATAGGAGGAAAAACCCACAAAAGAATTTAAAACAACAGAATATGAGTGAAGGAAAAGGAGGGTTACCAAAGTCATGAAAATTTCTCTCTATGGCTCAGCCTGTATGATTTCCATATGCACATGGGAATATTCTTTTAGGTCCTAATAACAGTGCTGGATTAATGGGTGAACACAGACATTCAAAACATGAAACTGATATATTCCCTCGGTGGGACAAGACCTTAGTGTGCTAAGAGTTAGGATTTGCTAAGAGAACATTTCAGGGGATACAGGGGCAAGCAGTAGTGGTGGCTAACTAATCTTCAGGTTTTAAAAATCTTAAGTTTGCATTATGTGTACAGTTTTTCATGTAGTAAATCCCATCTATGAAGCAGGTAATATTCTACTGCTTATGAATGACATTCAAATACTATCTTTTCGGTTTGTTTGGGGGTTTTTTGTTGTTGTTCTGTCTTGATATGTAAGTAGTGAACCAAATTGCTAATGCTTAGATTCAGCAAAGTATTATTCATTTTAAGAAGATGCAAAAATGTTCTGGTTCAATAAAGGACTTCAGGATGTACCTAGTTTTCATTACACTGACATTTTAAAATGTACTGCACTATCCTCATGGAACACTTTACTTGCCTTTTGTGAACTATATTTCTTACACAAGCTGGATCTTATTCTTAGCTTTTGTGTACTAAAACATTTTAAGATATACTTATTCCTATAACAAAATAAAGCAAGGAAGGTATTTGTGATTTGTTTGTTTTTAAAGCATTTCTGTGCAATGGAAAGTTTCACAAGCACTTGCAAGAAATTTTTGTTCCCATGGTCGTCCGCTACATCGATCTCATGGAATCATCAATTGCCCAGTCCATTCACAGAGGTCTTGAACAAGAGTCATGGCAACCTGTCAAGTAAGTGCTTTTTACAAAATCTGAACAAAGCACCTGCCTATAGTTTTCTGTCTAATAAGGGGTTCTCCCCCATTGTCCTCTAAATATTCTATTTTTTATTGTATTCCTACATTGTTTATTTCTTCACAGGAGCATCACCAACAGTCTTCCTAATGTAGCTCTTCCAAAAGTTCCAAGTTTGCCTCTTAATCTTCCACAAATACCTAGCTTTACTACACCAACCTGGATGACTTCTTTGTATGAATCCACGTGTGTATTCTTCAATAACCTTCTGACTGTATGTCAGCTCTGCATGGCCTTGCTAGTGTTCTGTGCAGCTGTACTTGGATTGCATGGTGTTTATCATCTCTTAGTTGGAAATTCTTATTTCTTGGGAGTGAGCCAAGCATGGACTGTTAGTGAGTTGCGCTTTCTAGTGCATTAAAATGTAGTGGTTTTAAACCTGATAACTCAAAATCAACTTGGCAAGGGTCTGTCATAGTATGAATGATGTTTAATATTCTAAACAACCTAATGACTCTTCTGAATTAATAAACAGTGGGGAACCTTTTGGATAATTGATTTGAGATCATGGTTTTATAAAATGAGGCGGCCCATTACATTTTTGCATGGGTTTGATTAATTCATTGTATATTGGTTCTGAAAATCATTGATTGCAAATATTGTTGTTAGATTAAATGTCCATTTTACAGGAAAATATTAAAATATTAATAAGTACCCAGAATAGAAGTACATCCATTTCTTTGTCTGTTTGAAAAAAACAAAAAGCATATTTCTTTCTAATTTCTCCCTAGTATTTCAGTGATCTTTTCTTAAAAAAAAAAAATGGAATATACCTACCCTGTTCTGTGAGAGTATTCCTGTAGTTACAGGTCAGATTTCTGTGTGAGGACACATTCATGTATGTTAGGGAAAGGCTCAAGAACCTTATTTTAGAAAAAGTTGTGAAAGACTTCAAAAAACACGCATTCTAAACACAAAGCCTGATAATACGATTTTAAGCCAAGATTGTCTTCTCAAGTTTTATGAGTTTGTAAACGCTCCTAACAAGCACTACATCTTTTTCTGCTAGAGTTCATAGAATCATAGAATACCATATTGAAAGGGCCCTCAAGGATCATCTTGTCCAACCTTTCCAAAAAGCATGGTCTAGATTAGCCCAGCACTCTGTCCAACTGAGTCTTAAAAATGTCCAATGCTGGGGAATCCACCACTTCCCTTGGGGGGTGTCGGGGGGATTATTACAATGGAAGATTATCTTCATTGTGAAAAATTTTCCTGTTGTTTCCAATCAGAATCTCCCCCAAAGTAACTCAAACTCATTATCCCTCATCTTTTACATGTGAATCCTTGTACAAAGGATTTATTATGATTGTTGTTCTGCTGTAAATTCCCCTAAAAACTGACAAAATTCCTCTTAATCCTCAGCTGTGGTACCTTTTGTGTTTACTGTAATAATGCTAGGTTTCTCCTGATATACAAGTCATTTCAACTCTTTCAATACAAACTAATCAGTCTTCTGCAACTCAGATTCCTTTCTGTTATCCCCATGTTTTCAAGGGTCACTTTTTTTTTTTTAAGAATAGCTTTCAGAGTTAAGAGCTGATTCATATTCATCTATTCTGAATATTGAATTTATAATCATTATATAATAAATACAGATTCTGATTGGAGGATTGTAGGGGTAGATCTTTCTTAAATGGAGGGTTTGGTGCAGCAAAAAATTACTAGACTGTGTTGTCAAAATACGTACCAGTATAGTGAAATTAAGCTATGGCCTTATCCTCCTTGCACATTTTCTGGTATTTAGTTTCATGGTATGTATGACAAAGTGTGCATAAAATCCTAAACTAATCAGTGAAGCTGTCATAGCATTTGGTGAACAGTGAGGTTGACATATGCTGTAACTACTTGCCAGCAGTATCTGTCATTCTACTTTTTTTCAAAAGGAGTGGGGATGAGTAGTGTCCCTACTGTGACCTTTGTAAGGTCATCATCTCCTTTCAGCCACCCCACACAGCATTCAAGAACGTGCTGGCTCAGATGTAGGTACCTCTTTCTATTGTTTTTCCATAAGCATAGAGCTTTGAGATTATATTTCACAAGATGTGTATGAATTGACAATCTTGATTGAACGTAGCATTAAGTTCCCTTTGTAATACTCTGGTATTCAGGCAGTATTTTAAGAATCAGCCTACCTACATCCTACTGAAGAGTCAAGTAACTTCTCAGAATGGCCATGTATTTGTATCAAATCAAAAAGCAAAGGCACTGCAAGACAGTTTTCCTCCTCCCATGCTAAGGAGTTTCCTTTTTCCTGCTGGCAATGGTGTCTTACCTTCCAGCAGAAGTGGTTTACTTTCACTGTTATGTGAAAGAAAGGAGTAGAGTTTTATTTCTCTGCCCACTTGTCCCATCCCATCTTTTTCAGGGGGAACAAAGCTTCTTCCTATAGTTAAATTCTTCAACAGGGAGATTATAGAAGATACCTATGCTCCAATACCTGTTAAGCAAAACCTGGTGTTTCTTTACAGGTTTCACTTTCAATGTGATGAACACGCAGCTTAAATGGACTAGAGTGGCACGTTGTATTGTACATATAGTCAGCAGAGGCTTCTAAGTTCAGGAGCCCAGGCCATGCTTTGTCAGTCATCCCAGGTGGCTCCCTCTCTCCACTGACTCCTCCAAATCGTCCTTTTCCAGTTCACCATACTCACTCATCTTGGCCATAAAGCTGATGCTTTCACAAGAAGATGGCTATGTATACACGAAGTTCTGCTGGACTTCCCTCTTTCTCTTTGAAAGTGATGGTTTTGGCCAATTAATCATTATAAATTTGAATTGCACAATGAAGAATCTACAGTCAAAAAGATTGAGAAAAAGCAATCTGTGAGCCAATTGTGTTATAATTATGGGTTTATCAAAGTCCTGTGTCTGTTTCGTCTGTAATAGGAAGAGATTTCATATTCCTCAAACTTTACTAATGTTCATGTTCATGCTCCTGAGTTCATGGTTAATTACCTTCATATTCAATAGAGCTGTAATGTGCCTACCTAAGAACTTTGGTGAAGAGAAAGAAGTGCATATACATTCACAATTAGGCATCCCTTTTGTGTGCTTTATTGATGAAAATAGGTTTTCCCCCTTTCACTTTAAAGTTGCTACAATTCTTTTGAACATTACTGGCAGAGATTATTTATATTTTTTAATTAACTGTTCCTTCTTCTCCCCTTGTTTTGTAGCAGTAAATATATGCTGCTCATAACAGCATTTAGAAAGATCACCTCATTTTCAGTTATTTTTTGGACATTGGAAAGCAAGATATGAAAATTGTTATGAGTAGTAGTCTGTTTTTCTTGATTAGTCTCAGGAGAGGACAACTGATAGGACACCTTGGCTAGACAAGCAGAGCAGTGTGGATTACTATTCCATTTGGCTGAAGATAACCTTAAAGAGCAAAAAAGTTTGAATATTCTGTAAAAACTTCTATTCAGCAGGAATGAGGAATTTTTCCTTACTTATTAATTAATTCAGATATACAACTTTAAATTGCTCTTCATATTTTAAATTTAATTTCTCTGACTGTTCTGAACCTGGCTTTTAAGTTAGATTTGTGGGTGATTTTAATTGTTTATGGTTTAATTTATATATTATTATTTTCAGTGCAGATATGACATAGTTTCAGTGACCAGAAATGCTGTAGATACAGGTTGTCTGTTGCTATCTGGTGCCAGTCTAGAACATCAGCTTCAGGAAAACTCAAGGCTAGGGAAATATGGAATAAGATATATGCTTATAAGAAAATAGTCCTGTCTTGTCTTCCACCAGGCAGCATCAAAGGAAATGTGTCAGCTATATTCTTCCTGCTATGGCTCAGCTATAATGAGTGACCATCAGTGACCAGTGACCAGAAGGGACCAGCTGGAGCAGTCCCAGTGCCCTGATTGTGACATGAAGGGAGCTGGTCTGAATGTGTCTGAGCTCTCATGCTGGACCTCTCTGTGTCTTTATGCATGCTGAAGGAGTCACGTGGTCACATTTTGTTTCTGTTTTGAAGGCTTTTATCTGTAGTGCCACATACATTCCTGTCATAGTGCTTACCTCCAGTAAAGTGGTAGGAGGCCATGGTCTGCATTTTTTAAGGATGGGTATTTAAAAGTATAGCCATAGGACTGATGGATTAGTGAAATCTGGCTGATTTACGTTCTGTAGAAGTTTTGAATGTGGCTAGTTCCTTCTGAGCCTTCAGGAAGACGAATGTATATTGTGGGGGAAATTTCTTTTCTTCCAAAAATACTAATATGCAGTAAGAAAGAAAACTCAAGAAATGTGTTTTGTTGCTCGATGCTTGGGTTGCTACACTCTTAAACTAAGAGAAATCATGGGGTAACTCTACCCCTAGTGTCTCTGAGGAACTTTACATAAGTTGCAAGATTCTTGCAAAAGTTTTGCTTCATCCTTCCCCTCATCTGCTGGTGGAAAGTAGAGAGATGGGGCTAAGTGCAACTGACTCTGAAATTATTGAAAATCCTCTTCTGTTGAAGAAATTCTCAAGTGACCTTCTGAGCCCTGAACATACATCTTGAGGCAGCATACAGAATGTAAAGCTGGAGCTCACAAGGTGGGGACTCACAAAGGATGTAGAGCTGGTGCCCTGTTCTGTAAACAGTCCTCACTAAACACTTAAGGGTAATATCTCAGTAGTAGCCTTAAAAAACAGTAAATTTGGTAATTTATAAAATGACCATCATTGCCCTTTGGTAAATTCTAGAAGAATCGAAGACAGCTGCTTTTGAATCTTGAGGTTGATCAGTAATGGTTTTAGATATTTAATATTTCTCCTATATTATTATATCCCAAGCCACCCTGTGGAGTTTCATATCTAGGCAAGAAATTATTTATTCTACATCTACTCTGGAGCCATGTGTCTGCATATTTTCCAGAAAGTGTGCTTTATTAGTGGACCATTTGACTAATTGCTACTTCTTAGGTACTTGGCAAGCTTAGTGGGAAGCTGCCTCTCAGCGGTCAGTGGATAACTGAATTACTTAGAAGGCTGTATGCATCTCCCAGATTTGACATGATATTTCTTGGAGAAATGTTATGTCTTGGATCTTTTTTTTTGCTGTGTTCAGTATGATGCAAGGCATAAGAAATAATTTAGATTAAAATGGACCTCTGGAGATACTTGGTCCACTCTCCCAGTCAAAGTGTGACCAAACACAAAGTTAAATTCCCATCAGAAAAAAATTGGAATTTAACAGGATGGGCATAATATTTGCCTCTTTTAATCATTGGTAAGCTTCTCTTACTGCCAGGGTCTAATTAATAAGAGTGGACAACTAGATAGTACCTGAAAGCTTAATTTTTGACCAGTAAAGCAGTGGAGTTTGTGCTTAATTTTCAAACGATAGACAATTAATAAATGTAGTTATTAATGAAAGAGTATCAGTTCAGTTTCCTGGTAGAGCAATATTATTCCATTCATTAGACTGAATTGGCTTTACCATACACATTCAAATAAAAACTTCCAATAGCTGAGAATGTCTGAGTGTCCTGTCCCTTCACAAAAAAAAAAAAAAAAAAAAAAAAGAGTGGTTCTGACATTATGGATATAGATGCAGGTTTGATTTGAAAGCAGGAATTAATCCTGCTGCCAGGAGGACGTATAATCTGAGTTTAGCTCTTCTTCTGCAGCATTTAACAAATAAATTAGACATTGGTGTCTGGATGTGTGAACCAGGAACAAACAGTTTCTGTTGTAGCACTTTATTTTCCCTCCATATCTTTTTTGAATAATATGTTAGTCAAATTTAAATGTCATTAGACAATGCTGAATAAAAAATTGAAGAATGGGAGATAAAAATTATATTAAAAGAAAATGAATGAGTGTTTCTCACAGAATGAATTAGTCTTCCGTGAACCTGTGTCTGTTATTACATTATTATAATTGCAAAACTTAATTTAGTAGTCTAATGAAACAAAATTAAGTGGCTACTAGGGAGTAAACGTGCATAAGAATACATTTATGTTATTATGAATACATTAGTCCTCCTGAGTCCTAAAGAATTTCCTTTGGAATTCCATTAGGCGAAAAAGAAAAAAAGTATGGAGGAATAAAAAACAGTTAAATTGTATGATCTGATGATGAAAATGGTTAGTTCTGTTTCTTGAGAAAGTATGATTTGTTTTCTAGAAAATACATGTTTTTATCAACTGTAATATAAATACTGAGATTGTTCCAATTTCTGTCACTGTATGATTTATCTTATTCTTTTATCCCAGTCATCTCAAAAACTGGCTTAGTCACTTTTGAATCAGTTAATGTGCATAATGTAGCATCTACAGCTTCATTTACTGCCAGTATACACAGCAAGTGTAATGACATCTTCAATATTTGCTTGTCATATAACTTAAGAAATAGTCCAACAGGATTATAAATTTGCTAGAAGTTTTGATTTTTTTTTCCCTTCTATTCCTTAATTAAACTTAGTGATGTATAGAAGTGGTCCCTGTTCAGGTTCAACCTTAACAGGTAATATCCATGTACAAGTTGTAACCTTAGGAGTCCCATGGGCCTTTTTCCTGTTTCTGCTGTTTTCTTTCAGGAACGTGATACAATGTAAAATTAACAATTACTGTTTAAAATAAGTGGGAAAAAAATACATGATACCAAAAAACCTAAACTAAAAACTGTGTCTGAAACTCTGGTATATTTTTCTGTGCATCATGAAGATATCAAAACCTGTGCCATTTAAAACCAAAGCCAGAGTTGGTCGCTCAGAGTCAGCCTTTCTCTTAGGCGGGTGCCCCTGCTCCCAGCTTGTCACCCACTGCCCAGCCCTTACTGGCTGTCCCCTTCACCTGCCCTGGCAGTCCCATTGGGAACTGAGGCAACAGTGCAGAAGACAACGGTGGCTCTGAAGTTATGGTTGTGTTAAGGCAGTAGGGCGAGGGGGCAGGCGGGTGGGTCTGGAAGGTGGTGGATGCTGTGAGACCGAAGCGGTGCTCCTGCTGCATCCACGCTGCCACTTCACCCTGAACATGAGCTATGCTTTGCTTCACTTCACTGCCCACTGCCTCAGCTAACCCGGTGTGAACCAATGGTGGTGCTATTTACTGTCTGAGGGGTGCATTAGGCGGTCAGATATTAGAGGTCCTTTCTGATTTTTCATTTGTTTTTGAATCAGACCCTGCTCTGTCCTGAGTATACTCAGCACTTACTGATTCCTTCCGTGAGAGGTGGGATCACTTAACATTTTGATAATTCAGTTCTTTTGTCATGAGGCAGAAGAAACAAAATGGCAGTACTGATGTATTTAAACTACTTGGATCTGAATTGGGACTGTCAGGTGGAGTTTGGTTGCTTGTGTGACTAGCATCCTGGAATTCCATACTGCGTAGTATGCAGTAATCCTAAAGAGTAAGCCAGGCATTGTAGTACAATACATCATTAAAATGTAAATTATCTGCATTGACAGTGGAAGTGTAACTGTAGTTACTGCTAAAATTAGCCATCTTGTTGTATTTTATCACAAGCAATTCTCTTTAAATTTATCAGTCTGTCCAAGGTGGAAGAAGAACTTTAAAATTATATGGACAATCTGAGGTGGCATAGAACCATATTAATGCCCTGGTTTTGTATGCACACAAATTTCTTTGAATAGTTTATGTTTTCTATTTTTTCCACATGGGTCTGATGGTATTCCCTCAGTTAGAATTAATGAGCATTTATCAAGGGATTATATGTCTGGGTATCTCTTTTACAATATTACTGCTAGCATCCTCATTTCTTTGATAGACTTATCTACCAGAGTTATGAAGGCAAGAAAATGTATATGCTGTCTTCACTGTTTTGAAAAGATCCTTAATACTAATAATTCCTGTACCCTGTATTTTTCCTGTCTTGATCTAAACTTTGAGCTACTTCATTTTTCATGTTCCCCAACTTCCCATGTACCTCCCTAGCCTGTCATATTTCTCAGCTAACAGATGAGAAAAATTTTACTTTTTTCACCCTAATAGGAATTATTTTAAGTTTTCCATTACTATTTTTACATTTCTTTAAGTAAGAGCAACTGTGCTAAAAAATACAGGGAAATGAAGGAGAAAGGTGGTGTGATAGGGAAATCTTATTACCTTAGATAATTCTGTGGCAACTGGGATAGACATCAATGAATTTATCTTCTCTTTCTTGGGGGCTTTGTTTTGTTTTGTTTCTTATAGCAATGGATCAGCTACATCAGAAGATCTATTCTGGAAACTGGATGCTCTACAGATGTTTGTTTTTGATCTTCACTGGCCAGAACCAGAATTTGCTCACCATTTAGAGCAGAGACTTAAACTCATGGCCACTGACATGATAGAAGCCTGCGTTAAAAGGTACAGTTGAAATGATCAATTAAAAATTGGGAGAGATTTGAAAACGAGCACAGGAACAGCCATACTGGCTTGCAGAGGTGTATCTGTACCAAAATCCTGTCACAGGAAACAGGGCAACTCTAAAGAGATCACGACTTGTGTGTATTTCCCAGCATCTGGCAATCAGCAATTTGGCAACATATAGGAAATACCAAGGAGAATTTCTAAATTTCTACATGTGTTGTGAATAGACCCTTGGAGTGAATAAAGCAAATATTTTTTTTTCTATTCCATACTTGTGGCAAATATTAACAGGTCTCAGAATTCTACAAGAAGAAATAATTTTTCTTTTTGCAGATTTCCCTCCCCCCTTACTACATTATTCTTTATATTCCATTAATAATATTACTTAATTTGTCAATTTTAGAATACTGTCTTTAAGAAATATATTACAAACTAAAGAATATACAACATTTCTGCATTTGTACAATAAACAAAAACAGTAAAAAACAAGTAAATAAACAATAAACAACAAATCCAACTGAAACTAAGTTTTATAGTGCTACATTTCTGGAAACTGCAGAAAATGCAGAGTCGTGTTTTCTTGAACTGTATCTAAATGCAACACATATTGCCATTGTCTAAAACTTTGCATCATACAGATTTGACTGTGTGTATTTTAATGGCATACACGAACCAGGCTAAAAATGGCTCACTTCCAGGTCACAACCGAAAGCTGGGAACAGAATTATTATCACAGAGACATTACAAGAAACATTCCTTATGGGTTGTTTTTTGGTCTGTGATATCAATCCTGATACCTTTGCTGCTTAATTTCATAGTCAATAAGAAGATTCTGTTGGCAATAAATGTTTTAATTACTAATACACAATAATCCTAGTACCAATACATAAAATACATTAATATTTTAGACTTAATTCATAACATGCTGGTCTTAAAATACTAATTATGTTGTAGTGTGGTCAGAGATACTGTACAACAGGTAATAAAGACTACACAGTAGCAACTCAGAAAAGAATGATGAAACTATTCTATTCTAACTCTTCTTGTGATATCAATTATGATCTTAAGAATTTTTTAAATGGAAATAGGATTCTTCTGTTCCCATTTTCTAAGAATATTATGTCAATTTCTGGTACCCGCATTTAAAAATAAGAGTGGGAATAAAACATTACTTTTATATTTATGTATGCTGAACTATAATATATTTCAATGATATTATTCCTTATTTGCACTGAGAAGAAAATAGGGAGTTTGTATTATATGTCTCCGGATATGTCTTAATTTTTAATATAAATACTAATATTTTCTTAATAATAAACTTATTGTCTAAAATTCTCATTTGTATTAAAGCCAGAAGAGAATTTTTTTCATTATATTTCTTAGAAGCAAGCATTTGATTGATGAACTGCCTTTTAGGGTAGAAAAGCTGGAAAATTATGGGGCATTTTCATTGCTTAAAATTGGTTTTAGTCATCATACAAGGAAACATATTGTTTTCTAGTAGGCAAGAAGATAATACTTTTATTCTTCAACTGAATTCACTGAAACCCTGCAGAACCTTCAGATTGCCACCAATGCAATTGTTTATTGAATGGGCGGATGTTCTGCACTTACCGAATTTTAATTCTAAAATGTTCTCCTGTGCATGTACATTGTTAAGCCAACATGCTTAGTAAGATTTACACATTTGTACAGTGGTTGTTCAGAATTATCAGAGATACTCATACTGCAAATTATATTTTAATATACAGAACAAGAATTGCATTTGAACTCAAACTGCAAAAGACAAACAAATCAACAGACTTGCGTATCCCTTCTTCTCTGTGTACAATGTTTAACGTCTTAGTTGATGCTAAAAAACAGACAGCTAAACTCTGCATACTGGATGGGGGGCAAGAGGTAAGTGGAATTTTGTCTGTTTAATTCCTATGTTCGGTTGATCTGAAACATCTCAGACTGCAGACAGTCCTTAGGAGAGTCATTTCAAACTAACTGAAATGCACCACATAGCTCTGTACAGCTGGTCCCTACAGGCGTCATGCAAGACACAACACCTCATCTTCCACCAGAGAACACACAGAGTGCTTCTGTAGTTTATTTCCTTTGACTTGTGGATCTTTTGAACATTCAGAGGATTTCCTGGCTCACAGCCCCTGGGTTGCAACAAAGAAAGAGCCTGCTTCTTTTGCAATAGTAAAATAGAAGCAAAACATTGTCCTTTGCAGGTAGGTTTCAAATGAGGAAAGTTTAGGTTTAAATGGCTCATAGACCATTCATGCCTATGAATATCCTGAAAAGAGAGGAAAGAAATAATCAGGTAATTTAGTGGGATTCTTTTATTTGGTCTCTAAGGACAGGGACCATTTTGGCAGTAGTCTGCTGCCAGGACTATAGATACTCCACAGTGGAGCACTGATGTACTTTCAAAGGATATGAAAACTTCATATATATAAAACTGTCCTTCCCATGTTGTCATTCTCATCTGGAATAATGCATGAAATGAAAGGATATACTATACAGACTGGAAAGACCACCAGAGTAAAATTGAAGGTGTTCTCTCTGTGCTAATGCATCATCAGTGTAATTTGTTTGATTTGGTTTTGGAGAGAGGGAAAAAAAAATTTCAGAATTTGTCAACAAAAAAAGTATGTCTGCTTTAGGCACACATTTACATTATTTGGTCATTTGATTTTTGCATTCTGTACTGTGCTCGTCATTTCATTGAGTGATCTTTCAAAGTTAGCATATTCTATGTAATTGTCCTTTTTTTTTTTCCTTAATTCAATGAGACATTCATCATTTTCCTGTTATACCCTGTCGTCTTTATTTTTCCTTTTGGTTTCCTGTGATGTGAACCAGTTTGCTAGTCAATGGGTAAGTGTCTCTTCACTGTTTTTTAGTTTACGTTTTTTCATTGAATACTAACATCTACTTTTTATTTTAAATGGTAATATTGCTTTTCATGTTAATTTTTTAGCCATGCCCTCAGAATTCCCTTACAGTCTGCCCTTGCAACAGACTGATCATCAGCTTCTCCGTTCTTTCCTTATTCATCCTCTAAGATGATTCCAGATGAATTCTTCACTCTGCTGCTTTTCAGACCCAGTGTCCTGTCCTACCAGGTCACAAAGTTTTAGACTCTTTGACCTCTCAGTGAGGCTCATCAGAAGTAGCCTCAACTAATAACTCTTTATATGAGGCTGATGATGCCATTTCATCTTTCACATAGTGTACAAGCAGTAAACTGCAAGCACACACGTGCACAGCCTTCTTTGGGGACAGGCAATACCAGGACCTCTATAAAAACCTGCAGAAGACAGATGGCATAGCCTCATTCTCCACAGAGTCTCCTTTTCCCTGCTCTGGATGATGCCTCCTGCACTGTCAGCTGGTCTGCTCAAAGTTCAGCCATCTTAAAGCCTTTATTCTGGAGTCAAATAATCTTCCAAGAGGATCTGAAGTTTTGTTTCGTTGAGGGTGGCTGTTTTAGCATAAGTTGGCATGGGGGAGGAGTGGGTTAAGGTATTTCTGATCTCATGATTTTCAAAATAAATCATGGAAAAAAATCAGATTGAAGTAATTGAAAAATTATTTTAAACAAATGTTGTTATTTTGGAAGCTTGTGTTTTTTGAGTAACTTGACTCTGTTCTTTTTTTCTGTGGTCAGAAGTGAAGTTACTGATTATATTCCATTTCTACAAAATTACACTTGCTTTGTGGTGAGAAAAAAAAAAAAGAAAAAAAAAAGTACCAGAAAAAAAATATGGGAACTGATCGTACATACATAGGTCCATTAATTTAAGGTACTATGGAGGTAAAGCTGCAGACCGTTTCTGGGAGGGACAACTGATTTTTCCTTGATCATAGGAATGTGTATATTTTCGACATTCATCAGTGGGAGAATAATTGCTTATTGTTTTCAGAGAGTGAGAAAGCATTGCCTTCTGAAGACTGTGTAAGCAACAGATGTCATAGGCAGTTTGCAGTGATTTGAGTCCTTAGCAGATCAAGACAATATTATATTGGTCGAGACATTAATATGGTTGGAATATAATATATCTGAAAATGTAGAAAGTTCTTTGATGAATTTCTAATATACTCTTTCACTGCTCCAGTATATTTGCTGATGTTTGTCTGAGTTCTGTGTTCACGTTTCCCAAGTTATTTTAACCTTTAAAAAAAATTAAAACCAAAAATTGATGTATTTGTTGTTGGTACCTATAGTAGATACATATATGTGGGCAAACACAACTCCTAGTTTTCTTCTCTCTTAATTCAGATCCAGGTTTGGTATCTGTGCTATTTAGAAAATTATTCCTAAATATATTAAGCAGATCAGATTTACTGTTTTGGTTTGTGTGGCAATTCTGAGACAGAATAAAAACAACCTTTAAAAACTTAGAACTCTAAAAACTATTCAGCTGGCAGCTGCTAAGTTAGGCTAATGTTTACACTGACCTCAGTACTTTTACTCTGAGCATTATGCTGCTAGCTGTTCCAAGTAGCCTTGAACTATGAAGATAGGGTTAGTCTTTACAAGTCACATTTTCTGTGAAGTGGCTATTGGGGACAATCTTTGCTGTCAGATAAATGTTTCTAAAGGAAGAATTACTGTTTAAATTGATGTGCCTCCTTGACAGAATGGGATCCCTAGTTCCTGTTAATTTCAGGAGGGAACTCTGTAGCATTATCTAAAAACTCTTTCGGATTTATTTTAAAAGCATTTACTTAAAGGCACCTTCTTTATGAAAAAGCAAATGAAGTCTGTTTTATTATGCCTTCTATGGCCTATTAATTTGTTACCATCTATTCTGCTTTGTTGATGAAATTTTAATTTTGCCCTTGCTTGAGCATATTGTAAGATTTGTATAAACTGTGGCTCACTGTGCTAACAGAAAGGCTCTTTTAGGGTGAACAATTGGAGCTCATTTTATTTCTAGAGGACATTTAAAATAACTTATGAATGAGAGTTGTCAGACATGAAATGCTGTATTAATTAAATCTTATTCTAGTCTTTTTGCTTCTCCAGCTAAACTAACGCTTTAGAAAAAAATACATGGCCACCTTAATTATATAGGAGAAGACAAAAAGTATCCTTCACATTCCTTTGCCTGAATAAGTATAAGAACTCAATTCATCTAAATAATAACCCCATTAGCTGCTTAACTCAACAGTGTACATGGGAAAATTTTCAACACAGAATGTAAGAAAGTGTTGATTGGGTGGATCATTTTCAAGGGTTTGTTCTTCTGATGTTCAAAATTATAATTTTAAGTAAATCTGATCTGGCAAGGTTATCAGCTTTGCACATTTCTGACTTATGACAAAAGTGTGTGTTTATATATATGCTAATGCTTCTTTATCTTTTGAAATACAGCAACAGTACCATTCAAAAATAGATGACTTGATTGAAGAAACTGTTAAAGAAATTAGTTCACTTCTTGTTTCAAAGGTAAAACTGTTTACATTTTAATTTATAATAAAGCAGAAAATTGTTGAACTTTGGAGATGTCTTTAAATATCACACAGTTTTTCAATACAGAGTGAGATTTTGGGGAACAACAGTAGGATTTTTAAATAACAGTCATGCAAATGATACTGAATTTACAAAATTAAATTTTGCAATGCATTAGATAAACAATTTCTGTGCAACCTGCTATTCAGATAAGTTTGTCTGTTGTATTTCTGTTATAGACAGGAACTCCTAGCAGCTAGTAGAACTGGTAGGAATTAATTATGTTGATATTATCTTAAGTAAGACCATGTGTTATTTTTTGTTTAATTTTTTACATGAAAACTTTCTTCCTATCACTTAGTATTTAAATTTTGTATTTGGAGATGGACAACACCCAGAGTTCCAGTTTAACTTTTTAATAAGATTTTGTTCCACAAACCATTTAATTTAAAATATTTTATAAATTGTTATTTCTTTAAATTGATTTTTTTATATTTAATAAGAAAAAATATTTTGAGATGATATAAGGCTTTTGAAGAAAACTTAAACAATGTCTTGTGTTTCTGTAGCACCTCTTCTCCAGTAAAAGTCTTAAGTGCTTGATATAAAAGAAAATCCCTAATAGGTTGAAGACACAGAAAAGAAAGATTTTATAAGAAGTTTTGTTATCTATGCATTGCAAACTACCCAGAACTATGATTTTCAAAGTAGGACAAATAAGCCATACATTTACAATTTGAGTTAGTGACAGAAAATAAGACTGGTCCTATTTTCATCATGCCTTCGTTTTCACTTGTCACTGCTTGCTGGCAGGGGATGGGAGGAGCAGGAATCTGCTTTCAGACTGACACCCATCAGTTGAAGAGGAAGGCTTTGTAGAATCATTGTAGAAGTTTGAGCAAAATGTGTCCACTTACTGATAAGTGAAATTTTGATGTAAAAGTAACTACAAACAATTCAACTAGAGAGTTTCAAGTTTTACATGCTGCCTGTCATTGCTGCGGACTAACCTTCCGATTTATAGTTTTAGTGTCATTGAAGAGGGAGAAGAAGAAAGGGGAATTTAATCAGGGCAAATCATGCTATTAAAGGTTTAAACCTTTTAATTTTTATCTTTTTTAATATCTGAGATTATAAAAGAAGGAAGAAAATAATCATATTCCTCCTGGATGTGTGTACAAGAAATTCTAGAGACAACTGCTGTCAATACAGAGGGATTTGCATTATTGGTATCACATATAGTATTACCAGAGGTTAAAATCTCAGAACAGGAAGCATATATTCCATGTCATTGGCTGATCATTAGAAGTTTAACCAGTGTCTCCTCACTGGAGATGTGAAATGCCAATGACATCCTGACTGCTTCTGTTTCAAGGCAGAAAGCTTCTGAAGGTACAGTGGGACGCTGTTTTACTCTTGGCTTTGCCCAGAAACAATACACATCAATGTGCATGTGTTCATTTTTTGCATCTAATATATTTTCACTATTTTTCAGCCTTTACCTCCGTATTATTTCCTTTGTGTTCCAGTGGAATTAGTGTCTCAATCATTGTTTTTAGCTGCAAGTCATTTATGAAAATGAAAATAGAACTTTCATTTCAATGCTGCTTTACTTGGTAAGGACTATACTGGACATTTTTTTGTACAAGGCTTACCAATCTAAAGCATTAAAAAAATCACTGTTAAAAAACAGTGAAACAAAGCACAGTGTGTCTCGGGGTAGCCAATTCAGAGAATATGAGGTATGCACAGAAATGCTTTTAGAGCTTCACAAGTCCATGCACTGAGATCTTGAAAAACAAGCTTGATCCTTGATACTGCAATGTTTTGCTTTCTGTTGTTTTGTGTCCCACTTGTACTGGAACCGTATGTTAGCGCTGAGGACACCATGTGGTTTGTGAGATCAGCTTTTTCCATAGCAGATCTTTGCACAACAAGGTTGAACACTTTTCCACAGAAAGAACCCAAGAATCCTTGCCAGTCAGATAAAATGAGTTAAAGAATGAACAGCAGCTTCTCACAAGAATGCAATAGCAAAACAGAAAGCTGTTTTGTAATAAAGGGGGTGCAGAAACAACTGCCACTCTCTCTCATGATGTAGATTTATTCTTTGATTGGCACCTATGTACTGGTGTCTTAATTAATCACTGTAAATATGACAGGTTGGATTGATAAATGACAAATGTAGGTTTGCACTTGCTCCTGCTCCTTGAACTGTTAAGAGCAGGGCTTATTGTAAAGTGATGATCTCAGTTCCTCTGGAAGTGACACTGTTGTGACACTGTTACAGTGCCCATTAACAGCATGCCAGATGGAATTTTGTTCTATCCTCACACTCATAAAATGATACTCATGGTTGTGGGAATGACTGTGTTGGGAGCAAGGGACAATTTTTAAAACAATCTTTATATAAACTGAAAAGCAATTTATATGTGTAAAAGAAATGTGCATGAATACAACAGCTGACAGAATTTTATGTTATATACCATGAATTACTTGAGCAACATAACATCACAGAGGGACATGCAAAGGGAATTTGTATGCTGATTTGGGGGAGTTTAACCATTAAAGCTATAATCCATGCAATTAGTTAGATTTTTTTTTTTTGGTCAGCAATAAATTTTGGCAAAAACACCTCTTACTGAGGAATCACACTACTCAGAGAATCCCACGTGACAACAGAGGGGAGAGAAACCACACCATACCAGAGACTTTGAGTATACATTTTCTTGCCGCCTTCTTGGCCGTGGAGTAGCAGCTCGACAGCATATGCTGTTGACAGAAAACTCTAGTGCTATTACACTGCTGGGTGAAATCAGAGCTGGGTTTCTATTCACTTGCAAAGGTAAGGGAAACATGATATCAAGATCACCACCTTTAGCAATCGTGCTTTATTGTCTTTGAAGCTGTGATCTTAGAAACTATGGTCCTAGAAAATAACACATAATTTCTACCCAAAGTACGTACTGGGTACACACACTGTTGTATTTAACCCCACGTTCTAGAGGCAGCAATGTTGCACTGGAATCAGGCCCACCTCAGTAGAAAATTTGGGTTGAGTTTCTATTTCTGCAGTGGTTCAGCAGCTTGATCAGTAGGTGAAGCTGCATAATGAAGGTTCTCCTTGATTTCAAAGCTTTGTGAAATGGAGAAAGTGATCAAATTTACAGTTTTCCTTGCCCTGCTGAAGAATAAAAATATGAGGATGAAAAATTCACATTCTCATTCCAAATACTTAATTTTTATACTGTGCATTTGGATTTCTCTGTGCTTTTCCTCCAGGTTGTTTCAGTATTAGAAGGTGTGCTGTCTAAATTGTCAAGATATGATGAAGGCACTTTCTTCTCATCATTAGTTTCATTCACTGTAAGTGTTTGGATTCACAGTGTTTCTGTTCTTCTTTCTGTGCATAATTCTGAAATTGTGTACAATCTGTAGTAATAAGTACTTACTGTGTCTTTTATGCTTAATTTTCTAAAGGTGAAAGCAGCTGCAAAATATGTTGATGTTCCTGTAAGTAGAACATTTTTTAATTTATTTATTCTAGTGTTCATAATAATTCAAAAAGTAGGGGGGGTTTAGCTCACATTTTTTATTGTTGACATTTTGCTTTCCTACAGAGATTCATTATAGCTTTACACAGAGTATTTAAACAGTCACTACAACCCTGAGAGGGCATTTCATTTCCCTCGAGCAACGAGTAACTCTCAAAGCAAAGCTTGGAAAGGTTATTCTCAATGCACTTTTTCAGTTGTGGAAGAGTGAGGATTGTAACTTAGACAGTCTTTTGTAAGCTTCTTTCCATCATTTGGATAAATTGCAGTATAAGCAACAAGTAAAAGCATCATACTTGAATATCCATTATTTCTTGATTTGTTACTTCAGGACTCAACTTTGCTTATTTAACCTCTTCCTTGCTAAATCCCCATTTGATTTACCAGTGCTTATGCAATGGTTGTGTGGTTTAAATAAAAAATAAAAAGGGTAACTGCTGGAGCCCTTTCATACATAGAAGCAAAATTCAGTTATTAAAATATTTTCATAGAGTATGATAGTAGAATATCTTTTCTTTAAATAAGCAAAGAAAAAGTTATCAAATATTGTCATTGTCACTGTTGTTATCCTTTGTTCTTTCAGAAGTCTGTGCTCTCATCTCTCATCTTTTTTTAATGCAATTCTAAAAAATCTTATTTTCCAAGCATAGCAAAAAAAAAAAACAAGACTAAAATTTTTACATTAATGATCTTACAAAAAATTAAATTACAATGTAGAAGAGTGCCAGACATGCTAGACTGTGTGGTGGCTAGAAAAACTTTTAACAGTTCTATACTGAAAAATACAATGCTTGTAAGCTGAAATTAATTTGTTTTTTTAATCCATGTGTGCTAAATGAAAGGAGAAATATCTGTTTCGGGAATTTGTTATTTTGCTTTCTTTATGTTTGCTTTATTCATAAGATAAATTGTAATATTTCTGTTGTTTTCAGATGATGTTTTCAAATAATTTTTTTCTTATGGGATTGCATGGGGTTTTTTAGCTTTATAAATGCTCTTGTGTTTTATAAAAAAGACAAAAGTAGGCTCAGTCTAGCATTCAAAGGAATGACCTCATATCAAATCCAGTTAATTTAGTATACCTCTTGTTAGTATATTGTGCTGCAGAGCTGCCCCAAAAGGTCCTTGGTGAGGCACTTAAGACTCAAAAACCTAAGAAAAAATTACTGAACAAACAAGAAATTCATAGACTTCTTTCAGCTAACATGGAAAACTCTCCAAATTACATAGAATATCCATGAGGAGACATCAAAGTCTTTTACCATTGGCCTGCATACATTGACATTGAAGTTCACAGTAAAGATGAGACTGAAAAATACCTTTGCCACAAGCTCAGGGGAATATTGCAAATCAGATCACACAGGGATACACTCACTACTTCAGAAGGAGAGGTTGGCAGAGCAGGGAGATGGTTGCTGGGGCTCCGTTACCCTTTTCACATTCACTGAATGGTGGCACCTGACTTGAAGAAATGACCAGATTGTAGACAGGCTGACAGGATCCCTGTATTGTTACAGTGTCTTTGCTTTCCAGCTATCCCACACACCTTTCCCACAGCCCAAGATACAAGCTGGACTATAGTTCCACAGTTGTAAACCAGAAGCGTAAACTGTACTTCTGTGAGGGTGTGGATCTGACCAGACAAACATTTTCCAAATTCTAGAGGACTTTTTACCTGGGTTGAAGGAGTTTTATAGGCTGTGGTTTGATTTTGCTTCCTCACATTCTTCTCCTTGTTGTGAAGATGTAGTTGAGGCCAAGAAGAGCCATCACTGTCGCAACTGACAGCGAGTGTCCAGTCTGAATAGCGCCTAAAATCACCAGGTGTCAAAGCAGAAAATTCCAGCTGCAAAAGGAGGCTCTGAGTCATCATGTCACAAGGTCATCACCTGGGCTCGCAGCTGAAGCGAGAAGTAGAGTGAGGGACAGCACAGAGGGAGGAATCTATGCTGAGCTTTTGGCAGTGTGATAGTAATCTAGCAAGCCTGCACTGGAGCTAATTAAATGCCTCATGTGCTTTTATTTTGATCTGATACAGTATTAAATCTCTTCTTTTCCCTCCTTACCATATAGCTGCATATATGGAATTGACTTAAAAATGACCACAGTAGGCCCTTTCTTTTGATGTAGTTGCAAATATGTGCAGAACTGCACTGTGTTAGACAGTGGAATTCTGCCCCTGTGCCCCACCTCTCTCCATTCAAAGATCTTAACTTGGTCACCTTCAATCACTTGGTACATCTAGGGGAGAAGGAGGCAGGGGCAGGGGTAGGCCTTTGGGGGTTTTCTGAGAGTGTGAGTTCAACAGAGTTTTTTATCTTTGATTACTAGGATTTGGCAAAGAGGGGAAAGTATGCTGGTTTATAGTGAAATAAGTAGAAACTAACTAGACCAAAGAGATCTTAGAAGAAAATTAAAGTAGTACTGAACAGAATGTTTTAGAGAAGGGATAAGAGGTGAAGGAGATTAAAAAGTTAAAAGGTAAATAAAAATAGAAACACTAAAGAACGCAAAAAGAAGGAAGACATTCTTGGATGATACTTGGTCATTTTGAGGAAAAGGCAAATTCTATTGAGAGGAGGTTTAGACATCAAATAGTTGGGCATGAAATTGCACTCTCCCTAGAAGGCATCTCAAATGCTCAAGGCCAGGATGGGAAAGATAGACGCAGACTTGTGGTTCATTTGGCAGATATGTTTGTGAAAATGTTGCTGTCTACCCTTCCATTCATTAATCTTGCCAGAGAATTATGAATAATTCCATGCAAAAAGAAAAAAGTTGGTTTGGGGTATTTTTTTTTAACTGTATAAGAAAACACACAACATAAGCCTCCTTTTTTCAGAATGCTCTTTATTAAGTGGGACATATGCAGTCCCAAGGAGCTCTCATTGCTTTCCCCAGCCATTCATATGGGGCTATATGGGCACTGCATATGTTTTGGAAATTGAAATATCAACAGAAATACTAGCAACAGTGCAAAATTGCCCAGACTAAGAAAAGTAACAACAATGGTGTCTTGTGATTTCCTAAAAATAATACTGGAAAAATCTAGTTTCTGTTATGCTCTTTTTATTGGTAATTGTCACAGTATGCCAGGCTCTGACATGGAATAAATTGTGTCTACTGTGCATGTGAAAGAAACCAAGTGTTTGGAGGAAAATAACACAAGTGTTACAAATATAAGTAGTGCATGAAGGATGACATTTGCTCTCTTGTTAATGCTATGTTTTGGGTGTTTGGTAATGCAGAAGCTGATTTGGGAAACTTTTTTTTAAACAACTCATCAAAATTTGCTATGACTCTTGGATAGTTTCTTTGAAAGTCCAAGCAAACCGTAAGATACCAGACAACCTGTCTGATATTTTTCTTTTTTAAAAAATATTCTGTTCACAAAGACAATTAATTAATGAGAACAGGGAAAGAATGCAGTAGAATTAGAGGGAAGAAGTGTATGTTGTTATCTCAAATGATATTATTTCTTAATCATATAGATCATTTCATTGTGTTCAATTTCTCATAATGTAAATAAGTTTTGCACTCAAATAATTATGTCTCTAGCTGGTCATTTTTACACACATTTGCCTCATTTACAATACAACCAGAGCAATTACTCATACAAACTGAGCATCCAGTTACATGCTTTTTGTTTGGAGAGGTATGTTTAAATCCTTTTGTAGGAGCCAGTAATCTATGCCAGTCACTTAGAGGGCACAGAAGGAACCTAATCCTCCCTCACTTCATGTGGGCCACCTGTCATACCAAGTGGCAGAGAGGCCATTTGAAGGACCCAGGGCTGACAGCAGTGCATAGCTCGCACAATGCCAGCCCTCTCGCTCCGCTCTTGCCTTTATGTGGGGATCAAAGGTATGAAAAGGGGCCTCACACATGTGCCAGCATTTGACTTACGGGGTCCTGTAGAGGCCAAAGAAGGAACTCTGCCTCCTACCAGGCAGATACACATGGGGACCTTCCAGCTACCCCCGTTTCCAAATATCACACTTGTACTCCATGGCCTCATTTAGCTGGTTTTAAGAAGGAAATGGCATTTTGTGGGAAATGAGCATTTGCCCATGTGTGGCCATACTGTGCCAGGCATTTTTGAGCAGATTTTCTTGAAGAATTCTGTTTAAAAATGAAGAGCACGTAACAGTCATTAACCTCATGCTCAGGTCTTCTTCTGCCCTCCTCCTCCTTCTCCTGTGTATACCAAGACCTGGGAACTGGCCCTTCTGTTTTCAGATCTGTAAAAACAGGATATTGTAGAATTGGAGGGAAAGCCCTGCAGCATCTCTTTTGAGTCAGCAGTATTTTTGAGATACCTCCTAAATGGTGATCAGAAGGATGACTGCTAATCAGTAGGAAAGCTAAAATAGCATAGTAAAATATCACTTTTTTTGGGGGAAAAGCATATTTAAATACCCGATTTTGTCGTAGGAACTGTAGCATTTTGAAGACCTTTGGCACTACAGAATCAAAATCCTGGTGCAGACACTTGCATGCCTATGTTGCCCTGTGAATGCAGTGAAACTATATGTATATGAAGAGGTGTTTGCTTTTTTTGTAAATGCTTGCAGAATCACAGTATAAATTCTACATGACAGTTTTCAAAATACACACATGTCCTCTTTGCCAAAGTTGCTTTTTCTTCTACAAGAAAATGTTTTAGAGAGAGAGAAAATGCATTGTATTCTTTCATTTAAGCAAAATTTTTTTTTTCATAACCATGTGAGATTAAAATATTACTTCTAAAATAGACTGATTATACAAATGATGCACCTTCTTGCCTGGCTTAAGTATTTTGTTTTGTAAGAAATGAAGGGTGATGATCTTGCCATGGGTACAACTAGTTTTATTCCAAAAATATTTTAATGATATTTTAATTCTGTTATTCCAAAGCCCAACTGATGAGCCTTGCAGTATTTAGAAAAGAAATTTCAGGCAGTGAAATTTTCCAACATGCTCTTCATTTAGTGGTGGACACTGAATAGGGAGCTCCTGTGTTCCTCACAATAGCCCCCTCCAGCTCATCACTTCTTTTCATTTCATTGTTACATCCACTCTGTAGTTAAAATGACTCCCTCCAGGATGCAGGGGAGGGAAAAGAGGTGGAGAGCAAACACAAAATGGGATGAAGTTTGTTATCGTATAGTTAGTCTCTAACATCTGCTCTCATCCTGGAAACATTAATGCTTTGGCAGATAGCAACTTGGTAAAACTAGTTGGGGTTTTTTTTGGTAATACAAGTTTGTTTAACACCCTCTGATGCTAAGAAATGTTCTGTGACAAATGCCAAAGTGAGAATAAACATAACTGAAGTATTACAAATGTACATGATCTTTTTTGAGGTTTATACCAAACGGTTGCATTGCAAAATGCTGTGCAGAAACTGAGGTGTACCTTTCCTGTAGGAAAATGCCTAATATTAGTGGCAGCATTAAGCCTGTAGCAAACCTTTCAGCAGCAAATATTTGAATGCCTGGAAACCAAGGCAATGCAGCATTACTTTTCACTAGGTGCTTCAGGCTAGTTTTGAAGTGGGAGCCGTGTGTGTGTCAATGATAAAACAGTTTCTACAACATCTTGGAAACTGAAATAATGTATTTTAATATTTGCCTCCTTGTTAAATAGACATTATATAGTGTTTTCCTATTAAAAGGGAGAAAGTTAAGCTGTTTCTTCTTTATCTGAATTTGTTGCTATGAAAAAGTGCCTGTCAATCAGGACCTACCTACCAGTGAATAGTAAAAGAGACAACCTGCACCTGTGGGATTAGGTGCAGCAGCAGGAAGTAAGAGCACTTGCAGTATATAATTAACAAGGATTTTTAAATTTTTTTCCTAAACAGCATGTTCATCTTGCCAGGTTAACTAGTGATTAACCCTAAAAAAGAATGTGCTGAAGCCTACACCCTTGTTTAAACTCATTCACTCACCAGTGTATTCAGTTACTTGTGTAACCAGCGACAGAGTAACCCTATTTACAACTCTTAATTTCCTGGTATTTTATTTGATCTCTTTGTGTTTCCAGTTTCTCTATTCATCTCTTTGTCTGGTTCTCTTTCATTTTCAGATAGGCAAAACATCTTGTCTGCTATTCTGAACAAAACAAACTTACAATAACTTTCTAACTATCATAAAAAAACACCTTTTTTCTTGGGGAAATTTTCAGACAAAATATCTTTTTTTATACTTATCTGGATAAATATACCGGGTTAAATTCTTCTGTCAAAGATGTGCAAATAATTCTCATTAACTTCAGCAGATATTCTGCCAAAGATTCAGATAAGAATTTTTTTTATATTGAATATAGATGTGGAGACTAGAATACTTCAGTGTTTCCAATATTAGTAATGAAATGCCCCCTGTGACAGTTATCTAAAATATATCTCAGTTTCCATTTGTTTGTCTTTTAAGGTACATGAAATTTCTTAATTGTTGTTTGTTTGTTTAACTCTACATTAACTTGGGGTTTTTTCTGATGTTTAATAATCCAATACAGAGCAGTAGAGGATCATGTAATCAGACTTTACCAACTAATACAAAATTCCTATTTAAAAAAGTTAAAACATTATGTACACAGCAATAAAGCTGTTTTGATGCATATAATAGCTTTCTTTTCTTCTTCCACACGTTTGGAGAAAACAAATAAATTGAATGCATGTGATATGCATGCAATAATGAAGTATTTGATATACTGTTGGTTCATTCAATGTTTAATGTGTGCTTTGCCCACTATGAGCAAAGATGGTTAACCTGCAATGATTTTGGTGAGGTTTTAAAACAGAGTCATACTTTGGAGTATTGATAATCTACCTTACCCAGACTTATTTCTACTGTAGACAGACAGTGTTTAAAAGGAAAATTAATTTTTTTCCACAGCAATTTCAAAGATAATTATCCTGCACACTTTAAAGAAGGATGAAGTGTTTTAAAGAACTGTAATTCTAATTGGTAAATGTCACCAGCTGTTGCAGTTACTCTTACTTGTGTGTATTCTTTTAATGATTACACTCCTGTGCCACAAGCCACATGAAAATATATTCACTAGGTGTGAAATTCCCATATGTCATAGCTTCAAGACTAGGTAAACATCTCAAAGATAAGGGGAGAGTTAATGCTGATGGGAAATGTTGTTATTTAGCTTTGGTTATCTGCAAGAACATTTTTTATAGAACTTAGTAAAGAAAAAAATGCATGAATTGGAGAACCACTAGGTTTTAGCACCCAGGTGAAGATTCATTAATACATTTGAATATATATCTCCAAGAACTACCATCAGCCCTTCATTTGTTAGATTATCTCCTTTGCCGACCTCTGGAGATTTCAAACTATTTTTCTATTACTCCTCTGAGTTAAAACTAGTCCAATCCCTGTAAATTGCCTATCAGGTTTTAGAAAATACGTAAGGTTTCAACTGACTGTATTCTTTTGTACTATCGCAAATGAGTATACTGAGGTAAAGTAGGGAGTCTTCTGTTTTAATTCTGCTTTACTTTGTGATTTGTCTTAATACAAAAACATTTCTGTCACGTTTTAATGAAGGTAAATTTTTATGAAGGAACTCTATTGATTTGTGTCAACCAGGTTTTCTAACAGAAAACCGTTTTATCTATTGAAATCTTACATTTTTATTTCTATGCTTAGGATTGAGATGTGTGATGCAGATACAAATATAAATGGTCCTGCTTTCCTTTTAAGAGTTTCATGTAAGCATATATGTATTGGATAAGTTTTTGCAACGAGCTTTCACTGCCCCTGGAATGACCAATCCAGGGTCCAATGTGCAGGAAACATTGGTCCAATGACCAATGTGCAGGAAACATTTCAGCTTTTCACTGTGAGTTTGAGAGATGCTACAAGTGTTAAACCTGGTCATCATTCCACATTTAACTGTTACTCTTAAAAAATGAAACTGCCATATATGTACATGTATAAATGAAAACGAAAATCTTCTCATTTTGGAACATATTTCAATATATGTCTGTAGTAGATTTAGGAAAAATAGAGCCAAAGCTCATGATCCAGGAGGTTTCACTCGCTGCAGTTTTGAGGAGACAATGCTGTGCAATAGGATGACAACAGTTTTGGGGCAAGTTTTAGTATGGGCATGTTGCACCTTTCCTTCCCTCTTGTGCTCAGACCTGTTCATATAAATTGTAAAATATTGCACACAAGATAATAAGGAATGGGAAAAATGAGAAGTTATCACTTGCAGAGTAGAAAGGAAGATCTAATATAAAATTATATATAAATATTTTAACTGTATAAGCATGTTATGCATAAATGTCTTCAAAATATGCTCTGTTTTTATGGGGTTGTTCATATGCTGTTTTCAGACAATAACAGTTTCTGAGAAATAGAAATTACTTATGCCTTGGAATTCAGGGACTGGGTATAACTGCTTTTATCCTCCTTCCCTAGAACTGTTAATTATTCTGTACAGAGTAAGCTTCACAAAATCCAGATCCTTTATAAATAGCTTTGTGCTAAGGCTAACTATGAAGTATTATAAAACTTAGCTTTCTTTTGCATGCCCAGAACTTTATAAGCTATTATTTGGGAGCAAGTGATACTTTTACAAACTTACTCACATAGAAGGCATTTGCAGAAGACCTTCCAAAGTGCCTATGTGCAATGTTGGTTTCTGTTAGAAAAAGGTGAACTCCTTACCATCACTGCATATGCTGCCAGTAAAGGGGATGTTGCAGGCTGTTAGGAGTGTTAGTGTGGAACAACTTTTTGTGGCTTCAGAGATCCAGAAGTCACAGCTGGGCAGGAGAGAGCAGGAGAGAGCAGTTTCAGCCATTGTTGTGGCTGTCCAGAGGTCGTATCACATGCACACAACATATCCTGGCCTGTCTCATGTTTGGGATTGTGGTATGAAAATTATGCCTAGTCTGCTGTTCTTACAGAACATACAGTGGTATGAGAAGGGAAACATTTCAGTCCTTGCTCCTTCCTTAGCCATCCTCTGAGCTGATTGTGCCATGCAACAGTTTCCAAAAATAGTCAACCTTTTCATGCCATTGCTGTCAGAAGTGCTTGAACTTAGTTTAAATTACAGTTAGTTGAAGCTAACCTCAGAAACAACCTTCAGCTGTACTTTGGAAGCAAATTGCAAGAAATCTGAGACAATGAAAAAGGAACTGACTCCTTTCTCTTTTAACCATTTTCTGAATGTGATAGCAGGATTTGGACCTCCATACTCAGGTGGAGTAGCTATGAAAGCCTCACTAACAAAAAAGGGCAAAATGTCCAAGTTTGCCATTGATGTTACCAGAGAGCCAAGACTTCATTCCATTGCATATGACAATGTAGATTTATGACTCAAAGCATCCATAAGTTAAAGCACGGAGAACTTTATTAATTGTGAGTCCTCCTGAACTTGTTAACTAACCCAGAATTCACAGCAGATTTTGTAAATATAGTCTGTACATGTGTGAACATTATAAAATATCTCAGTTTTCATTATGTTTAAGTATAACTTCTTGTAAGTCTCAGTTGTTGAGGGGTCTATCTTCCCCTTCCCAATACTTTCTCCCTTCACTTTATGTCTCCACAGAAACCAGGGATGGATCTAGCAGACACCTACATTATGTTTGTTCGACAAAACCAAGATATACTTCGAGAAAAGGTCAATGAGGAAATGTACATAGAGAAGTTATTCGATGTGAGTAACTACCCTTTCAGAGTTTGCTGGTATCACTGCTATATCATAAGGGATAAACTGCACTTTGATAATATCCAACAAGTTTAGATATTCTCCCCTGTTGATAATTTTTTATCTTGCTTTTTATTTACAAGCTTCAGCTGTCATGGGTGGCCTTTCTTTAAATATTTTCTGCATGAAACTTTTAAATGCTAGGAGGCAGAAGTAAAATTGTTAGAAGATTATTATTTGAAATAGTCATTTTTCCACTGTGAGTAGTCCAATTATATTCCACCTTTTGATTTTGAATTTGTTAATTAAGAGAATCGGATTGGTGTGGGTTGTGAATTCTGTTGCAGACCTAATTTCGCTAAATTAAGAATATCACTTTCTGCTTGTATACAGAAAGAGGCCAGTTATACCAGGTACATCTATGGGTTTGACTGGTACTTTTGTGATATGACTTTTAGCATTTTGTTTTATGGATTTTTAGTTTAAGACTTCTAATTTCTTAAAGTTGACCAAACATTTATTGAATTGTCAAACTCGTTTTCAAAATTCTAATTTGACTTCTGCAAGTTCAGAGTAATCCTCATTCTCAAGGAGCACATAGTAATTTCCTCGGGTTGATAGTAACTTCTGCAGCCTCCCTCCACTCATTCCTTTGCCTTAATCCCTCATCTTTTTGTTAGAAATGATCACATTTCAGTTCAGTCAAGTTCCGACCACTAATTTATGTCTACTATATCCCTTTCTGAGTTGTCTGAAGAAGTAGCTATAGGCAGTGGAAACTGTATCTTCTGTATAAATTTAAAGCACTTCACATGTAAAATATTTGTAAAATAAAATTTATTTTACTACAAAGTTGGATAAATTTATGCAACAATTATCTCAGCCACTTACAATCAGGTAGGAATTTGAACAGGGAAAGAAGTCATCTCTGGCACTGTAAAATGGAATTTATTACAAAACTAATTCTGGAACATAATACAGACTTTGAAATGTATTTATTTGTGTCATCTCCTAAGTATTTTAGAAAGCTTTGCTGGCAGTTTCATTTAATTATGCAAGTTACAGCAAATGTTTTCATAACAGCAATTCACAGCCTTTACTGTGACACTACAGTTGTGGCAGTCACAGAAGGTCCCATAACATAGACTCTCAGCCATGGTATGTCATGTCAGTGTTTGTTGTTTGTTAGACTGGGTGGTCAAAATAAGACTTATCTCTCAGATTTTATATTTCCAGACACTCCCATGCAGCTTTACAAAAAAAAAGTATCATCTGTTTTAATAAGCTAAGTGCTAATATGTGTGAAAAGAATGATTTTATAAAAGCTTTGATGCCCTGCAGGGGTAGAAAAATTATCATCCATCCAGCTGGCACCTTCACAAAGTACTAAAACCGTATTAGCAACTTCTGCTTCAGTTTGCTTTTGCACTGAATCTGCAAGCATATGTTTCATTTTCAAGTTTCTATTTTTTTGTTTTTCTTTGGGGTTATTTCTGCTTATGTTGTCATTTTCTGAATGTTAATAAAATTATCTGACTAAGGCCAAGTCTAACTCTCACTGGAGAGACCACATTGACTTTTTTGAGGTAGTGGGATGGGACCAGGTCTCAGGCTATGTCCACAGCAGTGCACTGGCCAGGGACCAGGCACAGGCCTGAGAGCTAGCAAGGGATCATCCACACCAATAAGTCATCAGCACAGTTCCTGGCATGATTTTGGGTTAGCACTAACCCAAAGACAGTGCTTCAGTACAGCTGGATTAGCATGGGTTAAGGACCTCTTCCAAATTTCATTTCAGCAATTAAGCTTTTCAGCACAAGAAAACATCTGTATGGTTCCAAGTTCTGATGTAGCACTTGCCTTTGAGATTGCAAACCCATTTCTGACCCCTTTTACTCAGAAGTATGCATTGTGTGCTGTCATGGCCAATGCTTGTATCTGTAAGAAAACAAAAAGGATGTATGATATGTATTTTGTGTATCAAAAATCTATTTTTATCTTTATTTTTCTTAACATAGGGTGGTATTACATTTCTGTATAACATCACACTGGGAGATATAACTGATTGGACAGATGCAGATAAAAGCATTAACAAATATGGAAGCTCATAGCAGGCAGAAATTTAAAATAGTCATCTCACTCTGTAACTCACCTTTCCTGGGACTAATTCAGATTTAGGACATTATAACTGAGCAAGATATTGTCAGTGATTTTTAATACGGTTTTTTTTAAATTAGTGATATAACAAAACCTACTACTTATAAATTCAAATCCATCTAGTTATATTTCAATAGAAATAATAAGATATATTCACATTTTTATGTAAATATACCTCAAGCCATTTGACTGGCTACAGTTACTTTCCCCTTAAAACACCTTGTATTAATATCAGCTAAGTAATCATCAGCCAAGTGTAAGAGCACAAGTGCATGTTCCTGTGCTTCATCCAGGGAAACACCTCATCCAGAAAAACAAAAACCTGACTGTTTTATGCTCTAGAGGTGTTAGTTATAAATACAGATGAGATCAGGCCTTGGATACTATTTTAAACTCAAAAAAATGTATAATTGTAAACTATTTATGCACAGATTTCATTGGTTTGATTAGGGCTGCTATATGCTAACAGCTATTACCGTGACCAAGCAAACATCATACAAAGTTATGTACATAACAAAGATCATTTAAATATAAGAATTGTATTGATACAAGTACAAATTTCTGCCAGCAGGTCACAATATGTTAAGGTTTGGAGTTGTAAAGTTGTTTAGCTACCTGAGAAGCCTCAAACTAGGGAGAAGACAAAAAATACATGGTGTTTTATGGTGGTGCTTGATAAGCCTAGAAAAACACTGCCATGCTATACAAAATACAAAAATCAGGAGAATGGAATTTAAGTTTGTGATATGAATCCTTACGTATGAGAGAGGTTCAGATCTCCAGTGGACTTTGAAAGAAGACTGGGCTGATAGTTTTTTATGCACCATCTTTAAACCATTTAAATCCTGTGCTTCAGTACACCTGCTGATCATGCAGTGGAAGCAAGGTGGTGGGTTTTTTTTCCTTTCTTTCCTCTGACAAACTCAACTTCTGTGTGCATTTTATTATTACCTCCTCTAGAAGAGCTATAGACAGCAGGCAGAGCAATATGTCTGGCTGCTCCTGGTAGCACTGGTCTCTCCCAGATGAACATCTTCTTGTTCTCATAACTAGTCAACAGGTTTGAAGTCAGTTTGTCAGAGACACTTAGGAATTTTTGTCTTCATTTGCAATCTGGAGCATGGTCTTCTTCCTAAAATGAGCTGGGAATTTTTCCTGTCAAATTCCTCCTGTTACAGAGGCTCAGGTCATTTATTTCCTACTCTCATGCAGTAACAGTTTCTAGTTGAGGGGGGTGGAGGGGAGGTGTTTCTTTGTTTTTAGGATTACATTTCTTAAAGAGCACTAATGTTTTGTAATGTGTTGCACATGAGGATGCTCTGCAGTAGCTCTGGGTTAATGCTTTAGAAACAAAATTGTACTTAATCTTTTTTTTTTAACAGTTTGAAAAATACTTATTTTCAGAACAGGCTGTAAAAGTAGAAGCTGGTGAATGGCAAAATTAAGTATTTAGAATAGAATTACACAAACCTAGAATAAATAGAAAATATTACTAATTATTATTAAGGCCTCTTTTATTTATAATCTCTTTGATGGATGATGTAAGAGCATCTGTACAGCCTATCAAAGAACAGTGCTTTTGTGTATCTGATCACAGAATTAACAGATTCAAAAATATCCGACTATGAAATTCCTGTGGGGTCTGGTTGTACCCTCTCAAAATCAATTGGAGTTGTACCATTAACCTTAATAAATGTGGTGCTGTGTCCATAAACATGCTGGGTTATCCTCACTGACTAAACTTAGATTCATGTTTCTACTCGATTTTTTAAAATTAGACCAATAAATCTTGAACTCCTGAGTAAATTTACATTAGACTTCTAAATTAAAAACTATTTCCTTTAAAATTAAATTGGATTTTGTTAACAAACCACTTGGAAAAGCATTTTTTTCATTTTGCATAAAACTCTGTTTAAAACATTGATGCAATACTTACTTTCTGTAATGATGTGCAGTTCCTAAGTGCCACTTGGTTAGATTCTCACTTCCTTGTACCTGTGAATTGCACGAGAAGTATGAATATTCTTGTTGGAACACAGGAAAAAATAATTTCAGACATTTTTGCTTTAAATTCCTTCTTGGTGTATTTGCCATTAGGAGCGTTATCTTATAGTTTATATTTGTGTTGTGCCTGTTGTGGAAAACTTATAGTGTTAACAGATGTATGATTCCAGTTTTATTAAGACTATAAATGCAATGAAACCTTTATGCAATAACTGATTGCTGCTCTGAGAAATAAAGAATGGTTTAAAAGAACAGCTTTTAATGCATCAGTGTTTAGTCATTGATATAACTGAAAGGTTTTCCAATTTTTTAGGCTTTAATTTCTGGGAAACCTTCTCCCAGGTGTACCATAAACACATAAAATATTCAGAGGGTACATCCTGGAAAGGTCAGCATTAGCAAGCAGGTCCCTTAGTTATCTTGTACAAGATGCTACCTGTGAGCAGGTATTGTTCCTGATCACCTATCTCTTCTGGGTGCTAAACTAGTGTGGTGTGACAGCGTATTCCTGTTGACTTCACAGGGACTGCTCATGCAGGAGAATGTCCTGGGGGCTTTGGCCTCATGCATGGTAACAATTCAACAAGCACTGTAAGAGACATAAATGGCAGGGAACTCATAGGACTTTCTTTGGAGCGCAGAAGGACTGAATGTCTTTATGAGCTATATAAATAATTAAGCACTCCAGATTTTACATAGCTGTTTTTGGCTTTTGTATTTCAAAAGTTCAGATGTAATGCAATATTCTTTTTCTGTTGTAAAACTGCTTGTATTTTGTCTGGAATGTTAATTAAGTGCTAGTGGTTTTCCCATATCAAAACCATTATTTTACTTTTCCATTAGTAGCAGGGATGGGCGATTTAAGTTCAATTATGTACTTGATCTTATTTGAGGTCTTCATTATTCTCCAAAGATTATTATGTCATGTACTTTGCTCTGTGGATAACTGGAGATATGAAGTACTCATCTGATTAATTTCTGTTTGTTGTCATATCTGCAAGTACATATTTAGTAAATGCTTTATTCAATTGCATAATTTCTATAGGTTTTCTGACCTTTTACAAAACAAAATATGTTTAAAAATGTGCAAATGCTTCTCCCTGGCAAGTGAGTTAATCTTCAGCTGCTGTTACACAGCTAAGAGGAACACTTAATTTAAATGGGAGTTTTCTGTAGTAACAACTCCTTGTGCCATTCATGCCTACCTCAAAAGCACCATTGCTGTAGTATTTAGTATTCAGCAATGTTTTTCTAGAAAACCTTAATTGTGATTTTTTTTTCCTTATTCTCAAATTACTTCCTGTCATGGTAATTTTAATAAGTAATCTTCACTTTTGTTGTTATGTAATTATTTGCAAGTGTGTGATTTGACAAAAGGTCTATTTGGTTAAAGGCCACATTTGAATCAAAAGCTGTGTTTGTATTAACCTCTGAGAAACATGAGAGGACCGTGACTAATTACTTAAAAAAAGACTCAACAAAAATGGATTGTAGCTTGTTGATCTTCTTATTTCTTTGATAACTCAGAATAATCTTCAAGAAATATGTGGGCTTCTTTCTCAGATTCTTGAAATTTGATCACAGTGCAAAATTGTCCTTTGGCACAAACCCAGAAATACACATCTTTGCATGATGCACCTGGACATATGTGGCAGGTCTGGTAGAATCAGCTAATTAACAACACAGGCTTAAACAGGCACCTCATCTGGCAGTGTAGTTAGTTGCCTGATGGTGCTCAGCAGGATTTGGTAGTGCTTTTTATTTTTCTGTCCTAATGGTCTGCTGCCCACCTAATTTTGCCTTATTGTCAGCCACTACTTACCGCAGCTTGAGGCCCTCCCAGGAGGCTAAATTATTATCAAAGGATTAGGGAGATGTAGCCTTGCAGCTCTGACATTTCTGATTACTTGTCTATGCCAGAACAGTAATTAGCTGTGACTAATTAAGAAAAATGTTCCTGCCATAGAAAACCATTTAAAAGAACTGAGAAGTAGAAAAGCAATTGAAAAGCTGAGCAGTGCTCAGATTTGCCGATGCTCTTTAGATTTTCACCAAAGTCTTAACTCACCTTTAATTATGTCTCATATTTTATAGGGAAAATAGAAAGTTCCTGATATGAGAACCACTCTGCAGTTTTCTCATGATCTAATAGCATTCTTGTAATTATGAAACAGTTTGTTGTGCCTTTTGGTAAAAGAATTTTAAAGAAAACTGTAGGCAGTGTCACCAGATGTAGACTGAAAAAGTGAATTATATTAACATGCTCAAATATAGGAAACTCTTCTGCAAGATTGAAGCAACATCTTGCAAATTTACTATTCAAAGTATTTTCAAAGTTCACGAAATTTTTCCTGATGTTTTCAAGTAGGATCACCTCATTTTTTGAGATAGCAATGTCTGCAAAGGAACAACAGTTCATTTGAAATGAGAAAAATGTAACCTCCATCTGATTTCATATAGTACAGAAGTTTTCTTTGATTTTTTTTTTCTGGATTATGCTAAGAAAAACAGTGCCTGCTCTTGGAGCATGCTGATTATGCTGCTGCGAATCCAGCAAAGCTCAGTACTGCTGAAATCATTAGGACCACAATACACTTAAAGCAAAGCATCTGCTTCAGAGATTGCTGCTTCAGGATCAGAATATTCATCACTTTGTAAGCTGTTTTAGACTGTAGCTGATAGTGTTTTCTCTAGAGAAAACCATAACACAATGAATGGATTTTATATGGTTTTAATATGATACATGTCTTCACGTGTCTTCATTTTTATGCCATTTTTAATTTCTGAATTTCCATCTTGTTGGGTACCACACAACCCAAAAAGATATAAAATTGGTTTTCTCAAGACATTAAATGTCCCAGAGCCCAGTCTGCATTTAGTATTCATGGAATGGATGTCTGACACCTTTTTCACACCAATTCAGTCACATTATTTAAATTTTCCCAGCAGGGGAGTAAGAAACTATGAAATAGATATTCTGATATCTTGCTAAAAGAGCTCTTTGGGTATAAAAGGGAAATAGAAAATTATTTTTTAGGGCACTAAAACTCATATCCCAATATTCAGGATTCCTTATACTGTCCTACCCCCTGATTTCCCTGACTTGTGTGAGAAGCTCACTTTTTTGGAAAGAACAAAAAACAATGTAAAAATTGCTCTTAAAAAGCAATTTTAAATGTGTACCATGAGTCAAAAGAGGAAAAAATGTGGAAAAAATCCCAAACTTAAGATTTTGAAGCCCATCTTACTTTTTTTTCCTGAGTGACAGAATTTTATCAATTGAGTGGAACTATGAGGGGGTTTTGCTTGTTTGTTTGTGGAGGGGCTATAACATTGAGAGCTTCCAGTACAGTTTCCTCATTGATGTTTCTGGTATATACTGTTCACTCATTTATTAACTTAGTTAAATGCACCTATCCATCACTCACGGTATCCATTCACTAAAAACAATAACAATTCTATCAATTAAAGGAGAACTCCTTCAGCATCCAGGCACAATCTCGTCCTTTAGCCTTTTTATCCTGCTAGGCACAAAGTAGCAGCATCTCATTCCAGGCACTGCACTTTTTTTTCTTATCTAGATGGCTTGAAATGTGTCTAGCAACTTAATAGAATCAATTGAGCGTGGACAACTATAAAAATATAAAATAGCACTGAAACTTTAGATGAGTCTGTCAGTAAGTGTTAACTGTGGCTGCAGCTTTCACATTCTACACAGTCAAGAGAAATCAATAAGGATTGTACCATTTATATTGTCTTACCTAATGTTTGTTCACCATGAAGTGCCAGGCACAAGCACCATCTAGGGAATATTGATTTCTTGATGTACTGTAATTCACACATGTATAAACAGCAGGAGAACCTTGTGGCTTCTCAAAGCTTACTTGTGGGTTTGATATTTATACTTGTATTTCATTTGGGTCAAGCTTAGTTGGAAAAGGAAAATAAAACTCTGCATTAAGTGTTCACAAATAGACACACAACCACACTGTTGATCATATTACAAGAAAAATAGTGCCAGAAAGCATGAGAGTAACCTAGTTTTGCTGTAATGAGTCAGGCATAACAGAAAGAGATTGCTGTGTTGCAAATCAAAATAGTACCAGGTGAGGATGCTGCAGAGAGCTCTGACACAGATTTGTCAGTGGAAAGAGCTTCTTCACCTGTTTGCTCATAGGGGAGCTGAAGCTTTAGTGCTGATTTAAATGTGCAGAAGTGTTGGACTATGTAGACATGATTTCTTTTACATAATTTTCAGGTGTTTCATTTTCTCACTTTGCATTGACTGTCCTTTGTATTATACTGTACTAAATGTTTATACAATGTACAAGAAAAAAAAGTACAAGTAATGCATAGAAAAAACAGCTCAAAAAAAGCCCCCAACACAGCTGTAAAATCTGCATAGCTAGAAGAGTGTACACAGGTGACAAGGATGGAAAGGAGCAAACCAGGCACCTGCCCAGTCCAAGGACACTTTGTCCAAAGAGATGAGGGGAGGAGAGAAGGAAGAGAGAGGCAGGAGCCTGGACCTGTGCTCCACATTAGTGCTGCTCAGTGTAGTGCCCAATCGATGCAATGTAAGAGAGGAGTAGCTCCACCAGGGTGCATCTCCCTGTCAGCTTCACAGCTGCATCCAGCCCTGTCATATGCCACTGCAATAACATACAGAGTAAATGGATGATAAGTCAAGATTGCCAAGGTGAAAAGAAATTAGTTGTCTGTAAATATTCACCCACAGGAACTCAGGATGATTTAAATACTATAATAAAAATAAGTACTTGACCTCATTCCACAGGGAGCAGGGAGTCTAAGTAGAAGACTCTAGGACAAGAACTGCTAAGGTGAGTGTAAAAGCTACAGCACAGACGTTAATCCAACTTCAGTCTACCTCACTTTTGGTACATGGTACCAAGATGAAGAATATTCCCACTTTCAGGGAGGGACACAGCTAACAAGAGTTCTCCTCCTGTGGTCTCTCTGATGATGCCTCAGTCCAGGGACTCCCCAGTAAGTTCTGGATGAGTGGGCAAAAGTCAGTGCTCAATTACGTACCTTACAGGCAGAGTGAACCCAGACCTTTAACCTTACTAATGAGGGCCATGAAGGTGATCTGAGGGTTGGAGCACTGGTCCTGTGAAGACAGGCTCAGAGAGCTGGGGTTGTTCAGCCTGGAGAAGAAAAGGCTCTGGGGAGACCTTAGAGTAGCCTTCTAGTACATTAAGGGCTATAAAAAGGGCTTACAAAAAGGAGGGAGGGGAACTTTTTATATGGCAGGTAGTGACAGGACAAGGGGCAATGGTTTTAAACTGAAAGAGGTCAGGTTTAGATTAGATGTAAGGAAGAAAGTCTTTACTCAGAGGGTGGTGAAGCAGTGGAACAGGTTGCCCAGAGAGGCTGTAGATGCATCGTCTCTGAAAGTGTTGGAGGTCAGGTTGGATAGGGCCCTGAGCAACCTGGTCTAGTGAGTGGCATCCCTACCCATGGCAGGAGGGTTGGAACTACATGATCTTCAAGGCCCCTTCCAACTCAAACCATTCTATGATTCTGTGATTCTATAATGTTAGGCATGCACTTAAGAAGACTGCTTAGTATTTGTATAGCAAAGTGCATTTGTAGGGTTTTTAAAACTAGAGCCTGATAGAAAGAGACAAGTGTTATAAGGAATAACAACCTGGCCATTTCGCATTATGTTAATTTGTTTATTTTAAGGATCCAAGCTGGCTTTCATTTCAGGGTCACTCAAGTGATGTTTCTCATTCTGTGCCTTTGAGGATGTTTGCAGATATACCCGAATTGCAACACAATGCACAGTGTAGCAAGACTGACAGTGTTTGCTCCAGAGAGTTTTAGCACCAGAATAACCTATTGAAGTACTGTTCACAGACACAGTGCATATCCAGAGTAGAGCAGATAAACTGTTTGTGCTGTTAGTCTCTCACAGTCATGGTTATCATATTAGTACCTAGTATTTAAATTGAGAACAGTAACATTACATATATCCAAATATGGAAGGAAGTTAGATGTGTCTGATTTTTCAAACTTCCAGTTTCTCACCTCGACTGCCATATGTGAAGAAGCCAGAAAAAAAATGAGGGTCACAAACATCAGAAAGTAGTATAAATATTGTAAATAAATATTGTAAATTGCTGTTCTTCAACCAATATGCAATACAGGGAGAGATGAGTACTGTATATTTTGTGTTAAAAGTGTATATTTATTTGTAGAGTAGCAGCAGTTCCATAGCAACTAGCCAGCTTCTAATTATAAACATAAAATATGAAAAAATTACTTTCCTCCTAAAAGATAAGTTTTTCATGTTAGATGTTCTTTGTTAGTTCAGAACTATATCCTTTTTGCCTAGGAGTTTCAAAGATGCTTAATATGCTTTTAAATGAGCCTTGGTTTTTCTTTTATTGTCATTACTAATTTCTGAAAAATAGTTTTGTTTCCTTACATCACCAAAATATCCCATCCAACAACTGTTCACTGGTTTGTCATCATGAGTCTTGCTGAACAAGGTCTCTCTGTCAAGATTTGGTTTCCTTTTTCTGTTGAGCTCATTTCCCTTTTACTCTGATTACTTTGAGAGCATCAGTGGGATTCCCACATTCAAATATGCAAGGAAGGGACTGACTAAAGTATGTGTTCTCAAGAGAAATCAAAATGCTTTCTGAGCTTCCTGGGAGGCTGGAGTAATGGTACCAAAAAAAAAAAAAGCAGAAGAAAATTAAAAGAAGAGTCTCACTGGAAGAAAGAAAAACTTTCTACCTTGGTCAAGCAGGGTGCAAGAGGCAAGTTCCTAAATCTGCTACAATCAGATTTTAAAAAAAAAGTGAGAGGAGGGGGGGAACCCAAACAGAGCTTGTAATTTCGTATTACTAAACTAAAGAAATCTTGGTCCTGAGCCCTGTTTCAGAAGAAATATGAATGCTGAAGCAGACAGTTGTGTCTTATTCCTTTCTCACTTCTCCCTTCCTTGTGCATATACCTGTAGTTTAGGCTGTCAACATTTTGCACATTCCTGAGACAAAGTTGAAAACTTGACTTAGTGTTTCAGGCCCTGATGAGGAAGCAAAACACAGAAACTGGATGAAAGCCTGAGACATTTCCAGGAAGATGCCTAGATAAATGGTGCTGAGTATTAGAAGTGTAAGACACTGGTGGGGTGAAAGAGGTATGTGTCATGGGCTCTGCAAAGCAGGAACACATGAAGGAACACAGGGCTCAGGAGCATTACAGCAGAAATGCTCCTGAAACAGCAATGGGAGGATTTCTGGACAGGTCCTTGAATGGAAATGTGAAAGGGGACTGTAGGCTTCATTTGTTTGTACTGCCTGCTAACCCCATGGTTCCAACTGTGGATTTTTCACCCATGCTTAGTTTAATCTTAATTTCTTTCAATTATTTTAAACGGCAATTCCTAGGGGGAAAAAAAAGTGCAGAAGGAATAAATATAATGGCATCATGGTGATGCCCAAACCCAGTAGTATTCTTGAACCCCCCACAGTCACTTTTTCTTCATTCATAGCAGTGCTTTGAATGAAAAGGTGGAGACATTTTTCATGTTTCAGGGAAATAATACAAACTTCTTTGATGCCTTATACAGAAAAATTGCTGTCACAAAAAAACCAAAACAACAAAATCAAAACAAACAAACAAAAACACCAAAAAAAAAAAAAATCACACACACACACCAAAAAACCAACCCCCCAGAAAAACAGCCAGCAGCATTTTAATAGCTGTAAAATGTAATGGCATTTTAATAGCCAGGTTACAAGTGTACTTGAAAATTTTGTTCTATCTGAAGATGATATAATTTCTATTTCTACAGCTGGAGGCCAGCTAACTGACCATTTCTTCCAGCTGAATCTAAATGGCACTACCATAGAAGCACATTTCAATAACACAGAAATCTCTGTTGATTCAGAAAAAAAATGACACTACACACATGCACCAAAAACAAACAAACAAACAAATAACAACAACAACAACAAAACCATCTTTGCATCTGAATTCTAAGGTAAATTAAGAAACCACATCCTTGTGGTGCTGGATAATGTGTCACAGAAAGGCACTAGCTATCACCATGAAGCCATGTGGAGCTGACAGTGGGATGGGAAAGCTCTTGTGAGAAAGCTTTCTCTTCTCTCAGGTTTCCCAGCTTCTGTTCCTTAATTTTCCTGGTCACTGACACAGTTTTTCTTAAAGGAAATCTGACTGGAAGTGCCTCACAGACTAGTGCACATCTATGACCAGTGCAATCTAGAAAAGTCAAGTCACTGGAGAGATTAGTTTCTCTCAGAAAAGTGGTGGGAGGGCAGTACATCACTAGTCATCAAGTTCTGGTCTCCTTCCTTTAGAAGAAATTAATATTTTAACCAGTTCATAAATTGTCCATGTCAGGAATCCGAACTGTTAATCTGGGAAGAGAGAGCAAACAAAATTTCTACATGTTGATACACTGAATTTTTTGTTTACATCTACCTACAGTTACTTCAGTCTTCAAAGGTTTCTCAGGCTCTCTTAATCAAAAGGGTACCTAAAGCTGAGGGAAAAGCATAAACATCTTACGCAAAGTTGCTTCATTTTTGCTTTAGTTTGCAACTAAATATTTTCATTTCTGAAAAAAATATATTTTGAATGTTAATTAGGTCTTTTGATTTCACATTTTGCTGTTCCTGTGTATACATACCTTCTGATGTATCATGGTGGCCCACAGGCCAAGAAATCCTTCCCCGGATTCGTGGAGGGTTTTATTCAATGTTACCAAGGCTTTCCAGCCTTCAGAAGAGTGTATGAACTCATCATTGCTCAGGTAAAAATCCTCATTTAAGTGGGTGATGTCTATACCTAAACTTTAAATACAGCTATGCCTTCTAAACTTCGGAGTATTTTCAAAGATGCTACAAATGACACTTGTTTTCCTCAACATTCAACAAAGGAAGTCAGTATGATTATTCATATTTTACAAAGAGGGAAATAAATTATGAAACTTCAGTCAGGACTTTTTTTCCAACTTTTGCTGTTTGTGTTTTTAAGGAAAAACTTACGCTTTCTTTCACCATTTAACCTTTTTTTTAAACGGTCTATAAGTTCCTTGGCACACTATTAGTGCTAGCTGTCAGAGTCTTGAAACAATAGAATAGATTGCCTTTTAATAAAAACTATGCATTTTAGCACTTAAATTTTAACATGCTCATGTTATTTCTTATTTTAGCTCATTATTATTTTCTCAGTTTAGCTTATGCTGCATTTGGAGTTCAGTGTCTTCAGTGAGAAGTTTACTTTTTGTTATTGTTTGTGGTAGGGCAAGTAAAGCTGAAGGAAATAAAAATATCCCATTGTCATCTGAGTGACTAAATTCCTGATCAATAGCATGAAAAAGGCTCCCATTGGAAGATAAAATGCAGTTCCTAGAAAAGCTGTCATATTATTCTGCCATATTTGGCACAAAAAGCATTTTGAGGGTGTCCATTTATCAAGAGCAGTCAAAGTATAGAAACTCAACAGGGTCTTATGTCCTAGACGTTAGGGATACCAGCCCTACAAGGACTAAACCATTGTGTATTGCTATGTATTGAGCCTCCTTCCAGGTGGCAAACAGCTGCACCTTTTTATAAAACTTCAAAAATAAATCTGAAGTGCTTGCTTTCAGCCGATAAGTGTTATATTTAATTGAACCGTTCTGCAAATGTTATAGCTCAGGCACCCAGAAAGACAGTGAATATTTAATATATTTGTTTTGTATTTCCACTGGTCAACAGAATAATGAAATTCCTGAACTACTTCTCTTTAACTTGCCTGAAGAAAGCACGGTATGTTGCTAAATCGCTTTTCACTGGCCCTGCCGAGAAACAACTTTAATCCTTGTTAGAAAATTGCAGAGTCTGGGCCTGACAAAGAGCTCATGCCTGGTGCATTGTGAGCGCTGGGAGCGGGGAGAGGGGAGCCCTTTACAGCTGCGTGCCACCAGCCTGCCTGAGCTGGACTATTTAGGCGAGGAGGTTTGTCAATTCCTCCCGACAATAGAGCGAGTTTTTCAGCGCCTGTAGCTGCGCCGAGCCCCGTTGGGGATCAATGCTGGCCATTCAAGCTGCACCCTCTTTCATTGCTTTGGTTTGTTAATTTAAGACTAAAGGTCCGCTGAGGGGGTTTAGGGTGTTTAAGAAAGCTGATGAACTGTTTAAGAAATCTGATGAACTGAGAGCGTTTATAGCCCTGGTGTGGCAACTATTGGCACTGAGGGAGCTGTGTCCTTGTTGACCCTCTTGTTATTAAAAATGCACAAGTGCTGCGCTTCTCAATATTTCAACACTCTTTCATTGTCAATACCACCTTCTGAGCCCTTCAGCTTGTTGCTTGCTCTAAAGATCTTCTTAGATTGGGTTTGAAAACTTCACCTTAAACACTAGATTAGACTGATGTTCTGTTTTCCGTGCTCCTGTTGATTTGTTGAACCTTCCCAGGGCTGGAAAGCAAGTAGCAGCTTGATGGGGAGACGGGCTGCTAATATGATTTACCAGTGTACAGTCATGCACAATAAGTGTGAATAAATACAAGGGTCTCACAGAGTCAACCCTAGCCTTTCCTTTTCTCTTACTTTTTACTTTAAAAGAGTATCTCAGGAAAATGAAGTGAGTAATGCATGCCCTTACAGGAGCTGGATGAGCTATGAATAAGAAGAGAAGGGGAAATAGCGAGGCAAACGTTTTTGTTAATGTGGTTGGCTGCTGTTACGTGTCGATTTGAAAAAAATGTATAATAAACACTTACTGCTTTACTCTTACATAGAAGACAGCAAAGAATGTGGCAGTAGTACCATATAATGAACATCAGCAAGAGGCGTATTGTCCTTTCACTTCTATTGTTACTAGTGGGAAATTAACTTTTTCTTAAAACCAGTTAGAAGGGATTGTTGTTGTTGTTGTTGTTTTTAACTGTGTGATCTCAGGACAATTATCTAATCACTGAAGTTTCTGAGCTTGCAAGAGATTCCCATAAGTCTTAAGTAGATCCATCCCTGCCTCTATAATGTGCTCATGGTTGACAAAATGCGTGGCCTTGGATTCTACCTCTGAGAGGAATTTGCAGTGCTGTGCTTCTTAAAAGACTCCAAAAGAAGCGATAGGAAAATATTTACTCTTCATGTTATAAAGTCCAAATTTATATTTATGCAGCTTCAGCCAATACCAAGTCCTCAAAACTAATGGGTATAAGACCAACACTTACCAGGAATCCTACCCACAAGTACCTCTGGAGGGACTCTAAAAATATACTGGATGTGATTTTTATTAAAAATACTGTGACAAATCAAAATAATAATACATTTTTTTCTAATAAAATAGCAGTCATGTTTTTTCTGGACAAAGTATGTTGACGGAAGAGCAAGTACTGTGGTATCATTTCACAGTCACCACATTAAACATTTCTATCGAAAGTTTAATGCATCAAAACTAGGCAGGAAAACATATTATATTGTTTTCATTCATAAATTTGAGTAGGAAAATAAATTTCCTCCAATGTTTTAGCTTTGTTTTCAGTGCATGTAAGACTATCACAGGTATGTAGGGAGAATCTAAGTTTTACTGCATCTATCTTAGTTAACTTATTTGGCTGTGCTTCAAAACACATGTTTTGCCAGAAAACTGGAATGGTCTGTTCTCAGTGATCTGGCACTGTTCAGTGTTGTTGCACGGAAAATTGATCTCAGAATTTTCGATCCTGTCTGTACTTTGTGTAAGCAAGTTTGAGCCCCTTCTGATTTCTATTTGATACGAACAGAATACATCACAGATGTGTTACTGGATTTTTTTTATGGAAGAATATCAGTTTTGAGAAAGCTCTGCTACTAAAAAAATTCTCTCTACAAGGATTATGTTTAAGATTAGCAACTGCAGAGTCCGAGTGACAATATAATAATTGGCCTCATCTTATTGCATCTGGGTAGAATGCTTGACATAGGAATTATTATGTTTATTTAGATCAATAGAGTTACCCAAGTGAATAAGCTCAACTGTATTTTATTTTCTAGACATCTGTATACGTACAACACCTGTCATATAGTTTACAGTTTCCACTTAGTAACAACTCTGTCACATTAAAAATATTTTGCAGGTATTTACAAAGGAAATCAATACCAGCATGTATGTTTGGGGTGAAATAATGTAAATAGTAGAAGAATGTCATTCAGTGATTTAAAAAACAGTATTTTATGGATATCAAATCAGTCCCACATTTTACTGAATAAATAAAACTACTTTTATGAAATGTGTATCTATCTGCCTTTTGTGTGGTGTGTTTGTTCACTTCTGTAAAACAGTAAATAGAAGAAACTCTAAAAAAATAAAAGTAATTTATTTCCAATGATTTATAATTAAAATACAATTTAACACATTCAAAAAATTAGATTGAAGCCATTATTATATGAAAATCTAGTTTCAAACTTACCTTAAAACTGGCAGTTACAATGTGATGAGACTGTTTCCTATAAGGAAAAATATTTATATTTATTTACTGTATGTCTTTAAGGTTTTTTACAAAGAGCTTACATTTTTATGGAAGAATTCTATTTCTTTCTTCTGTTACATCTAGTAGCCAGTAATTTATCTTCATTTTTTAGTATGTATTTTATTTTGTTTGTTAATGGAGAGGTGGCTAATAAGACATGTTAGATATGTACTCTGAATTACTTTCATGAAATATACCTTGGCTAACATGCTGCATTTTAAAATATACACGCGATTTCCTCTCTTTGCATATCTCTGTATTTTGCAAAGATATAGGAAATTACATTAGAAAAGAATTTAAGCCTCTTCCCTGTGGGGAAAGAGAATGGAAACAGCAATGACACAAACTCTTTTAATCTCTCACTGCTAAAATGAAAAAAGAAATCCCTTCTTTTTTACAGTTTGACTAAATGACATCTGGTTGGTATTTTACAGGAGGGGGAGGAAAAATGCTACAACTATATTTAGTAAAATCTCTTTTAATCCAGTTAATGTGAAAGAGCTATTATAGTAGCTATTTGGAACTGAGCATTTTTTACAGTAACATAGACACCAACAGCAAACAGCTTATTCTTAACCCATCCATTTGTGATGAGTGAAAACATACCCCTGCCTTAGACATAAAAAGGAAATAAGGTAGACTGTAATTATAATTAATAGTTAATGTAAAACAAAACCTTAACATGGTTATTTTGGGAGGGGTGGAGTGGTATTTTGATCTTACTTAAAAACAGTTTCCAGGGATTCTGATTTTTTATTTAATAATGAAGTGAACTAAAAGAAAAAAAAAAAAAGCCAAGACAGATTCCATATTCTCTGATGATGTTTTCCTGTTTGGATTGAAAAATCTAGTTATTGTAAATTCTCTCTCAAGATACCCTACCTGTTTTTATCCTTGCTGGTTTAGCTGTCAGTTCTCTCATGTAATTGTATCTTTAATATCCATTCTCACTGACAGATAACAAAGTGCATAATGCTATTTTGCTTGAACATGTTGTAACTGAAAGATAAAATGGCAGGTGCTAATTCATGTAAAGAACAGTCTAGGTCAAGTTATTTGATTTTCTACTGACCCATGCGATTCTCATAACAGGAAATTATATCATTGTTGACTTCAAGTGCTGATCTGTGATCATTTCAAAGTGTTTCATTACCTCTCATTACCAAATCTGTTAAATGAATACTGCAGGGTTATTTTGTGGTGTTTGTTGTTATTGTTTTTTTTATCCTCCCTTTCAGCAATGGTATAGCAACTCCATGAAAGTCATATCCGTGTGGCTGGCTGACAGATTAGACCTTCAGCTTCACATCTACCAGCTGAAGACTCTCATCAAGATAGTGAAGGTAAATAAAATGTGTTTGCATTAGGCTGCATAGTAAAGAGAGAAAAGTAATAAAGTAATAACATGAATAAGTATAGGTCACCCTAAAAGTTAGAAAATGTGGAATAAAGTTGTGAACTTATGTAGTTTTAAATTGGGATTTTTTTTTCCCGCAGTTGTAGCAAATTCCAGAAGAAAAATAACTTATTAAACCCCCTGATGTTAGTTATTTGTGCACGAGTATTTGTTGTCCATTCTGGACTCAGGGACAATTAAGATTGTTCCAAGGAATTTTAACAGGTTACTTCTAGCTATACAGCAATGCTGTATGATTATTCTTACTAAATTATTCTTTGTCTTGTTACTGATTTTTTTTGTTTTACCTTAGTAATTCCAATAGTGTTCTTTCTCTGTTTCCCCCCTTTTCCTAAAAAACAAACTATTTTCTTTTTTATATGCATCTGATTACTAGGTTTAATTGAAAACATTCAATGTATTCTGTGTATTAGATAACATTTTCTAATTTTTTGTACTCAGGAATCAGTACTCAGCATCAATAGAAATACCAATCCCTCCAGTTCAGTCCTCAGTCATTTACACTGGTCAATGTCAAATCCTTCCAAGCAAAGTGCAATATTCCTTGCAATAGGGCAATTATGGGTTAACCTACCATAAAAGAAAGTTTCCTCCTAGCTCCTTTTCAGATCTTAGTCAATACCTTTAGGCAAGAAACAGAAAACTATTTCAGATTTTTTTCCTTTTAATTCTGTCTTGTTTAGCTTTGGACATTCTTGTTATCTGTATAAATGTGGAATAAGAAGCACCTGTTGTCAGTGGTGACCTTGATTGTTTCAAAATATTTTCTCACAAAGTTCATGCAAGACTATAAATTCAGAAGCATTTTTACTCATATACACCAGAATTGCAACTGCAGCTTTCAGGATTCACTAGCAAAAAGGAGCAGAACAGAGAGAAATGCAAGAAAACAGTCATAATAATGATAGCATCATAGTTCCCTGAACCACCCAGGCTGACCTTAGCTATTTTTGACCTTAACTGATTTCTCTGTCAACAGGATTTAGCTCTTCACTATATTATGTGCCCAAATGGCAAAAGCAGTTTGCTATTGCTTGTTGAAATTAATGGCTCTTATGAAAAGTTTAAAGATATTCTCAAGTGAATCATAGAATAATTTGGGTTGGAAGGAACCTTAAAAATAATCTAGTTCCAACCCTCCTGCCACAGACAGGGACACCTTCCACTAGACCAGGCTACTTAGAGCTCCATCCAGCTGGCCTTGAACACTTCCAGGGATGAGGCATCCACAACTTCTCTGAGCAATCTGTTCCAGTGCCTCACCACCCTCATAGGGAAGGATTTCTTCCTAATCTAAACCTGTTCTCTTTCAATTTGAATCCATTCCCCCCTGTCCTATCACTACATGCCCTTGTAAAAAGTCCCTCTCCAAGGTAGTTATCATCTCTTGGAGAAAAACATAGGTGTTAGAGGATCTAAAACCTGTGCCCAGTGAGATCTAAGAATGGGCAGGCTAAATTAGACCAGTGAAATATCAGCAGGGAGATGAAAAGAAGATCTTTCAAAACTGAAGTTCAGGTGAATGAGCAGCACTGCCAGCCCACCTTCCCTGTGCCACGTGGCACACTGGTTATCCTTGTTCAAAAGCAGAAAGCCTCCAGTGGAGGTGGTAACATTCTGCTTATGGCAGTGACCTTTCTGTGTCCATATGCTCTGCATGTAAATTTCAAGTGTGTTATTCCAGGGCACCTTTTTTGGATACCAGAGACTGAAGCAGTTGAAGTCATTTTTATTTGTTCCGGAAAACAAAAAAATTTGTGCACCTGGGTTTTGGTGGGTGGAGAAGACAGAACCAGTAAAACAGGAACTCAGCAGACAGGAGCCTGCGAAGAAACAATGGTTTAAGTAGAGTATCATAAGAAACTTTCCCTGCTGCAGCCCATCTGGAGAGAGACATGTGGGGAGGCACAGTTCTTCCAAACTCTTGTGTGCATAAGGGCACTTTTCTGTTTGCTTTTGGGGAAAAAAAAAAAAAGGAATAAAAAACAACCAACCAACCAAACAAAACCAAAACCAAAAAAACAACAACAATAAAAAAATACTGGGAGGCTGTATTGCCCCAGTCATCTCTTGAAGAAAAAAAAAAAAAAGAAAAAAAAAGAAAAAAAAAGTAGGAGGTTGTTTTTAAGGGACATAGGATGAGTAAGTGAAATACATTTCTTTAGTGTTTGGCTGCAACAAAGGTAGTGACATTATTAAGAAAGACTAGAAGATGTGTTGTTCCCTTTATTCTCTTTAAAATCTTATGATGGCATTAAGGCTTTGTTAAATGTCCAAGACACGTACAGAGGGATATGACTAAAGAAGGGTCAAGGACCAAGAAAGTTAGGGAGAAATGAAAAATTAAGCTTGGAAGTGAACATTATTATCCTGCAAAACTGTGTCAAGAGAAGAGCAATGTCTGAACCCCAGAGTGCTGGTCTTAGAATGGGAAGAATACAAGGTAAAACTGAAAGAAATTGCTGTAGGACCTGTTAACAGCATAAAAGCAAACTGAATGCACAGTGTTATAAAAAGGGAATGCAGTGGTGACACTTGAAAAAGACCAGATGGGGTATGGGCAGGAGTGTGTGAGCAAAACATAAGCTGTGTCCGTTGACTCTGATGTTGACCTGTGAAAGCCAAATAAATCTCAGTTGCAGTGATTCCAACAAGGTTTAAATAATCATTGTAGATAGTGGCAGAAAAAAATCTCCCAGATGAATGTTACCCATTTTAAGATGTGTCTTTTGCAGTTCTTTGAAGTATTGAGTGAAACAGATCAACTCTTTTCTTTCTCTAAGGGTTGTGCATGGTCTCCTCCTCAGGCAAAGGAATGGGCCTGATAGCCCTCAATTATCTTCCATTTTCTTTTCCCCATATTCTGTCATAAACATTTGGAATTTGTAGTGATAGTGTACACAAAATAAGAAACTAGATAGATCAACTTGTCTTTCTTAAGCTTTTTAGGGTAACATCGGGAAAGATTATTTCAGATGTGTTACAACTTAAAAATAAAGAAGGTAGGTGACTTTCCATATGCTTATGTGAACACAGCATTGATGAATTAAACAAGTTCACTCAGAATTCTTACATGGTGGAAAGTCAAAGAAGAAAGTCATATCTGCTGGTTCACAGGAAGGATAGATACCAGGGAAACAAAACCATCTCAAGTGGAAAAAAAAAAAAAAGTAGATGTGAGTAAAAATTTAGAGGAAACTTAGAATGTAAAGTAACTGAATAAAGTAGTCAGGTGAGAAACACTGACATTTTAAAATGTAGATCATAATCTAAACTTTGATTTTCCACATTTGGCATATAAATGGAAAGATAAGTATAAGTAAAAATTACATTGTGGAGAAAAAGTCAGGCATTTAATGCTTTCTGTGAAATGACAGAACTACCTGTAGCCAAATTCACATTTCAATATGTATTTAGAAGAATTCTTTGCTGGTTTCTTACTGAATAAATGAGACAAATGGAAGTTACTGAGAAATCAGCAGTTATAGTATGCTGTAACACAAAACACAATCTCTTAAAGGAATGACCATCAAATTAGAATCTCTCAGGTTTATAGAAATCTCATGCAACCCAAAAACTAAGACTGCAAAATCTTTACCAAGATGATAGGTCCCTAACTGCAGAAGGAATGAAGCTGTGCCACTGACACGCTAGAAATGGCCAATATACAGTAAAAAACTGCTCAAACTTGCTGAAGTCCAATTCAGGATGTTTTATTTTTGCCACAGAAATCCTACCGAGACTTCAGGTTACAAGGCGTGATGGAGGGAACGCTGAACAGTAAAACCTACGATACCATTCACAGCCGTCTGACTGTAGAGGAAGCCACAGTCTCAGTCACGGATGCAGGAGGACTTCAGGGCATTACTATGAAAGACAGTGATGAGGAGGAAGGATGATATTATCTCACAAAGCATTTGGAGTTGGGGGTGATGGTCTGAGGGTGGGGTTTATCTTTGGCTCGGGGTTTTTTTGGTAGCTTGTCCTTGTAGTTGCATTTATAGTTTTCCCTTATGATATCAGTGCAGAAATGTAATTTGCTCCCCTAAAAAAGAAAATAAGATTATCAGAGGAAAAGTGCCAAGGACTTTTTGATAATAATGGTTGTAGAATATTTTTATGTATAGCTTTGCTTAGGGCTGCAAAAATACTGGCATGGAGTTTGAGTTCCACTTGTGATTATGTTTCTTCCACTTTTGTTTGTTACCATTCGTTCTTGTATCTCCATCTGATATTGACGTCCTGTGCAAAAACAAAATGTGTGTCTCACTTAAAACACAACTTTACAGGAAATCTTCCTTGGAATAAGTCAATGCCCTAGGTGAAAAAAAATATTGTATTTTCAGAATTACTTTGTTAGCTTTATTTTGTGCTTAATTTTACATTACTTTGTGATGTGCATTAAAAATTTTAATCTTGTTTCTTTGTATATTGAGGTTGGTATATAAGTAGTAGGACTTCAAGGGCAGTCAAACACATCCAAACTGCTTAGGAGTATCGTGTCTATTCAATTTGCAAGTTTAAAGATATCTCATCCTGTTGGATGTCAGTAAGCTTGCTATCAATGTTTGTATTTCTGTGAAAATTTTCAGGCAATAAGAACACATTTTGTCGTGACCATTTCTGTATCTACCCAAGTTTGTATAGAATTCAACAATTAAAAGATGTTTTCAATATTTCAAACCATTTGAACCATTGTATGATTCCTCATGAGAGCAAGTTTTTTGAAAGATTATTCTATTTAGTTTATTTTGTGATTTATAGCAAATGTTTCATTTATAGAGCAGATATATATAACAAGTAAATACTGAAGGACACAATACCTTGATAAAGGAAAAAAGCAAACAAAAACACCTCACCAGCAGATGAACACAGGACCCATTGCCTGTTTTTTGATGCCCTCAGTTTGAGGTGGGAAGAATTCAAATTTTCATCAGTCAAAACTCACACAGCTTATGAAAACTACAGCAGGCTTTTTTTTTCTCCTTCTTCTTTTTGTGGGAGCATGAGTAATTCCTCGATTTGTGTACACAGAATCAGAAAGAACACAGATGACACCCAAAGTACTGAATGTTTCTCAGGTCCTTGTTGAGCCATAGCGTTATACCTGAAGGGCTTCACTGAGGGCATGTTGAGGGTTTATGAGGCTAACATGAGGTTTCCCTGCAAGAACAGTCTGTAAGACTTCAGGGGTCTGTTGCAAGCATGCAGGGATGCAGGAACTGAGGATGAGAGCTGCAGGGAAAGTGACTTTCAGCACACTTGGAAGCTTGGACAAGCAGGGATGGAAGGGCAAGTTACAGTTCTCTTACATGTCTACAGAGAAGCTCCAGGTAGCATATTTTTTCCTGTGGCAAACCAGCTTTCTCATCTGTGCATGAGCAGAGGTGAATTCAGCAGAAGGAAGAACTGGGACCTGGTGAGGAAGACCATTCTGCTCAGCTCTTTGTGCCCCAACTGAGTCCTTGCCCAGAGGGCCCCAGGAGGCTGGGAGGGCAGGAGTGCAGGCACCCCTGCCCCAGGACAGCTGCAGCTGCAGTGCAATGTGTGTTTTGGGGAGCAGTGGGGCAGGAGTTAACTGCTGTAGGGCAGAGTAACCAGAGAGGTAGGCAGGGGGAACACAGTGCATTCTCCTTCATTCACTTCCCATGTGTCACGTTACCATCTCTGCTGGGCTGGAGGGAGCAGCAGTATTTTCCACTATTACCAAATGGGTTTGCTCATTTAGGTTTTGATAGCTGTAGAGGAATTACATATCCCTTTCCTATCGCTTGTCCTTGTGGTGCTAGTGCATGGAAGTTGACAGTGCTTGAAGGGCCAGGTGGGACTTGAAGGGCCAGAGTGTCAGTCAGGCACAGAGCTTCGTCTCTGCAAAAGTTTCCCTGCTTGTGCTCTCCCAACCATCTTTACATTGCCGAGACTCTGTGGAGGTGTCTGTGGAGAAGCCAGTTGTAAATAGGTGAAGGCAGGTGTCACTGCAGTGGCCCTGCAGTGCTTGCCAAGGCCTCCTAGTACAGGGCCATGCCATATCCATGTAGAGCTCTCACTAGAAGGCATTAGCAGATTTTTAGGTTCTGAGGTAACAGGAGAGTAGGAAGTGATACGGAAACTGGACACTGTCCTTAGCAAGCCACAAACAGTGTAGGGGCCTGGAGTGGGAACTGGAAACACTAGGGACATAAGTGGCTGTCACCAGCACAGACCATGAGGTAAGTGATGGGTCCGTCTCTCCTTCAGCAAAGACCAACCTTGCATTAACACCTCTGCCCAGCCCTGCTAGCCAAAAGCCCTGTGGGAAACAGTGATTTGTACTCACCTTCCCTTTGGGCTTTTCCTCTGTCCCAAGAGGGACCTCCTCGTGCCAAGAAGGGTTTCCTGGTAAGGCAAACAACTTTTCCTATCAATTTGGACAATTACAGAACAGGTTATAGTAATTTCAGCTGTTAAGGCCTCAATAGTACTCGTAGGCCATCGTGGTCTTTAACAGGTGTCACCTGAGGACCCCACCAACAGCCTTTATCCAGGGACTCTGCCTCAGCTTCATCCAGGGCTGCAAGTCTCTGCATCAGCAATGGAAGAGGACCAATGGTTTCTCACTCAGCTGCAGCCCTACATGTGCTTGTTTATGTGCCCAGTTTGTCCAGATCCTGTCTCAAGGGTTGACTTCAGACCTCTGTGACCATCACAAACATGTCAGTGATCTGGGTTTCCACCACCTCTCCCCCTGCCCCACTTGCTGGCTGGGTGTGGTGGGACTGGCCCTGGCTGGTGGGACCCTGTCCAGACAGCCTGGGGAATCCCCCCAGCACCCTATATCTTAGGAAGCAGTCAACTCTGTCTACACCACGACATAATTTAAAAAAAAAAGAAAAGAAAAGAAAAAAAACCACCCAAACAATAAGACCATGAGGTTTTGTGGCTTGAAGTATGTCTGAGTTAATCAAATTTCATGAAGCATGATGCATGTAAACCCCATATGTCGAGCATTTTGCTATACGATTTTGTCTGCATGCAGTACTTGCAAGACACGTTTGTCAGTAAGATGGAAATGACCAAGGAAATAGTAAAAAAACCAAACAAACACCAAACCAAAACAAAGATGATTTGAGTAAGTAAATAGTAAAAAAAAAAACAAACAACAAACCACAAACCAAAGGCCAAAGATCATGTAACCATGATAAAGAAGTTACAAGATGTTTGGGATTTCAGAGAAATTAACTCAGACACAAAGTATGTATAAGTTATTGCTAGAGAGACAGCACAGCAGACATCAATGGAAGGCAGGTGCAGAAACGACAGTGCTTCAAAGGTCTTTTCATTTCTTCTAAATTCAAGTATTTTCTTAGTAACTAGGTTTGTGAAACCGTGAACCAATACCAAGTTTGAGAAGTCCGGTAGATACCTGCGTGACCATTCCACCGCTGGACACGGCCGCTGCCAGCAGCCGCGGCAAAGCCCCGCGAGGGCGGGCGCAGGGGCCACCTTTACATCTTAACTGGGGTGTTTAAACCCTCAGCACGCTCCGGAGGTGTGTGCCCGTACCGAGCGGCCGCATCGCCTCCGTGCGAGGCAGCCAGCGGCGCACCCGCCACGCTGTCCTGGGGCTGCGGGAGCCTCCACGGGGACACTGCCCCCGCCGCCGCCTCCTAAGCGGGCATGGAGTGCAGAAAGCCTTCGACAAGGGGGCAGGAGGAGTCTCGTTTAATTCCCCCCCACCCCTCACCCCGCGCCCTAACGCTATAAAAGGGTCTGTAGAAGCCGAACCAGAAGAAGCCACGACTGAGTGCGCGCCCCGCGCTGCGAGCGGTGGTCGGGGCCGGGGCAAGAAAGCGGCGCTGACCCTCACAGCTCTCCTGCCACTGGGCAGGGGGTTCCCGGGGCCAAGAGCTCGCCCCCTCGGCTGTCGCTTACCCTGGACAAGGGGTAAGCCAAGGCAGCGGCTGTCGGAATCTCCGCGGCGGCAAGGGCGACTTCAGGGCACTGAGCCTCCCACTTCCAGCCGAGCAAAACCTCTGTCCCGGCACCGCAGCTCCCCTGCTGCGCTGCCCGCCCCAGCCGACCAAGCCCGCACCGGCGGGTCCCGCCGCTGATACCGGCGGTCTTAGAGCGGCCCCGCGCTGTAAACCCGACCCGAGCGGAGGACAGGAAGCCGTGTGCAGGACGGCCCCCTGTGCAGGAGCCGGTGCAGCTTTGGAGGGACCGCTAGACCGAGAGGCTCCCGGGGCACCCGGTGCTCATCGAGAGGGTTCCCAGCGGAGTGGAGCGGCTTCCCTCCTCTCTCCTGCCTCCCTCCTGTCCCCTGTGGACATGACACACACACAACTCCTCCCGAGGAGATCTCGAGTGTGGTTTTTCCGGGCTTGAGGGGCCAGAGCTCCTCCTGGAACACACCAGAGTCCCGCCGCAGAGGGCAGCCAGGGTACCAGTGTCAACTTTCTGAGTGGGCAGCAAGTGCGTCTCCACGAGGGACACGGCGATGAGCTCGGGGGTTCGGGGAGTGGTTGTAAGGCTGTGAGGCGGTTCCTGCACAAAGAGTGCCCGTTTTGCACCTACCTGTGTTTTGAATCAGACGTTTGACTGTCAGCAAACGAGCGCGGAACAGACGGCGGGAGCCCCGTGGCAGCAGCAGGGCAGTAGGGAAGCCGAGAGGGAGCCGGGTTCGTTCTGTGCGAAACGGACGGAACCCTCGACGCCCTTGGGACCCACGGAAACATCATGGCCGGCCTCCCACCGGCACGGGCGCGTTTTGTCTTAAGAGCGACTGGGGAGGAAAAAAAAAAAAAAGAAAAAAAAAGAGGCAGCTAAATAAACAAAAAGGAACAATCACACACACACACACACATAAAGTTTACTTTTACGGCCTTAGGAAGAGTACTGTCGTGTCGCCCCTCCCTCCGCCCCGAGTGATACTCAGTTCTGCCTTGTGTCCGTGCCCGGGTAGAGGCGCCGGGCGAGCAGGCGGGGTGACGGGGAGCCCTCTCCGGGATCTGTCCAGGAGCGGCCGCGACGGAGCACAGCTCCTGGTTTTGTTCTTATTTTCACGTTTTTCACTTGGCTTCTCCCTCCCTCTCAGCAGCGGCGAATCGAAACGGGCCCCACTATAAGCGAGAGAGGTCCGGCAGGCACCTTCTCCCCGTCGCCATGGCGAGCCCGGCCCACACAGCGACCAGCTCTTTGCTTTGCTCTAAGTTACCTCCCAATACACTGACAGAAAAACGGAAACAAAAAATAAGTTAATTGCTCCTGATCCGATTCAGGAATCTTAAAAATAAATAGCTTCCCCCAGCCAAAGAGCGCGAGACGTTCATTTAGTGGCAACGGGGCTAAACATTTGTTGAACTGGGAAAGGAACAAATGAGAAAGTGTCATTCATGGCTCCAGCTGCCGCTGGCCTCTCCCAGCCACTTCCACCAAGGGCCCTTTGGAGCTGATGACACCGCTGGGTCCCCTCACAGGCGGACTGATTAGATTAGACGTGATGGCTGCGGTTCACGTTTGGAGCTGGCACACTTAGCCAAATCGCTCGCATGAATTACGGGAGGGCCGGAAGCACTGCTTTAGAGGGTCACTTGTAATTTCGTTTATATGTGATTAAAGGCTTTATACGTGAAAAGGCTTAATTTGCACCAGTTTGTTTTTCGATTTAGAGGGATCTGTACGAAATGTACAGTACTTCCAAACTTTGTTTCACCTCCGGCAACACTTGTGTTGGGCGGGTCAGTGTCAACTGGTTTTCGTTTGTGATGGATTCGGTTAAAAATAGCAGCACTGTATTTTTTTGCTTGTAGTGGAACTGCTATAGAAGGATACCAACACACCCTCACTGTATGGGAAGACTACACATAGTCTCTGAAGGCATATGCACACACGCACATATATTATTAATTTTTTCCACCGGAGAAAGTGTTAGTTGAGAAAACGTCGAAGTGTTACAACTTAAAACAACTCACCAAAGCCCAAGCGCCTTTGCCTGCGCTCCTGAAACAGCAGAGCTCGAGACTGCTGCGAAGTGCGCCCGAGCTCCACGGCCGCCCCCTCCTCGCCTCGCCTCGCCGGGGCCGGGGCCGGGTTGGCCTGAGAGCCATGTACCCCCACCCCAGCAGCCGGGCGGGCAGCGGCAGCAGCAAATTCCACCTAAAGAGACGGCGGCGCGGGCTGATAAACGGTGACAGCGGATGACCCACCGCGGTCTGCTTCCCCTCGCTTTAACTCCCCCGTTTATGTTTTGACTTCCCTTCAAAAGACAGTAAACAACAAGCCCTGAGTGGGAATAAACAGAGAGCCCTTCAGCCCCGCAGCAGCCGGGAGCTAATTCCGAATTGTAACAAGCCGGGGCCAGCATGCTGAGCCGCGGCGGGTCTGCGGGCGGACGGGAGGGGGGACACGGATCCGCGGACAGGGCACGGCGGCGGCGGGGCTGAGGGAGGACGGCGCTGCTGTTCCGTGTCGGGATAAATCGCCTCTTCAAAAATTCGGCGGCTGGGAAGGGGACGGCTCGGACTGATGCGTATCGAGAGCAAACCCGAGGTTTAGCAGCGAATCCCGGTGGTGGCACTATTAATGACGACTATTAGAACAATAATAACAGTAATCAGGGTCTGGCCAGGCGCTGTCGGGTCCGTTGGTGTCGCGGCCAGAAGGATGCTCTGTAACCTCCCGGGTTACCCGCACACTTGGGTTGCTCGGAGACGCCTCGGAGCCAGGCGGGTCGCTTGCCCTCCCTGCCCTTCCCCGGCCGGGGAGAGCCGGCTTCGGGCGCGCAGAGGGAGCAGCCCGCTCGGGCAGGAGCGTTGTGGTAAAACACTCCCAGGAAAATATTAATACACGCAACAGAAGGTTAGCGGAGTTATTATCCTTTTCAATTCATTTTTTACTTAAAAACGCAATGGAATTATTCATTTTATTAAGGGGGAAGAAATTAAAGATTAGGCTTTAGGCGGTATTTTACCTCCCTCTAATCGCTTCTGGGATCGGATTGGAGTAATCCTGACGACGAGATGAATTCGCCAGTGACTCGGATTTTGAATGCATGTAGAGATACGTTATGATAATAATGCAAGTGAGCAATATCAAGAACATAGCTTAGGAGCGAATGAAACACAAAGCTGATTACGGGGAAAAAGAGAACAGCAGCTTTCCCGGGCAGAGCACGAAATCAACTCGAGGCAAAACTTTTGCCCTTAATTCCTCCGACGGTTCGTAACACTGGGAAGCCGGCAGGCCCCGTCGACCCCTTCTGCCGGGACTCGATAAGTGTCGCCAGACTGGAGGGAGCCCCGGGCCCGTCATGAACCCGCCAAAAGAAACCGGCCAAGAAGTTTCTTATTGCTACCTTCAGAGCCTGTAAATCTCTCTGGCTCTAGCAAAACAAACCTGCACTAGCACGACTGCAGGACATTTGCAGCTCAGCAGATATGCAAAATCGCTAAAAAGATGCGGTCCGAGAGCAAGGCAAAGCTCAGGACAGGACTGAAAAAAATCTACACTGATTTTAGTAACTCTATCTATACTGCGGGCAACTCCAGAATTAACAAGGCTCCATCTCTGAGACGGAATGGGATGACTTTCCCCCCAAAAAAAATTTTAAAAACATTGCTATTAGATCGCTATTGAATAATTAGGCACTAACATAAGTTTTCCTGCACAGTACAAAAAGAAAGGGAGACGTATCCGAAAGGAACTAACGAATAATAAAGCTCCCGTTTCTCCAAGAGTGTACCTCAGTATGGAGGATAATTGCAATGGCAGGGCTGTAATTGCTGCTTTGGGATATTTACCCTGCTCAAATGACACTACATATTTTACTTTCAAACACATGTCAAAAAGTCAATCCCAAAAAGACCAGTTAAGAGCAAGCTGTTAACATATTAAGTATATGGGATTTGAAGCCTCTAAAACCCACTCAACAATAATTCCCTTCTTCAGCACCAATCAAGAGGAAATTTGCCTAGATTGAATTAAATGTAAATTGCTCTGAAGGAGGAAACTCTCCTCTGGCGGACACAAAATACGCGAGAGACACCGACACACCGGAGAAGCAGGGGAACACGGCTCCGGCCCCCGTCCCACCTCTCCCCTCCCCTGCGGGTCACTGCTGCCTCCTTCTCCCCCAGGTCGGTGACACCGGCCGAGCCGGGGCTGGTGGTGCCAGTGCGGGAAGCAGCAGGTAAGAGGCAGGTGGGTGCGGCAGCCCGATCAGCAATTACGGTCTTAACGCCCTGACCCATGTGCCGTGGGGGACTGGGGGTAGGGAGGGGGAGGTGAGTGGCGCAGCCCCGGGCAACGGCCCCCCATCCAGGCCGGGGGGAAACAGGGAGCAGGGCTGGAGCCGGGCATCACGGCTGGAGACCCCTCAGGGCCCAGCACGGATTCCGCCCTTCCTTCGTCCCACTCTTGCCCGCACGGCTGTGTCCACCCCGGCAGGTTCCGAGGCCAGCCCCGGCTCTCTTGCTGCCCGCCTGCGCTCCGGGCACCGGCGGGACGGGGCGGACACGGAGGTTGCAGGGCGTGCGGGGCACATCCTCTGCAGCGAGGGTTGCACGGGCCACGGCCCATCGTTCGACGTCCGTCCCGGAGACAGCAGGATATTCTTTTCCTCCATCCCCCGCAGCTCCCCGTTGCTGGCACGGAGCTCCTGACCACGGAGGTACCGTCGTGGAACCGCCGCTGCCTTGCCCTCCTCAAACGGAGCCGCGGTGGCCCGGGGCGGCGTCGGCCAGGTCCAACCGCCGAGGGCGAGGATGCCTCCCTTCATTCCCTCCTTCCGTCCCTCCATTCCTACTTCCTTCCCCAGGCCCCCAGCCCTTCATCCCTGCTCTCACTTTCCCTCAGGCTGGTTGTCCTGGGCCGGGAGGTGATGGGGAGACACAGCCTTTTCGGGTTCTTCGGCTGGTACCAGAGCAGCGGGGGCCGCGCCTCCCTTGCCTCGCTGGAGGCTTCTCTCCATTAGCAAAACCGAGACCTCCTGCTTCTCTCCCTCGGTCCCGGAGAAAGGCAGCGCTGGACATCTGGAGGGAAGGCTGCCCCATGGGTCCCTCCGCTGGGGGAAGCGGCCCAGCCGCTCTCTGCGGGAGGTGGAAAGAACGGAGGGACCCTTGGCTTCTCCCTGGGGTTACTTCGGTAGCAGCCTCTCAGTGAGTAGCCAAGTGAACCCCAGGCCGGAGGGAAAACGGGATCTTGTCCTGAGCCCGAATTGTCGACTGGTGGGATGGGCGGGAACACAGAAAGCCCCATACCCACTGCTGCCCCTCTCATCTCCCCGACCACCCCCGCTTCGCTGTAAGTACGAACAGCCGCTGGAGCTGCCCGCCCCGAACAGGGCCGTCAAGCTTCTCTTAAATACATGGGCATCGCATCTGTTTAGGTGCATATATACCTATAAGCAGTGTGGAACCTGTATATTCCTTCGTGTATCTATACCGGCCCTGAGTTTTCGGTATTTGTGTTGTGCATGTATCATATAAGGACAGACAAGCTAAACTTAGTGTATATGCAGGTTACATATATATATATGTATGTAAAAATATATAAATAGTGCTTCAGATTTAAAAGGCAGTCCCTACCTCTTTTTTCTTCTCTTCCCCTGCCCCAGGTTTTGAGTCATCCTTTTGCTCTCAAGCACTCGTTCTATTTGGCCCGGGAGGTGCCTGCCTCCCCTCGCGCTGCTCTGGCCGTCTGCTTGCCGCAAGTCCCCCGCTTAATTGTCTACCGTGTTTCCCAAAAGCTCACCACCATCTGACCTTGTTCTTTAAAGCAGTGAGCAGACCAGGAGCAGTCTCAGGAGCAGAGCAGCCATCTCCCTCCCTCCCTCAGACACACACACGTACGCACGCCACAAAGAGAGCTCGGGCTGGAAAGTGGCAAGGAAATAAACAGCTTCCCCTCCAGCCGCTTCTTCTGCAGCATCTCGTTTGACAAATACCCTGGTGCTTGCCCTTGAATTGGGTTTCACATCCCTATTTAGTTCTTGGACAATGATTTTAGATGATGTCACTTAAAGCCAAACAAGAAAATTGATCTCGGATTTGCTTGGCCTCTAAAGCTTGGTTAAGCAGATTGCAAATAATAATAATAAAAAGAGAGAGGGAGGGAGGCAGAGGGGAGAGCGGAGAGGAGGGAAAGCCACCTCCTTCCCTGGGCGGGGGAGGCGCGGGCGCCAATGAAAAGTAACCGCTTGCTGGGGGGGAAAAAACTTTTCCTGTTGACTGTTGGAAGCGAATTGAGCAATTATCTAGTTTACCTTCTCCTCTTGGAAGTTAACGATTGGCGAGATCTTGGCTGCGTTATTGACACAACACTTTCTATTGATAGAAATAAGTAGCGATTGTCCCGAGTCATTGGTGCGCCAAAGTAAACTGTGATGGGCTGGCATGAGTCCACTGGACTGAGAAGGCTGGTTCCGCCGGCGGAGACTGTGGTGATGGTGGCGGCGATGATGCTGGTCTCCCTCCTCGCAGATCAGTAACAAGAAAAGGGGCAGAGAAAGTGAAAGAGAGAGGGGAGAGGAGGGAAAAAAAAAAAAAAAAAAAGAGGCGTCTACCAGAGCGGCACAAACCGGGCGAACAAATGCAATTCAGCCATGGACAATAGTGGCCACCACACGGCGACCAAAACCCTAGCGACTCCTCCAGCCAGAGAAAGCCTGTCTGCCAGGAGCAACATGATCAGCACGCCCAAGCCCCTCGCCTTCTCCATTGAGCGCATCATGGCGCGGACTCCAGAGCCCCGCTCCATCCCCGTCCCGCAGCTCCTCCATGGCTCCGTGGCCAAAGGCGACCCCAAGCACCCGCTGCATCTCAACTCTTCCATCCCCTGCATGATCCCATTTGTCCCGGTGGCGTACGACACCCTGCCCAAAGCGGCGGTGGCCGGAGCGGAACCCAGGAAGGCTCACTTAGACTCCTCTTCCTCACCCTCCTTTAGCTGCGGCGATCTCTTGAACTGTGCCCTGAGCTTGAAAGGAGATTTCCCCCGCGATGCCCTGCCCTTCCAGCAGTACAAACTGGTAAGACCCCGAGTGGTCAATCACTCCTCCTTCCACGCCATGGGAGCCCTGTGCTATTTCAACCGAGGCGACAGCCCCTGTCACCCGTCCTCCAGTGTCAACATCCACCCGGTGGCTTCTTATTTCCTCAGCTCTCCCTTGCACCCGCAGTCCAAGGCTTACCTGGCGGAGCGGAACAAGCTGGTGCTGCCGACCGTGGACAAGTACCCGGCGGGGGTGGCCTTCAAGGACTTATCGCAGGTTCAGTTGCAGCACTACATGAAAGAAAGTGCTCAGATCCTCTCAGAAAAAATCTCCTATAAAACCTCTGAGATCAGCCGCGGCTCTCCCAGCAGCAAGCCCAAAGTTTTCACGTGTGAAGTTTGTGGAAAGGCAAGTAGCGCCGCAGCCCCTTTCCCTTCCTCGGCCTCCTGTCCCCGTTCGTCTGTCCGCCGGTTGTCAGTCCCTTGGTTGTTTGATTTTTAAACGACGGCTTCCTCTCATCACTCTCATCTTCTAATAGCAATTTCATTTAATTATTTTTGTCTGATTCCTCTTTACAGGTATTTAATGCACATTATAACTTAACGCGCCATATGCCAGTGCACACGGGAGCCAGACCCTTTGTTTGCAAAGTTTGCGGGAAGGGTTTTAGACAGGCGAGCACGCTTTGCCGGCACAAGATCATCCACACCCAGGTGAGCGCCCCCTCCGTCCCTTCCTTTCTGCCCAAGACCCTCCACTCACTTTTTTCGGGTTGCTCGGCGGTGTCCGACTGCTCTGAGGCAGCGGCGTGCGGTGTGGGGCGGTCGATCCAGAGCCGCGGGGGGATGTCGTTTGCCCCAAGTGCGGTAGGTACCTCCGGGTGTCCCGCACCGGCAGCTGCGAGCCGTCATTTAACACATACACCCCACAAACTAGGTCATACACCACGCAAAACAGCACACAGACCCCGGCAACCAGAAGACAGACCCCGCAAAACAGCCAACAAGCCGTGACTTGGTGTTTGTTTCTCTCCAGGAAAAGCCACACAAGTGCAACCAGTGCGGCAAAGCCTTCAACAGGAGCTCGACGCTGAACACGCACACTCGAATACACGCCGGCTACAAACCATTTGTCTGTGAATTTTGTGGCAAAGGATTTCACCAGAAAGGTACAAGTCTCCAGCTCCCTCTCTCTTGCCCCGCTTTCCTCTCCCCAGTCGAGGTCAAGTGTCGGGACAATTCGCGACAGGAAGGCTGATGGGGAGTTAATTTTGTTTTAAATATTTGTTATTAGATATTTAGGTTAATTTTAAGTATCTCTAGCCCCGACATATTTCCTTTGGCCTAGCCCACGGAGCGGGGCAGAGGTCTCGTTCCGGGGGGAGCGCGGGGCAGTCATTCCGCGGGAAGAGCCCCTTCTCCCCGCAGTGCAACACGCAGCGCGATTCGGCAAATAAGTTCGCTGATTTTTTTCGCCTCCAAATGCAAGAATTTAGTTATTCCCCCCCCTCCCCCACCCCCGCGTTGCTGGGAAGGCTAAATCCAGGCGTTTTATTTCTGCAACTGTCGCGATTTTTGTTTTTTCGATCGTTCCCTTGTCGTCTGTCCGAGGAACAGCCGCGGGATGATGATGAGAAGGTGGGCATTTGCTGAGAGATCGGCGGTCGTTTAAGCCTAAAGCCGAGCTCTGGGCACAAGACAGGGTTTGGGGATTTTTATATTTTTCTCCTTTTTACAGCGTCGATCTTGCAAACCCAGATCCCTTTGACCTTCTTGTCTCGTTCCCAGGCAATTACAAAAACCACAAGCTGACTCACAGCGGGGAGAAGCAGTTCAAGTGCAATATCTGCAACAAGGCTTTCCACCAGGTGTACAACCTGACCTTCCACATGCACACCCACAACGACAAGAAGCCCTTCACCTGCCCCACCTGTGGCAAAGGCTTCTGCAGGAACTTTGACCTCAAGAAGCACGTCCGCAAGCTGCACGACAGCGCCCTGGGACTGCCCCGGCCCCCCGCCGAGCTGGGGGGGCCCGACCCACCGCCCCCGCCCGGGCCGCTGCTGCAGGGCCCGCCGCCGCTCCAGCCCTGAGGGGCGGCCGCCCGTGCGAGCCCCCACCGCCTCTTTGCATGCACCTGTTAAGCGGTTTTGTGTATTATGCTCTATATCGCCACTAACGTTTATGGGACTGATTGTTGGGGTTTTTTATTTTTTTTTCGTTTGTTCTTTAAAGACTCAATTTTTTGTTGTTGTTGTCGTTGCATCTCAGGTGGAGAGATGGTTTAAACAAAAAAAAGAAAAAGCGCCAAGCCAATTTCTGCTGTATTTATTTGGGATCTGTATTACCCGAGCGGGGAACGCTGAACCACTTTATAATTATTTCGATGTATATATATCCCCACTGTGTTGATCCTGTCCTGCCTCTGCTGCCTGCTGGTTATCCCACCCTTCTTGGTTTCCTCCTCTCCCTCTTCCCCCTGAATATAGTATCTATATGGACAGAACTGTTCTCTATGTACGGATTTGAATTTCGGATTGATTCTTGCAAGTGGAGGGAAAAAAAAAAAAAAAAGAATTCGTTGACCTGGTGGAAATAAACCTTTGCCGAGGAGTGACTGCGGCGGCGGGGCTGCGGTGCGGCCGGGCGGGCGGGGACCGCGGCGTTGGTGCTGCCGCACGGCAAAGCTCTCCCGCGTCCTTGCCAAAACACTGAAACAACCGCTAAAGACTTTAATTAAGAGGGGTAATTAGTTCGGATTGATCAAAGCCGAGTTGTTATGTTATTAGCTGCTCAGCAGACTCTGCCAAGCTGAGCCTTGAAAACAAAGCCCGCCCGTCGGTGGGCGGTTGAGGAGCAGCGGGAGGGGGCGTCTGGGATTATACGGCTTCCGGGGTAACCGAGCCAGGGAGGGGAGACGGGTGTTACCCTCCGGGAAGGGCAGGCGGGCCCGCTCACCTCCCGCTGCTGGCGCAGCGCTGTGCCCGCAGCTCACCTCATGCTCAGGGTCCTTTCCCGGGCAGGGGGCCAGGCAGTGCTTCCTTTCGGGGTAGGGCCAGAGGACGGCGGCGCGGCGCTGTCCGAGGAGAAGCGCAGGGTGCCCCATGGGCGCTGGGACCTACCTGCGGATCCGTCCCGGAGTGAGCCCTGCAAGAACAGGTGATGTGGTGCCGCGGGGCATCCCTGGTCTCCCCCAGGTTTTGCAGCACCTGGAGCCCTCCCTGAGTTTTGGCTTTTGGCGAGGAGAGAGACGCCATGGTTAAAATCATACCTAACGCGTTACACCCAGGAGAGGGGTATCCCCTTGCAGGCGGCGCTCCTGCCTCCCCCGGGCCGCCCCGTCGGGGATGTCCGCAACCAGCAGGTCTGGCACTCAGGTTGGGGCCGGCGGCTCTGAGCTCACCGCGGGGCTTTGAAAGCGGTTGAGAGGGGAAACGCGTCTCTCTCACACGTCTCGGATTACCGCGGTAATCCTATGAGCGGGAGGCTCTGCGTGTAAAACGCAAAGCAACAGGTCGGATCCACACCTCGGGCAGAGCCCGCGGCACCTCGGCAGTGCTCAGGCCCTGGGGAAAAGCGTCTAGAAATTTTGGGGGGAGGGACACACCTCAGTGCATCCTTCTGACACGCGCTGGCGGCGCAGCGGCCTGGGGACGCCCCCTGGAGCGGTTCTTCCCTTCGGAAACCTCAGGGAAACGGGGACCCGCTCCCCACTTTCCTCCGGGGACTGAGGCAGCAGGAGCAGAGGGATAGGGAGGTGAGTGACCCCTGAAGTGACCTCTGGTAAAGCGGGAGGAGGGCTGAAGAGGGGCAGGGAGGACAGGGTCCTGCAGAGCTGAGGACACTTTCCCTCCGGCTCTGCTCGGATCTTGGGACCAGGACAGTGTCATCCCCAGGGATTTATCCCCAGGGATAAATTCCTCCCAAATCAGATCGCTGCAGTGTGTCGATAGTTAAAAGAAAAACGTCTGCAACACCTAACAAAAGGTAAGATGTCCTAAACATCCCGTTAAAATGATGCAGGTGTGCTATTTCTGTGAGCCTCTGCTTGAGGGAAATAATTTGAAGTCCAGCTTACTGTTCTTATTGAAGCAGGAGTCCAACTTGCTTTTCTTACTGCTGAGCAAATGTGAATAGTACAAGATGCTGCAGCTATCTTAGCAAGGTGTTAAGTTTTATAACTCTTTTAAGCAGTTCAAAACTATTAAAGCACTGCAGCTATACTGTAAAAGTCACAAAAGTGTTTTATATCACAACAAGAGGATTTGAATGTAAATATATGGTGAAACAAAAAGAGAATATAATCTGGCCACCTTGTGATGAGCAGCAGTTTCAAGTCAAAACCATACATGATGCCTGAACACACCACAGAAGACTATACATGCTGGTTACTCAGATGTATGGCAACTCTTTGCTCTGCCTTGTTTTTTCAGAGGCTGTAATTTCTTCCTTTTTATGGTTAGAGAGGGAGAGAGAATTTCCAGTGTTCCTTGACCATAGACCATTTACAGGTTTATAAACAATAACTGGTATTTTGCCTTTCCTCCTGTAAAAGATCTGCAGTCACTTCATAACCTGTATTCTTCTATATCTTTCTAATGAAAAACAATATTTTGCTAAGGAATGCAGGTACAGGGGTGACCATGTTTCGAAATGGAGTGGAAATGAAGCACTAGCTTTATTCCAGGGTGAAGTAGAGAAAGTCAGTGATGAGCATGAATAAGCATTTCTCCTCCCTAGATTTCTTAGGGTAAACACTACAGATGTGGGACCTCACAGGGAGATATGGATAGATCATTTGTTATTTCACCATATAAAACCATTTTGTGTCAAAGACTGGGATTAATTCATGTCTTGGAAGGCCTACACAGAATTATCTTTCATTTCTTGTCTTTCAAGATTAATCTCAGGTTAAGTGCATTTCTAGTTAATGGTCAGAGGCAATTCAAAGCTCATGAAATCATCATGAGAGAGAAAAGCTATAATTTGATATATATCCAAAGTGTAGAGCTGTTAACAGCTCTCTGCACCACAGAGAAGATTAATAATTTGTATTATTTTTTTTAATTGTGAATAATTTTGATAGGAGAAATTGAGTCATCTGTACCTAAAAGAAAGGTCATATGTTCTCACTCCTGTGTGCCACTCAGCATCATTGCCATATTATCCACATCCTGTGTGACAACTGGTCAGCCTCATTCTTTCAGTTTCTTGTGGACGCTGGGAGGATAAGGGCTTTTGGTGTGTCTGGATCTGCTAAAATAGGCATGCAGAGTTCAGTATTAGCATCCTGACAACAGTGTAGCCCACCCCCCATCAATCACAACAGCATCAGTACTGAATGAAAGGGGGACAAATATGGTGCCTATGGACCCTGGAGCAGAGAGTCCTTGTAAAGGAGGAGCTGCTGCCCTCTACCCACTGTTCCCACCCAGAAATTTTCAGATGGAACTGAATTTCTTCCACACTTGTCAGATGCTACAGTTTTGTTAGCGTGTTGATATCGAAAGTTCTGTGTATCTGAGAGAGCTACCAGAATTACCGAAGCTCTCATATATCACTGTAGAAATAAAACACAGCAACAGAAGGATCTTCTCACAGCATCAGATGTAAAGCTCTTTTTGAAGCTGAAATGGTACTCACTTTGCTTTATTACTGCTTTATTTGTGATCAGACACCTCCCAGCAGCAACAACAACAACAAATCCCCCTACCCAAAGAAAAGCTAAAAAACCTCAAACAAACAAAGATATTAGTAATGATGTTTGGGATTTTATTGTTGGGGGGTTTTTGTTTGGTTTGTTTGTTTGTTTGTTTTAGTTTGTTTTTATTTTTTTAAAGAAAAATACATGTCAAAGAGTAAATTAAGAACAAAGTTTTTTAATAGCTTCCAAAACCATTCTCTAGTTCATGGGCAGTCATATAGAAATCCAGCAAAATGAATATTGGACACTATTTAGTCAAGGATGCAGTTTTTTAGGTTATTTTTATAACGATTTTTAATTAATCCCTCTTCCTGCTCCCTCCCCCTATTTTTAACACTACAGTGGTGAAAATGGAGAGATGTAAGAAAAGTGCCTCAAATTTATCTTAAGCCATATCAAATGAAGGCATATCAGTCACAACTTAGTACCAGAACAGTTTATTTGGACAGTGCTTGAAAACTGGCAATTAAAACACTCTTACTTTGTACCTCCTCTGCCAGACTTAGAATGGGAGAGTCACCATTTTTCCTCTTTGGAGCTTGGTCAAGAAAAAAAGGACCTAATTTGCTCTTGGGATTTTGACATGCTAACATAAAATAATTATAACTCTGTGGGTATGTAAATCTTTCTGCCTGCTGTCTGTTTGGCTACTGGTTTGCTCAGGTACCGTCTTTACAGAGGGAGAATTTTTTTGTACCCTGCTGCCAACTGTAGTAGTAACAATTTAGTAGTAACTTCCACTTTTCCTGCAAAAGCAGTGGTAGCTCCAGTTTCACTCCATGCTGGGTCTCCCTTCTCCTTCTGGCCTGAGGCTACAGGCTGGATAACTTTTGGATGATCACTTAGGGGCTGCACTGCACACCGTGACTCTCTGCAACAGCTAGTTGGACTCACTGTTAGTCCTGTGGGTTTGCAGAAAGTTGTCCTTTTGCTTCAGTGATATGCAACTCTTGAAACAATACAAAACTTCTCTTTTTATCTCTGGTGGTATTATGAAGTTCGAGCAGTGTCTGTGTTCAGTCCTCCTTTGAAGCTTCCATGGAAGTTTTAATGGCTTCACTGTTCAATCACTCTGATGTAATAGAATCCTTGTGTATTTTTATTAAGCACAGTATTAAATCCAATAACCATCTGTCACGAAACAAGTGTTTTAAGGTCACTCAAAAAATGCACCACCACATCATGTCAGTGGAAATATGAAAATTCCTCCCTTTTCATATTTGAGATGGCTAATAATTCCCACCATTATTATGTGAATTCTAAAAACCCATATTCAGTTACCAATGAAGTAAAACACATAGAGAAGCTGCTTTTCTGCCTTTTTTTCCCCCTGAATAATTCTATGAAAATTAATACATAATAAGTTTTATTTTGTGTGGAAAACAGAAGAGCAATCTTTTGCAAATGTAAGCATGACCAGCTTATCTGCAACAGCCACAGGTAAGTTAAATATTTATTTTCAGGGATGGGATTATAAAACTGAGTTGCAGACTGACACAGCATGTGAGAGAAACCCTGATTCACAGTACTGTAGCAAAGAGGGATTAAATACAACCAATGGAACAGTATAAAACTTTTCAAAATATTTCTAAAACACCTGTTAACCTCTTGATATTACCATGAAACATTTGAAGAGTTTATACCCACATAAAAACCTTGTCTAACTCAGATTTAGTAGAAAAGATCTTGAACAAGAGCTTTCTTTCTAAATAACAATAATGAAAACTCTTGGATGATAAATAAGTTCAGTTGAATTTTTTTCCTGAACAAGTAAGAATTTGTAAAGCAACCTCTGCTGAAGTTAAACAAAAGCTGAACCACAATATGTTTAGAAAAATAATCATTTAGCTTTAACTAGAAAACACCTTAATAGATCGCTTTTTTTCCTCTGTTCACGGGAAAATAAAAAAGAAATGACAATCTTACTTTTTAATCTACTTTATTTTAAAGGAAGAATATGCTTCCTCTTAATAAAAACTATTACAAGAAATGCTGGAATCACATAACCATTTGTCTTTTGTTAGCTAGCAAACACATTAATTTATGTATCATAAATAAGAATACATTTTTAAAAACCACTTTGGGCTGCTTTAACTGAATACTAAAAGCTGAGGGCCAATGGTTGCTTGTGTCCAGTAATGCTATTGCATCGCATGATCCTAAGAAGTGCAAGTGATACAGGGAATTTAATTTAGATTACGTTTTTAATTTTATGGGAATATCCAGTTTGAAAAGCTACAGTAGAACTGGCTAGAACACTTAGGTAAATACCAAAACAAATTCATAATTACTTTTGTGGACAACCTGTATTTATTATGATTTCACATAATTAAGTCACGGACTGTTTTGATTAGCTAGTCCTAAGAAGCAGAGACGCCCTTTCCTGCAAACAGTGTTTCTTCTGTTTTTGTGGAGCGTGCTGGTTGTCACATACCTGGAGAAATGCAGCATACAGTTACATTTTATTTGTGAAAATAATAAACTATGTGAGGGTTATAACTACAGCAGAGACTGAGTTACTCCAAAGTGAAATCTGCCACAAGACAGGCAGCTGGGTCCTCAGCAATGCAAAACTCATGTTTCTTGAAAAAGCAGTCAGGAATTGTTCTAAATCCAGCCTGACGCTGAATGTTATTTCACTCCAAATTGACTTGTAGTAGAAATTACAATGGCCAAAGAGCTACTTTAATTTATGCAAGCAAAGGAGTACAACACAACCAAGTTGCATTTACTATATTGAACTAACTCTATACTAATTACAGAAGGTGTTACTTTATAAGATTTTTTTTTCTACATCTTTTTTTGGTAGAAATTTCTTTGACAAATCAGCATTTATAAATCTCTGTAGAAGTCTACAAGTAGCTGCTGACGAAACATTAGTATAAAAACTTTTGTATTGGGAGGAATTTGCTTAAGACCAGAGATAACCAGCTTAAGGGCAAGGAAGAGTCTGCTGGGTTGGGTTCTTGCCTGCGGGGGTCATGGTCACATTCAAACGCCCCTTCTGCTTCACATCCTTGCAAGCACTTCAGGAGTTCTCTGTCCTGCACTATAAAGTCAGTGCGTATATTTTGGTCTTTCCTTGGACTGCTTCTCTTTGCATATATAATGAAAACTCATAAGATCGGAGAGGGAATTACAGATTGGATGGGGGTCCCAGATCTGCAGTGTGTGATCAACCCAATGACAAGTGTTCAGTACCAATATTTTGCAAGAGAAACATCTTTGTAGAAGTGAATTAATTAAAAAATTATCTTACTATACTTAAACAACTCATAAGGAGATAGCAATAATTTAATTTGATTTAATGTGGGTGTCAGGCATCTTAGGAGCATTCCCCAGTCCCCAGTCTTGATATTCCAGATTCTGGGAATTAAGCTTTTGTTTGCTGAGTGTCAGTGTTGCAATACTTTTGAAAGGTCTTGGTTTTACCCTAGTGCACAAATGAAGCTAATTTCTGGAATTATGAGATAATTTGCTAACTGGCATTCCTGCTTTCCCAGCCAGTTTTGTTGGTCATACTCTTTGTACAACCCATCTGCTGCTTTTACAGACCTCTTAGTCTGTTTTGTTTCCATTTCTTAAGGAGTGTGAAACACCAACTTGTAAAGTGTCCCACTGCCTTATCCAAGGTATAGATATAGTTACTCCCTCACCCCTTTTAATAACAAGTGGTTGTTAAATGCCACATGGAGTAATTAGGTTATGAATAACTTTTTTCTGGATTTTTATTTTCTTTTGAGTAAAGTTCAAGTCAGAAAAATCTTGCTAAAGGTATGAGTCAAACCAGCCTGTCTACTCTGGGCAATGCTTACAGCTTTGGGCATCTTAACATGAAGTAAATGAACATAAATGTCCGTATTTTCTATACCATCAATGGAGAGACGTAGGTGCCTCTAGCAGTCCCTCTCATGTTAGGTCTTGCCTTCACTGCAGATAGTTTGCAGTTCTAGCAGCCTCCTGAAGCAATCCAGTTACTGAAGCATCCTTCTTCTCTATTATGTCTTCGGGGTGAACAAGATAAAATCCCAGCAAATGGTGCTAGTGACCACTTTTTGCAAAGTAATTTGGTGGTGAGGTTGCTTATCCACATAGCCAGAAGCTGTACCTTGCTTTGCTTGGCTGACTCACGACACCAACATCTGCATCCTCGGACACCATCCTAGTCCTTCAGCCACAGAGTACTTTGAGTGAAAGCACTCTCCAAGCCTCTTAGTTACCTTTGCATTCAATAGGAAAATATTGGTGTGGCCAGCAGGACAGTGAGCAAAAAGGAGGGTCAGCCTATCGGAGAGAACAGAGTTGCTGTTCTGGCTGGGTGCCCTGGAGCACATATACTGTTTTCAAACAGCCTTGGAAGCAGGGACGAAATCCCAGTCCAACTGCCTAGTGAGTACATGGTGTAATCACTGGATGCTCTGTGTCCTGCATGTCTGGCTGCACTGTGCCTCATTTTAAAGAAGAGTGATGAAAAATACTCTCATGTAAGATATTGTGTTCGTAGTTCTTGTTTTCATCTTCCCCCTTGGATTTGGGTATAGTCCACTTTGTGTTGTTCAGATTAAGGACTTCTTTTGGATGAGCTGAATTCTGACAATTGTTAGATTTCATTATCAAACACCGCTCTTGTTTGCATCTGGTGGATTTTAAGAAACCTTAGGCTCCTGTCAATGCAAGCTGGAATGACTCTGGAGCCATGGTTGTGGTTGTATTCAACCATGAAGACTACAGACTAATACAGTGCATGGGAAGATAGGCTGTAGCTGCTGAAGGTAATGTCAAAGCAGTTGTTATTTCTAATAGCAAAAGTGAGGGAACAGAAAAGTTCTGAATCTTCAGTGCAGAAAAATTAAATGCATAGGAGATTTCTCCCATCCATTTAAGAAATATCCCCAAATTATTTTGATTTTATTGAATTGTTAAAACTTTGCAAGTATTTGGGATAATCAGGAAACCTGTTCTTGGTTTGCTTTTGAAAAAGTATTTCTTTTGAATATCTGCACCCTTCCAACAAAAAATAGTATTTGAAAATAATAGCACTGGAATATAAGTGTATTTACCTAGTGAAAGCTAGCATAAAGATTATCTGACTATATAAACTTCCCCATGTTTCCCACTCACATATAACACTTTGTTTTGTATGAAGTCACATAAAAGGGAATGCTTCTCACTTTATGTGTGAAACATTTGCAACAAGTGCAGACAACCTTCTTGACACTTGGATACCTATCAATCTCTTCAAATGTTTGAGAGCCATCATACCCATACCTTATACCTGGGAAGCCAAGAGGAGAGAAAGTGCTAGCGGGAGTCTCACAGTGGCCCCAAGACTGCTGAGGCTGGATCAGATGTGCAGCTGAGACTGAGATGAGCTGGTGGAAACGACTGCAGACACACTCCTGCTTTCTTGTCTCTTCCCTGCACTGGGGACCTGAATTAACTGGCAGCCCATGTGCCAGAGTAAACTCACTGTAAGTCATCTGACATCTCCTCAGTGTGGCAGTTGCATTTGTAGGCTGGGTGCTCCCCTCGCAATGAAGGACTGTATTTGAGGCACTCGATCTCAAGCACTAAGGCTCCTACCAGTCTGTGGTATTGAAAAGGCAACAAAAAATTATACTATGCTGATCCCACTGAGGGTCTCTGGAGTTTGAGTGAGGGGTTTTTTTGTGTTGAAGATTGGCTTCCCCCGCCCCCCTCAAGAGCGGACTTTAAATCCTATTAGATTGAACGGAAAAAGCCCAAACCCCTTTCTCCTTTGAACCCAACTACTCAGATAAGACAGTTTTTTGAAGAAAATTATTCTGTGTTATCAGCAACCTAAAAGAGTAAAAAATAGTTTATGGTACCTCAGTTTGTAACTAATAATTTTCCATTTCTGAGGGGCTTTCCAAGCTTTCAGGAACACCATATCCTAGTTGATCTGGATGTTCTCAAGTATTTTATAGTTTTACCTTGTTGCTGTTTTTAAAAATCTGGTGACATACTATAGTCTTCTGTGTTATTTTAAAATTAATTATTCAGTATAAGCAGCAGAAAAATCTTCACAATTTAGATACAGATTTTTTAAATCCACTTCTCAGGTTTTATTCAATAATGAAAAGTGCTGTGCAGTTTCTAATAAAGTAACTTATTTGTATCAATAGTTTAGACAGAAGCTTCATAGAACTTAGATTTTGCCTCTAACTTCAGTAGAATTGGCATGAGACATGGGTATTTGGAAGATGATAATATGGATATGCTGAAATATTATCCACTTTGGTATGTAATTATTTTGTGAAAATATTATGTTAGAATCCAAATATAAGCATTCTGAAGATAGAAAGAGAGCAAGACAGAAGTCTATCCCAAAAATCTAAATATTCCATGTATATCTGTAAAAATATTTGGGCATCAACAATGGTGGGTATAGTAAGTAAGGCATACAATATTTCCCACCTATAAAATGTTATCATGCTATAGTCTATTTCAAAATGTGCTGCCAAATAAATGTTTGCAGATAATCTTGCATTTTTGGGGTTAGTAGTCTGATCTCTTCAATAGATATCTGGGCAGTGTCATTCCACTGCAGATGTATACCACACAATCAGAATTATACTCACAGTGGGATACTGCTGCTAATTGCCACAGTTGTAGCTCAGAATAAGGTAGCAGCTTCTCAGTGAGACATAAATAAGGTTAAATTTAAATGAATCAATCAGAGAAAAACCCTAACCCACAACCATCAGTTGCCTTTATAGTTCATTAACTGTTAATACTAATAGAATGGTAAAGGGATTGCTAATTTTCTTGTGATATATTGTACAGGTTATTATCCAGTAAAGGGGAGTGTTTGAAATGTGACTCGATGCTTAGGAATCTAATTCAGGTCTTTGAGCTTTCTGAGGATAAATTCCACAGTATTCAAGTTTTTTGGTGGCCAGCATCAAGGCGGAGCCCTCACGTGATCCTTGGGAGGCAGTATCATGTCCATTTGCTTTGTTTCTTTGTTATCCCAAGCCAGGGCATTTTCCTGGTCTTTGCCATAAGGGAAGATGCAAGGATTCAGAAGGTATTTTGTTATTGGCTCTATCTGTCCTGAGTCTTCATCATGCCAGTGAAGGAACCTGTTGTCAAGGAAGACAGATGGAATCCAAAACTGTGGGGTTTTTTTTAAATCCCAATCTGACCACTAATGCTATAATTTTATATTTGTCCATATTAAAGACAAAAGTGGGTCATAACAAAATATCCTTGAATTATAGACTATCTTAATTAAGGGAAGCATGCTCCTCATGATGATGAGGTGGGTGTCTAGAGCACCTGTTATGGCTATAAAACTCTGTAATACAAAACAGACCCCTCCCTGCTTTGAAGAAACAGTCTGTGTTAGGCTTTTGCACTGGAATTACACTGATCATGTCTAAGACTGTAGCTAAGCAGAAAGAAACTTGACATGTAAAACCAGACATAGGAGAAAATCTTCATTGTTAAGGTTACTGACAGATCCTGTCATCTCTGTGAAATCCAATTGAACTAAATCTTTGCTTGGTGATTCAGCTGTGAAGGGCAGAGATTTAAGCAATTGTTTTCTGTGGCTGGTAACTGAAAACAAACAGTGGAAATTCAGTAGGAGGTTTTGGGGAAAACCCAAGAATAGAAACTTGTTTTTCTGATAATTTCCCTTTACATAAGTAGTTAATTTTTACTCCCCTTCCCCCACTCTCCCTCACACATTCTGCAGAGGAGAAAAGTACTTCGTGTATACTCATTCAAATATGTAACTGTACACTCATTTTGGTCTGGGGCTTTACAAATTCCTGTAGAGAGCAGGTACCTATGTCTTAGTGACCACCCCAGCCTGAATCCCTGGTTCTCTCATGTAGCCCTGCACATGAGCACTTGACTGGCATGAAGTCCTATTCAATGCAGGATCACAATGGCAGCTGTTCATAAATAACACTGTCATGGAGCCACGGATTCTGCTTTAGCAGAAGGAAGACTTTACAGGTTTTGCACACAACCATGTGACTTATATTTACTAATTCCAAAATAGTCAACTAAATAGAGCTGGGGAAACTCAGTTGTATGTACTGTCAAACTAGTTAGTCCAGTCACTAGCATGGTTTAGTGAGGGCCAGATAAAACAATTCCCAAGCCCAGTTAAGGATTAACATTAGTCAGAGACTATTCCCATTGGGCAGGTTGGATGTAGCCACTCTGAAGAGTAAGAAAATTGAATAATATAAATACAAGTTGGGGCTTTTTTTGCCAGCTAGGTTAAGTGCCTGCAAACCAGTCCAGTGCATGTTTTATTTACTAACATAGAGGCAGCTATTGTGTATGCTTGTGCTTAAGCAATTCAGCTGGTGTTTCCATAGAAGGGCTCATGGATTGCACTTTTTTTTCCACAGGAAGAAAATTCTGTGCTGAGCATATAGAGCATGTCTAAGGCAGCAGTCCATTCCCTCATTTTCTGAGGAGTGCTGAAGGGAGGAAGGAAGGACGGACTGGAAATATTAAGAAGTAGTAGGGTTTCTGCAACCATATGGTTCACAAAGACATGGGACAAAGTTTTTGCTGGTGTCTGGTGTGATGATACAGGCCTGAAGCAGCTTTTAGAAGATTGTTGTATTTATTTTTCAATGCCTTCACTTCTCAGTATTTAGTGTCACTAATTCTACAAAAAGTGATGAGCCTGACTTAACATATTGTCCTGGGTCAAAGTGCTCACAGCAAGGGAAAACGACCTAGAAATATTCAAGCACTGCAAGCAAGACTTCAAAATACATGCATTTTTCCAGGTATTCTGTACAAAAGATACAGAGAATCTTTGGAAAACATTTTTTTTGGTGCTTTGTCTAACATTAATCTTTCTTAATAGAAGCTGTTCACAATCTAATTGTCCAAACTCCTGTTAAAGTCACTGCAGAGAAATAAGCATTTCTATCTGTTCTAAAACTGTTTGTATGAACTGTGCTTTAGATGTGCTTTTTTCCTTTGTAGTTGTTATTGCTTTTATTGCATATAGAAGGAGTAGTGATAATCATCTTGGGTTGAAAGAACCCATTGCTAAGCTGGTTGAATAACACCTTCCTGTGCCTTTCTGGTGGTCACATGCACCAGTTACCTAATTCCACCCACATACTGTGCATTCTTCAGAAAATAGGTGGCACTCAGAAATGCCATGACTAACTATTCTTGCTAAAACCAGCAATACCCTCTTTTTTAATCTTTTTTTTTTCCCAGCTGTGAGACACCCTTTACCAGTAGGTGCTTTAGCAAACATATCAGCCTTCATGTGCTTCCATTTGCAAGCATGTGCTCCTGCATGGACAGACCAATGCATTTCCTTTGGTGGTATTTTCCTTCTGTGCCTTCTGTATTGTATATCCTGTTAATCAAAATTTCAAAAATATAATAGTCTCATGGTATGAGTTAAAGTTTATTTACCTTGTTTCTCAAGAGATGCAGCTTATTTGCATTTCAACATCTATTTTAAATGTCTTTTGTTTTTTTTTTTACTGGATCTGTTTAGATATTTGCATATATTTTACCACAATGCAGTTCCAGAAATGCTAGTTTGTATAGTAGCCAAAGGGAAGATAGTTTCACTGCTGCTATGTTACTTTTTTTTGGGAAGTCGTCCAGTATGACCTGTTTTTCTGTTTGTCTGTGCAGGGTGCTAATATAAATGTTTTACTTTGTGTCATTTCGTACTTTCCATAATCATACTGATTCCTGTCCTGCATGATATAATCCACATCTGACAAAAATCTACAACATCTTTACCTTTGCTTCTTGGTTCAGTTTCTAAACTGGAGTATCTGATGCCATATTGCTGTATTTTGTGTGCGTGCAATTATTTGCTGGCACTACTTTTCTGTTTTATAGTATGTATTCCATTGGTGCTAGTGAGTATTTCTCTCTGCTCTTCTGAATAGCTTTTTCTGGCTTTCCAATGATCATTTTTTCTAATATGAAGTTGTCCTGTGATACAGATTTCTTTTGTATTTCTTTTGAGTGTCATCCTCTTGTGATCTTTTTCATCACCATGTCACATTTATCAGTGAAATAGCTATCTTGTATTAACAGGTATAACTGGGTTACCCACTCACTAGCTGCCTCTGCGTGTTCCTGATTTCTCTCACAGAACACACTTCTTTGTATGAAGGGCCTTTTTGTTGACAAAACAGTAAGACTCAAATGGCATAAACAACCTATCAGATTTTTTCCCTCTCCGCTTTAGTGAGCTTGCCACTTGAAACCCTTGCTCTGCTGATATTTCTGTCTTTTTGCCCAATACTATTCGGAAATGAGCAGCTTCTTGGATTGCAGACCACTTAGCTGCTTCAGATCCTGCACACCATTAACACCATTAGCTCTTTCCACCTAGTTCAGCTCTCTTTAGTAGCTTCTGTTTATTTTAGTCCTTGCAGAACATATTTCTGGCACTAGTCTGCACAACAGCCATGGTCAGTTAATTTTTTTCTACTATGCTATCTTGGTGAGACCAGTTACAGCAATGGAGAACTATAGACAGGTACACTGGAAGGGCTGTGAATAAACAGCAATTTCAACATCATAGAATCATAGAATCATTAAGGTTGGAAAAGATCTCTAAGATCACTGAGTCCAACCATTAAAAATATGTATTCTTGGACCCCAGTTCATGACTGTCATGGTACTTCAGGGCTTAAACTCCTACTGGAGCCCAAAATCTCAGCTTTTCCAGATTGCCTACATGTTGGGCATCTTCTACACCTCCCCTGGAGAGGGTCAGCTAGATTCCCATCTGGGAAAGGTGAAACGTGGGGAGTCCTGGGTCATGCTTGAGCTTTTCCACTATAAGTAATATGGATGCAAAATGGCCCAGACTCCATGTCTCTGAAAACAGAGACATGTGGCATGTGGCACCTAGATGCCAGTGTGGTTATAAGAACTATGTCAGAAACATCCTTAAAAATGTAATGAGTAAGCAATGATAAAATAATTTACTCGTCAAAATACATATATTGTACTTTCCGTATATTATAGCTAATGCTTTGTTGGGACTGGGGAGTTGTTAGCTGCGGAATAGTTAACTGCTGTGTTACTATTATAAGTTGACTATCCTGCAACTGGCAGTTCCCTAGTTGGCAAGATAAAGTATTCTGCTTTGCTGAGCACGTATACTATATCCTGTTTTTCTAAAAATATTGTCTAAGTGTACTCATTAGAAAAGGAAGAAGAGAACAAGGATCAGGGAGTCAAGGACAAAGATGATAAAGAAGAGCCAAAGAGAACATCTGGATACCATTCCCATACCCAGCTCCAAGGACATTAGAGCTAATTAAAACTACTGATGGGAAGTACCTGGCAATTAAAATGGGCCTACAACAGAACCAACCAGAAGGAAGCCCGCGAACTCAAGCCCAATGAAGAGCTAACAAGTGACTGTGGGAGGGGAGTTGAAAAAAGTATAAAAGTTACTGTTTGTCTCTGTTGAGCTTGCGGGCCGTTGGAGGAGCAGAGGTCTCTCCAGGCCGCCCAGCGTGCTGATTTGCTTATTTGCACTTTATATAAATCTTGTAATAAAAATTGCTGCTATATTTTGATTTGGTTTATTTACCTATAACAGTTTTGGTGCCGTGACTTGGATCTGAGCTTCTGGGGCAGTGGGACCCCCTCTGGGGCGGGCGCCCTGTCCCTTTTGAACGGTCCTGGAGGGAGTCCTACGACACCGGCTCTGAAATTCCAACTGAAAAGATTGAGAAAAGGCAAATAAGCAAATAAAGTACTGCAGTTCTCCATAATCTCTGTGCACAGGCCCGGACGTGGGGTTGTTTTGTCCGGTCAGGGACCGTTCAGTGAGGAACTTGCCACGACCCGCGGGGAAAGGAATGGGATCGGGCACTGCAAATCAGGGTCTTGACACAGTAGAAGTCTGGGGAAGCAATGCCAAACTTTATTAGGGAAACAGTAACTTATAAGGGGTAGGTTTAGGGGTGGAGTTTGGGCTAGGGAGGAGCATAGGACTGGCAACTCAGGGATAAATGTGATTGGGTAACTGGGTAAGGAGGGGAGGAGTTTTGGGTGTAGCTGGGGAAATGGGCCAATGGTAGCTGCCTCTGCACTGCACCAAAGATCAGCCAATGGCAGGCAGAGGAGCGGGAAAACAGGGTTAAGGCGGGAAAACTGTGAGGGGAAGAAGGAGACAATATGGAGGATAAATTTAAAAACAACAACTGGGGGTACACACAACCATATAACAATACAATAATAAACTGGGGAAAACTGGGGTAAAACTGTCAAGTCCAGGGAATGTCATATCCAGTATAAGAATGTCCAATCTGGTGTAAAAGTGTCCATTCTGGTATAAAAGTGTCCATTTAGGGGTCATAAATCTTTCTCCAAGCTTCATATTTTTCCCAGTCCGTCTCTCCTCCTCCAACAGGAACTGAACGAAGACTTACCTGAGGAAGGAAGGTAAGTATTTTTAGCCCCTTTTGGTTGGGAGGGGATCCCGGAGTGTGAATGATTGAGACGTCTAGTTGGACGAGGTGAGTGCGGGCCCTCTAGTAGTGCAGTTCTTGTAGCCCGCGAGGGAGCGAGTCACGAACGAGGGGAAGCGAGTGAATTGAGTGAACGTGTGTGTGTGAAGGCATTCCGGAAGATGGGACAGAAGAAGAATAAATCTTCTGTTCCCATGGGTGACTGTAAAATTACTCAGGACAGTCCTAAGGTTGAGGAAAAACCCGAAGAGAGGGCTGAAGTAAGCGCTCATAAAGAAAAGTCACAGGGTACTCCGCAGGATAGGAAAAGGTCAGAAAATGAGTTAGTGCCAAGGTTACCGAGCATACCTCCAGATAGTCCTTTAGGGATCATGATTAAGTATTGGAATGAACATCCCTCCAGAAAAGGAAAATCAAGAGAAAAAAAAAATGGTGTATTATTGTATGGAAATATGGAGAGGGAAGCAAATAAGGCAGGATCACCTGTATTGGCCAGTATATGGTTACTTTGAGGACTGGATATGTCAGGCTTTAAATCTGTCGGTTTGTGCAGGGATTGTGGGAGGATATTAGAAGAAAGTTGGAAAAGAATAGGGATTGGCAGGCTAAAGGTTTGGATGAGTTGTTAAGAGAAGCTCAGCAGGTGTATGTAAGAAGGGATGAAGAAAAGGAGGAGGAAAGGCAAAGGAGGGAAGAGGAATTACAAAGAAGGCAGGAAGAAATGCAGAAAAAGCAGATGGAGATGCAGGAAGAGATGCAGAAAAAGCAAATGGAAATGCAGAGGAGGCAGACAAAGATTTTAGTGGCAGCTATAAGAGATGGACAGAGGGAAAACAGAGACCAGAGACGAAGGATCTCTCGTGGGTCCGATAGACGTGTGCCACGACCCACGGGGAAAAAGGAATGGGGTCGAGCACTGCAAAGAAGGGTTCTTGACACAGTGGAGGTCGAGGTGCAATGCCAAAGTTTATTGAGGGAACAACAACTTATTTAGGGTAGGTTTGAGGGTGGAGTTTGGGCTAGGGAGGAGCAAGAGACTGACAACTTGGGGATAAAGGTGATTGGATAACTGGGTAAAGAGGGGAGGAGTTTGGGTGTGACTTAAGGGAATGGACCAATGACAGCTACCTCTGCACTGCACCAAATACTGACCAATGGCAGGCAGAGGAGCGGGAAAACAGGGAAAAGGCGGGAAAACTGAGGGGAGGAGAAGAAGACAACATGGAGGACAATTTAAAAAACAACAACTGGGGGTATACAGAAACATACTACAATATAACAATAAACTGGGGAGAACTGGGGTGAAACTGTCACATTCGTGGGGTGTCACATTCGGTATAAATGAGTCAAGTCCAGCATATAAGTGTCCATTTATGGATTGTAGATTTTCCTCTAGGCTTCGTATCTTTGCCATTCATCTTCATTCCTCCCAACATCTCCCCCTTCTTTATTTTGTTGAAGAGCAGCGGTATTGGCTTGGATGGAATTTAGTAGCAACTTCCGTAGACGTAAAACTAAACATGGTAAAATGGTACAAAGAGAGATCAAACCGAAAAGGGATAAAATACATAACATAATAAGTTTTTTAGACCAACTGGGTAAATTTGGTAATTGTATCCAATCAAAGAGGCTGTCGAGGCTTCCTTCTTTGTCCCGATGAATTTCTCCGACCAAACTTTTCAACTGGTTGATACTTTGGTGAATTGACTCAGAATGATCGGAGAAATTCATACAGCACATTCCTTCAAATTCTTGGCACCCATGGCCGTGTGCCAAGAGAAGGAAATCAATGGCAGCTCGATTCTGTAAACTAACCTCTTTTAACTTTTGGGTGTCTTCGAGCAGGCCCTCAATCGCCCAAGTGGTGGCATTTGCCTCCTTGGTCAACCAGCAACCCAGATGTGTCAGGAGAGAGAGGGCATGCGCGGTCCCTATCCTGGGGACAGGAAAAGACGCCCAAAAGTTTTTGACCCTAGACCAGATATGGATATTGGAATCACAATCCTCTGGGAAGGGCAGAGGTGTGGGCCAGTACTGAGGTTTTCCAATATTCAGATGTGGCGCAGGGAGAGAATTTTGGAGCCGAATTGGTTGGGGAGTGATTTTAGGTTCCAATGGGGGTTTTGGGACAGCGGGTTTGGATCCAGGAAACCGGAGGGGAGCACCCATCGCAAACGAGAGGGATCTTTTAACTCGATCTTTAGAAAGTACCAATTGATTTTCTAAGTGGAACTTCACTGGGTTAAAAAGGGCTAACTTTCCTACTGTGCAGGGACCCCCTTCCGGGTAGGCTCGAATTCCGGGCCACGCCCGATCCCCACACAGCAGGAAATATCCCTTTGGGAGTTTCATGTTTCTTGGAATATGCTCTGTTGGAATGGTGGTCGCTATCGAGCTATTGCACCACGGCGAAGCGGTCCCTCTATAGATGGGCTTGTACGGGGTTACATCAAGGGGTGTAAACAAAACTGGTTTGGTGTATCTATGGAAAATAACACAGGTTGTGGAGGGTAACGAACCAAGAAGGTCAATTTCTTGAAAGGGGATGTCTACGAAAGTGAGCGCGGAGATGGTTTGCGCTAAATTGGGGGAGTTGAGCGGTAGGGGTCCCTTTATCCGCGTTTGGGACACAAATGCGCTCCATTTGGGTGGGGTCATGGGGATCCCTACCAGGCATGTTTTAAATGGATTTCCCGTGCTGGTCAAGGCCAGGCACAGGGTGTCTGTGCCAGTGGCCTTGGCCAGCGTTACCCACAAATTTTCTGCTGGTTGGTTCATCCATTCCTTTAATGGCACGGCTGTAGTTTGATGGACGAATTCAACCAAGAGAATCAGGAGGAGATGGCGAAATGGCAGCATGGATGTTCTTTTCTGCGTTTTTCTTCTCTTAGCCTTGGTAGATTTTGATCCGTCGAGCGGGGACCCACTTCGGTCCTTCGGAGCCTGCAATACACACGTAGCCCTTCCCCCAGGTAATTAAGGGGAAAGGGCCCGTCCATTTCTCTGTTAATGGATCTCGATACATTACTCTTGCTTTTTGTTCTGATAAAGCTGAAGAGATTGTTCTGAAGTGGCGATCTACAGGACTTTTGCTTAAGTGAGTGTCCGTTTCCTCCATCATATTTAAAAAATTTAAAACATACATTACTTTTTCTAACTTTTCTTGGGGGGACAGGCCAATACTCCCCCCTTTTTGTTTTTTAAGCAAATTTTTTACATTTTGGTGTGCACGCTCCACTATACCCTGCCCTGTGGGGTTATGAGGGATCCCGGTGGTATGTTGTATCCCCCATTGTTCAAAAAACTTCTTCGTGTCTGCAGACACATAGGAGGGTCCATTATCTGTTTTGATCTGTTTGGGGACTCCCATCCTTGTGAATGCAGACAGGAAGTGTTTTTTGACATGGCTACTCCTTTCTCCAGGATGCGCGGTGGCTACAATCATTTTAGAAAATGTGTCAATAGACACGTGCACATATTTTAGCTTTCCGAATTCGGCCACATGGGTGACATCTGATTGCCAGATTTCCAGGGGTGATAAACCTCTTGGGTTTGTTCCCTCCAGAATAACAGGTGTAAATGTTTGGCAATCAGAGCACGATTTTAAGATTTCTTTTGCTTGTGACAATTTTAAGCCAAATTGCTTTTGTAGTGACCGCGCATTCTGGTGAAAAAATTCATGTGAAAGTTTTGCCTGTTGATACAAATTGGGGGTTACAGCCATACCTGCCAGATGGTCGGCGATTTGGTTCCCCTCTGCTACAGGACCGGGTAGAGCTGTGTGTGACCGGGTGTGGACAATGTAGTATTCAAATTCTCTTCTCTCTATAAGAAACAGTAATTTGGTTAATAAACTAAATAGAATCTGATTAGTTACATCTTTTAGATATGAATTTTCAATTCTTTTGACCACACCCACTACATAAGCCGAATCTGAAATTATATTTATTGGTTCACCACTGAAAATTTCAAAGGCCCGCACAACTGCTGAGAGTTCTATTATTTGGGGAAAACCCTGTACTTTATGGATGTCTTGGTGCCAATCATCTTTTTCTTTCCAAACTATTACTGCATTGCCTGTCCTCTCCGAGCCATTGGTAAAAATCATTTTTGCATTTTTAATAGGTAACTCTGATTGCATAACTTTCAATTTTATCGGAATCTGGACTAATCTCTGTATGAACAGGCACGCCGGGAGGTGTAGTCTGATTTCTCCTGGGTATGCCCCGATGGCAATTTGAAAATCAATAGAGGTCTGCAGCAGTTGATCTAGATGTTCAGAGGTCAGTGGGAGATAGATGAAATTTGGTTCTTCTCCACTGAGCTCTAAACACCTAGTGCGACCTTTGGATATTATTTTGCCAATCATTTCAACCATAGTGGTGATGGTTTTGCCAAATTGGTGAGGGAGGAACATCCACTCCCATAAGCAAAAGTCTCTATAGTCGCCTGTAAATTGGCCCAGAAGGGCTAAGGGTTGACGTTGTTCTCTGAGTACAACTAAAGAAGATGGTAGCCCCTCCATCTTCTGGAATGTTTGTCTCTCTGTTATCTTTTTCTCGACAGTGGTAAGGGCTTTTATTGCATCTGATGTTAAAATTCTGGGGGAGGACAGATCAGCGTCTCCTTTCAGCAGCTTGAAAAGGGGGTGCAAATCTCCTGTTGTGATCCCCAGTACAGGTCGGATCCAATTGATCGAACCCAGCAGCTTTTGGAGGTCATTTAAAGTGCGGACTCGTCGGTCAATCTCAACTGTCTGAGGCTTTATGGCCTTCTTGGTAATTTGGAGTCCTAGATACCTCCAAGGTGCTTCCCTTTGCACTTTTTCAGGGGATATCTCCAATCCTTTGTCTTTTAGGGCCGAAATTGTTGAATTTAGAGTTTTGTCTACTGCCGATTGGGATTTGGCGCAGATCAATACATCATCCATATAATGGAAGATGATTGACTGCGGATACTTCTGCCGAATGGGTCTCAACACCTCTGCCACGAACATCTGGCAGAGTGTTGGGGAATTTTTCATCCCCTGGGGAAGCACCCGCCACTGGAACCTGCGGTGAGGTTCACAAGCGTTGACTGCAGGGACAGAGAAAGCGAATCTGACCGAATCAGCCGGATTGAGAAAAATATGGAAGAAGCAGTCCTTAATATCAATGACCACTAGGGGCCATTCAGCAGGGAGCATGGATGGTGAAGGCATTCCCTGCTGGAGGGCTCCCATTGGTTCAAGGACCTCGTTGACTTTTCGCAGGTCCTGGAGAAATCTCCAGGAACCTGAGGATTTTTGGATGACAAACACTGGAGTGTTCCAGGGGCTGGTGGAAGACTCCAGGTGTCCTTTTGCCAATTCTTGATTCACTAATTCGTTCAAAATTTGCAGCTTTTTGTATGGTAGGGGCCACTGATCAACCCAGACTGGCGTATCTGTCTTCCAGCTCAGTCTGGGGAGCTGCAGAACTTCAGTGACCCCACCTAAAAATTTTCTTCTGGAGACAGGGTTCCTAACTTCAGTTCCCACTGCTCCATTGCGTTCCGTCCCCAAAGTGTAACCGGTATATTGAGTACATACGGTTGGAGCGTCGCTGGTCTGCCCTCCGGCCCATAGATGGTAAGTACCTCCCTGCTCCTGACGGGGTACTGGGTTCCCCCCACGCCACTGACTCGGACGTACGCAGTTTGGGCTGGCCACCCGTGTGGCCAGTCCCTGGAGGCTATGATCGTGACATCCGCCCCCGTGTTGAGGAGACCCTCCACTTTGACCCGCTGCGGCTTCCTTGGCTGTGAAAAGTAGATGAAACATGTTAGGAGAGGGCGAGAGGTTTTAACCGTCGTGGTCCAGAGGACCTCCTTCTGTGATTTTTGCCTCTGCTCCTCGTCCGCGGACAGCACGCACAGCAGGTCTTCAGTGGAGACCATCTTCGCCACGGGGAAGCGGTCCTCCAACTGCACGGGGGGAAGATGAACAGTTAGACATATTGCAATATTAGAATGTGTCAACCCCATCAGGAGAGTAGGCACCACTACGATGCCTTTACCAACTGCCGAGAAATGAGATGTTACTAAATACGTCAGGTCTGGATCGACCGGGGCCGATGGTGTGACCCTGGCCAATTGTTTGTAAGAACTGAGGTGAGTAGAAGGGTGGATAATGCTTAGGATGTTCCAATTTAGGGGTTTGCATTGTTCCCCCATGGGAACCGGGTCTGCCGGAGGTAGCCGGACTACGGGGTAGCTGGGCGCGGTGTTTGGCGCAAAATGGAGCGCAAGTGGGGGGCAACTTGTGTCGTCGCGCCCCCCCGGGTGCTCAGCTCCCCGTTTCCCGACGGTTCACATGAACACTGCCTCAAGTCCGGCATAGATGAAAAGGTGACTCATTTTTGGAGCTTTGGTGATCTCTTGGGGGAAAGGGGTTCGCCATTGATGTTGGTTACTGAACGACAACTTGAGGTCCAGTGACGTCCCTTTCCGCATCTACGACACAGAGTATTAGGCAGATTTGGCTCTGATTTAAACATGGGGCAATGCTTTTTAAAATGTCCCTTCTCACCACATTCGAAGCATCGTTGGGGACCTGAGAGAGCAGCGGCCATTATACGTGCTTTATGGGCATTGGAACCTACGTTTTTACACACCTCTATCATTTCCAGCAGCGTGGGATCTTTTAACATTTTTAAAACTCTCTGGCAGTCTTCGTTTGCTTTTTCTATGACCAATTTATTGAATAGGATCTCCTGACTTTCTTTTTGATGTACCTGCCGAGCAATTGCTTCTTTGAGCCTAGTTATAAAATCAACAAATGGCTCCTTAATACCCTGATTAATTAGCGTAAAAGAGGGCGCTTGTACATAGGCGTCTGCCACTCTTTTTACCGCTTCCAATGCCAATTCTTTTGTCACATTTAACAATTTGGGGTCAAGACGTGTCTGATCCCCTCTGCTGGAATAGTTCCCTTCCCCATAAAGCATGTCTACGGCTTGTCTGATAGGAATCCCCCTTCTTTCCATTTTTTCGTTTACAAAGGTCACAATACGTTTTTTCCACTCCGCTTCGAATACGGAGGCTTGAACTGTAGTAAACAACCCCCCAATAACCGCTCGGATGTCATATGGAATGAGGGTGTATGCTAGGAAGAAGGAATCCAACAGACCGATGGTAAAAGGAGCCCCTAACCCGTACTCAACAATCGCCTTTTTGATATCTTTTAACATAGGGTAGGAAACCGGCCGCCACTCAGGGGGCTTTCCCTCCTCGTAATATACTGGAAAGGCTTTTAAAAATTCAACGTCCTTTGCGCACGCAGCCTCCTCCCTAAAGGCTTCCCAAATGTCCGGGACAGAGGGTTGCCTCTCAGGGGAGCGTGGCGCCCAATCATAGTCCGAATCTAGTTCGCGGCAGGCGGGGTAGGCCTTGGTGTTAGGTGGCCTATGGGCGCGGCCATTTTTGCGGAAGGAGAGTTTGGCCTTTGCCCTTGCCCCGCCCACCACTTCCTGTCCCTTCTGGATGGGCAAAACATCAGGGGAGGAGACGGGAGTGGCGGAAGTAGGTGTAGACGGAGGCGTGTTGGGGGAAGGACTTCTTGCGCCACGTGTGGGAGGAGAGGGAGGCGGCCCGAGGGGTGGAGCTACAGGGGCCCGCCTCCTCTTTTCCCGCGCTGGTCTTTCGCGCGCTTCACCCTCCCCCCTTCTCTCTTGGCGATCCCGGGGTCCCTCCTCCTAGACGCCATTTTGCGTTCGACGCGATCTCCTCCTCGGAGCCCTCCCGCCATCTTGTGATGTGCTGTCTGTCTCCGTCTCCCTCCCGCCATTTTGTGTGCCTTTAGTGTCCATGTCCTGCTTGGTGTTTTCAGTGTCTTCTGTGGGGAGGCTGATATTCTTGTTCATCATTTGGTGCTGTAGCACCATCAGAACAAGCCTCCATGCAATCAAAGCTTGCTTGGCTAGTCTGTCGCCTTTATCTGCATCCCGCCATAGGTTATAACCTAAGGCTTGCCATTTTTCTAGCTTGATGTCATCTGCTATAGGGCAGCCTTGGCGGTCCAGCCACCTAGCTAATGCTTTAGCGGACTTCTTGTCAAGTGGGTGGCCGTGTTCTATGACGAAGTCCTTTAGGCGACGGTACACGAATTTTTGGGAGGTCGAGAGTGTCAGACCCATGGTGTTAATCGAGTCACACTCTCAGATGTTACTCCTCCCTTTTTAAATTTTTCGTTACGGGGATGTGGTGTGGGGTGAAGGTAGTGGGAATGTCCCCTGCGGCTCACCTTGTCCGGTATGCGACTCGTGCGACCGAAGGAGTCCACAGTCGTCTGCTTCACAGGGGAGGGTCGGCGGAGCAGTCTCCCGTCTTGGAGATGCCTGAGCCCAGATGGTGACACAGGAGTTCTCTTGATTCAAGAGACCTCCACTGTGCCCCACGTTGGGCGCCACTTGCCACGACCCGCGGGGAAAAAGGAATGGGGTCGAGCACTGCAAAGAAGGGTTCTTGACACAGTGGAGGTCGAGGTGCAATGCCAAAGTTTATTGAGGGAACAACAACTTATATAGGGTAGGTTTGAGGGTGGAGTTTGGACTAGGGAGGAGCAAGAGACTGACAACTTGGGGATAAAGGTGATTGGATAACTGGGTAAAGAGGGGAGGAGTTTGGGTGTGACTTAAGGGAATGGACCAATGACAGCTACCTCTGCACTGCACCAAATACTGACCAATGGCAGGCAGAGGAGCGGGAAAACAGGGAAAAGGCGGGAAAACTGAGGGGAGAAGAAGAAGACAACATGGAGGACAATTTAAAAAACAACAACTGGGGGTATACAGAAACATACTACAATATAACAATAAACTGGGGAGAACTGGGGTGAAATTGTCACATTCGTGGGGTGTCACATTCGGTATAAATGAGTCAAGTCCAGCATATAAGTGTCCATTTATGGATTGTAGATTTTCCTCCAGGCTTCGTATCTTTGCCATTCATCTTCATTCCTCCCAACAGACGTGAGTTCTCAAGAGAATGTGAAAGACAACCTCTAAGTGAATTAGAGTGCCATTACTGTGGGGAAAAAGGACACATAAGAAGAAACTGCAGAAAAAGGCTGCAGGATGAGTAAATTTTTAAGGAAGAATGAAGAAGTCAGGGGCTCTACCTGCTGGGGACCCAAAAGAACACCGAGCCCTTGATAAAACTTAAGATAGGTCCCCAGCAACAAGAACTCGAGTTCCTAGTGGACTCGGGGGCAGAAAGATCAACTGTTCAAAAACTACCCTGGGGCTGTATGGCTTCATCAGACACAGTCCTAGTGGTAGGGGCTAAAGGAGAACCTTTTAAAGTGCCTCTTATTAAAAATGTGGAAATAGAGGCCCAAAACAAATACGCGTTAGGAACATTTTTGTTAGTTCCTGAGGCTGCGTATAATTTATTAGGAAAAGATCTGATAATAGAATTGGGAATAAATCTCGAAGTAAAAGAGCAGAAAATACAAGTTAAAATATACTCCCTCACAGAGGAAGATGAAAAGAGAATAAATCCTGAGGTATGGTATACCTCCGATTCTGTGGGAAAATTAGATATAAAACCGTTTGAAGTCTCTATTCGGAATCCAGGGGAACCTATAAGAGTGAAGCAATATCCTATCCCAAATGAAGGGAGAGTTGGACTTAAGCCCACCATAGAACGACTTTTAATGCAAGGATTGTTGGAACCATGTATGTCACCCCATACATAATACATCTATTTTGCCAGTAAAGAAACCAGATGGGTCTTACCGATTAGTGCAAGATCTAAGAGAAGTAAATAAACGGACAATTATCCGGTTCCCAGTAGTAGCCAACCCCTATACTTTATTAAATCAGCTATCCCCTCAACATAAATGGTATAGTGTAATTGACTTGAAGGATGCTTTTTGGGCATGTCCTCTTAAAGAGGACAGCAGAGATTATTTTGCTTTTGAATGGGAAGACCCTGACTCTCATAGGAATAGCAAAAAGAATTCTTGAGGGATGTTTAACTTGTCAAAAATTAAAATAAAAGACAATTGAGAGAAAAAGTCCAGGGAGTACGAGAATTGGCTAAAAGACCTTTTGAAAAGATACAAGCAGATTTTACTGAATTACCCAAGGTAGGGAGATAGCAATATTTATTGGTTTTAGTCGATCATCGTACTCATTTTGTTGAGGCTTTTTCTGTTGCACCGTGCACAGCCAAAACAGTAATAAAAATTCTGTTGGAAGAAATTATCCCAAGATATGGTATTGTGGCAGTGGTGGATTCAGATAGGGGAACACACTTTACCTCTAAAATAATTAAAGAAGTGATGGAACTTTTTGGAACCAAATGGGATTACCATACCCCTTGGCATCCACAGAGTTCTGGCAGAGTAGAGAAAATGAATGGAGAAATAAAAAGGCATTTGACCAAATTAATGATAGAAACAAAAATGAATTGGGTAAAGTGTTTGCCTTTAGCTTTATTACATATTCAAACCCAGCCACGGACAGATACAGGAATTTCTCCTTTTGAAATGATGTATGGAATGCCATATGACTTTGGGACTCCCATAGAAAATCCAAAAACAGAAGATACTCTTTTAAGAGAATATATTATTGAATTAATGAAAAGGAGAAAAGAATTGAGAAAGAAAGGGATGGTGGTACAGAGACCCCCTTTAGATATGACAATACATACGTTTCAGCCTGGTGACTGGGTATTAATTAAAACGTGGAAAGAGTCCTCATTAACCCCTTGCTGGGAAGGACTTTTTATCCTTCTCTTAACCACAGACACGGCAGTCCGAACGACCGAAAGAGGGTGGACTCACACCTCGCAGGTCAAGGGACCAGTAAATGCTCCCAAGTGGACAGTGACTTCAACGCCAGAGGACCTCCGAATGACAATACAAAGGACAAGGCCAGTAAATGAATGACTATGAAAGTGATGTAAAATCTAGTCTGTATCAATTCTTCCAGATACCCCCCGAACAAAAGCTACCGAAAGTTCATTATTCATCGTGGAGAGAGGAAAGAATTCCTAATCAAACTGGAGGATCTGGACTATATAAAATAATTGGGACACCTATTGTATTACCCTTTTGTTGTGAACTAGAAGTTGATTTCCCAGAACCTCCTAGTCCCCTCGAAATACCTTGTGTTAAACATCCCTATCTTGGTCATTTTAGTTGTTTGATTTGTGAATGCATAAAGTGTAATAGGCAGTGGCGTTGTGTTTCACTTAAGGGAAATCCACATTGCCCATGCTGTAGAAGAAATAGAACTGAAGATATAGATTGGAATGGATCTGGCAGAGAATTGTTAGCCAAAGCAAAAGACCACAAAATATTTTGTGGGTGGGAATTATTAGTACCTGAGACATGGGAAATATATGAAGCCGATTGGGAGGCAATATTAGAAAGGTGTCGTTCAAGGTTTTCCTGGAAATTAGGAAAATCAGGCTGGAGAAGATATTTAGGGTTGCAAGGGGTGCTTGACAAATTTAATAATTATAAAATCTCCTCCTAAGCGTAGGAGAAGTTCCAATTTTTTTTTAAGAAATAAAACACATGGGCAATGCATGCATAAAAATATGGAATAAACCAAGAAATAGCCTGAGACGGTGGAATAGAATACGGGAAGTATTTGAAATTGAGGTACATTTCACAGGCATACCAAAGGCTACTCAATTAGAAGATATTAGTGGAAGTTTAGCTGATTAGAAATTGAAGCCCAAGTTCAGAGACAAGAATTGCTTGCTATAATAGAATACCATATAAGGGGTTTCATAAAGGAATTAGAAGAAAAAGGTATAGAGTTAGGATATAAGCCTTTAGTAATATAAGATTTTCTTAGGTGGGCTCCAGTCTGGGAACATGATCAGTGGGAAAAGTGGTACATTACTGATGCCCGAATAGCGAGACCTTAATTTCCTAACTCACACATTAAAATACAAAACTTCTATTCCCAGTTGCAGTAAGTTTGGCAAATAAACTAGCATTTCAAGTTCTAATCAGTGGCAGAGAAATATTACAGGCACACTCCTGAAGAATATCTCTGCTGCCAAGAAGATCTAATACCCCGTTGCTCCTTGCAAAGGAGTAGACGAAGGGAAGGCAGAGAGGTAATATGGTGGAGTTGATTTGCCTGTAATTGATACCACTGATATTGAAAGATTAAAATGGCCAAACTCCCTGTCTTTGTCGCGATCCTGATATTTGTGAGAATTACGGTGGGAAGTTCTCACCAACCGTGGAAATGGAGCATTATCCGGTTAGATGACATGAAGATTATTAAGGAATTGGTAACTACAGGTACCCCTAAATTTCAATTGAACAATTGTGAACTAGTAAAAGAAGTACAGACTCATTGTAAAATTTTTCAACGAAAATATGAATAGCAATATAAAGAGAGAACAGTCTCCCATGTTAGAAGCAGCGAGAGAAGTTGTCGCAAGATTTGACGAGCAAATTTATGAATAAATAAAAAGGGGGGAACTGTAATGAGTAAGCAATGATAAAATAATTTACTCGTCAAAATACATATATTGTACTTTCCGTATATTATAGCTAATGCTTTGTTGGGACTGGGGAGTTGTTAGCTGCGGAATAGTTAACTGCTGTGTTACTATTATAAGTTGACTATCCTGCAACTGGCAGTTCCCTAGTTGGCAAGATAAAGTATTCTGCTTTGCTGAGCACGTATACTATATCCTGTTTTTCTAAAAATATTGTCTAAGTGTACTCATTAGAAAAGGAAGAAGAGAACAAGGATCAGGGAGTCAAGGACAAAGATGATAAAGAAGAGCCAAAGAGAACATCTGGATACCATTCCCATACCCAGCTCCAAGGACATTAGAGCTAATTAAAACTACTGATGGGAAGTACCTGGCAATTAAAATGGGCCTACAACAGAACCAACCAGAAGGAAGCCCGCGAACTCAAGCCCAATGAAGAGCTAACAAGTGACTGTGGGAGGGGAGTTGAAAAAAGTATAAAAGTTACTGTTTGTCTCTGTTGAGCTTGCGGGCCGTTGGAGGAGCAGAGGTCTCTCCAGGCCGCCCAGCGTGCTGATTTGCTTATTTGCACTTTATATAAATCTTGTAATAAAAATTGCTGCTATATTTTGATTTGGTTTATTTACCTATAAAAAAAAAAGTGAGCAAAGCAGTGTCTTACAGCCAGAATAAGACAGAAACCAAGCACAGAGACAGTAATTTCCTAATAACTTCATAAGCACAATTAAACACAAAGCCCATGTGACAAAAAAAAGAGGCTATGGAGGCATACGCGTCGGATGCTTGCAGAATTATTTGGCATTGGCATGCATCTTTTCTCTTTGCTCCATGAATCCATTTCTAATTTAAAATAATTTTCAGTAATATAAATGAGATGATGCAGGATTTGTGTGGAACAACAGCAAATGATTGCTAACACATTAGAGCTAAATCATGGGTATGTTGTCAGGACACTACTCACACAAAAGTAACTGTTGGAATATAGGAGGGGAAAGAGTAATTAAGAATTGGGGGTTTTTTTGTGACATTAGTAACTTCTGGTTTAATTGTGAGTTAAGACTAACATGACTAACCTCTATTAAATAGGGAAAATGAAGGATTTAACTGAGATTAACTTGCCCATGAAAAATGTATTTGGTTGTCAGATCTCTGTCCTAGGGGACGTACATCTGTTAATTAAACCCCACATAGTTCAGCAGAATGGCAGTCCTGCAGCAGAACTGGAGTGTGTGCTGGGACTGATGTGCCTTAGCAGGATCTCTGCTCCCAGAGAAGCTGCTTTGGGCTGGACTCTAGATGGCTGAAGTGGCTTGGAAAGATGTCATGGTGCCAGGAGTTTCCTTCCTTTGTGTGAGGAAAAGAGAAATATTGCTTTCAGCTGCTATTTTTCATCTCTAATAAAGTTTGAGCTGGTAACGAATGCTCTTTGTATTTTCCAGAGCCAGAAAGGAGGCTCCTGCTCTTTTCACAGGCTCTTGGATTTCCTCACCATTTTTTCAGGTTCTAACAGAAAATGAAACACCATAAATGTCATGTAGTAATTGAATAACAGTAATGTGCAGAGAAGAAATAACAGAAGAACATAAAGTAAAATGAAAAAATGAAAAGCTTTTTTTTTTGGTAGTTAATTGCAATGACTGATGTTATTAGACAGAAATGATAAAAGATCACTTGCTTAAAACAATAACTGAATGTCAATTAATTGTTCTGTCCTTACATGTTTGTAAGCCTGGGCTTTCTTCCACGTTGTTCTTCTACAAAGGAGAAAAGCCAGCCCATGACAGACACTGATCTTAGCGACTGACTTCAGTTCCTGGTCCAAGAAGCCCAGATACCTGAAATGTTCACATCCTTAAGGAGAGAGGTTTGACCTCAAGAGCAGGTCTCAAATGGAGATAAGATTGTGTGGAAATCTTCCCGATGGGAACCAGGACTGGGAAAATGACTTACATTCTCACAGAAGAGAGAGAAATCTTGTGGAAATTAGATTTGAAAGTTACCTCTGAACAAGATAGGAAGTCTCATTATAGATTTGTGAACTGGAGGTAGATGGATAAGCTGTATTGGATAATCCTTAAAATTTGCACATCAGAAGAGTCCTTTAGAGGTGGACTCAGGACTCAACCGGGAATTTTGGACCTTTAGAGCAGGAAAAAAGAACAGGTAGCAGGAGAGGAGGTGATTTGTAGATGAAAGAAAACTATATCTACGCTTTTCCAAAGAAGTCCTCTTTCGTGTAGGTTAAGTGAGACCTTTGGATATCTGGCAGCCTGCTCATGGCAGCAACAGTAGCTTTAATCTTATTGTGTATCTGAACATCTAAGTGACAATACATATGCATATACAGAGAAGCTCTGTCATGGACACACAGTAAATGTGATGTGCTTTACACACTAAGCAGTTGATTTGCACCTGCACAATAAATACAGCACATTCTAAGTGCTCTTCTACTGCACATATGCACAATGTCCATGCAGAACACACATTGGAGAGTCTACTCCTACAAAACCTAAAAATACAACTTCTGGCAGAAAACTTCTGGTATTACCTTTTGCCTTGAATGCCCTAATTTTGGATGAGGACATACACAAAACTGTCCTGGCTTCCTGATCCTTTCCCCGGAGAAGACTATGCCCCTCATCCTTCCAAACCCCAGTGCTGCACCACTCTGTTTTGTGGATAGAAATGTTACAGTTCTCATTATGTGGCTAAAATGCTCATTTGTAGTTGTAGAACCTCAACAGGTGGTTCTGTACATCATTTGTGTTACTGTAGTATATAGGAGGCTAAGTCATCAGCCATGTCATCCTCCCTTCCCTATGCAGGTACCGCATAGACACAGGACTCAGCCCTGCCTTACCCAGCTTATTGATGAAAGAGGAGATGAGAAACAATAAATGGATAGCTACTGTAATCTAATTTTATTTAGTATATAATCTGTTATTATCTGGTACATTGTATGTGATGCTGACCATTGTCTAAAGCTTGCGAAATCTCCAAGAACTGGACAACTATTGAGACTACAGTTTTGTTTGCTTACATTCTTAGTGCCTAAATAGAACAACTAAGCTAGGTTTAAAAGTAGTTTTTAAAGTAGTTAAGGCTATTGGAGAAACATTCGTCAGTAATTAGTATTCCTAAGTAACAGGTAATTTAGGGTAAGAATCAAAATGGATACTCAGCCCTTAAAAAAATTGCCTCTTATTTTGCTATGGTCTGCATGGGTGCCTTTTTTAAAATAAGCAAATGCATTTGGAGTTTCCAGGATGTGGCCATATACAAAATTTATCTTAAAATGCATTATTCAACCGCATTCAGGAGCTGACTCATAAAAATATAACAACCTCTATTTTGCTGAAAGGTGATACTCTAAGCATTGGAAAAAAAATAGGTAGTTTGAATGACTGTCATGGTCAAATAGAGGAGACAAAGCCACTGTAACAGATTCACTGTAATTCTTATCTATAAGTCCAGATTTTTAAGAAAAGAAATGTGCTCAGAAAGAAACACATTTTTTTCCCTGATTATCTCCTCAAAAGTCAGCATCTCTTGTTAGAGAATTGTTTCGAGTTGAGGGTAAAAAAAAAATTTGGTGCCATCAAGTGGAAATATTCTGTATTGCTGAGAAGAGCTGGCAGTGTGGCAGTGCATGGATTTCATTAGACATACATACCAGCGCTTTAAACTATTGCAGTGGAAATGTTTTCCCTATCATACACGTTTATATTCTGGTCTCAAATTGGCAAGAAATCCCACCTGTTCACATGTTTTAGGAGTTCGCATCCTCCTCTCTTATGCATGGCAAAAATATCTTGGTTTTTGACAAATCCCATTTATGGCTGTCACTAAAGGCTATTCCTCCCTGGGTTTGTGATTTTCCTGCTGTCATGTAGCACTGTGCTGCTGGCAAGAACGTTGCCTGTTGCAAGAGCACAGTGGTCGCTCTGAGGAAGCTCTTCTGCAGAGCCAGCCAGCAGTCAATGCCATGTGTTGAATTTGTTCTAATGTCACATTCCTTTGCATTTCTAAATTTTTCATGGTAGACATTTTTCTTTAAATGCAAGATAACCTGACAGAATTGAAACTCTCTCTGACAAGTCCCCTTGCAGTGGTCCTTATTGTTTCACTGCTGTTCTGGAAGTACCCTACTTTCACACTGGAATTGGCAGAGCATAGCACCCCTTGGAGATGGATAATGCATGTTATAGCCTCAGCTGCTTATTCACTGAACACCAATGAAATCCCTCGTCTCCATTTTAGAGAGGAATTGCACAGGATAAACTTCAGATCAGCATGGTCAGAGGTTTCAGAGACCTGTGCCACTTAAAAATACATTCATTTCCTGCCCTCTGGAGGCTTCTTTTTCAATATCAAGACATCTGGATTAACCTAACTCACGTGTTATTTTTACTGAGTTTTTCCATGGCTACCCCAAATTTTTTAAAACCCAAACTTTTAGATATTTGTTATTTTAAAAACTTTCATTTATAAAATCAAGTAATTTTATTTTGGAATGTTAATAATAATTCAAAATAAAAAAATAATTTTCACTTTTGCTGAACCAAGATTATCTCAAACTGAATGATCAAAGTCTTTGAACTGTTTTGGTAAATGAAATACTGGAATATAGCTTTCACTTTGGCAAATTTTTTTTTCAATTTCTGAACCGTTATTATGCCAAAGTATGTTGTTTCTGTTATGTTCAAGGAGACCACTCTTGCCATCAGTTATTGCATATAAAGTATAATGTATTTTTAATGGTTGGACTTGAAGATCGTAAGGGTCTTTTCCACCCTAAATGATTCTTTGATTCTGTTGTCAACTACCATATGTCTTCCAGGAAAGTAAAATTGGTGGATTGTATTATTTTAATGAAATTCAGAAGACGGTCTCTCTGTATGCACAGTGCACACACTATACATACATACACACATGTATGTATTTATTAAAAAAATATTCTCACCACAGTTTGGGAAGCCTGGCAAAGTGCTCTCCTGAAGCATTACAATATTCCATCAGATGTAGGCCAGAATATTATGTTATATTCTGCTCTGGAAAACAAACTCTAGTGTGTCATTGCCATGTTTTCATCCCCTCAGACACATAGCAAAGGGGTCGACTCATGGATAAGGGTATCACTGATGCTTTTGTCACCATAAAGTTTAGCTCCTGCTTTTTTTATTTCTCAGTGATTTTTGTGGATGTCGTAAATGTATAAAGCACTCTGCGTGAGGCCTGGAAACCAGAACATAGTTCTAGATCACCAGATGCCAGGTAAGCTCCTGGAATGCTCCTGCTCTGTTTCCTGGCACAGGGCTCTGGGGAGAGGGATGCCATATCACAGTACTGTATCAGAAAAAGAAACTCCTTAGACAAAGGTTGCTCTCAGAGGGGCTGTTTATATACATTTGAAGGGTTTTAGAAGTCCACTACATTGCAAAGTGGTTAAAAGGATGTAGATAAAACTTGGATCTCAAGGGAACAGTATGACTGTACTTGAAACACTAATTTACTTAAGCATTTCGAGTGTTGTATGTGGAGCAGAAACTAACTGTATGTAGGTATTTAAGGAAAAAGAGCAGATAGGACATGATCAAATGCTTCAAAGATCTCATATGAAATGTATTTAACTGTGTATTTATTATTTATCCTTGCCTTCAGTGTCTTACTTATTGAAGTCTTCAGGGATATTGCTGTAAGGAAAGCATGTAGTTGTTTTTTATGCATATAGTAACAAATATGTAAACTGTAAGTCCTCACATGTATTTTTAGGGGTATCACGAAGGAACCGGTTTTTGTCTCGGGCACCTGGGCAGATTCCTGGGCATGTGGAACTGTCTGCAAGGTAAAAGGAAGCAGGTCATAAAATTCACATAGCAAATAGTAGGATTAAAAAGATGGGAAAAATCTTCATGGCATTTAATTTTTTAGTCTAGATCCTGCTTATGGCCCTCAGTGGAAAGCTGTTTTTCATCTGCATTGGATTCTTACAGATGGTGGAGTGAAAGGAATCTGTATTTAATTAATGGGAAGGCAGAGCAAGCTTTGTTGCACTTAAAGACTATTAGGATCTTACCCTAATATACATTAATTTACAGTTAACACTTGTGTAAGAACAGTTATTATTTTGGAGAAGAACAAAGAAAAATAATACATCAGTCCAAGCTTCATCAGGTGACAATTTTGGGGGTGTAAAGTTCACATTGTGAAGAAAGTATGATTGATTTATTAATTTGTCTTAGTATCTACCTCAGCTTAACAATACCACTGTGATAAATAAAAGCAAGCTTAAGGCAGAGCAAGGAGGAAATAAAACAATGCCAGGGATAAGATCTCAACAAGGAAAAATACTAAGAGACTATAATGGAGAAGATATTAACTGGAAAGCCAAGCCTGCACCCTGCACTGTGAGCTTGAGAGGAAGTGCGTGTGCAGGTCTGTATCCAAATGAAACTTGTCCTTCAGCTGTTGTAGGCTGGGGACACCAGGCTTGAGGCAAAAGGCTTTCAGTGAAAAGGAAGTACTGCCCAAACTAGCAAAGACAATTGGGGATCTTTCTGCACAGAGAAAGAAGACGTGCAGCAAGGCAAATTATGAAATGCAGTCTGTGTAGACATGCAAAGAAAGAGGCTATACTCAAAAAATCTGGACCAGGTTCGAATACTTGTTCTGCTATACTGAGATGAGCAAGCAGGGAATTGCACCACATCAGACTGGTTTGACCGAAAGCTTGTGAGTGAGAAGTAGTAGGTGGGGGAAACAGTAGCCAGTGGTATCAGAGGAGAAAGATGTCGAAAGGAACTGCGTTAGTGAGCTGGTGGAACATACTAGGTGGCCCTATTTCTGGGAGATTGTTCTAAACCAAACCTCCACTTGGTAAAAACCCTTCTTGCTTAAGCTGGAAGATTTGCTATTCCAAGTGGCTGAAACTGAAACAGAAGCAGCTTGATGATTGGAAAAAGCCATCAAAATTAATATTTAGACCAAGAGGTAAAAGGTAGATGAAAATGCAGTATGGTCATAATTATATGATGGAGGAAGGATGGATAGAGAGTACCCTTGGTAATCTGGTGACACAAATACCAGACAAATGCTTTGGATGGTGTTTATGCTGCTAATTTGAAAATGTGATTCTTGAACCATCCAAGGGCAGCGTAATACCCAGTTTCCTGAAGATTACCTTTCAGTCCAGGATGTACAAGTGGCTCAAGTCTCCATCCACTAGCTTCTGTTAAAGCCAGAAGCACTGACTGTAGAGAAGACAATTTTGGTCACGCTGAATGTAGATGGTTTCACTGTCTACCTCTCTGGCTAAGGCTTTAGTTTTATAGATATAACAACAGAAACAGGCAAGTAAATTGGCCAGTTCCCAGCACACAACAAAGGGCAGCCAGCTCCAATACATTTTGTTAATGCAGGGCAATGACACAGTGGGTATCTCTGAGGGTGCTGGTGCTGAGGAAAGGTGAGGCTGTAATGTTCTGCCTATCTGTAGAAAGTGCAGGGCTTCCAGAGTTGCCAACGGTAGAAGAAACAAGACACTGACAGACTTGCAACTGGGACAAATGCATGCATCTTTCTATGTCTAATCTTACTCAGGTGCAAAGATTTACTTTCAGGCAGGTTTCAAGCAGTATTCCACTCTTCACAAAGGCTTTCTGAATTCCTGTTTTCATCTTGGGTTCACAAAATGTCTAGCTAGCTCCTCTGACTATCTCAGAAGGGATGTAGAAATTACCATGGTTTCCATTAGTGTATTTCCATCCAGTCACAGAAGTGGCATGTAGTTCAAGTTGAAAAGTGCTCAAAACCTTTAAAGATTTTGATCTGGTAGAGCGAAGTAGTTAGTATGATGGTAATGTGGATATCCGTAATTCTACCACAATGGTGATTCCAGTAAAAGTACTGCAATTATGCTTTGTCCCTGACATTTTCCTACTAGACAAAGAAAACAATAGAAGCATGATAATTCATGATATGCCTCTTTTCATCCATTTACATCCTTGTTTGTTCTTTTTTAGTGCACCACAGAAATAAGGAATGCAAACGACTCATTAGATGATGTCCTGATTTTTACACATAGCTTCTGGTGATGTAAGAATTTTCCTTCTAATTTAACCACAGTCCAATCTACAGCTGAGACACTGAACAAAGCTGAAAACCAGATTTAAAGAGTAATTTCTGCATTTCAGTATGCATACAAATTGAGATAAAGAAGAAACACATTCAAAGAAATGTTTTGACTAATCTTTTCCAAAGATGTTCCCAAACTGCCTTTTTACGACACCCAGAAATAACATATGATTTGAAAGCCAGCTGGCCCTAGATGTACTGTCACTCTGATCACATCCAACAGCACATGAGGGATCTAGTTTGGGACATCTGCCTGTTACTGGGTAAAATTTTGCTTACATCCTGTGCTTCAGGACCTGCTCCCACATGTACTTCTCAATGGAAGTCAAACCCCACCATCCTGAGACAATAGCCTAACATGCTTTTCTCTTTTTAAATCAGCAATTGTGGCTTAAGCAGATATCTCCTTTCTGTCCTCCCATCCCTATTCCACTTTGTTCTCATGCCTGCACACATCTTCAGTTGTTTAAGTCTGCTGAGTTGTACTGGACAATGACAAGTATCCTCATTAAAGAAATAGAGAAATACCTTTTTTTTTTTTTACTAGTTCAGTTTTGTTTTATTTCATGGCTATAGAGATAGTTGTGCTGGTCTAGAACCTGTCACTACATGTTACATATTTCCTACTATTTTCATGGTTTTGTTCAAATAATTTTTATATCTCTGATTTTAAAGATCCATTGAAAATCATGAACTCTTGCAAAAGTAACATTAGTGAAGAAGTCCTGAGCTACTGTGCTGACACTGATCTGAATATGAATCATGGGCTGGACCATAATTTTGTGCCATTTTTCTCAGCTTTAAAATGTGAAAAATATACATTCTCCTACTGGCAAATTGATAAAGACACTAGTGGTACAGAAATGTAAAGTGCTAAATAAATGCAAAAATCTGTTGGGTTTTGTGTGATTTTTTTCAGAAGAATGTCAACACTTTCTGACAAACTTCAGATGCAGGAGCTAAGGCAGTGACAGCCATTATTTACTGAAGGAACTTAAGAAGCAAGGTTGCACTTTTAATGCAGCTATGGCATAATTGCTTTAATGGACTCTTTAAGCACTAAATCCTGATTCTCTCAAAAGAAGGCCCCAGTTTTGATTTTATGCATACCATGGATCCATACTTAGTGGTAAATTGTTATTGATTTGAAAGCCCTACTAGTGTGAACATCAGTAAGTCTAATTAATAAGACACAAATAAGATTTTTATGGAAGTATGTTTCAGACAGGTTATTTTAGCTGAGCTGCTGCAGTTTCTTGCAATGAACCTAGTACTTGTAATGAGTCAGTTCACTAATTTGATATCACAGGCTGTAATACTCTGTGTTTAGGTTGATTTGCACAAAATACTTATGTGCGGTCTTCAGGATTATGAGAATGACTTAAAAAGGCATCTCAATTTGATGCAACCATCCGAGCATGCCCTGTGAAGACAGAAGTACCAATTTTACAGTGAACATGAACATGTATGATGCTGCTGTGAATTCTAGCATGTACAAATGTGAACAGATATACCCCACATCTTAGGTGTTACTAAAATTAGAAGGTCTTTCTTTGGGAATGCTGAGAAGGCAGTTCCTCCACCGGCAATAGGAATGTAAATATATTCTCTACATGACTGTAGGAACACAACATTGTGCTGTTCAGTGATGTCTAGTATTCTGCTGGTCAGTATTCACAGTAGCAGTCAACAGCCACTGCAGGTAGTGGCTTTTGAATAAAAGGTCATGTTTTTCAACAGCCTTATTCTGACTGAAAGCCTGAAAGCTTCTTGGAACTTCTTGATCTCTGCAGTATAAAATCAGAATTAAATGAGAAACGGGAGTTCGACAGGTAGATACACAGTCCGTAAAAATCTCTTCAGGATGCCAATTCCCCGGTTCACTTAAGACCTGGGGAGAAGCCCTAGCTCAGCAGAAGTTGGTGTGAGTTTTTCATTGACTTCAACAGATTCAAGATTTATCCTTGATATTCTAAGAATAAAATCTGTGAAGTCCACCTCTCTCTAGGTGTTCTGAGTTTATTGTTACCATAATGGAAGTCAGCACTTCCCCCACAGTGCAGAGTAAAAAGCATTCCAGCTGGGTAAGAATTAGACCTTATAAATAGGGTTTTTCAGGCAGATGGAATCACAGTCCACCCAAACCAGGAGGTATTTATCACAGAAAACAGCTCTAATTCCACATTAGCATGTTTTGTAAACTCCAAATTCCAGATTTGTTTTATTCCTTTTAAGCCATTCTGCATTCCCTATCTGGAACTCAGTACAGTGCAGGTGGGATTCATCTTACCTGGCTTTACATTATCACAGCATGAGTCCATGCTGGTTACTTAGGCTGCCTTTTTCTCTATGAAGCACAGTAGGCACTTTCAGAGTGCAGTTCACCTGGTCTGTTTTAGATGCAGGAAGAGAATCAAATTATGCCAATAAAACTCTTGATCTGCCTTCAGAGGGATGGCAAATCCGTGGCAGAAATCAACTCTCCGAATGGTACTTTGGTAGAGTATCTAAGTCACATCCTTATTCATTCTGCTCCTCCTGCTTGCACTTAGAGTTGTGCTGCTGGATAAAACCAGAGTCACCAAGTACATCTCTTTGAATAAAGATGGTTGATCATTGGTTTGCTGATTGTTTTGGCGCAGCCTGGAACTTCATTTCCCTAGAAGAACATTCTAAAATGTAAATTAAAATGTACAGACCTCAAGAATTTCAAATTATACAAAAGATACTCTTATATAGTCATGAAGGAATCTCAAAATAGAATTCTTTCAAACAGAAATGTTTTGAAAGTGAAATGCTTTGGTGTTAAAAAAAGGTTTTAGCTACTGTTTTTTAAAATCCAGCTCTGTGCTTGCAGAGCTGACTGGAGCTTCAATTCTGCACATATCCACACAACACTATGATTAGGAATCAACCTATCCTTCTCATCTACAGGAACCAATCCTGTAGATGTCTAGATCATGTCACGGGACTCAAAAAGGACAGCAGGAACTTGTACAAAGTTTTTAATTACCATCACAGTAGTTAGGGTATTCAGTGGTGACTCAGATATGAGACCCTTCAGTTATAAGTAGTCATTTACAGAGAGTAACTTCCAACATAGCTGAAAGAGGCTCACCTTAGAAACCCCAATTTGCTAGTGCTTACACTTCAGACGTGCTTTTAAAATCAGTGTTCTGAATGACACTGCAACTTTCAAAACAGTCCTCAAGTTACTAGTAGAGTGCTCGAAGCATTTGGTTAGTGGCCAAACCAGAATATGCAACATAGGGGAGGGTATCTGTGTAACATTCCCATTTGAAAGGTACATGGCCTGGCAAAGGTTCCAAAGTCCCAGGGAATGTTCACAGCTGACACTCTTGGCAAAAGAAGTCCTCTTCTTTCCGAGCAGCATTAAGTTCAGGCACAATGCTTCCTCCTAGCATGATCTGAGCAGCATTAAGTTCAGGCGCAGCGCCTCCTACTCCTCGGCATGTTCCTCCGAGCTGCCGGCATGGTTCCTGCTCAGTTCCCGTAAATATCTTACCTCTCCATGCATTTCCTTGAAGCGCTGGGCCTTGCAGGAACGGGGGGCGCCGGGCGGGCGTGGCTGCGGCGAAAATGACGCCGCCGTGTCCCGGCCATTGGCGGTGCGGGAGGTGTATCCCGCGGCCGGCTCGCGGTTGGCTGCCGCGCGGGGCGGTGGCGCCGCTGGACATCGGCCGGAGGAGGGGTCGGGACTGTCCGGCCGTGCCTCCCGCTGCCCGGCTGCCCGAGGTAGGTACGGCGCTGCCTGGCGCTCCCGGTGTCAGCGAGCGCTTCCCGGTGCCTGCCGCCCTCCCGCGACCGGTGCCGCCCGCTCACACCGCTTCTCCCGCTGCCCGAGTCCACTCCCTTGCCTTTCCCTGCCGCTCTCCGTGGGATTTGTTTCCGTCCCACGCGTGGTCCCTGCTGGCGGGAGGCCCCTCGCTGTGCTACTCGGCGCTGGCTCAGCCCCAGTGATGCTCGGAGTGATGTGAAGCGCACCCGGCACGGGCGCTGCGGCCCCGCCGTCACCCGGCGTGCTGGGGAGGCCGGGGAGAGTTCCCCAGCGCTGCAGGCTTGGAATGCTGAAGTTACTTTCACTTTTACTACGGGATATGGGTATCTCTGTGGTTGAGCCTGAGCACACACCGGGAGGTATGTAGACGAGCTTCTGGCCTGCCAGAGGTCACCCGGCTGTTTGCTCACTGCCCCGACTCCCACTGTCTCAGGGCAGGGCAGTGCACTCCCGCTGAAAAGAGGCGCTTCTATTCTTGTGGGACGCCTCTGTGTGCGGGAAATTTGCTTCACTGCAAGTTTGGGTATGAGATGCAGTGTGTTGATTATAAGCTACTCTTATTGTTACATTTTAGTGTGCAGTTACAGTGACATGGCATGTCAAGGCTTCCTCGTTTTTGAGAGGTATTGACATGCTTTTTGAGGATCCTCCTATTATGCTGAAAAGCAGTGTCACAAAATAACTCCAACTTCTGTATGGTAACCTCTGCTGGTAGACATATCTAGCAATCCTAGGAAGACCACACTTGGAGCTAATGTAGATGACTCTGTACCTCTGTTCATGCCTTCCTTTGTGTGCCAGTTTTTCTGTTTCAGCAAGCCTGGAGTTAAATAGGACCTCTTAAATCTTCAGGTGTATAGAGATTTTACAAATTTGAGGCATGAGGACGAACAGGATTTTCCAAGCGATTTGGATACAGAGATTAATGTAATTATCAGTTAAGATTGAGTTGGAAACAAAGTTCACATTTTTGAAGCCTCTATCTTTGACATCCACATCTTTTAATTGCATAAGTATTTTAAGTCCTTAGGCTCCTGGATATTTGGTGCTGGACCTGAGCAGAGTCCCTGCTATTTACAACAGAGCTAAGTAGTGGCACATATGTTTCACTGGTAGTGAAGAGGAGGAGACAGAAAATAAAAGGATATTCCTCTGCATGGGAATCCATCCTAATGAAGGTTTTCCATTTTGCATAAAATTTGTATTAGGGCTCCTGGGCACACATATGGTGACTGCTGAGCAATAGTTAAGGTCTTGATCTTGTCTTCCATTTTTGGCTCATGTAAGAATTAGTTATGTAAAAATACTTAGTGTTGGTCTTACATATTGGGTTTTCTCTTTTAATCAACTGCATGCATTATAGCCTGTGTCCTGCTTTCTTTCTGTGTGGTTGTTACTTCTGACTGTTTGTGATACAAACCTTTGATAAGTATTTGACCTTTGCATGTTATGGTGGCATATTATGGTACCAATATAATTGGTAACTTTAAGTTTCCAGCATTCTTTTTAAGCCTTGTAATTAAAAACTTGATTAATTGAACACATTAAAAGCCTTCCTTTGCAGTAGTAAAAACAATTAGTGAAATTGAAAATTTGTCTGTAAGGACACCCCACCAGACCAAGATGCAACAAAGCACACTGAAAGTAAATTCATGTCTCACAAAAGTAGGGTGTAAATAGAGTATAAAGTATCTGGTTTATGTTTTACAGCAGATGCTAAAGGAGACCAGAATTTTTGCACAAAAAAATATTTGAATCATACATGTACATGTATTATTTTATTACTTTGTCTTTGCTGCCATCAGGCTTTACAATGCTCCGAGCCTTTAGTCACACAAATGGTAGGTGCATGTTCCACCATACTAAGTGTTGGCATCATCGTAAGTCTGTGCTGGCAATCAGGAGGGAAGATGTTAATGCATGGGAAAGAAGAGCACCTCTAGCACCAAAACATGTTAAGGAGTTGACAAAGATGGGATATAAGGTCTTGGTGCAGCCGTCAAACCGGAGAGCCATCCATGAAAAGGTAAGGTCCCATTTTGAGAGTGAGAAGGAAAACCATAGTTCAGTTATTAACCATAGTACAGGAAAAATAATAGAGGCTATTAATGAGAAAACATATAAAGAAATAAAACATAAACATGTAAACGTTGTTAAATGAGGAGTAATTATGTGCTAGTAGAAAGAAAAAGGAGTAGTTTGTTTAACCTTTTAATATAATGTTGACAGAGTGGTGGGGTTTTGGAGTTGTTTTTATTGATTTCTTGTCCTGTCATCAATCTCCATAGACGTTCTAGTTGTTCTTGAAGTAGAAACTTGGGAATTCATTTAATATTGGTGCTTTTGTCTTGTGTTTGTACGAAGGCAACAGCTCTAAAAAACCTCATTTTTTTTAAAAGAACAAATTTGGTGAATCCTGTTCTCGCTTCAATCCCATTCCTCATGTAAAATGAGAAGAGAGGGGTTTTTTTCTTGAACTTGAGGACAGAGAGCTTTTACAGTTCTTGTAGCAGCGGTAATACTCTGTTGTAAGATATCTGAGAAAACAAAAATTGAAACATAAGTAGGGAATTAGTGATCACTTGCACATATCACCTTTTAATTAAGGCACAGTGCTAGTTTTCACCAAAGCACAGATCATACTATGCAAAAATATTCCTTCAGAAGTTGCTCTTCAGCTTGGACTTAGCCTTATACAATTTTATAAAATCATGTGTCATCAGTCTTCAGATTAATTTGTCATATTTCTCTAAATTATTTCCAAGTATTTCAGCACATTATAAAAGACTCTTCATTATTGCAGTGCTACAGGATACTTTAAATTTAGTAAAATATCATTTTCGTAGTATTTTTTACATTTAAGATGAAGGATTTTAATTACACATAATTATGTTTTGGCCTTGTATAATAGGATAATAGCATGGTATTTCAATTTGATACTTGATACCTCTTTATCAAAGAGATTTATGAGTATAGCACATGCAGTTACTTGTTTATGCTTTGTAAAATTATCAACTTTTCCTCTGTTTTAGTTGCTGAGATCTGAATATGAAAAAGCCCAGAAAAATTTACTTTGATTTTTCTCTTTCCTAGGAGTACATCAAAGCAGGTGCCATTATTCAAGAAGATATTTCTGAGGCTTCTCTGATAATAGGTGTGAAGAGACCTCCAGAGGAAAAATTAATCCCTAAAAAGAACTATGCCTTCTTCTCTCACACTATTAAAGCCCAAGAGGCAAACATGCCCCTTTTGGATGAGATTTTAAGACAGGTAAATTGTGCCATAGTAAAGACCCTTGACAGTTATTATGAGGTGGAAACTGAACCTAGTGCTTCAGTGTGATCAGGAGCTTGCTACCTAGTCCACTTACTTTCAGGACGCGTGTTCCAGTAGTCATTTGGCTAATGAAGACTGTTTTTAGTATCCTTTCCTGGAGCTGAGTATTTCTTGCTCAGAGAATCTTGTGCTTGCAGTGTTACTCTGTTCATGCACATAAGGCAGGTGAGTTGTGAGCATGGTGTGCTCAAGAGAGGCTCTTTCTATCTGAGCAATAAGAGTTGTTGGAAAGTTACTAAGCTGGAGTGTGTATTGGTCATTACAGAGGAAGGCAGACAGTTCACTCAGAAAAGAGTAGTCCTTTGGCAGAGGGTATGAATGGGCCTGCAGCATCTGGAGTGGCACATTGGCAAGCTCCGTGCCAGAGGGCACGGGAAGTGCAGAGATTCTTTAAAATAAGAATTCAACACAACCATTATGTTTTTATTTTTATACTTAAATCTTGTTATGATTTAGTTGCCTTTCTTATATTACCCATCAACCTCTATCACGAAGGATGACAAAAGCATGTGAAAAGGTAGTTCCTGGGAGAGCAATGTGCCACTGACTGCATTCACTGAAAAATTTGATACTCAGTTTACTGTGTATTTTCAGGAAATTCGACTGTTTGACTATGAAAAAATGGTTGATCATAAAGGAATGCGAGTTGTGGCCTTTGGAAAGTGGGCCGGTGTAGCAGGTATAGTGCATAAAGTAAAGGCAGGCTTGCAACAAGTAACTTCTTGTAATACTTCTGGTTGCTCTGTTTCCTAAAAGTTGAGGCTTGCAGTGTGTTTTTAATTACATTTTTAATTCTTGCTTTTAACAACTTTTTTCCACTCTGATTTGTTCCTCCTCCTTTCATGAGACTACATGTCAAATAGTCCTGTGGATTCCTGACAAATCTGATATTTTATGTTGTCTTGAAGTCCTGTTTGTCCACTGAACTAATCTGAAGCAGATGAAATACCAAGAGATCAACTTACTAGGTTTTTTGGGAAAAAAAGGCTGCTGTCAGTCCTGAGAGCTTTAACAGCATGTTTGTCACTCTGATATACATTTACACTTATTTTTGTGGGGCATGGTTCTCATTCCTTTCTACTGAACGTTAACTCTGTTTCTTCAGAAGACTCTTATCTCCTTTGGAATCTGGTGATGTGGATGCATCTCATAAAAGTATATCTGAGTATTAAATGGTGCTGAAATGCATAAAGTGGACCAAGAGCAGGTTTAAGGTCACGGGCTGCTACTGAATTTCTCCTCTGGTTTTATTAGACTTTCTTTAGAAGTATAGTATTAAAACATGGGAAAAAGATCCAGGATGATTTTAGGCTTCAGTCAGTCTCTTCAGTTTCTAACTGCATACTCGTAAGTAACACTGATGGTCTGATTTTTATTTTTTTTTTTAACAACAGGAATGATCAACATTCTACATGGATTGGGTTTACGATTTTTAGCCCTGGGACATCACACTCCCTTCATGGTAAGAGTATATGTGTATATTTTTGTCTTTAGCAAAATGACATTTGGGCATCTGCTAATTATCTGTATTTGAATGTGGAAAATATCTTGATGGTTCTGTGCCTTTGATTTCAGCACATTGGGATGGCACACAACTACAGGAATAGCAGTCAGGCTGTGCAGGCAGTACGGGATGCTGGATATGAAATATCACTGGGATTGATGCCAAAGTCAGTGGGGCCCTTAACATTTGTGTTTACAGGCACTGGTAATGTTTCTAAGGTAAGAATTGGCTTCAAAATGAAATGCTATATTATTGTTAATAGAAATCCTTGGCATTTGATAAGTGTCAGGTTAAATGGGCTGATGGGTTCGTTTTGATTGCTCGGACTTCACATTTTCCTTTTCTAGCAAGAATTTTTAAGTAACATAGACTAAAATGTTTAAGGTGAGATCATGCCTGACAAGGCTGACACACTAACTTCTTATCATGAAAAATGGATTAAATCTTACTGCTTCTCTCTCCTTTCCCCCCTGCATGATTTTGGTCTCACTTTCTTCCCACTGTTGACTCTGGTCTCACAAGGTATGTTGAAGCACCCTAATAAAGTATGGGGGAAAGAGTTATTTTTTCTAATATTTGTTGAGTTTTTATATCTGTATAGCATTGAATTGGCTTGGTGGACTTTAGAGCTATTTTCTGTGACATGGGGAAAAGGCTTATTCCTGGCTTTGGCAACAAAGATCAGTTAACAAGGCTCCATCTATAAAGTGAAATCACTGACCACATAAATGCATTCTTTCTACACAAAAAGATGGTGTGTTTGAAAGGCTTATGTTTGTGATCACAGCTCACTGGGGAAGTCATGTGGTAGTTCTTGGCCTGGTTGATGAGGAGTGGCTTCAGAGGTCTTCCCTAAAGAGAAACTGCTCCTCAGAGTGCAGTTAAGCTATCTGTTGTGGCTGAGTTGAGGCCTCCCAGCTCAGCCATTAGAAGCATGAACCAGGCATTGGATTGTGTATTAGGCAGTCTGCAGTAGTGTGGAATGATGTAAATTTCTTGCTTCCTTGGCAGCTTGGTTTTGGGTAAGCAGGGGTGTATGTTAAACACTGTGTCCATCTCTGAAGATGTTCTCTGTCAGGACTGTCAAACTGTGTGTGACATTTTTATATATGTTTTCAAATACCAAATAAGTGGTGTTACATTACATTTATGTTCTGCTTATTCTAAATCATACTTCATGGTTTCAGGGCGCTCAAGAAATGTTCAATGCCCTCCCATGTGAGTTTGTGGAACCACATGAATTAAAGGAAGTTTCCAGATCTGGAGGTATGCTGTGACAATAAAGTGTTTGAAAACACTGGAACGCTTTTTGTGCAAGTATAACAGCTATTTTATTTTTTTTTAACTTCAGACCTCAGAAAAGTCTATGGGACAGTGTTAAGTCGTCACCATCATCTTGTAAGAAAACATGATGGAATATATGATCCAGTAGACTACGAAAAACATCCAGAAAATTACACTTCTCGCTTTCATATTGATGTGAGCATCTCTTGTGTTCTTTTATGAAAGGTTTTCCAGAGAGTGTTAGTAGTTACTAAACTTTTGCATATTCATCATTTGAGAGAACATTAACTTAAAATACTAGACCGGGGGCTTTCAGATTCTTAAAGTACTAAATAAGAACATCAGGCATCTGTAATTTTCTTTACAGGTTGCACCCTACACAACTTGTTTAATTAATGGCATATACTGGGAGCAACATACTCCTCGCTTGCTAAGTCGACAGGATGCTCAGAAGCTGCTGGTGCCAGTTATATCTGCTGATGGTTCAACAGAGGGCTGTCCTGAGTTACCACATAAGTAAGACACCTCATTTCATCATGCAGCACCATGATTAAGTTGTAATGTTAGGCAATTTCACCACAGTTTCTAGTAAATTATTATGTTTCTTACATTGTTCCTCTTGCATGTTTTACAGTGCCCCATTGACTGTGCTTTTGTTCTTTTGTGCTTTGCAGTCTTGTTTTCACAGTTTGGAGTTTTTGAAAACATCGTAGTACAAATGATTCGCAGGCATCAGCTGTCTTTCTGCAGAGATAGTTCTGCCCTTGATCTGCGTACATAATCCAATATAAACAGTGTGGTATCTGGGAATGTACCTACTGCTCCAATATTGCTAGAAGTTTCTCTGCCCAAGCAGAGTTTTTGGGAAAGTTCTTCCTACCGTGTCATTTAGCTTGTACAAGTCCAATCAACTGTTCCTTAACACCTCTTATTTCTGCAGCAGATAGTGGAAATGTTCACAAACCTGAGACTGGAGTGTGGGGTGCAAATCAAGGGTTAGTCTCCTTTCACTGGGGGTGAGAGCCACCCTTTGTCTAATAGCCCTGTGTAATAGTTCTTTGGGAGACTGGCTCAGTCATGGAATTGGGGAGGACATATAAATGTATTCTGGTGAGGAATCATGTCTTTGTCTCTTGTCTGCCCACTCTTGATGCCTTTCTTTCTCAGAGACAGCTCGAGGGATTTGGCAGGTGGATAATGAATGAGAGGTGTTGGCAGTACATGGAGTAGAGAGAAAAAATGGTGGATGAACAGATTCTCCCAGTCTTTGAGAAGTTACACATGAAATATGAGTGCTGTTGATGTGAATGCAAATCTGATGACTACAGTAGGGCCAGATTTCCATTACATTTCCAGATATCATTGTTTGTGTTTTGTTGACTTCTAAATTGGTTAAGATGAATGAAGCTACAAGTCAGATACATTTTCTCACATTTCTTTTATTTCCTGTTCACTTGTGGCCTTTTATACCTATCTTTCTTAGTAATTCGTATAATGCTGTATTCCATTGTCTTTTTTGTTTAATCACTTAGACTTCTGGCAATATGTGACATTTCAGCAGACACTGGAGGATCTATAGAATTTATGACAGAGTGTACAACAATTGAGAATCCATTTTGTATGTATGATGCTGACCAGCATATCACTCATGACAGGTGGGAGAGCCCTTACTTATTATTGCTTTCCAATGTAATTTTTACAGTGAAATATTATATTGAAAAATCATGTGCTTAGAACACTTCTGAAAGGTGGTACCTTTCAGGTACTGAGAAGTAGTTTAGAAGAGCTGTGTTCTCTCTTTCAGTGTTGAAGGCTCGGGGATTCTAATGTGTTCCATTGACAATCTGCCAGCTCAGCTTCCTATAGAAGCAACAGAGTACTTTGGCGATATGCTTTTCCCATATATTGAAGAGATGGTAAGGTCTTATGTGTCCAACAAGAAGGTAAAAGACTTGCACTTTGGTCTGGTTGTTTGTTACTTTTCTGGTCTCCTGTATACATTCAAATGGAATCTGCTGTAGAACATAACTGACATTGTACTTCAAAAAAAGAAAAAAGGTTTTGAAGTCAATCCTTTCAAACACAATATGAACGAGACATTAATGACCTGGATGTCTTAGGGATTTGTCAAGTACACTTTCTGTAGGCAGGAAACAGGCTCTGGCAGGTAGTTCATTGCTTCTGGACCCTGCAGTAAATGTCTAAGTCTGATTTTCTTGGGCACTCAACATTCACTTACAGTCAGACTGCTGTTTGAATTCCTGTATTTTCCTAAAAGTCAAGTGACATGAGTATGGCCAGAAGAATTTCAAATTTATAAGATATTGGTATTGTTGCATGCATTTAAATGTTGCTTGAAATCTTGATGTTTTATTTTGAAAATGTAATGTGTAATAAATGACCTGATTTGAAATAACTTATCTCCACAGCTGTCATCAGAAGGCTCAGAACCTCTTGAAAAACAGAATTACTCACCTGTTGTTCGAGATGTAAGTTTTTCAATTTGGCGCTCTTCTTGTCTTCTTCTGCTTTGAAATACATAGATACATAAACCCCTCAAAATTTGTTTCATACACTTTCAGGCAGTGATTGCATCCAATGGCTCACTGACACCTAAGTATCAATATATCCAGAAACTGAGAGAGAGCAGGTAATGTATAGCTTTTTACACCCCACCCCCCCCCTTTCTGCATTCTGTCTCCTCTTTTGTATTTATTTACTCTTGTGGTTTAGTGGAATACATCTATATTGCACTGTGTCTAAATTTGATGCTTGATGATTTCCCTACTTCTTCATGCACATTGCCCAAATCATTAACATGTGTTGATAACTTATATTGAAGTTGAGAAAGATATCATTTTTCTCTTTCTTGAGTTATGAAAACTTTTTTACCAGAGAGAGGCAGAAAACAGCCACATGCCGGTATTACTCTGTAACTCGTCCTTTTGAAATGGATGTAACATATAGTCATTTGAAAGGAATGGCTGAAAGCAAAAGGCTCTTAAATATACCTTGAATCTAGTTACATCTTGTATGGCTCAAGTGCTGTGCTGTGTAGTGTTGTTCTGTGACTGAATGTACTCAGGAGATTCTGTGAGACTCTCAGATTTTCACTGTATTCCTGCAGCTACAACTTTAGCTACCACTTCGTCCAAACCCTGTCTCAGTAGTTATCTGCCAGTGGTAGCATTGAGTGGATTAAGCTAACAAAAACATAAACAACATGGACGTCCCTTCCCTTCCCCTTGCTCCCTGCTATTAACAAGCATCTATAATTTACCTATGAAAAATGTTAATTTGACCTCTGGCTTCACGTTCATGGTCAATGAGAGCTGCACTGTACATGATATAAAAGTTTAAATTGGTCTGACCATAAGCACTGCATGCATTATGCACTAAAAACATAGTGTGTTGACTTCTGCATCCCAAACCTCTCCACTTTCCTTGGGGAACTTTGAGATTTGTGGTCATGTACACATGCATGATGTACTGTAGGTGCATTTTCCACACAAAGTAACATGCTGTTTGCTTCTCAGAGGCTTCAGTTCAGAGTGATTTTTGTTATGTGCTATTTGAGAGACCCCCTCAAGATATTGTCTCAATAGCAAATTTTCTTATTCCTCACACAACCTAATGATCTAAATTTTTTGCTTCCTCTATAATCCCTTGCATGGTCTTGTGCAAACTACCCTGAGAATCTGGAGACTTCATTCCAAAGGGGGTTTTTGTGGGTAGATTTTTTATATTTCTGCAGATCTGTGTGTGTATTGTATGTCATGTTCATTTGTTCATTGGTATTGTACACTTACCTGTTGGAAAAGCAGAACCTGCTAACAATACCCTCCTTTACTTTGCAAACTTTGGGGATGATGCAGATGAAAGCAGGGTTTTACTGCTTGAGGTGTGATGGTTTAGGTAGAGATAGGCTCTTGTTTAAAGCCTATAGGAATGATGTGCCTTGTTATTACTGTAACATAGTATGATGCTGTGTCCAGTTCAGTTTTTGAGGGCTCTATTTAGACTAATTGCTAATACCCTTTCAAGTCCATGAGCATTTCAGACATAGGACAGTCAGACTGTATGAGCTGAACTGCCTTGGGTACCACTAGAATGCAGAAGCATTTTGATTTACCAAATTCATTTTCATCTTTACACCTTTACTTGCTTCTTAACTCCTACTGGTTTCCCATCCACAGCTGCAATGGCATATCACCATGTGGGCCTCCAGTATTACTGTTATTTGTTCATAGATCAACATAACTGAATTATTTAAGCTCATATATAGAGAATAGGCATAGTCTGAAATGTTTTTTTCTGGACCCATGTAGATTCTGTTCCCATAATTGATGAGTCATTTGGCAGCTCACATTTTTGACTGTCCTAGGATAGACATGCTGTGTTTGGTCCAAGTGTGACCTCATTCTAGACACTTCTGCTCTCGAAAGGGTAGAGAAGTATTTTTCTCTTGCTCTGCCCACGAGTGTGTAGCTGTGGAAGATATTCTATTAGAATAGGTAGTAGGAGGAGGAAAGTCCTTGGGTGATGGGCTTAGAAGACTTTCTGCGAATGTATTAAATCATGACTTGACTTTCTATAAAAAGAATAAAATCTGTAAAACTTTTATGAAGGTAAAAATTTACAGTAATCCATAGTAATAATTTAGATAGATTAGAAAGTTTTACAACAATGCAAATTTAAGCTAAAAGGAAAAATAATTATAAACAACCAAAATGTGTTTTCCTACTATAATTTATGTGTTTCTGAGAGCATATTTAAACAACTGCAGCATTAAATTATTCTAGTTGGCAAATAAAATGCAAAATCTGATGTGAATATATTTTATATTGAAAGTCATCAGGAGATCTACTTAAATTTATTTATGAGAGTACTAGTAGTTTGGTTGAAACACTGTATGATGATTTTCAAATCTGAGTCCTTGTCTGCAATGATGATTTCTTAATTGGGCATTAACTTTTATTTGACTTTTATTGAGTATCATGTTCCTATGATGGACTAATATGAGCCTAGTATAACTTACACAAAATACACTTTCACCAGAATGGTTTTGCGTACTTTAAGAGTTACCTGTGATGTAAAGGGAGCTAGATAGAGACTGAAATCCCTTTCTGATAGCCCAGCATGACATAGACAGCTTGGTGGTCCTCCCGTGATCAGGTTACAGGAATTTGGCCATTGGAAAAGATGCAACTGAGGAAAATTTTGATGAACAGCCACTAACAATTCAAGAAGCAGCAGAGATGTTGTTGGATTGGTCATGTTTATGTTAGAGAAAAGAAATTAGAAGTTACGCAGCAGAAGAATGGAAGCAGTACTAAATGGTGCTGGATCAGTTAATTAGGAACAACTCTCGGTCTGAATAGAGCTCTTGGTTTGTAGACTTACTAAAATATACTTCTGTTAACCTTAGCAGCTTACAGTTTCCTTCTGTGTGGTTTTTAATTTTGCCTGTAACACCTTCTAGGGAACAGGCTCAGTCGCTAAAGATGGGTGAAAAGAAGAGGGTTTTATTGCTCGGATCGGGCTATGTTTCTGGCCCTGTACTTGAATATCTCACTAGAGATTCCAACATTGGCATCACAGTTGGTACGTAAGAATTTGTTTATTTTCATTACAAGATTGTGTCTTACTGAAACCTGCTAATGTGGCAGAACCTTTCTCATAAATAATAAATGGATGCTGTACTGAGAACAGATAAAGAAAATCTTTGTTATGATGCACAGCAGAAAAGGATTTTGTAGCTTTGTGAGCATTTTGGGTTTATATAATTGATTTGAAAATTACATAGCCACGTTAAAAGTTTACTGTTTGCATGTGTAATCTGTAGGGAAATTAGAGGTATTTTTTCCTGTTTGAGGCTTGGGATTGTTTTTGTAGCTAGTTAGTCAGCTGGTGTTTGGCTGTGTTTTCAGCCTCAAACAACAAGAAGATGAAAATGTTTTTATGGACATCTGTATGAGTGAAGTCTCTGCTGTTTTTATAACCAGTGCCCTGGTGGTAAAACTTCTCTGACCTTCCCATGAGCCCCACATGCCTGCTTCTTTATTCCTCTGTTTTAGTTTTATCTGTAGCATGTTTCAGGCTGGGGATCTCAGTAGCTGTTTTCTGTACTCTTAATGATGACTATCCTGATTCTGTGACTTCAGATTTAAAACAAAGGCTGTATTGCCTGAAAGATACTTTAATGGGAAGTGGTTTCACTTAAAACTTACAGTTATATTTCTGTTGATTTTTGTTGTTGCTTTGGCTTGTGTTTTTCCCTTCATGCTATTTTCATACTTGGCTGCTTTTGGTACCCTTCATGGTGATAACCATAGTACTTTTAACCCCGGGAGAAGATTTACCAGGAAGAAGTGGGGAACTCTAGGAAAGCTGCACTCTGGTTATCAGTACTGCCTGAGGTGGTGAACAGGGAAGGATTACAGCAATGTGCAGTGAACATCCCCTCATCAGTACAGAGGCTGCATCTAGTTCCTGCAATACAGTAGCGGGAAGGGAAACTAGGTGAACTGGAAGATGTGTTTTGCCAAGCACTGAGCAAACATAGCAGGTGCCTCTTATCTGGGTAGCTAAAAAACATGCAATTTCTACAGCTCACACTCGGAAGGAAAGAGACACAAAGATATTACTTGTTTAATATTTGACAGGAGGCAAGTAGGTGCAGAAAGCGCGAAATGCACATCACAGTGCCATGTTTGGTTTCCTACTGTCAGGCTTCACCACTTTAAATCCAAATGTTGGAAACCTTAATTGGGAAACCTTCATGTAATCAACTTCTCTTAGTTTGAATTTGTGGATGATATTGCCTAGCACTTTTTCTCAGCACAATTTTACTAGTAGAGTGCGGAGAATCACAGTCCAGCAATCTTTATTTCCCATTGAGTGTGGAAAGGTCATAAGGAAATAAGGCCCTAACTTAGGGGCACAGATGCTTTTAATTCTCCATAACCCTGTGCCCCACCTGCTTCCTTCTTTGGCCACTCCTTATTCCTGGCTGAGTTCCCTCTGTTTTGTGCTGGCAGCCATGGTGAGATGGGGCAGGAAACCAGCGAGATGTGGCAAATACTAGCTGCATTATCATGGATCTCTTTTTCAGTTCTGTGTTCCTTATAATGGTAGGGAAGTGAAGGCAGGCAAACACTGGATTTATCCCCTTTAGTTTTAATATTATCGTATGCATGATTGGTAGGAGTAAGCCATAGGGAAATATTAAAACTAATCAGATTGAATCTGGGCCTTTTAGTAACATTTGACCTAAGCTAAAGCATAATGCTTCTGTCTTTGTTACATTAAAAGTGGTGAATGATGTGAATTGTTTTTGCTTTAAACTATTAAACTATTCTTCATTGTAAATAGGAATTCTGTTAAAGTGTATTAAAATGGAGTGTTTGAAAGATTTCTTTTTAAACCATATTTATCTATAAATGTACGACTATGTAGAATGAGGGATGGAGTAAGTTTTTCTAAGCATGTGTTTATTTACTAAATCTGTTAGTTAGCGGTGTTGAACTTGCATGTTCATCTAGACCTTGAAACTAGCTAAGGTTTTCTTGTCTCACTTAAGCCAAACAGAGCCTGAAAAAGAAAAATAAATTTTCCTTTTTAGGCTTTTTTCCCTCCTGGACTTCTAGTCAGCTTCTTGCTTTTCAGTGAAGTAGTCTGAGCTTTTGCAGAAATAGATGCTACCATCAAAAACTGATTGAATACTTCACCTCTGAATTGAATTGGCCAGGTTAGAGAAGTAACTATTTTAGAACCAGGCAAAGATATGTACTACATAGTGACCTAAAATACTTTAGGTCTCAGGATAAATTGTTACACTAATTGAAAATGGTTGTTTTTCAGCAGGATGATGCTAATCCAAACATGGTTTACTTTTAAAACATATTGGGCATACAATTTTTCTGCTGCAATCTTCCCTCAAGAGTCAGTGCAATACAATATTTCATTAAAGTGGAAAAGAAGGGAGATAACTTCTGGTTTTGTGTGAATAATTTGTGTTGACTTAGTCTGCTGATAGGAAAACTGCAGCTAAAACTTTTGTCAAGTACTCCAACAAAGCTGCTAGTAAGTTGCAAGTCTGTTCTCATTACGCAATTTAGCAGTGAGTGGTTCTTTACTTCTGAGAGTAAGTAATCCTTGTAGATTCTTATTCTTGAGTTATAACTGGTTTGACACTGGCAATTGATAATAAGATTGACTATTTAGGGGAAGTAAAGTGCTTTATACCTGATTTCTCTTCAACTATTAGTGAAGGAAAACGTCCATGCAACTGTTTGTCTTTGGGAAATATAGCGCAATTATATGTGGGTGTGCTTAGGACTTAGCTTTGTCTTTAGGTAACGGTTTATGCATTTTACTTTTAAAACAGTGTCTGTCATGAAGGAGCAACTTGAGCAACTGACAAAAAAATACAACAATGTTACTTCGGTTCATATGGATGTCCTTAAGCGTGAGGAAAAGCTGTCCTCTCTGGTGAAGAAACATGACCTCGTGATCAGGTCAGAATTCTGTGTAAAACGTGATAGGCTCAAAACTAAGTCATGCTGCTTCTTTTTCCTAGTTGACTGATCTAAATCAATACAGTAACTTTTTTTTTAATGGCCAAGAACTGGGGTCGTATTTATAAATGTAAGTAGTTGTAACTGGCCAGTGCCTTCTCGTGTACCATGGCATCAGGACTTTAGAAGGGGTTTTGTCTGCAACATCTCTTCTGAAGTGTTCACTAGTTACGTGGACTCCCTTCCACAGGCATTTGTGTGAGGGGCCGGTTGCATCCACAAATATATGTGTCCCTGGGATCAAATGTGCATGTTCACAAGAGGAGGCAAAATTCTGACACCTTGGTCATTCCTCCTGAATATCCCATTAAGAAAGAATTAATTCCAGGTATTGATACAGGGAAGGAAATAACTTCATAGTCCTTACCTTCCTGTTTCTTTTGCCGTGGATGTCATGAGTGTTGTTTTCATTCCATGTAGAGCATGCTTTTCACAAAGTACTTCACCAAGAGCTTTGTAATGCAAACTTTCACAGGTGTGGTTTTGCAGCCGTACCTGTTTAGAAGGTGGCTTTGGAAAGAGGTCAGTGGTTTGCATTTTACAGAGAAGTGTGACAAAAGATGCTGTTTCAAGAATGACTCCCCTACTATTTGGTGCCCTGTTCTGAGTGCATATAACAATGCTGGCCTGATAGGGTAGTATTTCAATTATGTAGGTATGAAACTGCTCAGGGTATGACTGGTTTTTTTTGAGCTATTACTTGAGCTCTTTTGTAGGCATACGAAAAACATTTGTGAGTGTCTTTCTAGTGACAGCATAAGTAACTGGTTGAATTTTGATGTTGCATAATTCTTCATTTGTAGTTTGCTACCTTATTCAGCACATCCTTTTGTTGCTAAGAAATGTATTGAGAACAAAGTGAACTTGGTAACAGCCAGCTACTTAACACCAGCTATGAAAGAACTCCAGGAGAGGTAGGTGTGACAGTAGCATCTCCCTGGTTTTGCTTTCTTTTTTAGCATTTTCTGAATATTTTGCAGGCTGTTACACCTGCAATGCTTGGTGTGAATTAGTGTTTTCTGTGTTTTTTTCTCCTTTCCTTTCTGTACTGGAAGACTGAGTACTTTTCCCCAAAGGTGCATGTGGCAGAGAGGAGCAATGAGTGCATACCCCAACCTCATTATACTAGTGCTCTAAACACTGAAATGTACTTTCCTGGATGCATCGTCTTATTTCATGTTAATGTTCCTTTTTCTCTCCCCTCAGACCTGTCAGGATCATCTGATGTTCAAGTTGAGCAGCTGGGCTGTCCTATTCTAACAGCAAGCTTGTTTGTCCTCCTTTGCCTTCCCCTAATAAAAACCTCATTCTTGGCTTATTGTATCTACAGTAATCTCCTTCTTCGTGCCCTTCTTTTGGATAGGCACACTGTATTATTCTCAAATTGGTGACAGCTCTAACTATTGTAATGTTTCTGTTGTCCTACTTACTATGTGCTTGGGAGTTGTTTTGGCATGGGGCTTCATCTAGGTGCTCCTCTCAGTCGTGATACCAGAAAATCTGAAGCACATTCAAGTGAGATGAGAACTGTACATGCTGTGTCTTTACAAAAGATAAAACGGAAAAAGCTAGACAGGTAGAGAACCAGTGTTGCAGACAAGGAGGGAGATTTAGGGGCCCTCTCCCCCTTCTTGCTGACGTCATGGCATGCTTTCAGAAAAAAAAAAAAAGAAAAGGCACTTCTCATTTATCAAAACACAAAGTGATTCTGAAAATAAAATAGATCCTCAGTTTGTGGTGATAAATGAGCTCCTCTGGGAGTGTCGGCACCTATTAGAAAAAAAAAAAAGAAAACTCTAATACTTTTAATTTGGGAAAGTAGGCCTTTCAACCCCTCTCACCTGCAGGACCTCTTCAGGACAATTAGGACTATCTCTGTGCTGCCCTCTGCATTACTACCTTCCTGCATTATGGCACTGTCCAGGAGAGTGCAGGATGTGGAGTAGCTGTGAGGAATTTCTTTTTCCACCAGCCCTTAGGTCTTGCAGTGAAGTAAGAGAATCAAAAGTTAGAAAGCTCTCAGACAGTTGTCATTGTTCAGGTTTCAACATCTGCTTTTGGTTTTTTCATTTTCCACAAGCTGCACATACAGACCAGAATTTACTGTGGGGAAGATTCACTAGGCCTTTGTTGGACAGATTTACCGAATAAAAGGCCAGTAATAATGAATATTCTGACGGCTCTGTGTTTCTGTTATTTTTAGTGTAGAAGCTGCTGGTATTACAGTTGTCAGTGAAATGGGTTTGGATCCTGGTCTTGACCATATGTTGGCAATGGAATGCATTGACAAGGCAAAAGAAGTTGGTGCTACGGTAAGGTTAGCAGGTAGTTCTGCCAAATTTCTATTAGTAAAGTTGGTTTTTTAACTCCAGCTGAGGTATAATAGACTCTGGACATTTTACTTTTTCTGGTGCTTGGAATTTGGTAGCAACTAATGTGTAACTGATATGTGACAGATGCTGGACATTTTGCTTTTTCAACTAAGATGTCCATGCCCCAATGTATGTTTTGGTTTCCTCTCCTTTATGGACAGTGTCTGCAGCGGGACAGCTTGACACTGTTGCTCAGTGAAATTGTTTTGTTTTCCCCTTTTTACTGTAGATTCTTCTGATTTGGCCCATTTAGGGGATAATGTCAACAGAAATTTTAAGAACTAATGGGGATTCTGCAGCGTAGCTCTGTGCCATTTGCGTCCTGGTCTGTCTTGTCTTCACTGTTTCTTTCCTGTGGATAAATCTGACAGGTTATATCCTACACTTCTTTCTGCGGTGGCCTGCCAGCTCCGGAGCACTCTGACAATCCTCTGAGATACAAGTTCAGCTGGAGTCCACAAGGAGTGTTGCTGAATACAGTTCAGTCTGCCACATATTTAAAAGATGGAGAGGTGAAATAATGTGAATATTTTTATTTAAAGCCAGACAAAGAAGGTGGTATTGGGCTAAGAAGGGAATTGGAATTTGTAAGGTGCTATTTACTTTCAAGCCAGTGTCAGTCAGGTGCCTAAGCCAGTTGCATACATGACTTAGTCCCATATTTAGAGCATGATGGTGACTGACTGCTATCAGCTTAATTCTTACGTACTACATGGAAACTGATTGCAAGGAGGGAAGGTGTTCTAATAACTAAAGCACTGGCTTGGAGTTGGTTTTCTGGGTTCAACTTCCAGACCTGTTGGGTGTTGCTTTTACCACTTAATTACCCTGTCTTTGGCCCTGTGAAACAAAGGTGAGAGTGCATCCTTCTACTTGCTTTTCTATCTAGTCACGTTTGTAAACCAAACAGCTTCATTTTGTAATTGTGCAGTGTATAGCAGAATTCTTGATTTCTTTTTCTTTTGGTGCAACCTGTAGTACTGAGTGGGTTTCGTGAAGTGGTTTTTTATGTGTTTTATATATGATCTGTTTTACTGTTTGTGCAACCTCTCAAATGGCACTACATCTGTTTTATGGAAAGATTGTAACTGATTTGTGCAAAGCTACTGCAAGCCATTATCACAGTTCCTGTTTCTAGTACTGTGTTTCTACTGTCACTTGCTCAGAGTAGTTACTACAATACTGCCTTGTATAACCACTGTAAAGTTTAGCTAATTACCTAAACTCTTTTATCTGCAAAACTTAGAAATCTTTTGAGATGTTTTATCATGACATTCTGGTGCTCTACTGTAAGGAAGGAGAAATTCAAGGATTGTACATTGGATCATTATTTCAAAAGTAAAACCACATAGTTAAAAGTTTAAGACGAAAGGGTTTCATGGAAAATGTGAAAATGTTTCTGATTTAATTCTGATCTGGTTCACCTATTGCTAGGAAAAATTAGATCATGCATGTGAATGATTCATTATGAGAGCACTAGGAAAGCTTGTCAGTAAATTCTGCAATTTTTTTCTCCTTGCCACTAAATACTTATCTGTCTGACCATTGTGTAGGATTCTTTCACACACCTGTCTTGTCTGGCAAACACAAGATGATCTTTTGGCATAGCTACAGGCTTCATTGCTTTAGTATTTCTTCTAGAAGTATACCTTGCCCCTTTGCTCAGAAGTCAGAAAATGAGTTTTCATTGATGCTGCACAGCAGATCTGGGCATTAGCTGCTTGAAGGAAGCAGGGTTCAAGGCTGTGGCTGGGAGTGATAATAGACCTAGTCAATGTCTTTTTTTGTTTCCCTTCAATAGTGTATTCTCTCTGTGCTTTGAGCCTCAAGTAAAGATACACATGGGCAGCAATTTCGTATCTTTATTTTAATCTTTAAAAAGAGAAGAAACCACCCCCACCATGCTGTTTATATTTGCCTTCTCCTCCTGCATAAAAAACCCCAAGATAATAAATGATTTGACCAAAAAGCAGGGAGCATATGGGGCAGAGTCTCCCTTCACAATTTAGATTGGGCCTTTGTTTGCACCTGAAACACTAAGCATGTTTCTTCTATTTTTGAGCATACTTTATCTTTTGTGTTCTGAAATAAATTGAATAGTACCCCAAAAGAATACTTGCTTATTTACCCTTGTTAATATTATAGTAATTATTTAATATTATATTAATTATTAAGTATATTCATACTTGCTTATTTACTCTTTCAAAAACTTTAGATTATCAATATTCCAGCTGGAGGAGCATTACTGGATTCTGTCACTCCAATGGATTTTTTCCCAGGATTAAATCTTGAAGGTTTTCCTAACAGAGATAGTACAAAATATGCTGAGCCATATGGTATTCAGACAGCTCGCACTTTATTGAGAGGCACCTTAAGATACAAAGTAAGTTGTTGGTGTTATTATTAGCAATTATTGTTTTCCTCAAGAGATGAATGTTGTAATTTCAAGAAAACTGTGTATTTAAAACTCAGCCTTTTATAGCTCTGCACTTGCTATTTATGAGCTCTTCACTATTCCAGTTGAGATAACTCAAAGCACGTATCTCATTTTTTTTGATATGGCTTTACTTGCTGTATTTAACAGGTATTTGTTGCAAACAAGAAAAAAAGTTTTACTCATTTTAAGCAACTAGTCAGTGGGCTTTGCATAGTCTGTATCTGTGGGTTTTTTTATTCTGGCTCTGTATTTGGTGTCAGATCAATAGAAGATTTAAAAAAAATTAAGTAATTCTGGTGGGTTTATGTGATGGTTTAAGTGGTTTTAAGAACTGATCTATTCTCTTTATTTGATAAAAATTTGAACTTACAGTTTTGATGGTTATATTCCCATGAAAAACATAATGTAAAGATCTTCCAGAAAATTATGGTTTTCCATGAAGCTGAGAAAGTTTTTCATTAAGTGACTAGGCATCTTGAATTTCAGAAGCTTTATAGTTTTGGCCAGCTAAGTAAAATATTAAGAGATAAATGTGTTTGCCTTCTAGCTGATAAACTCTTTTTCTTTCATTTGTTAGGTGCATAAAGCAGAATCAAAACAGAATCTTTTTTCTTTCAGATTTCCTTTTTTTAAATTATATTGTCAGTCAATATACATTATGAAGGAATAAATCTAAAGCCATATTGAAGGTTTGACAAAGCTTTTATGGATGTCATAACATGTCTTTGGAATGATGGTTTATGCCAGGGTTTAAGTTACTGTTATTTGTCCACGGCCTGAGGAATGTGTATGTCCTTTCTGTCGTAATTCCTTCGTTGCAATACAACAGGATTTTTTCTTTATTTCTGGGAGGGAGAGAGGTTTGCTTAACAAAAGAAGATGTAAGGCCAGTGTGGGAGAATAAGAGTTACAAATTGCACTAGCTCTCTTATTGTCAGTCGAGATACAATCTCTTGTTCAGAAGCTAAAAATATGTGGAAGGCATCTATCTCATAATGGAGTCTTAATATGACAGTATCTACTCTTCCATTTGGTGCCTGGTAAAATTTTTTTCTTTTGTAAAAGTGTTAGCACAAGGAACTGCAAAAATGTCAGAGTGACATGACGAGTGGTTGTCAGTGTGCTGCAAGAGTGCTGTTTCTATTGTTTGTGCTCCTTTCTTAATGCCCAAAGCAGGCCCAAGCACTTTGGGTTGGGGTGATGTTGGTAGGGGTGTGTGGAAGAGCTTGCCATACCTCTACCTGCATGGTACCTGCATCCCAGCACGTGGTGCTGAGCAGGGCAGAAGGTATTGTTGGCCCTTTGCGCATGCTGCTGTTCTGCAGAGCAGGAAGCAATCTGTTCAGCGCAGAAGCAATCATCTTCTCAAAGTGCCTTTTAAAGAATAGGTTTAGAAAGATAATGGACTCACTTTAAAAACAGGTGTCACACAGAAGGATCTCACTGCAAGGCCATCTGAGCTGATAACCTAGTGCTGATGGAAGTGGCTCCTAATTATAATTAGCCCTCTTTCAGAGTGCTTTATTTCCACCATTCTGCTTTTTTAGTGTTTCTAGTCACTTGTATGTAAGTGTTTTCAGGTATGCAGCAGAGGTGTGGCAGTGTTAAGGGGATACAAACAAAAGTAAGCAGAAATCCATTGAGACTTCTTTTATTGTGCAGCCTATTGCTGCTTTTGCAGTATCATTCCACTGCTGTCAAATCCTTTTAAATACCATTCTACTGCCATCCTGGTAGTCTCTCTGATATTCCTGAAGGAGAGAAACAAACACACAGGATTCTTATCTTTAAAATCATTATATCTGATTTGATCTGTGATACAATCACAGTGGTGTAAGACTGGAGTGAGCAGAGTTCAGCATTGTAGCTTGTTTATGGGCCAACTGGCTGATACAACCCTGCCTATAATGATGTGCTGGACTTTGAACTAGTGCTGGCCAGCTGAGCCCTTTGATCTCAGGAACCAATGGTACTTGCCATGGAAGTATTTATGACAGAATAAGTCATTAAAGAGGGTATTGAAAAGTAGGGAAGGGGTGGAGAGGGCCTGGAAAAGGCAGTAACCCCACTGGCACTGACTTTTTGTGGCTAACTTGCCAAGAGAATAACACTTAACACTGCCATGGTTTTGTCTATCATTACATTCAAACGAAGGAGAAATACCTCATTTTCGAGTGTTTATTATATTTAACAATGTTATTTTTTTATTTCAGGGATACTCCAAAACTATGGGAGGCTTTGTAAAACTAGGATTAATTAACCCAGATCCTTACCCTTTGCTAAGCTCAACCACACCACCTCTAACCTGGGTAAGTTACTCTGATTACTCTGCCTTTCCTCTATTTTATCCATAGTTTTCTTACTGCTAGGCTTGGATGTACTTAGCATTTCTGAATCTTGTATTGCATCCTGGTCTTCTCTGATTTTTGTTCCTGGAAATTCGAAGACTTTCTTCAGTAGGAATGTAATATAGTGCTGGAACAGGTTCCCTGAGAGACTTTGGAATCTCTGACATTGGGGGCTTTCAGGACTTAGCTAGACAAAACCATGGCCATGTCTTTATGAATTATCTTAAATTTTCTGTTACTCAGAGTCTAGCCCTCAGCGCTGTGAGTTTGCAGTGTCCATATCAGTACTGGCACATGATCTTCAGTGTAAAAGTATGTTTTAGGGCATCAAGAAATAAGAGATCATGCATAAAGGAGTATATTAAAATATTATTTTTCTGTTAAAACTCTATACAGCATTTTTTATGTCTTCTGTTATGCTGCTTTTCTGTCTTGATTTTGGTTGCCTTCATCTTTATCGCAGCCAAGGCATGACTCTGATGTGCTGCTGTTACGTTTGACAACAATCAACATTTTGGTTGGCTCTGTGGAGAAAGCAGGGAATTTCATATTTCAATATGGGGTAAAGAGAACTTATTACTTACCAGGTCTGTTTGTCTGCCTTCTGAGAAAAATTGTCTTCCCTTTTGCAAGCCCCTGAGAGAATAACTGTTCATTACTCAGGTGAACAAAATTCAGATCTGTCTTCATCTTTGTGCTTTTTTAAGCACTAATCTGAAAAAAGACACCAGGCTTGTGCTGTGTAATGGTCTGAGGACAACACAGTATTTTTCCAATGACGTCATTATTTCCAGTTAAGAATGTCTTGATTGTTCTCGGAACCAAGAAAGCAGAAGTTCAAGAGGGCAAAGTCTTCCTTGTCTCTGACTAACTTACAGTAGTTCTCATTTTCCCAAACTCAAGGAGTTTTTGGACAGCCATATGAGAATTACCTTTTTTTTTTGATAATTTTTGTCCAGTTTGAATTTTAGGGTTCAGTTTGAGGCTAGTCTTTCTAGCCTCAGTGAATAAGTATACAGTGTTATGTAATCTGTGAAAATAACTATAAACTCATTACTCTCACTGCAAACATTGACTTAGCAAGGTTTTTACATTTTGGTAGTTTCCCTTTATCTCCTCTGCCTGGGAAGCTCAGGCCAACCTGAGCTTCTAAAGAGACTCTGCAGTTCTTTCTTGCTTCATATCTTGCTTATAGCTCTCTTTATTATCTGTCTTGCTGTGAATGAAGGAAGCATTAATTAACATCTAAGTAATGGCCTTCAGATATGCAAAAAATCTTAAGAAAGCTCTTTGGTAATACTTCCAGGATTTCCAGAGCCTTGTTCATCTCATCAGTCTGTTTCCTTCATTTTGAGAGGGACGTTTTTCATTTCTAATCCAACTGAAAGATATCATATCCTTAAGTTCCTGGCAGTCTCCAGGTGTCTTCTTTTTCATCGTTACATCCTCCCACTGTTCCTTGTTTATGCAGATTTCTATGTTCTTTCTGTACTGCCAGAGGAACTGATAAGACTAAAAAGTAGGGGGAAGCAGCTGAGGGGTGGGGTACAAAGTGTTTTACAAAAAGATAGGCCCTATTCTCACCTGCCGTGATTAAGATTTTCACACTTTCTCACTTTCCCTTACACATAACCTGTCTTGTCAGAAGTCCTGAATTTTAACTGAGCTTAGTGGAGCAGTGGGTTCCCAAAACCTTGACTGAAAAGGGGTGGGAACAAATATCTTCATGAACTGTTTTTTTTTTTTTTTAATGCAGAAAGAGCTCATGTGCAAACTGGTTGGAATTAAGTCTCCTGTTGAGCACCATGTTCTTAAAGAAGCTGTATTTAGCAAACTGGAAAAGGACAAAAGTCAGCTGGAGGCAGTAGAATGGTAAAAATGTTCCAGTGATTTTTGATGTTTTAAAAAAAAATAAAATGTTTGCAATTCTAGTCATTTTGGTTCATGTTGAGACTTAAACTGGTATGCTGAACAAGCTGGAAATTATAAAACTGAGATGAAGCTGTTGATAGGCAATGATATAAGCCTTTCTCATTTTTTCTGCCAGGCTAGGTTTATTGGGAGATGAACAAGTTCCAGCAGCAGATTCCATTGTGGGGGCTCTTGCAAAGCATATGGAGATGAAGTTGCCCTTTGGTATGTGAGAAATTATTCTCATGTGTTTGAGTGGAGCAAGTCCATATCTTTTATCAGCCATAGTTAGATTAGTTTGCTCACCTTCATCAATAAACCTTCATGTTAGGGTTTTTAATGTATTGTGATGTTCTTTACTTCTCCAATTTATCCTTTTCTTTCCCTGTTATGTTTTCAGTTTCATCTTAGTATTCTGTCCTCCTTAATAGTCCTTGCCTTCAGTCACTTCCTTGATACACATGCTGTCCATGTGTAGTGCCTGGCTCCTCAGGAATCTCATCTTGATGTACCTGAAATACAGTTTGTGCGCTTTTCTCTTAGGTACTGGAGAGAGAGATATGATTATTATGAGAAATGAAATAGGTCTCAGGCATCCTTCTGGTCATTTGGAAGACAAATTTGTTGATCTGGTTGTCTATGGCGATAACAAAGGACATTCTGCAATGGCTAAAACAGTAGGATACCCCACGGCTATTGCTGCGAAGATGGTTCTAGATGGTAAGTGGCTATTCTGACTTCAGTAACAGTATTGCAACCCTCTGTATCTTTCTGCTGTAAAAAGCAGATATATAGTCTTTCTGAAGTGTATACATGTATATTTTTTTTAAATTTATCAGAATCTTCCTGTCTTCTTTACAGGAATTTTTAATCTGCATGTTTGGTTGTTCAGTGACAAGTCTTAATTTCCTACTTAATCCATAAAGATTTTAAGCAATTTAATCTTAAACTGGTGTAGAGGAAACCTTTAGCATGATAAATTACAATTGATTATGCCACAGTGAAACAGGTTAACATACACCTGTGCTGAACAAACTAGCTAGTTTCGGGATTGACAAAATTTGAAGCTTATCTGATCATGTTGTATATATATAAACAAGAAAACTTCCTAGTCATTACTGTGTTGAAAGAAATAATATTATTTCCCTGTGCTTGCATTTAATCTTTAGAACATTGCTCCTCTCATGGCTAACCAAAATGAGCAAAACTATGGGTTTTTTGTTGTTGTTCTTATTTTAAAAAGTCCCAGCAACTCAAATTTTTAAGGTTTAGATGCTTTTCACCTAACTGCTGTGTCACAGCTCTATGAATTAAGTTCAAGCTGTGTATGCCACAATGTGTTCCAAACTTTTTTTCCTTATTTTTGATACAGTAGTGATGCTGTGTGAGAATCTAATGCCAGGATTGATAGATCTGCATGTTTAAATATATGCAAAAAGAAAAAAAATGAAAATTTATATAATTGCATATTAATCTTTGCATTTGGGTTGCCCTTGACTGACCGCCAGACTCAGCCACTCTGTCATTCCTCCTTCTCAACAGTATGGGGAGGAAACAAGATGAAAAAGCTCGTAAGTTGAGATGAAGACAGAGATGACTTACTCTTTACTGTCATAGGCAAAACAGGCTCAACTTGGGAGAAAATTTATTTCCAATTAAATGGGTTTCAATAATGCAAAAAAAGAGACAAATTAAAACAACAACTTGCTTTTCCCAGGCTCAAATTCACTTTTCCATTCACTTCTCAACTTCTTCTCTCTCTCCTGAGCAGTGCAGGGAGCTGCGAAATGGGGACTGTGATCAGTCCATAACTGCTTCTCTCTGCTGCTCCTTCCTCTTACTTTTCCTCTGCTCCAGCAGAGTCTTCATCACACTCTGATCCAGTGTCTGGAGCACCTCCTCCCACTCATGATCTGACATTGGTGTTGCAAGGCTGTTTCTCACACTTCTTTCCTCACTGCTGTTCAGTGTCTTGCTCTTTCTTAAATACATTTTCCCTGTATCTGTGGCTGAGGGGCTCAGCTGTGCCCTGCGGTTGGAGCTGGCCAAGTCCAGCACAGCAACCCTGATCTTGCCCTCAGAAGCCCCACGCTGAAGTTACCAAAGCCTTGCTGAGTAAACCTAGTAGAGCCCTAACTCTGGGCTAACTCACTGGGTTTTTTCTACCTTTATTTCAGGTGAAATAGTTGCCAAAGGCATGGTTATACCCTTGACGAAGAATGTTTATGGACCAATACTTGAACGTGTTCGGGCAGAAGGCATTGTGTACAGTACTCACAGTGTTATCAAACAGTAACTGGAAGCAGTGGATTTAACCAGGTCTTGGCTTTGTTTGGTTCCAACCTCTGCCACCCCTTTAAGAATCTCAATTTGAACCAGCTAAAGGCAGCACCTGCCGTTTCATATACAGATGTTGCCTTCCATAAAACCTGCTTTGATGTAGAAACTGTAGATACTCATGAATTTTGGTATTTTCTTCTGAAAATTGATAAGCTTTCATGTACGCGTTTCAGCATCGATCAGATCTTTCCTTAGATCTTTTTCTAAAATATCTTGGAAGGGTTGGGTTTGTTTTTTCTTTTTTTTTTTGGTTATAGTGTATCTTCCAGCTGTATAGGGTTATTAAGACAAATTTAAGCTGAAAGATGTATCTATTAGTGGGTTCTCTTTTGGTGGAAAATTCTAGTTAATGAATTCCATTGATGAAGTTTGCTTGTTCATGTGGTAAAAATTTTTCAGAATAATGGAGATGAAAGTGATATTTAAAATTTTAAGTCTGATTGTTCCTTCCCCTTTAACAGTATTTTTGAATATTTTCACAATAACAATATGCAAGAAATAGTTTAGAAATTCTGCACTACTAGCAAATAAGAACCTGTTAAATCTTAAAAATGTTCAGTTCTTAAATATTTCAAACCTAGATCTTAATATTTTTTTAATCCATTTATAATGAGTGTAAATTTAAATTAATTGGAGGAGGGAGGAAGTTTAAAGCAAGCTTCCTCCCCATACCCTTTCCTGTTACAGGGTGGAAGCTGGTTGCAATATGTTGAAATACCTGCTGTTTTGTGTTGCCTTGTGCTGTGGAGAGAGGACATTAACATTTAGCTAGGCAGCTAGGAAGGGCATTCTACAGTTAATACAGAAATACAACAGTTAATGTGGTTAGAAGCTGCTCCAAATGATGTTTAGTCCTTCCACTTACACTATGTGCCTTGTCCAGGTTAAGTACTGTTACAAAGGGAATAGATTGTGTTGTATATGCAGCTTTGAAATGCAATAGGCTTAGAATTTTTAATTGCCACATTTTAAGTTAGCTTCTGCCCTTCTGCTATCAGGCTTTTCAAGTATTCATTTGGGAGCCTTTGCATACTACTCAGTACAGTGCCACTTTAGACTGATGGGAGTTTGCTGGTGGGCCAGCTCACTTGCTGCTGAGTGCTGTGCTGCACAGATGTGTCTGCCCCCCTCTAGCTGCAGTTTAGTCACATCAGTCCAGAATTGAACTTTAGCCCAAGTGCAGCTTCTCTGTAACAAAGCAGCAGTTGCCTCCTTCCAGTTCAGGGCTGCTTCTCTGGCTTTTGCTTAGGGATTTCTATACCACCTTGCAATGCAAGCATGGCCTAAACTTCACAGTTAGGTCTGTGAGGTGTAATGCTGGGGGCAGATAGTATTTGCACTGGTACCTGTGCAGCTGCCTAGAACTTCCCTTTTCTAAAGCTGAATACTGATGCTGGAAGCTGTCTGCTTTCAACTTTGCTCACAAGTGCACTTTGCTGATAAAAGCACAGCCTTTTACCTCCTGAGAACCATAGTGCTGTAATTACAGTTCTGAGGTGATGGAATTCCAGGTGTTGTTTTGCACAGTAGGAAAAGCAGCCATAACAATAATTCAAGTTTTGATCTCCAAATTTTGCTACTCAGGATTTGGATTTTCTTTGTGTAAATGCAATGAAGTAGCAGCTGCAATAGTTAGGTGAAAGGATCCAAAGGGAGAAGGAAGAATGAAGGGCAGAGTATTATTCTCAAAGAGAATACTGAACCATTGAATGCTTTTGTCATGTCAAATTTGGATTCTGTTAAAGTGCCATGCATATATCAGATGAAATTCCGTTACAGTGCCATGCATATACTGGACGAAATCCTGGCCCCACAAAGTTGTTTCACTTCTCACTGACCTTACAGGCTGTTGGTCTGTTGTATGGATGGTGTAGGCAGCTCCACGTAGATTAAAGACCTACAGCTAAGGATTAAAGTTATACTTGTATCTGCTGGTCCCTTCCAACCCAGTGCTTGGTCAGACCAGGATTTTACTTTAGAATTCTCTGATCCCCCCTTAGCTCCCAAATACACAACCATGGAGTTGTGACTCTGTATATGTGCATGCACTGTACTTGCTTTTCTGCCTTGGAAATGCAGTATGCAAAGAAAATTGGAATTTTAGAAGTATCTAATATTTTTAGAGCACTAAAGAATGAGCACTACAGTGTTTCCCTCAAGAAACACTGCTACTATTTTTGAAACATTTTGTATCGAAGTATATTTCTGTTTCCCAGTGCAATGCTGCATTTTGTTTTCTACATTTAGACTTAAATGAATTTATTATTCTTCTTTTTGTATGAAGATTATACTTCTCAGTTCTCTTTGCATATTATTGGAAAGATAATTATATCTAATACACAAGATTGCTTGAAAAATAAATTTGAAATCCTCTGTTTTGTTGTCATGTCATCTTTACAGTCTAATGAGATGTACATGAATGGGATTTGGTTTTTCACATAGATGGTTATATTGAAAGGATGTCTACACATTTTCTATGTGCATGAAATATGTTGGCATACTTCTTGCTAGACACACAGGAGAAGATTCTTCAGGAATTGTTTAAGCATCCCCATCTATATAATTATATACATATATACATAGGTATACCTGTATATAGACATCATTTTCAGCTATAATCTTAATAGATTAATTTTGCTTAGTAAGTTTTGTTCTTGGGCACAAGGACAACTACTAAACTGGAAAGCTGCAGAACAGTAGATGTATGATATCTCCCTGTGCCCCAGGAAGGCATGAAAGCGTGGTGTCTCACAGCCTGTCTCAGCTTGAGGGCCTTGCTTAGCTGAATACGTGGCTTCACTATCACTGCCTGGGCCAAAAGGCTCTTAAGATCTTTGTTCACATCAGGCTCCAAGGGACAGGTTGTCTGTCATTTTTTCATTTTGGAATTTATGCTAGTGCCAGCTCTTCATGACATGTAAGATCCCAGTTTCTTCCTGAGATGAGGTGCTCGAGCCCCATTACACTCAGGCTGCCTTTCTTGCCTCTGTTTCACACTCTGTCAGCCTCAGATATTCCTACAGGGGAGAATTATATCCCTTTGAGGGACTGGAGTACGAAAGTGGCACTGCTGGACAAAGGGAGTAAGCTCATAGCACAGTAGCTGTTTAAGGTGGAAAAAAATGGGCTATAGTTTAAGGTGGAAAAAAATCAATCAAATAATTGATTATGCTGGAAAACTAAGAAGAGGAGGGGAAAAAAAAAGAAATTTAGCTTTGAGTGTCCAGCAGAATTTATCAAGGCAAATCAGATCATCTCAAATACACTCTGTATAAATTACAGTGTAAGAGTTGTGACTTTCCTGAAAAAAGAAAATAAATTCCATAAACCAAAAGGTTTTATTGCCCACTTAGTTTAGCTCTGGAAGGAAAGAGTGCAATTTGGAAACAGAGGGAGTAGTCATAACGTGGTCAAATGTTCTGAGAGAGATTTGTCTTCCCTCTTGTCCCTTTGAAAGATCCTAATCCAACAAAGCACAAACCTGTGAGAAGTGGATGGTCAGACCTGAGGCTTGCTGCAGGGAAATAGTGAAAACTAAGACTGTAACACAAGACACTTGAGACCCAGCTAGTAGTTGTGTCTTTGTTTCTGTTTTTAACCACAACAACACAATATTGCTCCTCTTCTCCCCAGCCCTGCTTTGCTTATGCTTCAGAACAATTAAGAGAGGAACAAGTTTAACTTTCCTAAACTCATCTTGGAGTAAGTGTTTACCACAGAAAATTTCAACCCATCTGAAATTACTCATTGTCCTAGCACTGTGATAAAAAAACTGTGATAAACATTGCTAACTAATTTTGTCAACTGATCTTCGAAGTCCATACTAAGGTCTTTAGCTAATTTGTTGTACTGATAGCAATGAGTTTGTATGACTCCTGTTGATCACTTATTACTGATCATTGTAAGGCTTTTCCACAAGTATTAAATCTCAACATCACAATCACTAAAAAGTTGGTGATGTTTGGTATTAGTAAATTACTTGTTTTCTTTTTTTTATCTTTTTTTTAGCCTCTACTCACCTATGATTTCTTAGGAGAAAGCCCACTAATCAAGTTTTCCTTGTCACACATGACTTGGAGCTTTGTAAAAAAAAAAATAGATCTTAAACTGATGTTGTTTATTAATATCTTACTTCTTGCAGGAGATACATAACATCTTCTCCACACTTGACCCAGTTTGAAAAGGCGGACTATGTGTCTTTTGAGTCTGTAGCTTGGATTACAAGAAAAAAAATTAATTAGAATATGGCTTTTGTCTGAGAGACGAACTGACACGCATTTATTAAAATCTGTAATCCATCACAGTTGAAGATTATAGAAGATTTTTTTTTACGATTCTTATTTTTTTCTAGATCAGAACCAATATGTGTGAGTAAAGAGATTATCCTAAGCACTTATGTTTTAAATAACTTGTCAGCATGCTAAGATGATGAATGTGATTACAAACATCTAGAAGAAACCTTGACTGACAGCTGATTCCTTGGATTATAAATTTAAAATGTCTGCAAAATATTTAGGTTGAAAGGAACAGTTATATCAAGATTGGATTTTAGGAAGGAGGAGGCCTTTTTTGCTTTTGGTCCATAGTGGCTTGAAAAACATAGTAGAATTAATTTGCCTAAAATTTACTTTTTATATACACCTGTATGAAACTGTAAATACATTAATAGAAAATAATTTCATGCTTTTTATTTTGATATGTGAGGCAACAAGCCAGTTTTCTTTAAAAGAAAAGGCTGAAGAAATAGCACATGATCACTATAGTCCCTCTTGTTGTGTGCTAACATGCAGAAGTATAGTATCTGCTAATAAGGTTATGGAATATGATTTGAAAATAGCCATAAAATCACAAATAATTTCTCTCGTACAGGCACCCCTAGGGATTAGGAAATCAAAAATTGTATAATTTTTGAATGAGAAAGCAAATCTGTATAATATCACTGTCCCTGTTAGACCAGATGTGCAAATGGAGTGTGTCAGCCAACCTAAGTGCTGTAAAGGAACTGGTAAAGAACCCTCAGGCCACTTGGAAAAAGAAGATACTCCCTTTCTCAAAGCACAACCATTAAACACCTTTGTCTGCACCAACTTTGTGCCTGAACACTGTGAAGAATGTGTATGTGTAATTCAACAGTCTTACAAAAATGTGTATCATTTGGGACAATGCACCCATTCTGTACATTTTTAACTCTTGTCACCCCCTCCAACCCCACAAATATTATAAGAAAATAATTCTAGATCCTATTCTTCAAAGGCATTTAACTCAGCTAGGGATACATCACATGTTTGCTTGCACTTAGGAGTCATATATCAGCCTGTTCTTCCTGAACTTCAGAATTGGCAAATATGCAGGCATGGCAAGGACCACAGGGAAAAAAAAGTTGTAAAATTTTTATATTTTATATTTTGAATAAAGATGTCCTGCCTCAGAAAAGTAGGTTCCCTCTGAGTTATTCCATGAACTAATTATGGCTTTGAACTAAAGAGATGAGTACTGCTATCTGCAGGCACGTGGCTTAGACCCCCTGACCTGAGGCTGAACCACCTGCACAGATCCTGAGAAACTGCTGGGCATCAGAGGGGAAGCTGCTGGAGAGGCAAGAGCAAGCAGCTGGCAGGTTTTAAGAAGAATGACACCACACAGGTGGTTCATGGGGAGTTATGTGAGGGAAGGCCAAGCTCTGCTGGAGACATTCTGGAAAGAAAAGCTTGAAAGGCCAGAAATACTAGGGAACTGTTGGTAGTACCATGTATGGCTGAGATGATCTAAGTGGCAGCATCTGACATTACACATTTGGATATGGCTGTAAGAAAACTAAGACCCATGAAGGTAATTAGGTAAGAAGGTTGTTTATCTACAAAGAGATATGTTATTCTCCTCCAGCCTCCTCGGTGCTGCAACCTTCAGTACAATCAACTATCTTTTCTGAGTTCAGAAGCTTACAGAAAATAATTGAGTGGCCAACTTGAAACATTTTTTGTTCTTTCAGTGACTACTTGCTCTATTGCTTCCCAGAGTTTGACTGTTGCCTTGCCAAAGGAGGCAGCAAAGAGCTCAGCAGCTGAATGAATGATCTGAAACAGTCAGCATGGAGAAGTCTTGGGAGGGGGCAGCTAAGGCAATCGGGAGGCCTGGGATAGCCCATTAACCTGTGAGTGACCAGACTGGGAGATGAGCAAGGAGAGGCCAAAGAAGGAGCTAATGTGGGCACTGAGGGTACAGGTGGGAGTGGAGCAGAGATTAAATAATATGAAAGTTTTCCATAAGTGTCTCCTGAACTTGCAGATTCCATGGGAAGTGCAGCCGCCTGCAGGTCAGTGATAAGTCCTTATTCTTGTAAGTAAAAGCTCTCCTACATGACAGTGAAGACTGTGTGGAAGTATAGTGTACTGTACTGTACATGAAAGACTGCTCAGCACAGACTGTAATATTTATATTTATTTTTTGCAATGCCATAGGTAAAAACAATTTAACAATGCCAAATACAGTGTTATTCTCATAAAAACTTCTCATTTCAAAACAAGTGGTTTCTAGTTCCCACAAAAAGTTAAAATCACATGCAGCTATATGAAGGTAAATTGCTTAAGATGCACAATTATATATCAGAAGACTTTGTTAAAATAAAAACATACTGACTACAACTTTTTAACAAGGCAATTACACAGAACTAGAAAACTGACTCTGTAGTAAAATATAAAAATCTACAATTATAAATATAAATTTGGTCCATGGATCACTACAGAAGTAGCAGTATTTACAGTAAGTATCAGATTACTATTCTAAATGTCTAATAGAAGTCTTAAAATGCTGAATGTTATGTAGAACAGTATTTTATTTACATTCTACTATATTAAAAGTTATATTTCTAGCAAATGTAAATTGTTATAAATACAGCAAATAGATCAAATACTAAACCCATTGCATGTTTGTAATTGAGGATTCCCTAACATCTATAAATATGATAATTTTAAGTTAAAAGTAAAGCCAGATAAATCAAAAAACTAATACTGAAAAAATCATACCACAATTCAATTCTTAGAAACACTGTAAAAGTTAGTCCAGACATAACAATGTATTACAAGTAATCTTTCAAGAAAAGGCACACATTGTTAATGATAAGAGTTCCACAGTAAAGTTGTATGTAACAGAAAAGATTGTTGGTTTGAGCAACGGTTGGGATGTGATTATATATAGAGAGACTGCACAGATTTTCCCCACCCAAAGTATAAAACTGAAAATAATAATGGTAAACTACAGGTGTGACTGGTGTGATGTATTGATGTGTACATTTAATTTGATGTGTTAATTAAACTAAAGATTCTAAACTTTCAGCTGCATTTCCATCAGGTAAAGCTGAGCCATTACTGTCCATAGATGCTGAAGGGTTTTCTTCTTGCCTTGTGCTGACAAGGCTGAGAATAGCTTTGTACAGAAACTGGTACTGTTCCTGGAGAAGAAAAGAGGATACAGTCAAAATTAATTAACAGCTGATGTATCAGTCACACATCTGTGCACATGGAGCACAACTGTGCTCCACAATTTATTATGTTACTTACTTAGCAGCTTTATTGATTTTATGACTAATGATTCCCCCTGTACATGATGGGAATATAGTACAGGTAGGGGAGAAAGCTGTATTTTTAAAGAAATATTATATGCTGAATCTGATCCTTGTTAAAGTCAGTTACAAATCTGGGGTAAGAATTTGGGCTACTGTTTGCCTGTTGGCTTTTTTTGTAATTTTTTGTCATCTGAATTCTATCCAGGAAGATTTTTTCTTTTCTTTTTTCTTTTTGGTGCTTGCAGTTACTGTTCCTGTTTTTGAAGATCCTGCCAGGAATAAGAAGTAGAAAGACAGACAAGACTGTGAGAAGATTCATCAAGGAGGCCACTGTCCAAGAAGGGGCAGAGGATCTCAGTTGGATGCATGGGAAATGGGGAGTGCCAGAAGCCAGCTGGACTGCAGTGTGGGCTGGGAATGAGGAAACAGTTGGGATGGTCTGTGCAGGGAGAGCAGGCACAGCAAAGGCTGTGCTGGCAGTGGATGCTCTGAAAGGGCAGAGGAATATTTTGGGTATATAAGGATAAAGAATTTCTGTGAGGGAAGAAGTGTGGAACAGTAAGACAGACTAAATAGCGTGGGATTTGGGGTCTGAACTATTAGCTTGGGTTGAGAGATATGGGGTAGAAAGAGCCACAAATTTGAAAATTTGCAGTAAGAGGATGGGAATCTGGAATCTAAGATAAAGGACCTAGGTATTTGCTCTAGGATCCTGGGGAAAAAGGAGTGAAATGTCCTGATGGTTCTTCTGAGGTGGAAAGAGTTCCACTTTCACTCCATTGTCTGCCAGTCTCCTCACTCTGGGCTACCCAGGCAGGGCAAGGTGTGGACACATTTGTCAATCCTGTGTTATGTTCTGTTTTTGCTGTCAAAAATTGGATAATGCTAACCCAAACATTTTACTCCTAAGGTGTTCTCCTTATTACACTCATTTGTAACTCTAGCAGTCGGGTGTGTAATGATATGACCAAAGAGGTGGGATTCATAATTTTTATTTCTGTGATGAATTTTAATTTGTAGGACACTGCCTTAGCAAGTAATTCTTATGTACTATACTTTATTCTTCTCACATTTTTTTTCCTTCCTGCAGGCACAGTGACAATGGTGTCAAGTGACAATTCAACAGATCATGAAAGATCAAGGTCCATCCTGAAGTGGAAAACTAAGGTAACTACTTTAGGGTCTACCTGGAGCACAGATTTATTCCTGATAAATTAAAACCTTAGTTTACATGACATAATACAGATTTTATGATCATGGTAGCAGCTCTGCACATTTTGAATATCACCACTTGATAACCACAAAATAGGTTTTCACAGGAAATTTTTTGTTTTGAATAGGCAGCAGGTCCACTACAGCACCTCTGGAAGACAGTTTTGAATAACTCATGCAGAAACTAAGATGTTAGTGGTTCAGTAATGTTGCTCTAAGATCTAGAACTAAAAATGTCACATATAGGGAAAAAATGCACACATTTTGCCTATTACTTACAATGTCTGTAAAGACTCCAGGCCTCATCAAATTTATCATCTTCGCTACATGGTAAACATCCACTGAATTCTCATTTTCCAGTTGATGCATCAGAGTTGTCAATGCACAGAAAGTTCCTGCTGTCACCCCTCCATGCCTTTGTAAAGTAAAAAACCAGAAATCTCTAGACACTGAATCAAGTTTTACAGATGGAGAAAATACAAAATCCAGGGTAAACAGATAAGATGAATTTCTGTCATGTGATCTTTGCAATTTCTGAAATAGGTCTGCCCAGCAGTGGCTTAACAAAACTTTCATGGCACCTGGCTACAATTTCTTAGAGTTATTTTTCTACAATCCCCTTCTAACCAAATCTTGAAGGCCTTGGGTCCTTCAGTATTTCAACATTTCAGTATTTTTTGCCATTATTGAACAGCTGGAGAAAGGTAAGGTGCCTCATCTAAACAGCCTTACTTCTTTTAGTAAGAAAATGAGGTCCTGACTGATTTCCTTTCCAATGTCCTACCTGATAACTATCCAAAGTATGGCAATAATAAAATTGAAATGAAGTATGATGCAATAAAAATGTTTCTCTTTTTGATGCAGCTGAAACAGAAGCAGCAGCACTGCTGTTAAGTGCAGACTTCATGCCTTGTTTCAGCAGCTTTCACTCTAAATGAGGTGAAATGATGGTTCTACAGAAAAACAAACAGAAAGCTGCAGTTCTTACTCATCATGTACAATCATGGGCCCATCACGGTTGGAAGTTTCCTCTTTGATGATGCTGATCAGTTCAAAAGTTTTACTAATAGGACTATCAGGATTTGGCCATTTTGGACACTGAAAATGCCTCACTTCAAGTACATAGTCATCCTAAACGAGAAAAAAAACAACAAACATAAATCAATTTTGTAAACTATTGTCTTTATTCTTTTCCTTCACCCTGGTCAAGACTGGCTCCCGCCTCCAGATACAGAATCCCGCTGCTGTGGAAGTTGGAATGTGATCATATTACCTACAGAGGTTACTTCCCCCAGGGGTGTTTCTAGGGCATGGGTTTTTATCACTCATTTACCATAGAAAATGTAACAAAATGTAGGCCTTATCTTTAACAAATCAAGTTATATGTTTATGACAGTGTTACCTGTGTAGCTTCTAAAATAAAGTCTTGGATTATGAGCTTCTCCTCGTTAGACAGACACTTGTGTTCTTCAGCAATCATAGTGACTTTGAAAGTCTCACAGTTTATAGGCTCATCTTTGTTTGGCCAGTATACAAATTCATCTTCAGCCTCCAGAAAAAAAGAAAAAGGAGACACAAAGATAAGTAATGTTGAGCTCTTAAAATACAAAATCCATCATAATAAATACTGTGTCATATATTATCAATCCAGCCAACTAGATTTAAACCAACAAATCAAAACTTGATCAGGATTACAATCATGGCAAGTGATGGTTTTCAGACATCTCTGTAGTGATCCTGACCAAAGACCAACTGTGGATCCACATAGCAGTCAACTTGCTGTGCTACACTGTGCCATGCATCCAGCCTGGCCTTCAGGCTGTCCTGTGCTTTGCTGTGCAGTGCACAGGCCATGGCCACAGGATAAACTTAGCTGGTATACTGTAACATAGGAGCCTGCAGGCAGCACTTGAGTGGTCTTGGGATTATCTGAAAGTGCAGACTGAAGTTCCCATAAGAGCATCCTTTCTGTTTGACAGCAGAAATGATGAAAAGAGTTGTTTTTTATTTAAGAAAATCCTATAATAGTTTGAATGACCAAAATGGTCAGATGGATAGGGAAACCTCCCTGCCATGTGTCCTGTCTGCCTGTCAGATGTGTTTCAGGGAGGGTAGAGTAGGATTCCAGTCGAGGTGAATGCAGAGCTCAGAAAGACAACAGTTGTATGCTAGGTTGATACCACTGCTCCCTGGTCAAGCTGGCAGGGCTTCAGTGCCCTTCCTGCACACTCTTCTGCATGAACTGCCACCCCAGGCCCTGTGTGCCCACACTGCTGGCAGCGGTCCTGGCCACTCACGCTCCCCAGGGGCTTCTTTCATATGTGAGGGAATGCTTGGCCACCATTGCTCCTGGCTCTCGTGCCAATCACAATCTGCCCAGATAAGGATCCCTAGATTTCCACTAGATTGCTTGGGGATTTTACACTCAATTCAATATTGCTAATTTTTAATTGTTTTTTTTTTTCAAAATCCAAGTTGTTTTCTCATGTCTTGCATATTTCAAAATGGTAATACTAGTAAAATTCATGCATAAACTCATAACCGTCAGCCACGAAACTCACCATATTCTGGCTATCAGGAAGCATGACTATTAGCTGGGCATTATGGTCCCATATCATTCTCCAGAAATCCTTGATAGTGTGTAGTAAGGGATGCTGGGTAATAATGAATTCATTACTTTGATAATAACCCTGCAAAAAAAAAAAATCAACAGGCTCAGAATTGATGCCCAACTATTAATGCTTAAAGGAAGCTTCTAGTGGACCAGAAGTCTAGAAAATACGTTGCATAATTTTGTCTTCTTTGGCTTCCTGCAAATATTAGGAAAAAAAATTTCCATTGCAGTGTTTTCCACATGAAAGGAATAAATTCAATTACACTGAAATAATTTTTAAAACCTAAAAAAAAAATATAAAAAAAAAGGATAAAAGAGGCAGAGGAGACTCGAATGGCCAACTCAGAGGAGCTGACTACCTGAAACAAATATAAGAATACATGAAAGATCTGCAAAAATTCCAAGCAGTTTCTTAATTTGTACAGATGTCTCAAATTAACTTCTTACCACAAAAGAGAGTTCCTTTGCATTAATGCACCTGATGAAGGATCATGTACATATACCACTGCAGAGAGCTTTCCCATCTCTTTCCTGAATGTCCAGGAGGCATTAACTCCTCCCTCTCACCTAATGAAGGGCAAAATGTTGAAGAAAACCCAGAGAACAAAAGATAATGGAAAGCTGATGAGCTATGGTGTCTTGGGCTATGCTAGTTGCAAAGGCTCTGTAAGATGAGCAGGTAGGAAGGCAAATCACAGTACAGCCATTAAAAACTAACTTGTTAGTTAACACTTTTAGTTTATCTCACAAGATCCTTCCATAGGCGGCATTTAGCTTTACCAGGTTTTAAAACTATGATGGGATTTCTATTTCTACAGATTGTTAAAATGCAATGCACTTAACAAAACTTAAACCCAGTAATAATGGTAATAGTATTTCCTGGGGGAAGTAACTCTTTCAGGCAGAGTGAATAATGGAAGAAAGGAGCTTTCAAAATCAGGATTGTGCCACCCTAACTCAGACACATGGCAGCTCTGAAAACAGCTATGCATTATTTTTCACCAATATGTTAACTGACTTACCATAATATAGGAAGCATTGATGTAGTCTGTCCCTTCACCAGACAGTGATGAGATACCCACTCTAGATCTTTCCACTGTAAAAAAAAGTTATGAATCAGTAAGTATGTTGCAATGACTCTTATAACATTACAGCGATTATTTCACATATCTCACAGCGATGATAACACTAAGCTCCATCAATCTTCAACACTGAAGTGCTATCCAGCCATCTATTTTGTTTTTCTATGTGTAATTCCTAAATCACTTCTTCATTATAAGTACTTTACAGAACATTGTTCCACACAAATGCAAATGTCTTCAGTTCTTGTTGAGGAAATTTTGAAGGTTTGACACACGAGGTTCATAAATATTTTGCCACCCAGAGAAGACAATTTGAACAAACTTACCAGGAATAATGGATGAAGTTCGGTTCTTTTCTCTGTTACACTGTTTGAGTGCAGTTGAATAATCACACTGCTGTGTGTTAGACTGGCTCAGTAGCTGAAACAATGAAATGTAAAAGAACTCAGGTAACTAGATAAAAGCCATTCTTTCACAGGTTGCACTAAACAGAAGGGTGCACATATTGCAGGTTCAGTGTCTCTCTTAACTTTAGGTATTGTGATAAATAATTGTGATTCATGAAACAAATGAGTGATTACATCAAAATAAAACAAGCGGATTGTAAAACTTAATTACACCCCCATAAAGAAATAAAACAGACCCTTACAAGGTCAAGGGGCCCTAAAACCTCCCTACTATCCTAAGAATAAAATATGGTAGAACTTTAAATCTTTTAGGCGCCTGTTTGTCCAAGAATGCATGAATTATGACCGCTTGTAAAGATAACCATTTAGCTTTAGCTGTAAGAAAACCCATATATTAAATACTTAGCAAAAAACTGTAAAATGTATATGTATATGATATAATTAATATGCAAGAAGTAGCTAAGATAAATGCCAAATATACACTGTAGTAGGGGTGCAGATTTGGGAAACTTGTCCCCACTTCTGTCACCCAGCCGGCTGCTTGCTTTTACCATATAATAAACTCCTATTCAAAAACTTATAGAAACTTAAGACTTTGTTTATCACAGATATCTAGTTATCTGGCTAAACAACTTAGAAAGTCATCAGAATTTTTTTCTTCACTGTTCTTAGCAGTTCAAATGACTCCTGAATCTTAGATAATGAAAATGTCTTTGAAGGTGGAGTCTGTCTTTAACCAGTGATGTACACTGAGGGGAATACACTGATTGATCAATATAGCTCATGACATTATTGCTACAATGACATCGTTCCAGACTGTTGTTTTACCTTTAAGATCTTCCTGCAAAGGTACATAGTTAGATCTTCCAAAATCTACTTATTGGCCTATTTTTTTTGTAGATCCTTTGTTTAAGAGTAAGCAAATAATTCTTCTGTCACGACTGACTGCATGCATTTGTTAAATTAATCTGAATTTAGGTTCAGCAGCTAATGAAAGTTGTGTTCAGAAAGCTAATGGAAGTTGTGTTGAGATACCTACTTTTAAGTAATTCAGGCTTGCAAACATAAAGATTTTTGTGTTACTATCTGAGAGAGCTCACCTTGAATTGTTTCTCCAGTCTGGTCTTTCCCGTTGGTCCAGGTATCAAGAGAGCATTAACATAGGCATGAATGTGGGTCTCAAGGACTTCTGTTTCTTTACTGAGTATTGCTTCAACCAATGCATCGTGAATGAAGATGTATTGCTCCTAGGAAAAGGAATCCAAACATGAGCTCTCATCATTTGCAGATTCCGCTGGTTACCTCTGCTTAAGCTGCCACTTCTGATGTGGTCAGTGTTTCTTCACGGGGGAGCTTTCTCAAATGTTATCCCCTAGAGTGATAACTGTCCCTTTGCAGTGACAGTACACATTTAAAAGCACAACTGACAATTACACTTGCAATATATATGTATACACATATATATATATATCATATAATACAGTACCAAATCCCCACCACCTGTGATATCTCATGTTAACAGAATAGAATTAAAAATGCAAGCACAGCCTTGAGTCAAATTTTCAAGTTAGTCCTACCCCTAGTTTCTATAGCTATCCTCTGTTTCCTCTCTCACATCCTTTGGAACAGGTGTCCTAGCTGTTGATTACCTTTTATTCTATTGAAAGGCACTGGGGAATCTAACCACCTATTCTTGAACCCTGAAGCAGACTTTCAAATGCCCTGCTGTTGCCCTTATTGTTTTCTCTTGGTCTTTCACTGTTCTATATATAATCTTCAGTTTAAAGCATCTATAGATAATTTTCTGTCTAAAACAGCTTTTGTCCTATGTTTTATTCCCTAATGTAAACTGTTTGATGAACACCTGACAATGGTGTTTCCTTAAAAAACTCCATGGCAAAAATGCAAGTCTTGCCAAGAAAGCACTACTTCAAGAAGCATGATTTATATAGACTTCCTTCTGAGTCCTTCCTAATAAACAGACAAGAACCAACAGATAGGTAATTTCTAGTGCATTGCTCTAAGCAAGCCTAGAAGGATGTCTCTATAAAACCATGGGAAACAAACGGGAAAATCCAGCCTGGTGACTGGTTGCCAGTCTGTCTGGTGGTGCCAAAAAGAAGACTGCATCATCTCTCCTTCTGCAAACAGAAATAGTTTGTAATAATCTCATGCTATTTATATTTCATCCTTACCTCAGTCTGCACCAAGTAGTTCCTTTGGGTACGTATGTGTTTTAAGAATCCAAATATGTTGATTGTCCCTTCATGCTGAATTTGCTGCAGCATGCTGTCTAACACTATGTATGTGCCTGTCCTTCCAACGCCAGCACTATAAAACAAAAAAATAGTCTTGAGCCTGAAGTAAAACACTAATGAAAAGAACTGGTCCTTACACATAGCTTTTTCAACAAACTGCTGCGTAGGGAAGATTTTCCTTTACAAATGAATTTATTTTGCTCTATAGATACTTTGTGAAAACTTCAAGGCTGATAATAATATTTTTCACTGTGCAAGAATAGGTCTAAAGATAATTTTCTCAAATGATGTTTAAACTATTGGTTGAAATAGAATGAAGTGGTTTCCTGCAGGTCTGCAATTTTCAAACTTCTGATATTCCTTAGGATACTTTGTCAAGTATACCTAGAAAGTGTGGCATATGTCAGCATTTGGGCACAGTTAATGTGCTCAAATTCTTCTGTGCTGAAACCACAATTTAAAAGGAAAGTTGCATTATGCCTCCCATTACAAATAAAGGAGATTTCAAAGATCTGGACTGAAGAAAACCCCAGGAAATGGAAGAGCTGCTGAGTATATCTGTAAAAGGATAAAGCCTAAGTGCTCTCCAGATACAGCTAAGAGATGGCAAGCAATGGTTTAAAGTCTTCTTAAAAAGGTAAAATGGAAAAGAAAGGGTTAATAAACTTATTCCTGTTATGAACTCTGATTGATTTAGCATAAAACCAGCTGTATTGTAAGATTAAAACCCACCTTTTACTTTCATAAAATATCTGGGTAGGAAGTACAAGGTCAAGAGGTCAGTTTTTGTGATCTATTCATTTGTGGGAATTAGTCAATTGTAATTCCCCTCTAAGTTATGAAGGAGTGTTATGTATACTGGTACACGTAACTTGAGAGTCTGCATGGTTCCTTACAGGCAGATCCAAGCTCACTCCATACATGCTAATTCAATCATCTCATTTCTTCCACAGATGCAGCACATAGCATAGGTAGGGTGAGCTCAAATTGCAGTATTGAACTGTCTAAATAAACATTATATGAAACTGGAAGGTCCAGGTTATTAATACACTGTTAGGCACAAAGAAGATTACCAGATACCATCCGTACTTGTTATGAAAGACAAAACATGGAGAGCACTAAAACATAAAAATAGCTAAAATAAGTTTAATGAAGCTCATCATCTGTGTCTTCAATAGAGCCTGTAAAGATAAATAAAAGTCACATTTCTAACATGAGATCACTCCTTTGAAATTCCATAGTGCATGGGATCAGGTTAGCTAAAAGCTGTACAGACGGAGATGAATTACACCTATGACCCAGTGGAGAGGTCTGACTGAAGCCACACAACTTACCAATGTTCATTTTTTAAAAACTCAATTTAATTGACTCATAATGTATTGCTGATCTCTCAGCAATCTCAGACTTGACATTTTGGGCTATTTTGAATTTCACATGAAAAAGCAGGATGTAGATAGCAGCAGAACAACAAAATGTGGAATTTTCATTTTCCAAGCTAAAAACAGATTTCAGTCAGATTAGATCATACCACAAATAAAATATCTTCATTTGCAGCATTTGTGAGGAGACTTTACCTGTTGGCTTCCTCAGAGTCAGCTCCAGAAGGACAGAATTCATGAGGAGGTTCTCTTTCCAAATGTTCCATCAAAGGTGAGGTACTACAGTGGAAAACCAGAACCTGCTTATATATTTTACAATAACCTGGTCCTTCACGGGCATTGTGAAGTCATTCCAGGACCTACAAACCCTTTTTAACCAATTCTCCCTGAGTTTCCAGTTTTAGTGAGCACTGACAGGACACCTGCCTGCACACTGCAGCACATGCAGACCTCAAACCATTCCCCAGAATGCTCCTCCAATGACTGCTACAGCCCAAAGTAATGTTAAAAACAGCAGAGTTGTAGTTCAGACAGGAATACAGTGAGTCTTCTCTTGTGGACAGAGCTCCTCTTAGGATTACAGACTATCCCTGCACCAAAGAAAGCATGAGCCAAAAGCATCCTAACAATGTATTTCCAGAAAGGTAACAATTTTTGCTATATATGTATCTGGTAAGCTTATAGCATTCAAGAGAGTAGTATAGAAATGTGCAAAAAAGTAAAAGCATTTTTGCAAAAAAAAAAAAGAATACAGTGCAGAGCAGCCTCATCTTGTTTACAGAGAGTTATAGAAGTGGCACAGACAGTTGATTAGTTGGCCTTACCAAGGAGAAAAATATCTGCTAAGAAATTAATCTTATTCTGTCAGGAATTGCTAAATGCGAGAGTGAAATTTGCTTAGCCCACCACTGAAAAATTCTTTTTTTCTGCAAAACAAAAGTGGAGTGAACCTTACAGCAGTAAAAACCACACCTGCAATGAACCACAACAGGCCCGATGGCGTGGCGCTTTGCATGTGACGCCTTCCGCACAAAGGTGAGAACAGGCAATGTATATTCTGGAACACCCATGTCAGGCCACTGGGTATAATGGTACTGAGTTACTATACGTCCACTAGACCTCCCTTTCTGGGAACCCTGCAACAGAAAAATAATTCCACATGTAAGCAGCCCACATTGTCATAGTTTTATTTCCGTACCTGATAGTTGTTGAACTAGAACTGTCCCTGTTTAGCTAAAAGCATGCCACCTGGCTCTGAATATTCCAGCTTTCAAAGAGAAGAGGAAGGGCTTATGCTTCTGTCCCATTAACTTGCCCACTGACTGGAGAAATGACCTGGCACTGTCCCTTAGAAAGCCACAGAGAAAGATTAAGAGCAATGGAGGGATAACAAACTACAGACGCTCTTAAGAGTCACCAGCTCTTTCTGCCACTCTGCTCCTCTGTTGGCTGAACAGAAGGAATAAGATTCACTTCACCCAGCTTTAGTGATCTATAAGGCAAATAGCCTTGTGTAGGCTGCTTTTCTAAGCTCCCTCCCTCAATGGCAACTCAGAGGCAGGGATGCATTCAGAAAGTAGGTCATCTCATTCAAATATTGTTTCCTAAAATAGGCAGAATAAATTCATTGATAGTAAATGCTGCATGTTATGTATTAATTATACAGGGAAAGTGAGAGACTAAATGCCTCAGACATTTATGTGGCCAGAATAAATTTAGTTTTCAGAATCCCCCTCAAAGTAACCAACATCACAGTGCTGAGCTGAGAGCATGCTGATTCTGATTACAATAAAACAAGGTCTGGATTCACCTGTCCTTAAAAAGGAAAATGGAGAGCTGAGGTAGATAATTCAATTCATACAAGATTTTCTTCCAGCTACTCTCTTTCTGCAAATGTATCATCCTGCTCACCAGGCAGGCAAAGTCCACATCAGCTCTACAGTGCTTTTTCCCTGATGGTCCTACATCACACCAGTACTACAGGCCAGTGTCTTTTCATTTTGTTGATCTCGTCAAATTAACTGAAGTGGACAAGCAACTTGGCCAGCTGAGACCTACAGAACTCAGCTTTACATAGACAGCAGCAAAGAGCTACCAACTTCCTTAAAAAGATTCTGAGCACCTTTTAACATTTCCTTTTGCCCACTTGTGTTTTCAGAATGCCACAAACCTTTTTGATTTTGGTGTTTCTAAGAGTAAAATTCCTCACAGTGTAATAGGCAAGTACATGAACACTCTTCTGAGTAACCAAGAAGTTCCCATATTCTTCACTGCCTTCGGCAGGCCAGTACTGGTCACATTTTCTCTGTTAGAAAGCAAATGAAAACCAGAGAAAAAGAAAACAAAATGTCAAACTAGTAAACTGAAATGTTCCAATTTAAGTCAAGCATAGTCAAGCATAAAACCATATAGGGACTCTCAATATACCCAGTTTATAATAGACACAATCTTCTGTACAGAACAAATAACATTATTTTGTGTTGTAAAGAGAGATGGCTGTGCAAAGATGCTCTTTATTTGGAATACTCAAAAAAAAGAGGTTTAAATCATGCTATCAGAATTAAAGGGCTCTAATAATGTGGAACTTGCCATTCTATAGGCACTCTAAAAACCAAAGAAACTAACATGATCTGTAGGAAAACCAGGACGACATTCAAGTCAGTAGAATTGTATGTGGCTTTTGATTAGTTTATAGTATGGGCAGAGTATATATCTATATGATCAGTAAGGCTGAGAGTGAGCCTCTGTATGATCAGAATATAGAGTAGAGCGCTGTGATGTCCAGTGTTTTGGTTGGGTAGTCAAATAGAAGAGTGCATGTTTATTGCATGCTGTTATAAATGAAGTGGTACTCTTGAGTGCAGCCCTTGTTCTGCAATTGCTGTCTGTATCATCTGATAGATGCTTTATAGGTTGTATGACAAGATTTACATTCATTTTAGGCATTGCTGCCAGTGTTTGGCAAGTGTGATGCAATGTCTCCTAATGTGATCCCAAGGTACTTCCATCACATGACCACAGGAACACACACCTTGTGATGGGGTTTGACCTCATTTTGTCTCACTGGACAAACATGTATCTAGTCATGTAGTAGGACAGCAACTGTGGGTCCCACGGGATGTTAACAGGGAGCTGCTACTGAACATCCACAAAAGTTCACCTGCACTATGTTCTTCTCCTTTCCAGGATCTTTCTCAGAAACCCTGAGAAAGAGAACTATGGCAAGCCGATTGCTAGCAAACGTGGGACAAGGTTTCACTCATATATAAGAAAAGTCTTTTTTCAGTATAAGACTTTTTTTTTTAGTTAAAACATGGTATTTTCAAGGAGTTATTGAATCTATTCTTAAGTTTCATTCTACAAATCCTCAACTTTATACTTCTAGAGCCAATCCTAGCACAAGCAGCTACTACAAACTATTGCTCTTTGCTCAATAAATGCCTAAATCAGTTTTTTTAAAGAGAGTCAGGAGTTTGCTACAGGTAAATCTATCAACATCCGATAAATAAATAACAGACAAAGGTACTTATACCCTTCCTTTCTCAACGAGATTAGTTATCATCACAATAACTTCTACGTTATGTTCCCATATCATTCTCCAGAAATCTTCTGCTGTCGATTTTAGTGGCCCTTGAGCTGCAATGTAGGCTTTTGGCTTGTTGTAGCCCTAAATTGAAATATAACAAACGACACTTGTCAAATCACTGTCCATGAGCAAAAGGAGGTTGGGAGGAGTACATGACATTTTATATATCTATTTTTAAAGACTCACAAAAGCTTTTAAGCATTTTTAAATTTGTAACTATCCAAATCACAGAAACTCTGTGGTACCAGATGACATATGAATACAACTGCTATGTCAATGTTTATCATTCCAACAAATAGGATACACACGTTCAAGTGCCCATGTTCTGGGAGAATGTCGACATGATAATGATTATGAGACATCTGTTACAATAGTGGTTTAAAAAATGAATCAAGACCATTAACATGTAAATAACTAGGTAATGAAAACTGGTAATGGTGCCTTGGTGAGGCTCTTAGCCAAATAGCATCTTCTCATGAGATTATCTCAGACAGAAGAATTAACCACTCAGATGAAAAATACTTCTAAAATGACTCAGTAACAGAACATTTTTTGTTTCAAAATGCCCTTAACTAAGCTGCAGCTGCTACAATATCAAGATGGATTCAAAAAAGATTTGGAGTTTTACCTATGCTTTAACTTTCTAGGCTTAACTTGGACCATGAAAAATTTTTTTTAATAAAATCTGTAGCATTGTGATCCTTTTTAAAAATTAAATCTATTCATCTCCATAGATAATTTTCTTACAGAAAAGTCTAACAAATGAATAGGCCGGCAGACAGAAAAAGACACTTACATCGACGTAGTTGGCATTAATGTAATCAGTCAGTTTTCCATCCTTTTCTGCAAGCTGGGCTAATTTAACCCTAGTATGATCATCTGTAGTAAAACAAGGGAGAAAATAAGCAGTTTCTATAAGAATTATATTCTTTCTGCAAGAAATGCCCTTAAAAATATTGAAATATATTTTACAATACATAAGATTAATGCAGGAACAATCACACATGCAAACATCCTCTGCTTAGGTATGAATCAGATTCAAAATTCTAGTTGTAGAAAAATAAACTATTAATCCAAAGTTTGAAGGGATTCATAATTTAGTGTCCTGAACACCAGCACCTTGGGTCATTTTAGGCACTGTGATGTATTTCCCCTACAGCCTCTATCTGCTACCTATGGAGGTGTGTGGGTGTTTCCTAAGTCCTGTGTCATGACTGCCAAATCTGCAAAGTAGGATGTCTCAAAATGACAGCAGGCACCAGTATTGAGGCACAATAATTCCAAGTTAAAAGAGCGGACACCAGAGAACAATGGGACCTTGAAGAAACACTGGTCAGCTGAAGAACTTCAGCAGTGGCAACTTCAGGGCGAGCTGAAACTTTCTGCAGCCTGCACTGATTGTAAGAACTAGACTTGAGTCAGTTACAGAGGACAATTCTTGCTGCTTCAGCTGCCCTAAGCTCCCTACGCACTGCCCTTTGCTAAAAAAGTTGCTGGGCTGGCACCTTTTGTACGATCTGCTACAAACACAGTGGCAGAGGAGAATCCCTGATATTTTGTCCATCTAGAGGTATCTTTAACAAGGTGGAATGGAATTTCTTGCTGCTGGTTTACATTGCCTTCTGCCGAATGCTGAACATAGATTTAATTTAGAACTTCTTGTAATCAGAACAAAGTTGAAATGCTATAGAGAGTTAAAACGAATGTTTTGAGCCACCAAAATAATCAAAAACCCAGAGGCAAAAGCTTCAAAGAGAGATTAACAAAACTGAATAGATGTATTTCAGAGAAGAAAAATCTGGGAGAGTGATGCAATAATGTGCTGGCTAATGAAGCTGTTCTATTCCACTGTTGCAGGGCACAATACAACATAAACCCAGTACATTCGTGTTTATATGTGTCAGTAAATATATCCAGGGATTGTGTAGATCCTAGAGAGGATAAATCATCATTATTCTAGATCAAAGATGGATTAATTCTGGTAATCAAAATACAGCTTCTTTGGCTTTATAATGGCATTATAATGAAACCTCCCAACTTCCTTTGGGTCATTGCAGAAGACACAAATGTCTTGAAAAACATGCTGTGGTGGGGGGAAACAATTTTTCCCCCTGAAGTTATAAAATGGTAAAACCCCAGGGGGTGGTGACCCTTGAAGTTTTGAGGTTTTATCCAATGAGCGCTTCTGCAAAATATAAACATATCACAAGCAAACGGAAGAGAAGCTTGGTTGTAGTTGGTAGTAGAAGTGGTAGCCATGCTGTGAATGCCAAGAGTAAGGGGCTCGGAGCCCCTTGGGGCCTCTGGGCCCCCCCCAGCCCCCAGGTGGGGGCTGCAGGGACTTGGAACAGCGTAATGCTGGGCTAAGTACCTGTGGCTCAAAGCTAAAAAAGTTTTCTCCACTGTGAGTGAGCAGAGACAGAGCAGCGGCAGAAGCAGCGTCCAGAGACTGGCAAAGAGCCAAAAGATAAGAAAGCAACAGTATGCAGCCAAGGAAGGCACAGAGTTGTCTGAGAGAGCCGAGAGAGAGAGAGAGCGGCAGAGAGAGAGGAAGTTGGGGTAAGAACTGAAATAAGAACCCCATACCCCTCTGAGACCTCCGAGAAAGGAGGGAGATGGACTCCGGCTTGAGAGGAGTCGTAGAGTGCTGCAGCACCGGAGAGAGAGGAGCTGAGAAGCTCAGGCGTCCTGACACTGGACTGGGACGGCCAACAGAATGTGGAGGGGGTGACCTTGGTCCTCCTCGCTGCTGCTGCCAAGCTAAGCTAGCAGCCTGAGACAGAGCACAGGAGCTCTGGTAGAACTCTTGAGGCAAAGGCTTTCAACTGAAAGCTGCCCAAGATATTCTGACTCAGGGGTGAACCCTCTGAGGAAGGGACTTTCATGAAGATGCCCCTGCACTTCATGATATGACCGTGGTGAAGCGAGTTTTGTCCCTGCTACACAGCCCACGGAGGAAGACCCTTGTTTGAAGACGGGTGGCCGAGGGGCTTGGATATCCCTCGTGTGTGCTGGCAGAGATCCAGCTGCTGCATGAGAAGAAGAGTGAAACAGATAAACCTGCTGCCTTAGAGACATTGCTGCTCTGAAGAAGGGATCTTTCCTTCTTCCCTCCTGGACTTTTATTTGGAGGGGAGAAGATATTTGATCCATTGTAAATATTTATGTCATGGTAGAGATAATTAAGACTGTAAATAATGCATTGTAGTATTTATTTGTATAGTCATTGTAATATATTCCCTTTCCCCCATTTTGAGTCTCGTGTGGTTGTCTGGAAAAAAAACCATCTCACATTGAGTTGAGATGTGGGAGGGGGTTTGAAGATAGGGAATTGGATTTTTGGGGCTCTCAAACCATGACACATGCTCATCAAAGTAGAAGAATGTCAGAGGACTAACCTGAAGAGATGTGAAATCTCATGCTACTCCTCTCCAAGCATTTTGTTAAAGAGGAGCTGGAGAATCACAGAATCATAGAATCAACGGGGTTGGAAAAGACCTCCAAGATCATCAAGTCCAACCTTTGATCCAACACTGTCGTGGTTACTAGACCATGGCACTAAGTGCCACATCCAGTCTCATCTTCAATACCTCCAGGGACAGTGAATCCACCACCTCCCTGGACAGCCCATTCCAATGGTTGATTACTCTTGCTGTAAAAAATTTCTTCCTAATATACAACCTAAACCTCCCCTGGCACAGCTTAAGACCGTGTTTTCTTGTCCTACTGCTGGTTGCCTGGGAGAAGAGACCAGTGCCCACCTGGCTACAACCTCCTTTCAGGGAGTTGTAGAGAGTGATGAGGTCTCCTCTGAGCCTCCTCTTCTCCAGGCTAAACAACCTCAGCTCCCTCAGCCTCTCCTCATAGGACTTGTGCTTGAGTCCCTTCACCAGCCTCATTGCTCTTCTCTGGACCTGCTCCAGCACCTCAATATCCTTCCTGAACTGAGGGGCCCAGAACTGGACACAGTACTCGAGGTGTGGCCTCACCAGTGCTGAGTACAGGGGAAGAATCACTTCCCTGGTCCTGCTGGCCACACTGTTCCTGATACAGGCCAGGATGCCATTGGCCTTCTTGGCCACCTGGGCACACTGCTGGCTCATGTTCAGCTTCCTGTCAATCCAAACTCCCAGGTCCCTTTCTGCCTGGCTGCTCTCCAGACACTCTGTCCCCAGCCTGTAGTGCTGCATGGGGTTGTTGTGGCCAAAGTGCAGGACCCGGCACTTGGCCTTGTTGAACCTCATCCTGTTGGAATCAGACCATCTCTCCAGCTTGTCCAGGTCCTTCTGCAGAGCCCTCCTGCCTTCCAGCAGATCAACACTCCCCCCCCAGCTTGGTGTTATCTGCAAATCTGCTAATGGTGGACTCAATCCCCTCATCCAGATCATCAATAAAGATATTAAATAGAACTGGACCCAACACTGATCCCTGGGGGACACCACTAGTGACTGGATGCAGCATCATTCCCCACCACTCTCTGGGCCCAGCCAGTTCTTAACCCAGCAAAGAGTGCCCCTGTCCAAGCCGTGGGCTGCCAGCTTTTCCAGGAATATGCTATGGGAGATGATGCCAAAGGCTTTGCTGAAGTCCACACAGACCACATCCACAGCCTTCCCCTCATCCACCAGATGGGTCACCTGATCATATAAGGAGATCAGGTTGGTGTGACAGGACCTGCCCTTCCTAAACCCATACTGGCTGGGTCTGATCCCTTGTCCATCCTGTAGGTGTTGTGGGATTGCACTTAGGATGATCTACTTCATAACCTTGCCAGGCATTGAGGTCAGGCTGACAGGCCTGTAGTTTCCCGGGTCCTCCTTTGCAGCCCTTTCTGTGGATCGGTGTGACATTTGCCAACTTTGAATCATCTGGGACCTCCCCAGTGAGCCAGGACTGTTGGTAGATGATGGAGAGCGGCTTGGTGAGCTCTTCCGCCAGCTCCTTCATCACCCTAGGATGGATCCCATCTGGTCCCAAAAATTTGTGAGGATCCAAGTGGCTCAGCAGGTTGCTGACTGTTTCCTCCTGGATTACAGGGAGGCTATTCGGCTTCCTGTCTCTGTCTACCAGCTCCAGAGGCCACTTGTCCTGAGGACAACCTGTCTTACTGTTGAAAACTGAGGTAAAGAAGGTGTTAAGTACCTCAGCCTTTTCCTCATCTTTGGTGATTATGTTCCCCCCCACGTCCAATAAAGAATGGAGGTTGTCCCTAACAGAAGTGGCTAGATTGAGTTCAAATTGTGCCTTTGTCTCTCTAATTTTCTTTCTACATGACCTAACTATATTCTTATACTCTTCAGGAGTAGCCAGCCCTTTTTTCCATAGTTGGTAAGCTCTCTTTTTTCCCCTAATTTCCTTCAAAATCTCCCTGTTCAGCCAGGCTGGTCATCTTCCCTACCAGCTTGCCTTTCAGCACACTGGGACAGCCTGCTCCTGTGCATTCAAGACTTCCTTCTTGAAGCATGTCCATCCCTCCTGGACTCCTTTGTTTTCAAGGTTTGTTTCCCAAGGTAGCCTCTGAACCAGTTTTCTGAATAGGCCGAAATCTGCCCTCTGGAAGCCCAGGGCAGAAGTTTTATTGATGGCCCTCTTTGCATCCCTGAACATTGAAAACTCTATTATTTCATGGTCACTGTGCCACAGATGGCCTCTGACTATCATATCTCCCACCAGCCCCTCTCTGTTTGTGAACAGCAGGTCTAGTGGGGCCCCATCCCTAGTAGGCTCATTTACCAACTGGTGCAGGAAATTATCTTCTATACACTCTAGGAATCTCCTAGACTGCCTTTCTTCTGCTTTCAGTGTAGAGGTATTTTTAGTCCCTTCAAAAACATATAAACCTATACTTGTCTATAATTATTTCTTAAACAAAACACCAAATGATGCTTTTACTTACAAGCAACAATGTTTATGTATCGATTCTTATTCTTGTTGTCAGGGTGATTAGAGCTGTCTGATGTAATACCTAGATCTACAGTACAGCTCTGGATTTCCTGAAAAAAAATTATGTTATATTTTAGTAAGTATTAAGATTCATAAAATGTCTTAAAATACAGTAAGTAATCATGAAAAGAACCACAACCTTATACCCAATTATCTATGATATTTTACAACTACTTCATTGCTAAAAACAAAAAAATGCAGTGAAATAATTCCTTACCTGATAAAACTCTTTCAGTGTCTAATGAGGGAATGAATGCAAAAAAAGTAAAAAAAATCAAATTCCACAGCACAGAACAAATGGATAAGTGTTTATATAAATTACAATTACTATATGGAAAACAGTTATGGTCATGCAATATATATCTCCATAATAACAACAACAAAACTGAATATTTTTACATAACTCCTAAAGGAAACGAGGTAATTTTCCAGTTAAAATGCTGGCATCTGTTTTCCTATCTTTAGCTTTAATGTTAGACCTTAGGTCAGTGAAAGCTTATACATATGAGTAACATCACAGACTTTAGCCAGATTCTCTATATCTTTAACTTTCACTGGATTTTTTTCTTGGTCCTTATAAGTGCATGAGTTTCTCTGTGGAATACTTTTGCTCTCTTCACATTCAGCTGCAAAACCTTCACTGAAGCAGGACTGTGTGCCACTCTGTCAGCCTCATGGCACTCTGGTGAAGGACAGAGTTACAGCTCTCACTCAGGCTGCCAGCAGTCTCACAGTGAAGCCAACAATGTTATAAAGAGAGAGAAAGGCTTGAAAAGACAGGCACAAAGTCTGCAAGACTCACAAAATTATTTTATTTTATTTATTACTTTAGATGACAGGAAACTCAAGCATTTATAAGGTCCACATCGTTAAGTAGGAAATAAGTTGTCATTGCTAAAAGTACTATAATAAGGTTTCCCAACACTTTTGATAATTCCTTTTAATATAAATCACCTTCACCTATTTAAATATAGATATGAAAAATGGCTACAAGTATAAAAATTAGATTTTAAATCAGTTGTCTTATAGTAATATAAAAAAAAAATTAAAAAAACCCCAAAACCTGAACGACCCCTGTACTCTTCAAATGTATGTTAACTCTGCAAAGACAATGACTGTATTTCAGTTTTTCCCAATCTTCTAAGTTCTCCATCAGTACAGAAAAGAACAGGACACTAATTCTGGAGTACTCTGTAAAGTCAAGAAGGATCTCCAAGATAGTTAAGATTAGCATGAAATACTCCAGATAGGGCAGCATCTGGATACACCTCAGTGAGGTGTAGCATATTTGGTCTTTGGATCACTGCTGTAATTTAGGAAAAGTACAATTGTAGGAAAAGATCAATTTAAGACAAACAGTCTGATTTCTGTATTGCTGTACTCACTAATGGTGAAAGAGCTTTGGAACCATTGTATTTACAGACTGTCCTTCAACATCTGCTCTTACTAATAGCCAGTCTGGCTGGAGTCCAGTCCCGCCAGTGCATATGCACATGTGTAATATATGAATATTGAACTGGACATTCACAAGTATTTACAAGTTTGGTCCAAAAATCAAATGGATGTTCTGAATGTTAAATGAATTGAAGAAGAAATGTTGATGAAGTAGGTTATGTGAAGGACGTGGAATTTTTGGTCCATTAGATCACAATACATTGGCTGGAGAAACAAAAGCAAAATCAAATGATGCAAAACTATGAATTGTTTACTTTCATTATTGTTTTTGCAGCAGGAATATTACAATCATATTTAAATTAATATAGGTCAATTAAAAAATTTTTTTCCATCCCAACTGACTGATTTGCTTAGAAATCCCTTGTAAAAAATGTTAATATCTTTAATTAAAGTATTTGGGGTTTTAATGTTTATGTGAATTAAGTAAGAACATATCTATCTTTAAATTGATTGCAATACACACGAATGTGAAAAAAAGATGAAGTTCATTAGTTACATATGGTGATAATAACATTATATGATTAGAGCATATGTTTCAACATTTCGAAATACCTTTTATGAACTATATACTTTGGGAAAGGAACTGTAAATCTTTTACTATCACATATGAAGACTACATTAGCTCCCCTGTTAATCAGAAGTCTTGCCACGCGTACTCATTATTACTTCCATTTTATTTTCCCTGTAAATGGAGCAAGCAAATGTGGGTAGCTTCTGCAAAATTAAATTTTCATTAGTATTGGCAAAGCTTTAGATCTACCACTGTATCTGATAAGTCATATACATTGCATTATCTTTGCACAGTTTATTCACACAATCATTTAGTATTTTATCACAGTAATAAATATTGCCGTTTTCATTCCAGTCCTGTTAGCTTTTATAAATCTCCCTAGTCTTTATGCATGAACTCCTTACTGGGCTCACAGCACTTGTATTTACATGCATTCCTGAAATTGGTGCCCAAGTCAGAATGTAATCCCCTGTTTTTTGTTTCCAGGCAATTAAACTTAACATTATCTGTATGTACTAAGAAGAAAGACGACGTCATAGAGCCATACCTCAAATTCTTCAGAAAAACCATTACTTGCATGTAAATCTGCAACATGTTTTGGAAAATGCTTTATTGGAATTGCTCCAACATCATCTTAGGGGTGGGAAAAGACAAAAAATATATTTATGAAGAATAAAAAGCTAGTGACATATAAAGAAGTTTATATGTAGGCAATCCACACAACATCCTGAAATAAAATTTTGGCATGAACTTTGGATATACAACTCCCACAAAAATGAAACATTCTTTAACATCATTAACATTTCTAAAATAATTATCTAACACTTGTACATTTCTAAACAAATATTTAGGAAGAAAATAAAGAAAATGCCTTGCTAGATCTTGCTCTGTCTTTAAGCCCCCCAAATCAAGGTGCTGATTCTGCAAGACGCTGAGCTTGTCTGTAAATAGAAGAACACACAGAATTCCCTGTGAAGTCAAGGAGAAATGGGAAGATTATCTGTTTGCTACAAGATGTTCAAAGGGAGAATGTAGGAGCACAGCTCTGAAAAATACTGATAAAGCAAGAATGAATGATTCAGCAGAGTTGTGTGGGTGTTTTATGCTGATTAGTGTTGCACTGGAATTCTGATCCAGTATATGGACTGGCCGCATAGTCCCAAGCCTACTAAATTAAAGCAGCATTATACCAGTAGTTTAATATTAACTGACATGTTGCATGTTTGCATTGGTATCCAAAGGAATCTTTTTTTTAATCTTTTACTGCATCAGCGACTACGTCCAGTCCAGAATTTCCCCCCCATTCTCCTCATGATTCTACAATTATTTATGAATAATAAGTCTGATCCTGGCAGTACTGACTGCAAATTTTCATACCAGGTCTTGTATTTCAAGATTTCAGTGAAAGATTTATGTTTAAGACTTTCTGGATACTCACAAAGAAAAGATCTACATTCTCAAGGAATAACCGTGATTCATGTAACTTTGGGGTTCTGATACTGAGTCTGAATTTTCCATCTGATATTTATATTTCAGGACATCTTCATTTTACTTTATACAAATATAGAAAAACACTCTTGTGTAGAACATTCATCAGAGATCATGCCAAAAATCTTTGGGACTTTTAATCTTCTCTTTCCTGCAAAGATGCCACGCAAACAAAGTCATCTGCTTGTTAATTATCCGTTAAAGGAGGATATTCTTTCACAGAGTGTTGGTTCTGAAGAATAATTTTGTTGTTTTGTTTTTTTTGGTTTTTTTTTAAAGCCTTTCATGGACTAAAAATATGTTTATTTCACAATCTGTAATTTCATCACTATTTCATATGAGAACAAAACATCAAAAACATTGAACAAGGACCTGTTATTTACATCAACCGATGTTCAGCATTTAGCCCACCTAATAATTTTAGCTTTCAGTTACCAAGATTTTTTTGATTTGTAGTAAGATCTATCTGGTCTTCTACTTACATGACTGGACCCTAATAAAAAAGTGAATTTATCCAGTCAAGCCTAAGAGAAGTTGAACAACCATGTAACATTATCTTCACACTTCAGAGATAAAATCTGGTATAAAGTGTTTATCCTAAAGATATGCAAACACAGAACCAGAAGGGTAGGCAAATGACCCTAAGAGTGAGGACAACATGGGAGAAAGAGATCTCAGGTTTTGTTTCATTGCCAGAGCTAATCTCCCAACTCAATCACTTCTGAACCAGGAATGTATTTCATATCTGGATGGCAGATACCACTTCAAACTACTTAGAGTTTGATAGTGGGTCCAAATACTACCCTGTAATTGATTATTATTTGAATGCATCTTTGAATTGTTCTGCAAAGTGCCATGGCATTTTCTGTGAATAACTGAACTCCTCTCTCTGCCAATGAAACCCTTCAAAAGAAAGACTTAATATATAATGAGATCTGTGGAGTGTGCTTTTGGTCATATCCATAGGAATTAAACTTAGCAGTTACAAAATGCTCTTCCTGCCTACACTCTTTGAAGGTATTATGTTGCAGTTAAACTCAATTGTAAAATTACACTGCTGCAACACTTGTACAATAGAAAACTCAAAACCTGCTCACTTGACATCTGTTGCATGCAAAATAAAATGAACTATTTCCTCGGTGCTTGCAGCTTTTTCCATAAAATGTTTTATGTATCTTCAGTCACTTGGCAAAACTTTTCTCTTTAATATTTATCAGCATTTCAGAAGGAAAACCTCCAGCTTCAAAACACATATTTTAAGAACTCTGAACTCATTTAGTAAAAGGTTATGCAACTCCTAACAGTGGCAATCAATACAAAAGGCATTTAAAGATAATTTAAAGATGTCTACAATTCAGTTACAACAGAAGCCTAATGTCTGGGATTTATTTAATTAAGTGTGTTTACTAGTTATCTACCCAAGGGCTGATTTTCTTCCCTTATTCATTCCATGGGAATACATCGCCTTGTGTAATAGCAGTTTGTAAAAACATTACTTGTGGAACAAGATATCCTCGTCTCACAGGTGAAAATGTGGCTTAGGATCTGCTTCAGAATTAATCTATTTAGAGTACTTTCATTCTACACAGATTGAAAAAGTTGGGAGGGCTGCATGTGCTCCTCTGATACCCTTTCAGGAGGAAGGAAAAGATAGAATTTCTCCAAATAAATGTGGTGGATATAGAACCAGAAGACACCAATAAGGTTCTGAACTTCTGTACCATTTTTATGAAAGGATCCCAGAGAACTTTACCATAGTAACTATTCTAGTAAAATACATAAGTTTAAGAACACATAATTGAAATGAAATGCAGACAGATGAGACATATGCTCATCTTGCTGGTAAAAAGAATAGGAAATGTTCTATACAATGGTGACAAACCCAATTAAAGGCAGAAATATAGCAGAATATGTTGCTCCATCTTGAGACAGTGAACTAGAGCTATTTAGCATAGCTCAGATGGCTACACTAGCAGCAGCCACTCTAGGGAGGTTACACCTCAAATGGCTAGAAGGCACAGCGTATCTTTGAGACAACTCTGTAAGGTGAAAATATTTCTCTTCTTTGTTACCTACAGGAGAGAGTATTAGGAACACTAGTCTCTGCCAACATCAAGTGCACCTGTGTTTACATAGATTTGTACAAGAAGCTACAAATCTCTGGTTTACAGATGTTACAGTACGTGAAGAATTCATATTGACACATATAAAACAGTATCTTCTGACAGCTAACACCAATCCACAGAGTAGTTGCCAGAAATACCTGAGACTGGGAAGATTGGAGCTGGGGGAGCAGAAATCACTCGAGGTGATGTATTATCTTCTAAATAAAAGTGAGCAGTCTGGAAACATTTCCTGGAGGGGAAGAAACATAAATAAATATTGCAAAACAAACAAATGAGCCAAACAAAAAAACCCAACAAAACATTATCTAAGATCTTTTGGAATTCTGGCATTATTGAGTCAGAAAGGAAAATCTTGGTTTTGAAAACCATTTTTCATTGACTGTCAAATATTACTGCTACAATATAAATATTCCCCCAGCACACCACCAAATTATACATACAACTTGACGATACATTACCTCAGTATAATACATAGTTCATGCAACTGTACCTATACCAGAGGCAGAGGATAGAGCACGCATCAGACATAGTGACAGCTGAAAGAGGAACTCTGCATCAGGAGCTATTGTAGACGCTGTGCAACTCCAAGTACAAAAAATGCTACTGTCTTCCTGGCTTATTCAAATTCCCACACACAGTTACTGTTCCCTTTTACGTGATTATGCTAGCCTGAAGATGGAGCAGTGTATGAGATCAGTCGTGGTAACTCATTGATAGATCCTACTGCAGATATGGAAATGCAGTAAAAGACAACGTGCCCTGTAACAGCTTAACAGTGGCTCTAGAACTACTATGACTGGGGTTAAACATTATTTTCATAATGTAATCGCAACACTGAGGGAACTTTAACCAAGGAGGACTTCCCAAAGTTGACAGACAGAAACGGGGGAATTTCTAACTCCAGGAGATGCTGGCTTTGTTGCAAAAACATTGAAGTATGAATACAAATGGAATCAACTTCAACTATGACCCACAATGTTATTTGTATCTGTGTTGTAATCCAGATGCGAAGATAATAGGAATAGCATCTGTTAACAGTCCAAGCTATTCAAGGGAATGAGTAATCAACTGCTGCTGTAAGCTTTGCAAAGCCTCTTTAATTAAAAAATCTCCATATGATTAGACATACTAATAACAATCTTTACTTTGGGTCACTTAATCTTTTTGAAATATTATTCACTAATCGTTAAATTTAAAAAGAAATATATGCATAACAAAAATATTAATCTCATTTTATATTTATGAGATTCTGCTTCTTCAAAGCTGAAGCTGTTGTATGATTGCTACTTTGTGTAATCATTGTAATTTTTAATTCTGTACCATTCCTATATCATTGCAGTGACATAATTGTTATAAAAAAACATAAATTTTGAAGATATTTTGAAAAATAGATAGGGAATATGTGGCTGTTGTAATCCTTTTCAGAACATTAATGAAGATAATAAAGACTTTGGTAAGTTTATTTGAATTAAGCCTCCGGGAAACATGCCCATAATCTCGGAATTTGTTGGGAATTTTCGATCTGTGTACAATACAGATTCTCTTAAAACACAAGAAAAAGTGGACAGCTACATCAAAGGGAAAACTGTGGCACACAAAACAGTTCTGGTGATTCACAGGACAAATTAATTTGAAATTAGAATCTTCTCAAAGCATATTTGTGATGTTTACAGAGAAGCTTTGGCTTTGCATGAGAAGTTTGGAGCAATGCTATCTGTTATGTAGCTGGTTTTACTTAGAAATGGCAATTTTGGATGCAGACCAAGAACACATTCAGGATGTGCCTGGGAACACCTTTCTAATTTTTAGAGTCTACCACCTTACAGTTAGTTAATGGTTGATGAGGTGAGAGAGGCTGTCTCACTGCTAGCATAAGACTCAAGAGTTAGTCTCAGGACTGTCTGTGTATGTCCAAAATGTAGGCAAGTGCCAAAGTACTTGAAATCATCAAACACTTTGGAAAGTCCGGCTCTGCCTGCCGGGCACAGTGAATCCTGTACTATGCTTATCAAAAACAGCACCAACCAAACATGCCAACCAGCCTGATGCTAAAGCTCCAAACCCAAAAAGTGTCCTTCCCCAAATATCTACTGCTTGTGAACAATGATCATACCTAAAGTTTATGGACTAACATTACAGAGTTTTGTCACCTCCTTGCTTGAGAAAAGATTGAGCTATAAAGAATTTAATTAGCATAATTGCTTTCACATCTAAAGTAGTACTTAAAATGTCCCCATAATATACCATACACTCATTATCTGTCACTGAACCAATGTATTTTTAATCTTTAACAAGTTAATTGTGACTGAAAATAAATTACACCCTTAGCACATTTGAGAGACAAATTCATAGCAGTTGACTTAACCTGTAATAAGACTCACAAATAGGCACTCCATCTGCTTCTGCATCAGCAGTGAAAGCCTTCATGATTAAACCTAATGCTAATATCCACATATCGTTAATTATCACTTGTTGTTAATGAAAAAAGTGATGACTATTTCAAACTTCCAGACAAAGGTCCCATCACTCAATGTTAAACTGATTATTTAATTTACACCTTTCATCACAGAATTTAGATCTTCAACCTAAAACTGTAATTTGTAATTTAGACACAGCACTTCTTCGATCACACACTTTATATATGGAGATGGTGCTAAGCCATTGAATTAATTACAGTGTCTGGATCTGTATAGGAAGGCATACAGCAGCAGCAGTGCTTCTGTCTAACAGGAGGGACACTAGATCTGAATGAGCACTTCAATGGGAACTTTGGACAAGACTAAGCCTCAGACTGTTTTTCCAGAATTTGGGCCCCTTGACCTTGGCTGCGGATATCTGCCTACTTCTCCCCCAGGGCAGGGATTGCTCAGAGCTTAACTGGGATTGTCACTGAGGCAGACAAAGAGCACGACACTGTGTGTGCATGGGAACGTGCATATGTGCATGGTGTTTGCTGCTGCACGGACTGAGGAAGGGAGTGGAACCTTGGAAGTCAAGAGGCATCTGTGAGAGGATGTGTTTGCACATCCCCTGCTTGCCAAGAATGGTCTTAGAGGCATAGTTACTTCTCTGAGAACTTCTTTTGAGCTCATAAGATTATGTACCAATAAGCATTCTCAAACACTTATTTGAATTTACTTTTAAAAGCTTCAGATAATTTAAAGATCTGATACAGTCAAAGGATCTTCAAATGGATCTTCAATGGATCCAATGATGCCAATTATTCAATTTTTAAATGACTACAATTAATTTTTATGTGCTTGTCAGCTGGAATTTTGTCAGATTTTACAACACTTTCATTTATAATTTGATGTCACACTGTTGAAAAGTTTTTCCTTCATGGATGAATGAGTGTGGCCTTTGTGAATTTAAATCTGATTTTAGTGTTTCTCCATGTGCAAGTTTAACGATCCTTAGAGAGGGTTCTCAACTCTGTTCCCATAAACTTATCACAGGACTCAAGGCATCAGTTCAAATAATGAATAAGGAAATGAACATTTCCTGACAGTTCTGTTTCAAAGATATGAGGTCGTAGAGGAAAGTTAAAAGTTAAATGGCTACTCAGGGTGTTGTCTGCCATCAGGTTGGTAATTTCTGATGTGTTGCTGTCATGAGATGTGTAAGAGCCTGCATGACAGTCAGCTGATATTCAGTAAGTCTACAGATACAAATGTAGCTGGAAGGCATTAGCAGTTTGCGGTTCGGGTTATTACAGCCAGTCTTTTACTAGAGTTCACATATATTCACTGGAAAAGAATTTTGAATGGTACAACTCCCACAGCTGACAACTGCTACCGTTTTACTATTCTCCAAGCTCTTCTTACAGTGACTATTATAAAACTGATCTGCACAAATACGATTAATTAAGAAAAATGGTAATAATGAAGCCATCCAGAATAGAACAGAGCAAGTACTTTCAAATACTCCTCCTGCATCTCTGCTGCAAGGACTCAGTCAAGTAGACAGATACTGAGAAAGATGGATAAATTCTAGAATTGGACATAAAATTCTCTCTAAAGCTTTAAAAAAAGTCTATCTGGACAACAAGACCATTAAACAGGCAAAAGAATCTCCTTGTTTATTCCCCTGTAATCTTACACATGCGTAAGAAATTAAAGGAAAATGAAATTACTTGAAAATTGCTTGAATCACAAAAGATACACAGAAACAGAGTAGTTCAAAATTGCGTATTTTCCTACTGGCAATTAGTCAATCTTTAGACAATTTTGCCATTAGAAGTTTTCAACCCTGTTAGAGGAATTAATATTTTACCAAAAAAAGATTGAAACTGTGCCTAATGGCATAGGGAAGAGATTGAGGAATTTCCTCAAGTGCTGATTAACAATTTCATGTAAAAAAAACCCCAAACCAAAACCCAAACAACAGATGGTATAGAATTATTTTTCTAATACAAGTCATTCAAGTGAAGAACAAAATAATTTTGCCTTTCTTTAACCTGGAGAGATTAGAACTTGTTGCTCTTTGTAGTTATTGGTTTTCTAAACCAAATAACACACCTTCTGCAGATTCATATTAGGAGTTAATAGTGGAAACAACCCAAAGTATTATTCACTCAAATAACCAGCTAGGATATACCAATGCTTTTTTAACTGACTACTATTGAAAATGGAATATAGGATAACTTCTTGAAAACATAAAATTTTTATGAACTTTAATAAGTGAAAATAATTGGTCCAAATTAAAAAAAAATAAAAGAGCATTACAGAAAGAAACATTGACAGCTTACCTCAATTATTTCAAAATAATATAAATCTAACCACAAAAAATATTACAGACTTTCTAGTAATATTTTCCAGGCTTAATAAAAACTGCATAGCAATGAAGTTATTTAATATCTTGGTTTTTTCCAGGCTTTACAAAGAGGTGAGGGTTTTGGTAACTTTGAAAGAGGGTTACCAAGTCCTACCTACAATACATACTTCTTATGTTTCATTCCCCTGAAATAAGAAATAGTTACTGGTGTTATCATAATGCCAAGAGAATTTTGTTGAGGATTATCAATAAAAGAGCTCCATATTTTATTTTGTAGTACACAAGAAATACAGAAAAGATTAAATTCCATTCAAGAAGATATTATTGCTAACGGGATTTTTATCGTATTCTGAAAGACCCGCTTTACAGAGTTGTTCATTCTCAGAAAAAGAATACAAAATGAACACCATGTTATTCAACAAAAACAAGCTTGTAATGTGTAGGATTACTAGAACTGAATTGTACAATCTGGGTCTTTAAATGGATGGTGTTCTTTGGCAAATAGAAGAGATTTCAAATACTGTTCAGCATCAGGGATGAACCCCTTTGGAAGATAAATATGAACATTCACGTTGCATAACATGACAGACACGAAAAGATTCTCAGTATGCAAGTGGTTAGCTGGAAATCCTGGCATGGACAGTATAATTATCCAAATACACATAAACTAAGAAATGAGTTCTGTAATTATTATGACAATTAACTTCTACTTGGGAAAACAGAAGAAATATTTATCAAAATTCATTTTCAGAAGTGTCCTTAACCATGGTAATTGCTGACTGACTCACTAGCACACTTGCCTGGAAAAAACGAAGCTTGAACTCAATTTCTCAAGCCTAGTCTGTTCAGGGACGGAATGTGTTCTGTCCCCATGTAGGACATATCCTGATAGGCCAACAGAAAACCAGTGTCAGGAGACTAGAAGAAAAGTCAGTAAGCACAACTTGGACATCACATACGGAGACTACAGTAGTCAGTACCTTGGAAAGTGTAGTCTGAGTCTCTACTTGTTCTCAACCATATTTTTGCATTTTAGATTAAGCGGGATTAGTGGGGGTTGGGGAAGAAGAAACAAGCTCTGGAAGCTTCTGTGAGATTTTTAAGTGTCTTCCCCCTTCTTTGTACAGTTCTTGTAAGAACAAGGTCCTGTTTCTGACTGCTGGTTTCTGTGTTAGCACAGCAGAAGCAGTGACAGGATCAGGTTCCAGGCAATCACTGAACAGCAAAAACCTCCATGGCAGGAAGTTTTTGCAACTTAGTTCCCTCTTCTGGTCCACCACTGCACTTCGTCCCTGAGAATTTCCACACTGGAAAAAGTGCATGGGTTTTGAGAGCTTAAGCATACATGTCCCTAGGAAGACTGGCTTTAGAACCAACAAAAGAGTGCCAAAGGCTGGGATCAGAGCTACATACTGCCAACTAGATTCCTGATATGCTTTTAGCTCAGGCCAACTTGCAGTATTTACACATTCACTGATTACACACAGAGCATTTTCACACTCTCACTGATTATGTTATCATGACTTCTTATACTTATAAATTCTCTTTATCCTATCTCTTTTTCTTACTGGCATATCAATTTATTAAGTTAGAAAAACATGTCCATGAAGAAACCTGAGTATGCGTGTGCACAAGAAACACATCCTTAGTTACCTGCTAAAAGGTTGGAAAGGCTGGTGGGTTAATTTTGGTTTGGCAGAATCACAAAGTAGAACAACTTTTTAATCACAGAACATCATAACAGCTACTCAGTAAGTGATCTTCAAACAGTTACACTATTATAGTATCACTAAACTCTTCCATTTCTACCTTGTATATAATGTCAGCTACAGAAACTCCTACAGTAGTCTATGAATTGCTTATTCACACAGTCCTATTGAGGACCATGGATTCTCATTCTGAATCAACAACTACCTTTTTTAACTGTTAATGGATTGGAAAGATAGAAAAAACCCCATGCCATGCTATTTATTTTTCTTCTCCCTCTTGCTCTTCCCAGTGCTCTAAGTCACTTGGCTTCTGGGTGATTAATAATCATAAGTAACTGTTTACTAAAATCTCTCAATATGGAAATAAACTATTTGCAGTGGTTAAACCCTCTGTAAACAAAAAGAATTGCAGTTGAGTGCTTTGGACAGAAACCACCTTATTTTGTCTTCTTTATGGCACTGAAAGCAATATGAAGACATTGTGAGAGACAAGATCCAGTCTCTGTCCTATAAACCAGCTCAATAATGCCAGTCACAGTTTTCAAATCAGAGCTCTTTAGAATTGAAAAAAAGATCAACCAAAAAACAACTTACCTCCAGTAAATGAGAATACCCACAAGAACCACTAGACAGATAAAAGTCAGGGCTGATACGACCACAAGTGGTATAACTGTCTTCTTCTCTGATTCCAGACTCTCAGCTAGACCAATACGAGACTCATGGCTAATATTACTTGCCTCTGCAGTCAGAGAAAATTGAAACAGTCCATGTTTAAATTCTGAGAAATGCACAGTACGAGTGAATGTGTCTTATAATGAGCCTACTTAATACCACTTACCTCTGTTTTTTACTACATACTGCAGAAAGTGTATACATTTGCAAACCAGCTTACAGAAAATAAGCAGATAGAGGGTAAAGCAAAGTATTCAAGATCATGTGACTAAGCTTTCCAGCAGTGGAGACTTCTCTTTGTAAGAATAGCAGATTGTTGTTAAAATATAGAAGAAAGTTTTTTATTTTCATCTGTTTATTAGCTGAAAGCCAAGTGAGTTAAAAATCTGAAAATGTAATATTGGAATGTGCATTGGAATTGATATTAATCTGTCACTCATATAATGCAAATCACTTCTCTGGCTAATAGTTTAATAGGAAAATTTTCTTGCAATAGTTCTCATGTGCTTGCTGCATTGCAGTTAATCTTTCTTTATTTTAATCCATTGCCCATTCTGTAACTTGTCTTATAGATACATCCTGCTTCCTTTGAATCCAACTGGTGCACCTCCTCCTTCAACTATACTGGAGCCAGAATTAAATTTCCTACCTCCATCTTTACAGGTGGAGGTAATAATCTGAATTATTATTTAGATATTGCTTAGATTTCATGTTTCTGTGAGCCATGTAATGCTGGTTGAACAAAATATTTGAGCATAGGAATCTGTACGAAAATTAAAACAATATATTCTATAATTTCATTAAAGAAGAAAACACAATGGTGGATGACATCAATCCTGCATTTTTAACTTTGGTCATACCTTAAAAAGTAAACACTTTAAAGCTGTGACTTTGACTAACAATAACTAATTTTTTTTTTCAATCTGTGCAGTTTACTGTGATCTGTGACCATTATGTGAGTTAAAAGGCAGAAATAAGCACTTTTTGCACTTGTTAGGATTAAACCTCTGGAATGTTTTCTACTTTTGTGAATAGTCCTAATTCAATGAATTTTCTGTATAGGAGCAGAATTTTGCTGTCTAGAAATCAGCTACACTGCACTGGGATTTCAAGAGACCAATTCGACAAGAATAAAAAGCTCTCACACAAAATGGAGGAAGGAATGGAGTTGGATCTGGAAAAAAAAAAAAAAGACAGCAAGCAGTGTGTTCTAAATAGGATGTCAAAAAACAAATGGCTTCACCCTGTACAGATTTCCAGGCAGCTCTCTGGTTGCTTGCATTTCCTTGAGTTTAGGGGCTTTCAGAACTTCATATGCAAAAAGGTCTAGGCTCTGATCTTGCAGACATCTTGGTTTTAATTCAAAGCACTCTTAACACCCACATCAATCACTACTTTTTAAATCCTGCAGCTCAGTAGACAAAGTAATTAAGGCACAAGTTACTTCTGAAAAAATCTGTCCCTGAGTTTCCAGTGAGTGGGTTAAAATCAGTACTTCTTATTGATTTCAGAAAAAACTATACGTATGCATGAGAGAACATAATATGATCCCACTGAAACAGTCATACTAGATTATCCAGCTGTGGACCAATTCACAGCACAAAACCCAATCTTATCTGTATAATGACAGGACTCCTTCAAACTGCATAACCAACCCTATTAGGATTCCTCCTGTGGTTAATTAAGGGCAGGCTTCTCCTGTAACACAGGGTTTCTTGTCTGTTTGGACATCATTCCAATGATGGCAGCTGAAAAGGCACTCTCATCTATGGTAGATTTATTTCTAATAACTGATGTGTGTGGATCCTTCATATATTTCTTTCTATTAACTTCTCCTAGTTTTTCAACCGAAGTTGAAAGGTTTAAGTAGCCACAGAGGTCTTACGGATAGAGTCTTAGTTCAGAACAAGCATAATTATGCATCAACAACTACAAGACTGACAGAAGTTTAAATGAAAACTTTTTTCTGCAATGGTCACAACAAGAAGACATTTCACCAATTTCCGGTAAATCCACTGTAACATAGAAATAAGTTCTCAGCTGAGAGGTTCTTTTTTGTTTGTTTTTGTTTCATTTCTTTATAATTTAATTAAGCCAGTATGTCTTTGATTTACAGTAGACCATGTTAGACATTCTCAAATTAATTTTTCAGTTTATTAAAAGACAGTATTTGGCATTGTTTATTGGAAAAAATAATGTACATGAAATGATACTCTCTAGTGTCTTTCAGGAGTATCTAGAAGAAAAACTAAGTCTGTTGTACTCCTCCTCCTCCAGCATTGTATAAGCCTTTTTGAGTTACTTCTGAGAACAATTCAAATGAGACCGATTATATAAACTCAAAGTATCTTATGGTAACACTCATTCATACTAGTAACATAGGTTTTGAAATATTGATGGTATTCTTGCGTATTTTTAAAGAAATGTTATGTATTTTACACAAAGTGGTAACTATTCACTGAACTAATTCACTTATTGATTTAGTCCTGTAACAGCTATCTTGTTAGGATTCCTACTAATTTAAATATATTTTCTATTTTCTTTTATTTTCTATTTTTCACATTCTACTAACCCTAGCTATACAGAGTGCCAATTTGCCACCTTTTCATATTAGGATACTGTTGTTTACAAGTAATATGACGTCATGTGACATAACTGTGTATTTACTTGTAGGACTGGGCCGACACTTTCCCTGCTTTGTGGATTCCATTCCTTAGTGGGTTTAGTTGAATGATACTGCCCTCTACAGGTGCCGTGAGTACTCAATGGAAGTTCAATTTATTTTCTAAAATACAAATTCAGTCTTGTTTCTTGGTTTGTTCTTTGGTTGGTTGATTTAGTTTTTTTCTGGTTTTTTTTTTCTTTTTTTTTTCCCCCATACATCATAGATGGTTTTTAACTTGACTCTCGGATTTTCAATTCTCTAACAAGAAGCAGTGTAAAACACGTGTCCGAATACTTCAGATTTTCCACAGTGTGTTTTTAAATACAAAGGAAATGTGTTATCAGTTTTGCCTTCTGACTTTATCCTTGGAAGCACCGGTCACAAACACTCTTGCTGACTTTTAGAGGAATAAATTGGAAAATAGCACTGAATATAAACAGATAGAGGAGAATCTGGCTCTATTTTGGGAATATGCAAATCTGACAAAAAATTCTGCATCTCACTGAAATATGAAAGTGGCATATGCAGTAAGAATAAAAATTAATATTTTTAAAAATTAAGTTGAATCAGAATCAGGCAAGTATCTTCTTCCCTGTTCAATACCTTTTAGAAAACAAAAAACAATGTGCTGCTGTAAGTTTAAAACAGAATCTCAGAGGTACGTTTCCTCTGGCAGAGGAAGCATGTTTTCCTCTTGTGTTATTTCCATAAGGGCAGCAGTTGTCTTTGTACAGAGAACTTAACAGAGAACCTAAGTCCCTCTCAAACTTTTAAAACTAAAATGAAACAATTAGCACCGCAAAAATTCTGGTTTTAGATTTTGCACCACTCAATTTCTGCTGACAGAATGCATCTATCCAAAAGCAGAATATGAATCTTCTTACTGCAGAATATTTCAGGTGCAGTTTTAAGTAGCCAAAAGTAGCATTCACAAGATATCCAGGTCAGCATTCACCTCGTTCCCCAATGCTTCCTTAATCACACTTACTGGCACTGTTATGTTCTCTTTTTATTATCTGTAGATAAACCTCATTTTCTACAGCACAAAAATATCCCCTCACAGCATCCCACGGTATTCATTAGACTTATCCATAACTAACCTGCCTCAGAGATGTTGAATACTGATGAGTGATCACTAGTAACAGATGAGGCTGATGACTGTGATGATCCAGGAGTTAATTCTGAGTTACCTGCTTCAACTGCCCCTTCAGTGTCTCTCTCATTAAAGTCAGGAAAACTGAAATCTGTTGAAGTTTCATTATCATTAAGGCTATCTGAGGTACCTTGGCCAGAACCACTTTCTTCATCACTTGTAAAAACAGCCCAAGACTTAGACTCTGATGTGTTTTGCAACTGGACACTAGAAGTCTGAAAGTGGTTCTCCAAAACTGTTGGGTCGTTGTGCTTCTTAGGTATCACACTTGCTGTCAAAGTTGGTATGGATGAATAATTACGTCTGTCCATGGCATGGTTTATCTGACTGTCTGATGCAGCAGCTGAAAATTTATCTTCTTCAGGTTTCTCAGAATGTGAGCTTATAATTAGGTTACTCTGATCCTCGTTATTGTTTACCTTTGTATTTTGATCCTCTACTACCATATCCTCATCTTCTCTATGGGAAGTGCATGAGATACAGTTACTTACAGGGAAGCCATCATCATATTCATCGTAGTCATCCTCAACTACAGGAGGCCAAAAATCGGTACTGGACATGATACTGGGAGACAACCCAGAGGATTCTCTAGAAGGAATCAGCAAACTACTCAAAGTTACGGGGATCTCACTTTTGGAAGGAACACCCGTAACTGAAATATGTACATTTGGTAAAGGAAGAGTGTGATGAACAGACACATCAGAAACAGAAACAACTGCAGGCATATGAACAGGATCAAAACCAAGTGTGGAACTTGAAGAGACACTGGCAGCCTCACTTGTTTCAAAAACACTTGAAGAGATACGGCTGTCTGTAGGAGTAGCTATGTGTGGTAATGTATCACCTCTTAGGAAGGGAGTTGTTACGGCATTTGCTGCTTGGAGGGGAAAGGCATTTGTATTTTCTAAACTGGTCAGCTGGAATGAAACATCACTACTGTACAATGAAGGCATAACCTTCTGAAAAACTTCACTGTTAAACAAACTGGATGAAACATACTCCTCACTCGCATAAGAAACAGTTAAACCTTGAAGTGACGCTGTGGGTTTACTAAAAGTGTTTGACATCATATCAGCAACAGAAGGTGGAGATGTAGGATGCAGCTTGATTTCAGTTGTAGCAGAACCTGGTGCCATTTGATGCAATATTTGGTCAAATGTAGAACTATCTTTATGAACCTTTGAACTTTCAGCCAATACCGGATCACTAGGCACAACCGCAACTGTGTTAAGCAGAGTGCCATCGTCAGAAGATTGGAAGGAGGACTGCAGTAATGCTTCATTATTTAAGGTAGCTGAGGTCTCATAAAAGTACAGCTGAGTCGAGGATAACATTTTGCTATAAGCAGGGGCAGAGAGAGCTTGATCTGAGCTTGCACTAAGCATAGGTTTAAGCAAAGTGTCATCAAAGGCCGGAGTTGTAACATGCAAAGGCTGAACAGAAAGGTGATTTTCTGTAAGTTTACTAATATCATCATCAAATATCTTAGTAGTGGGAAAAGCAAAAGAGACTGGAAGTATTCCCTTTGTGCTAGAAACAGGAAGCGGGCTTTCTTGCAGAGATGTATTCTGCTTAATTACATCATTATTAGAAACAGATGCAGAAAGTTCATGTATCACTTTACTTTGAGCACTGGAGGACACTTCACTTAAGGAGGAGGAAATTTTCAGTTCTCTCTCATCTCCATTTATAACATCACCTTTTTGAAGCATGTTATTAACATCACTAAACCCAGACGATTCATATAGAATCTCATCTACAGAATCAGAGGAAGAAACATTAAGTATCATCAAAGTATCTGTATCAGGCAAAAGGGACTCACTACCAGAGTATGCTTCAGACCAATCCATGTCACTAGATAGAGAGTGTGTAGGCTGCAGCAAAGTATCAGCTTGTGATATTACAGAAGAAGGTTTATGCACCAGTACATTGTTATAGCTGCTAAATAAAGGATCTTGATGAAATATGTCAACAGAATCATGCACAAATTCTGAAGAGTCATATGAAACAGTAAAGCTTTGGAGGGAGCCCACATTACCAGACAAAGCATAAGGAAGTTCAGACATTGTAGATAGTACATGCACATTTAAATCACTGCTGGATGGTTCAACTTGAGAAAATATGTGAGTTCTATTATGACCAAATATCAGTGTCTCTGAAGCAGCATGAGTGGTCTGATGTGACACCACATCAGCATATTCAGCAAGGCTTGGCTGTATTAATGTATCACCCTCTGCCAACGTCAAAGAAGCATGCAGGGACACCTTATCACTTGCAACAGCTGGAGTAGCACTTTGTGGAAACATTTGAGAAACTGTATACAAACGGTGAAACATTTTACTACTGGAGGAAGCAGAGGAAAATGTAAGCAAAGGTACATCATCATAGGAAGACAGGGTGGGTTCAAATGACACATCAACACTGGGAAATACAGGTGTAGCATGCAAGGTCACATCACTATCTGATGTAGCAGGGGTAGAGTCGAGCATCTGAGAGTCAAACAATAAAGGGGTGACTAGAGGAAACACTTCACTACTGTAGGAAGGTTGAAGAGGTATCTCACCATTATAGACTGGCTGAGTTGTCTGAGAGAGTACCTCACTGGCAGCAGAAGCAGAACCAAATTCTCCAGAGCTTGAAGAGATAGAGTGAGGTGATAATTCAGCAGAGGAGAAAGCAAAGGTAGAATAATGTGGCAATTCTAAATCCGCATCTGAAGTGTCTTGTGAAATCACTGGGCTGCTGGAAGAGGGCAATGTAGTTGGCTTTAATGCCTCTACATAAGCATCAGTGTAACTGATCTGAGACAATTGCCTACTAGCTGATGTATCAACAGATTGAGTTGTTGGACCTGTAGCATTATGAAGCCATAAATATCCATCAGTTGAAGTATGCTTTGGAGGCTCATCAGAGCTTGAGGGTGCTGCACCTTCTGAAACATACTTAATGGAGCCTTGGGAAAGAACATCATGCACACTTATATCTGGACTTCCTGAAGGAAGGGTATCTTCTTGGGAGGTCTCCTCCGTAACCAGCTGTGCTGAAGAAGTGGTAGGAACTGAACTCCAAAAGTCATCAGATTCCTCATCAGGTTTAAAAGGAGGCAGTAAGAAATCTTCATCACTGTGGCCAGTAGTGGCTATTCTTGTTGGTTCAGTGCCTGAAGAAAGGTATATGTATTCTTCTTCTACGCCTTTGGTGGAGTCGATGAGCTGAGGAGGAATTCCAGTAATTGTTTGGGACTCCAAAAAATGATCTTCCTCTTCAGAAATTTCACCAACAGGTGGAGAAGTAGCATAATAAACTGCTTTGAAAACATTATCCTTGCTATGCAATTCTTCCTCTCTTGTTAAGTATCTATTTGTTTTAGCTTCATGGAGATTTGTCCCCATTTTTTCTTGACTGTAGCTGGATGTAATCACCTGGAAATCTCTCCTCAACTGGTTTATTGTACTGTCAGTGCTAGGAACCATTGCAGTTTCTTCATCCACCTCTGTTTCCTTTTCATCAACTTCATCCTTTGAAAAAATATCATAGCCGAAGACAATTAAAAATGTTTATAGACTCTGTACCCAAATGAAAACTAAAACTGCAACAATATATTTTCCTGGCTCCATAAAATAAGAGGGGCAAAGCAAGACAATACTTGAGAAAACTGCTGGTCTTAAAAAAAGTATTAAGCATACTTAAGAAAGTATTTCTGCAAAGAACAGGTATCCTCTTCTCTCTTGAAAAATATCAATTATTTGCAATACAAACAAAAAAAATCCTTTGTCTAAACACCTTCCTAAATATTGTGATACTTTTATTGGGTTTGAGAAACAAAAATCAGTCATAGTATTTACTTTATTAAAAAAACCTCTACCTCTTTCCTAATAAAATGTAATTGTATATGCAATATACAGTGTATATTGTATACACAAATATTCCCAAATCTTCGTTCATGAAGCCTAGCCATGATGATGATGATGTATACACACGAAAAAATGAGTTTGCTATCAGAACGTCTTAGAGATTTGCACTAATATCCTGATGTTGATTTAATTGTAATAATAATGGAATTTGTAAAATATATTTATGACCTGCCCTCAAATCTGCTGAATCTTCTGAGTTTTCTGAAAAAGATTTCAGGATGGTCAGCATGACTGTGTTTCACAAGTGTTGTGAGTGATATCCTCTAGTCCCTCTTATGACCCTTTGTTTGCTGAACAGGAATAACAATGAATAATGATACTTTGTGCAAAATCTGTGTAAGAGTTTTGACTTTTAAGGACAGATTGAAAAGAAAAAAAAATTACACGCCCAAATATCAGGATTTAGGCATTCCTTGAGGATCTAAGTTCAAAACCTTTTATCTTCTCTCCCATTTTACATACACCAAATCAAAAAACATAATGTGGAAGCATCTAAATCACTGAGCAAGCATTTTTGCTTTGACCCAGACACAGCAGCACCTGCAGCTCTGTGCTGTGCCCCCATCTAGACCTGCATCACAATCAAACCTGTCCAAGCACAACTCTGCAGACTAGATTGAAGGACACCTTCACTTTCTGAGGGGAGTTGATTTGACAGGCACACACAGCACAGAGCCTCTTGCAAAATACAGCCCCAACTCCTTTTTTTTTTTTTTTTTTTAAGATCTGGCTTGGTGATGTGGTGGCAATGCCTCCTGTTTTTATTCAAAAGCATAATGTTGAGAGAAAACATCGAGGAGACTGGAGATTGGGGCACAGTTATCAATCTAACAACTTCTCATCTTCCACTATAGTTTAGGTTGAGTAGATCATCCACTCCTGCACTGAAGAGGGCACAGCAGGGAGAAAAATGTAAAAAATTTAAAAAATCAAAAAAGCCTTTGAAAGAAAGTGCCCAAGATAAACACCTGCTGAATACATTACCAACTGAAGCACTCAGTGAATAGGAGTTGTTTGCTTTTACCCAGCCTCACCAGAACAAGGGCTTTACCCACTAGGCTAGAGCTGTGCTTCACACTGCAGTTCCTTTTTGTACCAGGAGCTAGTACGAGTGCACTCACACAGTATCAGGTAGCTCATACATGACTCAGGTTTGGATTTCATTTTATGGACTAAATATCTAAAATGTAGGGACAGTAGTACCTAGACTCTGTGTCCTCAAACTTGTTTCTGAAAATCTACTTTCTGTAGGGTGATGCCTGCACTTTTATACTTTCTTGATTCAAGTAAAAATCAATTGAGGTCCACTGGCACTCAGTTACTAATCTGACAGGTACAGTATAATAATCTAGACACATAGCTTATGTTGCAGTGAGGCCCTTGTATAACAAGGAAATGAATGATGCTCCTCGTGGGTGGTGAGACAAAGAGGATTTATTCAAACTCGCGCGCTCTTTTATCCTTACATATCATGTGACTTTCTTAACCAACCAGTTTACCAACTCTGGGGCATGCTCCTTGGGCTCTGTACCTGGGCACATCCTCTGTGCCTTTAGACACGCCTCCCACAAGCTTATATCAGAGAAATGACTATATTATTGGTTACTTAGTGTCCACAAATGCAAGGGAGAGTAAAGATATAGACAGATAAGCACAGACTGCCTACTTAACTGCAAGGACTTGATTAAATCATGTCAAATCACAGAATATTCTGGAAAGGACCCACAAGGATTATCGAGTCCAACTCTTAAATGAATGGCCCATACAGGGATCATACCCATGAAGTTGGTGTTATTAGCACCATGCTCTAACCAACTGAGCTAATCTCAGGGTCACACAGTGAAAATATTGATGTCATAGACCTCCTTACAAATTCTGAGGGATTACTTGATACCAATATAGGTCTTATTGCAGGAACTGCCCATGTTGCAAAATTAGAGACTGTTGAAATCTTGTGTATTTTTACCTCTCTCCTTGCTGGGACACCAGAAACCTAGTTACCGAACATAAAGCCTTCAAAGATTATCATAAAGTCATAAAAAATTGTGTAAAACAGAGCTATATTGTAAAGTCTAACTTGAGTTCAAGAAGCAAATGACCCCCCCCAAGAATTTTGGAGTGACTATTCAACCAATAACACACTGATAGCAGACACATAAATCTCACTCTTCACAATTGCCTTTCTCCCTTACTTTAGTTTACTATGTGATAAGACCATCATAAGCAAGTCAACTTCTCTTTAAACAAACTAAAAAGCCTAACACTGGGTAACAGTTTGATTCTGCTAAATGAACAATTCTGTCAGGTGATTGTAACTCGATTGTGTGATATCCCTTGCTTCACCATCTAACTCCAGCCCCAGAGAACTAAATAGTGAGGTATCTCTATAGTTATCTAGGAAGAAATATAGCTCAAAGGTTGTTTATGTGCATATATATGTATGTATATATAAATGCAGACAATACACTCAGCTGGTGACATATTTTTGTGAATTTTCACAGAATATGATTTCAATTTAGTTGAAATGCATTTATTTGAAATTCTCTCTTAAAAACAAATGAATGCTATACCTCATATTCTTCAGTTTCATTCAGTTCAGGAATGAGGTCAGCCTCTACAAAACAAAAATACACACCGTATCATCGAACATTTTAAATTGACAGAATTATTAATTCTGGAAGGACTCAACAGAGTAGTTAATATGTTTATTGAGACCATGTATAAGATGTTTTATAGGACTGTGTTTGGAGGAGTGGCCAACATCAGGGTTGAGAACTGAGGGTAGCAATGCTAATGCATCTAGACAGGTCATATTCAGCCACAGCAGTTTTGCTGGCTCTAATTTGATACTGCAGCCCATGTTGGATTTGCACTGAGGAACAACATGTTGGTGAGGGAAAGGCAAGTTTATGAGAACATTTTCCATAAGAAAGTACAGTTTAATGCAGAAATACAGAAGAGAGAAAAATGATAAGTTTGAGAACCAAATAGTTCTCTGCATTTAACCTGAAAGCTTGGAAGATATTCTTGTAAAATGATCTGAACTAGTTCTCTGCATTTAACCTGAAAGCTTGGAAGATATTCTTGTAAAATGATCTGTTCTATAGTTTTCATGCAGCAAATTTTTTATTTATGCACCCAGGCTTGGAGTTAGGTACTAGAGCAACAGCCATGCCATCATACTCAACGTGCAGCAGGCTGCCTGCCTCTGTCAGGGCAGACCAAAGAGACCCATCTTTCCTTGATGCCACTGCTTATGGCCTTTTTCAAATTCACACTCCACTTGATTTAATTTAAGGACATGAAGCCAGTTGTATCACATCCCACAAAAGACCCTAATAAACGTGTACTGGGCATTCTCTGAAGAACTCCTCTAAAGGCTTTTGAGTCATCCCCACTTTTCATAAATAAATAACAGCTGAAACAGGATGAAGACATTCATCTCCTACAGCCCAGGTGAAAGTCCTTCTCTCCAAATTCAGAGGTAGTCTCTTGCCTTCTTTCTCTCTGTCTTTTTGGCCAAATCCAATAGTGTACTTCTGGTGGTGATCAGCAAGAAAAGCTTCAAAGTAGGTTGAAAGAAATGTACAAATCTCTGGTAGGAAGTGGCACAGTCTACAGTGAGAGAATTTAAACCTTTCCACAGTGCTAATGCATCCTACTGTTCCTTTGGTACACAGAAAGGCCCATTCCTGTTCTGAACCTTTCTAGGGCTTTTTCCTAAGAAATGTTCTAGCACTCTGTCTGTACACAAATGCTAGTACATAGTCTGAGGGCTCATTTGCACTAAGTGAAAATGCCGGTCTCAGCCTGGGGAGCGATTTGAACAATAGCATCGCACACAGCTCCATGTCGGCATTTCCTCCACAATTCCCAAATGAAGCTTCCTCAATACACTAGTATAAAGTTGTCATCTTCATATTTCTCATTTCTGCAAAGTCAGATGGGGATCTACAACTTAATTTGTATTCTCTTTGGTCTGTCCATATTTACCTTTCAAAACAAATTGAGACGTGCTACAGGCAACATACACTGGATGAAGTTTATCCAAATAATAAGCTTAGACAGTTTCATTTCTAAAGTAAAGTGTGCAAACAAATTATGACTAAACAATGCTGCACAAAATCTTCATAAATTTTTCTTTTGTAACAAACATTTATAAATTACCAAGTACTGAATTGACCTCTCATTAGCAAGATATATAAAAATTATCTTACCTCTGACTCCTGGAAGCCCAGAAGGCTCCAGGGCAGGATGGGGAGGGGAGTGGAGGGAAGGAGGGGGTAGACGAGATAACGATATTCCCTGGCTTCTCAATGACATAAATCAGTATTGTAGACATTAGTGTGAAAGTCTTCCCACAGTAGACCCATGCCATGTATTCTATACTCAACAGACTTCTCTGAAAAATGTTTATAATACAGAGAAATGCTATCCATTCTTTTTGTGGTCTCTATTCTTGAGCTGATTAGAAAAATAAACTGTTCTGAATGTGCTGGAGTAAACAGTAGGGTACCTGCTCTCAAATTCCACCAGATAAAAGTAGTTTCTTGCTATTTTCTCCACAGAGAGGCATTACCATACATTTATATAAAAACTATATAAAAAAACCAGTAAATCTTAAGGAATTTTATAAAGCCTGTTTAAATTTAGTTGGTCATAAGAAATTTATTTGTCAAAAGTATTAGAGACACACACCTACAGAAGTTCTGTTAATCCTGTTACTGAGCTTTTGATTTACAGGAGATTTTAGAAATATACTAACATTCCCCAACAAAAAGAACTGCAACCTCCAAATACAATCCATGGATGTAGGTTGATGAACAAGCTTGTTTATTTTTTCTGGAACATAAATTGATTATTCTATACTTTTCAATAAAATAATTAAATCATTAGTTAGAAAGTTTTGTAGAGGTCTTTTCATAGTCCGTTTCAACAACAGATGAAGAAATGATAGAAAAAACAAAAAAGTTAACCATTTCCCTACATTTATGTTCAATGCAAATCTTCAAAAAAATCTCTTTAAAGAGTTTGATTTGTAATTGTAGAATAATATGAACAACATAAGCTGTTTTCATTTCTGTACTGACTTTTGTAATAAATGGCATGGCAAGAACAAAACTAGAGCCTGTTTCTTTTGATTAAATTAGTTTTCAGATTTCTACTTGTATCAGTACAAAATTAGAAAAAAGCATCCCCTAAATTAGACATTTAATATATGCACAGCGGTTTTTAGGACTAAAATCACAAAGACAGGTTACAAAGAAATTGCATAGTTAGACCCTCGCAAAGCATTGCTGACGGCATGAGCTGCCATGCAGGAGATGGCACAGAGTTTTTTGATAAACACTATCTGAAGTCGATACAAAGGAGGATGAGCAGGGAGCAATATTCTTGTTTTCCCTTTCCTGTATCAGCAAATGCATATAAGTAACATCAGTATTAGCTACACAACAAACTATTGCAGAACCTTCAGAGCTATACAGATGTTATTTAGAGAGTCAAAGAACACATTTAAACAGTTATTCTAAATCCAATTCTAACAGCAAATGAAAAATTTGTAAAAAAAAGGTTGGATTTCTATCAAAGCTTACTAAAACACTCTATACATGATTCCCTTAGTTTTCAATGGAGGTTGTGTAGCTACATGACATAGTGTATCTGGTGATTTTCACTAAGTGGAGCCTAATTGGAAACAATTTTAAGGTGCGCACATACTGTATTACAAGATGAAAGGCTGCCACTCTCAAGAGATAAGGGAAATCCCAAAGAGCAGAGATCTCCACTATGGTGGTTTGCCCAGTGTCACATCATTGCTTCTGAGGCTTCCACAAACTGAGGCAGCGAGCATGGCCTGAGAGAGGTTCTCTCTCTTACAAAGCACTGCTGAGAATAACAGGGTTTAAACCTTGTCTGTGGATCACCAGAGGCTGCAGAGCCCTCACTAACCCCATAAGGGAGGCACACAGACTGCATGGGAAGAAGGCATGAGAAACACTTTCTTGCAAGTGTCTCACAAGGAAAAGTCTAAAACAATGGTCTTGAGCTTTTTAAATATCAGATTTGTGTACTGAAACTTCCCTCATTAGAAGTGGTCACTCCAAAGGCAGAATTCCTCCTGGAAAGGCCATTCTGATGCCTCTGCATGACTCATGCCTTGCTCTAGCTCTTAACATGAATATTAATTGATCTGGAGGTGATTGCAGTGAATTTCATCTTAATTAAACTGGCTTACTCAGAGTAATTCTTGAAAACGAAAGATTTAATTTATGTTTTATGTGAGTCAACTTTATTTCATGTCTTCATGGTGAAGATAACTTTTCTTTCAGAAATTCACAAGCAGGAGCTCCAAGAAATCCCCTTTTGCCTCCAGATCTATAAAGCAGATCACAAAACCAATTTGATGTTACTGTTGAAAACAGCAAGTTGCTCTGAACAAATTTTTCTCATTAGGTATCTACATTCTCATATATCTCTTGTTTAATATTAGGAATATTTAAAATTAAATACAAAAATATTTGCAATATTTGCAGCACTTAATTCAGATGTAAATAATTAGCAAAATTAAGTATGCAAATAAACATTAATATTAGAGATTTAGAAATTTATAGAGCAATGTCCACCCTTAGGAATCATACTAGTTACATGGAAGGAATTTTCCCCTGAATTTTTTCATCCAACACTTTGAGAGGTGCCATTGTGGAAGTGTCAAAATAAAAGAACCAAAGTAGATTGAATAATCTGGTGTTCATTTCAGATAGGAAGCATACCAAAGAAATATTTTTTGTATTTTGGTATTTCATTTTTATTTAAAAATTTCCCCCTATTTTTATTTATATTTTGTAGAATTTAAAATATCAACAAAGAAATTAATGGTGCATCTGCATAAAAAGGCTTGAGACTATCAGACTTACAGTCAGAACTGCATACAAAGCTCAAGAGAAATTTCTGCTGACATACTGGAAGGTGAATTTAATTTTCCAGTACGTATTTCCAAAGCAAGACCCTCACTCTTTCTTCTACTGGAATGAATGCAAAGCCACTGCTTTGCATGACTTCAGCAGCAATATGTGGATGCTGTGCTCAGTGACTGTACTGCTGGCCAGCTGCAGGCTGCCAAATGTCCCGTTGTCCTCTTGCTGAGTTTGTTCCCCAGGACTATCTGCTTGCACTGCAGGTGTAGTGGGCAGTGCTTACCCAGCACTCCTGTCTCTCTCCTTGCCTCTGCATTAGCCTTTCCTGCCAAAGGGAGGCACACAGCAGGGTGGTATGCAACTCATCCTCAGAGCAGGGTTACAGCAGTAGCAGCAGAAGGATGGTTTATCCTGTGGATACCACCTATACTGGATTTTGTTTTGCGGTATCTATTTTCAGAAATCTTACAGCTCTGATGGCAGCACTGCACTGACTTGATTGGTTGAACTACTGTTTAATAATGACAACACTACTCTGCTTATTTGCCATTCCATATAGAAATGGATGTGGGGTGTGTAGATGAACTTATCTGAGAAAATTATTCAAACACAAACCCAGTGAATTCTGGAAAGTAAGTGGAGGAATATAGTATTTAAGAGATGGATAAAGGATAAGCAGAAAAGTGAAATGACAGGCAGAATGTCACAACTTTTTTGTGGAATTCTTAGAAAACTAAAGAGAAATAGGAAAATTCTGGTAGATATCAGCATAAGACTCCAAAAATGCATTCTTCTTAATGTATTGTGTTTGAAAGACAAGTTAAATGTTTATTGAAAAATTGTATGTACTATACCAGATGCTGTGTCCTCCTCCTACAGGCAAAAACACACTATTACAAGCCTGTTACCATTGTTAGTCCATAATTCATGCAGTAGAGATCGTTGAGAATCATATTCTTTTTCACTGTAAAGGAATGTGGCTCCCTTGAAATGAAAAACTGACCTGTTTTCCCAAGTACACCACAACATCACTAAGAACTTTGCTGTAGCCAAACAGACTTATGTAAGTGTAAAACTGAACTTACAGAATATATAAATAAACAACAAAATCCAGGCCCTTAGATAAAAAATGGTTCCTTGCATGATTAGAAAGTCTTTGATTTTTTAATATGAATAATTACAGGGTTCTTAGTTAAAAACATAGCTCTCACTTTCATAAGAGCTGGGTCTGATACTAAAACTTTCACAGAATTTAAGGAATTATTATGGACAAAATCAAGCTTCATGCTATAGTTTCAAATTATTTCATATTTACCAGCAGACAAAAGAAGTAAATCTGGCTGTGAAATCATTAAGATTTATTTGTTAGGACTTTTGATTTTTTGCAAGGCAGCATTAAGAAGCAAGGGAATTCCATCGCCACAAGTCTTTTGAAATCAAACTCCAAGTATTCATAAGAAATAAAATTTCAAAATCATTAATACAGACTTATAAATAATATATTGGGGTTGTATTACTTGTTACCTTAATAATTTAGCTGTGTGGATTAATTTTGGGCTTGAGCCATAGAGAAATAATACCAAACAGAGTTTTATTTCCCTACATTATATTGATAAAAGATACACTTGTGAGATTTGAAATCAGATAGGTGTTTTTCAGAATATTCTTAGAGTTAAAAAAATTAACATGCAGTCTTTTATAGGTAATGCTTAAAAGGAATTACATCATGTAAAATATCAGTAGCAAGGAACATGCTGAGGGTTAACTGCAGTGATTTTGAAATTTCATTTTAGCATAATTTGATAGTCACGCATTTTAACTGGTTTGCAAACAAACTACTACTTCAAATACAGATTTTCAGCTAAAAGAGATCACTAAGCTTAAAAGACCACTTACCTGGGTCCTCTAAAGGCATATCCACAATGACTTGGTCACTGTATTTTCCATATAGACCATTAGAGCAAACAGCAACTATCTGAAGAACATAACTTGTATTGGGCAGCAGATTATTTAGAATAGCCCCCTAAAAGAAAAAAAAAACATGTTTAATAATTTACTTGCAAATAAGTATAAGATATTTGAAAATATTAATTTTTAATAACGCATTTTTCATATGAACCATAAAGCTCCTTTCTTCTAGTATTCTAATGTATGCTTTTTTATATTTTATTGTCACAAATGTTCTTCAGTCAACTTAAAAAAAAATCTTGTAACTTTTAATATGGAGGATACCAAACTATATAATTATTTAGTGCTCAACACAAGCTTAGGTAACATTATGTGTGATAAGTTATGAGTCTTTAAAGAGGGTTACAGGAACATATCAGTAAAATAACATGAAGCTGTAATCAGTAACTTAATACTTATAGCAGTATGATTGAATTGAATCTTATTAGATGTCTGTGTAGGTAATTCTTTCACATCCGTGAGCAATGAAGTACAGATCACTATTAATTGACTAACAGGTTTATGGCCAAGCTCTGTAATTGACATGGTCATAAACATTTGGACCCAGTATAGGCAAGCCAGAGGTTTTCCCTGCAGAGGTTTTCCCTCTTCTGGGTAAGAGGGCTTTTACTTTTTTTTAAATTGTCTTTGTGGCTTTATGGCCGAAAAATGAACTACAGCTTCTGTCAGCTGGAGCCAAAGAAGGAATTTTTTATGGAATTGGCTCCCAGATAGAGTTTAATCCCTTAAGGTAATTAACAGAGAGTTGTTATGCCATCACTCCTTTTTATGAAACTTGAAGAGTAAGTTACCAAGTCCTGATACCCATCTGTCAGAAACTCATGCTTAGTTTGGTCTTCTCCATCCAACTGTTGATAAAAGACAGCAAATCTCTCAATTGTGGTGTCATATACAACCCGAGGTCTTTCCCACGTAACTAGAAGACTAGTATAATTCTTTGGATCGGACTGAACATTTTCAGGTTCTGAGCTGCAAACTGGAAGAAAGAAAAGAGGAAAGAATATGGTATTTATTAAAAGAGGAAAGAATATGGTATTTATTAAATTGTACAAGTGACTCTACTAAGATCTTGAGCTACCTCCTGAGAAAATCAATGCAAGTCTTTCATGTGTCTCGTTTTTAGCCTTCCATTAAAATATTTCAGATGTCATGCACTATAAACAGAACCAGTATGTTAACACCAGATTTTCAAAAGCAAGGCAATTTGTGGACTGAGCCTCATCTCCCTCACTCTTACACTATATTTTGTGAAATGTAATATCCAGTTCCTAAGAAATAATATATAAACCACACAACATAAAGATTCATATATCTGTCCTTGCAAGGAAAAAAAATTCTATTATTCTGTCTTTATGGGTCTATCAGAGTAGTATTAGAAGACCTGCACACTCACCACCTATAATAGACTGTAATCTAGAGTAGATTTTTAAATATTTAAATGTTAAAGGTAAACCTATTACACTTGAACTTCCCCTCTGTGATGTTTGAATCTTTTTATAGTACCTAAAGGAGAGACAAAAGGCACATAGGAAGCAGCTAAGAAATTATTATATTAGCAAGTATTTGCTGAAGAAGTCTGGTCAGGCCATTGCAATCCTGGGCCTGGCTCACACACACCTTCTTTGTGTGCCTGGAACCTGCACACCAGAGGAGAGCTTGGTCAGGTAGCGACCCTCGCCAGTCTCCCATGTTTTATCCTCCAATCTCTGCATCTTATTCAAATAAGCTGAACATTTTGATATTTTCATATACATATGTATACACAGACGTACTGATTATCAGTACACAAGAAATTTGCTGAGACTCTGACATTTGTTCTTAAAATTGTACAAGTACAATTGTGTGTGGCTTAAAAATAATATAAAAGGTCAAATGTAGATTAACCCAGATGAAAAAACTACATTAGCAGAAAATGTAAATTATTTAGTTGAAGCTCACTGAAAAAATGTCTAGGGAGTTAGGATATACAAACAAAAATAAAGCAGTATCATACAGAGGTGCATCATAAATGGATGGTTTGGATTTGTATTGAGACTTCATTCTCCTTGCTTGCTCTCATCGTCCCTTCTGCTTGCGGGGGAACTGTGTCTACAGACACAGAAGTGAAGAATGGAGAACACAAAAGTGTTCACCAACTTTGGTTCCCAACTCGAGAGCACAGCAACTAGATCTGTTCTGATGTCTCAGAATGAAGGCAGGGGTCCCTGATACTTCCTGTTAGAAATCCCTTTTCTTATCTTTTTGAAATTACGTGGTTTGGAACTTTGGTTTGAAATGCTCAGAGTGGCTATCTGGCCCTGCACTAGCTTTTGGGAATTGCTTGTCTCAGGTACTGAAATTACATTTATGTGCACTTCCATAGGTACTGGAGAGGTATATACATAGTCATTCCCAATATGGAATAAATGAGGAAACATTTTTTATATCTCATAATCTGTTTAAAACAAAATGTGAATATCGAGCAAAAACAAGTAAAAAACCTATCTAGCTAACTAAGAAAACAAGTGCAGATCCTTTGGAGTCCTCTTAAAGGAAGCAAACACCATGATGCCACAATGCTTTGGTGGAAAATACTGCATTTTGAAAGAAAGAAGTCCATTAGCTTTGCATTTTGCCAAGTGAACACAAGAGGGCACTCAAACTTCTCAAAAATATTTGTAAAAACTACTTTCGTTCTGTACGCAGGTCGGCAGTTCTGAGCAGCTTTGGTCTGACCTAGTCAATGGAAAATAAGCATCAAGGCTTTTTTAATTTTTTTGTTTGCGAGTGTAAGCTAATGATAGAGGTAGTATTAGTCTGTGTAAATTAGCTGAATTCAATAGCTTGCCAAGTTTTTAATCTACTATGCTATGTAACTGATATGCCATTTTATTCAGGACACTGAATGAGCAAATTAAAAAAAAAATCTCAAGTTGTGTACATTCTATTCCATTACTAAAATTTTTCATTTCACACCATTTCCACCAGATGGCAAAAGCAAACCACTAGACCACCCTTTCCAATTCTGAGTATTAAGACAGATGACTTAAACTGATTTAATTTTTTTTCAATGATTCTAAAGACTCCACAGTTATTAATTTTTGAAGGTGTTTAAAATTACTCTCAAAATGCTTTTTTATAATGTAAACACCAAGTTTCTCTGTGTTCCAAACACTTTTCTTTTTTTTCTCTCTCTTCTTCCTCCTTTCATCTTTCTTGTCTGTGAGTGAATTTGGTTCTGAAATCTCTGACTGTATTCAGAGTAACAGAGCAGTATTATAGAACTTCTAAAGATACAAGATTGGTGTCTCCAATGTTAGTTCTTTGGGATTTTTTCCTTTTCCAGATGGTTCTTCTATTTTTCCCCAAGAAAAAAAGTTGTCTTCTGTTTTGTTCTCCATCTTTTGATGTTCATCTCAGCAGTGACCAACAATATTGCTACATGACAATCATCTACCTATTATTTCACCTCCATTCCTTCCCAAGGTGTTCTCTTGCCCTTCTTCTGATGTCACTTTGTAAGTCATTCTACCTGTTCTGTTTCCCTTTCTTTCCTGCCAGTCTTAGCAACACAGAGATACTTTGCTCCTGCTTTTTCCCATTTTCCTTCTCCAGAGACTAGGAAAAGAAAGGAACATAACAACTTACCTAATTAAATACTTCTGCTCTGATACCGACTTTTGGAAAATCTGAGCAAGAAAGGGAGTTCTCAAGTCTGTTACTAATCTGAAGTCACAGATATTAAATTGGATTACAAGTCTCAAGCAGTAAAATACAAAAGAGCAAAAAATTCACAGAAGTCAGAGGCCTATTCAAACCCCTGCTGGGCTTGAACTCAAGTCCCTGCTTTCCCCAGATGAGTACTTAGATGCTGGTTTTGCATATCATATGCAAAACCAGCACTGCACATCATGATAATGCACCTATCTCTGTTTATTCTTCCGTGGAATAAAATGGTACTCATGTAACTTAAAAAATTTTCATCTAAACTCATTTGCATCATGGGGAACGACAGGGTACATTAGCCCAATCATTGTCAAAAACTGCCTGGACTGTATTTTTGACCAGAAGACCTTTATAAGCTGCCCACATTTGGCTGTTTTCCACCCACATTTGTTGCTTTCTTCTACTTTTAGCTGAATCTAGGTTTGAGATTTTTTATCTTTTTAAATGCAGCTTTTCAATTGTTGAGGTCATGAAATCACTTCATTTACATTAAGATATTCAGGGGCTTTGCAGATCCCTGACACAGTATATGGCAAAAAGTAGTTCATCAGTATTCCCAGTCTACTCTCTCTCTGTGATGGAGGCGGAGCAGGACAGTAGATGTGTACCAGGCTGATGTTGGCTGGTCACCAGGTACCCACCCAGCTGCTCTCCAACTCCTCCTCTTCAGCAGGGCAGGGATAAAAAGTAAGATGAAAAAGCTCATGGGTCAAGATAAAGACAGGGAGATCGCTCACCAGTAACCATCATGGGAAAAACAGACTCGACTTACGGAAATTTAATTTATCAAAAAATAAATAGAGTAGAATAGTGAGAAACAAAACCAAACCCACAAACATCTCCCCCCCCTTTCCTTCTTCCCAGGCTCAACTTCAATTCCGACTCTTCCACTTCCCCACTCCCAGTGGCACAGGGGGATAAAGAATGGGGATTTTGGTCAGTTATAATGCTTTGCCCTCTGCTGCTCCTTCCTCCTCATGCTGTTCCCCTGCACCAGCATTGGGTCCCACCCACAGGATACAGTCCTTCATAAATTCTTCCAGTTTGCTTAGTCTTTCAGGAACAGACTGTTATACTTTGTGTCCCCCACGGGGTCACAGACCTGCTAGATAATCTGCTCCTGCATGGGCTTCTCTCCACAAGCCACAGCTCCAGCCAGGAGCCTGCTCCTGCATGGAGTCTCCAAAGTGTGCCACAGGACAGCTTATCTTCACCATAGGCTGCAAGGGAGTCTCTGCTCCTGGAGCACATCCTCCTTCTCTCACCTAGGTGTCAGAGGGCTGCTTCTCACACTTTTTTCCTCACTCCTCACTGCTGTGCAGCTTTGTTTTCCCAGAGCCACCACCATGGCCAAGGGGCTCAGCTGTGCCCTGAGGTGGGTGGGTTGGAGCCAGCTGGAACTGTCTGTGTCTGGCTCAGGGCAGCCCCAGGCTCTCTTCACAGAGGCCACCCATGTACCCACCACTGCCAGCACCTGGGCACCTGCACACCACGCACTGTGCCAGTGCAAAGTGTCCCACACAAATATTTGGATAGAATCTGAGAATGGTTATTCATGTCGACTGAGGAATGTGAAAGGGTAAAGGCATGACCCCTTGTCTCACAAGAGAATTTAACTAAGACAACTGCTGAACTTCATACAGTTGTATTTCTCATGGGAAAACAGGCTGAAAAATATTTTTCATCACTATATATTGTCAGTCTTAAATTTTAACAACCCACTGTTTTTTATACCTGTACTAATTCCAGGAAGATTAACAAGAGTCAGGTTTCTGCCCTTACACCAGGGGCCTCACCAGAAGGGTGGGGTGGGTGGGAAGTCATGTAATGGGCTCAGCAGCCACCACGATGGTTCTCAGGTTTACAGGAATAAATAATGATTTCTATTATAAATAGATTTGCATGACAGCTGAAGTTGGTGGAGGTAAAACATTACAATTTCAAAACACTTCTTTAGTTGAATCCTAAAATATGGTTGTAAGGATTAGCTCTTCTAATCTGCTTAAATACATACATACATATATATCATATAGGGAAACTACATGTATTACTAGTCAGGCTTGGGGAACAAAGCATCTCCATGTACACAGTAAGACAGTGCTAGTACACCAAGAACATTGAGGATGTCACTGTGAAAACAATTCTGACAATATTTGGCTGAAATTAGTTTAAAATGGAATATAAATATTCTTTTAGCTCTTCCAATGAAACTTAGTTCTACTTAAGAAATGTCATGTATTAAGAACAGCAATAAATCAAACATTTAATCCTACTGCCTAATGAGAATGTACACTGAAAGCAGCAGGAGAAAATTAGGATTCTAGGTTTCACAATGCAAAATAATTTTTCAATTGTCTACCTTACTAAGACCCACTCTTGTAATTTTTCTCGCATCCTGTAAAGGGATTAAAAAGACTATTTTTCTTCTGTTGACTACTATGCATTATTAAACATGAAATGCATAAGCCTTTTCACTCTTGGAGACCTTGGCATTCATGTTACAGCTTTTACATCTGGACATTTGAATTTAATGATTCCTAGGGGTTCTTATTTACCTTCTCTTAAAATGGAGGTGAAAATATAAATGCTTCTCTAATGTTCTACATTAAACAAAATCTATAGCTGCATTTTTGTGCATATATATATGTATGTACATAAATATAAATAAGTATATTTATGAAACCACACTTCTTTTAAATCTGTAGAACACCTACGCCATGTGCTTCAGTCAGCTGTTTATGTCTAATTAAGCACAGTTCAGCACAATTGAGTTTAAGAATCTACAGGTATCCCCACCCAAGTGGCAACATAATGCCCTCAGTTTAAAGGTTTACTCTATATTCTTCTGTGCTTTTAAGTATAGAAATCATTGACTTCCATATTTAGTGCTAGATCTTGTTTCCCATTACATAATGTACTATTTTGGTCATATAACCTTCATAAACTTCCCTGAAGTTTTAGAATCTGGCTTCTAGGATTCCCTTTATCTATCAATTTCTAAGCAGACTACACGAAATTAGTTAGGTGACCTCACTTCAGTCTCTGTTGTAAAAGCATTCACACTATATGACAAGGAACCAAATGGGTTTGTAAAATAAAATTCTCCTGCAGTCCCTGAAAAGGCAGCATTGTTTAGGTCTGAAACACATTAAAAGGGCAGTGCAAGAAAGCCTGAACTGACGTGATCTTCACTGAATGCTTGGTCAAGACAAGCATTTAATTTTCCACTCCATTTAATCTGACATGTTTTTTGATTGCTAGTTTTTTTCTCTGAAGTGATAGATTTATGAGTAATAATACAGTGTGCTGTGTTCTGCACGGTTTAAAATGAGTATCTTCATACTTGGATGAATCTTTTACCGAAAATTGCCTTTCAACTTGTGAAGAGAGGAATGATTGGTCAGTAAGTACCTGCTTCATGAATTTCTTCTTGTCCAGTGTAAGAGGAAAACACTTGCCCAAAGAACTTATATTGCTGTTCTCTAAAGTTGTTTTGTAGGTAGTCCATCAGCATAACATAGCCAGACTGCTGCATTGTAAGGACTTCACAGAATACAGCTAACTAGAAGAGGTGAGGAAAAAAAAGAAGTCAAAAGTCAAAATAAATTGAGCAGATACTGCCAGCAGGCAAAAACTCTGGGGAGAAGCTGCTGGTTAAAGTCTCACAGTTGAGCTATCCAGCATGACACTGAACTTTTGTTCTTCTGTACCATCAATAAATCTAATGGTTTACTCCACCAGTATTTCTCAATTACTCTGCTGTTGGAGCTGTGCTCTGCCAAGCACCACCATTTGGCTGGGAAGAGTGTTTTGTACTCCTGTTTATCTGAGTTCAAAGTCCAGACAGCCTGGAGTATGTTCTTACCCATTTTAAGACAAGAAATGACTCAGATTCTAGTCCTAAACTAAAAAAAAAAGGAAAAGATAACACACTCCAGTAATATATATGCTTTCTAATTTAAAGGCTGCATGAAAAACTTCTAACTAGATAGAAGAAAAGCTATGTTGTTGGGCTGGCAATGAATGCCGTACATGGCAAATACTTTTCTTTGGTATTATGTATAATATTTTGGTTTTACAACATTACACAAATTACCTGGTTTTCAGAAATACTTATGGTATCTTTAAACACAATCCATTCAACTGTTTCAGAGCATGGAGGAGCTGATAAAGATCCATTATAAGTGTAATATTTGTCTGTTGCATTCGGCAAAAGATTCAGCAAAATAAATGGTTCTAAGGCAGCCTGTTTTCCTGAAAAAAAAAAAGTAGTCAGATGGTTAAAATACTACAGAAGCAATGAATAAATAGAAATCTCACTGTCTAAAAGAGTTACCATTATAAGAACGTGCTAATTTTGAGGTTATTCAAAATCTAATCTCCAGAGAGACTAACATACAAATAAATTGCAGGGCCTTTTTTATTTAGTTTGAATAAGCATACTTCAAAACCAACTCTGTTTATTTGGGAAGGTGTACTGAGTTACTCCAGTAATAAATAGAGTAATCAGTACATTGGTTCACAAGAATTTGTTCATCTGTAAGCTTACTCATAAACGCTCAAGATGCCAAATCTTTGTCCCACTCTTGAACTTCAAAGAAAAAAAAAATACGTTAAATCTTTGTTCTACGTTTCATTACATGGCTTCAAATTCTCCCTGAAATTAATCAAGTTGTTGAGTTCCTTGCAGGATCCAAACTGCTGCAGAAAATCACTGACTGGGGAGCTGTTACCATGTTAGACTCGAGAGTTAATACAACTTGTGAAAGTGGAAGCAGAATTTCTGTGGATCAGGTTTTTTTAAAATGGTGATAATACAGCAAAAAACTGTAACACAAAGCAGCAAAGAATGCAAAGATGTCCTCTGGGAGAGTGTGACCACCCTGTTTATTGTCCTGTGAAAACAATATCACATCTTTCAGGTCAGCAGTTTACCTGGTACATTGTCAACTGTTAGTAAGCATGAGGAACTGCTGAAAGTCCATCCTCAGAAGGCTAAGTTTCTACTGGTATGGCAGTAGGGTCCAGCAACAGAAATTGGCATAAATGGTGCCAACTTCAACAAGGCAGACTTATTTAGTCTGTGACAATTATATGCCTTATTGTCTAGTGCATCCAAATTAATGCTGTTTTTCACAGCTTGGAATAGCATAGATCCTTATATACCTTATTTCAATTGAAAGTTACTGATTTTAAATTTCTTCCTATTTGGTAAATATTCCCTTCTAAATATCTAATGAATTTTCAGACCCTGCATTTACTTGTGGTTTTAGATGTCTGTTACTTGAACCCTGTACAGATTTTTGAACTGTCTTTGTCTTCATAATTCTTTACAAATTTGGTGACATTACATGAACAGTTTATTACAAGTGATTGGTGCCTTTCTTCTGTAGAGTGACTGCTCTACTGAGTTAAGGTTTAGGAGCTGGCTCTTCCCCCTCTCTTTTCCATGTGTCGTGAAAAGGGAACATTTGGCAGTGCCAAGCAAAGCCCATCCTTCTGTTTCTCCTGTCGAAACATTAATCGGCCTTCAGACAGAAGCTATTATTGCTATCTGGTATGTCTAGTTAACATATCCCTGCCTCAGGAAAAAAGAATGCCAGTCCATTTTATGTAGATGCTTGACATGGGGACATGAAACTTCTCATTCATAGTAAGAATCTTGCCATACATTTCACAGCTTTGGATTTTAGAATGTCCTTTAATGGCAGTCTAGATTTTAAAATAAAATTTTAAAATTTTGTTGACAGCCTGGATTTCAAAATAAAACATGTACAAAGAATAATGAAAAACAGAGAGTTCATCCAGAAGAAACAGGAGTGCTCCTCTGCAGAGCTTGAGAACTCAGCAATTCGGATTCAAATAAGCACAATATAGATATGACTGACAAGAACAATTCATGTACATCACAGACAAAGACAGATTGTGTGCTATTCCCCTTTCTTCAGAAGAAACAACTTGATTATTCATGACCTGAATTTTCTGAGCTCATTTGCAATTTTTTCAAGAAAATGATATTCTATTCATTGTTGAAGTGCCATGTAGTGACTGACTTGAATCTTGCTACCGATAGTTTTACAGCTCCTTCCAAGGCTGTAGGATGGCATCTGCCTTGATGTATTACTCGTTCCCCTTTTTGTTTCATAGAAGATGGTACACAAAAGTAATGAATCTTAACTGCTTTACATTTTCACCTCCTCTGTCTTTATAATTCATGAAAGTTGCTCCCTTTTATATTTGTTGAATAGTGTTTGTTTCCCAGAGAAAAGAAAATCTTGATTTTAGCATCATACTTTTGAAAGCTTTAAAAACAGCTCTGTACACTTTCAACCTATCAATCTAAAGGACCTTTACAAAATCTAGCATCATTACATAAAGGAAATCTGAGACGGTTTACTTAAGGTTATGGACATGATGTAAGAAAATATTCCTGTTCAAGACCATGCTCGTTCATGTTTATTCTTCTGCAAAGCCACTGTGAAACCGAGTTAGAGACTGAGCCCAGATCTCTTCATGTACCACACTAAATTCCAATGTGTTCCAATAAGCAACAATGTCAGAGCACTTCTTAAAGACAAAATTGTTAACAATTGGTCTTAATAATGCTACTACAAATACAATATAATTGGATTATTTCAGATTTTCACAGGAACTACTGAAAAAAAGGATTCCTCTCCTCTGAGCCTACTGAATGCTGATATTCATATAGTCTCACTCCTGTAAGACCCATCCTGGATAGCTGCAACAGCACTATCCGGCTTCCAACCAGATATAAAAATGCTTAAATGTATGATTAAAAAGACTCACATAATAAATCCAGATTTACCTGGGTTTAGCATTTAAACAGTTGCAAATTTCTCCTGATAGTTAGATTTATTCATTTACACTTAGTTCTGTTGTTACAAATACTCAGTCTTGGGGTAAATAAATCACAGAAAATCATATCTCAAGTTGGAAGAGAGACCCATGAGGATCATAAGTCCAACTCCTTACTTCTCACAGGACTATCTAAAACTAAATGATACGACTAAGCATCATCCAGATGCTTGGTGCCATGACCACTTACTTCTGTGGGGAGCCTGTTCCAGTGACAGATCACCATCTCAGTGAAGGACCTTTTCTGATGTCCAATCTGAACTTCCCCTGACATAGCTTCATTCCATGTCCTCAGGTCCTATCACTGGTCACCACAGAGAGATCAGCAAATCCCCCTCTGCTGCACCCCTTAAGGAAGTTGTAGACTGTGATGAGGCACCCCTTCTCCAAGCTGAACAAAATAAGTCACCTCAGACACCCCTTGTGTGTCTTGTCTTCAAGACCTTTCTCAATCTTGGTTGCCCTTCTCTGGACGCTCTCTAATAGCTTCTTACATTGTGGCACCCAGAACTGCATGCAGGACCCAGGGTGAGGCTGCCCCAGTGCAGAGCAGAGTGGGACAATCCCCTCCCTCGACTGGCAGGTGATGCTTTGCCTGATGCTCCCTAGGACATGGTTGGCCCTCCTGGCTGCCAGGGCACTGATGACTCATATTTAACTTGCCATCAAATCAAACCCCCAGCTCTCTTTCCAAAGGGATTCTCTCCAGACTCTCATTCCCCAGTTTGTACAAATAATAAGGACTACCCGGTCTCTGGCACTTGCCTATGTTAAATTTCAAGTGGTTGGTGATTGTGAGCTCTCCAGTCTATTCAGATAACTTTTGTAATTTCTAACAAAACAGACACGGCTGAGCAATACAATACTGTGCTCCTCAATGTCTTAAAGGTTTCTTAATCACACTGAAATGGAATTTAGTCTAATCAGTAATCAATAAAACATGGAGGCAAACTTACCAAAACGACTAACGCTATCTACTCCATTAATGATTGCATTATAATCTGGATTATCTTCTAGTCCAACCTGTTAAAAAGAAATTGTGTATTTTAACAGTGCACGCTTCATGAAAAAAATTTGAAAGTTACAGTTTACCACCAAAATTATAGATGACTTAAAGCCAAGCAAACATGTTTTGTCCATTTGCTTTTCTGTAAGAATAAATTAGAAAGAGACATGCAATTTTTTTAGCTCAGTGGTCACACAACGGAACCACTTAAATTCAGTTTGAACATTTGGTGTGTTTTAAGGCTTGTTAAATGACACAAAGATATACTTTGTTTACCTCAAACAAAATTGATAAAGCTCTTAATTTTCCATTTCCTTTAACTGCCTCTTCAAAATCTGTAAACTGATCTGCATCATAGCAGTAGATTTGCATCTGCAAGTAAAAATACATTCAAATGTCATATATATATTAAAAAATTTAAAAATGCAGTTACTTATACTACCATTTGGAGAAAAAAAACATCCAAACAAAAAATTTCAATACAAATATATAGATTTTTTTAATCTATCTTACATGCATTATCTGAAGATAAAGAATGGAATTCATCAGCAATTGGCTATCTAAAAACAACCTCTCCTGGAAAAGTATTAAGAACGCAGGAGTTCTCCTCTTCTGGACACACGATCTAGAGGACGCAGGCGAGATGAATCTTGAAATCAGTGATAAAACATGAATAATACTTCAAGATGTGCCTACTGCATCTGCCTTGCAGTAAGTGTAGAGAAGCATTGGTAATGTAAGATTACTGGATGCTGTGCCCACATCTGACTGCAGCTGGGAAATCTCCAGCACTGGGCCACCAACATAAATGGGACAGTGTTCTGTTGTGACCAGCTTTCTAGGAGATGATGATGGAAGAGAACATTCTCTTCAATGGCAGGACAGGTGGAGCGTGAGTGGGTATTTCCGAATGGCTAATGAGGCGAAGGAAACGACACTGCCCAGGGAAAGCTCCTGGCTCACAGCTCTCCCCTGCGTATAGGTCATTCTTGGCGCTATTGCTTTGCTCTTACATAGAAGCCCAAAGTACTTGGAATGAGGAGCAGCACAGTTGCTTGCCACAACTACATCTTTTTAACTGGAAAATGACCACAATGTCATGTTGAGGGTAGAAAGTTTGGCCTGCAGCGTGCCTTTGTGTATCTCAGCGAGAGCTGCTCCATCCCCATGCTGCTGCAAACTATTCTGCCAAACCAGCCGGGGTATGCTGGCCTGGCTACCTGTGAATGTGGCTGCACCCAGGACCTGCTCTCACATGGCTCTTGGCACACCACTACCAGCTCTTTCCTGCCCAGTGACATGGGCCGTGCTTTGTCTCTGTGAGGTCCAGCAGCTCCAATGGGCTCTCAGCAAAGTCCTAGCTTTGAGAAGTCCATTTACACTATAAACAATGAACTGATGTGGAATATGATAGGTCAAACTCATACGAGCTTAACTGTTAGTGGGAGCTTGAACTTCGTCAGATTAGCAGAACTGACATCTCATATCATCTTAAAAGATGTGTGAAAACAAAGTTTAGACATTCCCAACATGCCATGGACTAACACTTTACACTGCCCTTCTAAAATGCATAATTTAGATATTATTAATTTGGATTTAAGTGAATGATTATATTTGCAAATAGACTTAAATCAAGAGATAAACAAAGGTATTTAGTAAAGAATATTAATTTTTCAGATTGTCAAATCATCGAAATAATCAAAATCAATTCTGTACTTTACCTCAAGAGGAAATTTTTGTCCTTCTAAACTATGTTCTGATCCATCTGATGATGCGTTGCATTTTCCCCAGTGAAAAGTGATCTTGCTTGCTTTGAATATGGTGTCTAACCCACCTCCACTTACGTAATAATCACTTGTCAGATTAATTTCCACTGAACAAATTGAGAAAGAGAGAAAATAAGGAGTGTCAAGGTAAACACCAGCCAAGGCAGCTATAACTCTCATATTTCAGTATTAGGTGCTAGAAGGTAATATGATACACATATTTCTCTGTATTTCGTAAGTAATTTGACAGGAAATTGGTTATTTAAACTAAGTAAGAAGTGTGGTAATTCACTCTTATCATGGAGAAAATGTTTCATTTCATGCTGAAATTCATAAAATAATCATTTAATGAAGTGCACTTGGTCTCCTATTAACTGAAACTAGACATAGAACTACATTAAAAAGCTCAGACAACTGACAACCACCATGCTGGTTGTCTAAGAAAGGAAATTCCCGAACACATAACTTCCTGAAAGCACCCGGTTTTTTAACAAAAGGGAAAATACACACCTGCATGCCATTTTTACCAAATACAAATCATGAAGCAACATGGGAAAAGAAAATTTTATCCAGTTCTTAGGGGGACTGTCCCGACTATGAGACCCCTTAGCTGTGGAGCTGTCTCCCACAGGAAAACATGATAACAGGTCTTCAGCTGGACATAGTTGCACACAAACTGTAGATGAGTCTAAGCATTTGTCTTCTGGAGAGAAGGAGCAGCATGGAGCAGACTGAAGCCATACATTTTGGCTTTCCCATCTCCAGCTATTGAGAATTGCTTCACCTCTTGCTGAAAAGACCACTAGTAGAGTTCAGTTTCATTACATTACTTTCCTCAAAACCTTGAAGACAATTTTAGTGAGCTTAGCAGTTCCTTGTATAATGTCTGAATTTCTGTAGATGAGGAAGAGCTCAGTTCACTTTCAAGGACTTTAAAGAATGTTTTCTCAGGGGCATCTTGAAAAGACAAATGCACTTCTTATCTCCGCTAGTAGGGCAAGAGGGAAGTAAGTGATTTGTGAGTAGTATGTAGGAAAAACAAGACGGGGCCAAGAACAGAAATTAGGAACAACGATCTAAACTAAACTGCATTAAACTGCACTAAACTAAACTAAACTAAACTAAACAGGCTGGTCTAGGGGTCTCACGGGAACTGGTAGAAGGCAAAGAACATTGTTTGGAGATTCCTTGCTCTACACTTATGCCCAAAACCAGAAACAGTATTTCTAACAAGCAGCTTTTAGTTACTGCTATCCTGAATTTATAAGGGGTTGCAAAAAGATTTGTCTGACAATTTAAATACCACCATAAGCTTCTTTTATGGTTGGGAGAAATAGGAACTTGTAGTTATAAATCACTTTTTTTCTAAAATACAATTCTAAAATTGGTAAGACAAATCAGACCATAAAAGCACCTAATTCTCTTCTATGACTGTTAGAAGTCTACAAGAGTAATTCAGATGCAAGTTTCTACATTGTATGTGTCTATGTGTAAGTGAGATGAATCCCATCTCACTGAGTTTTTTGAAACCTCAACTCATTCATGAAGTGCTTTCAGATGGGTAGGTAATTTATTCATACTTTTAAAAAATAATTTTTGCATATTCATTAGAGTCTACATATGTAGTAATAATTACCATTATTTCATAGCAAATGCCAAATTACTGTTTAGCTTCTATGAAGTGCCCATGATGGGATGATAGTAACAATGTGATTGTTTTGGCTATATCTATCCATGCACATAATTTTTATTTGTGTGATTTTTCTGTTATGTTTAACTATTGTCATCACTGTTCTTATTTATTTATTTGTTTGTTTGTTTGTTTGTTTGTTTATTGAATAGGTAAGTTCAGAATGCATCAGCTAAGGAAGAGTGAAATGAAAATGATCCATTACAAGTCTTTGGTTAGTTGTCCATCTGTCCACTTTTCTGACCTCATTTAGCTCCAAACAGGAAATCTGTCTTTTTACCTGTTTTGCCAGTGTTGCGAATGAAAGTATCTTCCAGAGTTTCCTTTTCCCATCCATGGAATTTAAGTTTCTTCAGATTCACATTTACTTGGGTAAGATCTTCATCTATATTAATAGGCGATTGTTTGGCACCATTACAGGTTGAATATTTCTTGCCCCAGTTCTTTTGGTTCAAAGTTCCTAGAAATCAAAACATTTTAGGTAAATACATTTAAAACTCAAAGTAGTATCCATATATTTTTTACTGTGGTAAAGTTAAAACACAATTTGCAACCTGAGATCAGAGTATTTGCCCTTCTTTTAGACTTTGTAGCAATATTTACCACACCTACCATTGCATCCTACCTTTGACAGTTAGCCACACTTTGACCACTTTAGACATCATATACGCATTCCTATGAATCTCTAAGGAAAATATAAACCAACATCAAAACCCTCACACACAATATGCATAAATTAAGAAAACCCAACTTTCTAGGTGAAAGAAATCAGCATTCAAAAAAACTTGGGAACTGCTGCAAAACTATCCGCTCCAAATAACTTTTAATCATGCCAATGTCATTAATGTTCATTCTGCCAAATGAAGTCGGCTCTCCAGCAAGATGTTTAAAAAATTTCCTTACACAGAGGAGAAAAGGTAAAGCGATTTTACCCTGAAAAAGAAAACAGATTAGCAATGTTGTGTCTGGAGAGCCTGGCTGTACAGCCTGGCTTTGCCCAGGGAGGCCTGTGTGCTCTTACTCCAACCACCCTTCTCCCTTTGCTGCTGCTGGGCAGAGCAGCTGGGAGGTCCTGCACTGCAGCAAGACCCCTTCTCCAGGGCACAGGGGCTGCACAGCACTTCACTGGGACCAGGTCAAACACAGATCATATGGACACAGGCACCATGTCCTTCAACAAAGACTTGATTATTTTTCATAAGAAATGCACAAGTACTCCACTAAGCAGTATGATGCGTTAGCAGCTGCTCTGACAATCTTTTGTTTACATAACATCCCAATATAAATAAGACGGTATTTTGTGTATGTTTATGTGTTTGCAAACATACAGATATTTTTCCTGACAGGGAATTCTGGTAACACTTCAACAGGCTAATTAAAACCAAGAGTTAACTGCACAGACCTAAGAAAACATAATTGCTTCAGTTAGCTTCCCACTTGCTAGTAGTTAAGAGCTAATATTAGTGCATCCAGTGCATATATTTGAATTCTATTACATAAACGAAACAACACTCATATACAGGCCACTGTGCCACATCCAAGTCTGTCAGTGAAGATTTGCTATACTGTACCCCAAGCAAGGACAGCCCTCATATTGCACTCAGAAAATTCAGAGAGGGGAGAAGAGAGCAGCCAGCTCTGTCACCATGACAATAGGTAGTAATATAAGATGCCTAATCTGGATAGCCAGCTACCCAGAAACAAACCTGAGCTAAATTATTCAACAAGTACAAGTCAAGCTAGTTACCAGGATCACCTTGTTGCATCAGAATTACTGCAGGTCAGATGGGAGACAAACACATCTACTTCTTGCAAACAGCATCAGAAGAAACTGTTAGGCACAACAGCCAAGCAATCCAAAGTGAGTTCAAGTTACAGGGTTATGAATGTGAATATCCTGCAGGTGGGCATTAGCACCCTGTACCAAGCAAGCACATTGGGAATGGCACACAGAGTAAGCTTGCAGCTCCTCCTCAAGTCACACTTGTCCTGGACATTACCTGTTAGTTATAATTTATCACCTGGGAAAATAATGCAGTATTCTGATTTCTAATGTACTTTGATAAGAAAAGAGTAGTTAATATTTCACCTCTCTCTAAAGCTTCCCTTAAGAAATTCTGAGCTCAAGTCAACCAATACTCAAAGATGAATCTACTCAGGTCTTCTATAGTGAATTTTCTAAAAAATATTGAAGGCTTTTAAAACCAAGCAAGCCAATTTTATGTAAATATAAACTAGAATAGTTAAGCTTCCAAACAGGGTCAAAATGGACAGAAATAACAATTCTTAGCTTGCCCCATGCATCCCTGCAGACAGGCTCTTGTTACCAGGTGTAGTGGGTTGACCCTGACCAGATAACAGGTATTCACTAAAGCCGCTCTCTCACTCTCCCTCTGCAACTGGACAGAGGAGAGAGAAAAAAAAACCAGCTAAGAATTCATGAGTAGAGATAAGAGCTGGGAGAGGTCAGTGACTGATTACCTTCATGGGTAAAACAAGACTCAAAGTGGGGATAGTACTTATATTTATTACTAACAGGATAAGAGCCAAAGAGTGAGAAATAAAACAGTCTTAAAAACACCTTCCCCCCATCCCTCCTTCCTTCCATGTTCTCCCTCCTCCCCCCAGCGGTGCAGGGGGATGGGGAAATGGGGATTACGGTCAGTTGTTGTTTCTGCTGCTTCTCAGGGAGAGGAGTCCTTCCCCTGGCTCCTGTGGGGTCCCTCCCACGGGAGACAGTCCTTGATGGACCTCTCCGGCGTGAGTCCATCCCTCGGGCAGCAGCTCTTCCCAAACTGCTGTGCCGTGGGTCACTCCTCCATGTGGTGCAGTCCTTCACGAATGAGCTGTACCAATGTGGGTCCCCCACAGGGGCCACAAGTCCTACCCAGGAAAAACTTGCTCCAGCGTGGGCTTCCCTCTCCACAGGCTGCAGGTCTCCAGCACAACCCCACTCCATCCTGGGCCTCCCACGGGGTCACAGCCTCCCCTTCATGCATCCACCTGCTCCAACATGGGCTCCTCCATGGGCTGCAGGGGCACAGCTGCTCCACCATGGTCTGTACCACGGGCTGCAGGGACCACAGCTCTGGCACCTGGAGCACCTCCTGCCCCTCGTTCTACACTGACCTTGGTGTCTACGTTGTTATTCCCGTGTTCTCACTCTACTATTCCCTGGCTGGAATTTTTTCTGCGCAACAACCTTCTGTTCTTAAATATGTTATCAGAGAGGTGTTACTATCACTCCTGATTGTCTTGGCCTTGGCCAGTGGCAGGAAGTCCATCCTGGAGCCAGCTGGCTTTGGCTCCAGGGAACAGGGGAAGCTTCTATCAGCTTCTAACAGAAGCCATCCCTGTAGGCACACCCCCCCCCCGCCAAAACCCAGCCATGGAAACCCACTACACCAGGTCTGCTTTGAGACAGCTCAGTGACTTTCCAAGTTGCAGCAAAGTCTTTAGAGCCCTGCCTGGCAAGTTTCTGCCAATTTGTGCCAAGCTGGTTGCCAATGGCCATCCCCTGGAGTTAGGTTGCAGTCCCTGCTCCATGCTCTATTTCTTTTGCTCCTTTTGCCACAGCTGAAGACTTCTCAAGACTCCTACTGTTGCCCCAAGGCAGTGTAAATCTCCATTCTCTTTCCACTGACATACCCAATCCCATTGCCCACCTGCAGTCTCTCCTTCAGAACATCATCACAAATTGTTTTCCAACATGCATTTCCCTTATTCTACTCTTTCCACCATTGACATTAGAACTGACTGAAAACACTACTCTTTTCTCTCTCCTGCTAGTGTGCTTTTGGGTACTTTCTTCCACGCTTCTTTTGTTGAATGCCATTATGACATTTTTGCATCTTCTCTTTAAATTCCGTACTATCGTCCCTACTAATTTTTACGTTCCCTACTTTCCACTATCAAGTTCAATAAAAACAAATAAATTAAAATTAGAGAAACTATAATCTCCTTCCAACTTCCTAGTTTTGTATTTTGTGGTTTTGTATGTAGAACTTAAGTTCTTCAACTTGATATTTATTACCTGTGGCTCAATGTGTAATAAATAAATTCCTAGCATGAAGTTAGTGATAACAATAGGAATCTTTGCTCAACACAGAAGACAGTGTGAAGCCCTAGCATGGATAAAAAACTATGGATTAAAATGTACAGGGAATCAATGGCAGGCTCTGGTCTGGTACAAGAACACAATATGGGGAATATCATAAGGAATGGAGTCTGAGAAGGAATGGAGAACTGGAGTCTGCTAATGATAATCCAAATTACATTTGAGCAGCAAAATATATATTTAGGTATGAATTCTGCAAGTGTTGGAGCAGATAGTGGTTGTGTCTATATTAGCAAATAGTGCTGAACAATATGAGTAGATTTATAGAGCGAAACAGTTGAGGTTGAGGACCAGATGTCCATACCATATGTTTTTCAGAAGGTTTTTACCTCAGACTAGCTCTGTCTGGTCCCATGGGCTGAATGCCCATCAGCTGCTGAAGGGTAAAAGGTACTCTCCTGCAGTACATCTCCTGTTTAGTATCAGTTAAGATGGACCCACGTCACACACTGTGAGACAACTCTACCTTGTGAATCAAAGCTTGGCAAGTGGGGTGTAGACAGGAGATTTGCTTTAAAAGTCCACTCCTGATCCGAACTAAAATGTTAACATTAATGCATCTGGTGTAGGTAGCAGGTGGTGAAACTGCTGCAGTTTACATAACTTGCTGAAAGCCAAAATAAAAGCAAAAGAACTGAATGTTTTTAAACAAGAACAGATTGTTTTACTATAGTGTTATGATGGAAATCATAAATCAAAGCTGTGCCAGCCATTTTAAAAAATATTGTCGAAAATGAGCTTTGAAAATGAATTCCCCCACACCGTGCTTTGGAAATCTGAGGAGAATAAAAATGTGCACAATATATCTTGAAGAGTGCACAGAGGAAGCAATGTTTGTCAAAGCTGTCAGCTCTGAAGAAGTAACCGACAATTCACAAAGAAGGAAAATAAACCCAAACACAGCAGATTACAAGTTAATGAAGGAATTATAACCTTTGCCACTCTTGCCGAGGGCAGAATGCCTAAAGAAAATTTTCCTACCCTTTCTTTGTAGGAAATGTTCATACCTAACTCTGCTCCTTAACCTTAGTCCCAATCATTCCACCCTTACAATGAGCATCCAGTTCTCCTTTTGGCCTTCACTTTGGTCCTCACTAGAGAAAAGACATCGAGTTAACTGGAGTGCGTCCAGAGAAGGGCAACAAAGTTGGTGAAGAATCTGGAACACGAGTCTTATGAGGAGCAGCTGAGGGAGCTGAGGCTGAGGCTGTTTAGTCTGGAGAAAACGATGCTCAGGGAAGACCTTTAATAACTTATATGGTTGTGAACCCTAGGTTTTATGTTATAGATGAAAGGCAGCAGAAAAGAGAGATGGATTCTTTACCTCCACTTAATTTCTTCCTCTCCATTTTTCATCAGTTTTTTTTTTTTCATGATGTTAAAATTACTTTTATAAATGCAGATTGGACACATATAGGATATTAAAGATAACCCCTCCGTATGGACTGTTAATAATGGATTGTCCTTACCAAAAATGTTGTTGACTCATCACTTTGAAGTGTTAAGTGGTTCCAATTTTTTTTTAAGCAAACACATTTTATCTAAGGTATGGGAAATTAGAAATAAGGTCATGAAAAGATGGGGGTACTTATAAGGGGACAAAATTTAAATTTAGATGCCAAATCAATACCTCTCCAAACATCAAACTACAGAGATCATTCTTTCCTTCCCTCTTTATTTCTGTGTCATTATTTAGACAGCGCATCCAAACTGTATGAACAGAGGAGACGGAGATCAGCGAATCTCAGGATGTTTCATACCATTAATAACTACCGCATTTAGCTTATTACCAAAAGTTGCACAATGCAGAAGAATGATTTCAGTTCTCAGTCTGGGTAAGTGCACCACTGGCCCAAAAAGAGAAGTTCTGCCAATATAAATCTTGTGAATCTTACTGTACCTCATACTCCCGAGGCTGTGGCATAAAATTGCATTCTAGGGAAACATTATGGTCATAAAAAAATGGATGGCTTAAATTTTGCATATTATTGAGTAGAAGACAACATGTCTGCTTTATCGTGCTTGATCTTCACTGTAAGGATTTTTGGGTTTGTGTTTTTCCCCTCCAAAAGTCCCAACTATCCCCACAGCCTTATTGTGATCAGTCTCATAAAGTTTGTAAAAATTCTTCAGATTGGAAAATCCCTGAATTTAATGGATGAAATTACTTGTCTGAAAAGAGTCATAGCTAGAGAGAAGGAGTTTTGGCTTCCAGGTTTGGGCTTAGCCACTTACTATGATGGTCTCAGTGATTTAATTGCTTGCAGGTTTTCCAAGAATGGATTTCTTGCCAATGTGTAGGTCAAGTGTTCAAAAATTAAATTGTACTGGTTTGGTCAAAGAGAGTCAGCCCACAGAGTAAATGGTTGTCCCCTACAAAAACATTTAATAGCACTTAATTGCTTTGCAACCGGATGCATTCAGGCAAGCCAAAACATCTAATCTATTATTCCATTTAGTGACTTGTCATTTTGGTATCTAAGTATCAGCATGCCTAGACTTTATTCTTTGGATCATGTCTATTTGCACACAAATATGGACTCTTTCTGAGAATACCCTGAAAGATGTCACAGCACTAACCTGTCTTCAGCTGAACCCTATTATGTTAATCTTCTCTGTTCTTCATTTAAAATTTGCTGCACCACTTACCTCTTACTAAAATCTATCACAGAAAATGTGTCAGGAAAATTCTGATGAAACATTTTGTATCTTCAGACTATGGCTCTTTCTTTCATCTTCTGCTTGCTTATTTTTTGAACATAAACTTTTTATGCTTTCTTCACATCTACAGTCACTGAGACATGGATCAATAAAATAGTCAAAAAGCAACCAAGAAAATTTTTTTGCTTTTTCATGGTTGTTTAGACCAGAAGAAGGATTATGGGAGAAACTCTGACAACCTTTTAAGGTACCTTTTTTCTATTATTCTCATTCCATTGCTCCTGAATTTGCATATAATTGCAACTAAAGAATCATGTAGTGATATATAATGAAAACTTCCCATGTAATTTTTTACAATTACTGTAGTGTTAAGATCTAAGTTATACTTTTTTTCAACTAAGTATTAAGGAAAGAAATTTGGTACAGTGCCAAATGAAAATATGTCCAGTAAAAAGAAACACATTCTTCCTCCTGCTTTATTTCATTCTTGACAATATATGAGGCCTTAATTGGAAGCCCTGAGTATTTCTGACCTTGCTCCAAGCAATTCAGATTGCAGCAATTATTTCCTTTACCTTTAGTAATACTTAATAGATAGTGAAATTGAATACAACACTGTTGAGTGACAAAGATAATTCCAAGATTACGACTAACCAGAGCCAAAAGTAGAACTGGAATTTATAGAACTGACTCACTTTTAGGCAAAGAAATAAGCAGTGAATGCCTTTTGGCTAGCACCAAGGAACATGGCCTATGGCTTCATTTCATATACTGTGCAGTTGCACTTTTTAATTAGTTACCAGTGTATCATGGCAATGTCAAAGGCTTGCTCGGTCTTCCACAAGAAGAGGATTCCCTACCTGTTCTTCCGCTGTTTCACATGCTGCTAGCAAGGAAGGAAGGAAGAATAAAACAGGATAATCAGAAGCTTTGTCACCTAAAGCCACCCTTGATTTGCAACGTAAAAGCAACATTTTTAACATGGTGCACTCCCATGAACAGTTTAGTTGTGCCTCCTGGAAGTAAAGCTTACTCCTAAACTTATGACTACTGCACAGATGTATATCGTCTTTCTGTTGGTGAACAGGGGTGTAAATGAAGCTTATGGTCATATCTCCCTCTGCCCCATATCATGTAACTACCATTCTATCACAAATGGAATGGCTGCATATGAAACACATACACAGTACAAAAATTTTGTAGACTCAAAGCTAGCACCAATTTTAAACTGACCAAAAAAATGCACTTTAAAGGACTCTCAGCTGAAGCAAGAAAGAGGAAGTTATAATCTGCTACAAGTGCAGCATTTAGCAGCTGTCTGCTAAGTGATAGTTGATGTAGTTCCAGAAGATGAGCAAAATGAAATTCATCTTCAGCAGCAAGAAACTTCATTTTTGCCAGAGTACAGTTCACCATCTAAATCTAATGATTTGCACTATGGCACTATGTCAGTCTTCACTTTTCACTCTTCATTACTACAAAGTAGACTCTGTTGTATTTTAGAAATTATCTTGGGTGACAGAACGAGGTACTTATTAGAGAAACAAAATGCAATGATATATTTTAAAAGAGAGCATATAATCTTCTCAACAGATCTAACAATATTGGTTTTCACTGAGCAAATCAATACGGTTTCCTTTTCTCTTCTATTGCGGTATGACCTCCATCCTTCCCTCCCTCCTGGACCAATAAATGTTAATGAGCAGTTTGTTTAGTTCCTTGAGAAGTCCTGTGGGGGCACAGCACAGGGACACTTTTTTTTGTTATCAAACACATGCATTACTGTGCTGCTAACACCTAGGAAAATAACTTCTGTCAGCACTAGCCTATCTAAAAGAATAATACATTTCATAAAAGCCACAGCCGTAAGTTCTGATCCAAAGCCTGCTGAATTATATAAACAAATCATGACTACGTTCTCTGGGCTTTGGATCAGATTGGCTGCAAATACACAAAATCACTATTGAACAACACTAGCGGAACTAGAAAAAGTCACACAAAAAGATATGAAAAAGGTCAGTATTTACCTCTGAATAGCAAAAAGGTATTTCTTTCAACTGTAAAGAATAGCATAAACATCTTTAAAAGCAAGGACTAGACAGATATAAACCAAAGTAAGACAAATATAAGGACATAAGACTACTGAATTACATCACTGGCCAGTTGGTCCCACTAGTTCCCAGCAGATAAACTACCCTAATGTCAAAAGGATGTACCAGTAATTCTGGTTTTTTGATCCCTAGGTTCTCATTTTCGCAGAGTTTCAATTTTTACAAAATGAGGTTCCTATATATCTCTGGAAGAATATAATACCACAGGAAATTTGGATTACTTTTCAGCATATTTTAGCAGGATTTTGTATTTTGTGTATTTCTATGAGAATTTCAATACATATTATGTTTACAAAATGGTAAGGATAAGAGAAGGTGATGGGCAGGAATTTGTTATACAGTATTACATTGAACCATATGGTTTTTTTACACAGAGCCATAGCTGTATGTGTACTTATCTACACAATTTCTTAGCACACTTTATTTTTCACTTTAGAAAGACAATTCTAGTTCATAAAATGGCCCTTTAGCAAGGATTTTGACAACAATAGCAAAGACTTAAATTCTCCTTCCTTTACCTCCCTAAAATAAAAGAAAATCCTTGAAAAAATGTTAAAAACTAAGCCCCTCCTAGAATTCCACAGACCTTCCCTCACTAATGGCACTATTTTATTTGGACTAATTTCATAATTTCAGCATTACCATTACATTTCCAACTTTGTAACAGACACTTTCAGAAACGCCACAGCAATGTCAGTGGATGTACACAACTCTTCCTCTAATAAAATTCCATGTTAAGTTTAAATAACACTATTATCTGATTAGATTTTTTGAGATTATCATATCCTCAAAAACACTCTTTATCAACTCTTCCACGGAGAGATGTTTTAACCAACCTTGATGTGATAACAGCATTACATAAATTACACAGTAGATATTTCTCCTAAGTATTTTTTGCATAGACAAGTTGTGCATATCTCTGTTTTTCCTTTGAAAATGTATAAAAAGGCCTAACTAGCTTTTAAAATGTTTCAGTATTAAGGACTCTCAAAATCACTTTCAGGGCTGAGTAGTTATTCTCATGAGTGCATAGCTAAAAGCTATTGAGCAGTAGGTGTAACTCACCTCAGATTGGGAACTCACTGCCATTAACAGCATTTACCTACATAGACAGTGAAAATTGAAATGACCAACTGCAACAGAAGCACACAATTCATGCATCTCTCAGCAATTGTGTTCTTACATCTATCTCAATCAGCTGTTAAGTTCTCGTACCTTTTCTAGTCTTGTGACAAAACTGCCTAAAATGTCTTACTGCTCTTAGAAGTACAGCTTTTTACTTCATATTTTCTGAAATGAAGACTTCAGTGCACTGCTTGTATTGAAAAACAAATAGAAATTCTCACCCAACCTACTACTTCTGAGACAGAAGTTCATAGTGGGAAAGTTTTCATATCAATATTAAATTTAAATTCACTAAACTCTTTAATGGCTTAATACTTTTTTTTTTTAATCCATGGTTAATACACAGAATTACACAGTCTAATACACAATCTTCTCCCACGAAGATTAGTGTCATCCTTTTTCTTTCTCTTTTCTCTGTGGAGAAAAAATAATCTTTAATTTCCACATATAAAAGTAGAAGAGGTTCTGAAGAATGTGTTTCTTAATTTTGTCACCCAGGAATCAAATATGTAAGGTACTTTTTACACTGGCAAATATACAATTTGTTTCTTTTTACTTAGTAAAATCATTCAAGGAGGAAGAGATCTAGCGTATTTTATCACAGTGGAATTAATTAAAGGAATGGTTCTTGGTCCATTTATCCATTTTAAGCAAGAAGTTACTCTAGCAGGATCAAGAGGAAAATATGGTATTCCTCACACACTAACATCATCTAACCATCAAGCATCTGCCCAGGGCAGAGGAGCAATTATCTTCTGCCACAGAGTTATACTATCATTCACATAAAGGAAATTATCCAGTGCTCAGAGGGAACTGAATGCACACAAGTGACTTCAGTACCAAGTAATCCCAAATATTCAAGAATTCCAACACTTTTAGATTTGTAGAGGGCAGATTAAATTTTAGTGAAATTTTTTCTACTTTTGCTCTTCCTTTCATTTTCCATCTTGGTGGAAAGTATCAATTTTATACTCAGGAAAAAAATTATGCTACCCTAAACATGTTATCTTGAATGTAAATGTTTTTTTGAAAACACACTTACATTTACTGAATTGCTCTAGAGTAAAAATTTTCTGACAAGAATCTTCTCTGTTCAGTCTGCAAAGAACTGGACAGCTATAACTGAACCCGTAAGATGTTAGGACAAAATCTCCCCGATACATACCTACTGTTCACCTAACTGAACTGCTGTTAATTAAGGTTAACAGACCAAGCCACATTAGAGTTGATAGATACCGAAATTTTCACCAAAAGCTCCCTAAATATTACTATTACTGCCTGTGCCCTAAGGCACTGTCAGTTTGCCTAAGCTGAGGAACCAAAATCAAAGCCCATTTTGGATTCAAAGAATTGTCATCCCTTGCCACGATCTTCCAAGGCACAGACCCAGCTGGTGTGCACCTAGTGACCCTCAGACCACGCAGCCAACAGCATCAAGATGAAAGCAAAGCCCTGCAGCAGCGACTCCTGCCCTGCAAGACCATTCAAAGTGATGCCCATTTTAATACAATATTCCAGTAGCTACAGACAGACAGTGTATTTGGCACAAGATGAGTTGAGTACCTTCCTCAGCCAAAAGAAAATTATTCATCATCCATATTTTGCATTTCCCATGAAAAGGCCTGAGAATATTTAAAATGGAAGGAGAACAAGTCCTCTTCACTCACCCTGCCAGTGCTGTGACATGGTGAGGCTAAAAATTCAAGCATCATTGGTCCACAAGAAGATAAGGAGAGGGAAGGCTGATTTTGTAGAGCAGAAGCTGGAGCATTCAGCAGGGAAAGGGCAGGGATAACACAAAAGTACTGAGACAGGCACCTTTCCACAAATTGGTGGATTCTGAAGAAAATAACTCCCTCTTGTGCTATTTATGTGCCTAACGTAGGTGCCAAACCTTGAATTGTGAACTTAAAAGAGAATATACATTCCTTACCACCAGCATTATTACAATGGGACATGCTAAACCTTTGTGCACTTGAGAAGTGTACACAACAACTTGCTGCAAAATAAGATTTTCAAATTCGCACCTTAGATTATTCCTCATGTAGCTCCAACTGGCACACATAACCCTAAATCATGGTCGAATTATTCTACAGTATTTCTCTGGCGTTTTGGTTCTCATTTGAATTAGATCCATATGCACAGTCAGCTATTCTGGTCACAGAATGTACTGATGGCCACAAAACCCCTTGTGTATCATTACTTTGTTCATATAAATAGATCATATTTCTGTAGCAAATCAAACTCCTCTGTTATTAAAGCAATTAGAGCAAACAATTGTTATAAACTGACAAACATAATCAATTTCTAGTCATTTTAAACTTGCTATTCCAGCACAATATCTAATGTATGTAATATGGTTTTTGGCAACAAGTAGCACGGCATGCATTAAGAGTTTTCTGACATAGTTCCATGACTATTGAATCATAGAACCACAAAATACCAGGTTGCAAGAGGCCTCAATGATCATCTGATCCAACCTTTCTTACCAAAAGCACAGTCCAGAAAAGGTGGCCCAGTACCCTGTCCAGCTGAATCTTAAAAATGTACCACTTCCCAGATTATTTCAATGCCTGATCATTCTCATTGTGGAAAAGTTTTGTCTTGTGACCAAAGTAAAAAATCCTCTATTGGCCTAAGTCTGCATCAAACAATGACGTCTAATTCCTGCATTTTCAAACATGAAGCTCAGACTGCACACTGTCACGACTAAACCCTAACCAGCAACCAGGTACCACGCAGCCACTCACTCCCACCATCCCAGTGGGATGGGGAGGATAATTAAAAAAAGAGTAAAACTCATGGGTTGAGAGATGAACAGTTCAATAACTGGAAATTACAGTAAATTACAATAGCAATATTAATAATATTAATAATAATAATAATGGAAAAGGAGACAGAGAGGAATAAAACCCAAGAGAAATAAGTGATGCACAACACAACCGATCCACCCACTGACTGCTGCCCTGATCCCCAGCAGCAATCAGTGGCTCCCAGCCAACTCTCATCACTGTATTACTGAGGCTGATGCTCTATGGTATGGAATATCTCTTTGGCTAGTTTGGGTCACCTTTCTGGCTGTGCTCCTTCACAGCTTCTTGTGTACTGTGCACGTCCTCACTGTCAGAGCATGGGAAACTGAAAAGCCTTTGACATAGGGTAAGCCGTACTTAGCAACAACTGAAACATCAGTGTGTTATTAACATTATTCTCATACTAAATTCAAAACACAGTCGACACTGTACCAGGTACTAAGCAGAAGATTAACTGTATCCAAGCCAAAACCAGGACTCATGAAAAATAATAAGGGAAATCAGAAAAGAAACCTCACCTAATTCATGCGAAGTATAAACCAAGCAGCTACTGTTTTAAAATGCTCTTTTTTTTTCTGTAAGAACTTCTCTCGTCCTTACCATGTGCACTCTACATCACAGTGTATGTATCAGTCTCCTAGTGCTCTGATTCTTTGAGGACCTGTGTATGACTTCTGCCTAATCAGGATGTGAATGACCAATGTATGCATTGATTAAAATTGGGGTGGAAAGTGTGGCAAAGGATTATGAATGTTAAAGAGCAGATAACAAGCCTGAGTTTCTAGCTAAGGCATATCCTGCAGGCAAGGCATACTAAGGCCCAAGTACTGAATCTATCTCTTGGCATGGTTTTGAAGACAGGAAAAAGTTAGTCTCACTCTTGAACAACTTGCATGACATTTACACAAAGATTTCAGTCTGAGGCATTCATCAAAAAACCCTGTAGATTAATTATATGATTCTTCTGCATCAATTTTAAAATAGTAATGTATTACATTAGAAAAGGGTGGGAGCTCAGGGGTGTGAAAGCAAGGCAAAAGAACTGTGTAAATGAAAGTGTCTGAGAAAACGAAGAGACAGATTCTTGCATATATAATTGTGAAGTCTTTAAAGATAATTTCACTCTGCTGTAGGCAACAACAGCTTTTCAGTTCTTGAGAATGAGCTTTATCTTGGAATAATACCCAGAATCTCTTGTTTCCAGTATAGCCTACCTCCCTGTAGGGTAAAATCAAATCTAGAAGACTCAGTGAGTGGAGTTTCCATGGAATTGTTTCTGCAAAGAAAAGATGTTTTTGACTTCCCAGAAAATACTGCCAGTCTGTGACTGTGAGTCACAGGAGATCTGTTGAAAAAGATTTTTTTTTTCTATATTGCCTGTACTTCTGCTAATATCTTGTCACACTCCAGTTCTCATAAACAGTTCCTTGACTCATGGTTGTCTTTGAAACTCTTATTCTGCGGAGATTTGCCATTGCAAACTTCTATTGAGACTCACACCCTTGTCACCTCTTAGCTTGCCATGTTCTTGTATTTCCTTATTTCTCCAGTTTGGTCATGATCCTTTTTTTGTGTGAGACTCTTACTAGAATCTCAGAACCACAGAATGGTTGAGGGCGGAACGGACCTCTGGGGCTCATTTATATAACCCCTCTGCTCAAACTAGGTCATCTACAGCCAGTTGCCTAGGACCATGTCCAAATGGCTTTTGAATATCTCCAAGCATGGACACTCCACAACTTCTCTGAGCAACCTGAGCCATTGCTCAGTCTCCCTCACAGGAAAAAAAGTGTTTCCTGATATGTAGAGGGAACCTCCTGTGTTTCACTTTGTGCCTGCCATCTTCACTGGACTCTCTCTAATCACAGAATCACAGAATCATAGAATCAGAATGGTTTGGGTTGGAAGCAACCTCAAAGATCACATAGTTCCAATGCCCCTGCCACGGGCTGGAACACCTTTCACTAGACCAGATTGCTCAGAGCCCCATCAATACATCCATGAATCCTGTACTGAGGAGCCCAGAGCAGTACTCCAGGTGTACTCCAGGGGTATTCCAACCCCACACCAGGGTTGAGTAGAGAGGAAGGATTACCTCCCTCTGCCTGCTGCATTACTCCTCCTAATGCAGCTTAGGTAAACATTAACCTCTTTTTTTGCTGCAAGGACACATTGTTGGCTCATGTTCAGCTTGGTGTACACCATGACTCCCAGCTCCTTTTCTGCAAAGTTGCTTTCCAGCAGGTTGACCCCCACTATGTGCCGGTGTCTGAGGTTGTTCATTCCCATGTGCAGGACTTTGCACTTTCCCATGTTTAACCTCATGGGTTCATGAGGTCCCTGTCAGCCCATTTCTCCAGTGAGCTGAGGTCCCTCAGCACTCCTCCTAGTTTTATATCATCAGTAAACTTACTGAGGGTATAGTCTGCCCCATCATCTAGATCACTGACAAAGATATACAGTATTACTGTTTTCCCATTATTTGCCCTTGTAAAGAAAAAAATAATTTGGACTTGTGTTATAGGTTAGAAATTCAGAAGAATTTTTCTTTCCCCTGCCCCCCCACAGAGTTTAAATGGAAAGGGGGAAGGGAGTTAATTAGCCTTACAAAAGAACTAGCTAGCCAGGCCACATTCCTCGCTGATGGCCCATCAGAGGTTGGGGGGAGAGGGGAGGAGTTTTGGGAGGGGGTGGTTGGCTCTGCTCGAAGTGGAGAGGGTCAGACTGCTGGGTTCTCTTCCAGGGACTGAGACAGGGTCTGTGTTCGGTGCGTTTGGAGAGAAGGCCTGGAAACCTGTCTTTCTGGCTTCTCGTTCTAGTCAGCCCTGACTGCTGGCCTCAACTTGCCTGCGAGCTGTCTTTTGTCTCTAGCCTGGACCTGCTTTTCATCGGAGAGTCTCTGTGCTCACTGGGAAAAAAGAAGGACCTTTTGGGGTGCCATCAACTGAGAACAACAGTGAGTCCTGTTGGGGGTGAACTGCTTTATTTTCCCCTTCCTTCCACTGGGGGAAGGGTCCCCCATCTTCTTTTCGGCTCCTCCTGTGACCCGAGACCAACCCCCGGACCCCTCTCCCCGTGTGGTGACTGCCAGTGATCCAACAGCGCCCCCTGCAGGCCATGACGGGTACTGCAGGCTCTACATCTCCAGTGATCCAACAGCGCCCCCTGCAGGCCACGATTAGAACTGCACTGAAGACAGAGAAGTATTCAGACTTTTTCTTTTGTTTGAAGGGAACTCCTGGGTACAGAACTATTGTTTAGCTGTTTTTATGTTCTGTTACTGTTCTTGCCAATATACATATATCTTTTAATAAAGGGTTGCTATTTTCTTCTTTTCTTCCACACTTCCTCGATTAAAGCCCCTTAATTTTTGAATTTATAATTGCTGAAAGAGAGGAGTTTGGTCTGTCTCATAACTCATCCTCTTTAACAAACATTCCAGTCTCTTCAAACTGAGACAACTTGCGAAGTCAAATCAGAAAGAATATCTCTTCACCAGAGCTACATAAACTTTATCAGGGCTAAGAGCTCCTGATGCATTACAAGTGTTCTGTATGGCCATCCTGGGCACCCCCTCTCATTTATGAGATGAGTTGTGCATACTATTCCACAGGTTGGAAAATCAGTGTCAGTAAGCACAGCCTGAAGAGCTCTGTTCTTGCCAGCTTCTGCACTGTCAACCTGTAATATTATTGCCAGTCCACCAAAGCAAAATACTGAGGGACACTGAGGGGGTCTCATGATGCTGGCATTCAGTGTCACATCAGGGAGGGATTTTTGTTGACAGTATTGTATCCTTGTCCAACTTCTTAGCTGAGTAGAATTTAATTAAAACATGTCCCCTGAGAACACTTGATCATTGTTCAAATAATCCTCAGCTTGCAGGCACAGGGTGCTAAGGGAGCTTTACTCCTTGCCCTTGCCCACTCTGCAGTCCTGTGCCATTTGACTTGGTTGCAGCTGTATATCTGCATAAACTCACCTCTTTAGATTAGGTATGACAAGTCCCTGTTCAATAAAAAGTAGAGCCCACTGAAAGACTGTAAATCATGATCTTCCTTTAATTTGGTACATAATTTAATTTGGTATTAGAACAACTCTTAGTTGCTTAAAATAAACATTCCCAATACACATAGCACAATGGTTCCCTTGTTAATGCTATTGCTGATTGCTAAAAATTTGGCAGTTGCCTTTCTCCAGATGTGCTACTTAAATGGCCATTTAGGATGAAGAATTTCCATCCTCTGCTTTATAATTTTTATGGTTCTCATCCCTGTACATACTGGAAATTTTTAATGGAAAAGTATTGTTGGACTGTGTATTTCATTTCACTTTAACTAATTAATAGCAGTGGATGCTTAATTTGAAAATAAAAAAGACTAATGATACTTGAGCCTGATGAACATAATGCCCTTATGCAGAGACAGACAGCCTTGCTACTCATATACGCCAGCACTTCCGTGCTCTGCTGCCAAAAAAACCCCCGGTGATTCCTGACAACTAGAATAGCCACTTCATGGGTTATAGAAATACGTCAAAGGAAAGAAGAAAGATGTTTAGGAAGTGACAGAGACATTTTTTTCCTGACCGTACCTCTGTCTTTAAATCAACCAAGTGCATAGGCCTGTAAATTGCAGTGTCTTCAGTTCCCAGTAACCACAAGGGACTGCTTAGCTTAAATGTGTGTATTAATGTATCTTACGTTGAAAGAGCATCTGCCTAAATCACTCCTATAATGTGTCAGTTTATTATAAAAGCATGCACAAAACTTAGAGTTGTGTTACTGCTCTGGGCTGCTCAGCAAATAGAAAGTAGTTTGTGTTTTAAAGAACACACACAAAAAGTTTCTGAGGATATGCAGGTGCAAGCCTGACACTTTAAAGAGCTATTAAAATTGTTTTTTCTAGATTTCCTATTGTTGGGTTGGTTTTGTTTGTAACTATTCCATCTCCAGGCATAGGTTCTGGCTCCATTATGCACTATCATCATGACACATAAAAGAAACCTAACATTATCCTCATAGGGGCACAGATTCATCATACACCACAGTGCAGTCATCTCTGGGAATATTATAAAGAACATATCAGCTAGACAGAAAGCAAAAGAGTGTGACACGAAGGAAAGTGATTCACCAACGATAAATGCGTGAGCATCAGTGATGCACTGTGCTGCTGAAGTAAGCTGTGGAGGTGTTCTGAGACAGCACGTTGGCAAAACTGATTTCTCATATTATCACATTAACATAAAATGTGAATGCTAGAACAAATACAAAGCATTCACTAGAAGCCATTAGTTGGGTTAATGGGTGATGCTGTGTAGCTGCGTTGGTCCGGCAGGACTGCAGGAGGTTTGATGGAACAACAGGCTCTGCTAGTCCACAGTGCCCACTAATACAGAGCAGGATAAAAGCAGTACAAATGCAGAATACTCGACCCTTGGGCTCCTCCTACAGTGAAATCAGAATATTCCAGCTGCTGACAGTCCAGATGATCAGAGCTGCTCAGCAGCACAAGAAAGAAAACACTGCCTGCTCTCAGTGCTCTACCATAAAGAGCTTTTCCCTCAGACAGAAGCAATAAGCACGCATGACTGCAGGTCTGAGACTGAGAAACAGAAAATGAAATTAATTTAATCTCACATTATCTGCAGCAATGTCCAAAGAAAAGCAAAATACTTTTTAATGTCTATGCAGAGTAAATGAATTTGGATTTCAAAATGCAATCCAGGAGTTCTGGAAGAGTAAGTGATTGGTAAAACCCACAAAAAGTTATGAACTTAAGAGTTACAAGAAATCTTCCATGTTAAATTTGAATTTAACATTAGACAAGCCCTAGAAACAAGTCTGAGTGACTTAAGAAGTTATTGTTCTCACACAAAGGTTTCCGTCTCATTGAATCCTACTACAATTCCATTGAAAATAATTACAGTAGTCTAAATCACCCAAATAATATTAAATTTATTTAACACATATTTTATGTCAGGGCACTGTGTCAAGAGCTTGACCAAGAAACACTTGCCTTAGACAGAAATTGAGCTGATAAAATAAAAGCTACTTATCCTTTCAGGTTCCAGATCCAAAATGAGGACATATTAGGCTTACACAGAAAATACTGCTTTATTCTTTTTTTTCAGAAGGGAGAACTTACACATTTTTCTGAGTGTCCATATAAAAAACATATTTTGGCCTGAAATATTCCCTGCAGTCCTTCCACTCACAGCCTCAAACAGCCAAACATTAGGAAATGACCTAGCATAGAAAATAATTTTCTTAGACAAATGTTTGATGATTAACAAAGTAGTAAAGGACTGAAAATCTGAGTAACTTCAGGAATGGTTGGTAGTATTGTCTTCGTCTATGCAATAACATATACATGAGGTCTGTTCGAAAGATGATTAAATAGGGTCTTACATTGCCCCAAAGCCTCACAGACGTGCAAGACTGAGAGGTCATCTGAGTCCTTTCCTTCATTACAGAATCAAGTATAATCAGACTATCCCTCACTAATGCTTGTCTTTCCCATTTTTTTGAAAGAATTTCAATGAGAGGGATTCTACAGTCTTTGGAAGCAACCTGAACTGCGCTATTCTCACAGATTTTCCTATTACTGCACCTAGGCCTTTACTTCTGCAAATTAAACTGATTCATCCTTATCACTTCAGTGGAATGGAGAGCAACTAGTAATTGAGTAACAACTTTTAAATATTTGAAAACTATTATCATAACTCCCTTTTCTACACTTATTTCCTTCAGTTATTTTCCAAGGATTTGGGGCTTTCTTAGACACCAGTTATTCCTTTTGCTTCTTCTCTGGATCTTCTCTCAGTCTGTCGCTGTCTTTTCTACAAGTGTGCAGCCCAGTGATAAATACAGAACTACAGCTGAGACCTTCCTAGTGACAACTAGAGCAGAATAATTGCCTCCCATGCCTGATACATAATTTCTTCTAATTCATCTCAAAATGGGATTTCGTTTTCTGTAACAATTACATATTGTTAATTCAGATGTAATTACAGCTAACTGCCATACAGCCACCTAACCAGCTAATTCTCATTTTGCATCTACATGCTTGATTTTCTTTCTTGGTGAGATTAATTTGTGCTTACTGTTACCACTGTATCGACAAATTCTATTTGATAGATTTCAGAACATTTCTCCAATTCCTCAAGCTCATTTTGAATTCTTCTTATGTCACCCAAAATTCTTGCAACTTCCAGCATGGCATCTTCCATGAATTTGCAAATGCCCTCTCTTCTTTCATCTGAGGTATTAGTGAAAACAGTGAAGAACATCACATCCAGGGAGAAGCTATCCTGAATATATCTTGAAAGGCTTTATGAAACTATTTTATATTTTCACATGACAATTAATTTTGTTGTGCAGAAACAGCTGTACTTGCTTGCATTAATTTAGATCTGGTACTACCACAGACTGAAACAATAGCTCTGCTAACTGTAAACTGAGCCATTCACCTTAGAGAGATATTAAATATGAAGTTTCAGGACAATCAAATGTCAGCTTTAATTTTCACTGATGATCAACTTTGCAGAAGCAAGCTAATATGCTTGTAATTTCTCTTACAATGTAAAATAATGAGGGATCCGCATGGGAACAGCTAATTGCCTATCAGCTATTACAGTGATTCCTCACCTAATTGCCAAATACACTTAGTTTTGCTATGATAATTTTAAAAATAATTTGGTAATTTTTACACACTGAAAGTAGAATAAATATTCTCACTTCATTTCTCAGTATTTTTGTTACCCATTCCATCACTGCTAAAATCCATACATTTAAATTTTGTTTAGAAACATACTCCATCATTAATGTGATACAAATTGGTCATAACTATAAGGTAGGATTGATTTGAAGTTCAGTTTTAAGGGATATCTTTTCACTGATTTCAGTTAGCTTTAGTTCAGGCTATAAGACTAAAGTTTGAAATTTGAATATAGGCAATGAGTAGTGGTTGTAAAATTTGGTACTTACACAGAAATAATTAAAATATTATTTAACTAGGAATTTAACAAACTGGATTTATCTGGGTGATAGCATAACAGAGCTACTAATTGAATATTTAATATTCATACAAGCATTTATTTTAAGACTATAAACCATTGCAACATAACAATGCTTGATCAGGAAATAAACTTTCAACATAAGAGATATTTTGCCTAGGATATAGAACATTTTATGAGCCAACTACCTTATAAGGACTCATGATCATAAAGTCAATGGAGTTGAAATGAGGTTGAATTTGCCTATAGAATTTGAATGAGAACATAGACAGCTCTTTAGGGGGTATCCAAGTTGAGATAGATTGGAAGAAAGGAAAGAAAGAAAGGAAGTGAAGAAAGGAAAAGAAAAGGAAGGGAGAGAGAAAGAAAGAAAGGAAGGAAGGATTACTAAAAGTGTTAAAAAACTAGAAATCCTGTAATTGTGCAAAAAATGCTGCATGTTGTTACCATAGTATCTTGTTCCTGTTACCGCAGTATCTAATAACCCAGTACTTTTTGCTATGAGAAAACAAGAAAACAAGAAAAATAGCAGTAGTAAATGGGAGGTACTAGGTTGTGTATGTGCAGGAGACTCTGGACGTTCTCAGTTCTGACAATTACACCTACTGATGGCATGATGTGAAAACATGCCATCACAAGGAGGTCCAGTATAGCATATGGGAAAAACAGCTGACCTTGAGAACAACAGTAGCGAATACAGCATGAAATTCAACAATGCAATTTGAAAAAAAGATACATTTAGACTACTAGTGGAAGTTTTTGTTACTAATAAGAATCTCACCATAGGAAAAACACAGGGGAGGAGGAGAATCAGACCATGTCTGATATCTCAGAGGGCTGTAAACAGTATGATGGAAAGGTAGATGTGCACTGAAGCTCTAATCATGCAACCCCTAGTAAAGACAGTAAAGTATTAATGTCTCTGCACAAAGCCCTGCAGACAGCTCATCTAGGATAAGTGTATCAGATGCTGGTCAGCCATGTTGAAGACGAAATAATCTTAGCTGAGCCATGAATGAGCAGAGAAAGCTAGATCAAAGGGGGTCAAGAGATTAGACTGTCATGGTTTAACTTGAAAAACAAACAGGAGAGGGATGTCAGTGCAGGTAAATTTTGCCAAGAGAAAAAAACTCTCCAAAGAACAAACAAACCAATTCTATCAGAAGAACCAGATTACCTCAATGGTCTACTAATACTGCTAGCTTGGAAATCCAAATAAGTCTGGTTGGCTGGCCCAGTACAACAAGTGGTGGTAAAAGGAGCTAAACCCAGTTGGCAGTCGGTCACAAGTGGTGTTCCCCAGGGCTCAGTACTGGGGCCAGTTCTGTTTAAAATCTTTACCAATGATCTGGATGAGGGGATCATGTGCACCCTCAGTCAGTTTGCAGATGATACCAAACTGGGCCAGACTGTTGATCTGCAGGAGGGCAGGAGGGCAGAGGAATCTGGAGAAGCTGCATTGATGGGTCAAGGCCAATTGGCTGAGGTTCAACAAGGCGAAGTGCCGAGTCCTGCCCCTGGGTCACGACAACCCCATGCAATGTTCCAGGCTTGGGGAAGAGTGGTTGGAAAGTGGCCCAGTGGAATAGGATCTGGAGGTGCTGATTGACAGATGGCTGAACGCGAGCCAGCAGTGTGCCCAGGTGGCCAAGAAGGCCAACGGCATCCTGGCCTGGATCAGAAATAGTGTGCCCAGAAGGACTAGGGAAGGGACTTGCCACTGGAGGGGGCTGCACCTTGAATCCTGTGTCCAGTTTTGGGTCCCCCAGTACAGGAGGAAGTACACTGAGGTGCTGAAGTGTGTCCAGAGAAGGACAATGAAGTTGGTGAAGGGTCTGAAGCACAAGTCCTATGAAGAGCAGTTGAGGGAGGTGGGGTTGTTTAGCCTGGAGAAAAGGAGGCTGAAAGGAGACTTTATCATTCTCTGCAACTATCTGAAAGGAGGTTGTAGTGAGGTGGAGGTTGGTCTCTTCTTCCAGGTAACAAGTGACAGGACAAGAGGAAATGGCTTCAAGTTGCATCAGGGGAGATGTAGATTGGATAATAGAAATAACTGCCTCATCACAAAGGGTATTAAGCACTAGAAAAGGCTGCCCAGGAAGTGGCTGTGCCACCACACCATCCCTGGATGTATTTAAAAGATTTGTTGCTTAAGAACATGGTTTAGTGGTGGACTTGGCAGTATTAGGTTAACATCTGGTCTCAATGATTAAGGGTCTTTTCCAATCTAAATAATTCTATGATTCTTTGAAAAGTCAAGAATGAGTTTCTGAGGCAGACTTTCAGGGGAACTATGAAGCAAAATATCACACCTACTTTTAAAACAGCATTCAATTAATTTTATGCAAGACTTAGATGGCATGATTGCCTGTACTGGCAGTGTTTGAGTTGGGAGGTTCATATATGATACCAATAAGAAAAACCTGAAAGTTCAGTGAAAGGAGTTTAATCAGACTGGAAAATCCCACCTACTTCATTCACAAGGACTAAAGTTGAGCAACTGAGAGAAGAGTATTTTGTTTCTATGAAACATTTATCAAGGAGAGAGATCAAAGTACACTGTAGTTCAGAGCTCTTCTCGCTATGATCACTGAATCTGCTGCAATGTGTTTCCAGCCTACCCAACCATTTGTTGAAGAGAATATGACCAATTTAACCTGAAACAAGTGACTGGAACAAAACTTACTGGTAAATTATTATTTGGAACAAAGGCATTTATTCATGTTTATGTTTGAAATCCACTAGGGAAGTGAATTACATATTTTAGAGACAACAATATGACTCAGTTGCTTGACATTTCAAAGTGAACTTTTAAATCTGTCAGCATCTTAAAAAAGATTTTGTTATTTCAGCTACAAATCTACGGGTTGCTAGTTACAAACTCAAGTTTTAAAAAAATCATGTTTTCCAATGGCTGGATACAGGATGGACTTTATTTGTATTGACTTTCACATCAGGAAACTATATTGATGAAAAGCTTTTTTGCTAATAACAATGTTTCAGATTGAATAACAAATTATGAGAAAAAACACCTTAAAATCTTTTTATAGAAGGTAGTTAATGAGTATAGCACATTGTAAACCTCTCTCTTTTCCATCAGCATTTACATTTATGTACTGACCTGTTGAGTTGGCAAGCTCATCAGCAGGTTTATGTATGTAACTTGTAACACATCTATAGATGCACTAGCACCTTCACATAGGGAGGAACAAAGAGAATATTCTTAATTGACAGATGGGTTTTATGCTACTAAATTAGGCCAATCTTACACAGAATATGCACCAAAAAGCACCTTTTGATACGTTCTATGTAACTGTGACACAGCAGGTAAGAGCTTTCCCTCCTCGTACATTCCTATAAAACGTGCAGTGGGTGTGCTGGCTCTTGTGAACCCTTGCAGGCATGCCAGCTCAATGCACCATGGTAACCACACTGGAGACTGTCTCTGACACTGAGGAAAAGGCAGCTGGGAGGTACTGCAAGATAGTCAGGAAACATTCAGCCAGATCTTTCTCCATTAGTTACTTGGGAGGAGAAAGACTTTTGCCTGGCAACACAGGAGATTAAGTGGCAAACTGACATGCAGCCATTAATAAATGTTAGGGAGAAGTAGGCAACAAAACCCTACATAATCATTTGATAGTGGGTAAAAGAGGAATTTTATAATGCAAAAGGGAAACAAGTCATGTCTGCACTCTAAGAGAGGAAATAAAACAATATGACAAAAAGTGTCAAATGGAAAGGGTAGGAAGATTTCTCTTGAGAAAGGGATGGAGGGAGGAGACAAGGGAAGTCATTCAGAAAAGCTCTTTTTAGCACATGCTCCACAGCTTCTCTAAGAAAAAAACAAATTATTACAAAGGGTATTTCAGATGTGTGATCAAGCCACTGCAACAGATTATCATCAGTCCCTTTAACAGAGAAAAGAACAAGTACTGTTCTCATTTTGATCAGATACATGTCACATTGGGAGTGGCAGGTGTACGGATCTCTTCTTGGTGGTGAAGTGTGTTCGTAAAGATTAGCCATGATAATGTACTGAATCTGTTTGAAGTAGGCACTTAAAGCGAAAAAATGTATGCTTGCCTTATTTAAGTACGGTCCCACTTCCCAAAAACAAATATTACATGTTGCCTATTGCCTGTCTGTGCTGGTCACCTTCCATCTGTTTTGGACATTCAGAAAGCAAGTAAAATGCAGATTTAAGAGGTAATGTGCTAGTGCTTGTATTTAGAGAGCTCTGTTCACACACACCACAGCCCTACTGTAAAGCTAGCTTTCAAGAAGATACAGCTGAATAATAATAATAAAAAAACCTCTCGCCCTGTAAATTTTCACTGACTAGAACTTCAGCCATAAATATTTGCTTTTATGAAAAACAACAGAACAAATGTAGCTGAACAACAAAGAGATTGATCATACTGTGCTGCGTATATGCAAAGTGGTCAGAACGTGTACAAGCAGGCAGAAAATCCACTCTGTTCTGAAACAGGAGAAAAGAATTTATGAATCATCTACCCAGTATTCCTAAATACTCCAGCAACAATATTTTTTTTGTTTTTCCCTTTCAGCTACTCAGGCAGGGTAATTCAAAACTGGCTTTTTGTTGTTGTGGGCTTGTTTATGCCATTAACCCACTAAAAATAATTGTAGTCTGCCGATGACCACGCACCCACGCCCTGAGTTGGCTCCTTACATAGCTAGGGAAATACAAGAAGGTGGGTAACAAATTTCCAAATCCTTACATGTGAATGATTCTTTCTCTATTCTAGCACATTGTCTTTCTCTCTGCTTTTACATTTTTACTATCTTAATTTTCTTAACTGCTTTTTAAAAACTTCTCTGGTTAACAGTTTTCATCAGTTAAAGTGCACTGACAGAGGAGTCCCTGACAGAGGAAAAACAGCTTAACTCTCAAATGCAGCATCTATAATAAAGGATGAAAGAAGACGGTTATTTGTCTGTGGCTCCTAAAATAGGATTGACACCAGGCAATATCAGATCAAGCCACAGTTTACTCTCTTATATAGAAAGCTCTTGGAAGAGAGCAGAAAGAGGCTGCCACAGCTCCTATATGGAGTTTGTTGCAAGCAAAGCTGTTGAAGCATAGCAAGAACTAGCTAAATATGTATGCAGAGTGATCCCCTGACTCGGCTTCTGACAGAAAGGACTTTGTGCACCTTTCACAGATGAAAGAGATGCTCAGAGCTGAAATTCTTTGATTCTGGTAATCACGTAATTGAGGGAACAGTTCAATTGATACATCTAGTGGCAAATGCTGATTCTTTCAAAGTAGAAATTCTGATGGGTTTTCCTAGTTTCTCAAATTGAAAAGTTTTGGAAAAGTTACTATTTGTGGGAAAAAGTCATATTGTAATATTTGAATATGAAATTCCACAGTACAGCACAAAAACGTGGGTTAGGTTCATTTACAGTAATTTGCAGTAACTTAGCATCCAAAATTTAGAAACTGAAACAGTAGATGCTGCCCCTCCTATGCTCTCCTCAACTAAGTCAAGCACAATGCTAAGCTCACATCGCTCCCTAAGCTTGCAAAGCCTGTGGTTTCACAGAATATGCCGAGTTGAAAGCACCCATCAGGATCATTGAGTCAAACTCCTGGCCCTGTGCAGGACACTCCGAGAATCACACAATGAGCCCAACAGTATTGTCCAAATGCTTCTTGAACTCAGATAGGCTTGGTGCTGTGACCACTTCCCTTGGGAGCCTATCTCAGTGCCCAGGGACACCTGAGCCTACATGAGAGCTTTCTGCTGTCAACAGAGAGGCCACACCCTACTGTCCCCTCCTCCTCAGGATCCTTCCTTGTACCCTTCATTTTCCTCCTCTCACAGCCTTGTGTAACCATGACCTTTGGAGGACTGCTTTAATGCTTATTGGGTTAAAGAACATAACTTGGAAAATCTATCTAGAAGGGTTTGATTTCTATTGAATTACTGAGATACAGCAAGATCAGGAATGGCTTCAAATTCTATTCTTGCATTGAATTAGTTATTAGGTATTATCAAACTGTGCATACTGAAATGAGTGGGGTTTGAATTCATTAGGGAAAAAATGTTGGTAACAAAGTCCTAAACAAATAGGATGTAACAGGTGATTAAATAAGGCCTTTTGGAAACATAAGCAATTGGAGAATTATTTGCTGGGCTCTAAACCTCACAAATACATAAATCATCTTGATATGGAGGGATGATGATCTCAAAGTAACCATCTGTGCATTTAGTAAGCAGTAGTTCTCAAGAACATAACCTTCCTACTGTAGTACAGATTGAATGTACTTGTAAATGAGAAATCATTCAGCAGTATGCACATGAGGACACTTTTACAATTGTTTTGAAGGGCAAAGAGGCTTGACCAGAGGCTTCAGTTTACTGTGAGATATTCACAGTCTACTTTTTTCATTTTACTTTGGGTTACTCCTGAAGACCTGAAGACAGCACTCCTAACAAAGCTTTTAAGTTCCAATGCTTTCTACATCTTTCTGATCCCTGGACAGATCTTATCATAACAGCAGTCACACACTATGCAAATACCTCACACTTTGACTTCTGTATTTTAGAAACCAACTTTCCATCATTTCAATAATCTAGATGATGCTCAGAAAGACATGCTGTGCACTTTCTAAAGATGATCCAGTGGTTTACTTTGTTTATAGCACTAAAGGAGTGAAATGGGGAAAGTAAGAGGTCTTATCTGACTTCCTTATAAGGAAACTTTGGCAAACAGATCACTTAAATATTAATTGAAATAAAAATGCTGTAATTTAGAAGTGATGAGCCAAATATGAATACCATGTGGTTCTTCACACCTGTCCTAAAAGCATCCAACTTTGAAAATTCCATGAATTTGAGGTCCAATTGTCTTACCTCCTCTCCCCACACCTCTTGAAATGGTTTTCCACTCAGCTTATCCTGCAAATATTGACTGAATAAAAGTTAAACAAATTGCACTTTGCTGCCAACAGCTTTCTACAGCTCAAAGATAAGCCTTCCTCATTGAAAAGAAAGCTTGTAGGAAACAGACTATACATATCACTGTATATGAATTCAAAATTCACAAATATACTGAATAGATATCTTATTTGTGTTGAGCAACATGCTTTGTGTTGTTGATTGTGTTGTTGAGATATTTTAAAAAGAATTTCTCTCTGGCCAGAAATGCCAGCATGTAGCTTCTCACTTGAGGATACCTTGTCTCTCTGATATGAACAGATGCATAACAATGTAATTTCTGTTGCTGAATCATCAGCCTTCCAAAAAACCATAATAATTTAATAGACTTTTTAATTAGTAAGCCTGTGAATTTAGTGACAAAACACTAAACCATGAGTGACTGTGTGATCTGGGGAACGTAAATACATGTAATGAGTTATCATGCAAGAAGGGGTACGACAGCCTCTGAAGCATAAGGTCTACTAAAAAAGAAAAGACCCTCTGCAGAGCTATTTTTATGAGTTAATAAAAGAATGTTTGTTATTTTCATTTCTTATCCTGTACCCTTTACTGAAGGAACCTACAGAGCCCAAGAGTACAGGCTTTTCTTTATTACCCACAATTGATACATCGGACATGATTATACCTGGTGAATATAAAACAAAGTGATTTATTTCATAGGAGTTGATAAAAAGACCAGATCTTCTCACAAAGTTATACTGATACCGCCATGGTAGTTACTTATCAAGCAAAAGAATTCAACTTAATTTGGTATGCATCATCTCCCCAGAACACAGTTTTACCAAACCAATGAAGGCAGGAGATTTCATCAGTTTTTTGCCAGGGCTTTCGTGGAGACATTTAAGTCTGGTCTGGTAGAACTGTCCATTAAAGCAGTCAGTTCAGGAGGTAGTTCCTGGGTTCCACGTCCAGCAGGCTCCTGCTAGTGCCTCCCACTCTTCTACACAGTCCAACTGTCAGTATTTGGCTCACAAAATGGCTCATCTATCATATTGCATCCTGGGCAGTGATGGCTAGGACCCAGACCCCTGCTTTTACCTCCTGACTCCCTTTGCCCTGCTCCTAGGGCTGTCTCACAGGGAGCATGCACCATGCCCACACTCACATAAACACTCCTCAGCACAGCTTCTCCTTCACCGTAGCTGCAGGGCAGGGAGGAGCACCTGCATGCTCGACCTTGTCCATCCTTCCAGCAGATGGCTGCTGAACAAGGAGACAGAGTGAAGTTGAGGGGAAAGCCTCAAATTATCCAGTATACCTGGATCAAACTGGGGGGTAGCAGATGCAGCAGGTGTTTAACAGAATAAGCAGAATTAGCTACCAATGTTAAAATATTCTCTTTAGCCACAGCTGAGATAGTGCAGATCCTTGATCACTTGTTAGGGTAAGTGAAAAGTGAAAAGCAAAATACACCTGTATGTTATTAAGGATATAAGCAACAACATAATTTCCCATAAACTTTATGAGCAGTGACTTTGAAAATACAATCTCCCCAGTACTGAAATATTACAGAACATTTGAAATTGAAACATTAGATCTTGTTTGAGCAAGAAAGAGAATTACATTTTCTCACTACCTCTGAAAACAAGGCCATTTTAATTTTAATTTCTGAGCCAAGCTAGAGGCATGAACATTTGAAGCAATAACTGCAAATTTCCAGGACTCAGGGTGGCAGACATGGCTTTTCAAATGACAACTGAAGTTTTGGCAATAGTAATGGGGAATGATAAACTAGGGGATTATCTTGAGTGGGGTGTTGAATCGGACACAAAAAGGTAGCAATTTTAGTTTTAATAATATTAGTTCAATGTTCAACATGGAGCAAATTAAAGAAATCATTACACTTAGCCATTGTTATTGAAGGAAGTATTGGAGCATCATCACTGTAGATTACTACTGAGATACACCAGATATTAAAAATTATCTGGAAATGTCATAATTAATAATCCTGATGAACAATGAGTGGTGTGTGAGTCAGCATCAGCAGTGTGCCTTTGCAGCCATGAAGACAAAGACTCTACTGGGCTACCTTAGCAAAAAAAGGAGTCAACAGGACAAGGGAAGTGACTGTTTCCCTCTATTGCACACCAATGAGGTGACATCAAGAATGCAGAGTCCAGCCTTGATTTCTTCCCCAACCCAGTATGAGATGGGTATTTACAAACTAAGGGCCACTGAGATGATCTGGGGGTTGGAGCACATGATGTACAAGGAAAGGCTGAGGCACTTGAGTATGCTGAAACTGAAGCTGAGAGGGTGAGGTTAGATGAAGTCTTTGCTCTGTAAAGGCAATCTACAGAGTAGAGCACAAGAAAAGGGCAAGAGGCAATGGTGACAAGTTGCAATAAAACATATAGCAGTTGGGTAAATGAAAAAATGCTTTCAAAACATTTCTGGAACACACTGCCCAGACTGCACCATCTCCTTCTTTGGAGATCTTCAATACTCTGCTAGACAAGGTCTGAGCAACCTGCTTCAGCTTTGAAGTTTGCTCTGCTTTGAGCTGGTGCTGGGACCACCTGATCTCCAAGGCCCCCTTTAAACCTAAATTGTACTGTGATTCTGTGATTCATGATGCTTCTCCCCAGGAAAAAGGAAATATGATTCACATTCTGCTTGCAAACAACAAAAATCAGAATCACAGAGTATTCTGAGTGAGAAGGGATCCACAAGGATCATCAAGTCCAGCTTTTAAGTGAATGACCCATATAGGGGATTGACCCCATGACCTTGGCGCCAAGTTTTAACCTGAGCTAATCCCGAATACCTGGAGACCTAACAATTTGTATTAAAATCACACTTCCCTCAAGATCAGAATTGCAAGTACTTATATGGTAATTGTGTAACAGCGTATCACATAATAAATGGCAGCATAGGCTGAACATAACACTCCTGAATGGTGAGACAAAGAACACTGATCTGACTGTGCCATACATTTACATAGTACATTCATTTTTTAAAAATGTTCAAAACCAGTTTTTGTAATTCCCAGAAGACTGTTTAGAATCTCTTGCTTTTAAAAAAATTCAGCTGTTTTTTTTTTTTTCCTTAAACTAAATAACTTGTTTGTTGTGAACAAGAACGAAAATCCCAACAGTAAAACTCAACAGAAAGAAATTTCACTGGGAAAAAAATCTTTGTGGTATCATTTGCCAGTTTTACGTGTGACCTTTCAGACTTGGAATTTTCATGGACTACTATCAACCAGCCACATTAAAAAAAAAAATCAAAACAGAAAACAGCATTATGTCATTCCTTCTGCCAAAAACAATGCAGATAGACAAAGCATCAATAAAAATTAATCTTCCACCTCGCTGACAGAAAATAACTGAAATTCATCTTACTTGCTTTATGCTTTGAAATAATATGTGAATGACTAAACTTAGTGGTGCAGTTAAATATTGTCTAAATTATCTTTGCTCATCAATCAGTATATGACTGATTTAAGGAAACTGAACTTTTGCTGTACACTTGGTTTTTGTACACCAAAAATGGTTGGATTCACTTTTAGCATATGATACCATTTGAAAATATTAATTATATAAATTTTTTATTTCCATGACTGTTTTAATGAAAAATAGAAAGAAATGTTAAGTAATTTTTAGGAATAGGACTAACTTCAGGATCCAGTTATTCCTTAACAAATTGGATGCATCTGTAACAAGCACTTGCACCTTTCAGTTCTTTAACACTGTATTTGTTTATGCAAATACAGGCAAAGTCAAAACACAAAAAATTAAATTAATGCTTGCAAATCCAGACTCTGTCTATGGCTTAAAGCAGAGCTCTTGAAAGTACTACAAAATCTTTTCAGTAACATTTATGACTTCATTATACATTTATCCAAAAGTCAAAATCTGATGCTGACTCACAATAATTTCCAGTATGTGCAATTGCTTTATTATGAAACTTCACCTTCAGAAATTGGATAATTTTAGCAGGTTGGATTCTCTAGTTCCATTTTACTTTCATCTCACAGCACTATCCCAGTAAAGGAGTGTATTGACCCACTGCAGCTAATGTATCTGAAATTTATTTGATATAGAGAATAACATCTGCTCAAACTCAGGCCAATGTACCAAGCCACATGCACTTTTCTTACCCATGGTGGACTAAACTCTATGGTTGCAGGATCCCCAGGCCCACTCATAAGACTTCATTGGCACACCAAGTCTAATTTTTCAGGTCTTTCAGTGAGCAGATTATAAGACAGAAGAATATAACTGGTGTCTGAGGAAGAGATGTATTGAGAAAGCATAGTACATCCATTCAGAAATGTGCATGTTGGTCTATGCCTCAAAACCACAAGTCTGAGCTAGGTATAGTGGTTACACATACAGTATCTGATATCACTTGCTGCAGGAATAAAATAAATAAGTAATTATAAATGAATGAGATGAAAACAAATATGCTTCAGTCTCTAGATTTCTGTGCCTCCAAAACACAATGTTAAAATCTGTAATTTTTCTTCATATTCAAGAAGACTGTCTTTTTATAAGTGAAAGCTGAATTTGTGTATTCCCCTTATGCTATGAACCAATTACCTAGTTTTTCAGGAAAGCATCACATATTACACAGCTCTCAATACCATTGCTAGCCCTAGATTCTTGAGTACCTAATTTGCATAAAGCCTTCTCCAAAAGCTTTGAAAAATCCTTTTTTGACCACTCATGGAGTCAGCTCTGTTAAGAATGCTGGGGACACACAGCCTGTGCAGAAGGGCGCCTGGTGAGGCAGCAGGAGCAGGGGCAGGATGTGTCTTGGACAGGAGGCTGCAGGAGCAGCAGGATGGTAGGCAAGGCCCACAGTGCTGAGCAGGGCTCGAATATAGGTCTGGACGGGGAGAAAGGCTTTGCCAACAGTGGAGTCACTAGGGCAAAGCATATGAATTGAGATGACTACACACAGGTATCTCACCCATTAAGGGAGAGAAACAACAGGTCTGGATCTTCTGGCTTGCAGAGTCTGTGCTAATTTTCCACACAAAATATCCTTCAAGGGTGACCTGCAGCTACTGCAGCAGCTGCACAGCACATGGGTGCTCTGTGCAGCCTAGGGAAGAGCTCTATCCTCTCATATCCTAAACAAACCTCATTTGCTATTCTTTAAAGATTGTCCTCTGGTCACCTGGAATCCTGGAATCCCTGCAGTCTTCAAACTGCAATATTAAAAAATGGATCAATTTTGAACATGAAATACTGTATTGATTGATCTTATGCTTGAATTTTGCTGTACAATCTGTGTGAGTTTTCATTATAAATCTCATTTTGAAGGGTTTATGGCTAACCTGTTTCAATTCCCTCTAGACTTAAAACTTGTTAGATATGTTTTATGCTGGAAGATAAAAACTGTCTTGAAAATGAGTGAGAGAAATAAAAAGAATGGTGTAATTTTCTGTAACAGGAAACACATTTTGAATCAAATTTATGAAAGAACTGGTATTTGACAGTCCTTATTTTTCATAGATTGGTATTTTAGAAACAGGAATTTAAATAATTTAAAATGTAAGAGTCTATGCACATCCTCAAGAAGCCACTTCCTACATGTTGGGTGAAAGATACCTATCACTTAGGGCAAAATTACCTTTTCGGTATTATTGAAAGTGCTTGACATACATAAGAACCTAAGAGACTAGTTGTGAATTTCACAAAGTCCCTCTTTGATGAGGCAATGGCCATGCAAAATTTCAGGGTATATCTTTATTACTTATGCAAACGAGAGAGCCAAAATGACTGAGGTTTTAGGAGAGTCAGGGTGGGACCTGGAAAGTATGCTCGAGTGCTCAGAAGCTAAGTGCAGAAGTTCATATGCAGTGTATAGATAATTTCTTTTCTGTGCCTTGTTTCAGCCTTTTTGTCTGCTTTTCAGACTTGCTAGAACAGTAATACTCAGACCTAACAATTTATTGGCTCAGCCTTCATGAAATAAGTCAGGTCTCAAGTTAAAGTTTTAAGGATGAGGACTTTCTCTTTCCAAAAGTAATAAATGTAAGACATGAAAACACTCTCCTATTGTAAAGTGCCTGTATTTTTTCAGATTCCATTTCCTACATTTTTACTTTAGCAATTGTTTAGGCATATGGTGTGGTATACAGGCATATGAGGCTCTTAAAGTCATAACAATGAACATGAAAATATCAAAGTCAAATAAGTTCCTCAATAGACAGTTTTGCCTACCTGTATATGACCAATCAATCTCTTCAATCAATTTCCGCTGTTGTCTGTAGTATCCATACACCAAATCTGCAAAATAGTAATGAATTTACAATATTAAAACCAGAACTCTAACAGGAACTTGAAGTGTTGATGACATACAAGATAATCACTGTTTTAATTACTGATGAATAATTTACTTTGTCCTTATCTTGGACCCCAAATGCTAAGTAGTGGCTAAACAGAATATAAATACCATCAATATTGTAGCATATTAAGGACATAAATCAAACAGAAGTGCTTTTCTATCCTTCCATCCTTCGTTCCTTTGTTCCTTCCTTCCCTCCCTCCCTCCTTCCTTCCATCCCTATCTCATCACAACCATTCTTTCATTCTTCACCTTTTAAAACTAATACAACTCCCCCATGAAGAAACTATGTTTTTTTATGTCCTTTGTCCTTTAGAAAGAACTATTCTAGATAACTAGGAATTCAATGAGTTAAACTTTTGCTTCAGTGTGGTCATGACTTTACATATTTTCTCTGACTTTGTACTGATACCATTTAAGGATAATGAAAGAAATGTTCTAAAATATAATTTCATTGTGGACTATCATCAGCATTATTGAAGGTCAAGTATGTGAAATTACTTATATCTCCATAAACTTTATGGAGACAGAATGTTAGGCACCAGATACTTTTAAATCATGTTATATTTTTCTAGAGAAAAAAATCTGTCTGTATAAATACTCATCAACTTATTCTGACTACTGAATAACCTTGTTATTTTTATGCCAGGACAATTCTAGCAACACCAGTGATATGGACAAATAGACAACTATGCTCACTAATAATTATTAATATATGTAAATTGCAGATATATAGGTTTTTTGAGACTGTCACTTCAAGAGTCATAATGTTAACTAGCTTCATTACTGTTCTACAGAAGTACAATACAACCTATTTAAGAAATAGTTGCATATAAGCATGCTGAGAACACATATGGATTGCTTCCTTGAGAATGTGCCATAGAGTTCTCCTTACATTCTGCAATAAATAATTTAATGAAACAGTTTCATAACATCCACTTCTTTTTCTTTAATGCAGAAAGTATGTAGTCCTGATTACAGGATGTTAAATTATAATTGCTATTTGCAAGGTTACACGTTTATGTGTCTTACAATGACTTTCTGCTACCTATCTGAAGTCCATGTTTTATTAACTTCATCAGACTTCTGCCTCCTCAATGCACTTGCCCTTAAAAGTTTTTCTCTTTTCATTCTCCCTCCCTGCCAAAAAAATACCCCTTGCAACAGTTCACGACATTCACTTAGTGACAAAGATCAAACCTCACATATAGATACCGGCACTGAAAAGGGATTTACATGCATCAACGTTATCTTTGGCCCACATTTCCAAGTCAATGTGCATTATGCCTGTTTCTTCAATTAATTATGGAAAAGAAAGCTGTGTAAGTTGTGATTCACAGGTGTTGATGTCTCCAGTTTCCTTCTTTATCCACTGTCCCAATTGTTACTTTGCACAATCAGTTGAGCATTCACATGCAAACTAAGCAGAGGCTGGGCGTGAGAGCTTCCCACCACTTTTTTAATTCCACGAGTTCTGATGGACACAGAGTGATAGTTTCAATGAACAAGAAAAAAAAGGGCAAGGTTCACTTTTTTGGTGCATTACACACTTATAGACTCAGTAAATCTCATGGAAAGTCTTTAAAAATTCCACGAGGTGTCAGGAGTTCATGCACCTTCTTTCCTCTGTTGTTCACCATATGCCCATAGCCTCTTCACAGCACACTCACAGCATGAACCTTCTTGTATCTGCACGGACTGTCAGTCTTGTCTCTTTACACTATAAATTTGTGACAAAACCAGGGAAGAAAAGCAAATTTCATCTGGGAATGGACTGAAGATTCATAGCTAGCACGAAGCTAGCAGCAGAGGTAGCAGAGGAAAGTTCTGTGTGATTGTGGGAGGATGAGCCATTCAGCAATTGTTCCCTTGAGCTGCTTGTGTAAACTGCCCTGGGAAACTCAATCGTGCATTCTATTGCTGTGTAAACTGTCAGTGTTAACCAGCTGCAGAGATCAGCTGAAAGAAAATTATTTTATTTCATTTTTAAATTTTATTTTAGTTTAAAAATTGACATATTTACAAATTTTGCTGATGGTATATGACAGCAGGTACCCCTGCTTAAATATTGTATTTAAATTCCTTGCATTTAATTAAATGAATACGATAATAGTAAGAACATCTTCATGAAAAAGAAGGCAAAACTGATGCCAAATTTGTGGGTTTTTATGTAAATCTATGATACTTACTAATCTGGATAAGCTTGAGAATCTGCATGACTCCTGCCATACTGACTGACATCTCCAGCCAGTGTCCGAAATAGTCTGAATTTTATTGAATGAGGTGCTGCTTTATAAAGCAAAAAATCCTTAATGTTCTCTTTTGTTTCCAGGAAGTTGTTGAACACATTTCCATAGATTGTTGATTTATTTATAGAATAGGGCAGTTGGGTTTCAGTATCATGTTTTAAACAGTTTTACAGTTATCTTTCTATGCCTGTTAAAGAAACATGCAAGATATCATTAAATGCTTTCGTTCTCCTTTTTCTACCCTCATTCAAAGACAAACTTTTCTATCTGAGGATGTGAGATTTGTTTCCTTTTATATTCTGTCCAAAGACTGTGCACCCCAGTGCCCAAGGCCCACAAAGTCAGGAATAATGTGACAAATCCTCTCCTGCTCATGACAGGTAGCAGGACCGACTGATTTGTGACGGAATCTGTCACATGTTCAGCCACAAACAGAGAAGATGATCTCTGGTTAAAGCATAGTACTAATAGGAGTAATAAGATCCTTGTAGATTTATTTTCCTGTTTAAAAGGTATAAATACTCAGGTTTTCTTCCTTCTGACATGAGTCTGATATTCCTTTTGCACTTACCGATCTTGACTGAGTTGCTTTTGATTTTCCTGTGAATGAAACATTCTGATTCTCAATGCATAGTTATGCGTAACTAAAGGTGAAAAATGAATAGCTTTAATGATTAACAGAAAGAATTGTCTATGAGGGAGATCCTCTTGATTTGATACTCTGTGCCAGGAAAATGAGTAAGAAAAGAGGGAATGGGACCTTAAACCTCTGAATTCTGTTTTGTCCTTTATGTCCTTTGTGCCACAGCAGTGTCAAGACATACCAGCTGCGAGACTCAAGAGGAAAAGGAGACAACATCCTTACGGTTTTACCTCCACTCAGCCTGAACTTGTGAGTTGCACCTTCAGTGGAGCTGGCATGTATGAGATTCTGACATCAGAATGACTTCCTTATGGGAACTGGGACACATTAAGTAATGTCAGCGTTTGTGGGATCTACAAACAGGGCACTGATGTTCTGCATGTACAGTATGGGTAGGCACTACGCATTGACATTACAAACACCATTTGGTCCTGGGAAGTCAGGTATCATTCAATATTTTCCTCCTGTCCTAAAATCTAAACTGAGAGCAAAGAGGATAGTTTCTAAAGCCTTAAGTGGATAATGGCAGTGGTTACAGTCATGGAGATAAAGGCTGTGTTGGTATTAAAACCAATGGGAATTCCAGTTTACATGGGCAAGATTCAGCTCATGGTTCTTAGGCCACAAAAGTGCACAGGAACTCTCGAGATACCAGCAAGGACGTGAGAAGTCACTGAAAAATGTGGTAATTTTCTCTTTGAGAAATACAGAAGCTCTTGTTTTAAACAAACCGTGTCTCATGAGATCTCTGCTATATACACTGATATAGCAGTGTATATTACTGACTGCAGAAAGAGGAAGCAAGGAATATCAGAAGCTTACACAAGTTTGGAAGTGATTTAAAAATCCGTGGAGGAGAAATCCACAAATACCTCTTAAACACAGTGACACCACTTTTGGCTCACTAAGTCCACTGATGAAATTGGAAGGATTATACTGGGAAATTCTCATAATATATTTGCCCTATTTTAATGCACTCTCCTAGGCAGTTGTTACTGGTTCTGTTCAGAGACAGGTTATCAGGCAGGCTTATCTGTAGTTTAAGATACACGCCTCTTCACTGGAAAAGAATTAGGAATTTAGAACAAACTGAAAGGGTATGACAGTAGCAATGCTTATACAAAGTACCTGAAAGAAAATCTGCACATGGCTAGTGGCTAAGAAGTAGGACACCAGACAAAGTTGCTGCAAAGAAGTCAAAGAGAGCAAGACGAACCATAGAAATGGCATAATAATAAATTCAAAAAAAGAAGTTACACATGATTAAAAAAAGAGATACTTGGTGCTTTTCAAATACAAAAAGAATACAACTAAATAGATCAGGGAGAGTTTCATTACACATGTTCTGCTTCTGAGAACCTTAAAAAGAGTTAAAACTGCACGAAATCACCTCTGATGACAAATGAATTGTTTCTTCAACAATTGTAATGTCCTTATTTTAGTCTCTTCCATTGACAGGAAGATCACAGGATCCACTTCTATACCTTTCATCGATCTTATGATGGTGTAGCTTCATTGCCTCCAGTGAAATAACTCTTGGTTTATACCAATGGAGGTAATGAAAAGATTCAGAGCACAACCTGCTAGTAGCCTTAAAGTTCTAACAGACAGTAGCTATCCCTTTAACCGAATGATCTACATTTGCCTGAGTAAGGTCTCTCTTTTACAAATTTATTTAATTTTGTAATGCCATCTGTAAAATTCTTTAAAAACACAAAAATGCTTTAATAACCCACCTCTACAATTTCATATATTCTTTCTCCCTGAAAGTTGAAGTGTCTAAATCTTTTGTCCAGATGTGTCTGAGAACTCACACTCTTAGGGAAATTTAAAAATCCTTTTTTTTTTTTCCCACAGTTTCTTCTGTGTAGCCTTATTTCAGACAATGGTATGTGCTCAGGTGTATATAAAGAGAGTCAATTCCCTTCATTATGCTTGAGTGTAGGCTGCTCTTTCCAGTACAGATTGACAAGTGAGACTTTTCCTGCACTAAATATAAAGCCAAAAAACCCTGTTCTTACAATTTGGCAGTTGTTGTGTGTATTCACTAACATAAATTGTGTTGAAATCTTATTAAAAAAAAAAGAAAAAAGAAGAAGATTGATTTTTTTAATTTAAAAGTAGTTATTAATAAGCACCAGAGTATTAATAGGCACTCTGTTTACTTCACCTATCACAACTCTACAGTGAATAGTGCCATGAATTAAAAGTGTAATCCCCATAGCATCAGCTAAAGCTTATAAATCACATTTAACCACGATTTTCTAGTGCATTTGTATATGCAAATGTAACAAGGACTCCAGTTTGAACAATTTAAGTTACACCCCTCTGGAATTTTAAATGTCTGAGCATGCCAAGCGGAAATTGGGAGGGATACTATGGGGTACGATTCAATGTGCTTAAGTTATCTACTGTCACCTTCACTGACTACAAGCAAAGTAATAGGAAAGGTTCACATTTAACTGGCTTTTGGAAAGTTTTTTAACAAAACTTTACTATGTTTCTTCAATGCTTTTCTGCTTGTTAATATTAAAAGCTACAGACCAGTAAAGCTCTACAGCTTTGGTAACATCTATCTAAAACTCTAGAGAATAGACCTTATGCAAGTAATCTCAAAGGAGCATTTACTGAAATAAATGCTTTTTTAGCACAGTACGGACTGTGAAGTCAAGTTGTCAGAAACTTTCCCTTTTGCAAACTATTTAAATAGTTTAAATAATCTTGTTGGCCCTAATGAACAGCCTTATACTGGGTCCTATGAAGGTGTTGGCAGAGGGGTATTAAGAGAAATATATTCTTTAAAGGTGGAAGTCTTTAATTATTTTTTCCTTTCCCGTTTATTTGATGCTGGAATTGCAAATTCTACTCAACCACTACTCCTCCAGTCATGTTACAGCAAGTTTCCTGAAAGGTGGCTCTTTAAATAACAATATCTCCTTTTGCTTCAGGGTGGTATTTACTTGAAATGTCTCAGTGAAATTATTTTTCAATAACAGAGGGGAAGAGAGAGGTTGCCCTGGATGATTTTCTTATAAGTATTCAAATAAATCTAGGGATTATGCCACACACCTTTTATAGAACCATACCAACATCATTCTACTCCCTTGAGGAAACTATACTCACAACATCAAGACTGAAAAATTCCAAAGCTCATCATGAACACTCAGTAACAACTGCACATCTATAAAATTATCTCCTCTGTTTCATACAAAATATATGAACATAATAAAAACAATACAACTAAAAACTTGTAAACATAGCTAGAACCTGGTATTTTTTGACAAATACTAACAATATTATATATATGCATCAGTATGTCCAGATAAATGTCTATCTATAAGGATTTGTCAAAAAGAGGTATAAAAATATATATACACATATATATTGCAAATTCTTATGATTACAACATGTTTTAAATCTCATGTTTACTCTCTTCCTTTAGCCATTTCTTTATTGCAACTCATCACATAAATATATCATTTGGAAAAGAAAACAGTGGCTCACGACTGCAGAGAAAAATGGCACTGGCATAGCAGAAACACAAACCAAAGTCAAAACAAACACATCTAATTTATGCTTTTGTGTTCATTTTTGATTTTTTAAAATAGTTTTCTTTTTTAATAGAAGAGTAGAATTATTAATATAGTGCCATAAGGGAGATCACAGAAAAAATAATCAGAATAATGCAATTACTTTAAAATTAATTCATCATACAGTATTTCACAATACACTGAGGTGAGGAGCCAAAATCTATGCTACCTGCTATCCTACAGGTCATCTGACTGTGGGACTAGAGAGTCATGGGGCCACTTATGTTTTTTCCCACTCCACTCAGGTTCTCTTCACCACGAGCACAAGGCAGTACCTTCCCTCCTGTCGTTGCAGATGGCTTGTATTTGCCTCTCTCAAGGTGCTCTCAAGGACCAACTGCCCCATAGATACACATCTCCCCAGGCAGAGGAAGAAGTGAACCTGTCTCCTGATGTTCATGAAGTTTTCAAACCAGCAGGATGTAGTGAAAGGGAGAATTAGTGTCAGTAATACCTTACATGGAGCTAACATTACAAACGTATATTTTAAACTGTTCTGACAACGTTTAATTTTGAAAGGGTGCCTGAAAGATCAATTATTTTTTAAATTAGAAACACTTCTTAGATATGAAATAGGCTCCAGGCTGCTTCATGATATCCAGACCAAGAAATTCTCAGCAAACCCTAAAGCAGAATTTTAAGCATTCAAGAGACTTTCAGGTGAAGAACTGAGGTATCTGTGAAGTCAGGCAATTATTTCTCAGCATTTTCAGGACTTGAGTAATTTTGGGCTTGGGTGTCTGACTTCTGCCTAAGTGTCACTTTTCACTCTGACTCTTGCCGTATAAAATGACAAAAGCCTTTGGAAATTGTTGAATAGGCTGAATCATACCTGTTGGTTCTAAATACAGCTTAATACTAATAGAGATCTCACCATGATATATTTGGAATGTATATCTAATTTAACCTTTATGGCACAACCTAAAACCAGAAATTATTGGAAAAAGAAGTATGTGTCACATAGGTTCAATAAAAAATAAATTCTAATGCACTCAGCCAGAGTTTTTCCCAGGTCTTTGAGCTTTACTCAGAGACAGTGGCAGTGGGAAGGGGCTGTCTGTTAGTTGGGAGTCTGGTGCTGTTGGATGGAGCTGAGGTTCCCATAATCCTTATCCAGATCTTACAGCTACCAAAGACAAACAGCACCCCAAGTTTAATTAGTAAGGCCTCCGCTTTTGGTGGGATATCATTTCAGCATTTCAGTCCAATTATTTTGAAGTCGATTTCAAAAATTTTTAAGTCAATATGAACAGAATGAATGACATTGTTTCAGCTTCCTATTATTAGTTTGGGAAAAAAGTCACATAAAAATAAAAGAGTAACGAAAAAGGGAGATGGTTTGAAGTTCCAGTGGAAGATCTGGGCTTTCCTCCATATTTTGCCAACTGCTGTGCCATGTAAGTAGATTGCCACACCACAGCTGTATTTTCATACAATTCAGGTACCTAGTGCTCACACTAGACTCTTGCTGACCAGCATGTTTTACTCGTTTTGAAAATCAAATGCTCAGTATCTTGTCCCCTGCTTCATCAATATATAAAAATATGGTATATTATTCTATAGAACAATATTGTTACTTTTACAGACTGCTGAAAACTACACGGTGTACTGATCGCTCTTGGAGGTGATTGTTTATTGACACTTTTTTTTTTTCTTATGCAGATTTCATAAAAAAAAGGATATCAAATAAAATAAGGTCACTACTATTTTCTTCACATTGCCTTTCTTGACTTTAATTCTTTTCAGTAGCTTGTTATCTATACTGTATCTACCATTTCATATAGTTTTAATGTCAAATTCGGTTTCATGGTTTATGTATGCCCAAGAGAGTAACATGAGGGAAATGGGAATCTCATCCTAGTCCTGAGCCAATTATCCACAAAACTGAAACTTCACAGACAATTTTGGAATTCAAATACTAATAATATTTGGAAGTACAGACCGAGACTTTTTGATCAGATATTTTGCATGATCTATATAGTCATGTATCTTGCTCCTTTGTATTCAATGAATATGCTCTTCATCTTGGAGGGAGAAGGTAAATCTGACTGGGAAGCCATATAAGGCCCATGTGAAGGCAGACAAAATACAAACCCACCATATAGGTATAGAAACGTCACCTACCCATCCTCCTAATGCCTACCTTATGTACATTTTACATAACAGTAATAGGAGACAGGATATAGATTTGTGATTTCAGAAAAAAAAACCAAAAAACCAAACAAAAAAAACTCTACAACATTGTTTTGTTAGTTCATATTCTTTCAGCTCTAACCTCTGTTGAATTCTATCAGCAGACATAAACTAAGTTGAACAAGGTTTGACCCAAAATGTGGAAATAACAACCCCATAAGATGATAGATACATGGTTTAATCAATCACTGCAAACATGAAATTTCACCTTACTGCAATAATTATTTCCTCATGTAATCCAACCTTTCACTAAGGCAGTAAAAAGCCTTTTCCCAGGTCTCAGGTGGTGGTGGCACTCCATAAAAAGCCTTAATTTGTGCACTGAACCACAAAATGGAGGTTCTGACCTCTTGTTACTTCCAATCCTACACTGAATGTTTAACACAGTTTGAACTGAGAACCTTATTGCATCAATCCTCCTAGGATCAGATTAGTTCAATACAACTGAAAGGTCATACATGGTGGCAGTCAGCTGTCAACACTGCATAACGAACTGCAAATTGACTGTGACTTTCTAATAGTAAGAAATTAAATCTTTGAAATGAAAATCTGGAAGCCTGAGAATGTCACCATGATTCATAGGCAAATTTGTACTAAACACTGCAACATGAAGAAATTAATTACTATGTACCTAACTATTAAATTTGTTTTCATTTATTTGTAATGACTCATATACTAAGATTGAATTATTTTTATAGCCAATTAATAAAGTAATGAATTGTTCCATCAATTAAGAGCAACCAGAATCAGAAAAACATTATCTAAAAATGCATAGTGAGTTAATGGCATAAGCATGCCTGAATCTTGTAATTAGATTTCAAGGCACCTAAAGCATCTTGTGAAGTCATTCCTACATTGGGAATCCACCTACCTAAACTCTTTGCTGGTTCAGATCTTAACTCCCAGCAGAACTAAGGGATTTGGACTCTTCAGTGATGAAGAATTAATTCCAGAAAGAGATTTTAACACTGAACTCATACTCCAGGCTCCCAAAATCCTCAAAGCCCTTGATACACACATCCTGTCCTCAGTCTAGCTGTAGAGCAATAAAACCCTGGGTAAAGGCATTAATTAGCAGCTTGTGAAGTGTGTCTGCCTGTCTCCTTCTCTCTTATGAATATTTATATAAAGGTTTTATGGTATGGGGAAAAAGTTCAATAGGTGGGATCCAGAGTGTCTTCTGTGAATATCCTTTGGGCACATAATTGGGGCATTTTGTCCTAGGGCCATTTAGACACTTCTGCCATTGTGTTAAGGAGGAAGCCTGACTTACATATCATGCCTAGTATTGCAGAGTTATGAACAGGGGATGGCCAGAAAGTTTCCATATAGACTTAAAAGCAGCCTCTCACTGCCTGTTCTCTTATAAATGCTTCCAATTAAGGGTGCAGGCCCAAACAGACAAAATGAACAGAGTACTAAAACTCCCTTCTTTAAGTAAGCAAGGAGAGTTTAAACTTAAAGGCACTGGGGACTGCGTTGGGGAAAATAAAACTGCTGAAAGGAACATACAACTTACTTTATACCAGAACAAGGTGTGAGTCCCAATAATATACAGCACAGAATCCCAGAATATGCTGAGTTGGAAGAGACTCACAAGGATCATTGAGTCCAATTCCTGGCCCTGCACAGGACCATACCCAAGAGTCACACCATATGTCTGAGAGTATTGTTCAACACCAACTTTGTTGGTGCTGCGACCACTTCCCTGGGGAGACTGTTCCAGCACCAAACCACCCTCCGGGTGAAGAACCTCTTTCTATTATCCAACCTAAACCTTCCCTGACACAACTTCAGGCCATTCCCTCAGGTCCTGTCAGTGGTCACCACAGAGAAGAGATCAGTACCTGCCCCTCCTCCTTCCCTCAGGACAACTGCAATGAGGTCTCCACTCAGTCTCCTCCAGGATGAACAGACCAAGTGATCTCAGCCGCTACTCATACAGCTTCTCCTCAAGGCCTTTCACCATCTCCTTTGGATGCTCTCTAATAGCTTAATATCTTTCTCACATTGTGGTGCTCAACACTGCACACAATATTCAAGGTGAGGCTACCCCAGTGCAGAGAAGAGTAGGGCAATCCCCTCCCTCAACTGGCTGGCAATACTTTGCCTGATACCCCCCAGGACACAGCTGGCCCTCCTGGTTGCCAGGGCACTGCTGACTCATATTCAACTTGCCACTGACCAGGACCCCCAGGTCTCTTTCTACAGCACTGCTGTCCAGCATCTCATTGCCCAGTTTGTACAGACATCCAGGGTTGTCCCACCCCAGGTGCAGAATCTGGCTCCTTCCCTTGCTGAACTTTATATGGTTAGTGATTGCCCAGTCCTCTAATTTGTTGAGGTCTCTCTGTGAGGCCTCTCTGACCAGCACTGATGGACCCCAGCACCTGCAAAAAAGTTTCCAATTACGCCAACCTTGGAGCCACTCATTGACCTGATGGATCTGCCTATTCCTATAAATTTTATTCCTCATTACCAGAAGAATTGAGGAAATCACTATCCGTGCTTCCGAACCGTCTACCAATCCTCACAGGGTTCTGAAGTTTCTTTTGGTTGCCCTCAGACTTCTCTTTGTTATTTCTTCGCTGCCAGTTTGAACAACCAATAGCAGATAGTAATCAGAGGGTCTTAATAAACTGGAGAGTTTTATACATATAAATATACATACATAAATACTATATGCATATGTATTTATATCTGGCTATGTCACAGAGAAGCAAATTGAAAAGCAAATGCAAAGAAAAGCAAATTGAATTCCTAAGGGGTGGCAAGATGAAATAACCAGCACAATGAAACAAACCAGTAACACTTTAATGACCACATCTAAAATGGCCAAATGGCCCAAGAGGACAAAGCTTAGAGAAATACTGCAGGTGCAAATCTGAAAAGCACCTCTTGAACACAAACAAGCCAAAGCCTTTCTTCCAACATGCACAGCTGACAGGTCACCCAGTGAACAGCAGATGAGCCATTAAAGAGTGATGACTGCACCATAATTCAAACTGACATTCAAGGGACAGCAAGGGTGGCAAATTAGTACACTGACACCAACTTTTAGCAATTAAAATGCACAATTTTTTTTTAAAGTTCCCTAAAATAAAAATACTCCCAGTTTAGATAGCAATGCCACTTTTCAGAAGTCTTCAAAATGTCTAGTAGTTTTCCAGAAAAGGAAACGGTTGGTTAAAAGATCCAAGAGAATATGGCAAAATGTTGCAATGCATTGATGACTCACTTAATTAGATTGGGTAAAACTATGGTTTCAAGGAAGTTTGAAGAGCTATAACAATCAAGGCAAACATGTAACAATGCCAAATGATGTTTAGCTTTGACAGGCATAGCAGCAAAAACTAATTGAAAAAAAAAGGCACTGAAAAAAACTCCTACTTTTACTTTGTCAGGTTTTCAATTAACTTTAGTAGCTGATAGAAAAGACCAGGGCATCCCTGGACATCTAAATCAAGTTCTTAATTCAGTGTACAGTTGGAGTTCAAGCAGAAATTTGGAAATGTGTGAGAAATAGTGAAGAAAAAATATTATTGCCCCTTAACACAAATCACCAGTGTGGTTTCATCTGGAAAACTGCATTCTGTGCTGATCTTGCCTTTTCGAAAACAATTAAGCACAATAACATGGGTGAGAAGGAACACTGATGAAAGTGATCTGGGAAAAGTTCCAAGTAAAGCGAGACAGAAAACGTTAAGAATGCTTATTTTGTAAAGAAAACAAACATAAAGAATAATGAATGTTGCTAAGATGAAGACTGGGAACTTTTGTTCCCCTCTCTTTGGAAGAACAAGAACACCCGGGGGCATGAATGTGAAAGCTGAAAGGAAGAAAATCAGTAAAAGGATACACTTTTTTCACATCTGCCTAGGCAATTATCACTGCAAGAAACTGCTCAGGAAAACAGCTAAATGAAGATTGAAATAGCTATAAAGATATCAAGACTATTTAGAGTTATCACAATACATGTAGAAAGGTACCTGGCATAGATGAGATGAATGAGAAAAGACTGGGGAATATTTCACTTCTACCTGCTGTGGGATTTCATGCCCATTCTTCTGAAACATCTGCACTGGCCTCTGTTGGACAATACTAAATTTAGGGATGACCCAACATGGCTATTCCCACTATTTGCATACCATACCACGGTGTTTAAAACAGTGGCAGTACTTGTCCTAGATGAAATGTAACTTCTATTAAAACTAAAAATAAATGTTACTTCCTGTTCTGTGATAGACACTCTACTTGCATCCAGGCAAACAAAAAAGTTAACTTCGAGAAGTTCGCTGGAGCAAGTGATATGACTGACTCTTCCCTTGCTTCATTTGACGAGAATGTGTCTATAGATGCTTTTTATAGCAATGTCTCCCTTAAGACTCTGAAATTCTGTCAGGGAAGCAAAACATGACTGAGAACTAATATATCTAATAAATGGAAAAATCTCAGATCTATCATTTGCAGCTACCTCATAGAACTGGGGATTACATTACTCTTACTTTTGTGTTGCAATATCCATCTCGTTCAAAGAGTAAATGCAGGTTTTAGCCAGTACTGTATTTTACTGCCAACAGGTTAGCAAAAGCATATAGAGCTTTCGGAAAACTCCATAAAAGAGTTTGGTGTAATAAACACCTGAAGAAAAGTAAAAAGATCAGTGTTTACAGAGCCATTGTGCTGTCTGCTCTCTTATATGGGTCTGAATCATGGGTCATTTACCGCCACCACTTGCGACTCTTAGAATGCATCCATCAGCGCTGCCTCCATACGATCCTAAACATCCACTGGACTCATTGTGTGACTAATGTGTCTGTTCTTGAACAGGCAGCAGTTTCAAGTATTGAGGTCATGTTGCTGAGAACACAGCTGTGTTGGACAGGGCACGTCTCAAGGATGAAGGACCACTGCCTCCCTAAGATCGTGCTCTATGGTGAACTTGCCACCGGCTGCTGCAAGAGAGGAGCCCTGAAGAGGAGATACAAGGACTACCTGAAACAACATCTCGGCTTTGGCCATATTGATCATCATCCTTGGTCTACTCTGGCCTCCAAATGGGAGACATGGAGACACACTATACATAACGCTGCTGCTTTTGAGAACACACGCAGAATCATTCTTGAGGAGAAAAGACAACGCAGAAAGAACCGTGTCCTGCCGATACCACCCAAGGAAACATTCCGCTGTGCCTTTTGCAACCAGACTTGTCTATCTCGTATTGGCCTTTTTAGCCACCAGCGTGCTTGTAGCAAGCGTGGATAGAATCCTTCTCAAATCTTCATTCGTGAAGCCTAGCCATGATGATGATTTTATTGCGTTTGTAAGAGAATAGGATTGAGCAGATTTTGGCCTAACCAACACTGCAGAGTACACTTTATGTTGTGAGCAATGGTATTTTCAAATGGCCCAGTTCTGTGACTCCTCACTGCACATTTCACCCTCAAATCCCAACTACTCTAGAAAGGCTTATTTAGGTGACTACTGCTATCATTAATACTGCTTTATTCCTCCAGACAGTTTCTAGACATTCTGCTTTATCCAACTGTCTTTGACCTAGAGAACCAGGAGAATAGTCTCATCTCGCCATTGGTCCTTTTGCCTCCTGTAAAGACACTTGAGATACACCTTTGCCTATGCTCTTATCTTTTGTTGCAACTTGTAAGGAAATCCTTGCTGTAATTGTCCACTCCCATGGAGAAAGACAACTTAAATGCCCGGTAAAACTCCCAGACATTACAGTACTTGACTGTTTTTCCTCCATCTGGATGAGATTATGTTGTTGCTTGCACTGTGATCATCCATCCGTCAATGTTCCTCTTCCTTACGCCTTGAGCAGTTACCATATTTCCCATCATAGTTTTAATGTCCAAACATCTCCACTAGTGAACATACACAGGGCACAGTAGGTCTTACTTAAATTCAGTTAGGGGCGAATACCAGCTATTCTTGCCATGTTAATTCAGAGCTCTGCATTGAAAGATCTGCCTCTTCCCACTGGAAAGTTGTTGGGTAATGCCATTTTCAAGGAAGGTCAGGAAATGTAGTTACAATGCTCTCTAAATGCAGCTTTGTGCGGCAATTTAGCAAATTCATTTAGCTAACAGTGGTATAAAATGTTCAACTAGCACTAGATGGATACTGCAAAAAACCCGTGCTTAAGCTATAGCCAGTGAACTGTTTAATTTCTTACATTATTGTATTTATTATTTTTAACCTTGTCATACTCATCATCATCAAAAGCAAGCCATCCCTAATACAAATCTACCATTAAACTGTGGAAATATCCTGCAGCAAATTAATTAAGATATGGAGCGGAAGGATCTTTTACTTTCCCTAGCTGAAACAGACAAAGCTGAGACAGGTATTATTCAATCTTGCAAATTAAACTTCTACTGAATAGCCAAATAAACACGGTTTGCCTATTGCTACTCCTCCTAATGTTTGCACTGTAATTTCATTTAAATGCAGGAAAAAAATCCAAATGAAGACGCTATGTATGATTTATTTTGGTAAAGGTAAAAGAGGAATATTGTTTCAATTACTTTATTCTTATCAGGGTTGTGAGCTGCACCAGCAGAATAATTTTGCCTGAGGAAAAATGAGTTGGAGGACTAGACTTGAATTCTTTTTGTGTCCAGTGATGGCAGATGTACAACTCTGACTTACCATGCTTGCTCAAGCCGCTCTGTGTCTTGCCTTTCAGGTGTGCTGGCCATTCCTGCCCAGGCAAGACTCCCATCATACCCAGGAAGGCAGTGAGGACTGATGCTGCTAAATTCCCAGTCCTATAGAAGCTTGGTATGAATTCACTCGGCTCCCAGTGCTGTAGGCAGGTAATGAGCCGAGATGACTATGGTGTTTTCATGCTTCTACATGTCCAAGTAGAGATTGTAAATAACTGAAGGACTTTTTTTTCCCCTTTGTTTCAGGGATGTATCCATTCTTCATCTAACTGTTAAATTTTTATGCCCCTTTACAGATGAATGATGTATTTTGATTGTAGCAGGTGACCAGCATTCAGTTCTTTCAAAGAGAAACCCTTAAAAAACAAAGTCCAGCTCTGATTAAGTCGACTATCTGAATTCAAAGCATGTCTTGACTGCTTTCCATGAAAACAACTGATCCTTTTCATGGGTTAAGGCCATTGTAACTTCCTCTACACATTGAACAGATTACCATGGACACAATTCAGACTCCTTCCATTCACAAGGTCCCTGAAAATTTACATAAATCCGCAGAGAAAACAGGCAGTCAAGCTTTCACTTTCATGAATATTGTGATGAAACTTTCAAACAATACATACTCTTGTCTCCTAAAATACAGTTTACAGTAAAAAACTGCAAATTAGTTAAACAGAAAGGAAAGAATATTTTAGATAACTGTTTAAAATAGTCTTTCAAAGTAAATAAACACTACCTAACTACCTTAGGTTAATTAGCTGCAAAATCAAAATCAAATGCTGCAAAATCAAAATACTTTGGAAATATCCTATGTACAATAAAAATGCTTCTCAGTTGTGCCATAATAGTGAACTTTTTTATGGCGAAAAAATCCCTCTGCAAGTTACATCAGTGCATCTCTCACATATAAATCAAAACAAAGTTATAACACCTTCACTTGACCAATAAGATGTACTCAATGCAGTCTGGCTTTGCTGACTTTGACGTAACTAGACTCCTACAAATCTAAGGAAGGTACATCTATTCTCCTCAGACCCATTTTTTTTTTTTTTAATGTCACTGAAATCAGTTTTGGTCCATAAGACATCCCTGCAATTTTGCATTCAAGGACTCTGAAAGAGGAGAGGCCAGGATGAGGTCTCCCGGCTACTGGATTTACTGTAACTATGTTTATATATCATTATTAGGAATTAATTAAAAAAAAAAGACCTTGGGAGATTCCAGTCTCCCAAATTCAAATGCTTCTGCTGTAGGATATTGTGTACCTAAATGACATGAATTCTTTTCAAAATGTTTCCCTGAAAAGCAACAATACACCTGCTGTTACAATATGCCTCTTGAGGAGAAAAACAGATCTTTCTAAGGAATTTGGATTGGTCCTGTTAGGCTAACCTTCTGGTGAAAGGTATGTTATAGCATGAAGATCAGTGCTTTACTTGAACAATCTCTTACTCCAAAGGCACCAAGGGATACACAGCATGTCCCAAATGTTTCAGTTTATATTTCTCAGTTTATTGCAATCTAATCTTTAGTCTTCCAGCCCTCTCAGCTCATCTAGGGCTTCCCTCCACAAAACCCTTCCTCTGATGGTTTCCACGCCTTTTTCAGCAGCTTCTGCTCCTACAAAAACCTTCCTGTGACTCTGCTGTGCACAAGTGAAGGAATTTTCAATAATGAAATATATATTTGTGGGGTTTTTTTCCTAACAGAATCACACTGAGGTTTTACGTTGACCAATTTTTTCATAGTAAAGCCCCTTCCATCTAAGAGTCCTCATGGGGTTTAATGAAATACTTTTCTTTATCTGCAGCCTATTTTTATAGTCCATAAAGATAATTACAAATTGAACATATTTCTCTTTTATATTCAAGGATGGAAATTTTACAGGGTTCAGAGTTAATTACTAGTTTCTTTGACAAGCCTGGAATTACTTTTAAGTCAAACTATCATGTAACAATTTTAATAACAAAGCTCCTTCTTGTGTCCCTTACCCACCCAAGCCTCTCCATGAGAAACTGTAGCTCCATTAAAGGAACAGGAAGTTTTGCCAGTGATTTTGCTGAGATCATTAAATTCAGGTATGATCTGAGAGTACAAGAAAATTATTACCTAAAATGTCCTCAATTCATTAGCTTGAACACAATTTCTACAAATATACTGGAAGAAATTTTTCCCTTACCTTATTTTCCTTTAAAGCAAAGTAGCCCTTATGCTTTAAGTTATCTGCTCATCCTAATACAGGGTTTAAGAATTATTTCCAGTCAAAATACATATCTTAGAAAAGGAAAATAGGGAGTTTAGTAAAAAGCACTAGTTATGCTGAGTAAATTATTCAACCCTTTATTCAGTGAGAGAATTCTAGTAAGTAAAAATCCTTAAGCTGGCATCAATAATCATGCATGCATATATGCAGTAATCTCTCTCTGGGACTTCAAAGCTAATCTTGAGGTTGTACCTTAAATTCTACTCTTAAAAGGAATCTGAAAACAAATCGAGCATCTTAACCCTCATCTGAAAAAGATATGAATCCTGCATTCCTAAGTGATCTTTGACCAAAGACATGCACAGAATAGATGATAGTTGGGAGAAAAAACTGGGAAAATCCTTCTTTAGACCATAAATACCTATCACTAAAGCAACTATATTTCATATATCCACATAGCTTTCTGCAATTCACATAATATTCTCTGGTAATCCATATCATTAACTTGTTACTTCAGTTTTACTATCAGGTTCAAGGGACTTACATCAAAGTAAGTCTCTTCAAAAAAGAAAATAGCTTTCCCGGGAAAAAGCAATATATAAATTACATATGGTTTTATTTAAGGGAAATGAAAATTTTCCAAGTTTCAAATGTTGATTATGTGAAGTTACATATAATCAATGATGAAGACTACTGCCTCTTTCCAAAGCATAGGTTTTTGCACAGGTATACCAAAGTAAAATAAGAGAATAAAAAGAGAAATCAAACTTTTTTTTCTCACTCTAAAAGACTGGTATATGAAAGCACCAGAAAGAAAGTGCTCTCTTTGGAAAAGTAAGGCACATGTCTTGGTGGTGTGCTGGCTACATACAACCTGTGAGAATGGTGCCTTTCGAAAGTTCTCAGGAGACACGTATTATAGTTAACTGAATTCAACAAGAAATAGATAACTGTATCAAAGCCTACATCAGAAAAGAAATTCTAATCTTCATCCCAAAGTGGTAAGGTATTTCGTCCTTTAATGGTTAGAATTATGAATCAGCATTAACTCTCTCATTTCTTGTACTCTGAGGCACAACAAGATGAGGAGCTATGGCAGCATTGATCAAATATATCTTACAGTTGAGATTAGAAAGAAAAAACCAAAAAACTAAGAAGAGTCCAGCCTTCTACTTTAAATTCCAAATTTCATGTAAATGTATCTTGGCTTTCATAAGAGAGTGTAGCATTATGAAGGGATAGTGGCTTTTCATCTAGTTTTTGCTAACTTTAAGCTGTCTATTTAACCTTCCTGCCAGCTATCATTCCATATGCACTTCTTCCTAGATTTCTAATATTTTGACTGAGCTAAATAACCTCTTCTCATACACTTTACCACACAAAAGCCAACCCTGTGCAAAGGTCTCATGACTTCATCTGCTGCCAGGGCAGGCTCCTGTGTCACTGAAGAATCAATACTGGCAATGGCTGAGGGATGGCTGCAGTTGTCAAAGCATTCAGATCCTTTTCCTAGGACCATCTTGGGAATAGACCAAGAGTTTTTTAATGGCCACATTAATTGCTGTGACCTGCTCCTGGTGGTTATCTCTCTCCCAGAGCAGGCAAACATCTATTGATGTGCATGCTGGGTGTCAGGTGAGGACAATAAGCCTGACTGCAATAGGAATAAGCTTCTCAGTCCCCATAAAAATGACACCTAAGGGCAGGCTGTTGCCATCAAATTAACTCTCCAGGGAAAACAAGCTGTCAGCAATGGGCTGAATGATGGATGAATTGTTCTCTGAGGCCACATATAACATAAAGATCATTTCTCAAACATTTCTTTTTCCTTGTATCAAATTGAAGCTCTGCTTCTCACCTATACAATTGTGCCTCAGCCCACATCTCAGATTTGATTTACATCATTATCTTCATAGTCCCCAGGGTGCCATTTATTTTTCATAATTTACCTTTATCTGCACGTTTTTCTTTTCTCAGCATACTCCTCTTATACTGCTGATTCATAGGCTGAGCCCTGCCATCATCAGCAAAGCAAACTCCTTCATATCTAACCTACGTTTTTATTAATTGTCATGCACTTATTTTCTCAAGGCTTGTCATTATTCATTTTGTCATAATCAGATTAAGGGTGAAGGAAGACCTTATCTATGCTGAATGCCAGGTAACTGCAAACTAATACTTTAACGTGACTCAGAGTTTTTTTGAGTAAATAATAGAAATCCTATCAGTATTAATTGGTCCTCCTGGCTGCCAGGGCACTGCTGACTCATATCAAACTTGCCGTCAACCAAGACCCCCAGGCACTGCTTTCCAGCATCTCATTCCCCAGTCTGTACCTACATCCAGGGTTGCCCCATCCCAGGTGCAGAATCTGGCACTTGTCGAACTTCATATGGTTGGTGATTGCCCAGCCCTCATTAATTTGTCCAGGTCTCTCTGCAGGACCTTCCCGCCTTTGAGGGAGTCAACGACTCCTCCCAGTTTTGTGTCATCTGCAAACTTTTTCAGTATCCCTTCCAGTCCAGCATCTAAGTTATTTATGAAGATGTTGAAGGGCACAGGGCCCAAGACGAAGCCTTGCAGAACCCCACTAGTGACAGGTCACCAGTCTGATGTTACCCCATTCACTATTACCCTCTGTGCTTGACCTGTGAGCCAATTGCTCACCCACCACATGATGTGTTTATCCAGCTGTGTGCTGGACAGTTTGTCCAGAAGGATCCTGTGAGAGACTGTATCAAAAGCTTTATTGAAATCCAAGAAGATTACATCAACTGGCTTCCCTTGATCAACTAGGTGAGTTCCCTCGTCATAGAAGGAAATCAGGTTGGATAAGCAAGACTTTCCTCTCATGAAGCCAAGCTGGCTGTGACCAACGACTGTGTTGTCTTTCAGGTGTTTTTCAATGCTTCCCAGAATTTCAGGGTTGACTGGGAGTTGATCATTCTTGCAGTCATGGTCCTCCAGCTCTGGGCACTGGGACCCCCTTGGTCAGTTATCTGTTTTGAACACAGTGGCAAAGAAAGCAGGCTTATTGCTTTGTCTCTGTCCCTGTTTGTGAGGTGACCATCCTCATTCTGTAATAAGTTGATGATACTTCTATACTGCCTACTGCCATTAATGTATTTGAAAATACTCTTTTTATCGTTCCCCACATTTCTGGCCAGCTTCAACTCCAGCTGAGTTTTGGCCACATGAACTTTCTCCCTAGAGTGGCAAGGAACATCTCTGAATTCTTCCCATGTCACTTGACTTTGCTACCACTGGCCATACACCTTCCTTTTTTGCCTTATCTCCAAGAGAAGATCCTTGCTTAGCCAAGGTGGCCTTCTGCCTCACCTGCTTGACTTCCAACAATGGGAATTGCCTGCTCCTGTGCCCTTAGGAGGTGATGTTTGAAAAGAGACCAGCACTGATGGACTCCAGCAGCTGCAAAAACATTTTCCGAAGGGACCTTACTTACTAATTCTCTGAGCAGCCTGAAGTCTGCTCTGCTTATATCAGGATTGAGGTTTTGCTGGCACTTTTGTTTCTGTCAACAGAAATTTTAAACTTGATCGCTTTGTGGCCACTGTGGCCAAGATGGCCACCAATCTCCGCTTCACTCATGAGATCCACTCTGTCGACAAGCAGCAGATCAAGGAGAGCACCTTTCTGAGTCAGTTCCCTTAGGACCTGTTCCATAAAGTTGGCATCCAGGTTTTTTAGGAATCTTCTGTCCCCTAGTTCCTCAAAGAATAGTTTGTCAGTGTCATCGTCCTGTCCTGTCCAGTGTCTAGCAAACTCCCCCCATGACATCCACATTATTTGTTTGCCCCTTGATTCTTACCCAGAGGCTCTCAACTGTGCCATTGCCAGCTGTGAGCTCCATATATTCTAATCCTTCTATTACATACAGTGCCACCCCTCCTGCTCTTCAGCCCTGCCTATCCCTCCTGAAGAGCATGTAACCATCCAACAGGGCACTCCAGTCCCAGGTCTCATCCCACCTGGTTTCACTTATGCCAATGATGTCACATCTCTGGGACTGGGCCAAAGCTTCGAGCTCCTCATTTGTTCCTTGTGCTGTGCGCGTTGGTATAGAAACATTTCAGGTGGGGTACATTGTAGCCAATACCTTATGAAGCACATTGAGAGATCCCATGAGTGCCCGTTTTCTCAAGTTTTGGCACACCATCCCATTGCTCATCACTGATGAGCCTTTTTTTGTTCCCTTCCCCCTTCCAAGCTAGTTTAAACCTCTGTCAACAAGCCCCACTACCTCCTATGCTGGAAGGAAAGGCAATGAAAGAATGTAACAGTAGGAAAAACGGTTCTATTGGTTTTATTGGTATCTTAATACCTGCTTTTATGTTTATGTTGTTTGAGAGGCTACACTGGTGTATGTATGATAATAGGCAGTTCTCATGCAGGCACTGAATACTCCACATTTTTGGCCATATTTTGGACATCTTCCTACATCAAAGAAGGAAGAGGATCATGTATAAATCGAATCAATCCCTTCCTTCAAATTTAATTTGCTATATGGTCATTTGCATTAGCAATTAACTTTTTTCTTATTTCTGTGCATGAGTCACTTAAATCCAAGAGTAGCTCTTGGATACTATTTCTTACCCTATGTGCTGGCTTTGGCTAGGGTATAGTTCATTTTCTTCACAGTGGTTGGTATGGGGCTGTGTTTTGGATTTGTGCTGAATACAGGGTTGATAATATAGAAATGTTTTTGCTATTGCTGAGCAGCACTTAGACAGAGCCAAGGCCTTTTATGCTTTTCATACTGCCACACTATCAAGGAATTGGGGGTGCAGAGATTGGGAGGAGACACAGCTGAGACAGATGACCCCAACTGACCAAAGGGGTATTCCATACCATATGGTATCATTCTTAGTATAGAAAGTGGTAGGAAGAAGGAAGGGGAGGATGTTTGGAGCAATGGCATTTGTCTTCCCAAGTTACCATTACACATGATGGAGCCCTGCTTTCCTGGAGATGGCTGAACACTTGCCTGCCCATTGAAAAGGGAAGGAAAAATTCCTTGTTTTGCTCTGTTCGGACATGTGGCTTTTGTTTTCCCTATTAAACCCATGAGTTTTCTAACTTTTACCCTTCCAATTTTCTCCCTGATCCTGCTGGTGGAGGAGTGAGTAGGTGGCTGTGGGGTGCTTAGTTTCTGGCTGGGGTTAAACCACAACACCCTAATATTACCTTGCTCTTAGAAACTTATTTGTTGTACACTATACGTCAGAAAATTGTAATGCCTTGTAGATGTACACCAAAAATTTTATGGACACGCTTTAGAACTGAGCAGAAGAATTTGTTTTGATCAGGATTTGCACTAGTATGGCTTTTTTCTTGCCAATTTCTTTCTTATTTTTTTTTCCATAGAGAATCACAGCTTGTTTCTCTTTTTTCTCTTTTTTTCCCCCAGAAAAGTAGGATACTCATCACAGTCATCATGGAATTTTGGCATGGAGGAAAAAGAACAGAGATCTCTTTAGAGCTGCAAGTATAACATCAGTTTTATTGTCTAGAGTGATTGCAGCCCAGTCAAGCACATGTTCCTTCACGACTAGAGCCTAGGGTGGCGTCTTAAAATAGCACTCAATAAAGTTATTGCATCAAAAAGAATTTAGAGTTGTTTTCTCCAATTAAAATGATTGTGAAATATAGCTCAAACTCATTTCTAAATATTCTCTCCCTGAAAAAAAACTTTAAATGTACAGGACTTACATGCCATGCCAGCTTGATTGTTCCCTTTGCACACTAAAACTCTTCCCAACTTACAAGTCCAAGGCTTTTACCATCCCTTCAGATGTTCCCTTACAAAGACAGTTATTACCAAAGGTCTATACATTTTGGTGAAAACCAGCAGTCCCTGTCTGATCTATTATGCACACCTATATCCTATCCAGAGAGGCAGCAGTGTGCCATGTTCAAGAGCAGAGTTTTACCATCAAATCCTGGGTTGCGTATTGTGCAAGGAGGCAGCACTAGGTGGGGATGCATTCACTATAAATTCAGTGTACTGTTACAACCAAATTACCTTTCAGCCTAAGAACACACACTTCTCTTTTGAAAACAATAAAGCTCCTTGGGGTTTTTTAGGTTACAATGGTCATTACAGCCTGAATATCAGTGTCAGCGCTCACTTTTTAACAACTATTATTATGATTTATTTGTAATATTGCCAGAATATCCACAGGACTCAAGCTGCATGGAGACTGTATGTTGTACAAACAGAATTTATATAATAATCTCAGATATGGATGCTCGTCATAGGCAGTGAGTAACAATCACTCAGAATCTGCTTTGCAGTATTCCCTCTACCCTGTCAGACAAGAATTCTCCATGTCTCCAGAAGAGCAGGATTTTCTGAAGGGAAATCTGGGTCACATCCAGATGTGGAACTGAGGAAGAGAAGGAGGGGAAGAGGAGCACATAAGGTTCCCTATGAGCAGGAGAAGAAAGGAGGGGTTGAGGGAGAGCCTCAAAGGCTAAGGCAGTGTGCAAGTGTGGGTAAGTGGGCAGGGCGGTGGTGTCTCTTCCCTCCCCAAACCCATCACTGCTCTTCTTGTTGCATCACTTAACTTCTCCTTTCAAGTGTCAACAAGCATCTCTCTATAACTGATTCATCTTGTATTGGCTAGAAGTATTACATACCTATGTGTTTTTAGAGATCACTGTGGTGATGATGCCAAGGAAGTTACATAAACAATTCCTGTTTAAAAAAAAATATATTAAGACTCCTCAACTCTTGTTCTGAGCTACTTTTTTCTCTGTTGTGATAAATGAGCATCTCATAAATTGTTCTGCAATAAACTTCACTTAACTGCATTTGGTAGCATTACCCTCTTCGTTTTCCTCACTATGGGGAAAAGAGTTGTAAAAAAACCCTGATATTGAAAGCTTGGAGTTGAGTTATTTCATTTCATTTCGCTCTGGGTTTGGTGATGCGATGTCTGTAAAAGTTACAGAAGGAGTAATTTGACTCCCCAGCCTCCTTTTCTAGTAGTTACAAATGGCAAGTAGTTGCAGAATGCAGCAGCACCAAAATTAAAAGACAAGAGATAAACAAGCTGCACAAGCACCAAATGCGTCTCGCTTATAAATTTTCTTCTTCCTTCCTCCCCTCCTTCTTCACTCCCTCCTTCCTCTTTCTCCCTTTCTCTTTCTTTTTTTTATTTTTTTCCTATTCTTTTCCTCCATTTGCTCTCTTCCTCTTTCTTAATCTCTCTGGGATTTCTATGAACTCTGAAGTACTCTGGAAACTACCATCAAGTCTTTTTCTCTTGTCAGTAGGACCCATCATTTTTTTACTGCTTTTGCCCATATAAGTCATCATTTGCTAGAAGACAACAGAAATCTGGAATGGTCCTTCAACTCATTTTTAACATATGCTTTTTTTTAAGGAGAAAGTTAAAGCAATGTAGGTTGTTATACACTGCTCACTTGTGCAATTTAAAGCTTTTGCCCATGTCAGTACTTGCCTGTCCTTGTGGTCACAACTTAAAAGTCAGTATTTACATCTAAATTACAAGTAACGGATACACAGCACCACGTCCCTGCAGTCAGAACTGGAGACACGAAGAATTTATTAGGACACTGCACTGTGGTAACTGGCAGCAAACAGTGAAGCATGAATGGTGACCCATGTCCCTTTTTACCTGGCAGTATGTAGGGCATAAGAGGGAAAAGCCGTACCCACTGATTCAGCACCTACACAGTGTGCGTTGCAAGACCTTGTAGAACTGAGATGACAGCTAATCGAAAATAGCTGCCAACACCCACCAAACCTATACCTGTGCTCATATGCCCGCCTTTGTAGCAAGAAGAAGAATGACACAGGATAATATTATTTTTATTATTATCATCAAACATGACGTGGGTCCAAGTTTTACTGACTGCTACACATGAGGAAAACCTAACTTTTTAGCATGTTATGACTGTCCTACCACACGTCTAGCTAAACAGCATATAAACACTAAATTACAGCAATTAGATAAAATAACATCAGTGGTATCCTCATTCAGTATAATAGTTCCTTTTGTGACACGTTAGAGCTTTGTTTTATACAGCAAATGCCTACCTGATTTTGCTACAGTTCTCCATTCTGACATTCAGGTTGGGACCATGAAGCTTATTGCAGCCCGTGGTTTCTCGTACCAGTGGGTCACAGATGGTAAGAACCTCTGCTCAGGATTATGACCAGAGAGGATCTACCATAGGATAAATGTTTGGATCAGCAGTTTTGACTCATGTTTTCAGGAATAAATGTACATGCAGTCTCACCTAAATGAAGTCATACACCATTAGGAAGGCTGTGCTCATATTAAAGGGCTCTCTTGTCATCTAGAGCAGCACAACCTCGGCTTCTCACATGCCAGGGCTCACACTGTACTATCTGTGCACGTAGTATTTACACAGCACTTTTGTTCCTGAACTGACATCAGAAAGTATGGGTATATTGTCTCAGTTTTGCAGACAGAAAACTGAAGCAAAGAAAGTAAAAGTACATGCTTGAGTTGATACTGTCTGCCAGGTTCAGTTCCAAGGTCTCATGATTTTCAGTTTCCTATTGAATCATGAAAATCACGAGGACACATAAGGTCTCCAGGTGAATGCTTCTCCTCACCTCTAAGTTTTGCCTAGGTCTTATATGGCACACAAGGGGCTGTACCAGGGACTCCAGGTGACTACAAATGGAGCCGTCCGCACGCACACTCTGGGTCCTACAGAGGCTGCAAAGGCTCCCTGCATGACTTTGTTGCAGTGGGACACTGCCCTATAACATATGACTTGGAGCTAACTTTTCCACTCTTGAAAGAGTGTTAGAAAGGTGAACAAGCTCTTGTTCACGCAAAATGCCTTTGAGTAAAATATTACTACCTCTAGTTTACAGATGAGGAACTGAGACAGATCTGTTCAATACCTCTTTGAAAACCAGCACTCACAGGAATAGCTAGAAAAGATGGGACAAACTGCTGCTTCACCAACTCAACTGCTCTTCATACTGACTAATATATGACTTTTTCTAAGCTGCAACTCCCATCTTCACTGTCCTATCAGCTTCTCTTTCTGTATTTTATTTTATTTCTAAATTCCTTTGAGCAAGTGTCATGTTCCTGCTCTGTGTTTATACAGTACCTTATGCAATGAAACTCTGGTCACTGACAGATGCACTTAGATGTCGATACATAAATAATATATGATAGCAATTTCCTGATTATACAGCATCTCCATATGACAGTTTAACTGCCGATTTAATTTCTGTTTAAATATCTGACATGTAAAAACCTGTTTAGAGGATTAATCTATCTATGTATTGAAATAAGTATATTGTGTAATTTAAATGGCTGTATTTCCCATAAATAGTTATAAATTTCCCAAATGTCTGTAAAATTTCTGAAGTATATCAGCATTGCACCAATGGGCACAATGCTAACTTTAATCACTCAGTGGAAAGCTTATGGACAAGTAGTAAGATAGACCTTTTTCCCCTCATTTTGCTTGGATGTAACTTTGTTATTATGATATAAAACCATTACAATAAAATTTGCTCTTTCAAGAAGCAACTTGAAGTATTTTTCACTTAATCAAACATCTACTAGGGAGAATTCATTATGCAATTAATCAAAGTAAATAAAATGTTTCTGAAAATGTCTTCAACATTATTTACATCTGGCAGCACTACACTTGCTTAAAAATATCCATACATCCTTAAAAGCAGAGTCTTTCTTTAATGCCTTTTTATTTTCTTAAAATGCTCTTATTTCCCTTTTTCTACACATTAATAACTGGAAGTTATTTGAGGAAGTTTAGAAAGTTTACAAGCAAACACCACACTGCTTTATACCAAAGAACCTCTTAAATTTTAATGACCTTATGAAAAATTGAATAAGTTAGGGAAACAGTTTGGTGGCTGTCATTGCTGAACTCACAACAAGCACTAGTCGAACACAGAAGATAGCTTCGCACATTTTTCTCTCAGAAAGCACCATGGCAAAAATCAAACTTCTAGACTGCAGTTGATTAGTTTCTCCACAAAATATTCCTACACTTGAACAAAAAACAATAGGTTTTCAGACATATTTTAATAACTTTTTTTAATCTTATCTTTTTTCTTTTTTTTAAATCATATTTAAGTATCTGTGACAGAACAAGTCAGAATATTTTCATTCAGTTCACTTCTAGTGGTCTGTCAGAATGTAGCCTTGTAATTGCACAGGATTAAAAAAAAATGAAGGGCATCAAAGTAAAATTTTTTAATTAAGTCTTATCTTCAGACCATAAGCACATGCAACTACAGACTTTCTGGGACTTTCACAGTCATTTATGCAACATAGAAACACTGAAATTACTTCAAATCAAGTTTTGGAACAAGCAACAGCAAATCCTCCTCTGGCCTTCTGCCATGCAGTGTGTTTCACAGTTTGCCGCTGTTCTGTCACTGCATCTCTCCAGTTTAAGTCATGCATTTATTTCCTGCTCTGGAGTGATAAAAGCTTTCCTGTGTAAGACAGAACATTATAATTGCCAATTTCAACGGGTTTTAGGAAGTTGCTTTGTAGATTTAAAATCATTAGCAACAGACCTAGTGCTCATCAAGTGAGTTATATCTTCTAAGTCTTATAGAAGCATTAATTAATTATAGGTTTGACTAAGCCTTTAAGGTTTTGACTGTATTGCAAGCAGCGTAATATACTCCACCTCAGCTGAAAGCCTTGGAGATATGGGGTTTTGTGGAAGCTTGGTGACTCACCGGGGAAATGCATTTGTTGTCTGTATCCCATCTAAAGCAGCTGATTTTCTACAAAAAGGAGCACATGCTGTATTTTCTTCCAGGACACTGCAGCTCTTGTTCACTCGGTTGCCATACCTGCCTGTGGTAGAAAACCTCCTGCTATTCCAACAGGGGTGGTGCAAATGCATACATTTCTTACACGCACTAATGATACAGCAACACAGTTCTTTTCTCGAACAGATAAAGCGCACTTTTGTGTCTAACTGGTTCACTTTCTGCAACACAAAAAAACCAGCAACTGGTCCAAGACTGAAAGATGCACAGACTTCCTGGACGCATGGTAAGCAGGTGACTATTCAGAGATGCCCAGAAGACCTAGATAAGCACCAGACTGACCTTCCAGAAGATACAGCAGCATCCTTCAGCAGGTTTCAAAACTACAGGAGACAATAGAAATCCTGGTGTTTTTTACATTGGATAGCAGCTAGATAAAAGAAATAATCAAACCAGCAGGCACGGAAATCCCATGTCTCACTCCCTTCCCAGAAAAACATAATGCAGCATGGTCCAACAGCTGACCCAAAACTTTAAACTAACTTACAGAACGTATTTTCTGGCCTGACTCCTATTGCCTGTCACAGACAGAGTGGCCCTTCCAGCAATATAGGCTGCCTCTGCAGCCAAATGCCCTCTGCAGAGATGCCCTATTGCCACCACGGTGACAATGATGTGGGGGGGCCTGGTGGCGGAAGATGGTGGGAAGGAACAGCAGAAGAAGGAGACCAGGGATTTGCTGCTCACACACAGTGGCAGCTGCTGGTCTAGAGCAGCGTAGTGAGGGCACAGTGAAGAAAGGAGGGCAAAAATCTAGTCTAGAACCTGGAATTGCTGTGCTGGACCACCTTGTCTCAGCCACTAGACTGGATAGTTAGGTTTTCTCTTTCAAACTTTTCTACTATTCCCATCTGCAGCCTGGGTATGAGCAGCAGTGTTGCCCATCCTCAGCTGCTGTGCTCTGTCAGACTGTGGATCATATAGCTCTCCACATCTGTGGTTCAAATCCCCGTACTTGGGAAAGGTTTAGAATTGCCATCTCCTGTTTCTTGGGCAAATGTTGTTTATTAGATGATGATGATAAATCTCTAGTATCAACATCTTATAGTTGGTTTAGGCGTAGTAAGATCAACAATTCTGAATTCCACAACATTTTTTTGTCAGGTCTAGCCATCTAAACAAGATGTTTCACCATAGTTATCCCAATACATGACCCTGAGAGGCACATCCCAGTTAACTATCTCTTCACACTTTATTATCCACACTGATCTGTATTTTACCAGTCAAGCTCACATGTCCAGCACAGGGCATGCTGGCTGCTATCAATCCCAATCTAGGTGCCTATACATGCCAAGTGGGACGCCTAACACAGCATTTTGAGTTCCGCTGCAAGGTGAAAAAACCTCTGCTTTGATTTAACCACAAAGATACCCTGAGTTGGTTGAATTTCCCGTTGCTTTCAAGGGAATAGCAGATTTAAGTTACACACATTTAGAAAAGTTCTTGCACATTCAAGGAATTATTTAACTAATGAAACAAACATGGATTACAGTTTTATTCAAATGCACCATTTACAATTATGATAGAATGGGTAGATCATATTAGAAAAAGCCAATTAACTGATATTACCTTATTCAGCAAAATCAGGACTACATTTTCTGGCTGCTCCATATACATTTTCCTGTATTTCACTTGACTGCATGTAGCCTGAAACTATCTGTTATGCATCATTGCCTTATTAGCTTTACCTGATTTAGCTGAACCTGTTTTCTTCCATCCACCAGGGCAATAAGAGTATTTTTAATCTGCTCTAAATTGCACTTTCAATTTGTTTTAATATGACGATTCTCCTTTCCTACAGTAAACACCCTAATAATTGCTAAACCTAATCAGATCATTTAAGATGTCCACATATTCCTAATGAACAGGGCATATCTGTTCCTGTTGTCATTTTTCTTAGACCTCAAAGGTATTGAGTCCAACCATGAAGTCCACCACTTCATCATGTCCCCAAGTGCAACATCCACATGTTCATTTGAACACTTCCAGGGACGATGATTCCGCCACTTCCTTGGACAGCCACAGGCTTGACCACACTTTAAGTGAAGACATTTTTCCTAATATCTAATCTAAACCTCCTTTTGCATGAGTACAGCCACTGTTCATGCAAACCTTTAGAAGATTTTGTGTTACGGTCTTATCACCTCACACAAAAAGGTTGGAACTTCCCATATAGACAGTGATTACCACTGCCACATGGAAACATGTTTTATCTTCTGATTCACATGTTACAAATCCCACAGTGGATGGTACAAACCAGAAAAGACTGAAAAGGACTCCGTTTAAAGGATAGTTTTGCATAATCAATGGGAATTCTTCATGGATGCATTTTTCACTAATGGATTAAAAGAATAATTTCTAGTCTAAGTATTCCTGAATGAATTCTGTTGAATAATGACTTGATCTCTGCTCAAATATATATATATTGTAAATACAGAAATCTCTTTTCTGTCTCTCATCAAGAGATATCAAAAACTAAACCTTTGAAAGTGATTAGACAACAGTACAGAAAAAACAGAATTCACAGAGAAACAAAATAAGGAATTTATATTTTTTACCTCCTGTTTGGTTAGTTCTAATACCTATTATATTGATTTATTTTTTATTTTTATTTTTATTACCATATAAATAAAGCAGTAAGCAAAACACAAATCTCTTTTTCTTCATCCCAAATGAAGAAGGAGGAAGAAATAGTGAAGAGGAATTGTATCAGATACATAAGAATTACACATTAAAAGGGGTGCAGAAAGCACAAAGAGAACCCTTACAAAGCTGCAGGAGAAATTTTATATGAGTAGACTAAAATGTAACTGCCTGTGTCTTTGGAGAAATGTGCATGTGGTGAGAAAAGAGTTCATGGGGCTGTCAGAGAGGCCAAACCATTTATAGGAGAATGTGAGAGGGATACATGGAAAGGATTAACAAGAAATGGGCAGACAAACCTAAGAATACTCTCAGAATTCAGCCATGCAAAATTTGACACTGAAATACAATTAATTGAGATTTATGTCACTCAGGTGAGAGAGTGAGAGCACTGCCAGTTCTCAAAGATTTTCAAATGGCTAGTATTTGAACTATACCCCTAGCCCCTAAAGTCACACAATGCCATGGGAGATTTCAAATACTTTTCTTTAAAGGAGGTTTCTTACCTTGTTCTTGTACAAGTAATCTTATTTAAAATAGTCACATAGTCAACAGCCTCAAAATACCATAATTAAACACAAAATATACATTTTTAAGTCTCCCTACTTTATACTGTATTTACAACATACAGTCTCCTATTTATATAATTTATATTTATTTCTTTTTCTGTATAGGTTTATGAAATTTTACTACACGGTGCATTTTGAAATGCTGAGTGGTACTTGAGATGCTAAGCAAGCACTCAGTCCTCAGTACCTCAGCTTACAAATCATGAGGAATGACTGTTTTATGTTGATTCAGCAGGCAGCTGGCTGGCACAGCCAGGTGCACACTTCTCAGTTTTCTTACTCAGCACAGTTGAAACTGTGCCATGGTACTTACTGACAGGGACCACTAGATCATTGATGCAGTACTCTCCTGTTGCAGGTGCCACAGGATCTTACAAAAAACATAGTACTCCATGATTACAAAAAAATCAGGTTGGCTTTTTGCTCCTATTACTACCATTGGAAAGATTTCTCAAAATTCCACTGCTGTAATGGCCAGGAACTTTCTTCGAATTTTCAGCTTAAATTTGCACATTGCCAGTTTATAGCCATTTGGGTTTTTGTCAGTGCTATCCTAAAACTTAAAACAGATCTTCTGCAACTTTTTCTCCTTGATGCTTATCCAGGATTTATTCATACGGATTTCCACACACGTGAGGCAGAAGTAACTACTGTGAACTGTGGATCTACAGTGACACACAAGGGTTTTTAACACAAACGTAAGGTGTGTTAAAAAAAACCCCAAACAAACTACCAAACAACAAAACAAGCTTTTCTGCAACTTTGCCATATACATAAAATGCAAAGCTAGTGACTAAAACTCAAAGATTACAGTGGAAAAGGTAGGCACAGATCACAGAAGACTCACTCCAATCTCTGTGCAGATGATGGGTGGATGGGTTGTGTGGCAAATGCACCATGCAACATGAAATCTCCCAGACACATAACTGGAGTGCTCCAAGAACCTGGCAGAAGGCTCCTGAGCCTCCCAGGAAGCCCCAGCCTGACAAATTTGTTAGGTATTTGATAGACATGCCTATCAGAACAAGAGTTACAAAGGGAAATGACAGAAATAACTGGCATACACTTGGAACAAAATGACTTTTCCAAATGGCTAGAAATACATGAAATGTAATTGGTCAGATGGAGCTAGAAGACAAACTGCCTGGAGTTATACCAGGTCCCTTTTATAAATCCAGCTGTTGCTCTGATCATTAACTATTTAGTCTGAGCAAGATGTTGTTTTTGTTTTCGGGAACTTCTGCTAAAATTATGGAGTTCAGCATCTAAAGCAATTGAAGAATCAAGTATTTTTTTAAACACTGATTTTAAAGACCTAATTTTTCCTCAAAATATTTGCTTTAGCTTTCAAAAATCTTTCAGTTTCTTCAGCATAAGCTGCCCCTGCAGAACATTACAAATTTATCTTTTCAAGGGATTTGATAGCTTTAAAAGATAGCATTATTTTTCGAAAAATGTATTCTGAAGAATTAAGATACAAACCAGTCTAAATCTCAACAAATTCAATAAAACCATCTATTTTCTTTAGGAAAAGTCTAATTTGGCCTGGATAGCTTATTAAAAAAACAAAAAAATCTGCCCTGATCAAAGAACTTATCATGATTCCCAAGGAAATGTTAAATGAGTAGAGAATTCTTTGTCACATTCTGTTAAGGAATTTACAGAAACATATGTCTCCTTTCACTAAAATACATTTTATTTATTTTTATGCAACGTCCTTAATTTTGAAGACAAATCTTTGTAACACAATTTCAACATAGTAAAAGTACTTATGATGTCTCTTATTTTGCCCTTTCAATGTCACCATTTAAATAACTCTTCACTGCTTTACTGTTATTCTATCTTATCATACAGATATCTAAGGCAGTGAAGATGGATACCTTTTCAAATGCTAACAACTTTATACTTTGCCTTCAGGCAATCCAATGTTTAGCAGAAATCTTTCGGCAATGAGGATGACAATTCACAGCCAAATTACTAACAGATATACTGTTCCTGAAAACTCTTAATGAAATCTCTCACTAGTCAGATGAGCTGTCCTGATATCTTCATATAGAAACGTAAATTGCTGAATGCTATCTGCACAGTAGAATCTTTGATATTTCAATATCACAGAGAAAAATTCCAAGGTAACTACAGTCTCTAAGTTTAGTGAAGCATAAAGGGTAGTAGGAGAAAAACCCGTTACCTGGTATGTCTAATTGGATGCTGTCAGAATCTAGAGAAAGAAACAGTGCTTTTTATATGGCAAATAGCCAAACCAAATCTAGTCTGGTTTTTAGCGGTTGAATTCAAAGGTGGTTTGCAAATGATGTATTCAATAGCCCTGACCTAGACAAAAGTCCAGGTGCAAGATGGCATTTAGTTGGATTACCCACCTGTTAGGCACTAGGCTCCAGAGGCTTGAAGTTCAGGCTGCTCCACTGTCTTTAGATGATCTAGGCAGCTGAGTGCAGTAACAAGCAACCAGCTTGCCCAAATGGTACTCAGCTACCCAGGACAGCTGATGTAAAATGATGAGTTGGTGGAAACACATTTGAGTTTCACCCACCTTTGGGAGCTGGATTCTTCAGAAGTGCAGCTTAGAACTCCCTTTTGAAAATAAGTACCTCAGACTTTTAAAGAAATGGGTAAAACCTGCTCTTTCTAGAGCACAACCAGAGAAAAGGCAGTGGATAATAAAATACGTAGATACAGATAATGAAATAGCAAGTAGATAATGAAATACTGAGTAGGAGCAGGCATGAGAACTCATATTTTCTCTCTTGCTTTAATATCCTACCAATTCAGAGTCCTGCCTCCAAAAGCCTGAACAAGATGCTTAAGGAACAGTGAGAAAAAGGCAAACTTATACGCTGGAAAATTTTCTTGCAAACTCTCTCGGGTTCCATTTCCAGCTCCAAATATTCCTGACACAGATGTGGTTTCCGACTGCTTAGCAGCACCTCAGTAGATTTCTTTTTCAAGATCCTGTCCAGTATATTCTCAAAATATTTTTTTAGAAAATTTTTAAAAATTTAAGCTAAAATGCTTCATATTAAACAAAAAGCATGAAAAGTTTTCTCATCTGACAAAACCTAATGCTTGGAGACAGGAGATGCAGCTTCAAATCCCTTTAGCCCAGAACAGGTCTTCTCTCTACACTGTGTTGGTAAAACGCTTCAGTCATTGGGCGACAACCTGAGAAGGTGCCACAGCCATCACCTCCTCCTTTGTCCTAAACAGAAGTAGCAGCAGCAGTCAGATTAAGACACCTGATTCTGTCAGCATCTATTCAGGGAAGTCTTACTGACTTAAGGATCAGTGAAGTCATCTGAAAGAATATTTGGGTTTGGACCCCAATAAAACTTTGGTGGTAAAGAGGCATTGAGATGTACATAATAAGATCAGGTAAGGCACACGCAGAAGAGGAACTACAGCTGCCTGAAAGCTTCTCTGGAAGCCATGAAAGGTATTAGCTGAGACAGGGAATCTTTTGACTAAAATTCTGGATTTGGACACCTAAGTTACATGGGCATTTTCCTTTCACTGCTGAGCTTTCCTCATCAGATGTAGGACAGTACTTCTGTCATCCACAGGACTTTTACCACAGTAGCGATTTCTGAAATTAGCTAACTGAAATAGTAGCTCCTGGGGTCTTCAATTACTAATGAAAAATACTGATTTTTAGGGTAAAATATAGCGACTTATGGTGGATCAAAGAAAACTGAAGTCAAGTATGGGCAAGAAGTAGAAGGCAATGTGAGTTTTTGAGCGACATTTTCACACAATGTCTGTGTTACTTAAAAAGTCTATTATCTCACCTCTATCAGATAGTGATACAAAATAAGTAAAATAAACCTTGTTTCTAAAATCTCCACTTATTTACAGCTGAGCCTCAAGACTGAATTGACCAACATTAGTAATTTGTACTTAACAAGCAACCTGCACCATACCTTCCTACAAAAGCACTCTGCTGCCAAAAGTTCCTCAACAACCTGCTGGAGCCAAGTTTCATTTATAGTCCCAGTCTTTTTGAAATATTTGCTATCTTTCATTTAGTGGGTTCTGTTTATTTAATACTGTAAGTTCTTTTCTTCCTGTAGATTCATCTTTCCAATACAGAATGCTTGACACGTATTCAAAAAGGTGACTTTTGTCTTTATGGGAAAAGAAGCTTACTGAATAGCCAAAGGATGTCTCGTACAGGAAAGCCACATAAATGGCGCACGAAGCTGTGAGAATCAAGCTGTTAAATAGGAGTGGAGGGCTCCGGAACTGCCACAGACTTCCAAACCTTACAGGGAATACTGAGAACCACAGCACATTTGAAGAGGAATTGAAATTCTCAGCAAAAGAACAGAATCTGTTCACCCTTAAATTCCTAATTAGAGAACTCATAGTGGGAAGTGGCCACTTAAGTGATGAGCACTGAAAATCAAGGAAATCACCTTCTCTAAGAAATGGACAAGTGCCTACATTCATAAATTAACATCCTAATTTACCATACAAATTCTAATGATAATAGTTTCAAATTGCCATCTTATTTTTTACATATATTATTTAGTTTCTCGCCAAGAATTCAGATAGAAGGGTGCATTCAAAGGGGAAGTAAGGACAAATACAGTTGAGAAAACTCTCCTAACAAATTGTATTGATTCAACACTGGAAACTACAGCTTTAACTATTTTAGATATGTCCTACAGACTAGTGTGCTGAGTAAATATTTGGCTCACTTACATTAATTTCAAAATGTCATTTATTTCTGCACAAGTTTTCATACCTGCCAGTATTTGAACCTAAAATAAATCCATACTTTATATTTAGATTTTGGTATATATAAATCTCTGTGGTATAAAAATGCATAACATATATATGGTCATAATATAGATGGTTAAAATACAAAATTAATTGGTCCTAAAATTCTTATTTTTTGTTTTAGCTCTTTTGTTTTAGACATTGCAGTACTAAATTTCTCCTAAGGAGCTATGTATCATCATTCACAGGAATATGTAATCTTAAGTGTAAAATGTGCTAAAGCATTAGAAATAATATACAGTTATACTACTGTGATGTAATTCAGTTTTGAGTGTGACAAGTAACTGGCCTACAAAAATAATGTCAAAATAAGAGGTTAGTGAAAAAAAGAAGGATCTGATTCCATAGTCCTTTAACAGTCTAAGGGCTTACTGAATCTAAACATGTGGACCTGAGAATGAACAAAAAGCATGTTTGGATTTAGGAAGCTAAAGTGGTGCTGTCCTTTAGATTCTCATTGTTATTAGTTGTGACCATCCAGTAAGGAGCGCAGAGAAGTTGCTTTCACGTTGATAGTGAGATGCATGCTGTCTGCTAGCTTGGAAATACAGTCCTGATGCCAGTTGTATAAGAAAAATTAGAATATTTAGGGAAATGTTACTACTTTTGTGCAAATAAAGTCATGGTACAGGGATGCCAGAAACAAACTAAAAACGAGGGAGAGATCTTTTCTAGATAATGAGAAATTAAACAGAGACACAACTAATTAAACAATTCATACATTAATTAGTTGCATTTTGAAAGGCAAAGCCCTGGTTGAGGTCAGACAGTGATAGCAGTAAGATGAAGACTAGCTAATTTTGGAGACAATTTTTAGATTATTTGGAGAAACTACCCATATATTTTGCTAGTAGTGAGAGCAGGGAATATTTTTAACTCTTGCCTAAATATTTACACCACTTTGACTCAAATTTAGCCACAATTACAGTGTAATTTGTTAAAACATCTTTCTTTTTCTATTAACATTTTTTTGCCTACACAGATTCATAAATAGTCTACTTACTGAAAAGACTCCAGATATTTTTTCCGTAGGCACAATGAGACAAAAGGCACAAAAATGGCACACCCCATTGACTTTTAGGTTATATGGAACACATTAGTAAGCCAGGGCAGAATTTCAAAGAATATCTCCAGCCTGAAACTTATGCAGGCTGAAGATTACAGCTTCATAAATTTCTCATTTAAAATAATAATGTAAAAAACCAAGTGAGTTGTCCACATAGGGTTTCTTTTTCCCTTTAATCTTAATAAGAGAAAGAACTTAATAAGAATTCTCTAACTATAGCGGCATTCACAAACAATTGCATAGGATTTCTCACAAGCCCTTACTTGTGATTGAATAGCATCTCACTCCACAAGTAGCTCCATTGAACTTCACTGAATGGCACTCACTGAGAATACTCAGATAATACCCTGTTCCATAAACAATTACATCAGTACTTGATGTAATCAAGTTACTTGGCTTCAGTAGCACTGTGAAGGAAGGTGCTGTTCATATCTCAGCAGGGATATTAGAATCGAGATCCTGAGCATTTCTTCAGTAAAAGAGAGAACGAACTGTCACTGTCTTGTCATTCCCACGAGCTTTTTGCATCCATCTGCTCTAATAGTTCATTCTTCAGTGAGGCTGACTTGACTGCTTTGTCTTTTCCAAACATGAGACAGATTCTCCCGATGAATCTTCCAAAGGCAGTAGCAAGTCTCCCAAACAGATTCATTAGAAAGGACCACCTATAGAGCTCTGAACGTGACCAGCTGAAGACTCAACAACATTTTTTGAAACTACAAGCAAACGAGGCCAGGATCTAGACGTTGACCAGCCTCATACTAGTAAGTATAGGCTCCAGAATGCAAAGGGATATTGCCATGCTCTCCAGCAAAAATCCATTCACAGAGCCCTGGGTTTGATTTGTTCTCTACCAGAAATACTTAATGGTAAGAGCCAAACCAGTCCAACCCAGTTCTTCTCTCTCACCAAGCCACTGGAACCATCCACTGGTAGTATGCAATAATTTATTTTCTACTTTCTGGGAAAAAGAACCCAACCACAAAAGGAAACAATATCAGAATTCTAACAAAATATTTGTTTCTATGAGCTAACACTATCACATTATAGCATATTTAGTTATGGAGAGATACTCAAAGAGGAACATATTAAAATGAAATCTGATCAAATTAAGTTAATAACCTGCACAGGGTATTCATGCTTGGGAACAATCATGCTCTTGGACACACCGAGCAGTCTAGCTCATGAGTCTTCAGAATGATGCACCATTGAGAACAATTAATCCATCACATCTAGAACAGGGGTCCTCTTCAGGTCAGGTTTGAAAACAATAATGTATCAGTCTAGAGAAACAAAAAGTAGCCACACATTTATACCTCATGTGTGAGTAAAAGACCTTTTCCTACCCTGCCAGATTCTTCTAAATTCATAAATATAACCTACAGATGCACATCATATAAAATCATCTTATTTCTAATACATGAAATTATTAAAAAAGAGATTTCATTACAAAAGTTACGTTTATATCTTGCATTGCTTCCAGTGTGATAGGCTTGGAACAGCGAAGTTCTTTTAAAAATTGAATTGAGTTGTATCATATTATTTGATATTATATCATATCATGGTATACTTGATCTGTTCTCAAACTCATATAAAACCACCTGCTATTTTTTTTCCTTTAGACAGCCTTGGGAATACCTTTGATTTTAGGAAACAGGTTGGTAGTGTAAGAAAGACATTATGAAAACTTATCAAAAGTTTTATGACAGGCCATTCTTTGCCGAACTAGTATAAGAGAATTATATTGGACTAAGTACCCTGTTTTTAGAAATAGGTTAGTTTAAAAGCAACATTAAAATGCTATTAATGCCCTTACAAGGATCATACATTTTAACTGAAGGTCAGTTACAGTCATTGCATTTATAGTGGAACCATTCCACGGTATTTTCTGAAAGGAAGTAAAAATATTTTTCACGTGATAAAATTTTAAAAAGTAGTTTTTGCTAACTAGCAGAACTTGGTACGAAATTGTTTTCACTCCGAGTAACCTAACCCCGATCTTTGTTTATAGAGATGCATGGTTTCAGATGCAGCACCACCTATTGGGTGACAAATGTAGGTTAGTGCCTACTTTATCATCACAGACCTATTGTAAGACTGGTTTTGTACACAAGGAGCTGAAGCTCCCAAGTTCCTCATATTGAAATACAAGCAGCCAACTAGTATTATCTAGTGATCTATTCGATAAAACCTTATAAATTCAAAACGATCATCCAGTAAGATACAAGCCCCACCACTGAAGCTCCTAGTATTTGAGAAAGTACTGAAGAAAGTACTTATAACAGCATCAACTCACTCATGCCGCTTATAATGTAAAACAGAGCACTGCATGATTTTTAGGATGCATTCCAGTTGCACAGATCTGCATGAGCTGAAAATGAATTTGGTTATGTAAGCAGTCCCACTAAAATCTATATATGAATCCATATTCTCTATGCGTGGTCCCACGTGAATGAACGACTCGTATTTCGCATGGTTTAGAGCAATCACCGACGTTGCCTGTTCTCGGAGAACGAGTATTTTTTTGGAGTGAAATTTTGCACCAGCCCCGGTTCTCTTCGGAACTGCTCATGAGAGAGCCTAAAGTAACATCTCACATCCCACGTCCCCGGAGAAGCTCGATGTCAGCACTGCTGGGCAGCGATTCTCTCTCTCTCTCCTGTCACCGGCGCACACCCGCTCCCTCCCCCGCCGGTGCGGGCAGTCTGGCGGGACCGGACCCCAGCCGAGGGCTCGGCGGGGAGCGGCTCGGCGGGGCGCGCTGGGGCAGCCGGGGCAGGGCGGGCTGGGGAGCCCCCCCCGAGCAGCCCGCCGCCGCCGGGGGTGGCGTGGGGTACCGCGCATCCGCGGAGCCCGGCGGCTGATGTAAAAGGGGTAGGGGAAACGCTCCCACCCGTGGTGTCCACAGCGTGTTTTCACGATGTTGAACAGCCAAGGACTGCGCCTGCAGCTCTAAGCAAAAGGGATGAGAAGGAGCAAAACCCACCGGAGCCCAAGGAGAAAAGTTGTTCCGAAGCCCAAAGATGAATTCATGCAAAGATCACTCACCCACTCTGAGGATACAGACGAGGTGGATGCAGGCAACCAAGCGCCCGAGAATGAGCATGTCCAAATCGTTCCTCGTCTCCTCCCGACTGCCTGCCTGCCTGCCTGCCTGTCTGCCTGCCCAGATGCCTCTCAGCCTCCTGCCCGCCCGCTGCCTCCGCGGGCTGCTGCACCTCTCGCCCGCGGGGAGCCGGCTCCGCGCCGCGGCCGCGCCCGGCGGCCGCCCCCACGCCGCGGGCGGGCGGGATGAGCGGCACTGGGAGCTGGCAGGATCGGCGGCACTGGGAGCTGACGGGGGCCGCGGCTCCCTCAGCGCATGGCGAGGGCCGCGAGCGGCTGCGGGGGAGCGCGCGGGGCTTGCGGTGTGCCCGGTGTGCGGGTGCGTGTGCGCGGGTGTCCGCTTGATGTGTCTGTCGCGCGTGTGTGTATGTCGTGTGTGTATATCGTGTGCGTGTGTGTGTGTGTGTATCGTGTGTATGTCGTGTGTGTGTGCGCGGGGGGGCGGAGACCGCGCTGGGCGGGCGCGCACGTGTGCGCGCGCGCGCGCGTGTGTGTGGTGTAGGGGGGGAGTGTGTGTCGGTGTGTGTGTGTGTCGGTGTGTCGGGATGTGTGTGTCGGGGTGTGTGTGTCGGTGTGTCGGTGTGTGTGTGTCGGTGTGTGTGTGTGTCGGTGTGTCGGGATGTGTGTGTCGGGGTGTGTGTGTCGGTGTGTCGGGGTGTGTGTGTCGGGGTGTGTGTGTGTCGGGGTGTCGGTGTGTGTGTGTCGGTGTGTCGGTGTGTGTGTGTGTGTGTATCGGGGTGTCGGTGTGTGTGTGTCGGTGTGTGTGTGTGTCGGGGTGTGTGTGTCGGGGTGTGTGTGTCGGGGTGTGTGTGTGTCGGTGTATCGGGGTGTGTGTGTCGGGGTGTGTGTGTGTTGGGATGTGTGTGTCGGGGTGTGTGTGTCGGGGTGTGTGTGTGTCGGTGTGTCGGGGTGTGTGTGTCGGGGTGTCGGTGTGTGTGTGTCGGGGTGTCGGTGTGTGTGTGTCAGTGTGTGTGTGTCGGTGTGTGCGGGTGTGTGTGTGTGCGGGTGCGGTGTATGTGTGCGGGTGTGCGTGCGGATGTGTGTGTGCGGGTGCGGGAGGGGTGTTGTGCGCGGGCTACTGCGACGGCGCGCCCCGAGGGCAGGAGGGTCAGACCCCTCCCGCCCCGTCAACCGGCTGGAGAGAGGGAATGGGGGCCGGGAGGGGTTCACGCCACCGCGACCAGAGCGTGGTCGCGGGATCGAGAACCCCCACCACAGCTCCGGCGTTGGCGGGGAGAGAGCGGCTCCGCGCGGGGACAGCCCCCGGGACACCGCCAGCGTCCCCTCGGCGTGGGAAGAAAAGTTTATTTCGAGGCGGAGGCGGGGAGGGGGAGTGTGGGGTTCTTGGGGTCTCGGAGGTCAGCGAGGTGCGGGGCTGGTCGGTGCGACCCCGGGGACGCGGAGCCCAGCAGCCCCCCGGGGAAGAAGCCCCGTTCAGGAGCGATGGCCTCGGGGCGGCTCCCCACCGCGGCGCTGCCGTGGGAACGGGCGCGGGGCATCGTCGGGGCTGCGACCGCAGCCGCCTGGAAGGTGATGCCGTTCACTGGCTGCTCCCCGCGCCAGGAAGCGGAGGGGATGCGTGATCCCTGGGAACTGGAGGGTCAGCGGGGGAAGGGGCTGGAGCGGCGGAATATCATTATTTGCCGGAGAAGTGGGTCAGGACGCAGGCACTGGCACCGTTTCTGCGGGAAGTCAAAACAAGACCAGAAAGAAAAGAATGCAAACCCCACCAAAACTAGAAGTGAAAAATGAAGGCAGACAAACACCAGATCCCACGTGGTGGGAAATGCGGGAGGCGGGGCGGACACTGGGCCAGGGGGATGCAGAGAGACACGACTGGGTCCTGTGCGGAGCCCCGGCCGAGACCCCAGCCCTGAGCGCACCGTAATCCAGCGGGAGCGGGCACCCTGCCTCCTGGGCTGCACCTGCTTTCCCACGGCCTTCCCGCGCCGAGCCGATCCCTCTTGAGATGCAAACATCCCTGGCAAACGCGAGAGGAATTGGGAGGGTAAGATGGCACACGTGGTCCTCAGCTTCATCACAGGCCCGCCGAAGTGCAGCCCAGGAGCCGTGTGAATGGTCTCTGTGTTTGTGATACTGTTCGCATCCGAGGGAAACGGTCTACTCTGCAAGGATGTGATGCGACTTTTAATGGTGGGCAACTTAAGTGTAAAAACGCTTGGTGCTGTATAGGTACCCTGCTCTACCGAGCCTCTCAGTCCTCAGACACAGGAGCTGCATCTATCAGCTTGTCCTTCAATTTAAACAAAAAACCCCATCCTGTGTCAATTTTACATTTCAAAGTCCACCTGCTCTACCTGGCTGTTTGGTACATTATGAGGTATCTTGACATGAAGCAAATTGGAAATTCCTGAGTGAACAAAAGTTAGAGGAGGAAGTGCCGAGGTGCTCAAGCAGTCGATTGTATTTGGAAAGCAGACTGCTGTTGTGTCTTCTTATGCAAGGCCAGCATCTTTCAGAGTACTGCAGAATTTAAATACAATAGAAATTGGTTCTTTAGGAGAAGGATTAACTTTGAGTGACAGTTCTTGTTAAACGGACTTTTGGTATCACAGGAAGAAACAAGTTACATGTGCTGAGCTCTACCAATAAAAAACTATTTTAGGATTGTCCTAGGGAAAACGTTAAAGATTTTATTCAGCTGATTTTCATGTTATTGAAAGAGCCTAAGTGCCAGGAAACAACTGTAATGCTTTCTAAACCCATACGCATGCAAACATGCACAAACACACTGAGACACATATGCAAGACAAGATACTAATACAAATAGATAATATATTTGAGACAAACTCCAGCTCCAATCTCATTTTGCAATTGGTTTAGGAATAAGAATAATACAATATTGCATAGCAAAATGTGTAGGTATTATTATAATATACAGTATAAAGCCAGTGCTTGAAGGACTGCAGTAATGTGTACTTGGCTTTCTCTCAAGCTGGTAGGTAGACATAACTCAGTTGTGCTGCTTCTGAGTACACGTGAATTTGCAGCAACTTCCATATTCCTCCTCCATCCTTGTTGGGACCAACTTTTGAGCAGTTTGGTGCTTTTTTAATCATCAGGTGCTCAGCTGTGGCCAAAGAGACTCTCTGACAAGGCTAAAGGATTGCCTTTTAACAGCTGCTAACATGATTACCTGAAAATTAATTTTTCAGGTGCTGGAAAAACTTTAATTCAGTGTGTTCACTTCCTTACAGGGTTTCTTTAAGAATTCCCTTTTACTTGTGCCATGAACAAGTTACCCATTGTGAACACACCCACACTAAAGGACAAGCACAGCATTCACAGATGGCACAAGTATTTCCTAGTTTTCCACAGTAAATTACTACACAGAGAGAATCTGGACCTGACATGGTCATTATGCTGAGAGTTAACTTTCACTTCCAGTAGGTAATACACAATAATATTTTACAAGGTGAATGATAAACATTTAGAACAGATCACCAGTGAATATGTTAGACTCTCCATAATTTCAAACCTTTACATCATGAATTTATTCTCCTTAAAATGTGACCACAAATGTCTGCACTAAGCAACTCATCTGCAGTTTTATGGGCTGTAATGCAGAGATAATAAGGATGGATTAGAAGATTTGTCTCTGGCCTTTTAGTGTGTGCATACCTGGTCAGAATAAAAATTAATTTATAATATCCTTATATGATAATACTTTACACCTGCTTTGAACAGATGTCAGTGATTTAGAAAAGACACAGGACAGAGGCCAAGTACTACAAATCCCTTCTGGTTCTTGAACTGAAGAATGGTTGGTGAGAAAGCTCTCTACAGCCTAGAAAATACTAACCTAGAAAATACCCTACTGTGATAGGGTGACACTGTTCCTCTTTGCTTTCAGTTGTCAGGAAAAGATGTTCTAGCTTGTACTGTGACAAGCCAAACTCACAGAAATTAATTTTGAAATAAATCTGTCAAAAAAATAATTCACTAGCTCTAAATACATGATTTGTTTTACTGTTTCCTCTCTCTCCTGTATGAAGTATAAATAACCCACAACATGACTAAGTAGCAAGCAGACATGAAAAGGACTTGTAGTTAGCATTGCAGATTTCTGTTTCTTTAAAACTATTCTTATTGATGACTTAGCAATGAAAATATGACTTATTTTCTTTGCTATACCATACAGTAAATTTTTAGTGGACTTACATAAAGCTGCTCTTTCATTACACAATATTGTAATTATATACTTGTACTTTTATGGAATATTAGCAAATCTTGATGAGAAACTGGTCCCTGTTTAGTTACTGTGTTAACGTTTTCCCCTCTTGATAAGCCTTTCACTTTTTTTTTTTAAATTTCTTTAGTTCAACTTTCTTTTCTCACCTGATGTTAAATACTTTCTCCTAATCTGCTCTTTTTATCAATTGTTTAATTTTTTCCTCAGTCTAAATGAACTTTTTCTCAGTGTTGAAACTGTATTTTCCTTTGTATTGTGACAATCTTGTTAATTTCCGTGGTGAGTCATTCCACATCTCCTTCAGCTTTTTTTTCTTTTTCCTAGCTTACTTTCAATGCTTATGGGGTTTTTTTGCAATAGTGTCAATTCTTGTTGCATTTATCTTCCTCTCTTGTGGGAAATGTTTTCATTTTCAATACTGTCTTTGATATTTGTCAAATCCTTCTTTGAGTTTACATGCAGCTTCTATCTTCCTTCCTTCCTATTCTTCCATATTTTAAGTGAGTTCTATTTTTTACACTCCATCTAGTGTTATTTTCACTTTTTAAAATTGGTCTGAAGCATTACTTTCTGAATTCAGTTGCCTCAAAGAACTCAGAAAGACAAGAAAAAGGGAGACTTTGAACCTCTTATTTGTCCCTTTGCTAAACATATGTAACTGAACTGCTTTTCAAAGCTAAACCCAAAGATGGTAGATGTGTATATTTTCTTCTCAGAAAAAGATCCAAACTTCACAGTTCAATAGCAGCCAGGTGCCATCAGACTCTGGGAAGGGCTGGGCGAGAGACAAAGTCTATTTTACTTCTCAGTAAGGAGCAGTTGAAAAAGCTGAACTGTTAGATGCACTAAAGAAAGCGGGGTTTAAACCTGTGTTTTCAGACAGCTATCTGTCTGGCCTAGCCATGGAGAAGGCTTCAACACCATGTCTTATGGCAAAGCAAATGATCTAAATGAAAGGTTTGTGGGCTAGAAATCTTAGATATCTGTTTCTGCCAGCTTCGTCAGCTGATTGTGAAATAAAACTCCGATCTCTTTGCAAGCTCTGTCTCTTCTGGCAAAACCAATCTGTACCTAACTGTTCAGTGTCAAAACAGCTGCCCCTTGCTAAGTCTTCCAAAGAATGTACCAATACAGTGGTTACAGAGTATTAGAAAATAGCAATGATGGACTGAACTGCAAACTTTGAACAAGATTTGTTTTATATGTATACATATATATGTATGTACATGAGCACTGAGTCAAATTTGTCTGCATTTCCTTAATGCTCATTTCATTCATCCTCATGATCACAATTTACCTCTCTGCTATGTAGCACTCAACACTACTACTCGATACCCACTACTACTATTGAAAGCCTGTTGTGAACAAGTGTTTCCAACATACTTCACGAAGGTTGCTGCTATTTTTTCTGCATGAAACCTTTCTGTAAAGAAAGATGCACCAGTGACTGAGTTTCTGCCTAGGTTTTCAGCTTTTAGAGAGCCATGGCCATGTTGTAAAATGCTCTTACTCCAGTTGCAAATCCCCTCCTGTGTTCTAGATAAACAGATATGCCTCTACTGGTTTTTGGTTGTTTTCCATCTGGCTATGCAGCAACAGAGAAAATGAAAATAATATTTCATACTCCTGTTAAGCATTCCTATTAATTTCTGATTGGGATAATAAATGTAAAACTAGGAAAGCACAACTACGACCAGACTAGCATATTATCCCACTGCATGGATACCTGTTATCAACACAATAGTTTCCCACAGGGACAGATAAGGCTAACTCCTGAAATTATAAATGAAGAGTGGGCAGGAGTGAATTATTTAACATTCAATTCCCTTCTAGTCTCCAAACACAGGGTAGTGTGACCTCTTGGGGGGTTTAACTTTTGCTCATCTTTCTGTGGAGAGCCAGGTAGAAGTGGGTCTGCCTAAATGCCAGGAGCAGTGATAGCATGGTACAAAGCCTCTCCAGGCTCCTCTACAGCCTACTCAGGCCCCGAATTTGGCCCTCCACTTTGAGACATGTAAGAAACCCAGTCTTTCCCATCACCCACACAGTGAGCTGTGTCTACAGTTTCACGTCCCCTTCCCCTCCTGCTCTTACCACCAATAAAGCTCTCATTACGGAGTGCAAAGAAACATTTTCTGTCCCAGTGAAGAAAGTACTTTCAGTCTGTAACTGCAGAATAAGGCACCGCTTTCAGTGCTGTTGACATTTAAAAGGCTCTTTTTCTGCTACCTCCTTTTAAAGCTACCATCTTTGGGTTTAGCTTTGAAAAGCAGTGTATATCCTGATGGGAAATTCAGATAAATAAAACCAAAAGGTATACTTACAAAAACATCATACCAAAATGGAAAACTCCAGTGCATGCTTAAGCTATGTGTTAAAGGCACACATACACTCAAACGTGCAGAGTAAACAGATTCCTACATATGCAGCAGGCTTTAACAATAGCTCATATAATAGTAAATAATAAATAAATAAATCTCCCTGGAACCAGCCATTAAACTGAGATTTAGTATGTCAATTCCAACCCAAAGCAAGTTGTCTTGGCACATTCTCAGGTCTAATAAAAATTATTTCTTATGCTGATTTCACATTTATCAATTCTTTTCTCTTTCATTTGTGACTCTGGTGATCTTCTGACAGCAAGTGCTGACCTACAAGTACAATAGATGTGAAATCCCCAGAACAATTTATCATTATCATCATGCTTGGGTAAACATTGTTGGTGGTGCTGCACAGAGGAGTTTGCAAGTAATGTATGTGAAATAGTAGGAACACTTCATTGCTGGAAAATGAAGGACAGATTTTTTTTGTTTAGGTAGTTTTTGTTTATTTGTTTGGGGGGAGTTGTTTGTTTTTGTTAAATGCATGTTTATAATTTTTCCTGTATTTTTTTGCTTATTACAAATTGTAGCACTTTTACAGAGTATGTTTTAATTTTAACTAGGCAAAGAAGCTACTGAGATTATAGAACTAACCTTGCATTTGACTGCTATTATTCTCATAGATTTTAGTATGTAAACATTTTTGAAATCTATTATTCACCTGGGTATAAAAGTATATAGCAACAAAACAACAACAAGGGTATTCTGATATGCCATAGCCCATATCAAAATAGCAGGTATTTATCAGCATTCAAAGTGTTCACAAAATAAACTATTCAAAATTCATCCTCCTTTTAACAGTACCACATGTTGCTGGTTCGTATATAGGAAAAATAAACAGAGGTAGACATTGAATTCTGTATAGAAACAAAATGCACAAGTTTCTCAAGTAGGGAAAGGAGTAACTAAATAAAAAGTATTCCTTCTTAACATCTAAAAGCATTTAAAGCAGTCATTCCATTATAATGGCTTTTAAGATCTCAGAACATCTGTTGTTAGAAAGAGTAACTTCTGAAATTTGAACAAAATTTAATCAGAAAACATAGACATCTTTGCTATTAAATCTTCAGAGCTGTCGATCAGCTGTGACAACTGAAATATATAAAATTTAACATATACAGAGAAAAGTCCGATTCATTTAAAAAAAATCTTATATTCTAAAGGAAAATTATGAGATCTGTTACTACTCAGTATTTGTTATTTGGGGTTATGATAGACAGTTGTATGCAAATACTTGCTCAGTACTTGGTAGATATCAAACTTGGCAAAAACAGTCTTAATACTTATTAGAAAGTGAATAAAGAACAAAAGAGAGTACATCAGTTACGCCACTCTATAAATCTTCTCTCTTGGCGCTTCTAACTGTGACTGAATACAAAATTATTTCTTAGGTGCCGTTGTTTGGGGTTTTTCTCCCTCACTATACACATTCAAATCCCCAAAGTTTCTTCTTTGCAGAACAACAACAAGGGTGATCAAAGATGAGGTGGAATGGCTTCTGTATTTAGGGAACAAGGAGGAATATATTTGAAGAATTTGAGGAAAAAGAAGAGTCTGGATTGGAAGGGGATTGGAAGAAAGGTTCACTAAATTTTACTAAATGGACATGTACCATCAGCCTTAGTAAATCTCCTGAACTCAGAATTAGTTAGTGGTTGCAGGTTACTTGGGGAAAGTGTTATATATCAGTCCTCTTTCCCCTTAGGAACCTACTAACTACTGGAGAAAAAACAGTTGCTTTTCCTGAGCTGAATGATACTTTTGGATTACATTGTTATAATTTCCTTCTGCACAGACAGCTGAGACCTTCAGAGATCTTATTAATGATAGGCATGGTCCTGTTTGATGACAGAAACTATGGCATTTTTAAATAAAAAAGATAAAAAGATAACAGTGGTTTACTCAGACCATCAAAATATTCTGCCTGCAATTAATGAGTGTGCCATTAGTTATGCTCTTACCAAATGACATGTGCTTAAAATTGGAAAAAATGTAAACAATTCCATGGAACCAAATTTCAGGAGAAAAATAAATCCCTAAGTAAATTTTATGGTTAAAGTAAGGATTAAGGACCAATTAAGCAAAAGCTAAGCAGCCAAGTGTAAAGTATGCAGGGAGATGACGGAGCCATGGCTCGCAGTTCAGCTAATTGAACATGACATGAGACATTATCTCGTGGGACATAATGAATAACAGAGTGAGAAGCTGTCAGAAGTTAGAAATAGTATTGTGAATGTTGGTTGTGTTTCACGTTTGGTTAAGGGTGAGCTACATGAGAGTTGGCCAACTTCACAATAATTGGAGTGCAATAGTGGCATCTTCCGGGGAGAGAAACTCTTAGTGCCAGCAGTGCCTAGGTAACAGTATCATTAAAACTATGTAAGGTCTAGATTACCTAGGTAACTCTACTGAGAATACTAAATTTGAATACAGATATAGTAGAACTGGTAAAATTGGGAAAAAAAATAACTAAGGGTTGATTGATTATCTAGAGGAAGACCAGAGGGGAAAAAGGGAAGGATCAAGGAGGATGGGGGAACATGCTTGGGAAAATGTCAATGAGGAGCATAAAAGGGTTTGCATGTGTGAGCAGGTTTTGAGTCAGGAAGGTTTTCTTACTTTAATCAACCTGACTGAAACATTCCCAGTTCATAATATGAATCAGCAGCATTGTGTGACCGCCTGGATTGTCACTTCTGTTGTGATACTTCACTGTACAGTCAATTTTTAGTGTCAGGTTATGTGATTTCATCCTACCAGAATCAGTAGGATGCCTTGTTTCGTTTTGTGGTTGTCCTTGAAAAGGCCAAGCCAAATTCCTAATTCTGTTTTAGATTGTCTCAATGGGGAGGCTGTAGTTTGCAAGTGAAGACACGTAAATGTAAGGGCGTCCAATTTACCATGCTCCCATCATTGCTCAGGGAGAACTGACCATTGGTTTCTGATCAAATATCAATGTCTCCTTTGCAGGGCCTGTCGAATAACTCTCTAAATGTCATTGCATGTCTCTGTTGGGATATTTACTGACTACTGTGAGAACTTAGAAACCTCACATACACGGAGACTTTTAAGGGCCCAATTCAAGTTCCTAAACATAGGCATTTGGTGCTATTTGAGAATCTAAGAACCTCAATTTACTACTTACAGCAGAGGTGAACAAAGCTGTAGCAGGTTCTAAAAACAGATCTGGCAACCATGGCTGCCAAGGTTTAACTGTCTTAGTTTAAATCATCTCTTAAAGTGCAGGCAATTAGCTCCCTTCTGAAAACAGCTGAAGAAGGAAATGGCCACTTTTTGTATGCTAGTTGAAGCTCTCACATAGGCAATAGGACATTCAGGTCCTCTGCCCAATTCTTTTGCAAAGTTCGCTGCCTTTTTTCACTGCTAGAGTTTGCCTGAAGCTCCTGGGACCCATTAAGTTGTGTAAGTGGTTTTGTGGGTTCTGCTCCAGTGTTTTTCTTCTCTACAGGTTTTTATCTGCTCAGGAAAGATGCCAATGCTACTCTGCTCACACGGGGATTTTTGGAGATAAGTACTCTACAGACAGCTCAGTACCAGTCTTTCAGACAAACGTAGTCTATGCAACACTTAGTATAGTTTGTGGCAACTTCAAACTCTATTTAGATTAAGGACTTTGTGAAAAGGAAGATTATTATCAAGATACTATACCTATATTTAGTATAAATATATATGAAAGTAGGAACACTTGTTGAAACATCTCATATTTAGCTAAATTATTATTAATAGGAGACAGGGAGGCTTAATAAGTGGGATTAGCATACATGAGTGGCTACATTAATGAACTGTTAGGATAAATGAAATACTTTGAACTTTCATCATTTGGAACAAATAAGCTTGTTCATCTCCTGAGTGATTTATGAATATACCAAAAATACCCTTCAACCTTTGATGTGTAAGATAGTTACTTTTAAAGGGGAGGGAGAAGTGTGGAGAATTGTGTGTGTACGTGTGTGTGTAGTACAGCAAGCTCCCATACTATTTTTTTTCCAAACTTTTTAATCTCAAAGTAGCTTTCAGACTCCAGCAACAGTCAAGAATATGGAAAAAAAATTAAAATATTAGGATAGAATCACACATTTCTTCCCCTATGATCAACGTAACCAGAGTGGTTGCCTTTGCACTTCTGTTCACCCTGAGCAGTGCTGAGCTGGGCAGTCAGTCTTGCAAAGGCCTCCCTTATCTGTTAACTTTGCTGAAGTTGGAAGTAGCCTTAAAAGACTTGCTGTATGGAACAGCTTGACAAATTCCATAGCTAGAATAAGTAGAACTCTGAAAAACAGGTCCCTTTCCCACACTTTTAGAGTGCATGCTGAAAGATTCCAGTTAAACCAAAGACTGGAATAAAACCTGTGGTTTGCTCTGTCAGCTGCTCAAAAGAATTGAAAATGCACAATTTACATTCTGCAGATATCAGAACCCATATCAGAAAACAGGGTCACACCTCCAATATTTTTTATTAAGATGAAAGTAAATCTTACCACTGATTTGTGATACTGGCAAGTATGTTTGTCATAAAATTATTGATTTTTTATAACTCAAATCTTGAGGGGCTGGATTATATCTAATTGTCACAAACAACAAATGTGCAGTAGCTACAAAACATCTTGGCTTTTTCCTGAAAGAATAGTTTCACAGTTTCTTGGTATACATTGTAAATAAAGGACCAAATTTAAAATTTTTTGCATTCAGTTTCTTTGTGCTCAGAGCACTGAAAAATTGAGAGTTTTCATCTCACAGCTGCTTTGTCCTCCCCACCTTTCTGGGGCTTATATGATATAGTGAGATGTGCTGTTCTTCTTTAACAGCAAGAGAGAAAGATTAGGAAAAACACTGGTGGAATGACTAAAACATGTAACATCAAACATAACCTAGCCCATCCCCACGCTGAAATTTGCGTGGTTCTTTTCTCCAGTATCTCTTACATACCATAGACAAACAATTCTGTTAAGGGTGGGGCTTTTTTGTTTTGGCTTGGTTTTTCTTGTTGTTTTAGTTTTGGTTTTTGTTTGTTTTGTTGTTTGTGTGTTTTTGTTCGGTTGGTTTTTTATTTCAATTGCTTTAGTTTTTAGTTTGTTTTTTAATATCTAGAGCCATGCCTGTATTATTGTGTCTCAGTTGGATTCTATGTAAAAACAACTGGAACTGTATGCTGACCTTCCAAAACATTTATGGAAATCCTCAAAAGACAAAAGAGTCTTGGATTGCATTCATGTATTAAAACACAGGATTACTGAAAGAGATGAGGTCCCTGAAAGTTTACTTTGAAATGTTTGACTACCCCAGTAAACATTCAGCCTCTGGTGTGTACTTTGCCTGGCATACTTAATAGCCTCAAGGATATACAGAAAAGAGCTCTTGAATAAGCATGTTCCCTTTCACTGCCTGAGCAGCTTTTAAAAAACATATCTACCTCACATATTTCTAAAATCCTCATAAATTCAGGAATTAACTAATTCTTAGTGAGTAAAGGAAAGCCCTCTGTAGTCTATTTTTATGTTAAGGAACAGATTTTTCTCCTATGCAAACTTACTAAAGGCAGTTTGTGTTCAAGAATACTCAGTTTTTGGTAATACTTGTGTTGTTTCTCTATGCATGAAAGGAAATATTTTGGAACACCTGTGAAATCTGTACATGTTTCAGAAACTGATTCCAGATTGTGATGAGGTTTAGAAAGATTGGCTCAGCTTTTGAGTAATAAAATACAGCAGACAGCAATTCTTCTTCTGAAATATTAGACTAGAATTTATATCCTCTGAATTGAACAGGAGTTCACCCCTGTGTACAAATGCATAGAGAAAAAAATGCATGCAGGTACTTTATTTGATTTTCTTTTAGCTAGGTATTCTGCATAGAATTAGTATTAGTGAGAGTCTTCAGCTGAAAGTCAACAAATGTGGGTTTTTTAAGCCTACTGTCGCACAAAGGCCAAATTGTGCAACTCTTTCTCATGCAAATGAGAAGTTCAAGTCAATGGGATTTGACACGTAAGTACTGAACAACTTCATAATTTTGCCCTAAATGCTTTTACTTTGATAGATCTCTGTCTTGCTGTCTCTCTGTCTTTTGAAAACAGGTTATCTCTGAAACTTTTTCTGGTGATATATCGTGGAAGTGAGCTCAGTAGGCTTCCTGCCACTTTTTGAAAACCTGTTAACAGAACATGTTAATTGCCATTTGCTCCCAACTTCATTATAAATATAATTTTATGCTGATCTTCAAGCTCCATCTGACAGTACTGTGCACCATAATATCAAGATATTTACAGCATCCATCATCATGACTGACACATATTAGACAATTTTGCTTTTTTATCAACAAGGTTCCTATCTTTGAAGACACTGTCAGTGCAGTGCAAAGCCAAATAATACAATGTGGTCTACTAAAACACTAAAAAGAGTGCTTCAACATCTTTTTTGTGTTTGTTTTCTTTTTTTTTTAGAGACTAACTCTTAGATCTCCTTAAAAAGGAAGATAAAGATTTTAGTGGCCAAGGAGGGTTCTTGAGAGAAGACAGGATCATTCTGGCCCTGGAACTAATGTTTCTCCTTCGGTGATATCTTATCTGTGGGTGCCTGTGATAATAACAACTGAAAAAATGAAACTGAGTAAAAATCACACAGGTAGATATCACGACACTTGTTCACTAGAGGAGACTCTTTCCTCTGGGCAACAGGGAACAAAGCCTGATTCTGCTTGCTGAAGGGCAGCTCGGTCTAACCCACAGGACTAAGACAGTGAAAAATGAAAGCAATTGCACTGATACAGCCTGCTGCTAATATATAGGCATCCCTCCTTACCACGCAGCTCGTGGGCTCATGTTCAGCTAGCAGTGCTGCACCTGTGCAACGGATGTGTGAAAAGGCAATCTTTAATTTTACAGGTTACAAATGAAATGTGTCTGTATTTTATGCTCTGCGCTGAATATTTAATGCAGGGACTGAATGGTATTCATGATATCAGGGAGAGATTTTTCACCTCAATGACATTCAGTCTAACCTGAAAATGAACTATAGATTCTTTGCCTTTCTGTTTCTCCTCTTCCTTTGTGGCACATATAAACCACGGAAAGAAAAACAGCCATGGTTGAACTTGGACTGGGGTCACTGTAATGCTGTCACTGTCAATGTTCTACCACTCTTCATTCTATGGAGCAGCAGAAGGTACTCCCACTGCAGAGCAGAGGATCTCCAGATACAGCATTCTATTTCCAGATATCTGTATTCGCTTCAGTGATGGTCTGTTCTTGTGCCCTCCCTTCACTGAAAAGCAAGGGTACCTTAACACCCATATCTCCAGCCATGGTAATCTCTCAGTCCTGCTGAAGGATGTATGGTCATGCCCTGGGAAAACAGAGCCCATACAGCAAATATTTGAGCATATTGGATTGCTCTGCCAGAGGCTGAAGCAAGAGATGCTCAGAAGAGTTTCAGAGCTAATGTCATTCCCATGTTACAAATCTGCTGCAGGCTGTAGCTGTTGGGGACTGAGGTAACACACAGAAAAGAGATTTAAGGATTGGTAAAGTGGCTGTCTTGACTCTCTCTCACCAGTGGCTAAGCTGGGCTGCTTCCAAACCAATTTACTGCCCAGCCCTCCCCCAATCATCCATGTGTGGTGCTGTATATATACAGACATTGATACATCACCTACAAAAGAAAAATGCATTTAATAGGCTGAGTTGAAAATTTGGGTGAAAAGCCTTTGTAGAAAAATAGTACTGTGGGTCTTGATGACTTTCTTCTTCTAAAACAATTTCCACATTTTTGCCAGTTCACCCAAAGAACACTAAATCATGCTGATTTTTTTCTCGAATTAAACAAGAAATTACCTCTATTAACTCTGTAACAGGTCTTACTGCAGTTTTAAAGCTCCCTAACTTCACTAAATTTATCAAAGTTTAGCCTGACTGTCTCACCAATCAGGGCAGGACATCCACAGCTGAAATCCCCCCTGCCCAACAGAGCATACTGACATTCTGTCTTCCGTCCTGTATCCCAAGAGGTCCAACCATCCTCTCCCCTGGGAACATCAGAAAAATACTGTTGAACTGCAAGGCAACGTATCTGTATTCTATATTTTTATTTAAAATAAAAAGGCAATTAATTACTTCATTAACATCAATTTGCACTGAAGTAACTTCAGGATACTGCCACTGAAATCAGTGGATTTTCTCCACATAAACACCATCTGAGCTGTCTGCACAGTTTTATTTAAAGAGGGTCACATGTGGAAAAGCCAGAGTAAACAGCAATGCCACTCTGAAGAACCTTGTAGGCTGTGCAAACAGTTGATCTGAAAATAATAACCCTGGAAAGAAGAGGGTTATTTTTGTATAGAAATAGCATAAATCTAAGGGGCTGCAAATCAGTAATATTTCAGAAGTTAGAGAAGAAAATAAATATCTGGTTCCTATTTGTCTTCTCAGGATGCCAAGAGTGCAGGCTAGCACTCTCTAAAACATTTTGTGGAAGCAGTAGAGGACAGTCAGTAGCAAAACTCTTCATTATGGGATGCCAAGTCCAGAATTCACTCTGCATTTTAGTCCCATGTCTCACACTTCTGTTAAAAAAGACCCACCCACGAGGGTACTCTCCTGGGCCACAGCTGAGGCAGGACCTCAGAGGCAAAAATGAAGGTTTCTTTTTCAAGGATGAAGTGCTAGACTGCTTCTCCTCAGGAAACAACACAGTAAATTGGCTTGCTACTCCTGCAGGGAAGGATGATTGAGGACAGGAGATGGCAACTGCTGTCTCTTCTTCCCCTCACTACTAGGTCAGCCACTGCCCTGGTCTAGTATAACCTAACTACTTCCTGAGAAGCAGAAGCAAACTTGGTTTCTTGGGACAGAAAAAGGAAGCAGTAGAGCTCTGTTCACGTGCTACCCTTCATAATTATCCGTCACAGAAAATTGTTTACATGTCCTTTTCCTGAACTCATGCTGAGGTGAAATGTTCTCTGTTTCAACCAGAAACTCAATCTTGAAACTTGGTAATCTTTCTGAAGTGTATCCATAAGAAGATAAGGTATTATGAGACTGACAACCTTTGATGAAAAAAAAATGGCAGGAAAAACTCCTATGCAGCACTGATAAAAAACAACAAAAAAGGGTTCTTTTAGTCTATGGGCTTTTGTGAAAGCTTGATTAATATGTGTCAAGAGATTTGAGGGTCTGAAACAAGACAAGGTGAATGGCCTGAAAATTGAAGAATATCTCTAATTATTGTATATTTGACTCCTCCCAGAGTTAGGATCAATGGGATCTTCCTTAGTAGAACACGCCAGAGTCAAAAAGTAGAGCCAAATCAGGAAATATTTTGACTAGAAGACTAAAAAAATAAAACTTGCTTCAGCAGTTCACCAACTATAGATCATCATTTATATTTAATTGGCTATATTATTTCTCAACTGCTTCTAATAAAATGTTGCATATGTTGGATTTGTGTTAATAGAAATGAGACAGAAATTGAGACATAAATGTTGTAGAAATTGCAAAAACTTTTGTGTGAGTTGTTATAGAAGTAGTAAAGGTCCAAGGGAATGCCCCCAGGATGTGAACTTTGGTGGCATACCATATTTATTTATTAATTTAGCAACTTAACATTTACATAAAGCTCAGGTAGAGCTATTCCTACGAATAATGTTGCACAATAACATCAGACATCTCTACTAATCCTACAGAACATCAAAAGCAATGCTGGCTGCTATTCAGCACTGGGTTCAGTGCCATGACAACAGATGGAATTCATGGCTGAGGAGTAAAAAAACAGACTTCCATCCCCCTGTCACTGTGTAAGAATCCCTAAAGAGAAAATTATGCAAACTAGTCTAAAATGAATGTGGAACAGGAATGCCTGTGAATGTGTGCTATGTGCATTTACACAAAACTGCTTATTTGTGAAACAGAATGTAAGTGGTAAAAGTAGATATGAAAATGTTATTTAAATTCTTGCAAAGGGCAAAGAGAAGAAGGAGGAAGAATGAGCTAGATTTCTCTTCCTCAGAGTTCGTGGGGAGCAGACTGAGATTCATAATATTATGCTCACAGGCAGATGACATGAGAATGATTTTTTTATGCTGTTAAAATGAATGTTCCTATGTTTTGTGAAGAGATCATTCTGGGATATTTTAATCTAAATATGCATGTAAAATTTTGTTTGGCAATATTTGGATATCTGTAGATTGAACATTTTGGATGTTACTGCCCTATAGTTAAGAAAACTATAAATGAAAACCTAAAAGTTAAAATTAATCATTGGTTTACATCATCCATTAACAAGAAAATGGTTGAGATGATGGAAATTACCAATGTAAAAGAAGAGATCTTGAACTAAGTTTTGCTGGTATTTTTTGGTGGGGGTGGCTTTTTTGTTGGTTTTGTTTGTTTGTTTGTGGTTTTCAGTTGTTTGTGGGTTTTTTTGTCAACATCCCACAGAGCGAAGCCGATGAGTCAGATGTGTCTACTATGCAACTCCTAAAGACCACTGTTCCTTCAAAAGACCAGGCAGTCATGCTTACTAAGTTTTGAAGGCAAAATAACCGTACTTTCTGAAGCTTAAAAAGGTCAAGTAACAATAGGTTCAGCGTTGCAGGTAGAAATGAGAATTCTGGGAACTGAGATGAAAGTAAAAGAAGAAACTGAAGTCTTAAGTTTAAGTCAAAAGATTATTCATATACTAAGATGTTTGCATGATCAAGTAATACATGTGGAGCAGAATATAAGATAGAAATGGCAACTCTTTAAAGGTACTCTCTGGTTACCTATCCCTATGTCTAATAGAAGCACAGTGTTACATAAATAAATTTTCAGAATTGTCTTCACATTCTCCTCAGCAGTAAAAATGTGCTGTCCATCAGAACCATCTGTAGTACAGAAGCATGAGCGATTTTTTTCTGCAAGATGGTAGTCAGAACTAACCATATGGTTCTGCATTCATTTTATTTTGGAATGACTATTTAGTACCCTGGTGACTGGGTGCTGCAGGAAAAATAGGAATGTTTCAACATTTCCTCACCTAGCTACATGTTCTGTAGCAAACTTGCAGTGGTTTGCCATTGCAAGAATACTTAAGGAGCAAAAAGTCTCACTGAATGTCCTATGCCTGTATTCCTGACCTTTAGAGAAGTTTGACTCAAGGTCTTCTTGTTTTCTGGTTTTCGCTACATGTCACTGAAAATTTTCCTTTATTGCATTTTTTTATATATGGTGAAAAGAAAGAGACAGCCTTTGATAATAGCTGCAAAATTGTTTAATTTTTATTTGTTCTCTAATTTATTTGCAGTAGTTATGACTGAAATACCACTGTAATTTTTTTTTTATTAAATACCTGATGTTTGTGTCTGGTTCTTTGATATGACCTATGGCAAGGAACAAGCACAGATGTGAAAGACTTCTCTGTACAAGCAGTGTGATCAGATACTCAGCTGTGCATAGTTGTATTTGGGAGCATTCAGTTGCAGATTTTAGACTTGAGGGGTGTTTTGAAAATATGTTTAGGAGTATACATTATGCATCAGCCTTGTTTTGGATTCCCAGTTCATACACTAGAAAAGCATTTTTTTGGCCTCTAGTAAGACTACTCCTTCACCTGATGTTTTACATAAAACTTAATATATGACTAAATCAGCCTTGTTAAAGCTGACCCTCAGCCAAGCAGAGACAGAAATTATTTGTGATAGAGTAGCAGACAGAGTTACATCTTTTTAAGGCCAAGGAGGAATTTAATGTGCTCATTAAAAAGAAATTCACTAACAAAGTTAACATTCTCATAAAATAGAAAAATTCCTAATTTTTTGATACACAATGGGGCATCCAATTTAGGAAGGGTCAGTGAGTTTCAGAGGTCCCTTTCGTCCTTTCTGGACTGAATACGTTCTTTTGAAACCTACCTTTTGAGGAGAGGGTGGAAGGCAGCAAGACCTATTGAGATGACAATGAGATCAAAAAACAAGGAGTGATTATTCAAATCCCTCAGAGAAATAAAAGCCTGAAGCAAGAAGAACTGAACCCAAAAAGGACCAGGCAGGGTGGGGAGCGGGCAAAGGGGAATGAGAAGCACAAACTGAATGCAGAGGGCAAGGCCTGAATGGGAAGCAGTGAAAGAATTGGGAGTTGAAAGGGGAAGGAGGAGGGGAAAGCAGGGCTGAGGAAGAGAAGAAAGCAGTGAGAGGCACATCATGATGAATGAAGTACAGATGGAAATTTTATTCTTCTCAACCTGTAGCTCTTTTGAATACTTTATCTGACGGGTCTATTTTGCTAAAGCACAGCTTAATCATATTGCTTGTCCTGAACTAAGATTTATCAAATTTTCCATTTTTACATCTGTTGTCAGAGTGGGCCACACTGGTGAGTGGCAGGTACTGTAAAGTTTCAGAAGGCCATGAGACAGCACATTCAGTCTTCCGCTTGGTTGCTTAGATACACTAATGAATTGTAGGAATTTCTCACCTCACATTTGCCCTCTCCTATGCTTCAACTATTGCATTTCAGATAATAACATGCAGACATTAAAAAAAAAAATCCTTCTTTCTATGAAGAAACTACTTACAGCACAGCTGCACCCACAACAAGAAGCAAGCAGCTCAGATAGTTTTCCTCATAATTTTTCTAAAATCCTTCTTCTGCAAGCTCTTTCTTAACGTCCCGATTAATTTAAACTTCAAACTCTCAAAAAATTTATTTGCACTGGTTAACTAAAGAAAAGCTAAATTTATCCTATCATAATTCTCTTCCAGTTTTGAGCATAATAGTCCAGCTGCAAGTGCAGTTTCCCTTTTAGTATTGGCATGTAAAATTTGGGAATCAGTGTCATCTCAAAGCATGGGCTGTAGCTTTGAGAGAGTCAGTACACAGAAACCTTGTGGAGTTAGCTCCTTTTGCATCATTTAGCCTATTGCATAATTTGGATCAGGTTGAGTCAGTTTTTGGCTGGCTTTTAGGCTTTCTTACACATCTGGGAGAGTGGGACCTTCATGGGTCTTAGACATAAATTAAGTCTAACCCGTGTTGAGAAAGAAAATAAGGTAAAGCAGACGTCAAAGAGGATGAGGACAAGAACAAGGAAGAAGATGAGGATGAGGATGAGAACAAGGAAGTGGAAAAGAAAGAGGGAGAAAGAGAGGAAGACAGAAAGAGAGAAGGAGCTGGGTTTTTTTCCAGTGAAGTTAGGCTAGGAAAATGACAGGAAAGATCACTTAACAATAAATAAACTGTTTTAAAAATCCTTAAATGTTTATGTTCTATTTTATTCCATGAATTTAAGAAAATTATTTTAAGAAATAAAGAAAATGCACAAGTCCTGCTGTGCTCTTATTTTTTTATTTGTGAAGAACCACCAGTGCGGTGATACTACACATTAACAAGCTACACATAGGTGTTAAATACATCGAGTAGTATAACTGTGGAAATAGCGAGGTAGAGTGAAGTGTCTTTGGAAGAATAAAATAATTTGAGCATCCTGTTACAATCTCTGATAAGAAGGAAGTTAATAAACAGTGGTTATTAAAAAAAGAAAAAGTGATTTACCACAGGAAGAGTTAGAGAAATAAAATCTCCTGCTGAGAAAGAAACTCATGAAGTTGACTTAGCAAAATTTAATTTTAAATCAGAATAAGATATATTTTGTCATAGGCAAGCATACATTCTCATGTGTCCTGTAAGTTTAGTTTAGGGATTTTTTCCTCCAAATTTAGTTAAACTGCCAGCAGTTCTGTTGCGCATTCAAATTCTACAAAGAAATACTATGAAGCCTGTGCGAGGTTTCTGTCTATTCAGAGTCCTGAAAAGAATAGTGGATGGCTACACCTGCAATTCTTCTGATTTCAGTCATAGCAAAGTGCATCACAAGGGAAAGTGTGATTCAAAACACATCAAAGATTAGCGTCTGCAGACTTCCTCCTCCCTCTTAAAGGAGGTGTCCTATTTATTAATAACATTTCCAAAGAAATTAATGAATTTCTATTCACTCACCTTCTCTCCCCATGAAAATTCTATTCTCAGTGTCCCTCTGTTTCTGTGTGACCATGGACCTAGAAATGGAGAAACCTGACAGGGAGTCTAAAACAAGTAATAACAACTCTTTCTCTAGAGCTTACTTTGACATACGCTTAGATGAAGCCATTGCTCTCAGCAGAAACAAGAAAAGAACATTGTTCAGATATTGCAATAAGTATTTTTTCCCTTTTTTTTTCAGCAGGGTGTCTTTATTGTTTGTTTCCTATTGATGGTAGACATTAATAGATGAGTAACTAACACTCGTATCCAAAGAAAAATTCTCCTAAGAAAAATTCCTCATGACAAAATCATTGCATTCCAAAAATTTCACTGACATTGTGCATGACAGGTATAAGACTACTGAGTGGACAGACACTCTGCAGAGGAAGCAGCCACCCTTGAGCCCGTGTATTAATTGGATCTCACAAATCCCTGGGGGCTTGATGAGTCCTACACGATGAGGTTCCTTCTGTTTCTTTTGGCAAAAAGATATACTTTAATAAACTACTCGGTTGACTTAACATTTAGGCCCTTTCCTGAGCTACAGAGCTGTTTAAATGATCCATCTTAGAGATATTCAGTAAAGATAGTATGACTCAGAAATTCCACACCCCATCATGTCACTATATTTAGCATCTGACCAACCACTGGCTGAGTGGCAGTAGTTGCCTGCTATTCCACACCCTGGAATAATAGGATAAAGAGGTTTGAGTGAAAAAGATGGAATCTAAGTTCAAATACCTAATGCTTTCCTCAGGATCAGAGCACACATCCTCACTAATACAATTACTTAAATGAAGAGTGAAGACCTGTGCAGCTGATTCAACCTCTATGTATATCCAAACCCTCAGAGTGGCTATTGTCCTTCAGCCCATTCTTGGTCCTTGGAAGGAGTCCTTTGTGACTTCAGAGGATGCAAGGCTGATATCCTACTCAGGCCACTGAGGGGTAGGTGTGGGACTCTAAAGATATGATCCCTGCTCCTCCTTTTACTCTCATAGCAATGAAGGAGAACATTATGGTCAATAGCAGACCTGAATTTAAAGCAGGGATCTCACTGTCCAACTGAGCCAGACAAAGTTGCATGTAACTTGCAGAAACTTTTTATAATTTGATTGCATAAAACTACCTGGTTACTACCACTTGATTCTAAAGTCTTTGGTAAATCCAGTTTTAGTACTTGAGAGGATACACATAAGTGCCAGCATTCGGAAAGAAGTGCTTAAGCTCTGTGTGGAGTTGTTAAAAGACTTGACTCAAAACATATGGTTAAGAACTGAAAAGTAAGAAAATATTTATCTAAACAGTGGAAATTTGCAAACCTAAAAGGAAGACCTAAAATGAACACAATCAAGATTTGAGAGAGAAAAAAATTCAAGTAAGATTTAGACAGTCAGGCAGACAGAAAGGGTGTATGAGAAAGAAGAGCTCCAAAGGAATGAAGAGCTATTTTCATCCCTGTTATATAAAGTAGACAGCTACATGGGATAAAATATAAGTGGGTTTTATATAAATAATATAGTCCTGGAGGGGTTACCATGTGAATAAGGTATGTAGCAAGTGATACAGTCTGACTTTCCTGTGTGACTTCCATAAAATCCATATTCAGTAAGTTTTGCTTTCTAGCAAACAATGGGACATTCAGTTTATATGTGAGGGGAGAGGGCATTCCAGTGAAAAGAGAGAGGGCACAGAATGGGAAAGAGAAGCAACTCTGGCACAATAGAGTCAAAGAATGCCAATTCAGAAGGCGGGTGTGAGAGTAAAATCTGCTTCCATGCCTGCTACAGCATATATTACACAACTGGCACTTACTTGGCAAATCATCCGCACAGGCACTGAACTTGGCAGCTTCACAGGGATAACCTCTATGTGAGGAAGGACTGTTCTTCAACAATGTCTCTAAAATGTTTGGCACCAAAATACTTTTTTTTAAGAAAGCAAGCATTTCTTCCACTTCGTATTTCAGTTGAAAATCAGCATTTTCTTTTGGCTGCCAAGGAGACATCCCGTCCGTGACTTTTGGTATATTCTTCATATGGTGTTCCAGATTATTTGATATTGTGTACAAATGCCATTGCACAATCATTGCATTTTGTGGATGTTCCCATGTTAGAGAGCAATGAGTGTATTCAGAGACTTGCTCAAGTTAAATGATCTCCTTTTTAATTATTTGAGGAATTATGACAGAGTGCTTGAGGCTACAATGCCCTGATAGAAAGTCTACAGATGTAAAAATGAAAAGCATTTGAAATACTGGTGAAATTGAAATGTATTTTTTTCCACTGACATGCTATCTTATGCACAGTAGTAAAAGAAAGATTTGGGATGTTAGTAAGAGTAGTCGTCTTTTATTTCTTTAATGAAGTAAATCTATTCACTTCAATGGTTTGCTGCAGGTTATATACTTACATTACATACTCAGGTCACGTAGAAACTCAGTGCCCAATTCTACAAACATGTGAGTGAACGCTATTAATTTGTGCAAGAAAAGTTAAGAAAGTTAGGAATGTTCAAGTCATCACAGGATATACCTTTTGGATAATTACTTTAAGGAGGGATGGGATCACATGAATCCTAGAATGAGATTGGTTAAGTATTTCTAATCACATTCCAAAGATGAAAAATCAGTCTTCTGGATAACAACCTAAGACTCTCAAAGAAAGTTCCAGTTAATTTTGAACATGGTTGAAATTATGAGTGCTAGAAAGAAACAAATGTGTCACTCTTCCGATTTGCAAAGAAACATGAAAGTGAACAGAGGCAAAGATGTTTATTACAATGCAAAAGAAACTAATTCCTACAGACTTGATTTTCATTTGATCTTTAAGAAATAACTGAAACTTTTCTGTGAAGTTAGACAGTAGGATATCTTCTTGCTGTGCACAATAAATTCATAGTCTCTGAATCAGCAAAATGGAAGTCACATACAAATACATAGGCATTGTAAGCAATTTATTCTCTATTCAATACCTCCCACAGAAAGTCTGTTTAGGCAGAACATAGACATTACTTTTAAATAACGGAGGTGTAAATGCTCTTAGGAGTTGTAGAGGATATAATCATTCTGAGAATTATTCTTGCTAGAAAAGATTGCACCAGTGAACTAGCAGATCTTTGTAGGTAAACATTTTAAGAAGCCTTCTAAACAGTGTTTTGCCCATATGCATCCCCATACTTACTACCAGATGGCATAAAATTGCATCACATAGGGATCACTCTCTTTTTTCTCTTTCACTTCCACTGTCACTCATTTTGATGAATAGAGGGTCACAGTGAAAATAACACATACACAAAAAATGGCTGAGGCCCAGATGAGGAAACAATATTCATTTCAGGTCTGAACTCGGCCATTTTAATGATGATGGGAAGAGACAGGAACCAGGCCTGATCAGATGGGATCTGCAGCTGACATGCTTCCTGATCTGTAATGGACAGACATTTGTTCTGGACAGGACCTTTACCTTGGCTCTTACTATGTCTCCATACTCTGAGGCTGCCATATACCCTGTGTTGGATGCTGGCAGGCCCAAATTGCTTGTGTCAGCCTTGAATGTTCATCACAACTTTACTGGGTACAGATTTCCTGAAGGGCTTCACACAACATTAATTCAATTCCATTCTCTTCAAAAAGAACATCTCACTTCAGGGACTGTGGATCATGTAGGTGAAAGCATTTTTTTAGAGGATGGACAACAACTTGGGAAAAATGCGCCAAAAGACCAAAATGAAGGAAATCTTAAACTCTGGGGATTTCCCAATGAAGATTTTCGTTGTAGTTGTTGTAGAGGTATTTAGCACCTCTTCCTCAATTTGTCTGCCTTAGAACTGAGATCACAGGGAGACAAAGGATCTTCTCATTTAAGTGATCTGTCCTTCCACTGCCAGATAATGTCATGAAGTTGATAGCAGGGATTGCAAACTGCCCTTTCCTGTCCAGCATATAATAAGCCTTGCTTGTATATCAGATCTAGGGGTGTCTGCTCCTGTGTTCTAGTGCAAACACTGCTTGCTGGATAAATCGAAGAACTTTCTCTCTCATAGTTAAGTTGCTGTGCCTTGAAATTCTTGCACAAAAGTCTTAAAATAGAAGGTTTCTCTCCTCTACCCAAAATAACCACATTCAGCTTTCTGTATTACAACTGAGATGATTGCTTCACAGCCTAACAGTCACAGCCAACAAAATAGGATCACATGAAATTCAGCAAAGATTTTGATGAACAGACATCAGCAAGTAACTCTATCTGTGAACACAAGTGTTATTTAAGGTTCTTGGACTCCTTTATTTATGATCATTTCTGTGTCTTATCACTGTGGTATCTGAGTGGCTCACAAAACTCCCATGAGCAGGGCAAAGAATGATCCCAGTTGAAGGAGGAAGAAGAGAAGGCTGAGAGAAGTGGCAGTCACACAGAGCATTTACAGAACAGCCAAGGTCACTATCCATGCTTCCTCCCCTTTATGAATTCCCTGTCCTTCCTTCCTTTTACTAGATTGTTGGCCAAATAAATATGTGCCTTCCATCCAAAGGTCTTTTGCCTGGTTTTATCATCATGATCGAGCTAATTGGGAGCAGGAGGGTAAATGAGGCATAGCTGATGTATATGGCATAATGCCCAGCTCACGCTACTATTAAGCTGATGCCGGAAAAGTTAGGAAACCATAGCCTGGCACTGAATAATAGGCCTATTACAACTCGAGTGTGGGGCAGAGAGAGATTTTCCTGCAGCTGGCACCTTTTCTACAAGTGGTTTACAAGAGAAAGTAATGAATGACTTGACTCTTTATGTTTCCTAGGTTCATTTCATCACAGTTCATCAGGCACCCAAGTCTGACTCCATGTAGAAAGCAACAATCATTTCCCTTAAGAGAAATGAGTGACAGATGAAAAATAAACTGGAGTTATAATCTCCCATTTCATGGGTTAAGTTGGCAATTTAATGGACTGTGCTTATTAACTGATTTAAGTTCCAGTTCACTGATATGAATATCTGTAACTTAAACTTTGCTTGTGATGAGAATAAAAGCTAACAGCTAACATCATAAATAAGGTACACTGGAGATAAACTAAACTTTCATTTCAGAATGATTTTACTCCATCAAGACAAGGTACCCGGCATCTTGCTCAGCACTTTTTCCATTAAAAGCCCATGTTTGCCCAAAGGGGAGCATCTGTTAAGATCACTGCTGCCACATGGAAACCTTTTCCCATATGTACTACATACAAAATGAAATGAGCACACGCATTTTTTCAACACAAATGAATTGTGTTTGTTAAGCAAAAGAGAAAAACAGCTATATAAAAGCCGAACTCCGCCTGGTAAATTTGGGTGAAATTTGCCTTTATCCCCATCTATAGTCTGATCTTCTCCAAATATGCTAATCTTCTCTGAATACCCAACTTTGGAGGACAAGTTCAGGCTTCTTGAATGAGATACTCAAACCCCCAAAGATTTTTATGAAGCTTCAGAGCTGTTGGTGGGTAGTTACTGCTTGATTGGCGATGGTGATGACTTACAGGAAGTTTGTGGATAATTAAAGACTGCAAAGAGTGGTAGCCATTAGCAAACCATTATTTACTATTGATTAACATATGATGAGGTTAATTAAGCAACAGAAAAACTTATTCAGTATTTTGATGGATTTGCATTTGCTGGGAATTTTCTTTAAGGTTGGCTGCTTTTCTAAAAGGTTTGGGCACATTCAGACAGCGACTCAGCTAAAATACTCCTAGCCTCCTTGTGTAAGGGGTTGTATTTTAATTACCACAGTATTTCCTTCTGTTTTTTTTTTCCTTCCGTGGTAGAAATGTAATAGGTTTTTATGTACTCATAACAGAAGCTATTGCAATGTTTATTTGGGTAGAGTAACCTCTGGTAAAGTGTTGTTCTTTAACGCTGCTCTGCACATATCTCCCTTTCTCCCTCACTACAAGTAGCTGCAGCCAGGAGGAACTGAAGAGAGGGGGCTGAGAACTGACTCATGGGTCCTCTGCTCTACTGTTGATTGTTTGCCACACCTAAACCACCTTCTGATTTCAGAGCTGTATATAAGGAACTTCCATATTAAGTACAGAACTAGTTTTACAGGGTTATTTTCCTGTTACAAGAGCACAGGAGACATTGTAAGAAGGATGAAGGAGCAGGAGCCAGAAACATGGCAGAGACAGATGAGAGGTTCTTGGAAGTCAAAAGAGTCATAACCAGGAAAATCCCTCTATGACCCTGCACCACTCCAGTGCAGTGGCTAGCAAGAATGATTAATCCATGTTCAGAACTCTAGGAAGAATTATAGCTGCACAGGCACTCCCAACATCATAATATTTTTCTATTCCAGGATTTTTTTAGGAGTTCCCTCTCTCTTAGTCCCTTCCAACAGCTGCTACTGCTATTGTGGATTTGCATCTGCTGTTTCTGTGTGGGCTTTGCTGCCATATGGCACCATAATTCTCGCTTACTCACCACAGCTCTGCCCACTCTCCTAATATCCACAGTGTTATTGAATAGTACATCACTTTGTGTTTTGAAGAGAATGTTATGTGTTTTGGCTATTAATCATGATTCCAATGGTTTTATTCCACAGACCTGAAGGCTTAACTAAAGTGATGCCAATTTTTTTATTATCAGTTGTCACTCATTTTCTCCAGTAGATGGTAAATTTTTTTTCTTTAAGTCCATCCTTACCTAAACTGCAAAGCTTTTATCTATGGGCAAAAAGATGTCACCAAATGTGCAGTCTTTGAAAAGTACAATTTTCAATAAAGCGTATCCTAGAGAAATATCAGAGATGATTTATTTAAAATGGCTGTGAATGTTCATTCAACATGGCATGCCATGAAATCAAACAAGCTGGAGGTCACCTGGGCTCATCTTTCACAGCCTATCCTCCTGTTTAAAGGCTGTGGTAGGGTGCTTTGGGCAGGTGGTGGCTTTATGTGTCTTTGGGCTTTTGAGCTTTTCTATGGTACCACAGCACCAGAACAGAAATCAGCCAGAAATGAGAATGAAAGGAAGGGGAATTTAAGGGTTTTTTCTCTCATTCTCCTAGTTTTTGTTGTTTTTTTCTCTCATTCTCCTAGTTTTTGTTATGGTCCCTCTCCATGTTTGTTGCATGTACAAAAATAGCTATGAGCTTTAGTGTCTTCCCATTTTTTCTGCAAATACCCACAATTAACAACACAACTGGATCAGACACATGAGCACATGCTTTTGCCTGGCAATGGCAAGCAACATTTTTCTTGACCTGTTATATACTTATGCCTTTTATAGAACAAAGGAGAATGTATTGTGTAGATATAATGCTAGCCCATTATTATACCAGAGAATTTCTTGAGCTTATGTGGTCACATACTGTAAACTATTCACTAGGCAGCCAAAGCACTATTAAACCAAGAGTAACCTGTCTGAAGGGCATGGGATTGAACAGTTAAACTTTTATATCCAGAGTTACAAGATCTCAATCGATAGCATCTTTGCTTTCTGCTTTGTTGCAATATGAAGTGCCTCACACAGAAATCCAGGATGGCATATGAATAATAAATATTGCTGAGTAACAGCTGGAGTTTCTCAGGGTGTCTCTCTGTGAAATGCTTCCCTGTATAATTTACTAGGTGTCTCATTAAAGCGGAGACAGTATATACAATTACACCTAACAAAATGATACCTCTGAACAGAAAGGGTCACTGTGTTGCCTGGAAACTGGTAGTCTGTCTAAAACCAAACACCTGCTATTGCAGACCCATGTTAATTTGTACTGCTTTTGGACAGGAGCGGTTATGAGAATTCAACCCAAGAGCAAGATGCTTGTCATCAGGAAGAACCCTGCTGTGGCACTGAGGGCCTCTTTGCTCCACATCCAGGGTCACCTGGGCGGGGTAAATGACATTTTACTGTACACCATGAAGCTACAGTGTGGGGGTAAATCCCAAAGGCTCTGTATGTGGGAGACAAGGAATAGTATGTGTGCTCCTGATCCATTCCAGACAGAACATGGCTGTTGTGACTTCTCTCTGAATTCTGTTCTCTTCAACGCAGGCACAGTAGCAGATTCAAGCTCTGAGCAAAAGGCAGGGTTTCAGCTTGAGGATAACTTTTGTGCATGTATTAATACACTTGTTTCTTTGGTTCAGTGCTGGAGGAACATTATGAACTTTTTCCTATAATATAATGTCATAATTAGTTGTGAGAGCCACTGAACCTATTATAAGGGACATTTCATGCAATCATGTTTGCTGAAAAATTTTTCATGCTTGCAAGAACAAGAATATATACCCAATTATTTTTAGAGTGTCAGTTTTCTGCATGTGGATTTAATTAGAAAATTATTAAAGAGAAAGGAGAGTGGCTTTTTTTTGGTTTGCTTTCTTTTTACAAGCCAAGTTTCAGGAAATGAATTGCATAAATGTTGCTACCTTGGTAGCCTTTAAAATTATAATAATAATAACAACAATAAAATCTTGTTCTCAAAAGGCCAGGAAAGCACTTGATGTAAATAGACTCAGCTCCGTGGAAGCACATGGATTTTTGCCAATTGATACCAATTTAGAATCTGTCCTGACCTTTCACTCGGGTATATTAAGTACTCTGATAGCAACTGAAAATTTTGAAAATGACAGAGTTCTTTTAAGACACATTTTAAAGAATTATTTAACCCTAAAAAGAGAAAGATTCCATGGCAGAAAGTCGACAATAAGTGGGGGTTTTGGCACGGGGTTGGGCAGGTAACACGGTGAATTGTATTTTTTTGAAGGCCGTGACTCTGTTGCTCTGGGTTATATTAAAGTCAGCCTCTGTATGTGAGAAAAGTTGATTGATTTGGATGGACTTATTCACAGTTCAAGGTGCTTATTCAATGACATTTAAGTTGTCAGAATTGGATCTCGTGATAAATAGAAATAAAACATTTTTTGTGAAAGACAGATGAAACACAGTAGCATCTTTCCAGTCTAACTACCTACCTAAGCCCATAAGCACTGATCTTCCCAGACATGCCATTGAAGGAAGGCTTCAAAAATCCTTGTTGACACTAAATGTACACTCACGGTGAGGTGACAGATAATGATTTTCCATCCTGAATCTCTACCAGCAGCTGGGTCCTCTTTGCATCATTCGCTGCCAGTTGTTCTTGGAAACAGGAAACCCTGAATCCAGGTCTCCTTTATCTGAGGAAGATTTGATTTCATTCAGACCCTACTGAAGGCTGACCAGGCCCCCAGTCCTGTGGTGTCCTGGATAGCAGTGTACTCGGCTCCCTTTAAGTTGCATGGCGCAAAGGGCAGTGGAGTGTGCAGAAGGCAAGCGAAGCCCATGTTGTCCTCTGAGTACAGAGACAGAACCCTTCCCCTTTCAGGCATTCCCTTCTGCTGTTGGCAGGTGCCCAAAGTGGAAGTGCATATATGCCTGAATTACATGCCTTAGTTGGGTTCATTGACCATTAAAAAGGGGAAGGGAATACACTCTGTTTCCAATCCCTCATATTGCAGCATTTGAGAGGAGTTGTGCATGGGAAAGAGCTTCACATTTTTTCTCTGTGTGAGCTGCCATCACACAGCAACACAACTAGGTCTCTGATCTTTCTCCCATCTGCTTTATTTTCTTTCTTGCAGTGAAACAACTTCACTCTCTGACTTATTACTTCTGCTTCAGCCTTAATCTGGGAATTTCTGCCCATATCTTCTCTTCTTCTTTATATAACCCTTTGGTTTGTCTCACTCTGCCCGAGCAACTGAGGACAGGAGTCCTCAAGATCTGTTTTTATAGCCCTGCCTTGGATACCTTGCTGTTCATGGGGTAACGTTTGCCTGATAACCCAGCTCTGTGCTTTGTAAGGTGGTTTGACAGTCATAGTCAGAGCCACTGCAGATTTTTTCTATGAATGCATATTTCCATGTCTGTTTGATGTCTCTTTGCTTACCAGTAGTCATACTGAGACTATGCAACTGGAGAGGGGTAGTCATCTCTAAGTCTTATTTTGCTAATCATTTTCATGTCACCCAGAGTAAGGAAGTAAGAACACACCTGGTACAGGTCTAGTGATCAATTATTTTTTGATTCCTGGCACGACATATGAGTTATCAAGGACAGTGTCTGAATCAAATAGTGTAATGCACAAACTAGTTCTCAAGCTATAAATGCAAAATCTGCAAAGCTGTGTTTGATGGGAGGAGCAAAAGAAAAATAATAGGATATGTCACAGAAAAAGTCTATTCCAGCAGCTATGATATGAATTGCAGAGTGAGTAATTTCAGAATCAATTAGAATATTCTGTATTTTAGATCAGTGATGGAATAACAACTGTATGGGATTTGGACTTAAAAGTGAATTGAAGTCTCAGGAGTTTGTTTCATAGAAATGTGCTGGCAATAAGGCTGGGATGAGGCTGAATATAAAGAAACCAAATAAGGCAAGTTCTTGAGGGATTTTTAAAGGGGAAAAATCTTACAGTGTTTAGATAGACTACAAGAAGAGAGCAGCATTAACTGGAGAACCATACATTGAAACATAAAGGGGTTGCATTACTCTGTCAGTAGATACCACTTTAACTTATCAGTAGATATTTCATTATCTTACTTTACCTTTTCTAACTATAGAAAATAATGTGGTAAATTAAATCAATCAATGAATCAGTCATGGCAGTGAAGCTGAGGTGTCAGAGTAGAGCAGTGTATTTATTAGAAACCGAACAAGACAGAGTTAAAAAGTGAAAAATACAAGGAACAAAGAATTAGTGTAGTGCTTCATAAACAAGCATTGATTTAACTGGCTCCACCTTAACTCTGCTCCGGAATTAAAAAAAAAAAAAAAGGAAAAGAATCAGGTCTTTGCATATGTAGACATAAATGTAATTTAACAAAACAGGCTGAATCATGAATTTAATTACACAGCAAGTGCAAGTAAAGTGTTTGTAATGCCATTATGGAAATGTGACTGTGATAAACTTATTCACATTACATTCTGTTGCTAATTCAATTTCTATGCACAAGTCCAAAATGCTAAGTCTGATTTTGTCATGACAGAAATAACAAAAACAGTATAAAGGAAGACATGTTTTGTAGGTCTTTCAATAGCTGGATATTAAAAACTATGTTTTCCTTCCTAATAAATGTTATACTTACAGTTAAGCAAACCGAAGAACAGTTTCATAGCCAACCTTTATGTCCAAGAATAATATATTCTTGGACATTAAAAAAATTTTGAAGCACCCACCATAAAATTGTACATGAAAACTCATACTGAAAATGAAAGAGAAATAAACTTGAAGAGAATGTTAGTGACATCTAGTAAATTCTCTTGGAAAGGAAAATTTGTTCCCTGCCTGAATCCTCTGCTTCTCATTATTATCACAGAAGTTTTACTGTTACTTCACAGACATAATCTTGCTACTAAATAAAATGTTAATAACTTCTTAAAATGAGTCTACATATTTGTTCTTTGGTTCTGTGTACTATGTGAACTGCAATCCCTGTCTCTGCTAATCTTGGGGTTTTGTTACAGGGTCGTGAAAGGTCTGTGCTCTAATGATCTGACTAGTTTTAAAATAGGTGGTTTAGGGATCAGTTGTCCACATGACAAAAAATTTTCATAGAATACCCTTTTTTTCGCCAAAAGGTACCACTTTTAAATTCATGTCCCTTTTTCCCCCCCTAAATATCAAAGTTGACAGTAAGGGTCCACAGTTGGATATACAACCCAACAGCTTCCTGCTAGGAAGGGGTGGGCACAGTGCATTTCTCATAAATAGCCATGCACTTATTTTTACCTACTGTTTGTGTGTGAGGTAACTGTGGAAGAACGGACTGCAGACTAACTACATACACATGGGAATTAGCTAATGTTGGCAAACCCTTTCCCTGAGATAAGTTGTCTCGTGGTGTGCTGATCATACCATGGCAGAAACCTACCCACTCTTGATGCTAGAGAGGTTGGTAAAACAAACTAATTCCTTTGTACAGGTAATCTGCCAGTTTACTTTACTGACTTTTGATTTGCATTCTACCATATTTACAGTTGGCTAAATAAAAGTTCTGATTCCTTGGCAGTGATGTGTGCACCGTGATGGATAGGTGCTGTATACACTTTTGATGCCAATATAAAGCTTCTGACACTACAGTAGCTGGAATATTATGTTGAGTATAATCTATAATCCGGTTTGCAGGATGAACAAACACATTTAAAATGTTTCCTTAGGACTTGAACTTCTCAATATCATAGCCTAAACAAAGTAGTAACTTACCCAACAGGAGAGAAATAAATGGCCAAATTCTGCACCAGAAAAAGAAGAAGCCTTTATTAACAAAAGGAAGTACTGGGGTTTTTATTTTTCTTTGATATTTGGCAATAAAAAACCTTTCCGATAAGTAAACATGATGGAAATGGTGTACTGACAGTGATTTTTATCACTTAATCAACCAGTAAGCAAGAATAAGATCATGATTTGGGGCACATCATCAGGAAAGCTAACATCAAGGTTAGCCTTTGACTGAGGCAGGAATAAATGTAGGCCAGAGTTACTATCCCTTGAAAAGGAAGGAAAAATTAAACTGAAACCCTGTATGCCTGTTCCATTTCAGGAGTGATTAAAAAAGGTAAGAAATAAGCACTGTAGCCTGAAAAATATGTCATTGCCCTTCTTTTTTGTGCACTCATCTGTTTAGTAGGTGTATTTTGCTTATAGGTGGAATATAATATATGAAAAAACACTTAAGTATGTCTTTTGATTCCTACAGCCATTTAGCTTCTTCTTGGATAAATTAGGCTGCTGTACACTCACCACCTTAGCATGTACACTGCTGAGCTGATCATGTGTTTCTAATGCAATCTGTTCGGATTTTTTTTCTTCTCAGTACAGAAGAAATTCAAAGTCAACTTAAGCAAGCAGTAGGTAAAAAGACTTTTTAATATGCACCTTATCTCAGAGCTAGTGCAAAGGAAGTTAAATGAAAAGATGTGGAGATCAGTTTTTCTTCAAACTAGAGTTTTAAAAACACTAGTTTAAATTTTTAAATTTTAAATATTTTAAAAATAAAATACCTAAGGAATTTGTGTGTATAAAATTCATCAATTATATGTGCCCTTCATCATTCCACCCTGCTTAAAGGTAAACTACAGCCAGAGACAAAGATCTCAGAAACAGATGAATTGATAGACTAATATAAATTTAAAAAAAAAATAAAATTAGGTTTAAGACTCTTTCTTTCACTTATTTGAGCTTTTTAAAAGGATGAACATTCATCATGACTGTTTCAGGATTCACTTTAATACATATTTGATGAGGTTTGAAAGAACTCAGACTTAGAAATTCTCTTTTATTTAGGCTTTTCTAAATACTAAAGTGGAATCAACCTTGGATTTAAAGGAATATTAGCTCTCTCCTCACATATTCTGTCTAGTCTTGTGAGAACTGCCCATTGTACCCAAATACAAGAGTTTCTTTAGCAGTGCTGAATCTTAGACATTAAAGACAGCCTCTCCTCAATGGGGGTTACTACAAGGGGAAAAAGAAATTTTCAGTGCGTCAGAGAAGGGACAATCTAATCCTCTTTGCTGGTACATCTGCTCTGGCAGTTTTGCTCTACAAATCAAAAGGCATCCCATTAATTAAAATTCCTTTTTCTTTCATTTTTATTCAGTTCAAGAAATCTGACCAGTATTCAAAAAAAAAAAAAAAAAAAAGATTTCAGGCCACTTTAGTCACAAATATCCACACAGAAGTGTACACACTTTGTCTGGTTTCCGCTTTTTTCTTTCTCCTTCCTTTCTTTCTTTCTCTCTCTCTCTCTCTTTCTATCTCTTTCCTTCTCTCTCCCCCTCTTTCTTTCCCTTTTTTTATAGAGAACCTTCTTCTTTGGCAAAGTGTAATACACTCAGAGAGTCTTACAAAACAAAGCTTTCAGTTCTTGGTCAGCAACAAACTCATCTTTGTTCATGGAACTCTATTAAAGAAAGAAGGCCAATTTTATGCAGGTTTCTATGGTCTGCAGCACAAAGGCATCTATCTGCATGCAAGCTATCTGGCAGCCACACAGTAGACTATGAGATCATCTATTTTAGCAATCGCCAGCTGCAATGAGGAACTGTAAAAAATTATAAACTGGTTTATATAGTACGTTTTTTTTTCTAAACAGGTGGCACTACAGATTTATGTATTGTTTTGTGGACAGATAACAGTGCAGCTCATGGGGTGTCTTCACATCTAGATCTTGGGATCTGGTCTGCATTTTCCCTATATGTCTAAGTTTGTTTTCATTGGACACTAATGTCATCTATCTTAAGCAGGAAGTGATGCTCGACTGCGTTATCCCTGGGGTTTTAACTGTTGTCTAAGGAATTCTGGCCCTTTATTTGATGGACTTTTACTGTGCTTTTGCAACCATCCACTATTATTCCACAGTGGGTGGCCAGCTATTTAACACTTGCCAGTTGCATCATACACTGCCCATAAAGACCACGTACTGTAATTTCACAGCACGAAGAAAATGAGAATATTTCAGAATTTCTTCTCATAGAAGAGGAAGATGTTTTTAGAAGGGAACTTGAAAGTAATTGGAAGGGCTTTTATACAGAAAAATGGGCTGTCCATGGCAGGATGCATAACGTGATCTAAAACACAGTGGAAAGACTCCCTTTCTATCCAGTCGGATTTGAACTGAATCTATGCTGAAGATGGACTTATAAATGATGGGTCTGGGCAGCATTAAGCTACAGAGTTCAGTGGGTTTCCTTGATTATTGCCATAGGTCAGGGAGAAGTGAGTCTCTCAGTAAAGAAAGAGTCAACTAGAAAAGGTTTTCTTGAGAGACAGTTTTCCTGTTGCACACAGTGCCCACCTTATGAACAGATGAGCAAGATATCATATAATAAGGTATAATGGGGAATTGTATTATGTCGATCCTTGTGCAAAAAAACCACTTTGAATTTGTTTTTATTATGCAGTGACTGCCAGGAATACAGTGTCTTGTTCAAAGAGAATACCTTAAGGTTGTTTCTCCGTGGAGTTCAATTAGCAATTCCCTAAATTTGAAGGCTAAGCGCACCTTCCCTGTGTCAGAAGTATTCTCCTGAATTTATCAATGCAATTATAAAATGGTCAAACCACCAGATTTAGAATATGTTTTCTGAAAACAAAATTCCCTGTAATTTCTGAATATAATGGCTTTTTCAAACTAAAATTACCTGAAAAGCATAAAGGAGGGTGGAAAAAACAGGGTGGTAGTTGTGCTTCATAGGGTGTGTGAGATATATTTACCTAAAGAGCAAAACCAATACAAGACGCTCCCTTTCAAGCCTGTTTGAGTGAGAATTTTTTTACACAGGAATATAAAAGATTTATAAGATTTTGTTATCTAGTACCAGCAATTCAGAAACAGTTAAATTCTGTAAAGAGAGAATACTGTGTACTTTTCATTAAAGCAGGATATCCAGTTGCAGCTAGTACCACTGGAAAACTCACCATGTTAATGAAAACAAAGTCTTTACATCCAGCATATTCTGACCTAACTAGTGTGATCCTGCAATCAGACTAATGATTCTTTATACATGCCTTTTGGATCACTGTATCTAGTCTGAGGTACAGAGCAATAGATTTAGAACAAATGAATACATCATGTTTACAGAATCACATCGTAACAGAGAAGCTGAAATGCTACAAAGGACAATATTTACTGCTGTAAACAGGTGACTGTTCTTTCTGCCTCTCCAGATGAACTCCAGGTTTTACCTTAGGTTATACAATTGTAGATGGCCTAAGCATTAGAAATATTATTAGAAATTATTACTTTGTATTATTAGCAATACTATATTTTGAGTTCATATTAACTTTACTGTTTACTAGCCTCAGCCCACAGTAGCAGATGTTGCATAAATCCTTGAGAGAATTCTATGTATGTTTGAGAAGATGGGTTCTCACATTGCTTTTAGCATTTGTTATAAAAGCAAAAAAATAAGCCTTATTTTGTTCCCAAATATGAAAGAGAATTTATGCCTTCAGTAGCACCTTTGTGAGTGGGTGAGAAGTGAGTTATGTTTCAAATGAATTATTTAGCCACCCACACACAGTTTTAGGTGGATGATTAACCCATTAGTGGGTCTTTTGCTAGAGCATTCTGCACGATTTGTAGTTTTAGCCCATATGTGTGCGTGCATGCATGCAAGGCACACATAGCTACTCAAAAACTTGGGTAACCTGACATAGGTAGAAGAAATAAAGCAATGTAAAGAATCACAGGCCCTCAGTAAACATTCTCTTTGGAAGAATAATAAAATACATGCCTGTGTGTAAGACTATTTGGAATAATATTTCAAGGTATTGAAAAATCTGTAGCTATTTCTTGGGATAAGGAAATAAGCTTTCAAGCAAATGCATTCAGGTATCTATTCAATGAGCTGCTGTGGGACTGTCGGAGGAACTTTCAGGTGAAATTCTGCTTAGGTTATGAGTCAAAAACCTCTCATGAGCTGAATTACATATTTGGAAGCTCTGGGGTCCCATGATTTCATTTTCTAATGGTGAGTTACTACAGCTTAATCATCTGCCACATGTCAGATAGGCCTTCAAAACAGGCTGCATGCAAGCTACATGGGATGTAAGAAAAATTTGACTGTACTTAACCTGCAAAGGAAGAGCCACCTAAGCCTCATTTGCAGAGCTTAGCGGGCTAAGTGTAGCAGTTATTGCTGCTCAGCTGAAATGAAGTAACTATTATGCTATAGTAATAATGAGGCTTCAATGGGATTTATGTTTCTAAGTGCTTATGTCATTTTTGAAAATGGGACTTCAACAGCCTAAGTAATTTAGGTAGTTCTGAAGGTTTTACCTTAAGCAATGATAATACCTTCCAGCTTTACAGGAATCAATCTATCCCAGATTTTACACTGTGCTGGAGGGTGCATTTTGCTATGGGAGATATACACTATGAAGACCTCATGATAATAACCCCTTATCCTTCTTCGCAATGTAGTATCTGGGAACGGAGGCAAAATTTTTCAGATAGGAGGAAGACTTAATTTCCTCTGTAGTTCTTGCATGATATGTACAATTCCATGGGAATAGCTAGTCAAGAAAAGAGGCACAAAAATCAGGATGTTTGATATTTCTACCCCAGTGTCTGGAGCCCAGATGTGAGTCTAAAGATCAAACAGCACCGAACCAATACTTTCTTCCTAGTGGAAGAACCAGCAAAAATTCTTCTTCTCAGATCTACACTTCACTGAAAGTCCAGCCTTTCAGAGCATGTAGTTAAGTTCAAAAAAAGGCTCTTACAGGATCTCAGTAGACTAAAAGAGCAATAAGTCCCTTGTTACTTGACAGAGCTGTCTGTCTCCAACAGTTATGAGCAGAAATATGATACAATTATGCTTTTAGGTGGCATGTGGGTGGCTCTTCTGGGCTACCTTAGTTGTGGGATAATTTTTCATGCTCATATTTCATGAGTTAAAAAGTGGCTTTGCACACCTGACTTTTTAAAACCAAGATGGCTGTTCTTCAGCTGGTTTTGCCACAGTTGAGTTTCATGATGCCTTCACAGCAAAACTTTCTCTTTCCCCTACCCACAATACTGTGTTTTACAATGGTCACATTGCAGCTTAACTGTTATTTGGCAAAAAATTCCTTCTTCCTTACTGTCAGACAACAGAGCACATATTTATACAGCAAAGTGACAGCACTATACAGGGAGTTGATGTGCATTTGGAGAAATAAAACTAAAAGGACCTTTTTGACCCTATTAAGGGCTGCTTTCTAGAGTTTTAATTGCTACCAATTACGGTAGATATAAACACTAAAACTTTCATTGCAATGAATAGGGTATGATACTTCTATTTTTATTTTCTGTCAGTGAAGACATTACAGTAAAGTAGATCACACTTGCCATTGCTTATCAAAATGGTAACAGGGTTTATGAATTGTTCATATGTTGCAATGAGGGACTTGTCCTTAATTTATTTAGGTGATCAAAAGAAAATCAAGGCACAACTTAGATATTTATATAAACATAAACACATATATGTCTACGAAGGAGAGATCAGTAGATGCAATCAGTCTTTAATCTAGCAGGCAAAGGCAGTGTCTAGAGGTTAAACCAGATAATTAGGTAGACGGTATATATTTTTAACATTCTTGTGTGCTAGTTGGAACAAAACTCAGAGATTTCCTGAATGGTATGCTTGAGACAAATTTTTCTATTATACAGGTGTCAGTGATCTGTTGTCCCCCTTGGCTCTAGAGTAATGGGTTATATATAATCCATGATATTATATATTGCTTTGCCTATCCGTGACTTTCTCACTTACCTCCTTCTACAAGTGGAATATCAGTTATCTCCTAGTTCTTGACCTGGGGGAAGGATCACCATATAATGTTTTGTAGTCTGTGTTGGGCAACAGGTCATACTGCCTTATATGTCTCCTTATATTTCATGACTTCTGAATGACAAAAATTGTAATTCATTGTGTCTGACTTCAGACATCTATGCTGTTGTGCCTATGCTGGAGCTAACTGTCCATGGCTCTACTTATGTCAATAAAGTGAAGTAGGTATTTTTAGGATGCATGTCATCATTCTATAATGGGAATGCAAACAAATACATAAACCCCCACAAATTCAAAACATATTAAGTTTAATTTTGGGAAAACCAATATGGTCACTGGAAAGTTCTTACATTTGATGTTTTTCAGTTATAATTTATGGCAAAATTACTAACAGAATATCAGAAATTCTTTAATCTTGAAGAATTTGTCATTCAGGAATGTATAATTTTAAAATTCATTGCTATAGGACTTGAAATTGTTCCACTAAACAGGGAGGCCTCTCACTGACTTCAGTGGATTTGGGAACGTATCACAGCATCTGATTTTTGAAACACACTTTGCACACACAGTTGCCATCAACTTAAGTAAAATCTGACAATGACATGCACCTCTGAAATATGGTTGTTTTGTTGAGATGCAGTTATCTCACTGACACAGAATCTGATATATGAATGATTAGGATGTATCGTTCTTTCTCTTATGCCTCCCTAAATAAGCAATACCTGCTACAAATTTAAATCTTCAATAAAAGGGCAAGCAGCTACTGCTTCGATCTTCCTACTGTGATGAGACTTCAAAAATTAGTCATGGTCAGTAGTGTTCATCATTTATGATCAGATAAGCCTTCTGTGTTTGACATCAAAGTGCGTGTAAACTGGATTTGAAAAGGTGATGACAAGCCTTTTGATATTTTCGTGTATGTGTACACATTGACTATCTTTAAAACGGAGATGAGTCATAACTCAACACACTATAACATCAGAAACACAGTCACATGGGGACATCAGTATGATTCTAGCAGCAGGGTAAGATTCAAGGAGGTCTTGAATAAAATACTGAAGAAGTGTTAGTTTATTTAAGTAATTCATGGAATTCAGCACCTAGCTGTTTGCAAACCTTGTAGAAATATAACATCTGAATTTGGTTAGAGAGTATGTAGTTCCGTAAGCTGAAGATCCATTAGAGCAGAGGACTTGCCATTCTAGTGGGGAGGTAAAAAGTGAGACAGAAAGCAGAACATCTGGAGGTAGTGGTGTATGTCTTAGAAAAGTTTAGTGGAAATACTGGGAGCTTTGAGAGAAGCCAACTGTATCCTGGACTGCATCAAAAGCTGCATGCCAGCAGGTTGAACATTCTGGATGAACAGATTCTGCCCCTCTATTCCTCTGCGGTGAGGCCCCCTCTGGAGTACTGCATCCAGCTATGGGGTCCTCAGCACAGGAAGGACATAAACCTGTTGGAGTGATTCTAGAGGAGAGACATGAAGTTGATTAGAGGCATGAAACACCTCTCTTGTGAGGAAAGGCTGAGAGATTTGTGTTTGTTCAGATTAGAAAAGAGAAGACTTAGGGGTAAACTAATTGTGTTCTTCCAGTACCTGAAGGGAGCCTACAAGAAAGCTGGAGATGGATTTTTTACTAGAGCATGTAGCTACAGGACAAGGGGGAATGGCTTCAAACTGAGAGTAGGTTTAGATCAGATATCAGGAAAAAAGACTTTACTGTAAGGGTATTGAGGCACTGGAACAGGATTCCCAGAGAAGTTGTGGATGTCCCATCCCTGGAAGTGTTCAAGGCCAGGTTGGATGGAGCTCTGAGCAACCTGGTCTAATGAAAGGTATCCTTGTACAAGGCAGGGAAGTTGGAACCAGATGATCTTTAAAGTCCTTCCAACTGAGGTCATTGTATGATTCTACAATTCTAAGATGCAGGAATGGAGTACAGGGAAAAAGAAATACTCTCTGAAAGCAATGGAAAAGTCTTAACTGGTCAGGAAGGGGTGGAAGTTATGTTCCAGGTTGAAGAGAAGCATGTAAACAAATCTTTGGAGATTTGAAAGCAGGCCGTGGGTCCTGGCTCAGGTCTGTTTTAGTATAGAATATTAAAAATAAACCTATTTTAAAGTATTGGAGATATAATTCTGCAGAGGGCTTCAGGTAACTGTGTAACTCTCTACGTCTAAGTTCTGGACTTGTGGATTTTAGACTTGTGTGATTGTTGGCAGAACAATTTATTCAGCAATGGTCTTATAACACAGCAGCACAGCATGTGAAGAATGGTTGCAGTGCTGATGCCATCTATCAAAGTGCATTCAGAGCTTAGGAGATTGATGCTGATTAATGTGGTTTTTTTCCAAATCAAACTATGTGATCAGTGCACATGGCATCACGGAGTCATAGACTGAGTCAGAGTTGTTTTCCAAAGGAAGCAAAAAGTTAGAAGCAAACATGAGCTCATTTGATTGCCAAGTAAAATGTAGACGTGCTGATCACTGTGGGTAGTGGCAATAATGAAGTGTTGTGTCATTTCATTCATTGATTGTACCTTGACTTCCAAATTTACGTGGGTTTTTACTCTGAAAGGAAGTGAGAATTTTTGGTTCAAGGAATTAAAATGGGGGAACTGACTGCCTTGTGTAAACTGAGAACAAGGAAAACAATGCCTGCCAGAAGAAAGATGGGGCACTAGCGAAAGGTGGAAGGTTGAGAGCCATGCTTCTGACGAAGAAGGAGGAAGGATTACTTTAAAGTCTCATAATGACTCTTACAGCATGCCTTTATTATAAACTGTAAATGTTAATCACATCACCTTCAGCTTCTGTTTACTGTAACTGGAAGCTGTTATCCAGGACAACAAGCCACCCACCTTTTGTGTGTCCTTCAAAGGCTGAAACAACACAGTTATCCAAATAAACTGCTCAAAGCTACTACTACTCACTACTGGGTTATTATGAACATGATATTTCTGCTCTCCCATCCTGAGTTATAGAAGCCCTAAGAAGAAACTGCATGGTGCTCCATCTACAGCTGGCAAAGGGACAGAAGTGCAGCTCAGTACAGAGGTGCACTCCAAGTCCATTCACACAAGTTGATGATCTTGGAAACAAAGTACAAACTCTTGAAAGTTCTAAATACACTGTCTAGACGATACAGAGAGCATGAAATATGATGCAGTCCAGTCTTGGAACTAAAACAGTGCTGAGGTCAATTTTCTATCCAGCAGTTTGGGATAAATGGCTCTTCTTATTCTAGTTTTTATTAAAGGCTCACAAAGTACCATGCATTTAGTAAGACAACCAACTTCACTTTGCTACTTTTGGGCAGAAAACAGACTACTAAAGTTTCAAACATCACTGACCAATTTTGAGTTCAAAATCACATAAGACAATGTTTTGTAATCTTTTGATGAAGAGTAACAGATTGGGAAATGTAAGTTGAACCATAGGAATTCTAGAAGTGACAAAGGAATAAAGTAATTTCACTCCATATGCCAACCATGGATTGCATAGCATTGTCAGTAGTGCACTGATCTTTTCTTCTCTGTGGGTTTTTTGACAGGTTTTTGTATATCATTTTGTAGTTTATTCTTCTCAGTCTTTTCTTTGGTGCTTAAATACTGTTAAGTCTTTTGCACACATTTCATAGTTTATTCCAGTAATGGTCTGGTTTTCCAACTATATTTCTTTCTACTTCTCTTATGCTGGTTCATAACTGGAGGACTTTTCCACTGCACTCCCTAAGTACCTCAGGTTTAATTGTCTGAGAGAAGAATGACTGTGTAACTTCTAGTACAGAAGCAGTTGAAGGCTGCTCTATACCCAGTGCCAGTATGTCCTTAAGTGAAGGGAAACAACTGCAGGTTATAAGTATGGAAAAAAAATTTGGGCCTCTCAGAGATGAGTTGCTGCACCCTACATGATGGGAAGGTTTCACCTTGCCTCAGTAGCAGGATCCAAGTAGGAGAAATCAAATATGTAGGGTTTTGACTGTGTCATTTCCTAGTAGGTGGGATGTAGGGTTTTGGCCAGGAAAGGTGGTAGAAGGTATTTTGCCACTTTTATTATTGACTAATCAAGCTGGGAAAGTGTTTTGGCAGTAAAATCCTAACTGTGATAACTCTTTTCTATTTCCATTGCCTGCAACTTGTATTTGAGACAATGGTAGAGAACATATTAATCAAGCTGTTTCAGCAGCAACAGAGCTAGTTATCCAAACTACAAGAGCTATAAAGAGCTTTTAAAGTCAAGTTGGGTCAGTTCTGTGTTCCTTGAATTTAACCTGTTTTCTAGAAGGGTGAGAGCTCAGCTTACCCGTCAAGGATTTAAGCCATTATGCTTGCAAATAAATAAGGCCATTCTTTTGGACAAATAAAGCTATTTTTTCCTCATAAAGATTTTGCTTCAGCAAAATTCTCTATCTCTATGAACTCCTTGTGATCACTTCAATCTTAAAAGCAATTTTTTAGTATTTTATATTCTCAGTAAAAAAATAAAGTCCTAAATTGCCATTGGAAAAAAAATCGAAAAAGCAAATCTATTTTTTTCCAGTAATTGTGAGTTCTGGTTATTTAAATGTACCTGACTTGTATGAGAACTACTTGGCTTCAATGTAGTTTATAATCTTTGTGGGTTTTTTTTTCTCCGTAGTGAATACTTCTTTACCTGCTGTGTCTTTCCTATGGCTGTGGGAATGCAAGAAAGAAAACAAAATGCATAACAAGTTCTGGATTGATTTAGAGGAGACTCTATATCTGTCTGCCCTTCTTTTCCCTGAGAAGAGATGTGTTACTCTTCAGGGAGAGATTGTGACTGATATTGATACTAGAAAAAGATTAAAAATCCATTGGGGAAATCAAATGAGACTCAGAGGAACTTCTGAGCAGTTATGAGTAGTTATGAAGAAAATATATTCTTTAAATTTCTTTTAATCTTCCTTTTGAGTGCTCCATTTGCACACCAGTGCCTCAACATTTATACTTCTGGGAAATTTTAGAGAGAAGGAAGATGTTTTTCATGAGAAGGGATTTAGGTGCACATCACTGTTTTAAATGAGCTGAGTAAAAAGATCTGTGATGCTAATGATTGCTGGAAGGTTTTGTTCTTTGGTCTTTATAATTGAAGTCTGAGATAACATCTAAGTACTATGTTCTGAGGGCTGCCATTGAACTGATTTTTCACTCCCCTTTTCTAAAACTACTGAAAATACCAATGATCTTTCTGGGACTTAAATTTATCATCTTTCCAAGTCATACTCAGAGACTAGGAGAGAAGAACTGAATGAAACATCATCTCTTCATTTAGTTCTGTGCAAATAGCATAGGATTTTTATTCTTGGTAAATACAGTTATTCATAGAGTATGTTTGGTTTGCATCATACGGATTTTTTATTGTAGTGCACAATCACACAACTTAAAATTTCATCCAGTTCTTAGAAAGAATAATTCTTTACTCTTTTATCCAAATGATTGTAGCTGAATTTCAGTAGACTTCAGAGTACTTGAATATTACTTTCCCTCATGAAACTTCATCAGGCTTCATCTGAATTTCCATTTCTCAAGGAGTTCTGAGATATGAAATTGAATAAGAAGCCAAATATTTCAAAATTCTAGAAAAATGAAAAATTTAGATCATTCTCCTTGAGTTGTTTCAACTCCATACATGCAAAATGGTCTGTGTGGATAAGATTAAACTGCTAATTCTGGTGTGATGTCTACTAATAAAACACAACAATTATTTTAGCTTTATGATAGAATGCACATTAATATTTAGTATAAGATGACAATTGAAATGATGACATGAAAATAATTCTTTTTTTTGCCCTTTATCAAGATGAAATATATTTCAGATCTGTTGAAGTGAGTATTAGGTAATTTTGGAATTGCATTGAAAATATAGGAAAAATTAAAAATTAACCATTTCTACTACACTATGATTACCTTCAATCAGAGCTACACTCTTCTTATTGAGGTTGCTTGGGTGTGTCTTTTATCTAGAACAAGAGAGTTATTATTCCAGAAAGACATTCATGTTTGTGTAAAATATTTTACATAAGTCAAAATCAGCATTTTTTGGAAAGAATATTGTTCCCTGTATGCTCAACCTCGAGCCCTCAGAAGCCACATCAAAAGCATTGCTAACTGAAGCGAGGTGATAATTATAATCATTATGTCAATAAATAAAAGCAAAAGGCACAATTTTAGAATTGCTCTCTGAGCAGGTATGGTTCAAGTGAACTGAACAGATCTTCAAACTTTAAAACAACAAAGCTACAACTGGAGAAACTGCAACCACAATTAGCCTATATAATTACACATAGCTTGCATCTGATGAGTCAGGCTGATCCCTGGATCTGACAATGGAAAGATGTTTTACCTCCAGAAAAAATTACCTGGGATGACTACCTCATACATAGGCATTTACATTACAGGCATCTGAAGTGAGGTGCAAAGGATCCCACCTGTGGGAGATTTTGCCTTTGAAGTGTTCAAGGCCAGGTTGGATGGGGCTTAGAGCAACCTGGTGGAAGATGTCCCTGTCCATGGCAGTGAGGTTGTAACTAGATGATCTTGAATGCCCCTTCCAACCCAAACCATTCTATGATATATGATGAAGGAATTTAAATGCAGGGAAAACAATAGATATAGTGAACAAAACTGACCCTTGAAAGGAAACTGATTGCAATGACAATATTTAGAGGAAGATGAAAAAGAAAGCATTTTGTACCTGCCCTTAAACAAATACTCAACCTGTCAGACTGTGGTTTTCACATTGCTTTTACTCTTCTGTGATATGACTGCAGGAAGGCTCCAAGCATGTTCTGCCTGATCTGCTCTTTTTGTTAGTAAGAGAGACATTTTAACACAGTTCTCCTCTGTGTTAACCTTCCCATAAGAGTGAATAAACTGTAGAGCCTTCCTGATGCTGCAAAGTTAGCGCACGATGTCCCACGATGATGGTAATGGGATTATATGATGCAGTGATCCCTTTAGGTGCTACGTTCACATCTTTCATTCATGCTCCACCCCTCCCTCATTCATAAGAAGGGGAAACTCAAGAATTGCTGCAGAAAATGAATCGAGAGACATAAACTGGCAATGGCTGAGACCAAATCATAGAGTCGTTTAGGTTAGAAAAGACTTTTAAGATCATTGAGTCCAAAAGCAGCATCAAGAAATCAGCTAAAGTCTGTCATCTCTGTAGCTTCATGTGACCTCTCCTATGACAATGGTGGTGCTGGGCAAAGGTTCACACTATGCCTCCATAGCCCACCACTCTTCAGCAAAACACTCATGTAGATTTAAACTGAATTACAAGCTTCTGTCCTACTAGTATGAACAGAACTTTGTCACACACTCGAATTTAGGTATGTCTTTAAGCAGTCTGTTGCTTAGCAATGAACCTGGGCTCCTACTTATATATTTTGGTGATCAAAGGACTCTGTGAGACAACAGAGAGCACTGCAGTAGCTGTTTCATATATTTAACAGCTCTTTCCTACTGTTATGCTGTGAAGAGGAGTTAGACAGCGGCAAGAAAAAGGTTCCAAAACAAGAATCATTCTTCTTTATTGTCACATGCAGAACTGACCCATTACTTGCAGGAGTGCTCCAGTCCTCAAAACATCTTTTCTCTCTAAAGCTGATGTTTGTGCAGTTAAGTTGTCTCTTTATAATTCATTATCCAGTTCTTCTCCCAGCTCCTTTCTCCTCTCCTCTTTGCCTGGGTAATAGATAATATGCCTCCCTGGAGCTCATAGTTTCTGATTGCTTCAGTGCAGAGGGCCTCTGCTGGACCGGGGGAGTCCTTCCCAGCAGACACAGACTCAGGATGGGGGAATCTGACAGCAATTAGCCTGGACCACCAGGATCACCACCTGGAATCCTGGAGTCCAAGCCTACCTGTAGGTGCTGCCTCTGCTCTCAGCAGGCCTTGAACACCTCCTCACTCTGGGGGACAGCATGATGCTAAACTTGCCCTGTGGTGAATTCCCCAAATCCCATACAGCTGTCTGGGTAATCTGTGCTTAAGACACTGAATTTCATTGATGATTTACATGGTTTCATTTATCCTTGTAATCTTGTCACCCTTTTCCCTACCACAGTTTTTGTGTGTTAGTTTCAGTTCTATGTTTTTTGGATTTAAACTATTTGAGGAGGGAGTGGGAGTTGAATTTACAGATATCTTAACGAACCACTTAGTTTATGAAAAACTCACTTGTAGAATAATGGTTTTCTATTTTGGAAAAGAATCCTGCAAATTATACAACAAATCAGTCTGCAACAAGTTACAGATTTTCATGCTAAATATCTTTACCTTTCTAACATGCATCTTTACCTGCAAGAAATGCTTGCCATCATATTGAAATAGTTCAAGGTACAACTGCTTAGATATGTAGATCTGATTTTTTGACAAGATTATTATGTGTTAGGGAAAATTTTATCACCAGAGTTATAGTCAGAACAGACAGAAAAGACCTAATTTTCACTGCCCCTCTGATGTCTTTCCAACTGTCATTTTAGAACTCAGAGATATATTTGTCAGATAAAATCTACTAGTTCCCTCAAAATCTCTTGATACTGCTTCTTTTAATGCTGCTGCCATTCATGTATGTATTCATTTAATGTGCACTGATTTTCCAGTGAAGACTATCAGGCTGACAATCTAGAAGTTGAAGAAATGTATTAGATAATTTGGGAAGGTAAAATTTTTTGTCTCCACACAATGTCTAGTCAACATGGCTAAGATCTTACTCACAAGGGTGAGTAAAAGCATCAGTGACAAGTGTTTCTTGGACCTTGTTTCAATGTGTGAAAAAGCTGAAAGGAGCCTTTGCAGTGATAGAACCTCCTCATGCAGCAACTGCACTGGGATCATTATATATGGGCACTACCTAATAGCTGGAGAGTGTGGATGAGTAGCTTTGATATAAATACAAGTCTTTTTACCTCTGCAAGAAGCTTCAAATAAATGTTGACACCCAGATTTTTGCTTAGTCAGAAGTCTCACAGACAGGTCTTTTCATTTGCTATAAAATCATCTGACAGTATTTAATATAAATCTAATAAACAACTTTAGATTTTGTAGCATCCGGAAATAATAGCTATATTCTGATAGCCTAGCTTACTAAACTAGCTAGTAGTTCAGATCTAAACCTGTTTGGCTCTAAATTCAATTGCTGAAGTGGTTTCTGTCACATGATCTAAACACTTAGGCTGTGCTACCTGCCAGAGTAAAGCTGTTGTAAAAAAAAGGCCATAGATTCATAGGGTCAAGTCTAAGCTCTCAGATTAAGACACTTAGAATCATAGAATCAGATGGGTTGGAAAGGACCTCTGAGATCATCAAGTCCAACCCTTAATCCACTACCACCACGGTTACTAGACCATGGCACTAAGTGCCATGTCCAGCCTCATCTTAAAAACCTCCAGGGACGGAGAATCCACCACTTCCCTGGGCAACCCATTCCAATGGCTGATTACCCTCTCTGTAAAGAATTTCTTTCTAATATCTAACCTAAACCTCCCCTGGCACAGCTTAAGGCCATGCCCTCTTGTCCTACTGCAGATTGCCTGGGAGAAGAGACCAACTCCCACCTACCTACAACCTCCTCTCAGGTAGTTGTAGAGAGCTATGAGCCTCTCCTGAGCCTTCTCTACTCCACGCTACACAACCCCAGCTCCCTCAACCTCTCCTCATAGGACTCATGTTCAAGTTCCTTCACCAGCCTCGTTGCCCTTCTCTGCACCTGCTCCAGCACCTCAACATCCTTCCTGAACTGAGGGGCCCAGAACTGGACACAGCACTCCAGGTGTGGCCTCACCAGCACTGAGTACAGGGGTAGAATCACTTCCATGGACCTGTTGGCCACACTGTTCCTGATCCAGGCCAGGATGCCATTGGCCTTCTTGGCCACCTGGGCACACTGCTGGCTCATGTTCAGTCTCCTGTCAATCCAAACTCCCAGGTCCCTTTCTGCCTGGCTGCTCTCCAGCCACTCTGTGTCCAGCCTGTAGTGCTGCATGGGGTTGTTGTGGCCAAAGTTCAGGACCCGGCACTTGGCCTTGTTGAACCTCATCCCGTTGGAATCAGCCCAACTCTCCAGCTTGTCCAGGTCCCTCTGCAGAGCCCTCCTGCCTTCCAGCAGGTCAACACTCCCTCCCAACTTGGTGTCTTCTGCGAATTTTCTAATGATGGACTCAATCCCCTCATCTAAATCATCGATAAAGATATTTAACAGAACTGGACCCAACACTGATCCTTGGGGGACACCACTAGTGACCAGCCGCCAGCTGGATGCAGCACCATTCACCAGCACTCTTTGGGCCCATCCCTCCAGCCAGTTCCTAACCCAGCACAGGGTGTTCCTGTCCAAGCCATGGGCTGCCAGTTTTTTCAGGAAAACCTATATGTCCAGTTATAAAACTCAGATAGGTGTTGAAGGTCCCAAAAGAATCAGTGTAGATTCAGTCAACAGCTCTAGAGCCCAGAATGATTTTAAGGTGACCTACATTCAGCCAGTGGAGAGTTCATTTGAATAGAAACTGGGTCTGGGACGAGGAACCTGGAGCTGGACCTAAGCACAAGACAGACATGGGTACCCTCTCTGTTTAGGAGAAGGGTCTTCTAGACCTAAGCCTGAACAGAAAGAGAGGAGAAATAACAGCTATCCAGAGAGCTGGCAGAGGAGATGGCAAAGACTGGCTCATTCCCTACTCAGGAACAAGGATTTCCTAGTCTGAATATGATGAGGATCCTCTGAAGGGGAGAGGAGATGTAGTTTGCCAAAAGCAGCAGCACAGAAAAGAGTCAGCAGCAGGGAACAGGATTCTCCAAAAGCAGGTTTTAACAAAGGGCTCTGGATCTGGCTGTGATTTCAATGCTCTGAACTGATCTTCCTCTAGGAGACCTTAACTAGAAGGAAATGTTTTTACTCTTGATTTAGTCAGGCATAACTGAAGCAAAGAAAAGTGCAAAGAAACTGAAAGAATATGAAGTCATTTCAGCAACTTGTTGAAGCAGTATGGCAATCACTATCCCTCTTAAAAGGTCCTGGGAGCTGTTGATATCAGTGGCAGCCAAGACTGACAAATAAATTTGATTTTTTTTCTAATTTTTTTCTTCCTGTTCTTCAGTTTATTAATTTTGTCCAAGTGACAGAGTCCATTTTCTTCAATTGCTTATGTAATCAATTACTGTCTTATTATGCATCTCCTGTTGGTTTGGGGGTTTTTTTGGTAAGGAGTTAACTACTGGCGTGATGGTGGGATGTGAATGGTCCATGACTCCTCAGCTGCTGCAGGTTTACACTGTGGGAATGCTCAGAGATCCTGGTTCATCCAGTTACAAGGGTTGCAATCTTCACCTAAGCCTTCCCTGGGTCTCATCTAGCCCATATGTCTGGATCTCATCCACACAATAATCAGCGTGGGGAGAGCTGTGCACAGCCAGGGATCACCCCAAGGTAAAAACAGCTTGTGGCAAAAGCATCGATCTAGACCTTGGAGATCAGAAGAACCCTGAGGACTCCTCAGTTTAGGATTTAGCAGTGTGGACTGGGAGCTTATAGATCACCCTCAATAACTTCTGCCTCAGAGTGTGTTGTGGCAACCCTCTGCACGATAGAGAGGATTTTGGAAAAATCTGGAAATTACTGGAGAGTTAGAAGAGTCATAGCAGTAAGAGTTACAACACTTATTTCAGATACCAATGAGGAGGGACAGGACTGTAGGAGTAAGCTGCTGAAATGATGCTTAGGTAATTTTAAAATGGTTTTAGATGACCCAGTTTTCAAAAAGAAATACAAATGCCATCCTAAGTTTCTTATCATTAAGGACATACACAGGTGCTTTTCTCATTCGGGACCCTGTGACTGTAATAGTTAAATTACTCCATTTACATGAGGGCAGGATTAAATCTAATAATGTGAAAGGTGGGAAGAAGTAAAGGCTTTCAATAATGGAGACTGTGCCTGCATTCAAATTAGAAGGGGGAAAAAACCTCATATGAGAGGAAAGGGTTTAGATATAGTAAAGTAATTTGTGGACTTTGGGATTAAATTTCAATTTTTTTAAATAAAATTTTTAATGATTGTTCCTTTTAGAAGTTGAATTCTTCTTTATTTATTAAAAAAAAAGAAAAACAACAACCAAAAAAACCCTAACTCTACCCCCCCCCCAAAAAAAAGTAGCTGCAAAATCATTTTCATAAATGTAGAAGTACCAAATATTGTTAATGTTTCTTTTTGTGTTAGCAAAAAGGAAAGAAATCAGTTCAGGTTGATCTAAAACATATTAGAAAATATTTTTTAGGTTCAGCCACCAACTTGAAAAATCAATTATTTACACATGTCTAATTAGGATTGTAAAAAAAGCCTTAAAGAAGAGGAGTATGAACTATTTTTCACAGCTCAGTGTTCTCTAATTTTTTTTTTTTGCTATAGTTCCTCACAGGCATTGCTATAACCCTTTCTGTTACAGTTGGTTATGCAGGCTCCAGTGCACCTTTTTCAGTTATTAGCAATACACAGTATCCAAGCTGTCTCTCCTTTGAGCCCTATTATTAGACACAGAAGGGATCTATGTAGCTCCTTTGCGCTGCACAGACAGAAGGTAATTTTGCATGCACGGCTGCCTATTTTCAGTAGGTATGTGCCTGCTCTGTGTATGATAACCTCTCTGTGAGTGTATATTTCATGAGTAAAATTTAGGTTCTGATGTTTCAGCAACACATGCTTAACTCATGAGTTCATGGCTTAACCTGGACCGATGCTCAATTAAAAATACCAGTTTAATATTTTATCAATTACGCTGTCAGGTACTCAGGTTATTGGAGCTGTTTCCTAATGCTAATATTCTTGGGCTATCTTTTTTACTTAATTAGGACTTTTTGGAAGACCTGTATATTGAGCACTATTATTTTAAGCTAAACCTTTTCACTTGTTATGCTTCTGATTTCAAGATGGAATCATCATTACTTTGTCCCTATGTTCTGCACTGGGATCTCTTCTACATAGCATGGGTTTCTTTCTGCAGAGTTGCTTTCTGTTTCTTCCAAATAGAGTTGGGATGCTTGTTTTGGCAGTTCTTAGAATGTCTGAAAGGCTTTACTTAAAAGCATTTTCAATGCACTCTGTGCTTTTCTGCAGACTGGTTTCCATTTTTGTCCCCATGACTTAGAATGGTGACAGTGTTTATTTTACTGATCAAGGTGCACTTTTTCATATTTTAAATGCTTTGCCTAAGTTGGGCAAAAGGATTGAAATGAGTACCATACAAAATATCAGATAAGCTCTGAAAGATATTCTCTTTGTGATAGTATTGGTGATATCTGGTCTGAGACCATCCCAAATGAAAACATTTGACACCACTGGATTTAGAAAATACAGTGTTCGTGTTGTTATTTTAACACTGACTTAATATGGGGCTGATTACCCAGACAGTTCCTTAGAATTTACCTGTGATGAAATGCTTTCCTCCTTTACCTTTTGTTTCACATTAAAGTGGAATACAAACATTTTGAAGGACCTGGCAACATGAGGAGCTATGCACTCACGTATTAGTCTCTTTCAATATGTTCTTATCTTTTTCATCTGTTATTTTGCCATAAACCTGAAAAAAGAATCCAACAATAGCTATAAAACAATTTCAGTGTAATTATCATTTTTTTGGAGGATAAAATAGCAACTCTCATCACATCTTGTTTAGCTTTGAAGTCTGAGAAGAATACCTGGTTTTAGGTTGCAGTAAACACTTCTTCATAGGCCTTCACGTTCAGACTTTATTCCAAGAGCTGCTTGCACTTCATAGTGAAATATAAGCATAAATTTGTTATTCCAAATGTTTCAAATAAATGGTTCTCTATGTCTAGCATTACCATGTTTCTTGCTTTTATTCCTCAGTTGTCATGATTCTTACCTACTGCATCTTACTACACAAGCAGCCTTGTAGGCTGGGTTGAGCTTTTTATCCCAGAATCCCAGAATATTCTGAGTTGGAAGGAACCCACGATGATCATCAAAGTCTAACTCCTGGCCCTGCACATGTGGAACAGAGAAGATGTGGTATTTCACAAACACACTGTCCTATACTTGTTATGCAAAGAAATTATATGGGGCATTTTACATTTTAGAAAAATGCACAAACCCCTGCTGAATGACTGATAAGTGGGAGAGGATTATGTGGGTAAGGGGAGAAGGATATGACAGTCAGTCTTGATCTTCAGAACTGAGTGCAGGCAGGTTTATTGTCTGGCTTGAACGTGTCTGGAGAAAGTAAGCTGAATCTAGGCACGAGTGTCAGCTAACAGATACTTTAGCATATACATATTTTTACAGTCTCCATTAAATCTCCATGAAAACATTATACCCTGGTGGCCTGCTCATGAGCATTAACGACCTATTCCAAAGCCTGGGTCTGGGCTATAAGCAGACTTTCAAGTAGTTTCCACAGTGACTTTCCTGAGGCATGAGCATGACAGCACACAGAGAAGCCTTACAGACTGAAGTGATAAAAACAACAGCATGGTTTAAATGTTTACTGGAGTGAGCACATTACTAGATACCTTTCATTACCTTTCAGCATAGGTAGAACAAACTAGTGTTTTACAGCAGGGATCTCAGGTTAGAGGACTGACTAGAGAACTGATTCCCTGGAAATTATTAGACTAAATGAGCTGCCTCTTTTCTTGATTCTGATGAAAACACCTTCTATTACGTATTTTACATTAGTAGCACCCTTGCAGAAAGGGTTTGTAAACATTTTTTTCAAACACAATCTCACAAATCAGTACAGTCAAACATTTTCTCTTGGTTAATTTAATTTCAGTCCTCTCTCCTGAGCTGGAAGCTGCTACATTTCCCCTTGAAGCCATGGACTGATTTGAAAGGTTCCCCAGGGGTTTGTTGTGAGGGGTCTTTCTTTGTTACCTGATCCTGGAAGAAGGGGTGTTTTCTGTGTCTGCCAGGAACAAATTTCTCAATACAGAGCTTGGCACTCCCAGGCCCCAGCTGACCCTTCCAGCCTGGCTGAGAGGATTTAGCACCATGTCAGGGTGTACCTCATGGGGGGAGCACTAGACTGATGCTTGCATACTTTACCTCCAGAGACAGAATGTGAGCTGAATTTGTCAGCTTCCATTGGCCTCAACTCTAGCACTGAAAAAATGATGGGGAAAATTGATGCAAGCTTATTTGAGCAAAAGAAAATCTTAAATTCTTAATATCAAGGTTGTAAACAAAATAGCAAAGGTAAAAATCAAAACAGCAAAGCATAATTCTAACTCACCTCTGACAAAGCTTTTGAGTGTCACGTCTGTCCCCACTGACTTCTGGAGAGGAATTTCAAAATTCAGAAGTCATGCATTGCAGCAGAGTCTTCCTCTGTCCTTACCTCTGTCCCTTTCTATGCAAATTAGGAATTCATTGCTTTCTTGGGGACATCCCTAAAATTCTTCCAATTTTTCCAAGGTTGCTGCAACATTTCAAGGCCATGATACAAACATACAAATGTTATTTCGTAAAGAGAATTAAATGTATTTACATTCTTTACACCAAACTCATCCTTATCTATCAATGCTACGTTTTGTATTGTGGGTGCATTGAAGAAAGATGGTAACTTTAATAAGAACATAAGTGTTTTTCAACCTAACGTGGGCTCAGCAGGTTACTTATCATAACCAAACCTGAAGTTCTTGGTCTCTTTAGAGAGCACAATATCTTGCAAAGAAACATTTTTCCCCCTCTTACTCACCTCTCATATAAGCAGTCTCACAGGTTTGTTTAAACACAAATATTTTAAATTTTGAGTCTTTATAATAATGGAACAAAGTCAAGGCACTGTTCTACAGTCAGTCATATCCCAGAGTGCTGGCTGGCCATCTGCTGCCATGTACTGCAAGAAGCACTAGTCTGGAAAATATCACTTCCAGCAGTCCTTTGGGGAGGCTTCACTCTATTGAGGTCAAACAGTTTTCTTCTGGCTTCATGTAGATTATGTGTGCTGAGGCATGTCATGGGTCTAGTAATTACAAACATTTTTTTTAAATTACAAACATTTATGTATATGCACATATCGTACCATCACTATGAATATCCAGAAGCAGATGGCTTCTATCTCAATTTCTACCTTTAAGGAGCTACATCCCTTCACCTACATGTAAAGATGATATTTTTTTCAGGAAAGTGAATTCACTCTGCACTCTGAGATCTTATGCTGGTATTACTGCTAAAATATGCCACACATTTCCATAATACTTTCTCCTGTAAAGTACTCAGTATCTTCTCTCAGCTGTAGCAATGTCGCTAGCATACCAATCTTGGTAGCAGAGTCACCTCAGATTTTATCATGGCTCCTCATCTGCCAGAATTTTTCTTTTCTCTCCTTTAGTAGGCTTGAGATAGCCCTCTTCCAGTAGTGCTTTGGAGTGACTTCCTATGAAAGCCCTACTCAGGAAGAGGAGAACTGGATTACCCTACACATCTATACAATCCTTCTCCCCAAAGATCTCAGTGTAAATGGTGAACAAAAACACAAAACCAAAGCAGAATGCTTGATTTTTCTTTCCCTCCACACATTTGTATTCAGCAGAACTTAAAGAAAACGTCTCCTAAATCCGTTCTGAATAATGCTTGAAATGTTTACCCTTTGACAAAAAAAGCACAAAATAACTAGGAAATACAAAGTCCTGAAACCATTCCCAGAGGCCACTGTTGCATACACTGTCTACTTATTTCAGTTCCTTTATGCCAGGCAAGACCTTAAGCTTTCTGTTCAAGGCACAGGAAAATACAAAAGAGACTCAGCTTTCCTTCCTCATGGGAATGGGAATCTCAACAGAAGAGAAAGAGGACCAGTTCACTGTGCAGGAAGTTACTTTAGCTTACAGTGAAAGTAATTCTCCAGTGTGTGCCAAAAGATGTTCAACATAGCTAGAGTTCTCTTTTCATTAAAGGAGCAAGTTGCAAACCAGTACATACTTTTGATTTTCATTTTTAGTATGGTTATGATTTTTATGATAATTAATCACCATAATCTATGAGACCACCTTCTTATGACACAAGAATCTCTTGTTATCCTGACCTTCATGTAATTATCTGATCAAGCAACTAAATGGTCAAGCCTGAAAACACAATGTATATAACAATATGATACATCAAAAATGACTAATGTTTAATGTGTTGGCTTCCAAGAAACCAGAGGCTGATCTGTTGAAAGTTCCTGGGGACAGATAAAAGTAGAAGCAAGCTGTGACGATGCAATAGAGCCAAGAGCCTGAGCTACTTGAGACACATTACTACTGTTAAAGCTTTATTATTAAAAATCAACTGATTGAGAGTATATAATGGAATGTTTAAGTTTAGGTGCCTAATAAGAGAAAACAGACAAGAAGAAAAACTTCTAATTGTATTTTAGGATTAAATGACAAGAATGAGTCCAGTACTTACCAGGAAAGGGAAGGAAGTAATGAGCAGAGAAATTAATAGTCTTTTTAATTTCAAGTATCTCAAAAAATTATTTCTTCTATATGATTAATATAATAAAAATGAAAAAGCAGATGTAAAAACCCAGGCTCAAAAACCTTTGAGAATATTTGAGATATTCTTGAATCTGGGAGGTCCTGATGAAGTGTATTATAATAGCTCTCAACTCTGCAGTGATTTTGTTCCAGAGATCATGGCAGCCAAGGGAACCTTATGACAAAGATATTTCCAATTTTGAAAGGGGTAGAATAAAATTATGGAAACATGCCATTTTGATAGCCTGGAAAAATCAGAAGCAAATTATTAAAAGTAAGTTTTCAGTATTTAAAGGATAATTGCATAATAAGAAAAAAGACAACTGATTTTTACAGAATTAAACATATTAATCCACTACAATTTCTTTTTTTCCAGAGAAAAATCATGTAACAGACAGAGAAAGGGGCAGCAGCAGGATGTATCTTGACTTTTGGCCTTTGAGATCTCTCCATATGACATTCTCTCTCAAGGAAGTCACGCATAGATGATGGCTTAGGCAGGTTCACAGCTAAGAGCACACATCTGCTCCAGAGCTATTTGTCAACCATTTCTTATTACGTCCCATTCCCTAGGGCTTTGTCCTCTGCTCAGTATTCTTTAGTATTTTTTAATAGTTTACATGAATAATTTTTAAATCATTTGGAAAGAACTGTCATTAAAAACTGAGTGAATGAAGATGGTAGTCAAGGTTCACTGAAGACGATCTTGACCAGCTGAAGAATCTTTCAATATGAAAAAGTGAATTTCAATAAAGGTGAAATTCAATATACTGCTTGGGGCTTTTCACGTAGAAAAGAGCATTGACTGACTGGCAGCAATAACATGGAAAGGGCATAGAAGTCTCCACAAGCTAGCTCTGAATCAACTGTGTGTCATGTGGTTGTAAAGACATGTCATTTTGTGGTGTCTAAGGGTCGTCGTTCTGTGAGGACTTACCTGGGGTACTATATTTAGTTGGGTCATCATATTTTAAGAAAGATGGAGTTGAAGAAAATCAGAGAAAGCCAAGAAGAAAAGAGTTTTACAAAACAGGACCCATAAAAATTTGGAAATATCTGATTATATTTAGCATATATATAAGCAAACTAAACAAGCGACAAAGGACGTAAAAGCCTTATAATCCTGTAACAATTCTTTGTTTTGTTTTTTTGTTTTGTTTTGTTTTGTTTTGTTAGCAGAATAATTCTGTTTTGTACTCCAAATCCACAGGGGGTAGGGCAAAAAGTAAATATGTTAATTTGCTATGTTTATTTTTTTATATTTGGAAATACTTCAATATTTTAAGGTGAGTAAAGAATTGTGCGAGCTTAGTACCTAGAAGATTACAGATGTGTTTAAATAAACCTGTCTTGAGAATTCTTCATGTTCACTTGATCATGCTGTCATGACGGTACCCTTTCTCAGCCTTTGTTTCTGAGGGAAGTTCTATTCATGTTCTGTGTATACAAGTGGTTACCAACCAATGTAAGATCACCACGCTTCATTCAGGCCCCGATGCATGCTGGGTGTAGACATGGAGTTTGTCCAGCCAGTTCCCTGTAGATCATTGACTTGCTACAAGCACAAGCAGACTGGCAAATTTAACATCCAGGAACCCTCTTCTGCCAGTCTCTTTCAGACCCACCTGTAGCCCCCCTTTTTATTGGGCCACCCACAAGGCTCTTTCATGCCTGTTATAGCCCCCTTTGCCAGAAACATATAGTTTCTTGTGCCAGCTCTGAGCCTTTCATCCCAATATCCAAGACACTGATCCCTCTTTCTGCAGCCAACTCCCAGCCTATTTAACTTCTCCCTGCTACTCCAAAAGCCACATAGCCTCTGGCTTTCTGTAACTGCTCCTGGTATTTCCCTTTCTGTGCTGAAAAATTGTCTCATGGATATGTACCAAAACTGAATTAAATGAGCCTGTTGGCTCACTGGTCGTCTTTCAGGGAAAACTGCTACCCCCAGATTAGAATTTGGCTGGATTGAGAAACTGTTCCGTGGGATAAAACTGTCCTTCATCAAATTTGGCATCTTAAATCTGTTTATTGAAAGCAAATCTGATTTTTTAAAAAGCCTGGGACTTCAGCTTTGTAGCAGGTAACTTTTTCCCTACTATCTTAGAGAAGGGGAAACACCGCCTACTTCATACACAGAATTGTTCCCAACTTGCAACTAAAGCAATCCTTCACGCACACTTACATCTACAAAATCATGCATTCTTACTTTCATATATTTAGACATGTCCGAAATATTTTCTGTGGTTGAACTGAGCCCTAAGACAAGAATCACATTACCCCGTGTTTCCAAAGTGTTGACAACACTAATACGACCTGGGAACAATTGGAATTTCTCGCACTTTTTCAGGTGCAAAGTGAAGGATACAATACGAAGAACACAGATTCACATGGTCACACTTTCCTAAACTTAAAAAAAAAAGTCTTGAAAAAAAAATTGCTGCTTTGATGCTAAAAATAGATTTTTTTTAGGTAGTGGTACAAAAATCAGATTCTTTGGAAACAGACCTTTAGAAAGTAATTTAGATGCCCTATTTCAGGTGTTCCATACAGGTAAAATTTAATTGAAGGCACTACAATTTCCCAAAGTATGTTTCATGGATTGAATTTAAACAGAGGCTTCCTGTAAGGGTCAGTAAGCAGAAGTGCTAATAGCATTATGAAAATCTGTCTTTTCTTTGAAAATTGAGATCCTTGCCTTTCTAAAGGACTTTTTGTGAAAAGATGCTGAAAGATGAATGTTTGTATTATTTTTAACAAATTTTAGTACCAGTAAAGAAATTAAAACATCAAAAGAGAACTAGTATATGTCCTAGAGATGTTTTTTTAGAAAAGGAATATTTTACTGCTATTATACATTAAAATAAACAACAGGGTGGGGAGACTGTGCGGGGAGGAAGGGATTTTTAACTAGAATAATACCCACGAATCAGGAAAAACCTTTATCAATACAGATAAGAAAATTAGGCTAATGTGTTTAAACCTGGGTAATTATGACAAAGCACCAAAATAGTCACATTTTGTTTTTAATCTCTGTGCCTGAGGACTGTAATTCAAGTTTGCAGGAGAACATAGCTGGACCAGGTCTTATATCAGAGTCCATTTCTACCTGCCGCAGAGCTTTCCAGCTTTGCTACAAGTTTGACTGAACAAGACGTTCATCAGCTCTGCTGTCACTGCAATCAGTGGGAAAGGCAAAAGTACTAGAAAGCAATCAGCTGTTAATGTATTGCCCTCTTTTCTCACTCATGGATTTTTGTTCAAATATCCTGTATATAAAGGCTTGATTTCTGTTCGTCATTGGCCTGAAAAAAGGATAAGGTCACCAAAATCACTGGCATGAGACTCATTCAGCTGAGATGGGAAGTAAGTGTAGTATATCAGAGTGTCTACATATATTACAGGTTTTGCATGCAGGGTAGAGCAAGTAAGAATTTACAAGCCAGCAGCAGTAGTTGAAAAGCTTTGAAAATTAATTGGGATAAAAAGTTGGTTGAACTTTTACAATTACAGAATTCCTCTAGCCTACCCACTGTAGCATATGTGTTTTATAGTGTTTAGACCTCTACTTTTGCCCAAAATGAAAAGTGAAAAGGGAAAGTAATTCCACCAAATCACATGATGTGTAACCTACCTGAAAACTGAAAAGCACTTTCCAAATCTAATAGTCTCCAACATGTTACCTCTTCTTGCTCCTCACTGCGTGTGAGAATCATCACACATGCACTGAAACAGAGAAAATACTTTTTTCCTTACTTAAGTTGGTGATAACTTCTGATTCTGCTAATGTTGTTACATATCTATGTTTGTTCTTTTTAACAGCTAAAAACTTAGGCTGTAAGGTGAGAAGGTGTGCAAGAGAGAGAAAGAAGAAGATAGCTAGAATTAAGGGGAGTGGTAATTGTGAAGATCTGTGAACATGGATTTTAGGAAGAAGTTCTGCAAACCATTCAGGTTTTATTCCTAAAAAAGCAAGAGGACCAGCACAATCCTCAGCTGAACTCTTTTTTTTTCCTGAGACAATGCATCAACTCTTGTGTGTATGATTCAAAGTAACGATGCACAGGTATGCTCACAGATGGGCCTTCCAGTCTTTGTATATGTCACACACATATACTTCATGACTGCAACAAAAACTGCTACGGCAGGCCAGGAAGTCCATGAATTTCATTTCTCTGTTCCTCCTTATAACCCAATTTGAGACATTTGAAAATTGAAAAGGGAACCAATCTTGTTTAATTAAAAAAAAAAAAAAAAAAGAGAAAAAGGTCAAATGTATAAACCTTTTCCATGCAGTAGCAGTCTTGAGATGTAGGTGCTACATACTAAATGTATCCAATACAAGTTTTAATGCTTTTAATGGCACTGGCACGAGGTGTTGCTGACCATTACAGAAGCATCTTTAAAGATTTTGTTTTCTGAGAGGATGCAAGCAACTCAAAGCATTAGAGCATGATGGTGTCCAGGCTGCCACTGGTTTCACCAAGGCCTTAGAGATTCCCTACAACCAAACAATCAGTCAATTTAGTTTGCTAAGCCAGTGGTTTTACCCTGTGCAAGTATTAGATCCCACAAAATGATGTAGAACTAAATGATGAACTCAAATCAGTAATCACTATTAGGATGAGGTTCTTCTCACATATCTATAAATATATATTTAAAAGTCAGGATCTTGGTTCTGCTGTTTCCATGTGGGGATGTGATGCCATCTGAGTTGCCCAGAGATACCCTGCCTAGCTCCTTGCTGCCTCTCCAGAAAGTTTCCCATAGGTCCTCTGTCACATCTGCCAAGCTAAATACATACACCCTCATACACCCTAGAGAGTCTCAGGTGACCCTGGCCACTGAAGTTTGAGCAAATTATTTGACCTCTAAGGTCTTGACAATTAGAGCTAACAGAAGTTCATTTAAACTATGTCCCGGCCATGCTCCATACCAGCTTCTTGTGAAGCTTCTCGCTGGTGGAGCACAGGAAACTGGAAAGTCCTTAACTTAGGGTAAGCACTACTTAGCAACAACCAAAACATCAGTGTGTTATTAATATTATTCTCATACTAAATCCTAAATACAGCACTGTACCACCTACTAAGAAGAAAATGAGCCCTATTACAGATGAAACTGGGTCAGTTTTCAAAGAAGAAATACGTTTTCTGTCACAGTGGCCAGTAAGGAGTTTCAAATAGTTCATAAAAATGCCACAGATGTAACACGTTATGTTATACAAGTTATGATATGAAATACTAATTTTGATTAGCTGGTTTACTGTGTGGTATTGCAAGATTTGCATGTTGGAGAAAAAGAATGAATCAAGCACATTACATAAGACAGAAGTCAACTCTTTATACGAGACACGTTGAAACACAACCAGCCCAACCCAGGAAAACCTTTTGATCACTCTATAAAAACAAATTAGGAAAGTTGCTCAGGCAGGTTGTGCATGTGCTGTTTATCAGGACAGCTTGCCTGGGCTTGCAGAAATAAAGCAATTTTATTGTAGAAAAGTATCTAATAAGTAATTATTTACCTTTTAATGCAAATATTGACTTCTTTGAAAGTGATCATCCTCATAACAGTCATAAGTAACTAAAATAGCTCAATAAGACTTAAGTTTTATTTGCACACGTGTGGTTTTTTAGGAAAGAAATAAATGTCATTATGTGACTATCTGAAACTACTGACTTTTTCCAGTGACAGTCTGTGATATCCATAGAGAATGAACTGTATTTCTACTGAGAATTACTTGTAAAAATATCTCAGATAAATCTAAGTAGCTAATCCTCAGTTAATAATTTGCTTATTTTAGCTTTTTTCGGTTTTTTTGCAATTTCAGATTTTTGCAACTCAAATTTATTCACCAGATACTTATTGTAAATAATTTTGATATGTAGACCACTGGCAGGAATATGCAAAATCTGAACTGTGCTAGAACTTGGTGATCATATGATGTTCCTTTCTTCCCCAAGCTGGATAAGTAAAACATGGAAAAAGCTTTCTTCACAAGGAGAAAAACATACATTTATTTGTAAATGTTTTATTAGAAATCTGTTATTTAACTGATCATTCCTGTTTGAAACAGTATCTATGGGAAGTAAATAAAAGAAGAATTAGGCAAACCATCTTCAATCTGAAAATTTTAATGTATATGCATAATAGTTCATATGCATCTTTGTTCAGTTCTTGTACCTGAATTCAGCCAAAACCAGTGAAAGACAACAGTGACAGAAACTGCAATTACATTACATTACACTCATGTTGACTTAAGTCACTCTTATTAACTGCTGCTATGTTTCTTGAGTATGTTTGCTACAACACATTAAATTGAGAAAATCTGTGTATCCACTTTGGCTCAGTAAAATCATGCTAGCCTCTCAAAGGACCCATAAAGACTGACATTTGCAAACCCCTGCTCTCCACAGCATTACACTAATCCACCAGTGACCTATTTTTGAGTTGTGTTTCTAATAGCTGGACTATCTGTCATCATACAGAATAGGCATGTTTACTAAAAAAGAGATGTTAAATGAGACAGTTTTCAATCTGTCTCTAATTACCTTTTAGTATAAAACTACTACAGATGATACTGTAAACCCTTCCCGCCAATGAGATTATATTCCCTTAGTACAGGTGTGTCTTCTGTTCTTAACCAGTTTTGAAGTAGAATATAACATTGTGGAAGATTAAGTAAGAGCATAAAAAAACATTAAAAATCTCTCACAGTTTTGTTTTTTTTTAGTAACATCAATAGAAGCCAGTAAGAAGTCAACATATATTTTCTGAAACAGAATCTGACCATTTTTGACATAGCAATCGAAACACATGAAACCCTGTTATTTTTATAATTTTCCCCCTTGCCTTCAGATGACTCCCTGAGCAATTCAACCTAGATAATGCTATACTACCTGCAAAGAATTTTCTGTTTAATATATGAAGTAATTATAATTCAGTATGCAGTTTGATACAGAATGGAGCCAAAGGTGAGAATTACAATTCTTATTTTCTGATAGCAAAAAATTTTTAATCTGTGGTAAACTGAAATGAAGAAATAGAAAAAGATTTCCAGATTTGGAATATTAATCTGTAATGAGTTAGAAACACACAGCCACCTCTACATACCTGCTCATGACCTAACTTAGATGGGCAGCGTAGTCTCAATCCCTTTACATCTCTTTGGAGACAGGTATTTTCTAGGATCCAGTTGATCTTTTTTTTGTGTTGTAGATTTCTTTTAGCAGGGGTAGTGTTAGTTCAGGCAGGGATTTCCTGTCAGTTCAGAAACTCCAAGTTACCACTTACTATGTTGATTTAGGATAACTTCCCTCTAGAATCAGCCCTACTGTTGGCTAACAGAATTCGATGTCCTCTTTCAGCATCTCCATTGTTGTAACTGAAGAGGAAGAAATCTGCAATCTTCTTTCTCAGACCTTGTTTGGTCAGTAAAAGAAAATTACAGATTTGTCCCTTCTTGTACCACTGTATTCATGCTTATAAATGCTTATAAAGGCTTTTGGACACACGCTAACATATTCCCTTGTAAGTACTCAACCTCAGCTATTTCCAGAACTCTGATCTTTTCTAAATCTTCATTACTTCAGAAGCCCTGAAATAGTTTCAACGTGAGACAGCGCTCTGTTAGCCATTGCAGAGCCATTCCCTGTTGTTAACTCAATCAAAATACCCAAACCAACCTAATAGGTATCTATGGTAAAATGACTGGCTTGCTAAATGAGTGGAGAGCAGTGCAAATTGTCTACCTTGACTTCAATATGCTTTCAACACCATCTTCCAGAAGATTCCCTTAGAAAAGCTGATGAAATATGGACAGAATAAGCTGATAGTGACATGACTGAATACTGCTTGAATAGCCAAGCTCAGAGGGTATCAGTGATATGAAATCTAACTGGAAGCCAACAACTAGTGACATACTCCATGTGTTGATAATGGTCCAGTACTTCTCAACATTTTCATCAGTGATCTGGATGATGGGACGGAATGTACACTTATCAGTTTTGTTTATGATACAAAGCAGGGAGAACTGGCTGATACACTGGAAGGTTGTGCTTTCATTCACACAGACCTCAATGGGCTGGAGAAATACTTTGAAAGAGACCTCTTAAAGTTCATCAAGGGAAAACACAAAGTATTGCATCTGGGGAAGAACAAAATCAGGCACCAATACATGCTGGGGGCTGCTGGCTGGAAAGCAGCTTCACAGAAAAGGACCTGGGCATCCAGTATTCCATCATCGAGCACTGGCACAGGTTGCCTAGAGAGGTTGTGGAGTCTCCCTCCTTTGAGATATTCAAAAGCCATTAGCATACAGTCTTGAGCAACCTGCTCTAGGTGACCCTACTTGAGCGGGGAGTTTGGGTCAGATGACCTCCAGATACCCTCTCCAACCTCAACTGCCCTCTCACTATGTGAAAACATTAAAGAAAGAGGCAAAAAGAGTTATCTCATTGGCATAAAAAAGAGAAAGAGCACACATTATAGGGGTTTGAAAAATATTTAGTATTCGCCACTCCCAGCTGAAAGTAATAAATGATCACTGTCATCCACAAACGCAAATTATTTTCTAACAGGTATTCTAAAATAAGTGCAGGATTTCACATAATTTATTAATTTCTTAAAAGAAAGGGCTATCTTTAGCAGAAATAGACAGAAAATGCTGATGAGTATGAAAAAGCATATAGTACTGCTTGATAGTAAAAGTGTGAATGTGAATGTTCTGGGTGTATTATGAAAACTTTCAGAACAGCATACAAGAGGGCTACCCTTCTTTACTGTTCTTGAAAACAATAAATGAAATGTGGTTATTAAGAGATCCTGTGGTAAATCTTGAGATAAATAAGAAAACAATCACTATCTGTGTTTATTGTGATAAAAACATCTATTATTTAATTATTCAGAAGAAACTACTGGGTTAAGGGATTACAAAACTATAAACATATGCTAATCTACACATAAGAATCTGTGGAATATGGTTAAACATAGATTAAAATACTGATGTGAATTTAGGACTACCCATGTGTGCTGTGTCCAGATTGAACCTTGGCTTGAATATGGGCTTCTTGTCTGCTTGTGTACCAGGACAATATCCAAAGGGTGGGTGATATAGGTCAAAGAAAACTCCTTGATCTGAGATGGATTAATTTGAGGAAAAATATCTTTCTCTGACTGTTCTGCAGCAAACCAGCATGTGAGGCTACTGGATTTCTTCAAGAGGGAGAACAGCTGCCATTGATAGCTACCATAAGTGAAAAGGGGTATAAAAGAGGAGAACTAACGCTGACAGAGGAATGCTGGACAGTAGGGAAGGGATATGAATTCATACAACACAAATTTATGTCTACAGTTATATTTAAAATTATCCTCATGCAGCATAAACTACATGGATTTAATTTCTTTCTCTATTTCAAGTTTTGCAGCTCACACGGAAGTGATTTGTATGATGCTTTTATGAATGCCCTGGGACTGCAATCAAATATATTTCAGAGGGGTTAGTCATTAGCAAATTTTCATTCCCCAGAAGTTCACATCACTAAACTGCAGTCTCATGTAGTTCAACACAGCAGGTGAGATAAGCCAAGGAAGAAGTAAAATTCCTTGCTTGAAAGTGAAGGGGGGCGTGAGTGTGGTGGGAGCTCACACATTAATCACAAAGGATCCTGGATTTCTCAGAGGACATGGAAGCATATCCAGTGGGTGTTTAAGAGTAAGTGGGGGAATTCTGACAGGTGTGTTATTATTTTTTCTAGATCTGCATATGTTTGTAATACACAGAATATAATTATGTTTTGGGAACCCTGTAAATTCTTGTATCTGCTTACTTTCAATTATCATGGTGTGCTCAAGAATAAACCCAGAGTGGGAGTCTTGGATAAGGAAATGCAAAACGCTTCATTCTCTTCATACCAAGAAAGCTTAAAAGCACACATGACTTATGTTGAACACTGATATGTTATCTAATTAGAGGAATAATTTCCAGTTTTGCAATTCTGTGTGAAGGCAGCGTTCCACACTGAGCTATGAAAATATGTTGATAGACTTGGATACTTGAGGACTCCCAAGTTATGTAGGCAGAAAGGTATAAATTCTGGCCTATGACATCAACACTGAGCCAATATCACTTATCCAGAGTGGTAATCAGAGAAGAATACAAAGTAGAAAATACTTTGTGTAAGGTGATTGATGATGATGTAAAAATTTCAGAATCAGGCTTCTGTTTAGAGAATCTAGGGAAGAAAAAGGTTTTGTTTTCTTCCTCCCCCTAGGGGTACCTCTATGTAGATTTCACCATTACTTTTAGAGGCAGCAATTGCTATACTTTATAGAAAACGCTTTTCATTGCCTACTATAAAAGTCACATTACATGAGAAGATAACTGTATCATGTTAACAATCAAAAGTCATTTGCTTCATGGCCCTTCAGCACCACATTTAAATGTAACTGCATTACTGACTGCATGCTGATGATTAGTTATGTTTACTACCTTTGATGATTAATGGTTGGTAAAAAAAAATGAAAAGGGGAAAGAAAATTATTAAAATGTTCTTCAATGCTATACTTTTGGTATAACAAAGGGCTTACTCAGATCTGAGAGTGGGTTGTAAAAGAAGATTTAGGCCCTTAATCCTTACTCCAAACAATACATAAGATAAATCAAACAGGAGAGTGGAGATGCTGTAAACATTACACAGTGCTTGTATCTGGTATCCGAGACACTGGGATGAGAAGCATCACATCAGTCCCTGAAAATCCACACTCTCTCCAGAAGCACTAGTTAACTCTGAAAAGAAGATTTATCTAGATAAATCTGCTTTTTGGAAAGACGTATTAGAAGATAAGGATACAGATGTGAGTAATAGAAATATAATTAACTGTACAGATATGATCTATACAGTACAATTTGACCTCAAGGCCCAAGAATGAGATGAAGAAAATGCAGATTCAGATACCAGACTGAGAGATAGAGTATTAATCCTGAAATATAGGAAGTACTCCCTCGTGTATATATAAAAAAAATATTTTTCAGCTTGAGAATTGTAACGGTGTTTGGACTCAGAGGCTTTGCCTTTGCAGAAGTACACCCATCACTGCACAGTTATTCATAAAAGCTGTTCTTTGTTTGTGGCTTACAGAACATTGCAGGTGTGTTTAAAATTCATTTTGTGTGATCTTTAAAGGTCATTGCACATATTTACAGTTTTGCTGCACAAAGATTTGCTGTTGAATGTAATTTTAGGTCATAGTACTTACACTCACTTCAGCTCAGGTCAGAAATGAGAAAGAATGAGCGGAGACAAGTATTATAGTGAAAACAAGTTGTAAAGAAGGCAAGCTTTATATTATTTATTTGAGGGAAAACACAGACATTGAGTCTGAAAATAGAATCTTTCAGAGCATTATAATGCTTAGGAACAAGTTTAACACGGAAATCACTTTGGAAATTTAAGTATAACTAATATAAAAGTGACATTTTAAGGAATATTTATAGATTGAACATTCACTGTAAAATGTCTTTTTTCTTTGTAAGTCTTTTTCTGTGATAAAGACAGTGGGGTTTTGGTTTATTCCATGTTGCATCACAGAGTGTTATTTGATACAGTGTTACAATGTCTATTTAGACACTGCATGCCAAACAAGGCACTTAAGGAAGCCATGTGATTGTAATAGTATCTTAACTGTAATTGGATAAGTATCTGTATTTCCCTTTATATCAGCTAAAGAATCTAAAAGTCCTTCTGGAATACATTTATGGGAATTAATGCATAAGTTTATTGCCATGGTAACACTATCTAATATTCTCAACATCTAGTTGGATTGTTCCTCATTGTGTTCCACATATGGATAAGGCAGTGCTGTATTTTTAATTTTTGGTGCTTGGGTTAAGGGTGACTGGATTCAATAAAATGGATGTGCCTCATAGATGTAACATGAAAATTACGGGTGCACAATGCCTTTTATTACTGAAGAAGAAGAGTTCATTTTTAAACCATAGGCAAAACCAAAAATACCCAAAAGACAAGAAAGAGAAGGAGAATCATTTGTTTAGGTACTAGCTAACCTGCTACATTAAACTTCTCTCTCTCTGGAATATCTATATTGACCAGAACTCCCATTTGTTTTCATGTTACAGCTGGGGGGGGTGGGGTGGATGGAAGAAATAAACACAAAGGAAATCAAAGCTAAAAATCAGTTCAAGTTACATAACAGAAGAATGGGTTGTGTTCATATCAGAGAAAATATTTGCCATTAGTTTGTTGGTCAGACTCCTCAATAGTGTTATTCACACTGGTGTAAATTAGAATGGAATTATCTTTCGTGATTTTCAAAAACTGAATATCGAGTCCTGGTCACTCTTCAGGAATAGATATGTTTAAAACCACATAATTTATCTAAGGATGGATAAAGCTATGTGGCTATCTCACTTCCAGGTCAGTGGTTTTTGCAGTAGCCCAGTACAGCAGGAAAAAGCAAATCCTTACCACAACTGCTTTTTGGTTATCTGGGCAAAACTAATTGGTGGTCTCAGTCTCTGGTAAAAAAAACCAGCCACATACACAAGTCTGGGCCTGACTCTATCTTTGACATTGCAATGTGTACTGCATTAAAACCAGCACGGGTTACAGAAGCCTAAGGGTCAATCTAAAGCCCTCTTTATGGATCTAGTCCCTGGCTGACTTCTCTGATTGTTTAAAAAGCTTCTGGTAAAGTAGAAACTTAAGATAAGACCTGAATCTGCGCTCAAAGTTCACAATTTTGCTTTACCTTTTGAGCTCTGTGTTTCATAAAAAGATATGTATAATTCAATTTTTTAAAAAAAGTTTAGTGGCTCGGTACTTTTTGCATGCAGTTCATGAGCATCCCTCTTTACCTTAATCCTAATTTCATGGCAAATTACCATTTCAGAGGGTATTAAAACAGGTAGTATTTTCTTTTCCCACCCTTTCAAATTTTTCTACACTTATAGTGAAATATGTTCTAGCTGAGAGACAAGTTCTACTGCTTAAATATGCTTAAATAAAGCATACTTTACTTCTTGGGCATTGTTACATCCTTTGTGCCTATACTGTGGTACCCCAGGGCACTCTCAGTGTCAAAACAGTCTGTGGTCTGGCAGGCTTCTGTTTGAAAAGGGATAGGTTACTTCAAGAAAGAAAAGGTTGGGAAAGAAAAGAATTTGACAAGAAAAAGCTTGTTTCATATAACTAAGTGCAAATTACTAAAGCTTTGCATGCATCTTAAAATTATGTTTATGAAAATAATTTGTTCTTGATTAGAAACAATGAAATACCATGCACAATAGCTCAAGCAGCACCAGAGTGAGCAGTATATATAAAAGGTGGAGCAAATGTGTTTTAAGGAAAATGTTATGGAATAAGTTGGAAGATGAAAAACCAAGATGAATCATATTTATCTTTAATTGCAAGAGGAGTCTAAAGATGGTAACCTTGATTCTGAAATGTATTCAAGCATTAAACTCAGTTATTAGCAATCACTGCTTCTGGGATTTAGTCAGCTGAATACAAGAATCTGATGCATATGCTTGTAACTATATCTATTTACCTCTGTTATATTAAATGTACAGAGGACTGTGGTAGATCTACTCCTACCTGGAGCAGCAGCTGGTAGACAGTGCATCTCAAATAGCAATAGGTACCTCTGTTTAAGTGATGGAATCTCTTTTTACATAAAGGAAGATGTATTGAAATATTCTGATTAAGAAATTAAGTATGTAAAACAGTGTATTGATATGGTCTAGTTTTCTTTGGAAATAAAATGCAAGTGGTATTGATCCAATTTGACAAGGTCTTAGATTTCAGCTGAATGGTTGATTCCATCAGCCTTTTGAGTGGCCTTTGAGTGCTACAAAAATTTCCCTGACCAGTTTTGTTTTTCAGGTTCTGGTCTCTTACAACTTCTCACATTACACACCTGTTGTCACTGACTCTAATATAAAGTTACAGTTGATATACTCCAGAGAGCAGAGTCTGACCCAGAGTCCATAAACTACTCTGTATATTTGCTTTTAAACTGCTCTGTATATCTGCTTTAAATCTTCATAGACATTCATTACTATCTCTACAAATTCAAATGTTGAAACTGATTGACATAAGGATTTTAGTTATTTCTTGTATGCAGATTCTTCTATTGATATAACGATAAAATATTAAATGGCACACAAAAAAAATCGAGATGATTAAGAGGTATAATGAAAATTAGTTATGTTGTAGTATTTGAACATCTCAAAGTTACAGTGCTGTCAGTGTAACTTAAAAATTTGATACTTTGTTGTAAATGATCATTATAAAGTAGACTAAAACTCATCCAGTTGTTACTACTGCTGTCCTGACCAGAAACAATAGAGTTATTCTCTGTAACTGGAATTTTCATGCTGGTAAAATAAGCTCAAGAAAGAGGCATATCTATAAGCAGGTCTGTGCTTTCAGTGGAAGCTGTGCTAGGACATGAAAAGAATGATGTGGACGGGGTGAGGGCTGAATGGGAAGGGTCAGCACCAGTCCCGCACTGCAGACAAAACAGCATGGGCAGGGAGCAGAAGGAATGAGCAGAAGTGATATGTGCAGATACAAAAGTAATGACAAGGCCTTAATACATTACCAGACCACAGAGCCCAGCATCTGGGAAGAAAACATGGAAATGGAAGAGCCTTAATGAGACCGTGATGACCGGTTGTTTACTCGACTACAGCACAAAACTCATTAGTATCAGCTGACTGCCCCTGTGGTGTGCTGTGATGGACCTCACCTAATTGCCTGAGTTCCTGGAGATAAAAGATCTCTTCTCTTGAATAAGCAATGATCTAATTAGTGCATTTCTGTGCAGCATTTCTGCTTCTATATCTTTCTCATATTTTGGTAACCATATTATGTGGTATCCAAAGGCAACAGCACTGAACTCTTTGGACACTTAATATATTGTGATAGCCTTTAAAAAAAAGTTTTTCAGAGCTGAACTGCCATGGGAAATTTTAATGAATCGAGGTACAGATTTTATATTCTTCCTAGCCACAAAGGTGTTCAGGAAGCTGCAAATGAAATAGATTTATAACGTAGAATTTCTTTGAAAATAGTCGGACTGGTAGACTACTCAGGGAGAATACAACACAGAATATGAAAGAACCAGAAAGCTACCTAAAAAGGGTTTTCCCAGTGTACTTGCCTTCCTCACAATAGAAGAGTTGAAGAATTTATGAGATGCCCTCTGCAAGACTATCTACAATGAAATTTGGCTGTGAATACAACTGAGATTCCTCAGGTGCAAAATATTACATATTACAAAACTGGCAAATGACTGGATTGAACAATTAGTACAGAGAAAGTCCAGTATGAATGACAACAATGAAAAGGGCAAAAGGAGAAACATTCTCTCGGGTGAAAGTAACTGGCAGAACATATGTTATATATACCTAGGAAGCTCTTTTTTGTTTTTGTAACTCTCATCTCAGTTACTTCAGGGAGGTTTTGTACTCCTAGATACACTGGTGAGTCATCAGGCCTTCATTGAGCTTCAGCTTCTTCATCTATCAAAGTAGAGAATAATATTTCTCTGGTTTACTGGAGTGTTACAACTAAGATGTCCTAAAACACTCTGAGTTCCAAGGTGGTAAAGTACATGGGAATGCAGAGGACGGTCATAACTTTGATTCTCTGTGCTGTGGGGATTTGCCTGGAGACATATCTACCACAGGCATTTCTTTGATAAGTTTGCTTGAAGTGGTATGCCAAAACGCCTTCCAGTGTGCAAGAGACTGTTTGTATGTGCTTTGGAGCATGCCAGAACATATCTGAAAAGCAAAATGCATTTTCCAGGTCATTTCAGATCACATAGCATCCACACAGCACATAGCTGCAGTACATACACTACCTTTACACTGTCAGCCCAACAGAAACATTTATTATCTTACAAGGAGGGGAACATTGTCCAGTCCTGTCCAATCTCCATGGAGCAATAAACAGGGGCGTTGGCTGGTGTGGTTCAATGGATAGAGTGTGAGGCTGACTACAGCTGCAGCCTCTCTACAGTCCCTGTGAAGTTTGCCCATCAGTATGGTAACTGTCCATAGCTGGTGAGAGGGAAAGAGCCTGCAGGAGCTTGATACCCAAATAAAACTTTTATGTTTTCCCAAGGGGTCTGCTCCTGCCCATAGAATGTACACAGATGCAAACCATTACACCCCTCCCATGTCTGGATCCGAAAATCCCTTAGCTTACCTCTCTTCCATTTGGACTCTTCCTACCAAGCCCTGCTCATGCTGAATTCATCGCAGGAAGATCTTTGACAACCAGATCATCTCTAACAGACCTTCATGCCTAGATGACACTGAAGAGATGTTCCCATGTCCTGATTCAACATTGGCCTTCCCATACATTCAGGAACTTTCTCTTGCCCCTGATTTAGATGTGTGGGAGATGGCTTACACTTGTGAATGCAGTCCCTTCCAACCTTCAACATTCCTTGATTCTGTGATTCTGTGTGACTGCTGCCTCAGTAGCAGATTAATAACTGTCTTCAAAAGAGAATAAGCAGAAACACAGTGACAGTCTTGTCAAACATGGTAAGTTTGAGCAAAAGAGCTTGGACAGCTTTTAGGCACAACTAAGTACACTTCATGTATTAACCCCAAGCTATTGGTTCAATGGCATATACATAAAACCCTTACAACCAGGAGGACTGAATCGTTCTAATCTTGTCATTGCATGTGCTTCTTTCTGTTGAGACATAAACTGACAGTGGCTAATTAGTAGTGATTTGAGTTCATATCTCTCTTTATTATAGGTGTAACAATGAAGAAGGGCTCTCAAACACAGATTTTCTGCAGAGAGAAAAAGAAGGCTGCTGTGTCTTTTTTGGCATCTTTGGCCAGTCACACCACACAGTTTTATCCCTCTGCCTAGAACTTGTAATATAAGACTTACGTGATAATGCTGTCAAATGCCATTGTTTCTTTATCAGACAGATATTTGTAGAAAATTATTTGCAGTATGGTTTCTGAAGCTCAAGAAATATTTAGATCTCTTCAATTAGAAGTACCATTTTGCCAGCATTTTCCAGCTGCTTCCACAGGAAGGATTGAATCCAAGTGGATTACTCGTGCAGTACGCTCAAAGCATAAAGCTGTGCCAGGATGAATGGTGGCTAAAGAAATACACTGAATTTTTCACAGTGAATGGTGGATTTTGGTAAGCCACACAGGACTGAGCAACTTGAAAGCCCTGGCTGAATGATGAGAATTAAAGAACAAGCAGAAGTTCAGTCACTGTGGTATTTATCGCAGCAAACTACATCTTTAAAATTTCTGGTTATCTTGGAAATGGCTGTGGATTAGTCAGGTTGTAAAACTGTCTGTTTTTTTTTTAATGTAGGGACACTGAATTCATGCTTGTTTTCAGTGATGTGAGAAAAATAGAAGACTGTCATCAAAAGCATCTTCAAAAGCAAATGAACTGGTTATTACGTTGAAAGTGGCCATTTTGTCTCTCTGAATTCTGGTCCAAGAAACAAGCTTTCATACTGATTTCAGGTTTGAAGGCACAGATGATTTATGCCTGTCAAGATTTGCCTAATTACCTGATATGTTCATGTGTCTCAGTGAATAGACTGCCAGTTTACAGCAATTGGAAATTTGAACCTTTACAATAAAACTGAGGTAATGAAAAAACAAATATGACTTACAGGAGAAGAAATTGTTGCTCACTCCCAACTCCAAAATTTTTTCTTACTGAAAATTAATTGAAAAATATTCTGACCACACCAATGACAGTGAAGAACAATTGCCTACATTTGGTTGGGAAGTTTAATGAATTTCCTTTTGACAATATAACTAATGGAATTTTGATTGTGTGGAATTAAGCAGAGATGACATCCTCCAGGATGCCTTTTCAGGAAAGAAAAAGGAAGAAGTGATTAAATTATGATGTGACCATACACTCAGTGTCAGAATTTTCCCCAGAGTCTTTTGGCTGAGAAAAAGTAGAAAGTTGCTGAGCTTGATACTGGACTTCAGTCATCATAATACCTTGCATATACTACAAAAATGTGGTGGTATTTCCTTTCTAATTTGGATGGCTACCTGTAATAATGGCCGACTTAAATTTTGGTGACAGCAGTTTTATTATTTTCCATAAAGCCTACCATCTCAGGTGCTTGCCTGGGAAGGATGAAATCTTACTCTGACTTCTAAACTGAAGAGTAGTTTGAACTCATACATCCCATATTTCAGGAGGATGTGAATGTGCAGCTGGAGGCCAATGATCACAGAAACAAAAGAAGATGAGGCACAAAAAAATGCAATTATAACCTAGTGCTTGGAGCACTCCTGTGGGAGCAGAGCCCTTAACGTGTTTTTCCTTCTAGATCAGTCTTTAATCTGAAACTAGACTCTCTTCAGCTCAGTTAGGTGGCTCAGTAGCTGGAATGGATCTGCCTTCCACTCATTCCAAAGTCAAAGTCTGTTTCTGATGTGAGCCTTTTTCTGTGCTTACCTCTGGAGCCGTTGATAGACACAGCAGGCTGCAAAGCTTTGTTTGTTTCTTTGGTTTGTTTTTCTTATAATGCTTCATCACCCAGTGTCACATCTGCCAAACTTCTGTGCCAAAGTCCATTCTCCATCTCTGGGTTTTGTTTTGGTTTTTTATTTGCCAACATGTGAAGGTTCCTTTGTCTCTACTTGAGAAGACCAATGTAGTGGTGAAGTGGTGAAATGGTGAAGCATTTCACCACTCAGCTTGAAGTCTATTTGGATATCTGTGGTGGAGCTTGAAGCTGAAGTGAGTTTTCAATTGAGCATCAGCTGTGATCTGTTCATGAGTAAAGAGGAAATAGCAAAGGAAAGGAGCTTCAGTTCTCTCACTTCATCACATAACTAGCTATTTAACTTAATTGAAGCAGAATGTTCCTGCTCTGCCACTGTTCAACTCTGCAAGGGACAACAAATCATAGTGAGCTCATCCAGGTCAGAAATGCCACTTCTGACAAGTAATGCCCTCTGCTAGGCTTACCTTCCCAGGAGGCCAGAAATTCGGATCTGTTACACTCTCAGGACATGTTACAAAGGCTGCTACTTTTAACAGACTTCAGACAGGCACAACAGCAATATAGTTTTGTATTTCTGTGGGTGGTTCCAGTCTGTGCTTTTCTGTCTGATAAAAAACCACTATTTTGGTTTTCGTAATATTTGGCCTTTATGTATACTCTTAAAAGCTGCCTATTTCAGTGCTTAAGCATTCTCAGTGCCTTACAAATTAAAACAGAATAAATTAAAGAACAAAAAATTAAAGAACAAAAAGCTTTCTCTTTAATAACTTGATGGTGAACAAAAAATTAAAGAACAAAAAGCTTTCTCTTTAATAACTTGATGGTAAACAAAAAGAGTAAAACAGATGTCACTGTCTGAATGGGATCCAGGATTAACTGACCAGAGAGTCAGGGGGTGTTTTACTCATTTTGTAATGTGAATATTCTCCCAACTTTCTACCTAAGTATTTACTAAAATAATTTTGAGGATATATATAAAAAAATAAAGTGTATATTTTTTACCAAACATAAGCAGTGTGAACTTCAGTATTTGCATGAATGACAGCATATTTCAGCTTGGACCCAATTATATACTTCAAAGACCCTTCAAAGATCCTGAAATCTGTGTTAAGACAAAATCCCTATTTGAAGTTGGTACCTATAGGGAATTGGAGGATATTTATATTCCAAAAAACACACTTAAATTTTAAAAGGAGTGGCCTATTTTATGCTTGAACACAACTCATTAGAGAAATCTCTTAATGAATATTTTTCAATCATCTAACATAGAAAATCAAAGCACATAGGGCATATTGTAAGATCTGCATGGATTGCTAAATACTCCAGTGGACATGGGCACTGCAAATTATGTGCCATTAATAGTTTTGTGCTCATTCATCAGCATATGATTTAATAATAATTTCGGTAGTGAATTTCTGTAGTATTTACACTATGAAAGAGAAAAAATACATGAAAGTAACCACCATCTCTGCTACTCTAAAACAGCACCTCTGAGACAGCTACATAATTAATGGGACTACGATTTTTACATATACCAATAAATTTTTAACATCAAAATTCCTTAAATAATGTTGTTTGTTTCTCTGATTTATTGAATTTTATTTATATGAAGCAAACTGCTACAGAATCTGACTCCCCATCTTCTGTCATCCTGATATTTATAAGTTTTTTCTTCTTTAATACTCCAGCTTCAACTAAAGAGGATGAAAGGTGGTAACAGTCTGATGACTCTTTCCTTGGGAGTTGGGCTCTGCAGGTTTGAATGTTCTCAAGGCAAGGGAAATATAAAACATCTATGGATGAGTGTCTGGCTAATGGGATATTCTATACAGGACAGCCCAAGGCATATTCAATGATACTAGTTATGCATTTGTTTGAATATTATTTTTTGTGTGCTCATTGTGTGGAGGATCCTGAAGGTCACCTATATGAGAGGACATTTAGGCATTACATTCTGAAAGCAGAGAAAATAAAGACCAAGAACATTTTGAAAAGTACTTAGTGATTCAGGCTATGTCAATTTAAAGGACAACGCAATTTTAGGGACAACTGCATGAATCCCAACTTTCAGAAAAAGCTGAGCTCCTGAAGGTTCTATCTTGGGCACTCTGAGTCACTGGAGAATCTAAGAACTGAGACGGAACACCTCTCTGCCATAGTACCTTATTATGTGTAGTAAGTTGGCATGTCCTCACAGGGAGTGAAACATGACGTTTTGTGGTTTGTATTGACTATGACTTCCTATAAATACAGTAAAATTTCATGAAAATATGGCAAGAGAACCAAAACACGTGTCAGCATGTATACATATGTGTAGTGTGAACCATTACCGTTTATCAGTTTCCCCTTACACAGCTCCTGAAAGAACAGTGGGGGGGTTGAGTTTGATAAACTCAGACTTCTGTAGAAAACAAGAGCTAGATAACTGCTGAACAACTTTTTCTGCTCAATATGTACCATGGGATATATAACTGTATTTGTAGGACTAGTACAATATGACAAAAGTATGTCTTCCCATTCACTTTGCTGCTACAGGGAAGAATTAACCTGTTTCCCGAGCAGCTGTTAGGCAGCAATTACAACACTAGTAACAGCGTTACTTCAAATCTTCCCTTCAAACTGATTAACTCATGGCTTCTCCTTTGTGGTTGGGAGAGGAGGCTGATAGCTTGCTCCAGAAAGCTGAGAAGAGGCAATGAGGACACACATGCTCCTGCTGCAGTTCCTCATTGTATGCTTGGGAATGTGATCTGTGCCAGCAAAGATGGGAAGAGTGTGAAAGAACCCTGTTTTCCACTCTTTAATCCTCTCTTTCTCCAATGGGAATTATGGAAACAAACATGATTATACTACATATGCTGAACAAGACTATTTCTTCTTTCTCTATGAAATTATTGCTAAAAACCTATTTAAATTACTTAACATATTCTACCTTTTAGGGAAAAATAATATACACAAAATTAATTTGACTTATTTTGTGCTGTTTGCTTTCCCAGAAAACGAACGTAGGGGGTGTCTCACGGAATGATCTCTGGTAAAATGGAAAAGCTGTAGCAGCATCCCCATCAGGGGCAGATCTCCTCTCTCCCTCTCTGAAAGATCCAAATTCTACACTAACTTACTTGAGCCTTTCTTCTTACACTCAAATCTGTTCTGAATACTCAGCAGACTCCTTACTCTGTGCACAAATCCTTTATCACTGCCTAATCTTCCACTGTCTGTTGTCACTTCTAAGTATCACATGATCTCCCAGTCTATCTTCCCACATTCTCCAGGGAGAGTAGAACTCCTGCCTAATGACCACCAACATACGTTACCTCTTCCTCTTATATACAGTTTTATAAATGCCTACCAGGAGTAGCCTGTTGCAGGAGTTATGCTCACTACAGAGTTTTTAAATCATAAAATGACATCTAAACAATTCTGAGTTGGTTACACCATCTGCTTACTCAGTATTTTCAGTGTCTGAGCTGCTTTAGCAAATCAAGGACCTGCCTAGGGTAGGTCATTACTTAGGTACTGAGGCTGTCAGAGCGGGGAGATCATAGAGGATAAATCCACATCAGGCAGTGCAGCATATCCAAACTGTCTGCAAATGAACTGACTCAAACCCTGCCAGAGTTATAGCCGTGTCAGAAAGACACATCATCCAAACTTGCCCCAGTGGAAAACTGTTAGCTTATGCTTCTAGGAGCCAAGATAATATCTCTGCAAGACAGTGCACTGTATTATTTAAATATATTCATTTATCTAGCCCTAGCATGGAGCTGTCTACACAGCACTGCATAAATTGTAGTGTCCATTTCAGAACCAGTTTAGGAAAATAAAGGTTTTGTTTTTCAGAAGGTAGGAGGCCAGGGACAGGCCACCACTGCTGCTGGAATGAGAGATCTGAAAAAAGGTGTTGCACTGGAGTTGCTCCACATTGCAGCAACTATTGCTTCAACCACCTTGACCTCTTTCTCAGGAATAGTACCAGCAGCAGCAAACCTAGACTGTCCTGCACACAGTAGAGAAAATCTTGGCCCTTTTGCAAGACTAGCAGTCTGCTGCTCTTGACAACTACTTGCAAAACACGTGCCTCAAGGTGGGTATGGTTCTCTTTTAAAGGTCTCTGTATCCTACATTTTTGCAGCATCTCTGGGAATGGTACTATGTCAAAGGAAAGAGCAAAGCTGGCTTAGCACACCAGATGTGCAAGCTTTATCTTCACAGATAGGAGAGTAGCAGCTGGCATGCTCCCATTCCAGGAAATGGTGCAGTTCTCTACTGCTCTATGCTCAAGCTGGTCTTAAATTGCACAGTATAAGCCATAGGTTGTAGACTCCATAGGATAGAGAATGTTTCTGGTTTTTTCTGTTTTGTACAGTGCCAAGAATACCAAAGATTTCCATAAATAAAAATTATAAATAATTATCTCCCAGAGTTTCACTACAGCTGCCAGGTTCTGTGCCTGAATGTGATTTTACAGGATAATTAGTTGTGAGTGGTCTTATTTTCTTGTGGAATGAAAGAGATCTTGCAATAAAATAGAAGATAAAATATACTTAATGCTACTTCCACTGTCTGCAAGAAGAAAATTGAATTTGCCATTAAAAGATCAGCTTGAAAGGAACCATCAAGATGTGCACTATTTAGAATAAGCATGAGACTGTCTTTATTAATTTCCTCTCACACTATTTACTAATCTGATTTCTTGTGACATATATGAAAAACAGGTTGTAATAAGGTTGACAGAAATTTTTAATTCTTTTGTGTAGTCAGCAATATTTCCATCTCAAAAACTAAAATCACAGCATATTTAACAGTTAACACTTTTCTTTATTATATTCTTTATTATATCGCTCTTCTTGACTGTCTTAATTGTATGAAATGACAGAGATAGACAAGTCTGTCCAGCTTGTGTGGCCTACAATCAGGTAACCCGAAACACATATCCTCTTTCCATTTAAATGTGTCACATTTTCTATCACTTTTTTCCCATGATTTCAAGCACAAGCTGAAACTCCTAAGTTTTGGTTTGTGATTAACTTTGAAATTTCACTTCATGTCAACCAGACTCTGGTTTTGTATTGGTTAAACAGGTGATCTTCCCCTCACACCCCCTATATATTGAAAAGTTTCTTTTCAGGAAAAAACCCACAAGAATTCTGGAATTTAAGCTTTAATTTCAGACCATATTGTTTTAATTTTATGTTTATGTTATTCCTACATTAATTCACAACACAGTCGGGAATGCAAAATTGGGTGCAGATGAGATTGTGCATCCCACCATATAATTCCATGGTAGCATTTTCAGTAATAACATTTCAATATTATGTATTTTGAAAGACATTAACGGCAGTTACCAATTATGGCAGATTAATGACAAAAAGTTGCAGTGTCTCCTGCTATTAAAGAGTTTAATGGTTTCAGCACTTCATTTTGTTTTCTGTTGAATGCATCATTTCATCAGAGCATAAATGGGGAACACTCATGTGGAAAATAATAAGAGCTCTGATTCAGAGTCTCTGATGGATTTAACTACAATGGCAAAAGAGGTTATTGCCTGCAGCTGTCCATCCTTTTCCTGCAGGAAAGATTAACAACCCACTGTAGAGTACGAACAGCACAGAGCGTGTCTGCTCGTCACAGAGCTGTACCTGTGTAAACTGCCATCAGCTGGGCTTGACCCTCACGTCCGAAGAGGTGCTGAATTTGAGAAGGATTGTGAACCAAGGCTCTCAGATAGTATTTTCAGATAGTACTAACTGGCAGCTGTCCTTAATGCCTAGTAATATTTTCTGGGCATCTGTATTAGACGTTTAGAGTTTCATCTAGTTCAGCCTTTTGATTCACCTGAGACCATGAGAAGTGGGCTCATGTGAGCCCCATGAGGTTTAACAAGGCTAAGTGCAAGGTCCTGCACCTGGGCTGGGGCAACCCAGGCAATACAGGCTGAGGGATGAAGGGATTGAGAGCAGTCCTGCTGAGAAGGATTTAAGAGTACTGGTGGATGAAAGGCTGGACATGAGACAGAAATGCGCACTTGCAGCCCAGAAAGCCAAACATATCTTGAGCTGCATCAAAAGAAATATTGAGGCAGGTGATTCTGCCCCTCTCCTCAGCTTTTGTGAAACCCCCAAATGGAGTACTGTGTCAGCTCTAGGGTCCAGAGAATAAGAATGACATGGACCCGTGGAGCAAACCCAGAGGAGGCCATGAAGATGATCAGAGGGCACCCCTCCTATGAAGACAGACTGAGAGAACTGAGGTTGTTCAGCCTGGAGAAGAAAAGACTCTGGGAAGACTTTATCACAGTCTTCCAGTACTTAAAGCGAACCTATAAAAAAGATGGGGACATCAGGGTGAATTTTGCAAATACCAAGATGACTCCTAGAATGTCTTTTTTTGGGGGACAATGTTTACTGTACTCTTTTACTCTTGCCAGTACCTGGATAATGGAGAACTGAGAAGCTGTAGTGAAGAATTTTTCTATGTAACAGAGCAAACAAACCAAAACATTTGATGTTTGTTTGCTTGTTCATTTTTCTTCCAAGTGAATAGGCTTCGGAATAATAACATTAGCCCCAGCACAGGAAAGGCCTAGCTTTCTGTGTGTCCAAGAAGCACACATCCAAGGCAACACAGGGTTGTGTTGGTTTTCCCTTCTGTTCAACAAAAGGTCAGGCAGAGTACAAGCTTGTTACATAAAATGTGTGGTTGACAGACTGTTCTTTCTGTTAAACCCAAATGTCGACATTAACTGTCTTCACTTGAAGAATACTTAAATCTGTTAGACAGGGTGCAGTAACATTTGCATGCTGATGGTGATAGCAAATCTTTTCTCCTCTTCTGAGTAAATAGAAGAGGGCTGCCTCTATCTGCCAGAAAAAAATGCATTGGGCTGATTTCAAAAGACATACATGTTAGCTGTTGCCCTGAATCTCCCCCAGCACTGTTCCAAACCATTTTGGTTGCAGGGTTTTGCCAGTACTTAGTGTGTGTGGCAGAACTTCCCAAGGCATCAGCATGTTGGGAGACCTGAAATGCCCACTTGACCCTTCTGTTACGGTTTCAGGAGCATTTGCTGGGGCATTTCAGTTATGCAGAAGCCACATCAAAAGGAAGGTGGCTGTGCACAGTGAGACATCTCTTAGACCACATGTCAATTTATACCATACAAAGCCAGTCTACGAATACATCACATAAAGCTGCAGTCTTATGGCTTGTTTTGACTATTCCTAAACCAAGCAAATAGATTGTCTCCCTTCCTTTTCACTCAGCTGGTATAACTTCACATATAATCACTCCATGACCCAGTTCAGTCAGAATGATCCAGGTTAGCTCACACACTTTAAATAGTAGGCTTTTTTCCTAACCTGTTTCATTTTGATTGAATTGGGTTAGGGAACAATTATGTACACGTATCAGAGGGGGAGCATGGGAAATGGGGGAGGATAACCTTCAGAGAAGACAACGAGAAGCATCTGGGATTAGGAACCTTTTTGATCCAGATCAGCTGAAGCCAGACATGCAACAGCAACCAAACACTGGCACTACAGGAAATTCCTATGGGATTGGGTCTTCATCTGATTCAAAACATCTTAGTTCCTTTGAAGTTGAGAGTGATATGTTCATTTATAGTACTAGAGATACTGTCTCCTGTGTATTTCTGAATGGTTGCAAAGTGGTTTTCAACCATTCAGACTGTCTCTCAGTAGCGAATTACTTTAAGCTAAATATCTGCAAACAGAAAAGATTAATCTTAGAAAAGAATACCACTAGTGGGTCTCTGTGGGCTCACTTCTTTCAATCATCGACAAATTCTATTGACAAGGTTTCTCCATTGAAAGCAGAGATAAGCTCAGCTTTCCAGTCTGCACTATTCTTCATTAGCTAAAAAAGAAAAAGTCATACAATATAGGGAAAGAAAAAAAACCAAAGACTGCTTCTGAAGACTAGGGAATTCAATGCTTTAAGCTTGCTTCTTCCTTGTAATTTTTTTCCAAGAACTCCCCAGTATGAATTAATTAAAATGGGCTTGCTAATTGTTAAAGAGGTTGCCTGTATATTTGTGCTCTGTTGTTCATGTGCTGTGCTGACCACAAATACAGAAAACCAGAAGAGATAGAACCAGAAATCTTATATTTTTATGTGAATAAGTAACCTGTCACATCCTGGTAATCCTTGCCTTTTTTGCCTATGGAAAAGAGATGTCTAAGCTCTGCATATTCATCCACTAAAGCAAGAAGATCCTTCCTTTACTCAGTTCACTGGATGCACTGAATTCTATCACCTTTGAATGGTAATTTAGAAGGAATAGAATTATAGAGAATGGTACAACTCTTATTTTTGTGGTCAGTCACTGCTAGAAAAATGAGTAGAGGTAAGGCAAATGCTCTGCTCTATAGAGTCAACAGTGCAACTTATATTGCTTGATAGATGTAAAAACCAAGGATCTAAATCATCAAGGAGTTGATCATATGTGGGTGGAAGAGGACGGGCTGAGGTTCAGGCAAAACAGAATAAAGTTTTTTTCAAAACCTCAAGCCTTCACCTCGTTGCAGTCATTTGAGTTGCACAATTATGCTAATATCCTTGGTGTATTTAGCTTTTGGTTAGCAGTGAAAGAGTGCTGAGATGGAAGTTTTGCTGGAATGCAAAGGGTTTGGGTGAAACGAATGAGACGTAGAGGAGAAAGTAAGAACTTTTTTTAGCTGTTCTGTAGAAGAGTGGGTGTAAAAAGGAGAGAGGGGCAATGTGAACTGCACAGATGCGACTGGACATAGAAGGCATAAAAGAAGTTCCAAAAATTTGTTAGTGAAGTTTGTAAGAGATGAGGTAGAATTGTGTTGCTCTGTGGAAGGACTGGGAAGAACATACAACTCCCACAAAATTTTGTGTGAGGAAGCTAATAGGGACTAGAGATAAGTGGTGACAAAGGTATTAAGAGAATGAGACAAATCCCCTCATCATGAGGAACAGTCAAAGCCACATTTCATGAAGTCATGAGAAAAGAGGTTTTTTCTGTGGGGCAGACTGAAAAAAGCTGAGGAAGAGTGAACTTCAAATAAAGACTGAATTTTGAGAGAGATTCCACATGATGAAAGTGACAGGATAAAAAGAGCAGGAATCAGAAAATGGAGTCTTACTGTCAAATCATGAGCACTAGAGATGACATCCACACCCACATTATGCTTTCAGGATAGGATATTGTCAGGTCTAGCCCAGCATGCTCCCCATCATGAACTGATCTGATGAATTCATACTGCAGAAGTTTTTATTTTGTCAACAAATCCCACTCACTCATAGGGCAAAGGTGCTCAGGGATCTCAGACTAACCCTTTGCATGTTCTTTATACTTCAAGGAGTGGTGGAAACATTGCTGAAAGGAGTAACAGAGGTGTTCGGATCAGGCATGCTGCACTAAGGGATAATATTACCCAGAAGTTTTTTCTCTGTTCTTTTCCAAAGGTCACCACAACCTCATGTTTTAAATGCTGACAAAAGCATGCAGGCTTGCATGGCCTCAGGCTCCTTCTCTAAACATATTCTAGTTATAATTAGGTGTGCTCAGCTTATAATTATGTCTCTGATACTGACTTTCTTTTATTGATTGCCTTTGGGTGAGACACTTAGCTTCCCTACCCTTTCTGTCTTTTAGTCTTTCATGTTTAGAAACAGATATGGCAATATTTACCTTCTTGGCTTTGAGGCATCTTTTAGAGATGAATGTGTGGTTGCTCATGAAACTCTTTGAGGATGAAAATATTATGCACATGCTAAATAATAATTCCCTGGGTGTGATGTAACAGCTCAGTCTCACTGCTGACTATTCGTATTCATTTGCAAAGCATTACAATTTGGACTACTCACACACTTTAGAAAAGGTTCTATATAAAATGAATGTTCTAGTTTTAGTTGTTAATGTTCATGTAACTGTACACTGCTTAACTGTTTCACACTATAAATGCATAAATGAGCTTCTGTGACAAAAGCAAAAGGAATACATGAAACTTTCTAGAGGAAAATATGACCTATAGCCATATATTATAAAGTCAGAGATGAGGAACACTTCCTTAGTAAGTTTTTCAAAATAAAAATTTGTTTAACTGACATTTTTATGTAAATAACCTTACTTCAAATGTTTCTTAGAGATACCCAGATTTTTTTTAATCTTCTGCCTAATTATGAGGCAGAAATATTTTTTTTTCTTTAAGATCTTGATTGAGTAAGAAAAGCCCAATTACTTGGTCTCAGCTGGTATCCTGTGTCCAGTGGGGGTCACAAGCAGATATTGGCCAAGCATTTGCAGTACCTTTCTCCCAGCCCCCTTAGCCTCTGACCATTTTCAGTTCAGGAGGCTTCCTGAGTAGATTCTGTAGTCTGTAACAGACCTCTGCTCAAGTGCTTGTCTCTTCCCTAGAGCCCAAGCAAACTTTTTGCATCTGTAAAGAACATCTTTCCTTTTCACTGAATTAACATTGTCCCAGTGACAATTCAGCCACACCTGCACCAGTTTTCCCCATTAGCCTTGCATAAGCAAAGAGCAGTAAAAAGAGAAAAAAGAAAAACTCCTGATAAGGATGCACCAGTGTCATGGTTTGAGATAGCCCCAAAATCCAATTCCCTAGCTCCATTCCCCCTCTCAAACCATGACAACCAGTAAGTTAGTTCTCTGCGCATTTTTCCCTAATTTTTTTGTTAAAGTAAAGGGGCTATTTAGAGTGACAGCATGCAACAATTGGCCCTGTCACTGTTTGAAAAATCCTTCTTTCCTTTGTTTCCTGCTACCTACCTTTTAAGAGAAATATATATTGTAGGAAATTGTTTTACTTGTCATGAGAATCATCAGTAATTGTTCATTTTATGGAATTCTAGCTTCAATATAAAAATGGAACTTGGCAAATAACATAATAATCAGGTTCCATTTTGTTCACTGATCCTACACTGAGTGAATGGAAGATGCATAGGTTTGCAGAATAAAACAATATATTAATATACTTTCATAATCGGTTAGAAAAAAAGTCTGAATTTATGAGTTATTTTTTGCTTTACTCTTGCACATCAGCTTCAGTAACTGAGGCATCAGCTCTTGTGTTCTGTCACCCCAGAGTGAAAACATACAAGTACCCCAAAAATAGCTTCCATCCTGTTTCCAATATGTTTTTCTTTCAGATAAGGCTCTGAGTTATTAGTGCTGTACTAATGAATTCCAGCTATAGCCCATGTTGTGCAAACAGTTGCCTGAGCTTCTCACATTCTATTCAGCTACATATCTATGAAACTAGTGGCATATTAATCAGAGTAATACCCACCGTTTTCATGGCAAACAGCAGAGAACTTCTAGATTGCAACTAGCCACAGAGTTAAGCCAAACCACAACAGTTGTGTTGTTTTCTTTTTCTCTGTCTTAATGGAAAGGAAAGCAAGAAGATGTAGAAAATGAAGATAAAAGGATGTTCAAAGAACAACAGGTATCCAAAAAGGATTCTTCACTGTGTCTTTTTTGGGGGCACTTTTCCTCCTATCAACAGAAGAATTTTAAACTTGATCACTTGGTGGTTGCTGTGGCCAAGATGACCACCAATCTCCGCGTAGCTCACAAGATCTGCTTTGTTGACAAGCAGCAGATCAAGAAGGGCATCTTTCTGAGTCAGCTCTCTTAGGACCTGTTTGATTAAGTTGTCATCCAGGTATTTTAGGAATCTTCTGGAACAAGTTGTACCAGTTGTTTGATGCTCCCTGTTAATTTCTGGCAAGTTGAAGTCCCCTATAAGGATAAGGGCAGTTGACTTGAAAGTGTCCCCTAGCTCCTCAAAGAATAATTCATTGGTGTCATCATCCTGGTTGGGAGGTCTGTAGCAGACTCCCACCATGACATCCACATTATTTGTTTGCTCCTTGATTCTTACCCAGAGGCTCTCAACTGTGCCATTGCCAGCTGTGAGTTCCATGTATTCTAACCATTCCATTACACACAGTGCCACCACTCTGCCTCTTCAGCCCATAAGTGCTCCTTTTCTCAAATTTTTGCACATCATCCCATTGCTCATCACTGGTGAGCCTGATTTTGTCCCTTTCACCCTTCCAAACCAGTTTAAAGCTCTGTCAATGAGCCCTGCTAGCTCCTGTGCTAGAACTCTTTTTCCTCTCAGATGAAGGTGCATCCTGTCAGGTGTTAGTAGACCAAGTGTTGAGTAGATGGTCCCATGGTCAACAAACCCAGAATTTTTCCAAATACATGGACCTCAGAGCCATTCATTGACCTGATGGATCTGCCTATTCCTATCAATATTATTCCTTGTTACTGGAAGGATCAAGGAAATTACTACCTGTGCTCCTGATCTGTCTACCAATCCTCCCCAGGCCCTGAAGCCTCTTTTGATTGCCCTTGGGCTTCTCTTTGTTGTTTCATTGCTGCCAGTTTGAACAACCAATAGTGGAGAGTAATCAGAGGGACTGACTAGACTGGAGAGTTTTCTAGTAATGTCCCTTACCTGAGCCCCTGGGAGAAAGAAGACTTCCCTGTGAGTTGCTTCTGGTCTGCATATCAGGTCCTCTGTTGCCCTTAGAAGGGAGTCTCATACTACAAATACCCTTTTCCTGTTAACAGAGGAGGTCTTGATGTGGGGTGCAGACGGAAAGTAGCTGGATTTTTTCAGGCTGAACCCTTTTCTCTCAGGAGTTTTGTTAGATTCTCTACATATACTGGCAATAGAACCAGTTTGTCATAATGAGTGTTATTCCAAACTGCATGAATTTTTATAATAGAAAACCAGAATATTTTGATGCATTTTCCACTTTGTCATACTTCAGTGTATTGGTTTTCAAAAAGTGTCCCTAAAGGAAGACATGCAACTGCTGAAAGTATTAATAATCCATAAGAGATAGAATTAAAACAGTATCATAAAGAAGGACTGTAGAATTGATTGATGTCAGATAGATTTTCTTGTAAAAGTCTATAGCCTTGCTATCAAATCAGATATTCATGAAGATTCATCAAAAATATTTTAATGGATTGCTATTACAGATCACTCTAAAGCAATTAGAAATCCATTGCAAATTACAAAGCAGATACTGCAGGAATACCATACAGCAGATGATCATGGGAAAAATATTTTAAAAGCTGCAGATTAAAGAAAATTGCTGTTTTACATTTGGCAGAGACAACCAACCAAAACAATAGAGTTAGCAGAGAACTGAGGTACCTGTAAGGAGAAAAAAATCAAAACTGCTAAGGATTCAAAGAAGGATTGGAGAGTTTCAGTCTATTTAACTAAGAATAGATATATATCAGCTCCTGCCATTTTAGTCAAATGTCTTCCAAACACTGGTGCACACAAAGGGTCCTGTTGCCTTCAACATGACTAATCAAACTATGCAAAGTACAGCATGTTGAAAATGTCTGAGGAAACGGGGCCTTTTAAGAGTCGTCATTTTGACTAATAGACAGTATTCAAGTGTTCAGTATTGATTTCCTTATATCCTATTCTGTCTTCACATATGCACTAAGTATAGGATTTATTTCAAAAGTAGTCCTTTTAATGCGAAGTTTAACTTAATCGCTGGGTACTGTCAAACTAACATTAGAAATCATGAACTAAGTCCACTTCTAGGCTTGAAACTAAAGGTCTCCAAGGTAATAAATTGAGCATTGACTTAAAAATATGTTTTAATTCTGTAATCTCTTGTCAGAGTATTAAGGCTTAGGCTTGCAAGATCTTCCATAGCATTAGAGCTTATCCTTTCAAGTGTTTCTTTTTCTTTTTTTAATAAACATAGAGCTTTTTCTTCATCTTGTGAATGTAAGACTTTCCAAGTTCAACTAATTTCTGTAGATACCGCAAAACACAGGTGGAGAAACTTAGAGGATGACTGCCTTGACTACCTGATATTTGTATTTTACTTTTACGGATAATGCAATGTTATGTGTAGAAAAGCCTGGGTGTGGGCATCTAGAAGACTATGTTAGAGCAAAAAAAAGAATCTGGAAAAAAACATGTCCTACTTCTAATGAATTGGACATGTTTTCCTTTTCCAAACAAATGCAAGCCTTTAAATTGCTTGTGAAGACTTTGTTCTGGATATTTTTTTCCATAAAAACAGAAGTAATGATATACTAAAAATTTCAGACAAGTTTACAAGTCTTTGTCTTACATTTATAAATGCTTTTAGTACAAATATTAATAGTATCTTTATTAACAGTACTCTTCTGAAGCATCTGCTTTCTCTTAGTTTCTCTATAAAAAACTTAGACCAGCTCTGATGAGTTCTAATTCTCCTGTAACAGTCATAGCCATGTTTTAGTGTTAGGCACAGGACCAGGGCTATGCTCACTGACAAAAGTTTCTCATTTTGATTGGCTTCTCTGCTCCTGAAGGCATCTGTTAAAGTGAGATTGGCAAACAGATACACGAGGCTGATTTTAGCAATTATTATGTAAGCTGACATTTGGCTGACAAAAAATGAGACCAGGTAACAATTTAGCAATGCCTGAAATTAAAACCATACCTGAAGAATATCTTGAGTGTGCATTTCCATTACCTTTGTATCTTCTGTTACTTTTGTCACAAAAATTTCAACACCCTTAATAACTTTGGTCACTTTATGTGCATGCAATGCTTGAAGGCCAGCTACTGTGAAATCAATGATTTTCAACATCTTCACTAAATTTGATCAAACAGGTTCAAACGTTCTTGCCTTGATTTTTTTTCAGAAACACTATTCAGTAGAAGTTCAATACATTGTAGCTGAACCTGTAACATTAAAAAACCTCTGTTACAGAAAAGAAGCTGTACCCTTGGTCTGTTTGTGTGGTTTGAAGATAAACTAACTACCTTTTCCTGAAAGGACTGGCCCTCTTCATGTGAAATATTTAACTATTATAGAATTCTTAGCAGAAGTGTCTATCATCCCTAATAGTGTTCAGCCTAATTTTTTTTTAGGTTTTTCTATGTTTGTGTGAAATCTCTTTCAGAAGCCCTTGCAGGCAGTTGAAGGTAATTCTCAGAAGGTAAAGCCAATGTTCCTGCAGAGTTTCCATCTTCTTGGAGAGAATCATGGATGATTTCCAGAGAAGATATGACTTTATTTTTCATACGGTAGAGTTTCTGATTTTTGTGTTTTATTGTACTTCTATGTCTTCTTGATTTGCAGTCTTGTTGCTATACCTGGTGAGATACCTGTATACAGCATTTTCAGGATTCACCTGGGCAGAGTGTTGGGTCATATTATCTAGACCGTGTTTTCACCAAGAAGAGTTGGACCACATGATCCTTGAGGTCCCTTCCAACCTGGTATTCTATAGTTAAAATGCTATTATAACATTGCCCACCACTTTACAATCCTGTTAGTTCACCGCCAGTGATAGTTTGCTTCAGTGGTTCAGAATTTATATTTTTAACTTTATAACCTGAAAAATTTATGGAGAGTTTAAATGAGTGAGCTTTTGACTTCCCTGGCTTGAAATTTCCCTTCTTTCCTTCCTTCAAAGAAGACCAAAGGGATTTTCAAATACGAAAGCCAGCGTTTATCATACAAGTAAATTTAACTTACTTGGCAGAGAAAATACAAATGAATAGGCGAAGAAGAATAGAAGAGAAAGAGGAATTTACATCTAATTTCCCTCCTCTCCATGGTGTCCCTGCAGGTAAGTCCTTGCTCCCAGATTTGTTTCTACTTTGTTACTGATCAGGTGGATTCCCTCATCCTGTGTACTCACTCCACAGCTACACAAGGAGAGGGTTATATTTTGTATCATGGCTGACTGTCCTGTGCTGAAGGACTCTTGGCACGTGAACTTAACTGAAAAATTTCATAACTATTTTGGATCCAAAGCCCTCATATCTGAGAAGGGGGTGATTATTTTTCCTAGTTTTGCCGTGTTGTCTAGCACCAGAAAAAAATTACAGAACTGTAAGTTCATTCACATGTTTCTATCGTATTAAAAAAATAGCAAAAAAGAGTTGAACCACATTCCCTTCAGTGCTTGCTAAAACTTGATCCTGTTTGCAACATGATATGTAAGACTAGATTGAAACAAAATGGTAACCTGAAGGTCTATGCTCATCACAACAGATGAATAAAATGCAAAAAACTTTTCAGGAGCAAGAGTGCAATACTAAGGTTTTTTTCAGACTGATTAACTTTTAATAAGACAACATTATTCTTAATACTGTAAAGGTTATGCATTAAAGCTAATCTTGCATTGAACATTCCTAAAAAATACCCTTTGAGAGTATGACACAAAATAAAAAGATCAAGCTTGTTTCTTTCTTTCAACGCCTCCATATTTTTAATTAGACAATAATTGAAATAAGCCATTAGTAGCTGACAAATAATCAATTTGAAAAGACCTCACTCTGTGCATTGTCTAATGTACTAATTGTTCCAGTTTCAAAGTTATAGGCCTGCTTCAAGGAAGGATTCTGATTTTTGCCACGCTAACACTTAGGTATCTAGTTCTTTGGGCAGTGTTTAGCAGTCCTGATTGAATTTTATATGCAATGAATGGAGGATAGAATAGTGGCACAGAAATCAAGATTCAGCTGTTGTAAAGTAGGTGGATAACATGAAAACCTAAAGGGAAATTTATTTTTAAGTTCTACCTCTCTTTTGTATATATTAGAGACTGCAGTTGTAGGACCTTTCTGTCATCCCTTTCAGCACAGTTCAGTGCCTCCTTCATGCCTGCTGTAACATGCCTGCTGTAACAGTACTTATATGCAAATAGATACTCTAGTGGTCACAGCACTCTGGCAAGCATGGCAAGAAACTTGTCTTTCAGGCCTGGCACAGGCTCAGACCCGGCACAGGCTCAGACCCACAGAACAAATATCCTGGACAAGTTTGCTAGCCACTGTGTTGTGGGCAAGGCTGGTGTCTCCTATGCTGAGCATGTGATATGGCAAAAGGGAGCATAAGCTCAGTGAATGTAACTGAATTTTCTGGGCAGGGATTCGGTGACTGGGGCACTCCTGTACCTTATCACTGGGCATGCATGGTAGCAAAATCTTATGTTGAAACAGGAAAATTCAAAGCACTGAACCATGTTATAGTATGTAATTTGAGCAGTATTTCCACCTTACAAGCTTTAGTTCTGGACTTCTTCTTCCTTTATAAATTAGGCATATAACCTTAAGCGTAGAAGTATTCTTTTGCCAGACAGAAGTTGTAGAGAAACAGTAAAGGTACCTTGATTTTTTTTTCCACATAAACAAGCTATAAATGAGCCAAGTGCAGTCTCTTGACTGATGTAAGCTGACTAGTTCCATATATTGTTATTACTGTTCTTACTTCAGAGCCAATTGACTAATGAAAGACAAATAATCAAGTCTGAATGCTAAGTACCTGTGTCACTGAGTTCTTAGGGCAAATATTTTTAACCATATATTGTAGCTTTTATGTAGCATCCAAAAGTGTGATAGGTGGCGTACTGATAAAAGAGTTCCTACTCCAAAGTATTTATATGATCTGATTATTCATGACATATCAAGCCAAAAATCAAAAGAATGGGAAGAACAAGGGGAAGCAAGACCAAAATATAATGTGTCAACGTGTTTCTTTCTCTTTTGCTTTAGGAGTCTTACTAGTTTGGGCATTCTGCATAACCAAGTGTGTTTCGTTTAAAAAAAAAGGGGATAAAAATGGAAAAAAACCCCAAAATTAGGGTGGGAGGGCATGTGTCTACACAGAGTACAGTAGGGTAGGGAAAAGGAATGGCAAAGCTAAACAATAATAAAGAGAGAGCAATGAAGAAAACAAGGAAAAGTTAGGGAACTGATGCCAGGATATAAGTTTGATTGAAAAAAAGATGTGGCTGTGGACTGCAAAAAAGAAGGGGGATAATGGGAAAAGGTCAGTTCTAAGACAGTCTCTTATGAAAGTACTTACAATACCAGAGACCAAAGAGATTACAGAGATGATTGTTAGTGGCTAAACTCCAAATAATCTCTACTCTGACAATGCCACCAAAATAGCATAAGTGGAAGGTCAAAGTTAAATCACAGAAAAGGATGGACAGTTATATCTTGTAATGGACCAAGTTACATGATCACAGAATCAAGTAGGTTGGAAAAGACATCTCAGATCATTAACTCCAACCTATAACCCAACACCACCTTCTCAACTAAATCACAGCAGCAAGTGCCACATCCAGTCTTTACTTAAACACTACAGGGGTGGTGTTTCCACCACCTCCCTGGGCAGTCCAATACAATGTTTAATCACCATTTCTGTGAAGAAATTCCTCCTACTCTCCAACCTAAACCTGCCTTGACACAGCTTGAAACTATGTCCTCTTGCTAGTTGCCTGGAAGAAGAGGTTGACCCCCGACTGGCTACAGTCTCCTTTCAGGAGAGTGATGAGTTGTAGAGAGTGATGAGGTAACCCCCAGGCCTCCTTTTCTCCAGACTAAACAACCCCAGCTCCCCTGGGCACAGCTGTGAAATCCCTTCTCTTGCTGAGGTGTTTTGCATCCAAATTAGTGAATGAAACAGAAGTTGAGAGTTTGTGTTGCAAGGCTGAATGGAAGCTTTAGGGTATGGAATTTCTTTTTGGCACTGTCTAATCAGAGCAGAATAGGGCCAGACTGATATTTTAGAACGTTATCTTAACACTGTTATTCCCATAAAAAGTTGGAGGCAACAGGTGCCGGTGCTGAGGCATGGCTTCTCAATGATGGAACTTGCATTTCCACTTAGTGCCATTGCTCTGATGGTTTGGTGCATATTATCCAAGATTTCATCATAACACAGAAGAATTTACATTTTCCAGCAGTTACTTCTAAATTACTGATGTCAGTTTATTTCAGCTAAATATTTATTACTTGGTATACCATTTCTAACATCACTCCTTTGGGGGAAATCATTCAGCATATTCTAGGTGTTAGAAATATGTTCTTTGTCTCTTCACACTAATTATTACATCTTTTTATTAAATATTGAGCACAGCCCCCATATACTTCTTTTGGTGATAGACTCCCCATGTGCACATAATATGGCTATCTCTTCCTTTTGATGCCACACTATTCTTACACAAACAGCTTTTGCAACAGAGTCAGACAGTTAGTATGAAAATACCTATCCTGTCAGAACAGTTCAGCCACGAAGTTCAAATGACCAATTAATCACTGCATCTGCTTCAAACTCCCCTTAGAGGCTTGTATTGTCTGAGCCACTTGCCCTTTAAGAGTTTCTCTTTATCCCTAGGCACTTATGACTTCATTTGATCTGAATCTAATTAGGTGCAGAAGAATATGAGAAGCAAGTCATTAAGACAATGGAACACAATCCTCAACACTGAATTTTATAGCAGCACCTATAGCAGAATTATCCTAGGAATTTCAGAGAGCAGGCAAAACCCCACATGACAGTATTTTCAAATACTGCTCTAGTGACTAAGTGTCAGTCTCCAATCTCTTGCTGCCAGCTTGTAGAAAGCTGTTTCAAATCTGAAATACTGAAAAAAATGGACTTCAGGTGGCAGACTGAAACAAAAAGGAATAAGTATATATTGTGGTTTTGGGACAACTGTCCCTATTCCTGCCTAGTATTTCAAGGAAAGAAAAAAGGGACATATAAGACACACCTTGGTGTTTGCCAGAGGCCATCCTAGCAGCAAAGATGTTCCATCTTTAATTCTGCCCCTGGAAACAGAGACTGCTTACTTAGAAGACAGTGTAGTGTGCCTGACTGCCATGGATGTCGACATTTCTTCTTTCTTCTACTTGTCTCTTTTATTTTTAAAATAATTATATGAATACCGAGACAGAGTTTACGTAATTCCACATGCTCCCCTTACACCAGAAGCAAGCAGTACATACACTTAAATGGGTAGATACCTTGGCTAGAATCACTTCTACTTGCAAGTGTGCTGGAATAATGCTGCCAAGTGAAAAATATTTCTCTGTAAGTACCACTTCACAGTTTCAGAGTGACTACCAAGATTTTAATCCATTATAGGTTTTCTAAAAGACCTTTATGCGCTACCTTTTCAACCTCATATGCGGTCTTTTAATTCCAATGAACTCTTTTCCTCCTATCAGTCACTGAGAAGGGAGAGGTAAGGTGTCTCATTTGATAGGACTTTAGCAGAACTGATGCATCAAAAATCTTATGCAACCTTTAAAAATGTCACAGACTCAAGAATGACTAAGCACTCCAATCTCTAAACAGTCACACTGACAATTAATAATTTTATTTTCCAGTTCATTAAATTATGTCTCTTAGCATTTGGGGCAAAACACATATTAAAAGTCAATCCAATCCAGAGTGACACAAAATTCAAAAAGCCAAACATCAGATTTTAACATATTTTTGTCCAAAATGCTACTTTTCATCATCAATCTCCTTCATCAGATGCCAAATGAAGTGGAAGGTGTTTCAGCATGGTCTGGAAAATACGAGCTGCAGGCTGCTTACCCAGGTTTAATGCAAGTGTTAGTCAAATGCTCTTCCTTGAGACCTCCATGCCACTAAGATTCAGGAGTTTCAGCTGAGGTAGGGTTCAGTTAGGCCTCTCAGGTGAACTCAATAGTTGTGATGGAGACCAAAATGACATATGTATGTGGGAAGGGGGGGTAAGAAGTCCTAGACTTTTGATCCTATTTTATATGAGACTTTTGTACCATTATTTGAGTTCATATAACAGTCCTTCTTTCAGACCTAACATTCTACCACTGATGCCGAAATGAGCTTCATCATTAACCTCAGAGCAAGTAGCAAAATGTTTTAAGACCACCAAAGACAAAGGCATGTGTCACTCCACGAACTACAGCTGGCCATGGGTTACAAAGGAGTGGGGAGCCAGGGTGCTCTGTGCTTGAAGCAGGGCACTGCACGTCTTTGGAGATATGTTGAGGAAGCAGCAGCAGCTGCCTTCTGCATTTTGAAATTTGTGATTAGTCTTCAAATTCAGATCATAGTACAATGCAGTCATTGAGCCAGGACAACACAGACTGGCACATACAGTTTTGGTTCCCCTCTGTACTTAAAGCATAATAGATATACGGTGACTACTTTCATTCCGTTTCTATCTGCTGGGCTAGAGTTCGAGCTGCATGCACCCATTCTGCCTACAAGGGCAAAGACAGTGTTTGAGGCAGATCTAGCCTGGACATGAGTTTGCTTGCCTGGAAAGTCAGTTGTCTCATTCTAGATGTGAGTCAGAGTGTTTGGGCTCTGTGCTTAAAAGAGAGCTCAGACTATGAATTAAGATGACTGTAGTTAGCTTGACCAGAGTTGAGCCTTTTACATTTGTTATTGCTCCTGATCCCTGCAGAAAAGTCACTTCAGTTTTTTGGTGTTTTCTTTACCTCAGTGATGTCCATGAGATTTAAATGAAATTCTAGAGGTCTCAAGTTCATGAGACACATGCAAAAAAGGTGATATTGGGCTTACACTTATTTCAAGCTGCTGAAACTGTTCTTAAAAGAATATCTTGGAAACTCAGTTTGCAGAGTACAGCAATATTTCTTATATATACAAAAATAGAAAAGAAACCCACATGCAGTCAGCCTTAGGCATGCAAAACCTCTGTCATTATTAGACAGAAAACTAGGAGTTAGTTATATTTTTAGAAAACTAATAATATTCCACAACTTTCCAATATATAAAGCCAATCCCTTGCTGTGGTGAAACATACAATTTATTTCTAGACACGAGAGTGACCTAGTTCTGCTCTCCTGCACATCAGAGTCAACTTCTGTTTCAGAAATCTCATCATTCAGTGCAGGAAGATTTTATGCTGAGTACACTGATGAAGGCCATTGCCACGGTTTTGCTTTCACCTATGCTCAGTTACACAGACTGAACTTTTCACTTATGAAGGAGTATGAGGTCAGTTGTACAGTGGCAAACCAGAAAGAAAGTGATCTCACTGTGTTGCTCCTCCTATGAAGTGAGTAAACACTGCACCATCCAGATGAGAGACATGAACTCTGTTCACCTGGATTTGCACTGACAAGGGAAACACAGCAACCAGGGAGTGAAGATCAACCCTAATGATGTTCTAAGACATATGAGAAGCCAAAGACATTGGAGAGCAAAGTTTGTGACATCTTGTTGGTTTTTTTTTCTCTATGGTACAGTTTGACTTCTCACTGCAAACTTTGGCCCTTATTTTCTAAAGGAGACCCCTGGCACACCCCTTTATTGAGTCAAGACCAACCTTCAATTGAAAAAGTAGTGGACATCTGATTTTTGTGTATTTGCCATCTTTTTTTTTTTTTTAAATTTCCCCTCCCCCCCCTTCCCAGATTTGACTTTCGTGTATTTAAGTTTTTTCAGCCAGTCTGATAGTATACGAAGAGCTATCCTAAAGAGACAAGGCAGTTCCAGGGGCTCAGAGGAACCTGCAGGAGGTGGCACCACTCCCACGCTGCTGTGCCCGTCTAGGTACACCAGCAGAGCCCTCTCGTGGAGACACCATGAGAAGCAGCAGCAGGAGTGGTTTTTTCTAACTATAGCTTACACAGTTTTCTTAAAAGAGCTAAACAAAATAAAGAAAAATCCCCACTCTTCATTTGAGAGGTCTATGAGAGGCATTTCGTGGTGTAACCAAATTGCTTACGAACGATGCTGGCTTAGCCAACACTTGCTATCCTGGCTCAAGCTTGTATGCATTTGGCTTAAGATCCCCAAGTTAAACTGATGCAGTTTGGTCGTACTAAATATTGCCATCATAGGGAATGTGAATAGATCAAATCCTCTGTTTCACATCCTTATGCCAGTAAAACTGCTTATGTATGTGGAAACAGGCTGATGGAAGAGTGCTTTCATTGGCAAGGATAATATCACTAAGCTATGGTGGTGTGTCTCTCTCAGCAAGGGAAAACATTTTCTTGGGGCACTGCCTGTGCTCCCCTGAGGGGGATCAGTCAGAAAATGGGCTGATATATGGATGTTGACTATGAATAACAAAGAACGAAAATTAAGATCCTCCATTGCTCAGGGTGTGTCTGTGGAGCCTTATGTTAAGTCTTCACCACCAGCATGAAGTCATGGAGGTCTTTGCCAGTCCATTTGTCCAGCGTCCTCAGTACTTTGGAGTTGTAGAGCAAAACTATGTCTCCTATGAAGAAACAGCCACGGTGGTGGAAGGATGGGTATGAATGTATAACTGGCTTTGGAAAAGAGTTTCTGCTATACAGCAGGCACTCCTGAAGCATAGTCTTAATCTTAGACTGTAATGTTCTGTGGTTTTATTACTTGCTGCCTCTCAAGGAAAATAGCACTAATTAGACTACTGACATTTGCATTTATCACTGATCACATTTTAATACCACTTACTTTTTCTTCATCTCAGTTTAATTATCAGTTCAAGGATTTGATGAAAAGTCAATTGCTACTTTCATCAGGACAGCACTGGTCCTTGCTAGGATTATTTTCTCCAGTACTCCTGTGGAGATTGCCAAAGCTCACTCTCTGAAAACTGCTGGATACTTTCTACAGGCCCATCTGTATTATATTAAAGGTTTAGTTCTTAGGAGTTTTGAAAACACTGAAAAAACACAGGTAAATAACCTGCTGATAGATTCTGCATTAGAAGGGAAATGTGCTTCAATACAGTGAACTTCACATCTTCTGTCCCTTTGTTTGCTGCCATCTTTCACTAGGACTTGGTCTTCATGATGAATGACTCTTATGATAACCTATAAATATACCTGACGTTTTATACTTTCATATCCTCTTTCTTAATAATAATTCTTGATCTCCCCTTCTACAGATTGTGGCAGGGCAATTCAGTTTCATGGCACTAGTGGAAAAGCAGCTCAAAGAGACCATATGGCAGCTAAGCCTCCTCAGTCACCAGGGAAAGCAATCCCATTAAAGCTATATTTAGCTGGCTCTAGTCCAGCCTTGTGAGCAGTAACAACTATGTTTCTGTGACTGTCAAGGCATCAGAATCAGATGTGGGGCTTACAGAGGGTCTGTAGCCTGTACCACACAGTGTGTTGGATTTGAGAGACCAGTAATCCACTGGAGAAAAGAAAGAAACAGGCAGAAACTGAGGGAGCTGATCTATTAACTGCATTGTTATATTCCCTCAAGGGGTTGTAATAGGAAAACAAAATGAAGGTTAAGCGAGGAATCATAGAAAACGTGAGCAACTTCCAAACAGCCTCAGTGATAGCTGATGTTTGTATCATGACACAGACTTGAATCAGTGTGATGAAGTGGATCGTTGGACCTTGTGCCTTCTACTGCTGCCTGTCACATGGATTTCTTGGCTCCAACATAGTCAGTTTCAGATCATCATTGATTGTGTAGGATAAGGGATCCTAGGAGAGATAAGATTTAGGAAGTCCTGAAGACTGCAGGCAAAAATAGTCATAATCCTGTGCATGTCTACCTGTAGCATGTCTTAGAAGCAGAGAACAAATTCAGATTTTACTGTTTCCCAGAGGTTCTGCTTCATGCTGTGCACGCTAAATTATCCATGCTTGTGTTGTTTACCAATTCTCTAACATTTCTGATCCTGAAAGTACTTAACATGAATGCTGCTGTCTGACACTTTCTCATTCCACACAATTCTGTGGATACGAGGAGAGTGCCTGCCAAAGGTTTTTTGTCAGCCATCTCTCTCTTAGTAATGTTCGGCCTCTTTGACTGTGCTTTCCACAGTTTTGGTTTTTTTTGAGTCCAGGGGCAAACATAGTACAATGCTCAAGTAAAAAATGAATTTGGCTCAGATCGAACTGGGGAGTAAACCTAGAGGACACCCTCTTGAATGATCTGCCTTTGTGAGTCTGAAATCTTTTCTGAAAAGCTGCTTAAAATATAAACCAACAAAAGCATAGAAGAGAAAAATGGTGCTGAAAAAAGTGATTCTTTTTTAAGACATTTAGGGTTGTCAGTTGTATAGGCATCCTGTTAACAGAATTCCCCCACTAAAACAGAGGGATATGGGATCAATCTCCAGTTCCCCTTGGCAGAGGATTTTCATCTAGATTCCAAGTTTTTCTGGGGTCATTTTAATGTGAATGCCCTCATTCAGGTCCTTAGACAATACAGATTTAGATAGTCTTTTCCAGAAGTAGGGAAGCTTATTCACAATTCTGAAATGCCTAATCCTACAAACACTAACCCTGTCACGTCCCCACCTCACTCTGTAGGAAGAAGACTGCATTTTGGAGGAGACTCATTCAGAAGCCACTGAGGGGTGTGGCAGCAGGTCCTGTCTTATGGGAGTTCTTAGGGGATTTCTGATCTCTCCACAGAAACATAGCATTCCTCTGCCATCAGAGAAACAAATAAGTGCATGAGGAAAAACTAACACAGATTTTTACCTGAAATTACTAGTAACGTACTTGTCTCTGGAACAGATGAGAGGTGCTTAATACACTGAATAAAACACAGCTGCTGAAAACTTCTGAAAGTTCAAGGAGGTCATGGAGACATATAGGGAAAGTTGCTATTATCCTGCACTCTATTATTTAGGAACACAGTTCAAGGTAACATCTAGTCCTCCATGTTAAGTCCATTTAATTATTTATTTTTTTTCTAAAGGCCAATTAATATTTTAAAGTCGAAAATACATGTCTTGCCTTAAGTGTGACATTAAGCTCAGGTACAATCATAGACAACTCATTTAATAATGATGCTGATTGCTATAATTTTTATAATACATCACGTTTAAAGGTCTAATTGTCTAAGGACTATAGTTTAATGAACATTCCAGTTTTACTATAGACAACATTCTTAATGATGCCCTATTTCACACTACTGCTTTTGCTTATATGGTTCTTTCTTCAATTGCCAAATCTGAAGTATTTAAGCATATGCTCTGTCTTGATGGTTACCTAAAGCAATTAGCTGTAATTTCATGTTCAGCAGTCCAGTTGTTTCCAAAAGTGAGTTCAGAAAATTATAATGTGTCATATTTGCCTGAAAATCTCCTGCATTCCAATGTTTTGGTACAAGTAATTAAAACTGGAGGCTCACTTATTCCTGTGAATGTGCCCGTGAAGTTCCAGTAGAAATCTGCCTACAGGTACACATAACCTTCAGAGCTGGCAAGCAGTGTTGACTTTCCTAATATATACTTAATCACTGGGGGTTAATTTTTCATACTAACAAAAGTGAACAACTGTCTATACGATGTGATAACTGTATACAGGTAAGGGCACAGTTAAAGCGTTAACTGAGAGAAGTAGACAGGTAAGCAATATCGAAAAGCCATCTTCTAATCCTGTAACACTGAAGAGTGCAGAAGCACTGTAACATCCTTTCTTTCTCAGCTTTATCCACTGCTGCCAGGAATACCTGAGGGAGTAATGGTCTCTGCGAACAGATCTGGGTAGCAAAACCTATCTGTAACTGATTCAAGAGGTCATTCAGCAGTGGGAGAAATTCTATTCCTCTCCAATCTCATGAGCTGGATAACATGATTTTTGTTGTATTGATCTGGCTTTTTAATAGTAGGAATGCTCTGGCCCTTAATAAGTAGAACAGTAATTTTATTCTGTACCTCTTTCTGTTTATGAAGCCTAAAGTGCATGGCACTATTTAGCACATTACTAATAAGACAGGTTATTATCTCCTGTGTGGGTGCACTTCTAGTGTAAGACAGTGTAGGTAGGAGCCAAGGGAAGTCAAAGCTGAACAGTGTGTTCAGGACCCCCAGACACCAGAAGTGTACAAGTGAGCAGGACATTCTACAGCCAACACTGAAATTAGCCCTTATGCACACTGATAATGTGCTCTTCAAAACTTTTCTCTCTTCCCAAATCTCATTTTCTCTGTTTGCAGTGAAGAAAAAAAAATAAGTAGAGACAGTCACTTATAAGATTATAAATGTTAGGAGAATCCTATGCAACCTCCTAATTAGTTTCATTTCCCCTGTGTGCACTCAATAACCCATTTAACATCATGGATGTTATTAGAAGCCTTTTCTGCCCATCCTGTTTGTGCTCTAGTCTTTGTCAGAAAAATTACTTTACTGTCACACGTGATTTCTGCCACTGCCCTGATCCTGCTTTCAATATTTCAGCTCTTCAAACAAGGATGTTAGGAAAACCTGCATGTACAGCAAAAGCAGACTCTTCCATATAAAATGAATCCAGTTCAGCAGTGTTAAGTGATTTAAATAAGTCTTCAAACCCCTAATAAATGCTGTATCAGTCCTTATGTTCATACGTATGTCCAATCCAATGCTGAATGCTCATAACTAGCCTACATGAGTTTATTTTTTTCTTTGGTATTTGAGAAATATAAAGTTTGACTCTAGAGTAAGACAAATTAAAAGCTATATTGTTCTCTTGTAGATTATATTTGCTGTGACAGATACTAATTATGTTAGGGCTGGTGCTTTCAGGAATGGATGTATTCACTGGTCTGGGGGCTAAGGGTTGTTTCCTCACCTTAGAAATGCAAACACAACAGAAGAAAATGCTTAGTGCTTGTGGTGGGTTGACCCTGGCAGGACATCAGGTGCCCACCAAAGCTGGTCTATTACTCTCCTCCTCAGCTGGACAGGAGAGAGAAAAAGTAATGAAAGTCTTATGGGTCAGGATAAGGACAGGGAGAGATCACTCACCAGTTACCATCACAGGCAAAACAGACTCAGCTTGGGGAAATTAATAGAATTTTGTGCCAATCAAATCAGAATAGGACAATGAGAAATAACCCCAAAATCTCAGAACGCCTTTCCCCCAAGCTTCCCTTCTTCCCAGGCTCAACTTCACTCCCAAATTCTCCATCTCCTCCCCTCAGTGGTGCAGAGAGTCGGGAAAGGGGGGTTGAGCCTGTTCATAACACATTGTCTCTCCCTCCTCAGAAGGAGGACTCCTCATATACTTCCCCTGCTCCAGTGTGGGGTCCCTCACACAGAAGAGGGAACATGAACACGAACATGAGTCCTCCCCATGGGCTTCAGCTCTTCTCGAACTACTGCAGCTTAGGCTTCCTACTTCTCACAGCCTCTGTTGGGCATCCATCTGCTCTGGCATTGGGTCCAACACGGGCTGTAGGTGTACTTCTGCTTCACCATGGGCCTCCACAGGCTGCAGGGGCACAGCTGCCTCACCATGGTCTTCACTATGGGCTGCAGGGGAATCTCTGCTCTGATGCCTGGAGTACCTCCTTCCCCTCCTTCTTCACTGATTTTGGTGTCTGCAGAGCTGTTTCTCTCACAGTCTCACTCCTCTCTTCACTGCTGTTGTTAAGCAGCAGGTTTTCCCTTTCTTAAATCTCTTATCCCAGAGGCCTTATCACAATCACTGATGGGCTTGGACTTGGCTCCAGGTGGTTCCATCCTGGAGCTGGCTGGCATTGGCTCTTTTGAATATGAGGGAAGCTTCTGGCAGCTTCTCACAGAAGCCACCCCTGTAGCCTCTCCACTACCTAAATATTGTCATACAAACCTGATACAGTGACACTTCATATCAAAAGCAGATTGTGGTGGGAGTCTAACATTGTCTCTCTGAACACTAGCACCAAAATCTAGCACAAACCCTATACTTGGTCTGAACCTTATCCTGAAAAAGTTATCAATGCCCACAGATAGGATCTGTTTTAAAAAGTGTGAACTGGGAGATGTGAGGGATATGTGAGCTGATTTATGTGCATTTTACATTATTAAATCTGATGGGTTTATGATTTTTGTTCACCTTTAGGTTATCTATTTCTGTGTCTACACAGTTCTGATTTCTCCCTTGATTGTTTTTATCTTCATAGTTCATATTGTCAGTAAATTGCATTAACAAAGTGTTATTTTTCTGCCCAGATTATTAATGCAAGCATTGAGAACTCACTGTCAATAATATCTTTAAAAGCCTTTGTTACTAATCTCTCTGAAACTCAGCAATTCCTTCTTCAGCATGACTCAGTGTTCCAAATGATTACATGAGTTTTTACTCACCTTAATTAAATAAAAATTTTAAGATCATTAATGCCTTTGAGTTTTGTTTCCTTCTTGATTATGATTGTTTTCATGTTCATATCCTCATCTCCAATGACTAGATTGGTTTTTTCCCTGGGAAGACAGGAAGAAAAGCTGGAACACAGTAAACTGTGATTCATTATGACGAGCAACAAAATGTTATTATTTTTTAAACATGAGGTTGGTCCAAAACTGGTTGGCCAGAGTTGCTGTGGACTCTTTATGCTTGGAGATGCTCAAGAATCAACGGGACACAGGCCTAAGCAATCTGCTCTGATTAGATTTGCTTTGAGTTGGTGGGGCACGGGGTGAGAGGTGGATGGTGAACTAGATGACCTCTGGAAGTGCATTTCAAATTTAATTTAATGATTCTAATTCTAACATTGCGATCCTCACTGAAATCAGTGCCGAATGCATCTCAATGATCTTTTATTTCTATTCTGTTCTCCTATCACAGTCATACTTATTTTCTTGTTCTCCTTCATTTAGGTAATTGAAGTGCTTGTACTGTATTTGAAGTATATTTTTGCTGTATAACACAAAATATAGTTGTGGAAACAAAAATAGAGTTACACTGGCATTATGTATTCATAAAACAATACTGTCATATTAAATAAGTAACAGCAAAAGACTGATTCATGAGGCCAGAACTTGAACCATCAAAATGAGAAAGACCGTAGTCGTTAAAATAATTCACAGAAAGATAAGGCTTAAAATAAAAAAACATAAAACTTAATAATCCTTTCATGTCATAGAATTCAAGCTTCTTTGGAAAAACAGATTTGTATCCGTATGGGAGTATCACTTTTTGCACAAAGGGGGTATGCAGAAATCCATAAAAGATACTGAAATGCTTCTGTAAAAGAAAGGGTCAAGAGACACTAAGAAAACAAGTCTTACAAAATATTGTACTTATCAAATCCTGAAGCTTTTTCCCAGGAACTTTTATTGTCTGTGATTCTGCAGACTACAGGTGGAACAGAAATGAAGCTGGTGAATACATGGCTAAGCAAATGTCATTGTAGTTTTTCTTGTTATCAGAAGTACAGAACCAACTTAGGAGTTACTGAGATAGTCTGATAACCAAAAATGGCAATTATTTCTGTTAACATCCTGGAAAAAATTCCCAGCATACTTCTGAGCTTTCAGAATTGATTCTGAATACCTGAACTTGACCAAGACTTGCCAATCACTTAAATTAATGAATTCTCTGTCAAAGTCTTCCTCTGATTCTTTCTCTTTGTAGCAAAATTATGCCTTGGAAGACTTGTACCTGAATGCCACCATACTTCAAGATCTACAGACATTGTGACGTTGCCAAATGGTCTTCCTTACACAAAATGGCTACTCTGACATCATTGTAACCAACAGGAATTATTGGTTACAATAATGAAAGAATGCTGAGGATACAACACAGATACTCAGCTAATTTTAAATTACCTACTAATTACTAGCTTTTAAAGAATTGGGCCAAAACATATTTCTTGCACAAAATATCCTTCTAACTGATCATGCTTATTTAAAAATGGGCATAGGTTTACAGAGAAATTGAATTTTTCTTGTCACAACTTACTCTGAGCTTTAACTATGAGCAATTTCACAGCTCCAGGGAGAATTCTCTTCAAGCTGCATGACAAATTACAAATGCTTATTAAGGACCTCAGACTATCATCGTCAGATACAAGCACATGTTTAAGGCCCTTACAGGACTATCTTACTATCTAAGTTTTTGCTTCTGGTTATATTTTGCCCCATTAATTGGAGTTATTAGTTTATGATCAGTCACTTGCAAGGTTATTTGTGACAAAGGGAAAATTGTCAAGAGTTGGATTTCTTTTGCTGAATTCTGTTTGTTTACAAGGGATGTACATAAAGGTGTTTTCTTGCATACAATAAACAGGCAATTTCTTTGCTTTTAAATGGTATATCTGAACGTTCTGTGAGTTCTGGGACAGAGAAGCTCTCATTTCTTGCTGCTTCTTGAAACCTTTTTATTTTCTGATTACCACTGCTTTCTGCCTCAAACGCATATGGATATCCAGCAGTGTCATGTCCTATCTTCTGATCATGACCCCATTGCTTTGAGTAGTGTTTTGAATTACTCTCTGTGGATAGACTTGATTACTAGTTCCATTGACCTAATGCATCCACCATCTGTGAATGAGCCTGCTATTCTGTATTTAGCCAAAGACCCACTTCATGGAAACTGTGAGCACCTTTCCACCCTATTTCAGACAACACATTACTCAAGCATGGCTGTTACAGTCAACTCATTCAAAACATCTCTTCACCTGACCTGAGTCTCATGGCAATTCTTTTGCACCATCGCTAGGTTATTGAGACCTCTGTAAACAGCAGGATAGATTGAATGAGTATCTCCAGTTTAATCCCTCCTGTGAAATTCCACACTGCTATGCTAATTGTTATGAATAATTTATTTCAGCTTTCTTTGTGCCAACATCCAGTTACTGATATTTCAGCAGATACTGCGTTTCACTGCAAACTAAAATGAAACTGCATTGTAAAAAATCTTTCTGCATCTGTGTCAAATTAATCTATATTCTAGTTCAGAAAAAAAACTAAAAAAGAAAGGAATTATTGCCCATGACGTCCAAACCTATTATGCTTGTAGACTGACCAAAATTCAGCAGTTAGCCCAAGTATGTTTTCCCAGCTACTCGCTTGCTTCTTTCACTTGCACTAGAGTATGTTTCTTCAGTTGTTCCACATAGTGTAATACTGTCAATTTGCCAGCTTTTACTTAAACAACACGTTAAAGAAGGTTCATCTAACTTGACATCACTGTGGGAGGCTTTATTCTGCCCAAATCCTGATGTGTGATGGCCAGCTATTACACAACGCTTCTCAGAATTTATTTATAACATAACAAGGCATGTATATTTCAAATATGTCTTTCATGGCAATGGATAATTTTCCCGTGCTTCATCTAAATTATCCTGAAAAGACTATTACACATCTTTGTTTGTTTAGTACAGATTGGAGGCCTTTTCTTTCCCCTCATTCAGACATTTTACGTAATTCTATTACGGAAGTTCTAGAGTTGATGGACTCTAGAATGTTTAGAAATAAGTGCATATAGCTGTGTACATAGCTATGTGTAAACAGTGGCTGTCTTACATTCAATGGATCAGAAAAGTTTCTTGTTTCACGACATAGCTTCATAGAAAAGTTTGAAATTGTTTTTAGCTCCCTCCTTCCATCATCTACTAATAAGAAACCATTATTTTAATTTTTTTTTGGAAATAGAATATTTTTGCTCTCAAAATAAAATCATAGAATCATAGAATCATAGAATCAGACAGGTTGGAAAGGACCTCTGAGATCATCAAGTCCAACCCTTGATCCACTACCACCACAGTTGCTAGACCATGGCACTAAGTGCCACGTTCAGCCCCATCTTAAAAACCTCCAGGGATGGAGAATCCACCAGTTCCCTGGGCAGCCCATTCCAATGGCTGATTACCCTCTCTGTAAAGAATTTCTTTCTAATATCTAACCTAAACCTCCCCTGGCACAGCTTAAGGCCATGCCCTCTTGTCCTACTGCTGATCGCCTGGGAGAAGAGACCAACCCCCACCTGCCTACAACCTCCTCTCAGGTAGTTGTAGAGAGCGATGAGGTCTCCCCTGAGCCTTCTCTTCTCAAGGCTAAACAACCCCAGCTCCCCCAGCCTCTCTTCATAGGACTTGTGTTCAAGTTCCTTCACCAGCCTCGTTGCCCTTCTCTGCACCTGCTCCAGTACCTCAATATCTTTCCTGAACTGAGGGGTCCAGAACTGGACACAGTTTTTTTTTCCCTCATAATTTCCTCAGTACCATAAATCAGAGCATATTACAGTGGCACAGAGAGATCGTGGTAGGCACTGAGCTGCAGTGCTGCATACAAACCCTTGAGTGCAATAGCACAGTAAAGTAACGGGGTATAGAAGCTTCAGAAAGTCTGAAGCAGGAGTGGAAACGCTAGAAATGTCTCACCAGGAGCACAGGTGGATAGGCTGAGAGCACCTGTCCTGGCATACAGCATGGACATGCCTAATCTCACCCCATATTTGTGGACAGTTTGTGTGATCCTGGGATGTGATAGATAATCTCTCTTACAGTTACAATAAGAACATTTCTCTGAGGAATGCTGAATGGCAATATACATCTTGGTCATTTATGGGAACAGTAATGCCCCTAGTTAGCATGGCAATCAGCAAACTAGTATCAGCACGGATTTGCTAGCACTGAACTGCTGTACCTCAGGTCTGCAGGAGTTGCATGGCCAGCAGGACATGTCCACCCAGTTCTAGACTCTGAAGTAGTTTTGGTCTGTAATAGGTGTCTGCTATGAGATGAGACAATGGTGTGAGCCAAAAGAGTGGCTGACAGCATGCTTTAGCACAGTGCTGTTGCTGACATTCAAATATTAGCGTAAAACTGAGATACATTTGCTGTGTTTAAATTGTGCAGTAAAGAACTGCTAAAGATTATCATCAATTAAAGTAACACTCCCGTCTGCGTCCATTTCCCGAGACGCAAGATTACTTTGCCGCTTTTACTTATCAATGACATTTTTATTGGTATTTTAGTGGTAAAAATCATAGCCCTAGAGCCTGAAAGTCTCACTCAGCTCCTACGTACACTTCTGCTTGATAGCTGAGTAAACTCTGAAGTCCTTCAAAAAAAAGAGGTATATAATCACTTTTGGACCAAGAAATTTTAAGGATTCTGTGGGGAGTTTTAGTGGAACCAGTATGAATGGAAACTTTTCTGCTGACGATGGTGTGATCCAGGCAGGACGCCAACCCCGATCTTGCTCCCAAAAACAGCTTTACCAATTTGGTATTAAAACTGTTCTCTACATAAGCCAAAGCTTCAGAGCAACAATTCCATCTGTGATTTGAAATGTTGACTACTCACTTTGCCCACAGAATTCAGCTGCAAAATGATACGGAATAAAAAGAGATTAAAAACCTCTTTTTCCTATTGACTACTCACACACCAGAGACTGAAAGGCAGCCAAGTAGCCAGTTGATTTGACATTCATCTGCACATCTTGGGGACCTGAGAGTTAGTGATAGGATTTCCCCTTCCTTTTCTACACTACTTCAGTTCCAGAAATCTCTATCCTCTCAACTGTTCTGATCCAAATGGTCCTGTTCTAGCTGATGGACAGGAACAAGTTGCAGAGGGAAAAGGAGGATGAAAACTACTTAAAACAGAAGTAAAAAAGCTTAATTTTTTATCACCATAAAACCATTGATCAGAAACTAGTAAGCACTTAACAGTCCTACAAAGACACAAATAGCTATTAATGAAAAAGAGAAAAAAAATATTATCTGATATCTCTCTGAATTAAGGGGATAATTGCCTCCAGTATAAAATACTAGCAAGTATTATTAATATTTATATTAAATCAAATAAAATACTTTTAATATTATAATGGTCAAGACTTAGAGACAGTTGCCTCAAGGAATGAATTTCCAAATAACCCATTTCTGAATAAGATATTAAAGCAAACAGCTCTATTTATGATTGTCTACATTGTTTTGTTACTTGGTGTTCCTGGGAACAACTGTGATCCATTTTAGGTGCTGTGCACACTACTAGGACAGGCCAGGGTCTTTTCTGAAAGAGAAGTGTGAATGGGACCACATTGGCTATGGAAGGAAAGGGCAAAATGTTTAGTTGTGTGAATTCAAGCAGGAGTCACAAGTTGCTCTTGGATTCAAAGAATGGTTCCCAGTTCCCTAGGACTGCAACTTGGATTCACAGGTTTGATGAATTTCCATATTCTATTTTTTTAAATAAACAATTCTCACTTAAACATAATTTAAACAGATTTATTTGTGAATAAAAATGTATCATTTTCAATTTTCTTTATTGCCATGCGTGTGGTGATCAAAGTGCATTTTAGACAAGCAGACTGTGTTGATATAAATTCAGCAAATCACTTATCACAAAGGATTCTGTGACAAGTGGTGTCCCTCAGGGGTCTGTATTGGGACCAGCATTATTTAATATCTTCACTACTGATATAGACAAAGGGATCAAGTGCACTCTCAGTAAATTTGCAGATGACACCAAGCTGAGTGGTGTGGTTGACACATCTGAAGGATGGGATGCCATCCAGAGGGATCTGGACAAGCTTGAGAAGCTGGCAAGGTGACTTGAGATTCTTGGATTTTATTAACAACAAAAATTGCATGCTCATAAAGAAGAATGCGGGTCTATTTGGAGGTAGAAAACCATGATGCCAAATTAAAAAAGTTTCCCTACACCTGGTCTCCTCCAAAGAGGACTACATGTCTAGATCATAGTGAATAGCTGCTGGAGAGATGTCTTCAAGGGTTTCCATCAGCAAAACCTTTGCAATAATACCTCATCAGGGTCTTTGAATATTTGCTGATGTAGATCTCTAGAAAACCCCTTCCAGTGTAGTATCAGCTGATACTGCAAATGACTTGTAGAATTTCAGGCAGCAAAGAATGCAACATGCATGGATAAAAATAATAACTGCAGAGATATCCCAAGGATAAATGAATAAGGTGCCTCCCCATTTCCATTACTTTTACTCACAACTACCAAAGTTGAAGGCTAATTTTCTCCCCAAAAAGAATTGCTCCAAAATTTTCTTTAAAAATTTCTCCCAAAATGGTATTGAAAATGTCTTATTTTCAGCAGTTTATAATCCTTATGAGAACCTTATATCCACACAGCTTCTAGGGAGCTATGTGGGCAATGACAAACAGGAGTGTATGCCTATCATACAGATTCATCTGGCCATTGATACTCTTTCCTCCATCTTTATATCTCTATTTCTATCCTTTATGGATCTCAACTCAGTATAACATACTGCATTTTGTCTAGTTCCCTTTGCCATTCATAGTAAGATTTCAATTAGAGACAATAATTAAAAAAAAAGCAGAACCTATTCTGGTTACTAACATTAAACTGCCACTGAATTGGTTAGTATTTTTCAAACAGAACTTATTTGCAGTGTGTTCTTCATTTGCATTTGACAGAGGACCCATACAATCAAAATAAGTATTCAAGAAAAATGAAGAAACATAAAAGGGTCCTTAAGGCAGTTATTGTGTGCGTCTGAAACTGTTTTGGTAACTCAGATTTCAACCTATCCAATTATTTGGTTTTCAATTGTACTTAGCTCCTACTATTTTTTTATTTTTTTGAGGGGAAGGCTTTCTCTTTAAATTACTGTTCTGAAAATATTAGCTCCAAAAGCGGAAAACATGCGTGTCTCACTGTGTCCTGGGGAGGTTTTTGTGATGGCCATCATTCACCTAGCATTAAGCAACCACTTACACTACTCACATCCAGTAAAACCTTTATATTTTGTCTCTGCAAGGGAGCTAAAAGAGAGCTTTAATCCTCTTCTGCTTTAGTGCAACAGTGGTAGCTATTTATAGAACCGCTCTGGCGATGGGTGGGCATTGCAGATGGCTCCGTCTCACCACAGAGCTAAATTAAGTAATTTGCTTCTGAAGGGGAGGTTTATTTATTGACCTCAAAAAAGTTAATCTTGTCTTTGCCTAGAGCTCAACATACAAGTCTAATCCAGCAGGTTCATTTCACTTTCTCTATGATTTTTCTATCTTTAAATGCCTGGGTTTGTTTCTCTTTACATCCTTTATATTTTAACGTAGCTCTCATTTCAGATCCCACTGCTTTAGGCTTATCTTCTGGTGTCATTTTCCATGAGCATTTTGAGTTAACTGGCTGCTTGGGAGCTCTCTAACAAGTCATAAACATTTAAAAGTCATAGAAATAGTTTTGCAGATGAAATTCTCTCACCAGAGACCCTGTGGCATTGAAATGGAGAATGGAGATAGCCCTGTGACCTCCAGAGAACTCCAGCACTGGTTTCTCCTACCAACCACATTGCTGGCTCCCCCCCTCACAGTGACACCAGGGTGGTCAAGAGCCCAAGTTGTCCCCCTGCCCTCTGACCTGGGGACATGCTACAGTGCATCAGAAGACATACACTACAGCGGGTCTCCCCATGGAGATCAAAGCCCACATGTTGCTTTTCTAATGCTAACAAAGGTGGTATGAATTCAAATGTTGCTGCCAAATGATGCCATGGTCACTTTTGTGACCAAATTCACCTGAAACTGGTATTGCAAGAGACGTTGTGACTGTCACGTTTTCTCCTGCCCTGCTGAGGCAAGGCAAATCTGATCTTTTCCATAGCTTCAGGATTCTGACTGATATTATGGCATCCATAATACTGCTCTGCATACTCTTAGGGTGTGTCTCACCTAGTCTTTTATCTTCAGGAAGAGAAAAATTAGAAATTATTTCTGAGGTCCTACCCAGAACTGCACAATTTCTTGTCCTACAACATCATGACGACAATCCATACAAAAAGGTAATTAGAGAAGGAAAGAAATACCACACTCTATTGAAATTCTCACAGTATATATCCCTTAATACCAAGCTATAGGTAAATCACGTGCTGGACTGACTAAATTTTTTTGTACTAAAGTTCAGGAAAGTCCCTACAACAGCAATATAGGTAAAGATGCCTTGAGGAATAGCAGGGCCTCACTGGTGGCAAGTGTTGGTACAGTATTGATTTGACCATGATAGGTTCACAAACCAGGATAATGTTGTTTGCAAGCAGCTACCCCTAGAGTAAATATAAAAGTGAATTTCATAGCTCAGCTGAACTATCAGAAGTGCTGCCTTCTTGAAGAAAACAAATTTCACTAAAAACTTTATTGCAGACTAATCTGAAGCTGTGAGATGTACCAATACCATGCAGACACTTTAGCACCTTATCTAGTCTGCTAACCAAATACTGCAGTTATTGAGTACCCGGAGAAATTAATTTCTACAGGTAATCTTCCAGTCCACAACTGGATACATGTTCATGATATTTCTGGGGTTTTTTCCATTTTTCCTTTTGGATCGGTATTTGTATTAATGCTAAATTCTATTATCTTATCTTCATATTGAACTCCTCCTTTTACTTCTGTAATAATCTGGTAGCTCTTCTGTTCACTAATTAATTCAAGGACCAATTTCATGTTTAAAGGTATGATAAGGAAAATGGATATTTTATATATAGTAATACTATGAATCCTGGATCTACTTATTATCTCATGTGGAAAATTAATCTAATATTCTCATGGCACCCAGAAGCATTTTCGGGAAATTACATTTTGGCTTATTTTTTACATTTAATTCGTAAAATAATAGCATACCTTTTTTTTTAAGTTGGTGGTAACTCATTGACACACTAGTTAAAACTAGGACTGGAGAAATCCCGCAAATTCTCTGTATTTTCAATAAGCTCCTTGTGTCTGCCCAGAACAAATATGATCCACAATCCATTGCATTTTTCCAAAACCCAGGAAGTTTATGGCATATTGAATGAGATTGACCTGCCTGTCGCAGGAAGAGAGTAAGTTGCTTTACAAAAGTGCCTGTTTCTCTCCATTAGCTTTGAAAGGAATGTTTTACCACCTTGCTCAGCCTTAACTCCTAAAGTCTAGTTTCTAACACCTAAACTCTTTTCCTAAGAGCAGAATGGCTCAGCTCCTCCAAAAGCCAAGAGGAATTCCTTGTGTGTGTTTACACAGAACCACATGCCTTCTGTATTTTTCTACATTATAATTCTGCATTTTACATATCACCTGCTGCACTTCACAATACAAACTGCAAAATATTTCTTAGTTGTTGGAAATAAACATTCTCAGTCTTTGGACAGTATATAAGAAATATATCTGGGTTTTTTTTCAAATTTTAAGTGATCACTGCGTTGTTATGGAAAATGCCTGTGTGGTCAGGTGTGCTTTGGGCGACATACAGGAAGCAATCTCCATTGCATCTGTTTTTAATGTTAACTCATACTTGAGCTAATTCCAGACAGTCTTCATACCTTCATTTAATTTCTAAAGAAAGCATGTTATACATGGTTCAGTTATGAATGTATGATATAGTTTAGATGTTACAATTCTTTGAATGTTTACTGTGCTAGTGGCCTGTTACTGCTGTACTAGAATGAGGAACTACTAGAATTTAATGCTACATTATAAATTTAAATTTGAGTTTCTATTTAAAAATTATTTCTATTAGTTCTATAGCAAGAGCAATAATTTTTTCAGGTATACAAAAATGGCTAATTCCTATCAAGCATGCAGGATGTTCTTTACGTGCCAGAAATGCAACGTGGTCAATGAAAACAGATAGCTTGTGAGTCTGCATTTTTTATTATATTAAAAAGAATTTTTTTCCATTCTGAAGATCACATTTGCTCAAGATGCAGACCACCATGACCTCTTATGCAATAGCATAAAGTCATGTTTTGCCAGAGGAAAAGTGAATCACTGTTCTAGTTTACGTATTAATTTCAGTCATACTTGTGCTGCCATATAAAACACTGTGACAATCAATGTCATTTATGTTATGATTGTTTAAGTGGAATCCACTTAACCCTTCCAGTCAGTTTTAGTCATAGTCTAGCTATTGTAGTAAAAATTCCCTGAATAGCAAAACGTCGCCTTAATCACATGTAGTCAGCATAATTTTTTTTATAAATTTTGGGTAACCGTAGAAGATTATTGGAGAATAATATGTATATACTTGAAGATTTTTTAGGTTTTTTAGATTAATTACATGCAGAAATCTATTACAAGATGATAAGTAAAACATTTCAAATGAAAACTTGCACATTGGCAGTCAGTCACATACGTATTTCAGCTGCTTTTCCTAACAATGTCCATTACTCAAAACTAACATTTTGAGTTAATATATGGATATATAAATATATCCATAGTCTTCAAAATGAGGTAATTCTAACCCTTTTCTTCTAAAGGTCAGCTCAAGGTTTGCTATTGCTTTCAGTGGCAATAAACAAGAGCTTGAGTAGAGCAGTACTTGCTCTTAAGTAAGGTTTGATCCTCAACGACTTGTCCTCAACTTTTGTCAGTAAATTAAGTCCCTGGATGGGGCATAATGACACAGTGCATCTGTCTTGAGGAATTATCCAACCCTTCATCCAGTCTGGTTTCTAAAGATTTTGATGGTCCTTCACAGTTCCACAAAGGCTATTTTTTGTTCACCATGAAATTGTTTTGCTTGAACAGTAGAAGTACTGCAGCTCAGATGGGGACAGCCTCTAGTGGGACCTTGCGCGGGGTTATTGCGACTCTCTGTCACTGTGTGCTCAGTGCTATTTGTTCCTATCCTCATGAGGAGGACTGTTCTGCTAAAAAGAAAATAACGAAGCCAGAGTGTAGGGTAATGTGATTCCCACGTTTCTGAGTACCAAATATAGATAAGTAGATTGTGCCTGGGAGGCATTAATTAAATTCCTGGGGTAGGTGCTATGGTTTTACTGAGTGCCTTGTTCTGTATTTATTTATTTATTTGTTCTGAAGTTCCTAGCTAAGCCTCAAACACTTTTCCTGTAATCCTCTTGTGTATAATTACATTGTAATAGAGAATTCCAGAGCAAAATCCTGGTCCCACGGATGTCATTAACAAGAATTAGGTCAATTGCCTTTATTGCCGAAAGACAAATTCAAACAGCCTGAGACCTGAGCTTCTGGCCTGGCCTTAGATATGCTTTTAACATCCCAATATGTATACTACTTTCTATCTTCATCAGCATCAAGTAATAACCAAAGGTAAGCCAAGTTGTGCTCTTCAGCTGTGAGACCTAAGGGACATTCAGCAATCCTGTAGGTACTCAGACTGCACATCAGGGCTGCCAGAGTTCCTTGTCAGTAGGTGCTTAAGGAAGAAAACTTGAGAAAGTAGAGGCAAGAGGTAAATTGAAGGATTTTCAATGGGATATGCACCTTCTTTTACTGAATTTGATATCAAATACTTTGTATCCCCACAATAAAAACTTGTTCACACAAGTTTTAGAGGATAAATGAGTTCTCAGAAGTGAAAGAGAGTAACAATACTGGTTATTTAAATGTACTTCTACTCTATTTTTCTTAAAGACTAGGGAATATGAAACACTACCAGATTATTCATGTACTCATCAAGTATTATATATATTTTATGATTTCAATTTAAAAATAAGGGAAAAAGACTAAACATGATTTTTTTTTTCTTGATAGGCAATACAGAATGACTTGTTGTCTTAGTAGGAAGTTACATCAATAATAAATTGGCTAAAGAAATGCAGCATTATTTATTGTTTCCATGCCTGTTATTTACAGCCGTGATATTTATCATAGTCTATGTCATCATGGCCAGTCTTCGCGAATGAAGATTTGGGAAAGGTCTTTACCCTTCAAGCCTGCGCAGTGGATTTTTTAGGTGAGACACAGTGTGCACTGAACTGAGCCCACCCTTTAGTCCTGAGGTTCATCTCGGACAGTGGCAGCGAGGTCCTCAGGACGTAGGTTTGTTTTAGGGTGACCTTCTCTTAGATGGATGGCCTTACAGGGCTGACGAGCTCCATCTGCCCGGAGGAGTTCCCTGACCGGGAATCAAACCTGGGCCTCGGCGGTGAGAGCGCCACATCCTAACCACTAGACCACCAGGGGGCCCCTATTGTCTATGTAAACCATTGTAAAATGCAACATCCTTCTCAATAATAAGAAATTAAAATCACATTAGGTTGTGGAAACTTAAATACACAATCCCTCTCCCCATAAAGACTAATATTCACTTGATCTATCTTTCCTCCAAAATCAACATTTACTGGGGACATTAAAAGATTATGTTTTATAATCCATGGCAAACAATTTTCCTGCAAGCCCCTTCTACTGTCAGATGCACTGTAATCCTTCTTTCACTCTATCAAATATAATCCTACTTCTACATCAGATACCAAAATGCAGCTGTGCTGCTGCTTCTGCTGCTAGGACACAATTGCCTTCCCCCGCCTGCACCATCTCTAACACAAAGAAACTCCCCAGAGTTGTGGGACAGGTTAACTCTTCAGTTCACATCTCTTTTTTATCACTTGGAGCAGCTCCAAGCAAAACAGATCAAGGTGCATACATGTTTGTTTTTATTTTAAAGAAACGGAGCTAGGTTTCTCTGTTATTAACATCCCAAACCAACTGGTTTGTCCTAATGAAGAGGAATCCATGTCTTACTGTAGTATTTGTGTTTTGGATTTTCTTTTCTTGCTATAAATTAGAGCAAAGAGTGCATGATTGAAAACATACACTCTGCTCTAATTTAATATAAGGAGTTTTCTGTCATTCACAAACCACTTAAGTTGAATTCACTGTATTAGCAGGTCATCAAAACCCCCTACATTATATTACCATCCACTACTCAATTTTCTATCTTGAGTTATTTTTTATTAAAATGTGAAGTGAACCACTGTACAGCAGGCAGCTTGCCAGGCAAAAAGTTATTAAATCAAACACAAGAGACATAGATTTAGCTGAAACACAGTACTAGCCTCTTTTCTGCTCTGAGTAGTGGTAAGATTTGTGAGAACACCTGCTTTAGCTTTTCCTGTAACTTACAGTCCAAAATGCTCTCAATGCCTCAGCAAAGATTTATCAAGACAGACGCTTTTCAAAGACATCTGACTTTTGTTTGTTTGTTTTCTTGAGACCACCTGCAAGAGCCCTATTCTGCATTAAATTTTGTGTACAGAAGTGGCAGCCACCTTCAGTGTTGTCAAAAAGAATAAATTAAATATTCCTTGTCTGACTCAATGCATGGCTATAATCATGGGGTGCAAAAAAGCACCAATGGGGTCTCTGAGACAGGGAGATACAGCCAGGCTATGAAAGCCTCTACATCAAGGAGACATAGGAAGACTGATGTGAAGAGAAGGGAGTGAATGCAGGCAAGACTCAGAGGTGATGGAAATACAGAGAATAAAAGTTTGATCATGGTTGCCCATGGTCTGTTCAGTGAAGAATGGCATAAAAAGACAACAAGGATTGATTTTTCACTCTCTCTTCCGTTACAACAGTTAGGTGATAACAAGTAAACTGTGAAGAGGCAAGCTCAAAACAAATAAAAGAAGATTTATTTTTTTTCTCACGTAGTGTAGTTAAGCTGTAAACCTCCTTGCTTAAGGATGTGGATGTTAAAAGTTTGTATTGATTCAAGGGAAGGCTTGATGGAGTTCTGCAGAAACGTGTTAAAAAGAACATAGAGAATGTAGCTTAGGTGGTATCTGAGTCTGGTTAGAGATCAGAGGGTGCTTGAGAAACACATTGCATAGCTCCTCCCACTCTTACAGTCTTTCCTGGGTATCCACTTTTTTGCCAGTATCAGCAACAGGATATTGGATTTATAGGAACCTTTAGTCCAGTCCAATAGAGAAACTGTCATCTTCTGAATATGAACATCTGTCCTAGTTAGGACAGCTGAGATCAGTTCATCATGGTGGGTGTAACCCAAAACTGTATTCTATAGCCTTCCATGTCATTTCCCAGAAACTAGACTATTGTTGTCAATAGACTATTCGCACCCTCTGCCCATAGAGCCTGACTCCTCAGGCTATAAACTAGGTGTTAAGAGGCCTGTGAGATAGGAAGATGTTTCTGTCCTCACACCCTTTGTGGAACTCCCCGCCCTGAGGGGAGCACTGAACATTCCTGCCTGAACTGGAGGATATATAATCTTGGAGTTTTGGAACATTTTTCAACCCACTCGTGGGATCCAGAGGACGGCTGCATCTCATCGCTCTCAACCAGACTTAGACCACCACTGGACTGCGATCACCAGTTCTGGCCAGACTGCAGCAGCTCTCCCACCAGCAGGTTCTTCCCCTCTCCCTTTACTTTGGACTCAAACAGGGCCCAAGGAACACCACTTTGTTCAGGCCCCAGGGTACTGGGCTATACATTTGGGTTTTTGTGGGTTGAGACCAATTGTTTGTTTGTATTATTGTACTTACTGTATTATTTTAATAAATTGTTATTCTGACTTATAATCTCTCCTTTGAGTTGAGTTCATTCCCCCTGCTGGTTAACTTTTAAACCAGCACAACATCATAGATATTTACCATGGATTTCAGAAAAAGTGTTGGACAAATGAAATTGAAATAATCACAAAAAACGGACTCATGAAAGGTTTGCTTAGCTGACACGCTGATCATTTCAGAAAGCAATGAACTCAGTAGAATTAAGTTTAATGAGTTTCCTGCTGAAATCACTTCTGAAATGTTGACTTCTTCATGAACCTTTGAAATAAATCTGCATCATGCAAGTGATACAAGGCTTATCTTGGTGGTTGTGATTGGCTGTGACAGGTTGAAAGTTAATTAGAAAGCTTAACTGGATTTGATAAATGTCTGCATTTCATCAGTTGTTAATCTTGATAAATATTGATGTGTAAATCTAGTCTACAACCAAGTCATGCAAATGAAAGCACAATTACACTCCACCACAGCATGCTCATACTCAGAACTGCCAATATTTAAAAATCTCACTTCAAGCACTAGTCTGAGGTGCTCACAAGTGTACAGGAGCACTGCAGGTTAAATGGGGTTGCCGTCAGTGCTTGTTCCCATTCACCATGTAAACCATCACCTCTAACAGGAGAATGAGCATCTGCCTTTCTGACTGGTGTGATGTACTGGGATAAGGCTGATCCCCATGTCACACTGCAGAAGGCACACCCTGAAGCTGTGACCCTGAAGTCATAGAAGGGCAACACAGAGATGCTGCTGTACTACCACATTGCTAAACCACCACCAGACAACACCAGGGAACCTGGGAACAGAAGGCACACATTATCATGGCCCCTGTAACTAGCCCTGTGCCATGTTTTGCACAGTCTATTCTGCTCTTTTCGGCAGATTTCTCTGTTCAGAAGGGAAGTGTTGCCATAAATGAGGGCAGAGAACCTTGGGTGGAAGTGAGTTGAGGAGGGCGGAGAGCCTCCCTTACAGCAGGAGGTCCCAACAGTTTCTCCTGCATCAGGAGATGAAGTTCCCCACAAGGAGCTTGCAGGACCAGGGAGGCTAGCAGATCTCCCCACTCACAGCCTCCAGAAATCCCACTGGATCCTAGCTCCATAAACTTAAATGCTTGTGTGGTACTTGGCTGTAAGCATGATCCTCTTTGATATCATGTGCTATGACAGAGCTTGCTGATACTGCCTGTCACAGCTGCAGGTATGTTTTGTCACTGATCATGTTTTAGGGAAGAAGCTGAAATAGAATCCTCCCCCATACTTTCCCTCTTCTCCCAAACCAGAGATATTGAACTCGCTTCAGAGGTTAAGAAAGAAAAATCAACCTTTCTGAAAGCCTGACCTAGATTTTTTCTAACTTTAAAGGTCGGGACAGACCCTTTTTTAACACTGATACTGGGCTAGATCCATCTGATGTCAATACCGCTCCTGGGTGGCACTGTCTTGAGGCTGTGCAATTCAGGCACTAATTTTTATTTTAATTTCCATTTGGTCTTCAAGATCAGCAGGTAGTTGCAATAATTTCTCACATGTTGGAATGCAAAGGACCACATCAGAGAGGAAGGAATACAATCCCTTCACATCAGAGATAAAAGAAGCTCTTTTGAGTCATGGTTGTTGTCTCTGAAGCTAGAAATAGAAAGTCATCAGTGTTTTTTTTGTCCTGTTGTCATAGGGGAGATTTGCCAAATTATCTGAAATTCTTCTCTTATATACTTTGGGACTCTGAGCCCCAATTTAACTAATACTCAGTCTGGCTGGCGTTTCCTCCCATCGTGGGTTCCATTTCCAACGGTTTGAGGTGGATAGGGAGGGGGAACTCCAGCACCAGGGGTTTCTTCAGGTCCTGAGCCTGGAGGGGAGAGGTGCTCTCCCCTCCCCCCACTCACAAGGTCCCATGGCAGCCACAGAGACAGCACACAGGACGTGGAGAGGAGGCAAGAGAGAGAGTTTATTGATGGGTTGGTTACATATATAGGTTTAGGAGATTCACAGGGTAACCAATTACAGGTCTCAAAGGGCTTACAGGAACACCCAATCACAGGAAGGGGTTAACAAGGTCCAATGAGAAGACCTCAGGACATCTTCCCAGGACACTCCTGCATGGCAGATAAGAGTCCTTCACAGAGGGTGTCGGGAGGAAGGAGTAGTGACTTTGCAGAAATACAAAAAGCCATTTTGAAACATGTTTAAACCACAGTTTCTCATATAATGCAGATTTACTGCCACAACTCAGCTAGTCTCAACATGTGATGCTGTGGATGAAATTTAGATCTTCAACATGAATAATTATTGTAAATCATAAAACATGTTAAAAGCAGTTTCCAAAGGCAAAATGGGAGTGATGATGTTGTGCAACTTTTTACAAAAAAACTCCCTCAATACAACTTGCTTCATGTTAATGTTTGGTATTGACTCAGGCTGGTGTTCTGCTTCTCTCATCAGTTCATCTGGCAGATGCAAAAACACCTGGTAAATTCTTTCTGTTCTTAGTTTGCCTTCTTCAGTGCTGTAACCTTGGCCCATCAGTGAGGTTTAGGTGTTCCAGGGGGAAATTGGTCTTTCCAGCAAGTTCTCTGTATTAGCCAGTGTCTTCTTCCATTTAGAATTTATGAAATGTGTGCCTTTTCATTGCCACATTTGACGGGGCTGGGCTGAAATATAGTTTAAATATAATAGTGAAAGTAAGCTCTTGTTCGTATATTTCTTGGGGTTTTTTCTTTTTCTACCAAGACCCAAAAGTGTATACTTTACACAGATTTTACAGAGGGTGTCTCTATACAAAGGGGTTCGGGCACCACCAAATAACACTCATGCCCTGCAGAAGTCAGATATTCCAGCAGTTAGACAATGGTGCTGTTGCCTAAAAGACCGTGGATGAAAAAAGTCTCCAGGGTCTCCAGGCCAAAATAGGTAGGAGATAAGATAAGAAAGCAGAAACTTTAACGAGCCTCCAGGCCCGGGGAATACAAACCATAGCATGCACCTTCCAACCCAGGTGCTACAATTTTATAATGATGTCCATTCAATCCCCGCTCATCCACCCCCCCCCCCCCCCGATTCTGCCCTGTTCCACCCCTCAGCACACCCCTTCTGGAACTGAGTATGGGGGAGTTTGGGACCCCTCTTTCATCATCTTCCTCTTCATCACAGCACGTACAGTCCTTGGAGTTCCTCCAAAGTCCTGGGTTTGAAGGTCACTTTGCCTGTGTTTACATCTCCTGGGGTGCAGGTATTAAGGCGCTTTCTGCAATTCCACATTAAAAAGAAGACTAAACAGCTAACAGACTTTTGAGGGATTTACATGGGAAGGAGTTTGGTATGTGCAACTGCTAGGCTACTGCCATTACTTCTACTGGAAAATACTGGTAAAAAATATAACACCGTGAGAAACATAATACAGTTACATTTAAAATCTACATTCACTACATAACTACTTCTAAAGTCTATAAAAATTAAAAAATCAAAAACTCTAAGGCAGCAGTGCTGAGGCAGTTTAATTCAGCTCAGTCCCCAGGCACTCAGGCAAGAGCTCCATCAGTTCTGAGCACTGGTGGAGTAAACCTGCACCCACTATTCAGACAGAAACACTTTCAGAACTTTTTAACAGCCTTCCAAAAACCAGGTTTTCAATTTTCTTAGTTGCAATCTGGATTTGGACTGTGTACACTGCCAAGACCAGAATTCACACTTCACGTATTCTTTATTCTCAGTTAGTAAAGAACCATTTAAATCTAACTAGGGTTTGAAGATAAGACTATAATACTACTAATGTTTCAAAAATTGTCTGGTTTAAATTCAGACACTGTAACATTACAGACTGAATTGATCAATAAAAAACCTTCATATCCTAAGAAAAGAAATTTTTTCTTTTTCACATGCTAAAATTAAGGTTTTTCAGCAATTCACAGGGAAATCCAGAGAAAGAGATATAAGTATACAGCAAAACCAGCTATTATATGTTTTAAAGATAGACCTTGAACACATCATGTGGATGTCATCAAATAAGGGCTGTAATCTCAGGGTGATTCTGGGGTTCAGTGTGGAAGGTAAATTCCTTACCTGTGGTTTGGATCTGAGAAGTTTCTCTGATGAATTTTTTCTTCAGTTATTTTTTTTATCAAACTAACTTTTTCAATAAAGACAAAGCAATGCATAGATGTTACAGGGTAGAAAAGGAGGTGGGAGAAAAACCAGGAAGCCCGGAAAGATGCAGGGCCAGAACTGTAGGGCACAAAGTTAGCAGATGTCTGCTCTCTCCTGCTTTATCATAGAATCATCAAATAGTTTGAATTGGAAGGAACCTGATGCCTTAAAGATGATCTGGTTCCAACCCCTCTACCATGGGCAGGGACACCTTTCACTAGACCAGGTTGGTTAATGCCCCACCAAACCTGTCCTTGAACACTGCCAGGGATTGGGCAGCCACAGCTCCAGGCAACCTGTTCCAGTGCCTCACCACCCTCACAGTAAAGAATATCTTCCTAATATGTAGCCTAAATTTCCCCTCTTTCAGTTTTAACCCATTACTCCTGGTCCTACCCCTACAGTTCCTGATGAAGAGTCCCTCTCCAGCTTCCCTGTAGGCCCCCATCAGATACTGGAAGGTCGCTATGAGGTCTTCACACAACCTTCTCTTCTAGCTGAAAAGCCCCAGCTTTCTCAGCCTGTCTTCATAGGGGGGTGCTCCAGTCCTCTTATCCATTTCGTGGCCCTTTGAGTTTTGCAGTTACTTCAAACTGTATGCACCTCTCTTTTTTTGTCCTTTAGAAAGAATGCTATAATTACTGACTTATTTTCCCTTCAGAAGTATCTGCATTTCAGAATTTAATATGCTGCAGTCTAGAAGCAAATCTGATCAATACATATGTGATTTCTGCTATTAATACATTTGTAACAGAATTTAAAGAGCTATTTATATTTTTAAAAGTATAACATTGCTAATCTAGAAGAGTTTTTTATTGTAGGATATATTCATACATGTATGCAATACTGTGAAAATAGCTACATTTCAATTCCGCCCAAATTTCACTAGATGGCACTAAAAGCCCCAAAAACTCTTGGTCACAAGATACAGTTAATAAAGCAATGACTTAAGCTTCATTGTATCAGTCTTTCATTAAGATTTATACTATTTCTTACCAAAATCAAACAAGTTTTGAACATGCATTTATCACAACATATCGTATGTCCACTTCTGATGTATACCGATTTCTAATTTTCTCAAATTTCACTGTAGTAAAAAAATAATTCATATGCTGAAAGGATGTATGTACCATCCTTGCACTTATTGAAAGCTGGCTGCAGTTTTTAAGCACATCCCTTGGATTCTTTGATTATAAGCATGATTAATAATTGTTGTATGTAGTAGCATGGGATCAAACTTAAATAGAAGTAAAGAAAATGCTGAGGACAGACGTAAATGACATCTTTCAAATCTATCCCTGTACCGAGTGTGCCAGCTGCCAAGGGCCCAGTGAGGGGACTCCGATCAAAATCCAGGTCCAGTGTCACCAAAGGAAATGAATTGACCTTGGACACTTCCATCTGAATCTCTCCATAGTCACAGAGTTCAGTAATTATCATTATTCAAATGAGAGTGTAACTTTGTACTGGAAGGTGCTGATGAATACTATAGACCTACTACAGCAAACCTCACACTAAGCTGTGAATCTGACAGTGTGTGAAGCTTTTAGTCTCTGAATCATGAAGAGTGGGGAGTGCAAGGAGATAATTCTCATTGCTTTGGATAAATGACACTTTCCCCATAGAGGATAAATTAATCAGCTCTTTCTCTGTTGTGTCTTTCCTACAGAGAGGACTACAAAGAAGCCCTTTAAGTTTAAATTAATTTCAAAGTAAGTAGAGCCACAATACCTACTACATACACAACCGTGTACATAATTGCAAGTATCACATTATTGGTGACAAGCATGGCAAGCATGGCATTCGTAAATGTCCTGTTTACACTCAGCCATCACATGGCTGTAACCTCTACAAGAGGAAAAAGAAAAAAGAAAATTTAGAGTTCCCACGAGGCAAAGTAATTACAAGCAAAAGTTCTAAAATGTAATTTCACTACTTGCCCTGTACCATGCCAAACACCTGCCAGCTACACAATGCTGGCTTCTGCAGCAGCTGAAAAAAATTGGCTTTCTGAAGTACTCAGCATGTTTCAGGCAGCACCTTGCTGAGCCTGATACTCCATATGAATAGACAAAATCACCAGTGATTGCAATCTCTGAAGGGAAATATTGCCTTCCATTGTATCTAGATCTTATCACTGAAAGTGGATGCAATTAGAAAAAATGTAAGTGGATGTAATCAGTTTGGAATGTGCATTGGGCAATTTTTGAACCAGACTTGCAGCACCAACCCCAAGTTAAAGTACATTATGGAAGCCATTTAAACTGCCTGAATTAAAAGAAAATTACATGTACAATCATATGAAAATCTTGAATCTTGAGGTTTCTTTTGGGAAAATTTTTCCCTGACAGACTTTCTCTCCCATAATTATGCTTTAGTGCAAACATTCAAAGTAACTTCTATTAGTGAGCTTATATTAATAACCAAAAAGCACCACAGACGCAAATCAGACATGAAACAAAAACGTATTCCCAGATGCTATGAAATACTGATTCTGCTTCTCTTCTCCTTCTATAGTTCTTAAATTCTTCTCACAGCTTTTCCTAGAAAGATTGTACTCTTACCTCCAAAGATGGCATCTCCAGCTTTTATCAGGAAAAGGTTAAAAAATGCTTGTTTGAATCTTGTAATTCTTATTACCAGTCACAAATATTTCACACACAGGCAAAGCCTGACCAGTGCATTTTGGAAGACTGTAGCACTACAATCAGATATCAGCTAATGAAAATTTCAGAAATTTCTCCTTCTCCATGGGTTCCTACTCCCAGTCTCCATATTTGGTTCAGTTAATCCCAAGCACTCCTGTGCTATTTGTGACTGTACTTAATTTTTTTACCGAACCAAACACTATATCACTATATCCATACTAAGGACTAGCAGCTAATCCCAATAGTATTTCATTTGTACTTTTCTATAACTAAGCCTTGTTCTGTTTATTAAGAAATCTTTCTCTGGTACAATTTGGTGGAAATTTTCTCACTACCTTCAGTCAGACCAAGATACTCTTCCGTATATTTTGTTTTCCGGCATATTTTAACAAAAATTTTGGTGAATTCATTGTTTCAGGAAAGTGATATAATTCCATGTGAGTTGTCTGGGGACAGAGCATTAGCACATATTTGTTTATTTTGTAAATAATAGGCATTTTCCCCAGGACCAGACCTTCATACATGGCAGCAGCCAATAAACATAGGCATCTGTTTCTTTTCTTTGTTGATATTGAGTTTTCTTCATACTTTTTTATCCAATCACATACTTGTATTTGGACAGTTGTAGAGCTGGAATGTTATTTACAGTCCTGAGAAACAGTAGTTTCTGCTTCTGTATAATTCAGTTCTTCCACTCAAAAAATGAGCAGCATATATATTCCTCTCTTTCTCTCTTCTTTTTACACGACTAAACAAGTCTGAAATTTTCATAATAGAGGCATTTAGAAAGAATATAATAACATTGCCTATTGTTATGTGAGCCAAGCAGTAAGAGCTTCCTTCAGGCTGAATCAATTGCCTCAATGTAGTTTGGAGAATAAGTTCAGCGAACAGGTAGCCATCTAGGCTAATCCTTACAAAAAAAGTGAACCAAAACCTTCCTTCTGAAGTTTAGGTACCTTAATCAGGGTGTCACTGAAGAGCTTCAACATGTTCTAGCTTCACAGCCTTCTTCTAGAGTCATGACTGGAAAGGAGATGCTGGTGTCTTCGTTATTGTTCTCTGTGAGGGGATTCATACTCCCCCCTGGGTCCTCGAGTTCATGGTTTGGATTGTACCCGTTAGAAGCTGCCAGATCCAGTAGCCCATTCGAGGTGAGGCCACAACTTCCTGGTCCCAGGTCCAGCCAGTAGCAAGGGTGAGCACGTGTCTCCAACAGGCACATACACATGCATACAAAGCATGCACACAGATCTGCATACATACACAGATGTATCTACACATGCATTGCTGGACAGACAGAAAACCCATCACTGAAGCAAGCAGAGCACAAAAGGCCTGATCCCGTTCCCCCCTCTGCCTGATCAGGATGAAAGCCCATTAGTGGAAAACATGTCAATATATATATGTGACCAGTAGCTGTCTCTGGATCCCAGTCTCCTCTGCTACTGTCACTAGGACATAGGCACCCCCAAGCTGTCACCACAGTCTAGGTGTTGGTACTCTTACCTGCACGCACACATGCACTCCCCCAACCCCTCCTCCAACACCAACACATCCACCTATGGTGGGGATGAGGCGCAGGGCACTGCTAGACACAACAGCCTGTTTACACATTTTATCCCCTTTCTCCTCTCTTATTCCACAATTGTTTCTCCTCAAATGACCTTGATGTTTCCCTTTGCCCCATCTTTGGTTCCTCTAGTAAATATCCCACAATAAGTCTCTTACATGCTGAAAATGCTCTTGCCAGCATTCCATGATGTATCCCACAACCTTGGAGGCAGGAATCCCCCCACACTCCCAGTCTGTAAGGTGAACCATGGAGAGCCTCACTGGCAGTGGGGCTGGTAGCCCAGAGAACAAGTGTGCTTGGCTGGCACTACGTTGGGTTGCTTTGCCTTGCATTGCTCCTATATTCTTTCATGGTTATGGAGATTAGCCTTAAACCATATAACATAAAGAGTCCCACTTTGCACAGAAATCATTACTCACTGGGCTAAAGTGAGTATCAGTCTTAGGTTTTCCTCTAAGCCTCTGAGCCTTGCTCACCCAAGAGAAACCTGGGTCTTCTGGCAGCACCGTGATGCCAGATAAAACATCTACCTAACAGTAGAGAGCCTGGGTTTAAATCCTGTGGTGTCATCAGACCTTTACATGTAAGTAGAACAGTCTCTGCTCTCATCAATGCTTTGCGTGCAGATTAGAGCACACACCAGAGACCAGGTCTTCTTCCAGGTGCCTGAATCATCAGATTACTGACTTGTCCTCGCAATCCTCATCCCTGTCATCCCACTGCTTTGATGAACCCACCATCTCCAGCAAAACATGCAACCAGAGTGTGGATGCTCCCAAGAGTTTAGGCTTGCAGTTTCCAACCCCCACCAGCAGAAGAAGAAGAAACACCCAAATTCTTTCCTCTTGAATTCTAATCCTTTAACATCTCCACAAAAAGAAGGAAAACAGCACTACCAGCACATGCTCCAGCCATGTGTTTGAGAGAGATGTGTCTAGTCATTAAAATGTAGATGCCTACTGGGCTGAGTCCCCATGTGAGAAATACCACTGTACAAATCATTATGTGGCCTAGCGTGAAACAGGTGCTGAGCTTTTATAGATGCCAAAACTTACAAGGAAAAAACTTCAAATACCTGAGGAATACTTTACATGGCAAACATGAATATCTGTGAACTTAAAGCATCTTGTAGGTTAGATGGCAAGTTCTTTAAGAGCTGGATTTTGGGTATCTACCTAAAATGAACATTTGAAACTAAGCGATTGAGACAGCCTATCCTTCTGTACTTGTAAAGCCTATCTGGCATCTATGTTTGTTGTGTGTTGACCTTGTAATCCTGATGGATTCTCTGGATTTTATCTTTGCAGTCTAAATATAGGCTTCCAAGAACACGCAGAAACACTGCTCTGAGCTGCGGAGTGGACATGACTGCTCTGCGGACATGTCTCCAAAGTGTGCAGATAAAGCATGTACACTTGGCAGCCATTTCAAGCAACAACCACGGCTTCAGAAGTGAGTCATGCAGTGAGTCAACACCTGAACAGGACATCATCTGTGTTTCTAGCATTTAAGCATAAGAAGCTCAAAATGTGTTTTGGTTTACTTTACTAGAAGAGAAATACATTCAAGACTTCCAACTATAATGTTGGATGTCTCCTTGGAAAGACTAAATGATCTTAGAAGTTCTACTGTAGTAGACTAACAGTAGAAGATAAATCCCCAATTAATGTGAGCACACGAACAGTTTATATTATCTCTCCTAGCCAAGATTCCCAGGGCTTTTTACAGCCATTATTCAACAAAAGCTTCCTCACAGCCTTGTGAGAAAGACAAGCATTACTTTCCCCACTTTCTGTATATATAAACAAGCTCAAACAAGGTTAAATGACACCAGGTAACGCAAGAAAGCTTCAATGCCAAATTACTGCAGCATCTGCTTCACTGGAAGAAAGGGTCAATATCGGAAAATCCCAGTGCTATTTTATAATCAGAATGTATGAAATTACCTGTCTGTGGATTCATCATTAACATACAGAACTATCTTTCCTCCTGCAGACAGCAAACCTATGTAATTAACCTGGGGTTCATTTTTCATGCATTTTTAAGAAATAGAAGGCAGATAAGATGGACTTTGCTCTTTCCCATTAACCAAGCTCCCCTGAGGGAGATGTAATGGGCTGTGTCACAGCTGTGCCTAAGCACTCTGGAGGAAGAGATAAGATTATTTCACCTGCAGTTTAACAAGCTACTGGTAATTGATTGGAGGTTCTTACTGCAAATGTGATCTAAAATGTGTCAGCTAAGGCTTCAGTCTAGGTTAATAGGAGAAAAAATGTTTTCCTTGACAAATACTAGGGAAGAAGCAAACACCTTGGCAGTCACCTGCCTTGGCTGACATGTAGTGACTTATTAAGGTTCAGAAACCCACTAGTCTGCCTGAAGTGTTAGACAAAAAACAACCTATCACTCTAATTAAAATGCAGCTCTGGAAGCTGCCCTTCAAGAGTAATGTTATGTGCAATGCTGGCTCGGTTCTGTCTCATACAGGAGAGAGAGTGATTATGCCAAGTCATGAGTTCACTTTAGAGATGAGGAAGAAATATTAATGAGTGAGCTCTTGAAAACAGAGAAGTATGTGCAAAGCTTTCCTTGCAGGATAGGAAATTATACTGCCAGTGCTCAATAAAAGCTTTCTATGTACTAAATGGGTTCATTCCTAGTGGACATTGCTAATGTTATTTTTTTCTGCATTAACTGCATCTACTATAAAGTATTTCAAGAATTTACATTTTTTCTATTTTTTAATTGTGCTTTTCTTCAGGAAATAAGTCTGCCGTTGGGTTGGCACAGGTAGGTCACCTCTGCTCCACCATATTTCAGGATGCTTTGAGACAGAGGTGAACAGGCAGCTGGATAGGGTGCAGGAATCTGGGGGAGGAAAGGAAGAAGGAAGAAAGGAAGAAGGAAGGATTATCACAGCCTGGGAGCCACCTTGCCCAGGAAAGAGTCATGAAAGCCAGGTCACCTACTGGTCTTGCTGCTGTGAGTGGGAGGGCAGGGTGTCCTGAGCTTTGCAGGACTTTGCTGTGCAGGACAAGTGGCTCTGACACATGATATAATCACCCATCTGTCCCTCCATACCCCATAGATGTTGCAGAGGCTGCAAGCCCCACTTCCCTGGGCTCTTACTTCAGCTCTCCATGCCACCCTCTGACATTCCATACCATATTTGTGGAAGAAATGCCTAATTCATTTGGTGTGGCAAAATTCAGCATACTTGCACTGCTGAGGAGGTGAAGTGGAATGTGTGTGATTCTCCATGCATGCTCTTTCTTCTCGGCTGCTGTGAGCACATTATCCTGGTTCACAAACATTCCCACACTGAACTAGTCAACAAGGATGAAAAAGGTCTTCAGTCTCCCCCACACTTAGCTTTGATTTCTACAAAATGAAGGAGCATGCTATAAGCACCTAAGAAACCAGGGGGCAAACACTACAGTGAGTGAGAAATAATGACTCCGTCTTTCTCCTATATAAATCTACAGAAATTTTCCTATGTAGGCAGGAGAGGATTGGGAAGGTTTGAGGAATAAGAGCATGTTGAGGAATTTCAGCCTTACAACTGAAAGCCAATTTTGAAGTGCCCTCATGCAGCATAGCAATACCTGGTATGAGAGAGGGAAGCGCAAGCAGGCTGCATCCTGTGGTGAACCTCAGGACATTACACAGCCATGACTAGGCAGGAGGCCAAGAAGTCCATCAGATACACTTTGTCAACCCCCCTTGTTCAATCAATATTTTTTCTCAATTTGGGGGATTTTCTACCATTGGAGGTGATGTTTTGCTCTGTAATGGAGTTTTTTTTAAAGTAGAGTTTTACTGCAAAGTTCAATAATCATTCGTCCAAAGCTTTCTGACAACAATCTGCTTCATTCCATGCTTGGGTTATAACTGATGAACAATGTAATCTAAATTGCCAGGAGCAGATTAAAATCAGCAGTTGCTAGAACTCCATTCTCTTAAGGAAAAAATTAACATGATTACTAGCCACTACCTTACTCCATTCGTCTTTTTCCTCTTCCTTATTGAATAATATTGTACTGAGGATTTATATCATTAGCACTTACAAGCAAATGAAGATAAATGTCCTGTAATCGATTTCAGAACCATCCTCGAACTAGAAGCATGAAGAAGCAGATGAAAAACCAAAATGTACTCTGGATTTAAACCACACTTTAAAAAAAAAATCTCTATTCAGGGCTAATATTGTGTGGAAAATTCACTACAAGGAAAATAGCTCAAACAGATGTCTCATATATAGAAATAAGCAGAAAAACAGCCACAGAAACAAGGAAAGAACAATCCTGTGAAGACAGTTGCCTTCCATTTCAAAGCCTCAGCTTCTCTCAGGGTTTCTGCATTGCCACTGAATATGTTGGCAATACAGCTGCATCTGCATTTCCTTGCATAGAGATTTATTTTTAATTCAGACTGTGGACAGCAAAACCAGTAGCAACCTAAGAAGGTTTTCTAATGAAAAGGGGAAGACATCAAGTACTACAACATTTGACTTAAACAAATCCAGAGAACAATCTCTCTTGACAATAACCAAGAGAGCTCACTAACATTGCACTGCCTAAAATGACAGAATGTCAGGGTAACATTTGCAAATAAAATACCTGAGGATTTGAGGGGGGGAGTGCCTCTCTGTGTATGATCTGTGATATCAATTTCACCCTGGTACCTGCAGTGGTGCCAAACACAATTATTCCTTGTCCATCTTCACAGTAAGATTTTTGTCCAGCTCCCACTTGCACATTGTGAACTTTAGCAAATAATACTTTGTGTGTGTAGATCAGGCCATGTGCAGGCCAGGCTCTGATGGGTGGTTTGTAGATCTTGTCAAAAGCTTTCAAAAGGACATTCAGTCAGAGCAAGAAATTGCCAAGAGTAGGGAATAATTAGTATGGCAGCCAGACCACTCTGGAAAAGCAGGTTTCCAAAACAAATCTGGCCTGAGTTGCATCATCAGGACATGGCTTTGCCCTAAGCAATGTTTGGAGCAGCCAGTGTGTTCCTTCTGGAAAATGCATGAGCCAGCATCCTTCCCTGGGAAGAGACAAAAAAGATGATGCCACAGTCAGCTCTTCCTCCCTGCAAGGCAGCGACATTCCCAAATCTATGCCTACAAGACACAGAGATGCTTTGTCTAGAAAGTGTCATCATAAAAAGCCAAATAGATTAGCTCACAATTTTGTCACCCCTAGTCTCATGGCAGCTGACAGAGACTACTGCTCATTCCGTCTTAGAAGAAAAGTATTTTGAAATACGCCTCCTTGCCTTCACACAGCCCCTCACACAAATGAACTGAGAGGGTAAATGTTCAGACTTTCAAAAGGTCTTTTCAGCCAGGCACTTTACATAGCTCTCTTTGCTCTCTGCCCAGGAAAGGCTGACTGAGACATCCAGTCACTATTAGCTGGTTAAATGAGTTTGAAATACATTAAAAGAGTGGGCTCATTTTCCTCTCTTTTTGCCACAATCTTGCCTTGATCAGACAGGTAATCAAGCCTATCAGTCTGCCGTAGAGCCAGATTTCTCTGAATACAGCCCCACATTCCACTCCAACTCACCCCATTTAACACAATGCAGAGATTTATTACTGTGAAAATATCTTTTCTGAAATTGATTCTGAGTACTGAGAGACAAATTCTGCACAGTGAAGGCAAATGAGAACATTTTAGCAGGTAATAAATGGATGATCAAGCTCATGAGTTTTCTCAGAAGGGACCCTTTCTGTTGTGGTCGAATGATTTTGGATACTAAGCTGCTAAAAATAATGTGGTGTCTTGCATTCTAATGACAGAATTGTTATTGTACAGATAATACTTCAGGCTGCATGAGAGAATGTTGTTTGGTAGGTCAAATCCTTGAGGGATATTTCAAAGAGGAAATAACTTTTATAAAACCAAGAATGAGTTAATAAGATACTAATCTGTCATGTTCTTCTGCAGTGAGAACACCCAAAGGCACACTGAAATCAGTTGGTAACTTTTGATTCTGAGAGCATAATTTTACATCATGCTTAAGCCTAAATTAGTTCACAGCATCTTCCTGCACTTCATATTTTTGTAGGCATTACCTGTGTGATTAACTTTGGTATTTCGCAGCAGATAATGTGCCTCATGCCACAGGTCTCCATTGCAGCATCTAGACTCTGTAAGGGCATCTGAAGACCAGTGTTTATTGCTGTGTGAATCAACTGGTTCCACTGAAACAAAGAGCAGGTTTGTAGTAATTTTAAAAATGCCACACATGAGAATTACCCAAGACTGAAAATGACAAAAGCATCATTAATCCTGAAGGCTACAGCTCACAGATGGAGAGAGCTCTGATGCCATCTACAGAGGACACGCAGGAGGGAATGGAATAGGCATCTTCTGCATGATTTCAGGCCAAGCAAAATGAGGTTTGGCTAGAAATCCTTTGAATTTCTGCTGAAAACTAGTGAGTCTCCATGTCTGACTCAGTGTGGTCTGACTGACAACTTGTAGTCAAATCTGGCATACAGAACACTTCCATCTGGTCTCTTCCCTGAAGGAGATGCAATAGTCATTCAAGTATGAATGACACTTGAAGAGACAGATGCCTATTCCAGAGGCTATGAACGAGCTGCTACAGCACTGCTACTGCTCCCTGTGGAAGGTGAGGGTGGGAGACAGAGAAAGACCTTCCAGCCATCACTTCCTTCACCCAGTTTTCCCTCACTCCCTACAGCAACAGCAGATCTCCCCAAGACAGGCACGGGGTGCAGCTGGTACTGCTCTTGATGGTAAGAAATAGAGGCAGCAACAGTTTCCAGGAAGTGAGAGTGGCCAGCGAAAAAAAAAAAAAGAAAATGGTGAGTCTTTAAAACACCTGAGTGAACAGGTTGCCTCATCCAAACTCTCAGTTCAGGAACACAGTGTCCTTGCAGAGCTGAAACCTAGGCTTTGGACTGAGGATTTGCACTCTCCTTTGTCTGGACTCAGCGCCTGGAAACCATTCTGGCTGTGGAGCACCATCCTGTCTCAGCTGGGTATTACCTGGAGAAACAGGCAACAGAAGCAGGGATAGAACCACCCCAGAGCTCCTGGGGTAGATAAGAGAGTCTTGATACTGAACGAACTGAGCACAGAGGCAGTATATGACACGGACAGGTAAATAATAAGGCAGAAACACTGTGATGCCACTGCCAACACTGCAGCTGCAGCTTACTGTACCGGGAGGAGATGCCAGGAGTATCTTCAAGGCTCTTTTACAGAAAGCAGGCAGCTGGAAATGGGTCTGCTGGAAAACAGCCCTTGACCCAAAAAAATTTTACTAACTACTGACAGCCATCTGAGGGCAAAAGGAAGAAAAACTCAAGGGTGGAAGGAACCCTTGCTGGTAGGAATGTGTAATTCACTATTCACATATGATAACTGTTCAACTCTTCCTAAACTTTCCTCAGGTAGTGAAGATTTTCCTGTCCCCTCAGGAAAGCATTCAGTGCTTTCCATTAAATTTGTTAAATGTGTTTTCCATTAAAATTGGTTGGGGGAGCATTTGGGTTTCTCAGCTTTCAGGGTGAAGCTTCGCTCAGCTTTTATATATTTACTGAGATTTTGAATCCTGCTCTCAGTTTTGGGTTCCAAAGTCTAAGGCTGCTTCAGAATAGCACGAGATAATTGCATTACTCATATCCTTATGCCCTTGTGTTCTCCTACACACCCCTGGGTCATAAAGTGAGGGACAGAATGGCCCTGTTCATACACTCCCAAATCAAAACAATCCAATTAATCCAATTAATCCAATCAAACCAATACCTCTGTAGGTAATTCCTGGAAGGATGTTTCTTTTGTCTTATTGACACCAAAGGGACATGAGGAACAAAAAAACCACACTTTCTGTGTTTCTCAGGATTATGGCTGAAGAACAGTTATGGCTGGAGAATTGATTTTTTCCACACATTGTGTGTGGTCAATGCGTCTGGCCTCTTCCTAAATACTTTTAAGGAACATTCCAGCATTTATGGGAAAAAAAAACAAAAGTCAGGTTCAAGTGTTTATTTTCCAAAGAGATCACGCACTGGAATCCTTTCATAATGAGTATTTCTGTTATACCAGATGACTGATGGAGCATTAACCAGCTTATCTGCTGGCTTCTGTGTGCTAGAGCAACATTTTCTGACGCTATTGCTATTGATCCGTTGCTGTCCCATTAGCTTACAGAATTGACTCATGGAGCACTTTAGACATAGGAAAAGTAGATACTACACAAAAGTGCCCTCTGGTTTTTATTAATACACTACAGCTAAATTCTCAAGAGTTGTCTTGGCACCACTGATGTACAAGCAGTCTTAACTTGTTTGCGATTTATCCTGGCAGGCATGTGACACATCTTCACCTCCCTGTGGAGTTAGTGCTGACCTGAAATGGAATGTCCATTGCTTACAATAGTGTCTGTTCGTTTAATATTAACAGATCAATTTGCTGTAGGTTTACAGACACATGGAGTCTAAGCACAGTGTATTCTAACTTTAACAATATTTACAGTTCTCAGCAAGCCACTTCCATTGTCAATATCCAGTGCCTCTGTTCCCTGTCAGTTCCTGCTCTAGTAATCACAATGATAAACACTGTTTAGTGAAGAACATTTTTATGCAGCCTACTTTGGACAAATAATGTGGGAAGGAAAAAAGTTTATGAGCCTCAGAAACTTTCCAAATGCTACTTTTGGTTCAGCAGATACATAACTCAGTTTCTTTTTCGCATCTGGACTGTGTACACACTCTCACTGAAAACAGACTAAAGAAATTCCATTGATGTCCCAGGAAGAGGATCAATCCCCATAGCTCACCTTTTGACAACAAGGACCTAAATAAATATCAGGTCTTTCAAAAGTAGGACTGGTTTTGAGAAGAGGTGAAGTAGATGATCACAGAAAAATCCACACTGGCTCAGTAACAGTGGCAAAGTGTCTCTTCCATGGCTCAATTTGTTCTGATGGTTCAAAGGGTAGAGAAGAAGCAAACTCCACAGCCTTTATAGTACACAGCTGTCTGCTACTGCCTGTACAACTGCCCTTGCTTTCTATCTACCTCTGTATCTTTTGGTCAGCAGCCACACTAGCAGAAGGTGATTCCCAAGCAGAGAGATGAGAGCAAAGAGGAAACCCAGTGGTGGGCAGCACTACCTTGTCTCACCTTTCCTCGGTCAGCAGATGTTGCCTGAATAGGGCTTGGCACAGGAGATGGGAGGGAAAAGAGGGGCAGGCACTTTCTGGGTCCAGGCATGGAGGGAGGAGATACATGAGATATCTCTGCAGAGAGGGGGATTTGCTCAGCCTCAGGGCTCCCAGCTGGTCATGGAAGACAACACTTCAGCTAGCAGTTTTGTTGCTGACAAAAAATTGATCTTTTTCTGACCCAGTATGAGGACAAATTAATACATTTAATTTTCAACCATGGGGAAAAAACCCATATTTGCCTGCTTTACTGAGATCACTGAGCTGACCTTGCTCACTGAGGTTGGGAAAGAATGAAACAGTTTTGTGCAGTGCAGTGTGACAGACTGCCAAAGAGATCCCTCCGACAAGACCAAGAGGAAGGCAGCTCTGTCATGTCTGCCCCAGATGCATACAGCACATCTCCACCACCCTTTTACTTCAGCCTAGGCAGCCATTGGTACCAATGAGGTTAGCTGCTGACAAGTCAATTTACATTCATTTCAGACCTGAGAAAAATAATCAATGCATAGAGCACAGCGATGGTAAATCCAGCCCAAAAAGATGGATGACTTATACCCCTGTTAACGAGTTAAATGAAATCAACTCTACTTGAACTCCACATTCTCTCTCTCAGCCAGATATACATATCTTAGGATATACATCCTAATATCTTAGGAAGAGATTATAGTTTGTTTCTTAATTTAGACAGAAGATGCCAATATAAAATTTACCAGAGCCTTAGTGATGGTGGTCACAGCTACTTTACGGGCTTCCGAGATAAAATGAATACTGCCAACAAAGAAGTTTTATTCTTTACTGTCTTCTAGATCTTCATCACTTACCAGCAGTTTTGAATACAACCCTTTATTACTGCAAAAATGACTGCACGTGGTTCCCAGAAATGGACTCTCAGAGGCATGGAGAATGCATCTCCTCCTCCAGTGTAAGGATCTTCCAGATTTTTAAACTGCTCCAAAAAATTAATCTAAAATGAGGTAGCCTGGGAAAATAGGCCTGGGACAAATTTGCATGAACGTGGATATTACTACTGTGGCTTCAGGGAACAGATAAAAAAATAGAATGGATTTTGTCAACTGATTATACTTTGTCCTTAGCTTTGGTTTGCGCACCTTGAGAAACATCTTTTCCTCTATGGAGATCATTCATATTAAATGAATAATTGGTTTATTCTGTTGCTTCAGTTTTTATTTAAAATATAATTCATAGGCAAATTCTGTATTCCCTCTAGATTTTATGAATTACAAAACATATATTTAATCTATTTTACTTAAACCCACAAATTTTCCTTTTCAAAGGATAGGAGCTCTTCAGCACTATAAGAATATCTTTAGCAATATCTAAACAGGCAGATGAGAATTAATCTGTTTCTTTGTCAAGCCTGCAAATCTAATGCACATTAATTGGAGGTTTATGTGCAGCTATGTAAAATCTCATTCTTCAAGGTGCTGAACAGCTTGCCTAACACCTGGAGGTGGTAAACACACTTCAAGGTGCCAAGCTCCTGTAAGAACTTGTACATTTATGGAGGCCTCTGTTATAACCCAAGGCTTCTTCAGTTGCTTAACAGAGTTTGATGCATTCATTATAAATTCTGTCTCAGAGTGAGAAATCCTTTTATATTTATCTGTCTAATCTTTGTGTTTCCCTCTTGGTCAGACAGACTTAACAGAGAACTGTGAGTCTTGTCAGACTTATAGGGATGTCAGTTGAGTTTTTAATCATCTTCCCAATTCTTATTTTAAACATAATATATGTAAGCGTATTAATGCAATGTCATAATAAATGTGTACATAGTAACTGCATACCATGCAGCAAATTATTAGACAAAAATCTCACACTCTATAAATTCTTTATCTAGATCAATTCTTTTACAACTTGGCTAAAACTGGAAGTAGGGTTTATTTTTCTTTTGAACGGTAGTTCTCTGAACTCTTGTGTTTGCAGTCGCTGTTCCACACCACGTTGCACTGGATAACCAAAATAGGCAAAGATTATCTGAGAAATTATTACATGACTGTAATGATAACACCCAGAACTCAGTTGTTTGTTTTTTAATTGTTATTGCCTTCTTTCATGTAATTTCTTGTCTTTCTGACAGGTGCACAGAAGATATTTTGTTCAACATACATGATAAATACTTGTCAAATGCTTGTACGCCCAGACAACCAAAATTTCAGCTATGTTTTTAGCTTTGGTAGCATTCATCTCTTGTCCCTAGAATACTATCAGTTCAGTCCATTGGGCAGTCTCCCTGACCAAGAGCCTTCTGCTGTTGTGTTTCAATTTCCTAAGAATGCCACTATACATCAGGTGCATTTCTGCTCCCATGGAGGTTCAATTTGCATACATAAACCATTGCATTCTTTAGGTGTACATTGCATAATTACAAGAGAAGACCTAAGTTTCACAGCTATTTTAATAGTGTAGGTTTTCGAAGTAGCATTCTGCTTATTTTTATCATCCTCAGCATATTGATATCAGCATAGTGATTCTGTGATATAGTATTCAAACTGGAAGAAACTAGAAGATGTATTTTTTTCAATTCAAAAAAGAAGAAATTAAATGAGTTTTGAACACTACTCTCAGAAATTAGAAGGTAGAGAGTAAAATCTGTTATTTAAGTCTATTATGATTTTCTGCTCATATCAGTGCTGTGCATCACGATATATTACCAGAAACTACCTGAAATTTGCTGTAGCCATTTCACTTGCTGCAATGAGTATTTTGTTCAAAGACACACAGGAGGTTGCTCTTCTGGATTCTACTGGACAGGATCTGCACACTGAGTTGTGTTCAGTATCATACAGAGGTGTTACAGAATTATTTCAGATTTGCTGGCTTTATCTCTGATGTGTTGGAAGTTGTTCAGACTTTTGCCCCAGCAACACAGAAATTATCTGAGGAATGTGACCATCTCACCATGAGTTTCTGAGCACTGATTCTTTTTGAAATACACAGTGCAATACTCAATAGAAGGGTACATCACCCCCTTCTAAGCTGACTTACTACTCTATCTTAAACCTTGTAATGTTTCAGTCTTTAAAATAAAAAGGTCACATCCTCTCACATGCCACACATGCATTTGAACTCTTTAGTAAATTTAGAGGATAATAAATGATAAGAATTAGGAACAAATATCTGTAATTGTTATAAAAAGTTTATTTTAACATTAATTTACAAAAATACTGCACAATTATGCTTTCTTTCTAAAACAATGGGATCTATCTAGATAAGACATATTCTGCTATGACTGTCTTAGATGTTTAAGTGTTCCATTATGTGAAGCCTCTATGACTAATGGCTCATTTAATTCAGTGGTAGAATAGAAACTTTTCAAAAAAGTGCTATTTAATTAACTTAAAATACTGGGTTTTTTTAAATTCAGATGGATAAATGAATAGTTCTAGAGTAAATGGAATGCCTAATATAAGAAGCTGCACTCTGCTGGGGCCAAGGAAATCAAGGATGGATCAACTTCCACTTGACAGGTACCTTTGGTTAGCACACTTCCTGTGGCTGAGCATAGTTTGAGTTCAAATAGCCATTCTGCTTCAGGACAACTGAACCAACAACATCCAGAGGAGTGCTCTAAATCTTCTGAGCCCAGAAATGGTGGGAGTTTGATTTTCCAGTCACTTACCTTTACTCATTTCAGTTCAACATGAATAACACTGAATACGCACTGGGGACAAGGGGTCGTGTGTCTCCCTTGCACTATGTCTGTCCGAGTGGCAGGGCTGGGGTGTTCCTGGGCTGTGCTTGTGGAATCTCTTGCCACGTCACCGTTCAGGATTGGTGGATAACAGGCAACACTAGGCAGCATCACAGCTTTAAGGGCAACTCAAAGTGAACAGAACAACTAGGCCTTAGGTGCAGGTTGGGGATACACGTGGGAGGTCATAACTAACCACTCAACTAAGGTAAGAGGATGAATGAACCCTGAATAGGTGAGGATTAGAAAAGGATAAAGACACCTGAAGAAAATGAAACAACTAAAGATATCTGTGCCATCTTGTTGGGGTTATTAGGAGGACAGGAAGTAAACTAGGATAAGGGAGAGAGGAGAGCGTGGGAAGAAACAAAAGCTTTGACTTGCTTTGTTTTATGGATACCAGAAGGAAATAATGTAGTATTCCTTTCTTTTCTATATGATTGTGAATGGGAGAGGGAAGTGAGAAGATAAGTTTCAAGCCTGCTCAGCAACAGAAAGCTACTCTAGTTTTGTTCTTTATCAGTTCCAGTGAGAGGAAAGGAGCTGGTAAGGAAGCAGAGCAGATTTTATTTGCACGTCAGCTGAAGGAGCAGTGAGCAGAGTGGGAGGACATTAAAACCTTTTGTAGGTTTCCGAGATGAAGAGAGATGTGAAAACTCGAAATTTAGTCTCACTTCATTTGATCATTGTGCGGGGCACAGAACAAAACTAAAATCTTCCATTTTATTGGATGAGGGGCTTTCAGAGAGAAATACAGTATTTATTATTTATTAATGTTGTCATGTCCTTGTGTTTATTGTACTTCCTGTATTTTTATATTAGTATTCAATATGAGTATATTGCACAACTCGTATTGTGATTAATGTTTATTAAACTCATTCTAAAGGAAGGATCAAAAATATGATGCTTTTATGAAGAGGAGTAAGAAAGTAGTGACATTCCTTTTGTATTTTCCTTTTTTTTTTTTTAAGGGGTTTGAAGAAATTAAAGTAATGACTTTTGTATGTGTTAGCTGTGAGGAGACAAGGTACTCCATATGTCTCATTTAGTCCAGCCTATTTAGACTGAGGGTAAGAGTACATGAAAAATCCCATTGTTAAAGTCAGTGAGACAAACAATCAGTGCCTCTAATACGTTTTACAGTGGCACTACAAGATGCTACTGGGAGAAAAGAGAAAAGTCCACTATCTGAAACCACTTTCTTATAGTTTCCTAGTGTTCACAAGTCTTGATTAAAATATGTTAGAATGTAACATATATCACTTTAAGGAATTTGTCTACTCCCTTTCAAGGCTGTGATAGTATCTCCATTTTTTCTATTTTAAATTAGCTTCACCAAGTGCTCTCTAGTCCTGGCATTGCAAGATGTAGTTAATTTCACTTCTGCATTGACCTTTTTCACCACCTTCATAATTCTGTAAATCTCAGTCCTTTTTCCTTACAGATTTCTCATTTCTCTTTTAAATCACTTCAACCTTTTTAATCTTTTCTTATAAGGCTGCTGTGACATCTCCATCATCATTTTACTTGCCTTTCTCTGTACCTTTTCTAACTCCACTGTGTTTTTTTGAGGACCAAGAAATTTTAATTTTGCAAGATGAGGGGTTTACATAGTGGCAAAATTATGTTCCCTGTCTTATTTTCAACACCTTTCCTGTCAATGATCGAGGTTTTGCTGGCTTTTTAGGGGGCTGGTACTGAACACCGGGTCAATGATTTCTGCAAACTGACCACGATGTTTCCAAGATCACTTTCCCGAGCTGGAATAGCCAGTCCTGAATCCTGTATGTAGGTACACTTCAGATTCTTTTTCTCTAGATGCACTTCTTTTCATTTAGATAGAGTGAAACTAATTAGATATCTTTTTGTCCATTCAGTTTTGTGAATTTCTTCTGGAGTTCCTCACTGCCTATGATAAGAGATTGGTATCATCTTCAAACTTGAGGATTTTGCTGCATTTCCCTTTCCAGATCACTGGTGAAGAAGTCCCTACTGAATTTCATGGCTGATATTTTTCCACCCTGGACAGTGTCAGTCTTTATTTCCCATCCTTTATCCATCCTCCAGTAAATAAAAGGTCATTTCCTGCAATACTATGGCTGTGTGAGGTTGGGGTTTTGTAGCCTTCATTTTCACTATGACACTCATGATTTTGTAGGCATCTATCATATTGTATCTCAGGGGGATGCTTCTGGCTGAATAGCCTTGTCTATAAAGCAAATCCTTTGCTTTCATACATTAGAGCACTCTTATCCTTCTCTGAGCCTTCAGCTGGAGATTTTTTGTTTCCTTGCCTATTATTCTTTGCCTGGTTTTGTGCAATTTGGGATAATTTTGTCTGGAGTATATAAACTGTAAAGTAGGGCATCCAGCAAGCCTGTCCATTTTCTTCCCCAAAGCCCTAAGTTTGTAACAGAATCTACCACGGGATTTGCAACTCTTTTAAATCATGTATACCTCTCCCCACTCCGCATTCAAAAAGCATCCCATATTTTCATCTGGGTTTTCTGGGAATAAAAAATCTGCATGTACATTATGGACAGTGCCCATCATGGTTATTCACACACACAATTAAACTTTATGGCTGAACTAAGTTGGATGGTCACCATCTGTCAGGAAACAAACTTGTCAGAAAGCTAACTCTAAGTGAAAAGGGAGCAGTTTTTAATTGGATTAACAAATTGAATCAGCATATCGTGCTGTGAGGCATGCTAGAGCAAGAGAGTTATGCAGTTGCAAGCACAGGAAGCAAGGGCAGGTGCAGCCTTCTGGGAAGCAATGAGCCATGAGGATGGCCAGCTATACCCAGCCTGCACACTGACTCACTATGGGTGGGACAGATGCTGTCACAGACTGGTTGCAGAGCTGAGCTGGATATCTCCTGCAATCTGGTACTCTTTGGACAGGTTGGGTTTACTGCTGAGTTTATAGCAGCTGTATTGGGTGTCCATGCCCTGGTGTTGGCAGCAGGGGGGTGCAAGGGTGACCTTTGTGAGAAGAAACCAGGATCTGCCACTGCATTAGGCAGTTCTAGATGGCTCCAAAACTGAGCCACCACATGACACACAGCTGGGTCTGTCAGCCAAGCTGTGGTACCTCTGCAAAAATGTATTTAAGGAGGGGTTAGAAACCTGCAGAGCAGCAGAGAGAGAGAGGAGTGAGAAAATGTGAGAGAAACAGCCCTGGAGACATCAAGATCAGAAGTGAAGGAGAGGAAGGAGGTGCAGTCCATAGAATATGATGGAGCAGTTATTCACATTGAAGGCCATGGAGTTCTCCATGCCACAGTTGGTGGATGCAGCCTTGAAGGAACGTACAGCTCATGGAGAGTCAATGCAGGAGCAGGTTTCCTGGAAAGAGCTGAGGTACCCACGATGGAACAGTCTGGTTTTGAAGGACTGTGCCCTATGGGAAGGACCCTCACTAGAGCAGAAGGAAAGTGTAAGGAGGAAGAAGGAGCAGAGAGGAGAAGTAATGGACTGACTGCAACCTCCCATTCTCCATACATCTGTCCCACCTGGGGTAGAAGGAGGTAGAACAGTTAGAGGAGTTGGGAGAAAGGGATTGAAGTTGAACCTGGGACGAAGGTTTGGAGTGGAGGGGAAGGTGTTTTGATTTTGTCTTTCTTTCTCACTATCTTACTGTTTTTCTCTTTTTTTTTAATTGTCCTAGTTAGGACAGCTGAGATCAGTTCATCATGGTGGGTGTAACCCAAAACTGTATTCTATAGCCTTCCATGTCATTTCCCAGAAACTAGACTATTGTTGTCAATAGACTATTCGCACCCTCTGCCCATAGAGCCTGACTCCTCAGGCTATAAACTAGGTGTTAAGAGGCCTGTGAGATAGGAGAATGTTTCTGTCCTCACACCCTTTGTGAAACTCCCCGCCCTGAGGGGAGTACCAAGCATTCCTGCCTGAACTGGAGGATATATAATCTTGGAGTTTTGGAACATTTTTTAACCCACTCGTGGGATCCAGAGGACGGCTGCATCTCATCGCTCTCAACCAGACTTAGACCACCACTGGACTGCGATCACCAGTTCTGGCCAGACTGCAGCAGCTCTCCCACCAGCAGGTTCTTCCCCTCTCCCTTTACTTTGGACTCAAACAGGGCCCAAGGAACACCACTTTGTTCATGCCCCAGGGTACTGGGTTATACATTTGGGTTTTTGTGGGTTGAGACCAATTGTTTGTTTGTATTATCGTACTTACTGTATTATTTTAATAAATTGTTATTCTGATTTATAATCTCTCCTTTGAGTTGAGTTCATTCCCCCTGCTGGTTAACTTTTAAACCAGCACAAATAGATAATAAACTAAATTAATCTTTTCCAAGTCAAGACTATTTTGCCTGTGACAATGACTGGCAAGTGATCTCCCTTCTTTATTCATGAGCTTCTTCACCTTATTTTCTCCTTGTGTCATGTTGAGGGGGGAGGCCAGCTGGGTGCGTGTCTGACAGCCAAGCCAAGGTCAATGAGTCAGCTGCAGTTGTGATATTCCATGTATTACAGAAATCATATTCTCCAACTCATTTCACATGCAAAGCAGTAGAGAGTACTCATTTTGTTAATGAGAAGCTCAATACAAGCAGGCAAGGAGCACTTGCAGCCCGTAAGACCAACCTTATCCTGGGCTGCATGGCCAGCAGGTTGAGGGAGGTCCCTTCCAACTGGAAACATTCTATGATTCTGTGATTTCTCGGAGCTGCCCAGTGGGAAATTCAATCAGAGCATTGTTAGAAATCTGACAATCCCAAGAAAAATATGGTGATAGTATAAAAAGCACAGAAAAACACAGCAAATTATTACAAGAAATGTTAAACTTGGCCAGTCTGTACTGAATAATAAACAAGAAAACATAAGATTTGATTTAGAAAAGAAGGTGATGTGAAGTATCATCCCCAGCCATGGATATGGGAACCACCAGCACTGTGCACTGCCTCTCTCTTCCCCCTCCTTGCATTCACAGCTGCAGTCAGACTCATCTGCTAGGGCACCCACCCTGCAGCACTGATGGACAGGTTTCCCTGGGGAGAACCAAGAATGGGCTGGCAAATTTATAGGGGTTGGAGTGTTGCAGTTGGACATAGGAGCCCTGGGATGCAGTATACCCCTGTTCCTGCACATTGATTCAATGGTCCCTCTGTGTGTTCAGAGGAGAGTGTATGAGACACAGCCCACATGGTCCTGATAGCATGGAGTAGGATTGTTTGAGAAAGAGGTGGTTTTTTTGACCTTACAGCAATAGTGATAATTATTATTACAGAGTTTGCAGAAGTGTTGAACTCTGTCCAAATCACACTTGGTATTTTTCCAGCCAAAAGGGATTGCTGTTGTGGTTGTACTTTCATTGTAGTTATGGGTATTGTAGAAGCTTGCTAGTTATAACTCTTTGCTGTTTCCATCTCTTTCTAGTTTCATATTTGTGCAGCTGTAATGAGAACAATAACAAGCTCCTTGAAAAGCTGTAGTTAGGTAGGGACATTCTCTTCACAATTCTGCAGAGTTTATTCTTTGGTTCAGCTGCTACAGGGCATAGGCTTAAAAATACATGACGATACAATGACTGCAAAGCATAATTTCACACAGACAAGTGAAAGAATGATTTAGCTCTGTGAAATCACTGTTTTTAGGAGAAAAGCGCTAACAACAGTAAGATGAAACTGCAGGTGCTGAATCTGCATTGTTCAGGTGAAATGTCAACAAACCTTAGAGCCATCCAGAGATACCATTGCACTTGTTCAAGATGGGAAGAAGATTCTCACACATTTCAGTGTGAGCTGGATTAGACTCGACCATCTCAAATATAACAGGTAATTAACACACCATGCAAAAGAATGAATTTGCAGTATACTGTCCCGTACCATTTAATTAAAAAAAATGCACTATGCTTTGAAATTTGTAATTATTCCTTCTTTTTTACTCATTTGAGCATCTGAGTACACAACAGTTACTGTAAGATTACTTGGATTGTTGGCTGCTTTATTACCAACATTGAAGAACCAGTGCAACTCCACTATTCTGATGATCATGTTCTCTTTGGAAACCTGTTTCAAATTAGGTTCCAATCTTCTAACACAACCATTGAAAAAAAATGAGATAGTAAAGCCAAGCATTCACAAGCCTGTAAAATGTTCCAGTTAGGGCTCTTCGTGCAATCTCAGCTTGTTCTTCCTTGTGTGTGAGTGTTATAATATCACATTTAATTTTAAGTTAATGACAAGATATTCCAGATTCACAAAAAGAATGGGTGATGCTCTGGGACAAATCTGGTACCTGTGAAGTTAGAGATTGTAGGCTGCTTCATTTAGAGACATAAGTAGACATGCAAGGGTAAGCCAGGGAAAAGCAGGATATCAAGTGATGACCTTAAGACTAGACAGTTGAGTGCTTTTCTGGGAGACTGAACCTTCCTCAGATACAGGCTGCTTCTGTGATTCTAGACATTTTTTTATATTTAATCTTTTGCCTTGGCTGATAAGTGAGTCTCATGCTCTGAAAATTTAGGGCCCTGATTTAATTTTTTTTATAATAGCAATTGGCATATATTTTGTATGGATAATCTGGGTTTTAATTTCTCTGCCTCTGCTTATATATTGTAACAGTTGCATTGTGGAGATAACTATAATAATGATTTTGAATTACTTAGCTTTTTCTATTAACAGCAATCCTGAAAGCTCTGTAAAGAAAATGAGATTTCTTTTTAATCCAACATGGGCTGATGTGGGAAAGTAGTGAAAAATGGAAGTACAGTTTCATATTATTAAAGACAATCACAATGTCTGTGCTTTGAAGGAGCAAATTAAAATTGCACAGAGATCCTGAATTCTGTCATCCTACAGATTCTAAATATGTGAATTTAAAATCTTTCCTCTATTTTAATGCCCTAATTCTGAATTTAAATTTTAGCTTTCATTCCTAGTGCTCATTTAATCACTTGAACTTCTGGAAAAGTAATAATAAGATGCTATGCTAGGAAGAGTCACAAGTTTGGAATTTGTTTTCTATTATCAAGATATACATGTTAGTTATCACAGTGTCTTTCCTTCTAATTTCTTTTACCATCCTTCCAAAGCTTTTCTACCATTCAGAATGTTAATTTTCTATCTTCCTAATTCCTTCCTTACTGCCAAAGTCTCTCAATCAACTTACAATATTTTGTTTTGCTGCATTACAGAAAAAATCATGCTTCACTTCCAGAGCTGAGAATATTCTCAGATTTAAAATGCATTCAAGCTTTGGCAAGCATAGCAAATGGTGCTTTCCCAATTCTAATTAATTTCTGTGTCAGATTCTTCCCTCGTTTAGCCATGTTTCTCAATAAATCCAAACATAAGGGGCTCTGAACATCTAAAATTTAGAAAAAAGATATTGAAAAAGCAGTATGACCACTGACAGTGCTGTATCATCTAAATAGCTAATACCAGCAGCCATGTATGAAGTCATGAGGGATGGCACAAGAGGCTGAAGGAGCTCTGCCTGTTAGTATCCATAGTAGCAGAGAATGCAGGGTTCTGCTAAGCTTCTGGCCCCACAACATGCTGCAAGGAAGAATCCCAACCTGTATCTGCTCAATTATTGATCTGCTGATATCCTCGCACCTATCTTCCCCACCGTCATGCTGCACTAAAAGCATCTTTTAGTTTCACTCTGTAGGAGACAGGTAGTGAAATTTTATACAAGAAACCTTTGCTTTCGGCTTCCTTTGGGACTGCTGACTCACGAAACCATAATGTTGTTCTAACATAATTGGAGTAAAAATATACTTGACAAAGAAGCATTTTTATGTAATGCTGCTACTCCCCTCATCCTGAGCAGCTAGCCAAAAATGAAGTTGTTGGCTACTTATGTAGGAGCAAAAGTAGTTGGCAGTGTGTTTCTTTGTTACTGTTCTCTTTATTTTTAAACATGTACCAAGGTCCATATCTTTGCACTGAGAAAGGGTAAAGAACTGAAAACAGATTATTCATTCCTTTTGAATTTTCCTTCAGTCTAAGCACATCTCTGAAAACCCATTCATTTGCTACTAGCTGTGATCATGCCCTAGAGCTAGGGTCAACCTTTCACCTCTGTCAACTTCACTGTTCCACCGTGCTCCTTTACTCAGATGAAGTCCTTCTGCTTCATGCAGTCAGATTTTTGCATTCCAGTAAATAAAACCGATGACAGACATCCTGATTTTGACTGAGAGTTGACAGATTAATCCAGCATATCACATAAATTAGCATAAACTATCTAGAAAATTTCAAAATGTGATATGCCAAGCTTGCATTTATCTTATAGTTAATGTAGAAATCATGACACTAAAAATAAACTTTACTAGCATGAAGATTTTTCTTTTCTCATAGTCATTAGATCACAAAGACACCTTACTTCCCAAATAATTTATTACTTTTACATTGCAGTATCACAGAAGTAGTCATTCTTAAAAGCAAGTCAAGTAAAAAAAAATTTTCCAGAGTAATTAGCCAAGCAGCTATGTCTGAGATGAGTGATTCAATTAGAAATTGAATTATGCAGAGTTTGTTTTTACTGATATGAAAAAAACCCCACCAAAATCCCCAAAAAACAAAAGGATTTAGTCCAGCCTTGGAAGTCTGTGGCTTTAGTTGACATTCCTATCAAGAAAACTTCAGGAGAAAAAGGCTTCCTTTCAGACAAACAAACAAATCTTTTTCTGAGTAATTATTACCACACTTCAGGTGCGACTGTTGTAAGCTATGATGCTGCTTGCTAAGTGACGGGCTGCTAGAGACATGGAAGTGGCATTTAGAAATTCTCTGTCTGCAGTGCTGCTTGTTTTTGAAATCAATTAAGGAGCAGTAATAAAGAGCAAGATCAGGATTTTTTTTTCTGTAGGTACCTGAGAAGGTGAAATGGTGTCAGAAGACATCCCCTTATACTCTGATTGTGAAATGATTACAGTCCCAGTATTTGCTATCTCTTGAGAAAGTGGTCAGCTCCATTCTAGCAGGGCAGAACTGAGCCTCCCTGCTAGTGCCCCTTCTGCAACAACAGAAGCATACAGAAAAAAAAAAGAAGAAGAAAATACCCTTTTAAAATATAAAAGTGCAAATATTTTCTTGGATGTTGCAAAATTTGGGCTGCTACTCACGCACTTCATCTCAGTTATTTTAGGCTCCTAACTGAAGTCCTAATTTGTTGCTTAGGGTATTATTTTACAGCAAATGGGAGAGATATCTTTAAAGAGTGACTCAGCCAAGCCAATTGCAGGTGCCTATCTCTATTTATTGACTGGAGAAGGTTTGTTGGGCAATTCAGTTAAGGCTCCAAATCTTTTTTTGTAACATGTTTATTATTTCCAGAGATGTCATAGAGCTGATGGAACTTCATATTGTTCACACAGATGAGTGCATTGTAAGTACAGTCTGCCCACAGATATCAGCCCACACCTCTGCTTGTTATTATTTTGCATAGCAGCACTTTTCTGGGAATATAGGACAGCCTATTCTTGGTCCTGAAGCAATATTATAAATAAAGATTATTATATTATGTTCATAATTTGTAAAAAAAGATTAACTAACTATGCTATTCTATGCTATTTCATTCAGTCTCATGGTATGAAGCATTATTCTTTTAGATTATGCACCTCTGTGTGCTAAAGTTATTTTGCATATCAGGTCATATACACAGAAATTAGATACACAAAGAATACTGACATTTTGCTTTAAACTAAAGACAGAAACTTCTGTGTAAGATTAGTTATCTAAACTATACTCCAGCATCATGCATTGAACTGAACATTTAGAAAGTGGCTTGATACTTTCTGACCATCTGTACAGGGCCACATGCACCGTTGATACAAGAAGATTCAACTCCGTTTCATAAGCATTCCGTTGATTTGCCTGCAAAATACTAAATATAGTCAAGGAATTTCAAAAGGTTGGGACTACCAGCAGAGCAGAATACGAATGCATTATCTCATATACTTATAACATACAAAAACTTGAATATTTTCCATAATACAGTCATGACACTCCATGATATGTTTATAACTTACTGTGCATAAAAGTTGCCACTAAAAAGTCTTTCTTTGTAATTGCTGGTCAGTATCATTTTGGATACCATAATATCTCCTTTTATTTTAGGGGAGAAATGGAAGCACAGAGGTATTTCCTGTGCAAATGGGTTCTTCTTTATTCTGAACCTCATGTTATTTTCCTCCTATGGACTATATGACACAGAAACCCTTTGCACAGCTGGAGATTTGCTTGTTGCTCACCATAGTTCTCTTGGCAAGCCGAAAGCCTTAACCACTCTGGTAATTAAGAAAATAATAAGAAATAAGAGGCAACACTGTTGTTACAGTAAATCAATGCACGTACACAGAATTGCACATCAAGCTTGGTGTGAAACAAGAAGGGCTAGCCACAATCTAAAACTTTTTGTGGTGTCTGTATATGGAGGAACACAAAGAGAACACATTCATCCAAAAGCAATCCAGACTCATCCAAAGAGCAATGGAGAGATGGACAAATTAGCTAGTGACTCACATACAGTTGCTTTGTGACTGTGGCCATTATCAATGAACATGCTGGAAGGTCAAGATTAAGGCAGAATCGATTGCCTGATCCTTCCCAGTATATTGATGGACATAGGTGTGTCTAATAAAAGCATCTCATCTGCCATCCAATTTTGTGTCTCTTCTTGGGGAATTAAATTAGGCAACAAGCTGTCAGAAATAACTATGGCTCAGAAACAGTGTTAAGAAAATGCAGAAACATACATATAGAAACAGGAATAGAAATGGCAATGCCACTTCCAAAGCGCAGTTGAGCTCCTCTTCGTTTTCTGAATCTGTTGCTCATCTGAATCGAGTAAGGCTCATAATGACTGAAAGATGTTGTAGTACAGTCTGCTGAAATTAGTCCATCTTCATCACAAAATAAATCATCACTGCTCCTGCCACTAACCAGCATCCGTGCTGGCATTTTCAGCAGAAGAGCTGAAGGTACTGCCAGCAGACAGAGACTGAAACCCTTACTGGTCATTTGGTTGTCATTTGGGACAGGCATGAGATGTGTGCAGTAACAGGGAGCATGTAGTGCCTGAGAGCCCACAGCTCCCCACTAACTCCATCTCATGACCACTTATCTGTCCTTACACAGCTTTCATCACTCAATTACTTGAGCAATGTATGTGTGTGTTTGCCTCATGCTTTGTGAAGTACTAAAGCATTCCTTCACATTTTCTTTCAAATGGATAAAAAAATCAGGTGACCATGCAAAATGACTTACCAGCATATATAAAAAAACTTATTCTCACTTCCACTGCAGTCACTAGGCACAAAGCCAGTTTCCTGACACTCGTTTCAGGAATGGTTGACTTTCAGCTGGGGTGAAGAGAGGTCTTCAAATCCCAGGCCTGTTGATGTGATATATTTTATAGATTTGATATTCTGCATGCATGATTTTTTTAAGAAAGAATAAGACAGAATATAAACTGCTTAGTATATTCCAAATATGTAAGCAGGAATCTTATTCTATTGTTTAAATATGATTGTACCAAGTATGCAATACTGTCATTATTTGTGATCAGTGTTTTGTTCATCCACTTCTTGTGCTTTTGAGATGTAAGATGACTACAGTCTATTTAATCTGCCATTAAATTGGTATTTCTCCCCTTATTATGAAAATTCAAGTGATCACTAATTCAAGTGATCAAATACACTGAAGACGAAATAATGAACCAGTGTCCTCAGGAACAACTAGAGATGGACTTGTGCAGGCTGTCTCTGAGAAGCAGTCTTTGCCAGGGTCACTCCTTAGCAGCTTAGAGCATTCCTTTCTCAAAATAGGTGTTACTAGGCCTTGCTAAAATCAAAATTTAAATGCTCTTTTATGATGCAGCAAAATATGGATAGCAAAGTGCAGTCTATAACAAATACATAATAAAAAAGATCTGTGCGTGCTTAGGGAATTTACTTGATTTATCATATTATTTCTGTGGAAAAAAGTAGCTCTTTAATGCAAGAACTAGAGAAATAATTCTTAATTTGCCATGTTTCATCTGTTTGTCAGAGTAAAATTCCTACAGAGACATAGATCAACACCATCTTTTAGCTCTCAAAAGCAAAATGACTGAGATGTTTCCTAGTGTTATCATTGCAGAAGAAATTATACTACTGAGGTCATGTACAAAGGAGTACAGTGTTGGTATCTTTGTGAGGTTCTCCACCTTTTGCTTGTTTGTCTTATTTTGACCATCATGTTTTGAAAACAGTCTGCTTTAAAAACACAAGGAGTGTTTTATCTACAACCCAGAAAAAAAAAAGCAAAACCAAACCAGTTTGCGAATTAAATGTACTTATTCTAGTGAGTCTACAGACCTTTGTCTCCACAGAAAAATATTATGCATTCAAATAAATATAAAAAACCACAAATCTTGTTCTGGAGATAAGAAATCATGTGACAACTTTATAATATTTCTTTTACCCATATCCTTGTCTTTATTTTTACAGTATCGACTCTGTGTTCCCAAAACCAGGTTTCATTTTCACAGGTCCTTCTGAAGTACAGTTTCCAGCAGTTAAATATTTAATAAGAAATGTCAAGGCTAAAGTGTTAAATGCTGTAACCTGCTACCACCATATTAATATCCCTCTCATCAAGCAACAATTTCAAAAAATTAGATACCTTTTTTCCCTCAAAGCCTTAGCTCGAAGGTCTAAAAGGCACAGCAGCATTTGAACTAATTTATTTTTTAATCTGGAGTTTAAAGTGAGAATTGAGACCGTTATCTCACACAGGTCTGTGTTTACATCACAAAAATGATTATCAACTGATAGTTTCTGTTCAGCCCAGGCTGGAGATCAGAACACCTTACAAGCTCTACATCTCAGCTGAAGTACTTTGGCAAGACAAAGTGGAAAAACCTGTAGCTCTACAGACATTAATACCTCAAGTCACTACAGTTCGGGTTGAACTGATATTGCTTCACTGTTTCCTTTATCAGTCTAATGGGAAAAATAATATTGTATTTACCAGTGTTGCAACAGCTATGTCTTACAATAGAAGTTATCTCAGAGTACAGGTGTGTGTCAGTAAAAAGGGAGAAGTAAGAAGCAGTAAGTGTATTAGTTTGTGATAAGACCCTCTGATGGACATGTAGTGACAGGACAAGGGGAAGTGGCTTTATACTGAAAGAGAGTAGGTTTAGAATAGATATTAGGAAAAATCATTTTACTGTGAAGGTGGCGAGGCACTGGAACAGGTTGCCCAGAGAAGTCTTGGATGTTCCACTTCGGGAAGTGCTCAAGGCCAAGTGGATGGAGTTTTGAGCAACCTAGTTTAATGAGAGGTGGCCCTGCCCAAGGGAGGGAGGTTGGAACTCAGTGAGTGTTAAAGGTTCCTTCCAACCCAAACCGTTCTATGACTGTACTATTGCTCAGCTTACTCAAAACTAGCCTTTCTACACAATGGGAATTATCACAGTAGAAATATACTGCATCATGCTCATATGTGTGCAGCCTGCTCAAACTCAGGAAGTTCTGTGGGCAGGTTTGGTGGTTTGCTTGCATATAAAGAAAACAAAATTACTTTTAGTTTTTAGCAGCTACTGCAACACTACTCTCTCTGTCTTCTTTCAGCATTGAAGACTAATGTTTTGGTTTTGTTTGTTGACTTGGTACCTGATATTCAGATTTACATTTTGTTCCTTGCTTTGTGCTGCATGAGAGAGCTCTCAAAGCACTGGGATAAAAGGATAGCACCATGTCCTTATAGGGAGCAGATTTCTACTAGTGAGAAAGTTTCCACACACTGGCCATTAAGTATGTAAAGCACATAGACACAGCAGTGCCTCTTCATACACGACATTTTCTAGTCTGATCGTGTGGCAGATGTACATCTTGGTCAGACAGGCTGAGGGGGAGGTCATGCTCGGGATTTAATGAAGTCACAATTCATGCATAGCCACTAATTCTAAATCTGTAATTGTGAAGTTTTACATAGAGTTTACCAGGGCATGAGGCTGAGATGAGAATACTTGTTTTCTTCTTTATGATGAGCACCCTGGCCCTCTTATTTCAAACTGTCTTGCAGCCTTTGGGGAAGGATTTATGTTGTCTAAAACCACTGATGCTGCAGGCGTATGAGGATAGCATCTCATTCAGTTAGGAAGCTCAATGAAGTCAGAGAAAGGTCATAATACTTTCAACCCTGCATACTACTCCTGCAATCTTCTTTCAGACTAACACAGCTCCTATGTGTTTGTATATGTACCTGATGTATCCCAGACTCATTAGAACTGTTACACATGTACAGATGGAACTTCGATGCATGCACTGCAAAATCAGTTTTCAAAATGAGTTTTACTTCCAGTTTATATGCAAATCAGTTGCACAGTGGGTCCCATAAGCTATAAACCTCTCATGCTGTGCCCATACACTAGAGCACTTGAGAAGTGGCTGTGTGTCCTGGATTTGTTGATGCGCAGCCACTGAGATACTTAGGAATCCTTGAAAAGTGGCAAAATCCCCCAGTAGTTCAGAAGGCTATTCATAAAAGCAGCCACCTACTGCTAAAATTGGTAAAGCAAGAGTGTGCACACTGTGCTGCAGACTAGTTTTCCATTGTGGTCACGATGCCAGTTCAGTCAGTTCAGCCAGATCGCAGTGTAACTGGGGTGTGATGACCATTCACATTACAAATAAATTTAGGTTCTTAGATTATTTCAGGGAGCTCAGAAACTATTTAGACAGTATATGAGCTAAGCTGTGAATAGAAAGTCTGAGGAGATATATTGGACTGGAAAGCCATGTCAGAAATTATGAGCATAGTGTAACTAATCTTCTACTGATATCTCCGACCCCTCTGGGAGGGGTTCTCCGTTCTGTGCCAAATTGACCTGCACTTAACTTCATATGTATTAAATGCCTTTTCATTTGTGTTTCCCTGACTATCTAATCAATTGAGCAGAGCAACTGACCATGGAAAAAGAACTCCTTCCCTTGCTCTTACACCCAATATTTCCTTTTTGTCTTCCGGAGAAATGTTAGGTTATAAGACTAAAAAATCCCATCCAAGAGGAAGAATAGTCATCAGTAGAGTTCCCAAGCACTGCAACATAAAGAGGAATTAGAACTGCCAAAGCATGCCAAGACGAATAGTAAAAGGAACCCAAAGTTTCATAAATTTCAGATTGAGTCAAAACACCAAAAAAAGTTTTTTAACAAAAAAAATTGAATTTTATTTTAAAATAGCCCATTAAATACAAAGTACTGCAATACAGCAAATGAAAGTATATCCACAGAGGGAGTGAATCCTCTTATTTTGAAGTAAATGAGAGTAAAATTGGGGCCCCAGTATTTTGGAAAGAAAATTGAGGAATAAGATAATCCTTTAGGCAAGAAACTGAAGTGTGGGTTAGCCTAAGAATGCTGTAACAGATAGAAAGAAAAGCTTTGAGCTTTGAGACAGACTCATACACCAGCCTTTCATCTGCTGCCCAGTCACTCTGTGTTTTCCATCTATGGCATAGTAGTTGTTGTCCCATAACATGACTGTATGTTTGACTAAGTGTAAAATAAAACTGAATCACCACATAAGAGATAATTTGGTATTAGATGCAACTCTGCCAGCAGCTCTTGCTCACATTTGTCAAAATTTCATTTCATGTGCTTCATACAGTTGTGTCCATACAAGATGTTGGCCATTATAGGCAACAGAAAGTTTGCCATGACTTCAAAGGAGTCAGGATTTCCCCCATATTCATCACAGTATATTCAGCATAATAGCAAAAGTGAGGATATTTTAAAACTCATTTAATATGTGCAAGGAGTATTAGGCAAGTAGTCAAAGATGAATCCATTCAATGCCTCATCTTTGCCAACACATATTTATCCTAAAAAAAGCACACTCTTTGGCTTAGTTTACTTTCTAAAATACACATACTTATCAATTTTAGGCAAATGAGTGGTAAATTTCCACTGGCTTACAGTATTGTAAGTGGGCAGATTAAAACTATCAGCCTGAAATCCAGCTCCGTTGGAATCAATACAAAAACTTCGATGGATGTTGCATAGTGCCAGGATTTCCTGTTGCCTCAGAGACAGTATCTGAACATACTGGGCCTATTGGTTGTGACTGTTGACTGGAAGACAGTCAGAGTTTTTACGACCTTCAGCAAATGTTTACATTCTATGAATGCAGAAGACCCATTATAATTTCCTTTAGGAATCTAGAACTAGTATTTTCCTTAGTAGATAAGTCACGAGTCACTTCAGCTCTGTATTTGACCGTGGCTAGTACTGCATACTTGCAGAAAAAATGTTAGGAAAAATCATGGATATAACATAACTTTTCTTTTCATAATATGTCCCACCATGATGTTCTGTTCATTTGCAATAAAGAAACTTCCAGAGGTCTTGGTTTCAGCTAGAAAATTGTGTTTAATGTTAATCAAATAAAATTTTAGAAAATATAATTTTACATCATCACAGAAATGTTGACTAGGAGGGACTTGCAGAAGTTGACAGGTTTATCCTCCCACTCAATGCAGAACTATAAATATCTTATCTTTAAATCATCCCTCCCTCATTAGACAATTTAAGACAGCAATTGTATTATTCTCTTGGCTACCTCTTCAGGCTGAACAAACTCCCTCAGGCTTTGTACATCACATGCTCCTACCCCATCACCATGTCAGTGGATCATATTCAACTTCGCATCCACTGTGACCCCCACCAGTGCTCCTACTCAGCCAGTTAATTCTCAGTGCATTGGCTTATCCTGCTCCAGGTGAACAACTTTAGTAAATCTAATGGTATATTTTTCTATATTTGACCTTGTGCTTCATGAAAGAGATATTGGAGCTTTTCCCCAAACATATAAGTGTGTGAATGCCAAACAACCATGAAAAAGATGAATAGCAAGTAGCCTTTTTTGGAAAAATCTGGTGTGCCTTTTAAGTCACTACCATCTCCATAGCTGTTTTCTATTGTCCTTCTTCTGTAGATCACCAAGCAAAAGCAGCATCAGTACACAGGTCATGTTGCCATGTTAGGTTAAGCTTGAGACAGGGCAATGCCATCATACAGAAGTGGAAAAGAAATGGTCACATTCTCCCTCTGTGAGCTGAGCTGTAAGGACTGTAAGACTAGCATGTGAGAAGTGAAGATAGAAAAGAACAGGCAGGGAAGGTGTTGTTTGTATTGGCTGAAAGAATTGGATGATCATCTAAGGCAAAACGAAGGTATTTTATTTTAATTAAGACTCTTAGCAGAATATGCCAGATTGTGAAATAGTAAACCTGATGATATTGATATGTTTTGTGGTTACAAGTAGCAGGTTTTTTGCCTCTAAAATGGACTATCACTTCAAAGATATATTGATAGAAGTGATCAGTTATTGTGAAGAAAAGCATTAGCAACAATAGTGCTATGTGACCACATTACCATGGGCACTACTGCCTCACGTTCAGGTGTGACCTTCATCATTTACAAGCCTGTGTGTAGTCAGCCTGCCAGAACCCCTTAAATTTTTTTCTTAATTTCATACAACAGCTTGTAACAAATGAATATGCACACACTTACAGGATTAGGCTCTGATTTGGAATACAGGCTCATTAGAGCAGCATGAAGAAATGCATTTTTTTTTCCAGTAGAAGATTTTAATATTTCAAAATTTGGAATGAAACCAAGGAGTGTTGAGTCTTTTCATGGTATGCTGCCTCAACTCTGGGGAAGCCTGTCAGCCTCACCCCCCGCATGTCTGGGCAATTGGGATTGCCAAGAAGCCATAAACTGGAGGTCCCTTCCTTCCCAGCTCTCAGCACTCTGTCAGTCCCAAAGCAAAGCAGTCTGTAAGCCCAAGATCGCTTAGAACCAGCCAGAAGGGCTGTTAAGAAGAGAAATGGCAGGCTCATTTGTCTTGGAAACCTGCCTGGATTCCATTGGAAATCGGTCAAAAATGGAAATTCTTTTGTGGAACATTTTGATTTCAGTGAATGGCATATCCCGACGAGAAAATGTTTCATCAGAAATTTTCTAGCCAGAGTGTTCTCTGTTGGAAGTAGATAAAGCTATTTTTTTTACGGATTTTTTTTTTTTTTTGCACTCCCACATGGTTTTGTAGGATCAGATTAATGAGCAAAGCATTCTGAACATTCAGTGGCATTTGATTCTGAGGTTTTGCTCCAGGAATCCCTCCCTCTGGCTGAAATCTAAGTTCTAGCTCCATCATTCAGGCTCCAATTAGAGAAATTGTTATCAAGTGAAGCTGATACCAAAAGATAATTAATTGCTCTCCACTGACACATTTCTTATATGCCCATAAATGCTCTTAAATTCAGAACAATTAATTGAACTAGAGGCCTCCCTCTGATTAAAGATAGACATTAATACCAGATTAGTCCTAAATACAGGAAGGGGATATTTCCTACGGAAATCCTGGTATATCTTTCTGTAAGCAGTTTCTGTTCATTTAGACAGCTTCTAATATGCTACAAGAAATAAAATCCTGTAGCACCAAAATCAGGTTCAAAAAGTGTAGGATTTTCTGGTTATTTAAATTTAAAATGGTAGTAGGTAAATAGCAATCACTCTGTGACTATAAACATGTTTATGGGTAGGTAGGCAGATGTCAGATTAATGCCATTAATTGCTGTGAAACCAGTGAAAATTCTAAAAGGAAAAAGAAATGCTACTTCAAACACCAAAAAGACCAAATATCACAGGTTCAGGATAGACGTTAGGATCATAAGCATAGATAGGTAATGGTATGGATGTCTTGCAGAAACTAGACCCTCCCTCACCAGATGGAGTCTGAAGGAAAGGTTCATGATTCTGAAGGGAAATAGAAAGGTGGGTTAGGAGACCAACAAAGGCCCTTTTCAGCTACTTCCCGATACTCTGTGGAAACTATGTGTGACTTTATCTGATAAAGCAGTCAGTTCTGGCAAATTCTAAAAGTAGTGGCTTTAGGGATAATTTAAACCACTGTACTGGGGGAAACATCTTTGGTGAATTTTTAACAGAAGTACAGCACTTCAAGAAGGAAAATACATCAAAAGGATCCTTTGTAACACAAATCTGTTACAGTAACATTTTTGTCCTGTCAAAGTCAAGTGAATTTAACTCCAATATGTCCTGTCTAGAAACTAACTGCGCAACAGCACAACAGACTCTCACTCCTCCAGTATTTTTCTTTCCTTTTCCTTCATGGTGTTTCCATTTGCAGGATAAAAGACTCATTGCAAGTAATAAAAGTTTAGAAGTCAAGTCTTGCATACATAATTTTTTAAAAGTAGTAAATAGATTTTTATTTCAACAAGATATATTGCTAAAAAATTAAAAAAAAAAAGAGAGAGAGAAGAAAAAGAAACAAATAAACAATCCCACAAACCAAAAAACAATGACGAAAAAGAAAAAACACATTCAGGCAAATACAAATGATAAAAACCAAAATTGCCTTCTAATTTGTTTTGGGAATGTTGCTAGAAAGGGCTGTTAGTTAGTACTTTATTTAAGACGTGCAAACCATTTTGTGCACATACACAGGCAGTCACATGTACAATCTCACATCCTTTTGAACTAGTGATGTTTCCTGCAAACACACAGGCTTGAAAGACAGGACATGTCCTGGTGTGCAGACCTGATGGAGGAACAAGTTCATGCCTCTTTGAAGAAGTTTGCTTTCCTTGGGAAGTTGTGCACCTCTACATTTTTTGGGGGTGGCGTGAGGGGGTGCATCTAGGAGATTTTGCTCTCTGGACATCCTACAAGCTAGTATTTAAGTTGAGACTTGTACACAAGTTTAACAAACTGGGTGAATAGACACGGCAAAAGACAAAAGAATAGTAAGAGCTGTTCATACAGTACATTGCTATAAAACAAAGCAAACATTCTTCCAGTGTCATTATTTGAACTAAAATTTAAGTTATCTGTAATTGTATCGTATGGAATACATGGGTTTAAAATTTACTAAGTCATACTATTCTTTTTTCAGAAAATCTGTGGTATTAGGCTTGCACCTAGCAGCATGAGAAACAGTTAAAAGTGCTGATGTACAGGGAAGGTGTGTCCAGCTGCAAGAAGGAGGTATCGGTTCTGACAAGGTATCACACTTAATGAGACTGTTGTTAAAGTTGATTGGTTCTCATACCATACCATACCATTGTGGCTATTGAGATAAGCCTCCATCAAAGAGATCTGAGTTTCAGTGACTATATCAAAACTCTGTGGCAGAAGGAAGTAATCAATGAGAAATACTTTTTCCTCCTAAACTGCTGAACTCAGAAAACTGCCATGTCTGTGGTGAATAGAAAGTCTCCACTGCACTTGTTTTACTGCTCAGCAAGGCTGAACTTCTGTCCCAGCTGGACTGTGAAGAGCTTTTGAGACAGGAGTTGATTAACTGCAGGCAAAACTAGAGTCCGCTATCCTTTCACTGTGAATGTTACTGTGCTACTTTGAGATGCTCAGCAATAGCAGCGAGATCCATAGAGGTGTAACACCAGTGTGAAGGTGGCAAGAGAACAGTATCAGAGGGCATATGGGTTAAATGACACCTTCCAAGTCATTCCAGAGGTTCTCATGTTTCTGGTTCCTTTCCCCACAACTGCAAAGCAATGTTTTCTAACCTCATCATCCAAACTGCCACAGCTTCAGTATTTTAATCTCAGGGTACTGTATCTTCTGGCCCTTGAAGAAATAATTTTTGCAGTGTGGTCTTATGACTAGTGAGCTCTGCTATATCACGAGGTATCTGCTCCTGGAGTTTCCACAGTTGCCACAGATCCTTTCATTAGAGTTCAGTTGCTTGTACTAGCTGGAGCCTAGTCTGATCTCTAAATAAATCTCTTTGACCTAAAACCATCTGCATTTAGGTCTGCTGTACCTAAAGTGTGTCCAAGTTCTCTTTTTTACTTTCAGGGTTAGTCAGATGCCTCTGTTACCAGTTCTGTAACTCTGTGGTTAGAGCTAGAATCCCCTCTTCAGGGCTGTGCCTATCAATCTACAGCTAAGGATGCAATTTCTTTTCTGTGGTCTAGCCAAGCATGAAAGTAGAGATGCAGTGATCACCAAAGTCCCTGAACTTTTTATCTTACTCATCACTTGAGGTTTAAATGGATGGAGTCTGGTCATTCCATGCTGGTGACAACTGTGTGAGCTAGCAGAATCCTTAATTATACATGCTGCTTTCTGCTTTTGGATACATAGGATTTAATAGCTTTTATTATAGTAGCACCTAAGGGCCCAACTGAGTATTGTCTCTATCCTGCAGGTATTTGCTGAGCTCTGTTTTTGCCCCATCACCCTGAGAGTTTTCTCAGAAGATGGGATTCTTTCCTTTACACTGGATAAACACAGACATGATAACTGCTTACAATGGTTTATATGTTGGTAAGACAGGAAGAGTGGTTATCTTTATTAAGCACTAAAGTGTAGGTGGACATGGAGACACTGTCCATCAACTCCTCTCTCATCACTTGTGATGTATTGTGAAAAACAGAGCACATTCCTCACGTACTTATATAGGTGGGAGGAAAGAAATTATGATGAGGGCTGGAGCTTGTTGGTTTCTAGCAACAGGAGAAAGGCTCCCACTCCTATCTGCAGATCTGCACCTAAGAAATACTGAGTGCCCCGGCAGCAGCTGAAGGGCCAGGAGCTCAGTCCAGCAAAGCAGATGCACCAGCTAAGCCTGACCCTGCAACAACACCAGGTGGAACCTTCAAACGATCACAGGGGCAGACTCCCTGCTATGGGGAAGGAGGTCCTCACAGGCTGATTTCACCTGCTGGCAAAGGGTATTTCCCTGTTGCTTGGGCTTGTATCTCAGACACCAAATAAAGACTTGTGGGGCCTTAGACTATTATCCTCTTCTGCTCTTCCACATGGGTAGCAATGATATTGCCAGGGGAAGCTGTGAAAATATTAGGTATAACTATATGGCTCTGGTGGAGAGGCTCAAGGACGTAGGGGCCCGGGTGGTTTTCTTGTTGATCCTACCAGAGAAAAGAAAGGCAGGGCTTGAGGAGGAGTAGGCAGATACTGCAGATCACCAGCTGGCATCAATAATAGGGATTGGGTTTTTTATGCTTGAAATATTTTATCTCAGGGTAGGAACTCCTAGGAACAAATAAGGTCCTCCTGACAAAGGGGAGCAAAAGCAGCTCTGCCATGCAGCTGGCCAACATGGTAAGCAGAGTTTTAAACTAGGAACTAAAAGGGAGGGAGATAATGGCCCTTAATCAAGTAAGGAAGTGGTGTGAGATGATGTGTAATAAACAGAACAGGGTAAAAGAGGTCAACTTAAGCAAATGCACCTCAATGAGGAAGTGCCAACAGTATGGTATTACGAGAAAAGGCCTGATCTTTTTCTGGGTCGTTGGCTCAATGGGGTGCCTTATCTGACATATTTATCCATGAATGCATGCAGCATGGAGAAGCAACAGGAGCAGTTAGAGATAGGTATGCAAATTCAGGGCTACAGTATCTCTTTGAGATCACAGTGATGTCATGGGATAGCTCACACAATCGTGCAATCGATGGTTACAGGCAGTTTAGTGATGACTGGGAGGGAGAGGAGGAATTTACCTTCTGTGAGAGAGTAGCAGGGATACATGGAGCTCTGCCTTGAGAAAGGTAGGATCTGGTTGAGAGCTTAGGGGTGAGAAACAATATCTTGCTGAAATGAAAGATTAATAAACTTTGAAGCAAACTTCACATGCTTTCTATGACAAGGAGTTATAATTGGAGTGGCTTCGTTGTGCAGAAGAATTCTCATGCTGCCGCAAGATGTTCAGAGTGGTGCTCATGCCCTTTCACAGGGCAGCTCACGAACAATATCGTCTGTCTGTCTCAGGGCATCTCCAATTTCCAGCTGGTGATGCTAGTTCTTGATCTCAATGAGTACAATCTCAGTTGGAAATGTTCCCCATATGCTTCTCGTCTAAAACTGGACAACTGATTTTTAGGACTTTCAAAGCTTTTTGGAAGACCGTTTAGACTCAGTAATGTCATATGTGGGAACCATAAGATATCCACATGGAAGGTTTTGCAAAAGATCTGCTTTTTGCTCTTTATCACTGCAGATAGATTTTGCATGGGTCTCCAGCTTTTTACACTTGGCTCATAAGTCCTCAAGCCACAGCATCTGTAGTAACACCTATGTATCAGATGTTAAGACAAATCTTTATGAGTCTCATATGGCAAAAGAAAATTACCACCTCCCACTTCTGTCTAAATGACAGAATATCCTGTCCCCACTGGCACCAAATGGCCTGATTTCACAAAGAATATTATATTTCCTAAGGAATTAATAGGATATCATATAAAAGGAATAGCCCTTGTAACACTTAAAGCACTTTAGCAAATCAGATAAGAAAGCTCCCTCTAACCTATCCCATATATGTAATTTACAGAACACTTTGGTCTCTGCTATTGTCAATCTATAAGAGTTGAACAATACTTTAGCAGTTGCAACTACACTGACTTCAGTGGAATGTTGCTCACTTAAATGCGGAGATTTCCTTTTACAATTACATGCATTTAACTTGAAATAAAAATAGACCTAAATTAAGGGAAAAAAAACAACCAACCAACTAAAAAAAAAAAATCCATTGCTACTCAGACATCTCATATCAGAGACCTGCCATTTTGGCTGCTTGCAAATTCACTTCTGATAGCAACAGGGTGAGAAATCAAAAAATGAGAAGGTATATATTTTAAATCCTATCCCATCATAGGGCAAACACTAAATAATACATTCTCTTTCAGACACACACCCTCACTGTCTATATAAAACTGATAACACCAGTCAGAAAGGTAACAAAATGTCATTTTAGGGAAGATTTTTTCATACATGTTCTCACATGTTTGGAGAGACAGGAGAGAAGAGAGGAGCAGGTTTCTTCTTGTGCTTTTACATTTTAGTTTCTATTTATAATTAAATGACTCACTACTCAGTTAAAATCACATTTTCCAATTGCTTCCAGGCAAACTGCCTGCAGTGTTCTCTAAGGAATTTTTTTCTCTTTTTTTTTCTCTGTAATATTTAAAAGATGGTCTAGCATTTGCATCTTATTTATCACAGCACTGTAATACTGATGTTACCAAATGCAAAGACAAGTATTTCCTATGATTCTGCTACTGTGTTGAGAAAAATAACTTTTGTGCCACAGATATTCTAAGTTTTGGAGAGATGGGTCTCTGCGGCTGGCTCATTGAAAGCACCATGGAGAGATCTGCTAGGGAAGAAGTATTAGTTTATAGCATGAAGTTTAAATGTGAAGTATAGGTTTGCAGGGGAATAGTACTCTTAAAAGTCACCAGGAACTGCTTTGATACCAGAACTGAGAATCAAGACTGATTAGTGATCAGCAGAAAATCTATTGCCAGAGGCAATAATCAACGGCCTAAAGGTAAAGCACTTGAAAGGGTTTGCTTCTGTATTTTACTTAATTTTCATTTATCCCTGTTAGCCCTGGGATGCTAAATGAGGCATGCAGTACATTTAGTTTTCCTGTAACTACATGAAGGAAATGTTTTAATTTTCAATAAAAACCAAAAACATAGTGCTGTGCTACAAATTTCACTTAGTAAAAAAAAGTAGTTATGAGAGAGACAAGAAAGTTCAGGTCAAATGCTAGAAACTAGCAAAGAAACTTGTAAAAGAGAGGAGTAAGGCAACAAGGTCTTCTTTGTTCAGGCCCAGTGTATTCAAGTTCTTAAGACACTTTGGATTCTGATGTTTGCAAAATAAATAGTTACAGTATATGTTTTTCCTACACAGTGTAATCATAAAACCAAGTTATCTTGTTATTTTATTTTTAAATAAATATAAGCATTTTAGAATTTTAAAAATTTAGATTTAGAACACATTAGGTCATGATGAAACATTTAGAATGTACGTAGCTATGAAACACATTATGTTTCATACTGAACTTCTTAATCTACAGAACATCACAGACAATAATAAAGAGCAAGGTCCTGTAGGTATAGATATTATTTGTATTTCTTATGGAAGACCTCTACTTAATGATCATTATAAGGCAATTTACCAAAAAAAACCACCAAAAAACAAAAAGGAAAATTATAAAGTAAATTAGAAAAAAAGGGGAAAAGAGGAACTTGGAGCCTTTTTGAGACACTACGGAGGCTGCCATACACCTTTGTCTTTTGTTCTATCAGCTGCCACATTTCCAGGGAACTGTGACTCTTCGCTCTCCATGCCTTGTGTCACCCTTTCAGCCAGATAAATAATCAACAGAATTAGCTGTAGCCATTCTCAAGTCTTACTTATTTCTTTGACTTCGATAGAGATGTATTCTGGGGTGTTAGTTATTGTGCAGATAATATTATTTCTTCTTTTAATAATTTGATACTGCTACTTACATAATATTTTTAAAATGTTTGTTTCTATTGCAAACATTAGCTTATCAAAGGAGTCAGCCTCTATTAGCATAAAAAATGACTTGACTAATCTTACTGTAGACAGTGTCACCTAATAAGTAATCAGAGGAACATGGTGAAATTTCATATATTAAGCACTGAAATAACTGTCAAACTAAGATATATTTATATCATCATTTAGAATTAAAAGTTATAAATACCTCCTTTTCTTTAGTAGTGCTCCCACTGGATATTTCTTTGAGAATACAGTATGCCTGAAATTTCAATGTATTGTGAAAATTTACTAAAGAAATTGCTTGACTGATGTTCAAATAACCATCCCATACCAAGGACCACTTGGTATAAAAGACTGTTATTTTAAAACGGATAAAAGAAAGATCTATTGGACAGAAGTTGTTAAAATAATACATGGAAACTTCCTTTTGTCTACCTGACACTGATGATGTATGATATGCCCTACATTTTGGCTGTGGCTTTGTTCTCCGCTAAAAGAAGTGCCACGCTGATTTTGTAAAAATGCTCTCTTGCTGGTTTGACAATAGTGGAATTGACAAGAGCCTGGCTCTCTGCTGCCCTAGCACTTTCCATACCCACCCCAGCAACAGTCCAGCTGACGGAGTTAGGCTAGCAGAAGTCTTCCTCACAATAAAATACTGTTCTTCCCGCTTACCTCCCTACCTACTCCAACTACCTCTACCTCCATACCCACCCACCTACCTACCCCAACTCATGGTGGGGTTAGAGAAACATCAGTGCCAAAAAAAAAAAGGATAAGGAAGGGATGGGGATTACCTTTTCTTCTTACACAATAACACAGTCTGGGTCTGTCCTACTGACCACAGTGTTTTTAAGAGAAAAGTTAGGGGTTTTTTGTTTGTTTGTTTTAAAGCCGAAAATATTTTTTCCTGTTCGGTAAGAGAGGAAAACTTGTGGTGTGCCTGGGGAAAAAAATGGGTGTGTAGAAAATAACAGAAAACAAGCAGAAACATTTTGGTCTCCCAGCCCCTCCCGGACCGAGCACCAGACTGACCCTGGGGCACACGTGGCATCCCCGGTACAGATGCGTGGCTGAGCACGCTCGCACCTGCGGGACCGCGTAACCACCCGCGGTCCAGCACCGCCCCTGTCCCCGGGACGGCCCCTGCGCTCGGTTGGGGCGGGCGGGGGCGCGGCTGCGGGCGGAGCTGCCGCGGTCCCGGTCCGCCACCGGCAGGGGGCGGGTGCGGCCGCCCGCGCCTCCCTCCGGCTGTGCGGCGGCGAGGGCTGCGCTCGGTTCCTGCTCGGGGCGGGCGGGCCGGGGCAGCCTGTGCGGCGCGGCCGCCGAGGGGACGCTGCACGCCGTGCCCGCGCCCTGCAGCCCAGGTGGGTGCTCGCGTTCTCCGTTCTCGGGGGCCGAGGGCGGCACAGCCCCCGCGGGGCGTCCCGCCGCTGGCTCCGCCGCCCGGGCGCCCATCGCTCTCCTGTGCGCGGGGCAGCCGCGCCGCGCTGGCGCTGGCCGCCGGCCCCTGCCTCTGCCGCCGGCTCCCCGGGCAGCGCCCCTTCCCCCGGCGGTGCCCCTTCCCCGGGCCGCCTGACCCTTCCCTCGTTCCCTCCCGCCCGCGTCGGGTGAGGCCGGCCGGGGCTGCGGGTCAGAGGCAGGCGGCATCCCCGTTCCCGGGCCCTAGCCGGGCGGCGCGGCGGGCGGGAGTCTCCCGGCGCTTCCTCTCCTCCCCGTCCTCTTCCCTCGTCCGCCGGCCTGGCCCAGCGAGGGGGCTCAGGGCCAGGCTGGAGGTGGTGGTGGGGCGGCGGCAGCCGCTCTCCGTTCCCTCCGGCCGGGGCGAGTGCCCGGTGCCGCCGGCGGAGGCGGGGGAGCAGGAGCTGGAGGAGGCACGGGGCGGTGGCGGCGGCCGGACAGGACACCCCGTCCAGTTAAACAAGTGTTGGCGTTGTTGAAACACCCCTTGGTGCTGAAACAAAGACGGCGCGGTGCAAAATAAGTGGTGTTCCCACCGCTTTCTCTATGGAGAAAGCGCCTGCCTGGTCGCAGGCGCTATTGGCAGATGGATCGTAGGGCTTGACTGAAACACTAAATACACCTGTACGGAGGGCAGCAGTGAACTCATAAGGAATTTGAATGTCCTGTTTGCAGAGAGATACTTGTCGAAGCAGCCTGTGTGTCTCTGGTTTCTGGCCTCTGAGTTGATGAAGTAGGAAAAATACAGAAATTTATGTACTTTTTTTTCTGGTAGATAAGTGCTGCCATATGTTAAGCCACATTTTTGGCTGAGCCGCTGGGGGGGGATGTGTAACTCACCTGACCCGTTTGTCTGCCCATTTTCTCTCATTTAAGAGGTTAAATAATGACGTAATAACTCCAGACTTGTGCGAAAATCTTTACGTATACCAGATATTTTTTGTAATGTTCTGTGTGCCCTATAATGCCACACAGGCTTAGGACCCATTGTTGGCTCTTTGCTGGTGAATGTCTGACTGCTCCTCTCTTTCAACATGGTATTATTTATTTAATACTAATAGGGGAATTATTTAGGAAAAAAATAATTCAAAACAACAAACCCATACCAGAAATAGCTGGTTAATGACTGTACAACGGTCGTGTTGTTTTTGGTTTGGGGTTTTTTTTAAGCTTTCAAAAGTACTCAAGGTATGAGTGTCTTCATTAGCACGTATTCTCCCCTAGGGATTCTTTTAAGTATGAAGAAATGTTTTTCATCTGTTGGTTTGTGTGGCAAAGCAAGTTTTGTGACTTGCTTTCAGCCTGCGAGTAGGTTCTTCACAAGTTGATAGCTTGGTATTGTAATGCAATAACATCTAATCACTTCGGGGTGGAGGAAGCACAGGATTTGTTGCAAGCCATTACTTCAGTCTCTTTACAAAGGTCCTGACCGTTTCACCCAGTAAGAGTAAATAGTTAATAAAAGTTGCTTCACAGAACCACAAGTTACTGCTTAGCCTCTCTTAAATGCGGCCCGAGTGCTTCAGGGTATATGTGCTCTACCCAGAATTACAGAATGGTTTGGGTTGGAAGCGGCCCTACAGAGCATGTAGTTCCAACCCTCCTGCTGTGGGCAGGGACACCTTTCAGTAGACCAGGTTGCTCAAAGCCCCCTCCAACCTGGCTTTGAATGCATCCAGGGGTGGGATATCTACCGCCTCTCTGGCAAACCTGTGCTAGTGTCTCACCATTCTCCTAGGGAACCCCTGAGACATGCCACTCATCACTGTTTTAGTCACTTGGACATTGAACCGCTGACCACAGCCATCCAGTGACCACCCACATTTAATGAGAACTCTGTGTTTAAGAAGAGAGTGATAATGTAGAGTTTGAGATTTTAGTGGAACTTTGGGAAGCTAATATTTAAAAAGTGAATTCCTGCATGTTCAGTTTTCAGGTTTTTGGGGAAACATTATACTACAGGTAAAGGAATTTGTTTCCTTTTCTTCTTTTTTTTTTCCTTTTTTTTTATTGGTAAGGTCATAAGATGAATTGGTACTATACTTGCCTGTGTACAGATTGTTGTGTAGCCTAAAGATTAGGTGTCCATTAGATGAATCCACAGCAGACACAGAGAACACATTCTTAAAGGTTTGAATTGTTGAAAGAGAATTTGTTATTCAAATAGAACCTAGGTTCTGGTTTTTAAACCAGCAGTTCCAGTGAAGTGAGGGAATTGACACGTGAGTGCTATGGCTGCGAGTCTTTCTACTTATATGTTCAGTTCTAAGTTTTTCACTAAAATCTGCTGAGAATTTATAGGATCTAAGGCTTAATTAATGTAAATCTTCATGTTTTATTTGCCAGTGGCCAGCTGCATAACCTTTTTGCTGTCAACAGTACTGGAATTATTGTAATTGTTTTGCAGTTTAGAAGGATCCCTCGGAGAAGTCACACATTGATCTGAAACCAAGACTGTATGTAAATTCTCAGGAAGAATATCATTTACATTAGTTTCAGAAATCTGAGAGTCCTGCAGTGAGACCATGAGATGGGTGAGCAAAATTAGCAGCCTGATGCTGCTGCGCTTTGCCTCTCAACACTCTTGAAAGTTGTCCACTAATCTGTCATAAGTTATGTTCTCTTTTACTGCATTGGGGTTCCCTAGTGAGCAAAATCATGTGGTCTGGGCTGGAGAAATGGTGAGTGGGCTGGAGCAGCCTGGCAGGAGAGCTCACCTGTCTTGTAAATTTTCATGGTTCTTGATGTTATCTAGGCTTAAAGTTCTGTGACGTGAGACCAGAATGGTGACAAGGAAGTAACTTTAAACTGGTATTGCTGCTTGAAACCTCATTTCTTAGCATTTCTTAGCTTAAGCATCTGCAAATTATAAGTAGGTGCTCCTAGCTTCCTGCTTCATCATCTAAAATTTTGTGTTTAACCATGAATCCAAGCATAGCCTCCTCATGCTTTTGTTACGGGAATATGCATCCCAAGAGGATTTTAGGATTTTTTTTCTTGAAGGGAATATGTTTCTGGATAATTTGTGAATCTAAATCTACCCTGTAATTTGTTTCCATCTGCTTGCATCTTGGTATTATCCACAAATTTAAAAACCTTATCCTTCTTCAGTAGTACAAGTCATTGTACTACTTATTAAATAGTATTTTACGCATTTGTAAATTCAATCACATTAAACTTTTTACAGGGCATTAACAATAGGTACTCTTCTGGAATTATTTAACTGTTTTTGCTCCCCATATACAGTACCATATTTTTGTGATGCAAAAATAGTTTGTATCTTCATTTGCAGACTAAGCTGTAATTTAGCATTTCATACCTCTTGTTGGCCTCATACATCCTTAGTGCTAAGAGGATATGGAACAGACTTTGTGGAAGAGAGGAGAAATTTTGGAAGACTATCAGGACAGAGAGAACTGCTGGAGTAAACTCTGCCCTGCATTTAATGTGCACTGTTGTTGAGTCAGTTTTAATGGCAGAAAGTTGCACAATGTGTTTATATATACAAACATGTGCTAGTTCTCATGACAGTCCAGTTAAAATCTTAATTAACGTTGAAATACCTGACACATTCTCCCCTCTAGTTATATGACTTGCTTTCTTGTGTCTGGCTGACTTCCTTCACTTCTCCCACCCATTCTCCAGTTGTCTTTTCTCTGCGGAGAAAGTAACCATCTCCTAGTAGCAAAGATCTTTTGTTGTTTCTTGATCTGTTTAACTTGATCACCATTTAGTTGAGTCATCATTTCACAAACATTTAAGCTGGTATAAGCTAGTATTGCTGCTGGTAGAAAGCTGCTGACCTGCTCCCAGACATTAATTCTGCTTTTAGATCAGCCTGGATACTCTTGAGTTTACTAGGTGAGGTGGTTGAGGGAATTGGCATGGCTGGCTGTGTGGTTGCTGATGAACTGAACATTAGTGATACCTGAATGGTTTTGGAACTGCATTTACTGAGGGATGTCGTTCCTCAAATTAGTTCTTCTTGGATATGGGTTATGTTTTTGATACTGGTTTTGATACTGTACCCAGCCAAGATGTAGGTTATAGATCTTTATTTTAATATCTTCATGCTTAGAAGCCAGTCTAGAAACTGCAGATTTTGGGACTGGGCTGTCTTGTGTGTCTTCAGTAGAAAGAAGTGAGTCACTTGAGCTGTTAAGGACTGTGTCACTAACTGACTTCCTCTCCATTTCCAAGCATCTTCCACTTCATTACCCACAAATGGTGGCCTGACCAGTGCTAATATGGACCAGTAGTAATGACTTGCCTGTACCACAGGAGCTGTGTGGTTCTGAGTGCCTCACACAGCATGGAGGTTATCAGTTACCAGCAACAGTCTCATATGTGCAGTGTGATCCCACTGTGCAGTGCCTTGTAGGCATAGCACAGTCCTTCTGTGTGTTGAGCCTGCTGTGCTGCTGCTGCCCCTTCTCCCCAGAGCTGATGTGCAATGCTTTCTCTGCTGGGGGCACCGCTTGGCCAGTGACTTGCTCTGTTAATCCTGCAAAGGACCAAAACTGTGCCAGATGCTGCCTACACACGGTAGATGAGTGGATGAGAAGAGGTTCTGTGATGGAGCATGGGTTTCTGTATCCCTTAGAGCAAGAGAGAGAGATACCAACAGTGCTGTGAGTGGTGGCTGTCACCAGGGAGTATTTTCTCCTGAGACGTACCCAGCTTCCTGGTGAGATCAGCTTGCTACTGAGCAAAGGTTAAAACTCCTTTCTAACATGCAGCCTCAGATAATGCTGAGCTTTTGTTAAAGAAGCTTAAATGCTTGGTAGCGTAGATTTGCAGGTTTTTGCTGCAGTGTGCGAAGATGTCCCTTGTTACTATTAGTAGGCTTAATCCTCTCTGCCTTGCAAAGTATATAGAACCTCTGTGCCTCACCATGTCTGCAGTCTCAGTGTGCAGCTCCGTGATGGGTGTGGTGGTCTGTGCAATAAATAAATCTTATTAAAAAGATGATCATCTCGTTCTGACATCTGAAAGCTACTATCTAGAGTCTTACTGTGCTTGGGGAGAAGAACAGTGCAGAGGAGCTGATCAGTTCTCCTGCAGTAAATCTGGAACTATAGAGGAAGTATTTGTAATGCTCCTTTCCTCTTCTGCTTTCTTGCTTCCTTGAGAAATATATTTAAAATGGGCCTCAGTGTAAAGTGATGTGCTGTAACCACAGCCTCAAGTAAATTTATGTAGTGGTCATATGTAGTTCTATCAAGTCCCCAGTACATGAGAGTGATGGAACTTCTGGATTGGGTCCAGGGGTGGGCACCAAAGATAGCCAAGGCGCTGGAGTATCTATCTATCTTACAAGGATAGGTTGAGAGAATTGGGCCTCTTCAGTCTCAAGAAGAGATGACTGAGATGTGATCTAATCAGTGTCTATAAGTACCTGAGGGCAGGGGGCCAAGAGGATGGAGCCAGGCTTTTCTCTGTGGTGCTGAGCAATAGGACAAGAGGCAACAGTCAGAAACTGATGCACAGAAAGTTCCACCTGAATATGTTGAAGAATTTCTTTATTGTGTGGGTGACCAAGCACTGGAATCACAGAATGAAGTAGGTTGGAAAAGACCTCTGAGATCATAGAGTCTGACCTGTGACCTAACACTGGTGTGTCAAATAGAGCATGGCACTAAGTGCCACATCCAGTTTGTTCTTAAACACCTCCAGGGACCGTGACTTCACCACCTGCCTGGGGAGCTCATTCCAATGCCCAACCCTTCTTTCTGTGAAGAACTTCTTTCTAATGTCCAACCTAAACCTCATCTGATGCGGCTTAAGACTGTGTCCTGTTGCTTGTTTCCTTGGAGAGGAGACCGACCCCCACCTGGCTACAACCTCCTTTCAAGTAGTTGTAGAGAGCGATGAGGTCTCCCCTGAGCCTTCTCTTCTCCAGGCTAAACAACAGATTGCCCAGGGAGGTTTTGCAGTCTCCTTCACTGGAGATATTCAAGAACTGTCTGGATATAATCCTGTGCCATGTGCTCTAGGAGACCCCTCCTTGAGCAGGGAGGTCAGATCAGGTGACCCACTGTGGTCCCTTCCAACCTTACTCATTCTGTGATTTTTGAAGTCGTAGTAATTATGTGTATGATTATTGTTCTTCAGGCACGTACCTTTTGATGTGGTAGTTCTGTTGAAATTTTCTGTATGGAGCAGGATAAGATACGTGGTAGTGATGTGTTATACTAATAACAAGCTTAGTATTTTTTATTGATACAAAGATGTGAAAGCTGTTGTACATCTGAAATGTCTGCTAGATTCTGGCACACCTTGTTTCAAGTGAGACCTGGTGATTCTACAGATTAATGTGTTGCAAAGCTCTATTTACTCCTTCCTGTTGAGGAAAAACTGAACAGACTTTGCTCTCTTATGAAATCAAGGTGGTAATTTTTTTTCTTGAAAGAACATGACTGAAAACAAATCAGTAGTTTTAAACTTTTGAACAGGTAGTATTTACAGCAGTGCTTCAATTACGAAATAGTTTGTTTATCATTTGGCAGAAGAAAACATAAAACCTCACTCTCTTAAATCTTTATTGTGAGATTTATGTACTTCTCTGTGATGAAATTGGGAAGTAAGTTTGTGAATGAGGTTCAGCAAATTGTTCTTGGGGATTTTATCTATCTGAACTCCAAAATGTGATATTATCCAACTCTATGAATATAGAGCTAAGATTCTCTTTAATAGGTACGTCAGCAGCAATAATATGGTTTACTTTATCGCATATAAATCATATGTTTTTTAGGGACCATAAGTCCCATTTTTAACTATATGAACCAATGAATTTTGTGTAATATTTGAGGAGAGTCTTCAAAGTATGGATTGGGTGCTTATAAGGTTGGATGTTTGGTTTTGTTTTGTTGTTTGGGGTTTTTTTGTTGTTGGTTTCTTTTCTTGGATTGGTTTGTTTTTGTGGTTTTAATTGCAAAAGGAATGTGGATTGAGTTTCGTGTGGGAAGAATGCCTTAATACTTTTATCTTGAGCTTCCCAGGATTGAGAAGAATTTTTCAGTGTTTGAGACTGAGTAGTTTATGTGTTGTGGGAAAGTACTGGCTCGATGCCAGTAGCAAAAGCTGGCATGATCAGTGATCTGACATCCCATTTGGGGAACGTTAGTTTTGCACATCAGGTATGAAAACACTCTGGCACAATTCTGCTTCTTGTATTTGTTGTCCTGGAAGTGAAACCACATAGCAGTATTTGCAACATAGGACATGCAACAGTAACTGAATTACCTATTTTTAATTTTGGAATAAGCTTGGGTTTAATTTCCTAAATATATCTTCATTTGGAGTAGATATAATTTGATAGAAGTAAAATAAAATCTCGTTTTAACAGGCAAACACTTTGGATCTAAATCAGTTGTCTGGAATATCAAGCTGAATCTTAATGTGTATATAGAAGAATACAATTCAGGTGATATCATTTTTGTAAGAAATTAATCATTATACTTCATGGTAGCATGTGTCGCAAAGGAGAAAATACGTATTCATGAGTCTCGAAGTTGTTCTGTGTGGACAGACCTTTTGCCTATGTGAAGTTCTACCATAACCACAAAGATTTCATATGGATGTAGGAGTGCTGTTTGTAGGAAACAACTACTTAGGTCACAACCTGTGTTACCAGAATACACAAAGAGTGCATGATTATACAATAAAATTGAGCTGCGCTATTTATTTTTTAAAGATGTAATTCTTTTCTATGTCTGTCCTTCGCTAGTTTCAAATTAAATGAATTTTGTAAACATGGTGGAAAAACTATTCGTAGCCTAGCAGAAGAGTAAGCAATCTGGATAAGAAAATACATCCTGCCTTTGAATAAAATTATCATATTAGAAGCCTAGATTCCCACTCAAATTTAGCCTTAGAATGATTTTGAATGTCTCAGCTGTTTGGTCCATGGCATATAATTCAGGCTGACACAACCATTGATTTAAAACCAGAATTCACATAAGAATAACTAGTATGGTCTTTGATGTGTCTAATTAATTGTGTAATTCTGAGTAAAAAACCACCACTACTCTGAACTGCTTGAACACAACAAACTGAAATATCAACGGAGGTTGGATTATTCAAAATGTTGCTTCACTGATTGCATTTTACCAATTATGAAAAGCTAAATTTTTTGGTTGGTTTGGTTTGTTGGTTGTTTATGCTTTTCTCTGACAGGAATAAAATGCATCTGCTAATCACTGAAGAAGGCAGTTTGTGCTGAAAAAAAAACCCAAAAAACCAGCCAATGTCCTAATCTCCTAATGTCTTGGAGATAAATAAAAAACTCGAGCGTTTTTTTTTGGTTTTTTTTTGAATGCTTGTCTAATTCTAGTACGGTGTATGCTATTCATATTAACAAATAACACTAATAGTAAATGCAGACAAAAACAGGTGTAACATTATTCGAGCTTGTTTGAAAGCATGAAAACATTTAAGTCCGGGTTTAGGGGGAAAATTTCACTTTGAATTTAATGCAAAGCATCTCAGGCTGATACAGATTTAGTATTACATAATCTGGGTACAGATTTTCATATAATAGTGTAGAAAAAGGGGGTGAATATTGAAGGGGATATTAATTTGTACCTGTAGACTACCTGTGTTAAGAAAAACTGTCTCTGATATTTTTTCAGGTTGTTATGATGATTTACAGCCTCCTTTTATATTTTTTGTTTATCCTAGTAGGTGGAAGGTTGTTTTTCTTCAATATTATAAATACAAACAAGTAAGCAGCAACCAGAGAATACTGAGAACAGTTGATCTCGGCATATTTTGTTACAAAGTATATATTATAAAATATATATATTTAAAATATATATTTAAAATTATATTATGAATAAATAGTATTTTAAAAAATTAAATATAGTTTAAAATGACACCTTAAAGATAAGAGGCAAAGGTGTCTGATCCTTACTTCCCTCACTTTCACAGTTTAGTGCAAAGCAGACTTGATTCTTTTATCCCTTAGTTAGTTTATTTAGGTCATGTAATTCTTATCTAGATTCTTCCATTTGGGGATTATGCGTTAAGATAGGAAAAAACTGCACATGGGTCTCAGATAAAGGTCAAGACAGCACACAGAGCAAAGTATTTTTTGTTTGTTTAGGCAGAGCAGAGTAGCTGCCTTTTTTTTCTTTTTTTTCATACACAGCAGTCCTGATGGTACAGCTCACAATGAGCAGTTACACTTCTGTGGCAGTCTGACATTTTTGACCCCGTATTAGAGAGCTGCTATAATCTCTTGAATCCTGTTCTTCGTTTCTGCTGCCTGTCCTGCTGCACTTGATGTCCGTTTTGAAGTGTATTACTTCCTGTTTTATTAAATATCATTGTTGATTTTGGGACCACTTTGTAATCAGCTAAGGTTAGAATTCAAAATTATCTTGACCTTCTAAATTTTTGCCTCTCATCTTTGCTTGTTTTTATATGCCCATTTTGTAAGTATAATCTGTGCATGTTATGATATTGCTAATGGAAATGCTGTTACCTGAGAATGAAATAATCTGCATGTTTTGTTATTATCCTTAAAAACATTAATTACAATCGTGTTTGAAAAACCCTTTTAAATGTTAAGTACATTGCAAATGGCCACAGCTTTCTGCACGGTAAGTAGGACAGAGGCTGTGCCCAAGTGACGTGTATCCCATGGCACCATCTCTGGACAAGAGTGTCAAGAAAGCCTGATGAAGAATTGACGAAATTTAATTGCATTCAGCTTGGGACTGAAATCTGGATTTCATTCAGTAGTGCGTCAGTGTGGCAGTATTAATAAGTACCGTTTGTGTGTATTTTGTCAATTACATCAATGCAGTTTCCTCTTGCACCATGATTCTAAGAGGTAAACTTGTTTGATGATGATCCTATCTAGCACATGAATGTAGAAAAAACTCATTCTTTTTATTATCTAATGAAACATGATTATGGACTCGTAATCTTCCTAAATGAAGTTATATTATAAGCTTCCTCTGTGAAGTACCTAGCAGGGTTCCCTCAAGAGACACAGGTTGCTTTTAAAAGCATGTATCTGCTGCTCCCCTGATTGAAGGTATGGATAAAAATATGTGCAGTAGCTCTGTGGACTTATCTGCTAAATTTGTTGTATTTGTGTTGAGTTTGTCATCCTACACAAGTTAATGAACAAGTGGGACAGAGTGGAGGAAAAGCCCTTTGTTTTTTCTCTCCTTTTTTTTTTTTAAATTATTTTTTTTTTAATTGTAAACTGCTGTTTTCTGTGTAGCATCTTGGGGGTTGTTTGGAGTGGCTTTGGCACCGGAAATTGCAACATCTGGATATTGCCCCTGACTTGGAGCAAAATACAATGCATAAGGATGGATGGAGTAGAAAAAAAAGCAATCAATAACCTTAGCGCTCAGCTGTCTTTCCACATTTCCACTTTATAGCAGTTTGCCTCTAGAATAAATAACCCTTTTCTGCATGGACAGACATGCAATTCCATGTGGGGAACTGGACAAATTCAAGAACCTTTCACTTGTCTTCTCTCATTCAGGTTCTTTTGAGGACAGCTCCTCATTTCAAGGCACTTTCTGCTGCATTTGAGGGATTTTTTTGGTTTCTTTGCACCTCCCAAGTTTTGGACCTTGACTGATAAACCTCCTAAGTTTTGTGCTACGAAAACAATCTGAAGAAAAAGATGATCTGTGTTTTAAGTCATGCAGTATAATGCTTCTCAAAACCATCCATTTTACTTTTTAACTTGGAGATATTGATCGCTTCTGTTGCCTGTTTTGTGATGCTCTCTTTGGCTTTTGCTTCTGTATAGGCTTCTGCTGTACTCATTGGGGTACTGCCTGTCAACCCTGCTGTATCTCCTACCTCAGTCTCTGACTAATAAGTGATAAATGTCAGCTTTGTTCTACTACCTCACAGAGAAAATTATGTAGTAATAAAGACATTATTTATATTACTCGACATTCATAAATCAAGAAGATATTTAGGTTCTAATTCTGCTGCCCCTGTTTGATGGAATCTTATGCCGAAGAAGAGAAAAATAGTGTTTGGGTTATTTTGGCCCGTTTTCAAAGCAATCAAAGGAATGTTGTTGGTATTGGTTTTATGCACCTGAGTCTGCATCAAGCTCAGTTATGGTCCTGTGTTCTTTGTTTTTAAATGATCCTAAGATGTGCACTATTAGAAATTCCAAATCCATTTTTTAATGAGTTCTCTGATTTCAGTTGTGAGGTCTAATACTGAAGATGTAGAGTAATGGTCTTTAAGCATTCATAAGAGCTGTCCTGTTTTATTCCTGTTCTGTCTTGAAATAATAAAAAAACCCTCTAAGGTAATGCGATGCAGGGAAAGGACATGGCATCCATAAATTATTGTCCTGCAGCTGGAAAGTGCTGTGCAGTGCTTATCTCTACTGTAGCATTACTGTATTTATCCTGTAGATCAAAACCCACAATACTTCGATATACTGTAATTTAGAAAAAGAATCTCTAAATCACTTTTGAAATTCCTTTCAAGGTGACACATGGCATACTCATTTTTCCTTTTCCTAAATCAAAAACATTCCACACCTTAAAAAAAACCCCAAACCATGTTGTCTGTTGTATATTTTTTGATGGCAAGATTGATGGCAATCGTTGAAATGGGTGGAAGGAGATGTTAGGATAAAGGCAGTCAAGATTGGATCAGGATTGTTTCACTTAGATGCTGCTTTCTTTTTGTTCATATTTTTACTTTCACACTTTGAATTCATGATGTGTATTTGTTTAGAGTAAAACAAAATAGGAAACTTTAGGGTTTTTTGAGTGCAACCTTAAAACAAGCTTGTAGTAGTTCAAACTACAGACTGTTTATTTTAACACTGATATATTTCTGGGGGTGGGGAGAGGAAGGAGCCTAGAATAATTCTGTTCACAGACTTTGAAATAAAATGAGTTTATCTGCCCTGACAGATTCTTTGTCTTTTTACAAGACAGATGAATACTAGCCTTTCACTGAAAGAAAATGTTATTTCTGGATATAATATGTGGCTATAAATATAATGGATATATTATGCCCATAATATGCTATGAGATTTCCCTTATAGTACAACATTAGCACTCAAAAACATGTGTCTGCTTTTCAAACTTTGTTGATACATATTTTCAAATTCTTATATAGTTAAAATAAATATTTCTATATTTGCTTTTGTTTTTTCCCCTTTATTTCTCTGCTGGCCATTTTCTTGGAAGCTTGAAGCAATAGAGCACAATGAGTCTTTGTCAAAGAGGATCTTGGACACAAATGACTGAACTTGAAGATACTGAACTAAGTGAAGGCAAAAGTTTGTCTGCATAATACTGATTTTTTTTTTTTCTCCCTAGCATAAACCATGAAAACTATGTGGGGGCTTTGGTGCTTGTCTCCAAATGATTTGCATTTCTAATAACAGTATTTTTTCAAACAGTTTTAAAGATAATCTTTTTGATGTTGTTCAAAATGATAGCATAGGACTGCAGACCATTAGGGATGCTGTAGCTTTTGTGATGGGTGGTCTGGGGCAGCTACTTGGATTAGAGTGATAGCTGATTACATGTTTTCAAATGTGCCTCAGTATAGATGATTCAGGGGAAACTTGAGCCAGATGTCCAGACTCAGTGCAGCATGGGCCCACCAAGGCTGAGCATGACCGGGGTGCAGAGTGCAGATTTGGTACAGCCCAGGGGCACAGCATCACTTGAGGAGGAGGTGATAGTCTTTGAGCAGAGCCTGTGGAGTTTGTGGCCCATTTTGACTCTGTATGGTGGCACGCTCTTCTCAAGAAGATTTTGGAAACTTACATGGTGTTTGCTCATAGACAGTGATTTTCCGTTTATTCTAAAATAGTTTGAGTACTAAGCTTGGTACTTCTGTCATCATTGACCATCATATTAGTCTTCTGGATGTAGCTAAAAGTGACAGATGTGTTGTTACATTTCTGTAAACATAAATTAAAGTATTGAAATTACCTTCTTTCGATTCTACTGAGTGCAGTTTACGCAATACCTTAAAGACCAAAACGCTTAAATCTTTTCTCTCTAAATCACAGTCTGCTATGTTATGTTGCCAAATAACAACTTGCATCCAGAAGTTGGTAGGACTTCGAAGCAGTGAAGATGGAGTTGTTGCCTTTTACTACATAGCTTTTGGAAATTAAAGACTTCATAGATAGAGCACTGGTAAATACTTATGTCACAAATTGAAGGACTGAAAGTTAAACTGAATTTGTAGCGGATTTGATGACATTGATTTAATGTTTTTTTTCAGAACACTTGTTTCATGGAGTAGCAAGTGAAAGCAAGACATCAGAAATCCCTCTTAAATCTTACCTTTACTGTGAGCATTAAGAAATAGGTATTCAGAACAATTATCATTAATTTTGTTGACTAGAAAATCTATGGACTTATTTCTGTTAACTCATCACAGAAGTGCTTATTTGGTTGTAATTACAATGATGTGTTGTTTTTTTTTCCTGCAGGTGGCTATTTTTAATGCAATAGCATTGTTAACTGGCTGAAGACTAAACATGAGAATAGCAGGTAAGCACGCTCTGTAAAAATCAGACTTTGGTCACTTGTGTAACAACTGCTATGGACAATATTAACAAGTTGTGACAATAAGGATTTAAAGTCATAGAATCATAGCATACTGTGTTGGAAGAGACCTCAAGGATCATCTGGTCCAACTTTTCTTGGCAAAAGCACAGTCTAGACAAGATGGTTGCCTAACCATGTGATCCCTCCATGTGAAAATGGGGGATTTTCTCAAATGCTTAGTGTTTAATTAGTCTGTCAGCACCCCAGGAAAGCCAGGATCATTGTGCCTGCACAGTCTGTCCGTTATGGGGACCCTTCACTGAACTTCCTTTATGTGCAGGTGGATCTTGAGTGACTCTAGTCATACATGCTTTTGTTACTGATTGGTGTAAAATTCTCTCGCTTTGCTCCTAAAGATACAGTCAATAAAATACAGAGCACCAGTAGGGGGTGATCATAAAACATAAAATATGCAACACCATTGGGGGGTGGTCATACCTTGGAGGTGGGCAACTTTGGGATAGAGATGTGTGTGTTATTACAGTTAAGCTTCAATGAACAAAGTTCATCTGAGGAGAGAGATTTCACCATGGTTGTTGGCTCAACAGCAGGACATCTTTCCTATCTCCCTTGGTTGACAGGTGCTATATGGTTTATCAGCTGCAAAGTGCCACCAAGTTCCACTCCCTGCAGGGATTTTAACAGCCTAGCCATGGTGTTTTCACTCTGCTCCGCCTGCCGTTTCATCCCCCTTAGCATGGCCTTAAGGTTATAGATTGTGTGTGGCAGGGGAATCATTGTGGGATAAGTTGTTGAGCATGCTTATGGCATTCCATCCAGGGAGTAGCAGCTGCATTTTACCCTATAATTTCCATACCATTGTAACTTCTGTTTGAAAGTGAATATAACTTCCTCTAATTTGACTGACACCCATCTTTCTGCAATGGCCCAGCACCCTGTTCAACCAAATCTTAAAAATGTCCAAATTGGAGAATCCACCACTTCCATGGGGAGATTATTCCAACTATTGATTGTTCTCATTGTGAAAAATTTTTCTTCTGTTTCCAATTGGAATCTCCCCCAGAGTAACTTGTACCCACTTCTTAACGTACGTTCAAATCATCTGTTTTCTCCAGTGCTTATATGTAGTTCTCTTCTCTTCAAGTGCAGTGATCTTTGGAGTTCCAGCATAATATTTTTAAATTAAGTTTGCATCTGTGTTTTCTTACATCATAGTATGTATGTGCTCACACACAAAAAAAGAAGGATCAACTACAGGCAAAAACCTCTTGTATCTCTTCATCTTTCTTTTCTGTTTTTATCCCCTCATCTTTTTTAGCCTTTTGGAAGGATTGATTAGCCTCTCTCATGCTTCTGAAGGCTGAGTAATCTGTCTATTTTAAGGTTTTCTGAACAGCCCATCACAACAGCAGTCTGAGATGTGCAGGAATACATAAGTTTGTTTTTTTCTGAAGGATTTATTTGGCTGGCAATGTGAGAAACAGAAGTGTGCTTTAAGGTAGCTTCTTCCAACCAGTTTGACATACTGCAGAGAGATAGGAAGGCAAGATGTTGATCAGATGCCTTCTCACCTAACTTCTACTCTCAGTCAGTATTTTACAATAAGATAAATAGATGTAAAAATGTATTTCAAATTATGCTAAAAATGGTGAGGTTCATGGCAGTGCCCCATACATTCAAGTTTCCATTTCAGATGTAAGTTGCTGAGGTTGTGTGCTTCCAGCTCTTCTCCCAGGAGATAGATTGGCCACTCAGCACTGGAGAAAGTTTGGCTCTCCAACTTTGAGATACCCAGGGCTTCAGTATATTAAAAGGGGAAAGGGAGAGGTACTGCTTTTTCTTACTTTTTAAAATAGCTCTTTTGAACCATCAAACTTTGTTTTTGAAGGTCGTTAATTTAAGTTTGTTGAAAAGTAGGTGAGGATGCTTTTTTCTGGTTGGCTGGTGGTTTTGTGGTGGTTTTGTTTTTTTAACATAATACTCAGAGCTGACTGACCATAGCAGCCAAGCTACAGTATATTAACAGATCCTAATCAGTCTCAGTCTTGGCCATACATTAAAATAGAGGTAGCTCAATTTAGGGGGTGGGGGTGGGAAGCACAGTATTTGTGAACAAGGAGGAACCAGGTACTCATGGCTAAGAACAGGGAAGTGGAATGAGAGAGGTGGGAATTTCACGTTTGGGCAACAACCAGGTAGATCAGCTTAGTTCATCTTGTCAAACTCAATTTTCATGGAAAAGTCTTTGGTTTCTCCTGGCTTCTGAGCTGAATTGGTGGACTGTGGTGTCAGGCAAGCATGAAACAGGAAAAAGCTAAGAGCAGAGTATGTATTTGGTATGGTAACCTGATGGACTGGTGCAGTTACATTCTACATTATAATGTCCATTTTTTGCAGGTTAATTCTGTTTAGTAAGTCCCCAAATGATCATATTGTTTCTGAGTTCCCCATAGTGTAATCTGATATACAATTCTCATGTTGTCAGTTTTGGTGAACTAACGTTGCTATTTGCAGACAATTTTTTGAAACTTTTCTCTGTTTCCTAACAGGTGCTGCAAAGTTGGTAGTTGTCATAGCAATATTTTTGTTGACGTTTTATGTCATATCTCAAGTGTTTGAAATAAAAATGGATGCAAACTTAGGACACATATTTGGTAAGTGGTGACTTTGTTTTCTCTGTACATCTGTTAATATTTACTTGAGCCGTAATCAAGAACATCATATTCCTTCTTCTTTAAGCTTGACTTAGGCTCTTACAGTTAAGAATTCTGTGTTTGTTTTTAATATGTATACTTGTTATTTTATATATATATATAATATATAATATGTGTATTAAATTATTTTCTGTATACATCATTTTACCTGCTTTTTTTGTTTACTGGTACTTGCATTCTTAGTGTAGAGTTGCAAACTAGGTGACCTGAATGATGTTTCTGGAAATCTGTGCTCTGCCTTACTACTGCTAAAGAAATTCAGAATTTGTTTTGGGTAGACTTTTTTGCTTGCACAGGTACACTACCATGTTAAGTTGAATGTGCAGTAATCGAAACATTTCAGATGTGCCCAGGTTCTACACAGAGAAGTATTAGCAGTTAAGGTGTCTTAAAATTTAAGTCTGTTTTGAGCCAGCATTATCTTTAAAGGTGCTTTTTATTACCAAAAACCCACCAAAGAATTTTAGGTACATGGGTAGAGTTCATGTTCGTTAACTCCAGATTACTGCAGTGTGAGCCAACATCTGAACCAGTCAGCAGAGATAACTTAAATAACCATCGAAGAGACAGAGGTGTCATTAAGGTATGTGCATGATGAGGTCACTTGTGTTTCTTCCTATCCCAAGAAAGGGAGTCACAAATGGCTGGGTTGAAATACACCTCAGTTGCAGCTTCCAGTCTGAGGTGAAAGGAACCTCATCCTCCTGAAGCTGTAAGAGGGAAATTCATTTCACTTTAGTGCCCACACCTCCATAAATCCTTGGATGTTTTGTATCTTCATGGATCTTTGTGTTAATCAGAGAATAATAAATTAAGGCAGAGTTCTGAATGGGTTTCCTGATCACTATCATTCTTCTACTGTGTAAAAGTTGCTTTTTATTGGAGCATAGTATTCAGGTGTATTTAATACTCCATTTCAACCAACCTGTGTTTATAGAGGTACAGAAAGATTTTACATTTATAGGATATTTTGTAGCAGATGACACTTAATTAGTAACATCTTGTAAAATTTTCCTTTTTCATTTTAGCTAGATCAGCATTGGATGCAGCTGCACGCTGTGAGTATTCATATGCATGTATTACTGCTGTGACTTGCTTTTGCTAGTAACAGAAAGACTGTTGAATTTTCATAGTTAAGGAAATTTTAATTAGACTTTAAATGCAATCAGAAACTAATTTTCCTCTTTTCCTGATTTTTTCCTTAATTTCTGGTAGTCTATTCTGTAGTTTTGGCTTGTGGCTTTTGATGACAGTGCCAGAGCAAGCAGCAGGGTGACAACAAGAAGTTAGAATAATGAGGTACTTCAGAAACCTAGATTATTTTAAGCTGCTATGCAACTACAGATGTGATACTTTTTGCTTTTGCTCTTTTCCTTGAATTCCTTCAGAAAAGTAACTGACGTTATTTGTCTGTTAGCCTAGCTATGGTGTTGTCTCTAAAATCTTGGTTTATTTCCTTTTGAAAGCTACAAAACCTCCAAGATACAAATGTGGAATCTCTAAAGCTTGTCCTGAAAAGCATTTTGCATTCAAAATGTCAAGTGGAGCAGCGAATGTAGTTGGACCTAAAATTTGTGTAGAGGATAATGTGTAAGTATTTTTTACCTGTTATCTCAAAGTATCTCTTTCCAATACTGTCTTAGATCACTTTGCACATAAAATCAATAGCTTAAATTAGGTTTTGTTTTCCAACAGTCTGACCATATGAAAAAATTACATTGCATTATAACTTTATCTCTGAAGCATACTTAATGCTCTGCAGTAAATGCAGAAATGTATGTTATTTTAATACATGCAAGACAGTTTGTACTTTATATCAAGTTTACAGATTGAAGGGTTAGGTAAACTTTGTCAAATCAGATGCACACTTGCCTCTTGTCCTTATGCCTCTAATAGTAATTCAGTGAATTATTGTATTGTCTTTTTCAAGTCATCTTTTAAGCTGTATTTCCACAGTACCACTGTCAGAACACATTTTCCACTTCTCTTTAAAGGTTGATTTCAAAAGGGGAAATAGTATTTTAACAATTGGTATTTAACTGTGCTAATAGTAACTAAAGTTAATAAACTTAAAATAATTGTGAAATGAGGAAAAGAACTGCTCGAGACACAGTTTGGTTTTAAGTCTTCTATTTTTAATAATGATATTTTTGACAGTATTATCAATAATACTGCATCTAGAGTATGTAACTGCATACCTTTCAGTAATCCCCATAATGGGAATAATAGTATTTATTTTTAGACTGTTTTTTCCTTGTAGGTTGTTCCTCCTCATTGTCACTCAGAGTGTACAGCTTCCTATTAACATTATCTGTCTACTCAATTTTGCAGGTGACATGTCAGAAAAGATGTTACAGTTGTCAGATTTTTTTAATATCAGTCACACTTAAAGCCTTTGCCTTCCATTTGCGTTTAAACTACTTCAGTAGCTGTTTGTCAGCCCACATTATGTTAGTACAGAGAAACATATATAGCAGTTGGTGCTAATGAATTCTAGAGCAGATGTCAACTTCATTGTGAACAAAAGAACCCTACGTAGTATAGTAAATTAATCTATAAGACAATAAAACATTTTCCATCACTTTACTATCTAAAGTAACTGTAAGACTAGTCTCAAATGATCTTAAAGAGAACACTATTTTTAGCACTAACTCTGGCATTCTGTTGGGAGGCTGACTTAGCTCAAGCTTGCTCGCTTGTGTAGGAGTCACTTTGCAACAGAGCATCATGGTGTAGTTGGGGAGCACGTGTGAAGAAAGCACGAGCTCACCTTGGCACATACTAACTACAAGCTGCTAGGTTTCGCTTTCCATTCTTATCAGTGAGTCATTTTGTGACCTTGGACAGGCTTATCTAATCTGTTGGCGAGGTATTTTTGTTGGTGTTACAAAACTTGTTACCATCTCGTTCTGGTTGCTTAATATAGGAAGCTTAATATCTGTGAAGACTTAAGCTGATTCAGTGATTAAAAGTTGTGGGAGTGTAAGTAATATTTTAATTTTGGAATTGTAGTGTTATTTTCTTTGGGGTTTTTTTGACTTTTTTTTTTTTAATGTATCGCTTACTGTTTAACTAAGAAGAGATTGTTGTTCCTGTCCAAAAAAAAGTAAAAAATCTTCTACTGGATATTTTACTGAAGAAAGTGATGAAAAGAAAGTAGTTGCTGGCAAAAGTTCTCTATTCTCTTAGTACTAGTGCACACTTCAGTGCTCAGCTATTGCATTTTAAAGTCCAGTTTGCCTTGGCAAAAATCTTTCTGGTTTGCTTCAGAGGAGGACTTGTCATGTCTGTTTAAATGTCCACCAGAAAATTCGATTGATTTTATGTGGTCTCCTGCTTTGCTCATAAGAGGTTTTATTTCTCTTTCAAAAGCTCTCATAACTTTTTGATTGTAGATTCTTGGAAGAATTCTAAAACTGATGAAGGGCTGCCCTCCTGTGAGAAGCTCTTGCACTGCAGCCTGTTATGTTCTTGACGGTGCACAAGCTGTCTCAAGTGTACAACGTAGTATATCAGAACTCTGAAAAAAAACTTATTTCCTCTTCAGAAGCTGTTTTATTAGAGATATTTTGTGAACTCACTCCTGCAAAGTTTTTTTTCTGATTACTTTGTACTCTTCTTCATACTTTCAAAACAGGAAAGCAGGAACAAGTTTTCATAATTTGTAAATTATGTTTACAGAGTAGGTTTTTCCCTATACATTAAATGTAAGGATGTCACCAGGTTTATGAAAGCACTAAAGGTGCCGATATGATTCAGAATGCATGTAATTTCTCAATCTTTAATTATATAGATATTTTAATGTGAAACAGGAATTCTGCTGTGTAGAAGCTCAGTTATAGCCTTGTTCTGTATTGGGAGGCCATAATCTGAATTAGAAAAAAAATACTGGACTCATCATCAAAATATTATTGTAGTCGCTACTTCTTGGGATTTTTAGAAGGGGTGATACTTCTTTACTACCAACTTCTCCATGCAGTTTTACTTCCTCTGTTAAGAAGCCAGTTGCATGATTGTGCCACGGTAGCCTGATATCAGAATGTTGCACTAAATTCCTTTAATAACTAATAATTTTTGCATTCATGGTTGCAGGATTTTTTGTTGTCTGAATGTGTGGAATTTCAGTGTCTAGTCACCTCAGATATTTTTGGACTATTATTTATTTACGGAGAATTTTTGATTAAAATGGAAGGGAATTCTTATTATTTTTTTGTAAATTAAATGTCCACTAAATTTCGTATGAGGAAAGGAGTGTGTTCAGAACTTCACTGCCTTCTTGCATTTATGTTCCAGTCTTTATTTGCCATATGTTTTTCTTGTTTAGAATGGATGCTCAGACATGACATGAAAATCTTATTTCTTGATGTGATGCTGTAATATGAGTTTAAATGCTTCTGTTCAGTTAGCTTTTAAATTCATTAACACATTTTTGTTTATCATGTGCTTACAACAAAAAAAAAACACTTAAAATGTTGACTATGTGACTGTGCCAAGCTCCTCAAGTTAATATTTGGTTCAGGCTCTTTAGCTGCAAGGTATTTTTTTAAATAAATTAATAACACTATTTTTGTGACATTTTTAATATACAGACATACTTTGAAATGAAGATGATTAAATGATCAAACTAAATCAATACAACTGGAGATATTTGTGTTATTCTCAATTCGGTTGTGCCATAAGAGCACAAAGATTAGTTCAAGGAGATTTTGCTTCATTTAATTACTCATGAATGTGTGGTCTTTTAACTGTGTGACTTCTAGAGTTTGATCCGATTTAAAAAACAGAAATATTTCACATCAGAAAATTTTCCTATTAAAAATATTTATTTTGTTTCAGTTTAATGAGTGGAGTTAAAAATAATGTTGGCAGAGGAATAAATGTGGCCTTGGTCAATGGTAAGTGACATTTTAAGTCAGCAAATTGTTTTCATTTTCAAATTGTTTCCAAAATTTAAGGTGAAGAAGTAAGGGATGATGAAAGGCAAGCAGTATGAGAAAAGGAAGCATTCAGCGTATTTATACTGAGATAATGTCAGATCTTGGCACTGACACCTTTTTGTTACAAAGTAGAAAAACTCAGTGTGTTTTTGTTTCTAAAAATGAGCTGTAAAAATAGCAACAGTGGAGTGCTCTGGCGACATCAGATAAATTCCTAATACACAACAAGATGGAAAAAGACATGAGATGCATCCTACTTTTGCCCTTGCGTGTTTCCACCACTAATAAAACTGTAGCCTGCATTCTTCTGTTGCTCTGTTTTCAGTGAAACTTCTTTAACAATTTTGTTACTACATGGAAAGACTAGCTCATTATTTCTTAGCTTGAATCTGTATATTTGGTCTATAGATCTTGTCCCTAAATACATGATGTTAGGTAATTTTGTTCAGGGTTCTTAATTTTCATTAAAACCAAACAAATTTAACTGTGCGTTACCTTGAAAGCTGAACTGAATGTCAGTACTGGCAAATTTCTCCTTAATGTGTAGGAAGCAATTCCTTGTAGCACTGAGATAGCACTTTGTCAATTCACTGTAATATAAATTCATGTTATTTTTGGATTGTACTTAGGTTTACATCATCTAAAGCATGCCTTATAAACCTGTGCTGCTTTCCTAAATTGTCTTAATCTCTTCAAAACCAAAATACTTCTTTGTATTTTATAGCTCCAGTGTTTCTCTGTCTTCCAAACTTTAAATGAATGTGTATATTAAAAAAAGTCTACCTTCCATCAAATACTGCCTTTGTAGACACCATAATAAAAAAAAAACTAATGAGATATACTATATTGTCCATTTTTTCTATCTATTCTGATTAAATCTACTAACAATTTCCAGTCTATAGGGAAACATGCAGTGTAATTTTCATCTTCCTTACTTTGTATGTGGCACTAAAGGCAGTCTATAGCTGTACTGTCTATTTTTGCAAAACCAACTTTAAAAAAGGCAAATATATGTACTGAATACTCTGTATTTGTTTTAGAGGATGTAGGTGTTTTATTTTAGATTCCACTTGAAGTGAAATCAGAAGTTTGTAAAGAGTCATAGAATGGTCAGGGCTGGAAGGGAATCTTAAAAGATCACCCAGTTCCAACCCCCCTGCCATGGATAGAGACACTTTGCACTAGACCAGGTTACTCAAAGCCCCATCCAACCTGGCCTTCAACACTTTATGGATCATCTCACTTTATTTCCTCTTAGGTTTTCCTGCACCTTTTCGCAAACTACTGTTTAAGGAACAATTTTCATAGAAGTTAAGAGTTATCATTTATATAGTGTCTTCTGCAGCACTTCCTCTGGAAGAGTCAGTAACAGGAGTGTTGGGCATGTTTTCTGTAAGATAATTTTGGTTAAATTCGATGACACTAAATATTTCTTTTTCCCTCCAGGTAAAACAGGAGAAGCATTAGACACTAAGTTCTTTGACATGTGGGGAGGAGGTAGGTGCAGTTTAGCTGGTCAGAAACAACAAATGTGCTTTTTTTCCTTCTCCAGACTCCATTTGCTGTGGTGGTTTAACAGGATAGTTAAGGGAGTGCTTCATCTCTACCTTTGTAATTGTGAGGAGAGTGCAACTTAAACAAATAACTGAGGTGGAAGGAAATGGTATGGTTAATCAAACAAACTTGTTCTCCAGAGTAGTTCTCACTAGTCTTTACACAATATGTATTAAACTCTTTCTATAAACTAAGAGTTCTCTGATGCATTTTAGCTTTCTCTCACTTCAGCATTTTTTATGCATGTTAAGTACATTTAAAATATTCTTAAAATAATATCTTCACAGAAAGACATTGCAGATGTTTAAGTATAGAACTGTGGCTTGTTAATAAACAGTTTTGTGTTCTCTTTCTTTTCAGATGTGGCACCATTTATTGAATTTCTGAAGTCCATCCAGGATGGAACAATAGTGTTAATGGCAACATATGATGATGGTGCAACGAAGTATGTAATTGATTTTAAATAGCAAGTCTTGCTTTAAACTTTTAAATGCTAGTTTATACTGAGAAAAAATACATTCCTTTTCATGCAATCACTTCAGATAAGGATTTGTTTTTCCAAGATGACAGATTTGAAACTATACTTTCCGTTTATTAGTTTTATAATGCTGATGTGATTTGGGAACATCAAAGATCAAATTAAAACTAAGCAGATGTATGTACATATTTACTTAGAGAACTCTTAGGTGTATACTATTGTGAGAAACAAAAGTAAATTAGATATTAAATTAGACCCTTAGCAAAAATATCATGAGTGTTTGTTTCTGAAGACCCTGTAGGTAACTTAAAGGAAGAAATGAAGAGCTGCTATTTGGAGATTTTGGAATGATAACTTATCCTACAGAATTGTTTTCCCTTCCATACTAAAATTATCCTTTGTGGGCCTACAGGCACTGATCTGTGCTGTGGGGCAGCAGTCTGAATTTTGAATTAACTGACCCAAGCAGACAAGAACTTCTTTCATATATTCAGGCTATTCTTCTAATCTAAAATAGCTTTCACTTTATCTAGACTTCAGCTTGAGCCTGCAAACTTTATTTACTTTAAAGGTTGACTTTTTTAGTTGCTTGGAGAATTGCTAACATGACTTGAGATATATGTATAAATTCTCACAGGAGTGGGTTCCTGGCTTTTGTTGGTGTACTAATAGGTTTGTATCCTGGTTCCTTGAGCTTATAGCATGAAAGAACAGCGCTCATTGCATCAGGTAATGTTAGAACTAGCCTTATCTGATTTTGAAAGATAGATCTTGCCCAATATTTACTGACTTAAACTATATTTAATCAGATTAAAGATGATTGGTGCACTGAGCAATGAAAGCTCTAAGGGCATATGTTTTATTCACATACGGAACTTCTGTTTTGTTCAAGGCTTAACGAGGAAGCCCGGAAACTGATTGCTGAGCTGGGGAGCACATCAATTACCAACCTTGGCTTCAGAGACAACTGGGTCTTCTGCGGTGGAAAAGGAATTAAGACTAAAAGTCCATTTGAACAGGTCTGTGATTCTTTAACTTACTGGAATTTAACAGCTTGCGTTAATAAAGGCGTAGCATGTTTTATGAATGCTATGCATTTTTACAAGCTGACCATCTATTGCAGTAGTGGCACACAGTGTTACTTTCAGATTTTTTCCTTGAGCAGCCTCCTCCTTTTAAACACAACAAAAAGATTCTTTGGTGACTCATAAATAAGAAAAAAATCTTACATGGGGTAGATCTTAATATGCCAATAACTAGATCATTTATCTTTTTAATGAATCAAATTAAACTGAACAATTCAAAACTTATTGCCTAACGCTTGTATTTTAGTTAGTTCATGCACTAACAATGGTGAACTTCTGACAGATAAGTGGTAGTTAAAGTGCTGGTGTTCCCAGCTGTTATCTTTGCTCTTCTCTCAAAAATTATTGCTGCTACAGCAAAATTTGTGAAATAGAGTATGTTCCCATGCTTTAGCTGTTAAAATTCAGTATGTGTCAATGATGCCTTTAATTACTGGTAAACTCAGCTTTGAACTAGGAGAGGAAGGAAGATGCATTTTCATTTGCCAGCTTTGCAAGGGAGTGGAAACCAGTGCAGAAGCAGTGGCAAACTCTTGGAGGCAATAGTGTCTTACCTGACTGCAGATCATTGCTTTGAGGTGGTTCATGCTTTAATACAGTTGGTCTTTCCTTGGTTGTCTCTCTTCCTAAATAAACATCCATAATAAAATTTAAAAATGTTTTCCTGGTGTGGCTTAACTATTCGTAGCATACACTTGTCTGAGCAAGTTACATTAAGTGGTGAATACTGGGAGATTGTTAAATTTGATATGAAGGACAAGAGACTAATAGTGATGTTTTTTCTTTTTGTCCATAGCCTGAAAATAAGTAAATGTCTTAAAGCTGTGAGTTAAAGCAACACATTAACAACAGATTGATGTTTTCCATTTATAGCATATAAAGAATAACAAGGACACAAACAAGTATGAAGGCTGGCCAGAAGTTGTCGAGATGGAAGGCTGTATCCCTCAGAAACAAGACTAAATGAAAACAAAAGGAAAGGATAAAGAATACGGAAGAAAATGCACTTTCTGCTATTATTAGAGAGAGGGCTATGAAGGAGACTGCACTGTAAATACTATTTTTAAAGCATGCAGCCATCTTGTCAGTGTGTGCATGAGCACTGACATTTTGAATATTGGGATTATTTATTGCTAACACACATAGAAATTCTTTTTGTAAATATGTCCAAAATAAAAGAAACATCAAATCATTTCTATGCAGGTTTCTTAAAAGCACAGTATTTAGTTTTGCCTGTGGTAAATAATATCTTGTAGATAACTGGCCAATAAATTACATATGTGGACAATAAATAGATCCTGACAAATGTACTGTCTTCTTAACAGTGCAGTGTTGCTGTGACTATGTAAACTTAATGGAATATTGTAGATTTTAGTGATAAATTAATAAGGAGCTTTAATTTTTTTTATCCTCTGCCTTTTTAATGGCAGCATCACTTTTTATTAAAACTATTTGGTTACTCTGATACCGCATGCTCCAAAAATTTTTGTAGTTCCCCATGAAAACTGAATAATCAGCAAAGGAAGAATATATGATTGTGTAACACAGGTATGCCATGAAAAGCACAATAGAAATTATTATTTTTTATCTTTAGGGGATGAACAAAAATAAATATATAAATAGCGTGTGTGATATTTAAAACAGACTTGGAGGAATTTGTACTTAACTTGAAAGTGTTTACTTTATGGAAGAGACTTGGCATGTTAAACAGCAGTACTGTAATTTGTTCAGTTTTTATTGCAATTCTTGTACTGCTGCTTAACCACTGATTCTCACTATGGCTATTCAGCTATAGTGGCTGGTCATATAGTAAATGTGCATAATGGAATAGCTTCCTCTTTCAGTTCTAACATCAGAATTAGAGCCTGTTGGAAAGCAGTCTGCCTTCTAGTGAGAGTTGTTTCAGGGTACACAGTTGTGATCCTTTACCACCCATGTTACTTCTAATGTGAGCTGAGGCAATCTGTTCTTCCAGTGAAATGTTAAGAGCATTGTGTCTTGGGTTATGCAAAGTGTTACTTGTAAACTTAACTGACAATGCTTTTTTTTATGGAAAAAAAATGAGCCAAGTTTAAGTGGCCTTATTCCGTAGCTTGTATGAGAGCTGTGAGAAGACCTTGCTTTCTTTGTAAATTTCTGTTTAAGTAGGGCCAGCTTGAACTTTTCCTGAAACTAAGTAAGGTATAACTGACGGTGTCTGTATTCACAAATTAAGGGCTGACACAGAATTGGCTGTAATCTCTTGGGCTTTGTGTCATGAGTTTTGGTATATTCTGCGTAAACTTCAAGCTAGTACCATGGGGCAAAAACCACAAAGGATTTTTCAAGAAGCCACAGTGAGTTTAACACAGAGGCATTAGAAATACTGTTATTGTTGATGTTTTCTGAGACAAATTCTGTGCACTAAAAATTTCAAGCAATATTGAGAATTACCTTGTAAGACAAATAAATAACCTCTGATACCAGAGTAAGACTGGATTCTGAGTTGTTCTCTATGTTTAACTAGCCTGTTAAATAATGTGGGTTTCCATCAATTTTAATGTAGAACAACAGTAAACACACCTGACACTGTAAAACTGTTTTTCTTAAATCTTTCAGATTTTCATGTATAGGAGAACATGTCAAAATTCTATATGTTTTTTTCATCAGTGTAAACCCCCGTGTTCTAATGAATTTGAAATTCTATTTCATAACATTAAGCCGTTGAGGAAAACAAGTTGCATAAGTCCTGGAATTTTTACAGAAATCCAGTTTTGTTGGTGTATATGCCACTGTTGGCTTTGCTGCCATCCAGAATAATATCAAAATAATTTTGAAGTTACTTGGCAGGGGCTTAAGAGAAACAAAATTTGGCTGCATTAATAGTTTCCCTGGACTACTTTTGTTTTGGCTTTTAATGCCAATGAATATTTTATCTTTCATCAAATTAAAAAGTTCAAATTTCCTTTACAAAATTAAATGGAGAGGAAATAAGACTAAAGGCAGCTCTCTTTTAGCCCTTGTATCTTTTAAATTTGTGCCTTTTTTAGCAATGCAAATTGAGTAAATATATTATGATTCTTTTAACCTCTTAAAGTTGTACCTACAACAAATGTTTTAAACAATGGATTTTAAAGCAATAAAACGGTAGGATTATTTTTGTATCTTCTTAAATAATTTGATTCTTACTCTTATTCTCTAACTCATGTCCTCACAGCTCTATGGTATCACATTTAATAAGACTTCTGTCAAGTATATGAAAGTTGTACTGGAGTGGCCACACAAATGTGGTCTCCTTGCTCTTGTCCCTTGTCATGGTCTGTTGACTTACTGCAGGATTTGGTCATGCCATCTCTGCCTTTGGTGGGCAACTTACAGTGTCCTGCTGTCGAGGGGAACTTTCTTAATGTTAAACAGTGAGACTTTCTGACAATCTATCTGCATTTCATTTGAGTTGCCAAGCACAAAGATTACTGTTCTGGCCTCTCTGGTCTCCCATAGTTGATGGTAGCAAGTAGTCTGTTGCAAAGATGAAGGGCATTTTGTACCTGTGTGTGACAAAGCTCCAGGATGCGTGTTTTCCTACACAAGATGATGGGAACATTTGCAGCATCTTGGAGACTTGTTGAGAACAGAGCAGTGACGGAAGAGAAAGGTAGTGGGGGGATGTCTACCTCAAAAAGAAGAGCTGTGAGAAAAAAGAGGGGAGGACACAAGAAGATTGTTAACTTAATTTTCACCAAGGAACACCCAGTTAGGATTCAAGCCACTTGAAGCTGACTTCATTGTAAACCACAGCTCTTAATTGTTGTACTAGTGGTGCTTTATATGGATTAACAAGAGTCTTAAAAAAGAAGCTGAAGAGAGGTCTCTGCCCTCTGGACCTTTCCTAGTTTTCATGATCCAACTTTTTTTTTTTTTAATGTTTCCTCTGGAAACAGCAGACCCTTTTACAGCCTCAGTTTCCTGAGTACTAGTTTGGAAAAAGCTTCATTTTGCTCGGCATGTTTTGCTTTCCAGATGTCTTACTGTGGCACTTAGTTTCCTCAAACATTAATGTGACTACTAAATGCTTGATGTGTATGTAATGTCTCCTAAACTGTTTGGATTTTCTGCAGTCTGAGAGTTTTTCAAGAATATGTGTATTAATAAAATAAGAGGCCAGGTGGATAATTTCAGAAGGGGAAATAATATTCCAAGTCAACGCTACAACTAAATGTTGACTGACTTGCCTGTGTAAGGGTGGGAAGGGCTGCTGTACTTCAGTAACTGACTTGGGACATGGCTAAGGTGGATACTAAGCAAGGGACTTTTTCTTGATGAAATCCTCTTCAGTTTTATGGCTGTAAGGCCATAACCTAGCCTTAATACAAGGGGCCTGGCAAAGAAAATTGAAGAAACCTGTAAGGCTGGATGGGGACTTTGAGGCTGAAACAGGAAGGTGCAAGAACAGCTCTTGACTTGTTCAGTGATATCACGAGGTGTCAGTGGCTCCTGATGCTGTACAAGGGATGCAAGGGACCCTGCTTCTCACACTCTAAGCAATGTGCCAAGAAGACACAAACACCTGAGCTCAGCTACATCCTGCTTCTGCCTCCCTGGGAGTGAAAAAATAAAGAATGGCAAGAGAGCATGTGCTCTACTGGAGATGTTTCATTACATTTCTGCTAACCTAGCTTTAAGCCACTTTTAGTTCCTCCTTGCTGCCTCTGTAGTTAGCCCTTTCACTCTTACAAACAAGTTCTAAAACATCCTTCATAGACTTAGGTTAAAACAGGTTCCTCAAATATCTCTTCCTATGTATCTCTTCCTAGTATCCATCTAGGTAGGTTGGCTCATCTGCCATCCAAATCTTCTTTGCTGAAAATTAACAATTAGTTTTTCGCAAGTTAAAAGTTGATGACTCTACTTAGATATCTTTTACATTCTTCCTGGCCCTATCTTTTCCTTTCTAGAACACACAACCCAATTGCTTTAATCTTGCATTTAAGTTGCTTTAATCTGTAAATCTGTAATCACCCATTCCCTCGGAAAGGTCTGTTCCTTTTTTAGGGTGTTGTCCACAGCAGGATATAGCTACATGGTCATGAAAAAAGGCACTCCCAGCTGAGGAGGAATCATGTCTCCTCTTTGAGCTTGATGGATGGCAGTGGAAGAGAGTGCTGTCTCCTGTGGAATGTAGTCTGCAAATGTTTTTTCCTACCAAATGCTACAGCAGTCTTCTTTGACTAATTGTCTTTCTCAACCTTGAATATTTCAGCATTGTTTTTATCAGTACAGCCTCCTGTTCCCAGATCTTGTCAGCTGAATCATCCCATTGGAGAACTTGCTGGATAATGTCTTGATTTATGGCTTTTATATCTTAGTCCTCATAGGTGCCTTGAAAGCACCTAACCCATCGTAGATAACTGCACCTTGTGATAAGTTTTGTAGTGTATTAGTAAATAAAATTAATATCCTCTGTTTGTTATCCTTTGAAGTATGTAGATTTGAAAACTTTGTCTCAGGGCATTAAAATATATGTGGACAGAGGAGATCAGTATAGAGCACTGTAATAGTCCAGCTACATTGTCTACTATGTAAAATGCACAGAAATCACTCTATCCTGTGGGAAATTTCTGATCCCTGGAGATAGCCCAAAGCAGCTAATTAATTCTGTTCCTCTTGTTGATCTTGCACTACAGTGCAAGAGGCTTAGAGTGTTTCTTAGCATTGCATTTATGGGACAGTCAGCAAACGGGAAAAAAAAACCAAAACACTGAACTCAACTAATGTTTGAAGGTTATTTAAGTGGTTGAAATTGTATTATCCCAAATAGGATCTTAGCAGAGTGTATGTTACTGTTCTGTCTTGACTTAGTGCTGTTTAGTCCTGGGCAAGCAGGGCTTTTTGATCAGGTTACTTGCAGTTGTACTGCCATAAAATCATTGATCAATGATATGCCTGCCCCGAAGCACTAATCTTTCTTACTGTACATGGTTTGCTTGTTTTCCTGAGAGGGCGTGTCGTCAGGGATCATAAAACTTCCACAGGAGGTGCTCGAGCATTGGGTAATTCCAAAAGTTTGATTCTACCTAGATTTCTTGCATAGAAATCCCTGAAATTGGTTTATTTTGCAAGCTGCTTTTTTTGCAGAACTTCTGTCATTCTCTCCATTCATGCTGTGGGGGTTTTGGTTTTGTTGGTTGGTTTTATGTTAAAACCCAGGCGTTTTCAATGCACATGAAGTGTGAAACAATAGTTGGACAATACTCTAATGCTAGCAGCACAGTCGAGGAGTTACTACTCCTGGTCACCTCCCTGAGGTGTCATGCCCTTGCTGCAGTTTTTTTCTGCTCCAAACTGAGCCAAATCTGTTGTTTGTACAGTGTTTCTGTGAACCATATTGTTTAAACCAATCAATGAGCTGTGCTTCAGAACAGGGAGTAGGAAGCCTGAGCTCAGCCAACCTGGCAGGCAAACCCAGCCTGCCATGAAACTACGGCCTACAGCTCTAAAATCAGCATGTATAAAACTTAACAACTTAGTTCTCAAAGCCTCAGGTAACTTCTGGTTTTGCTCCCATTGGCATAATCAGCAATAACTAGCCAGATTTTTTTTTTTTAAATGGCACATCTTAAACTGGAATTGAGTAGTATTTCACTTTTGTGTTCCTCTGAACGTTGATTCTCTTAATGATCTTTTAAAAACTCAGTATGTTTAATGTCAAAATATGATTTAGCACACACTGAGACACAATGGAGTGTCAAATTAATTTCTTAGATTATGGGGCAGATTGGTCCATGCTAAAGAATGGGACATTTTTCCAGTTTGTGCTACTGACATGAGGCACAATGTACCTTTTAGCACAGAGGGTAAATCATCATGCACAGAAATAATACTGCAGTATGTTTTTTAACCCCCAGTATAGTGTCGAGCTTCCTCTCTAGAAAACAGAAATGCTCATGAAATGTGTTTCACTCTGCTCCACAATCAAATATAAATTCTCAGGGCTTTGGGGAAAATGATTATAGAAGTCTTACCCAATCAAGTTTCAGCTTTTGAATTAAGGCATCCAGATACACAAATAACTTGATAATAATAATAAAAAAAGGACTGTAAGCTTATGATTGTTGAAGTATTAAGAAGAAAAATGTGCAGGTCATTTAAAATATGCTTTGTTGTAATAAACGTAGCAAGGCTGAGAGGAAAAAGAAATGGCCAAACCCTGAGATGGGCTCTGATTTTTCAGCCCATGACAAGCTGTTTTCATGCTAGCAGGCACAGGTTCAGCAGAAGGTTTCTCAAGGCATGTGGCACTACCCTGCAATGAATCACTCTATCATTTTCCTGTTCAGCTAGTGTCTCTAAACTCCACGTGTGTCTGCCTTTACTCTCCTAAATGCTTTATTTGTTACACCTCTTTGGTGTGCAAAAAATTACAGCTCCCATCCGCTGAAGGCCATCCATTTACAGTCACTCCTGGCGTCCAAATTCCAGCCTTGGCCAGAGGTATCACCAGTCAGTGTTCCCTACTAGCTGTGAAATGAATTGCAGTCTTGTGTTCATATCTGCCACCACACTTCCAGCTCTGCAGAGATGACACAGTGGCCAGAGAGGAATAATTCACATTTCATTCTCTGCTGGGTAAACCATTAGTTATTTAACAGAACTCTCAGTGAAATTACACAGTTGTTGATGCAGTTTAACAGCAGACCCTGGGACAGACATGAGTATTTTAGCACTAATTATCTGCAGCATTTACATGAAGATCACATGGAGGCACCATTCCTTTCAGGATGAATTTGTCATTTGGCAGGGCAGGGGGTGGGGGAAGCATATTTGACTTCCAGAAATACAAACCACAGAAGGCCAAGTTTGGGAAATGCAGTAGCCAGCTAATTCTTTTAGTCTGTACCTGTGCTTAGAAAACTGTACTCAGCTCTGCAGGACTTGCACAATAGCGACCACTGTATGGTCACTATACAGTCCTAACTAGCAAGCCACAGTTTTCCAACTACACGGCCTGAGAAATAAATGCAGTGACAAGGTAGCCAAAACATTAGGTTGATTCTTTTCTTTTTTTTCAAATCTAGGTCTGCCATTGTTTTTGCACATCATTTTGAGAAAGTCATTCCCCCCAGTTTCCTGTTTATAGTCAGAATACTAATGCTACCCTCCTTAGTGATGCTCATTGGACATATGGGTGTGAAGCCATTTCTCAGTTATTGTCTCAGCTGTTGGCTGCCCATGCCACTTCACTAACAGGAAAAATTGTGAGAGTCTGTAAAATCCTAGAAGTTGCTTTTGCATATTCTTGCATGAAATGAAAAATTAAATCATGATACCACATTCACTATTACTACTGCTGCTGGATCTGGGCACTCCAGATCACCTAGCAGCACAGACGGGATACAGTCAGAAGAGGATTCACAACTAACAGTTTTTGCAAGTTCTCTAGAACAAATAATAACATATTTTCCACTATAGTACTTCATGCTATCCCTCCCATATGAAAGTTACCATAAGACAGAGGGTTCAGATAAACAGTGCCTCATTTGGCATGAAGTCTGCCACAGTGGGATGATCCCTTTACATGACTTTAATAAAATTTTAGCCATTGGGCGGAAAGCAGTTGGTGTGGGTTCAGCACTTTCCCACTCTAAAGTTGTTTATCTTGTGAAACCTCATCTTTCCATGAAATCAAGCATCTCAGCTCCATCAGAAATCTCAGCCAAAGTGGATGTCCTTCTAACATCATTTCCTTTGAATGACCAATGATAATTGTTCCTGTTTACTTTACACATACACTTCACATACTTGTACTGAAAAGTACTGCTCAGCACAGAGATGTTTTGACAGCAATGGAAACAATCTCCATTTACTACACATCCTTTGACAAGGGATCTCCAACAGGGAAAGACAAGATGGTGTTCTTTGGTTGGCATGTTGACAGAATGACCAGCTGTATTCCTGTATTAACTCCTCAGAGCACGTCAGCACTTCAGTCATCAACACAACTTTGCTCTTAAAACATGCAGCACAGTGCACATGCATTTCTGTGTCCAAAACAGAAAACATAATTTTCCCTTTCACAAGAGGCTACAATTATTCTTTCTTCAAAAAGTAAACTTGTGGCATTTTTCATAGGTTTGCTACTTTTCTCAAACTGCTACTCCATGCATAAAAGGGCACTATGTGGGAATAGGACTGAGAGAAGACCTTTTCCCCACTCAAATTTCCTTCCAATTTTTTTTTCTAATCTCACTTGCTCAGATAAGCACACATGAAGCTACTTTCAAACATAAAGTATGTATTATTGCAAAGCTGTACAACAGTATTATAAGGCTGTAGTTTCAAAGTCAACAGCCTTGATCCTCCAGTCCCGGCATAAGGAAAAAACCCCACCCCATTCAACTGAGTTAATTAAATTCATCCGAGTGCCACATGCCCACCAGAGTAGCTGAACCACATATGTCATACATAAGCTCCTCTTGGAAAGAGGAGGCATGCTGTCTTACAGATGATTCTCTCTCTTGCTGTCCCGCAAGGAAAGCTTTGGTTTGAGAGTGTGGAAGTAGTAAAGGCAGTTTTGTGCAATAAATAGTGCAATAGATGTCAGTTAATTTTTTTAGCCCTGATGCTACTACTAAACAGTGTTCATAGCCTGATCCAAAATTGCTTTTACAGATACTGCTCATCCAGAATTAATTTTATGGATGTAACTGAGGTAAGTTACAATGGAGCTTAACTTAAACAGCAATTTAAACTGTGGTGGGTAAAGAGAGTAGCTCATGCTCCAGTCTCCCCAGTGCACTCAGTTTTGCTTCTGCTTCCCTCAGATTGCATGCACTTGGTCTACCCTCAGTGCAGAAAGGGTAACACCACCTCCCATCAAATTCTCCCTCAGCTTCTCAGAAGCAAAATGAATTCTTCTGCTGCCAGTGAAGCTTCAAACCTGTGTTAGCTTGTTTGCTCAGCCATTGAAGCTTTCATAAACCTTACATGTTGCCACTTCTCTTCATTGTCTTTTGTCATTCTTTGAAAAAATACTCTTCCTCCCAAGAAAACCAAGAAAAAAATCTTTTATTAACAACACTTATGAACAAAAAGGTGGGGTTTTTTTGTTTGTTTGTTTGTTTTTTTCTGAAACTAGATGATTGTTAAAAATAACACAGCATCAAATGCTGAATAAATAGCCAAGCAGGCAAGAGACACCCTGGCTGTGATGGCTGCGTTCTGGCTGCCCCACATCTCTATGCAATGCCAATGTCAGTGCCCTTCTCCTTCAAACCCACAGAAACATCTTTCTGAGGTTTGCCCCTCCTGGGAAAATCCTTGCAGTTGACCTCAGGCCCAGAAGCCCAGAATCATTTCCTCCCCATTTCCGGCCCTGCCAGAAGTTAAGGTGAGATTGAGAAGTATATTGGCAATTTTCCATATTTTACAGATCAGGTGTGGAAGAACCTTTAGGTCCAGTAAAAGCTAAGCTGTTTTGAAAGAATGGTCAAGGCTGTAAGGATTCTGGTCTTCACATTGAATTCCCATAAGCTGGAGTCCCATATAAAAAAACAGTTGTAATCTCAGCAGTGAACTCAGTACCTCTAGGAGAAGGCTCAGGTAGGACACCAAGGCACTTGCCTCTGACAGGAACTTGATGTGGGGCAGAATAAAAAAGAGAGAGAGGCAATCTCTACCATGCCTTCATATCACATTGACCAGTATCATCTCCCATCCATGCTGCCAATAGGTGCTGTGGCACAGCCTGAGGAGCCACTGGGTTTCCTTTCATTGCTGCAAGATGGGAACAACCTGTGGCTCACAACCCTCTCTTTAGGATCTTTCAACAGCATGTGTATTTCCCATCTGAATTTTCACAGAGAGGGTGTTGAATCCTGTGACAGTGACTGGCATGCTGAGCACCCTTCTCACAGACAGCAGATTTTGTGGCCTCAGGATAATAATCTATCCAGGTCAAGAGACACACTGGCCAAATGTGGAGTAAAGGTCCAAAAAGAACGAGCAGATTAAGGACTTAATTGTTTCTGAACTGATGTTCCTAAAATAATCCACATAAGGCAGTGAAATACCACAACATAGAAGATTTTGTTTCCTTCTTCCTGACCTACACATCCAATAAAGAGTGACAGGGAATCTGGTCACCATCTTTCATGGGAAAATAACTGACAACAAGGAAATGAATTCTTCAAAGTAACTTTGAAAGCCTCAACCAAACTGTCCAAGATGATTTCTTTCTAAAAACTTAGTATGGAAGAAGTTAAGGGATTGCAAACCCTTGCAAGTCCCCTTGATGTCAGTGGGAGTTCTGCACTTACTGCTGGAGCTGGGATTTCAATGTTCGTAAAATGCATTTAAAAGAATAATAATAAAAATGAAAATATTCAGAATACTAATTAACTGATCATTTAGAGAATCATAGTGTTTCTCATCAGTGTGTATTCACTGCAATAATTATGAGCACCCTGATGGTAAAAAAAAAAAGGAACAGTTATGTAATTCTCTGACTAATTTCCCTCAGCACATGCAAATAAAAATCAATTAAAGGCTACTACAATATTACCAAATATCTAACCAACAAATATCAAAGACTGTAGTCTTATCACATAAGTTTTGGAAATGTTTTACATAACTTGCATAATTTAAATATTTACAAAATATAAACTTTCTTGTCTTATCAAAAATAGGTATTTGCACAATTAAACAACAGTAATCCTTTCACATGCTGCTTTTTAAGCCAGGCATTAAATCATTGCATGAAAATAAACAACCTTTCACAGATGTGAAATAAAATTAAGCCAACATATGAAGGGGGAGAAAATGTTATCATTAACAGTTAAATATTTCAGTGGTATGAGCCAATCCATAAATTACATTGTGCATTGAATTTAATGAGGATACAACCTAATGAAAAATTTTAAATGCTGCTTCTATAAAGAAAACATGTTTTAAAAAATCTTTTGCTTTATGGCAGATTTCTTTGGGCTGTGTTTCACATGGTTAATTTTGAAAATGATGGTGAAACACCAGTGAGATGGTTGAACATGGCAAGTTATTGCAGTGAGGTGATGACCAGCTGACTCACAAAATGTGTGCTCAGATACTGAGGAAATGCCTGCAAGGGTTTTTGTTTCCTTCTAATATTAAACTGTATTTTTGTCCCTCCTCAGGCCTGTCCCTCGTGCATTTGAAGGACAAGCTGTAAAAAAAATCCTGAGGTTGCTATTTGGTACACCATTCACATTCATCAAGCTGTGCTCTCCCCTCTCTACTCTGGGCACAGCTTGCCTCACACCAACAGATCCTCCTCTCCCAACCAGGCAGTGCTGAGCCCTCTGCAGTCATGCACATTTCTCAGTACCATATGCTTTTCTGCATATTACACAGAAGACAGCTTTCTGAACGGCTGCAAAGCAAACACTTAGTGGTCAAGAGCAGAACACCTCCCCTAACCTTGTGATTTTTTCTGAAGTGCAGAAACGAACCATCTAGTGGATTCATCTAGTCCCACTTATAAAAACATAGACATAAGGCTATATCTAATGTATCTTATAAGTCCTCTTAACTCTTCAGTCTCTGACTAATGAGATCTTGAGTTTTCTCCACTGTACCTGCCCACCCCATGGATCTTCAGGACGTTGTAGCTATTAAAGACTTGAAAAGTTTAGTGTCTGTCCCTGCTCACAGAGTAAGATATTCAAATGTGTCATCAGGAGTCCTTTTTTGTTGTTTAAGCTGCCCCTGCATGCAGTCTGGTGCTCACTAACTTGTTCTTTCAGTCGCCAAATGCTTGGACTACTTGTTGTTTGGCAGTACCCATTCTCCCCGAGGTTGATCCCCCCAAAATCCCACACAGTAATAGGATTTGCTGCCTGTGTGGCAGCTCCACACCAGACAGGGCAGGATGGTTTGGCTGTGTTTCCTGTACTTCATCTTACTTGCAGGTGTGTACATCAGTCATGGTCTCACACCTCCTGCAGCGCACGTAGCAGCACCAGACAAACTTGCACTCGCACCTTTCCACGTGCCTGACAACGTGGGTGTTGTACCCGCGCCCGCAGCACAGGAGGTTACAGCCATCGGGTCCCTGTGAGGTGCGGTTACATTCTCTTCCCTGAGTCCCAGGGATCCCCAATTTTTGATCTTCAACGCAGTAATTGGGTGATTTGTTCACATATAGCAGGTCCTCTTTCCCGATTGGTACTTTTCTCTGGCTTTTCTCTTTCCTGCGTAGCTTTTTTTTCAGTCTGTCTGATATTTGTATGCTGTTTTCATACTTATCCTTTAAAAACCGGCCAATCTTTTCAAAGGATGACATTGTTTTCCAACAAGTTTTCACAGCACAGGACCCAGAAACACCGTGACAACGACAATCCACAGACATCAGCTTTGCTACAGCCTGAAAGCAAAGGGAGAAAAACATTTGGATGTGATCTTTCATTCATTAAGAATGCTGCCTGACATCAGTAACACGGAGGTCTCAAAGTATTTAATATTACAGCTGCCATTGCCATTTCAGTGACAGGGAAGCCACAGCACGTAAGGAACCACAGACCCTCTCTATGAGAAGCCCCATCTTCAGAAATACTCTGCATTTGGACTTTGCAATGGCAATATCAAATCACAACAACGAAAACTATGATTTCTGAATCACTTTTCATTCTGGAGGATCTTAAACACCTGAAATTACATGTCCTGTGTCACTCCTTCCACCACTGGAATGCAAATGGCTCTCATGGGGAATAGCAGAAAGGGAAAGCAGGGACAGGGCGGGTCAAAGTACCCTTCCTATGCTGGAAGACACTGCGCAGGTAAGTGCCCAATTACGTAGCCTTTTAAGGGTGCCTTGCAGCTACCACCAAGATGACTAAACATCCACAACCCAGTCTCTATCTAATGTCCTGAGAATGGCTGAGGTCACACAACAGCACCTGGGCACATCGTGGCTCAGCACCCGAAGCAGTGCAGCGTGCAGCCCCAAGGCACCTCAGGGCAGACTTCTGTTGGAAGAGCAGGAGGATGCCCACCTTTCTGAGCTTCGCAGAAAGTCTATCGAAAGAGCCACCATGGCTCAGCAGAGGTGTCTTCAACTGAGGTATTCTGGAGTAAATCTCAAGTGCTTCTCACTTACAGGATAAAGCTCGGTTCTTTCAATTTCTGCATACTTGAACTAGCGTGGGTTTCTAGTGTTTCAAGTTTCATAATGGCTCTATTTAACACAATTAGATAGTTGCATTCATATTACTTTTCTTATTTTCAATGTTTTAGCAAAGATTCCAGAGTTATTGCCAACACTAAAATACTCTTAGATGAGTTACTTTTCCATGCCCCTGCAGAAGCAAGGGCTGGGCTGAACAATAACTGTCTGGCCAACAATGGGAATCTGAAGTCTGTGTCAAGCTTTTGTAACACATGAGAATTTTACTTCAGTTTATAGGAGACCAAGCCTCGAAGAACTGGAATCTGTAAACAAGGAGTAACTTACTTTATCTGAGACTACAACTCAAATACTCAGCAGACAATCAATTTAATACTTCCTTTTTGAATATCTAATAGTCATAGCATAAAATTATACGATTAGTATTGTGACATATCTCACATTAGAGTTTGTAAAAAGTGCACTGAAAAATCACACATTCACAGATGCAGCAAGAGAACAAGGCAAAATGCCAAGGAAAAGAGAAACACAATATCAAAAGAAATTTTACACACAGTTTACAAACAGAGAGGATTTAATAGTATTTTTCCAATTTTGAGTGATTAGTTATTTTTGTCAAGCAATTAGAATCTCAAAGTAGTTTGAAATCATATTGTGCTACAAGATTTATAAGGTTACAGGTGTACTTCTTGTTTTCATGTCAGTATGATAAGGTACTTACTAAGGGCATAAGGGTCCAGAAATTGTCAGAGGAAGCACTGGACATGTCTGTTAACTGCTAAGGGTGAGTTATTTCCATGTGGGCAAGTAGCCCAGCCGAAGACACAGAAGTATTGTCCCTAGAAGACTGTTATTGCAAGACAGTGAACCAGGAACGTGATAGTATTCATTACAAACGGTAATAAGGTATCAAAATATCCTTCTTATAAGCCCCAAAACATGAACATAAACATTTTCCAGCATCTCCTATGTAAAGATTTAAAAATACAAAAAGGAAGAGTTATGCTAAACTTTACTTCAGATAACATTACTGCTAGAAAACCCAAATACCAACAATAAACATTCTTTTATTCTGGACAGTGGTCAAAATATTTGCTTTATCTTAGAGTTTGCCATTAAATTACAAAATATCTATGCATGAAAGCTGCCTAAATACTCTCCATGTTTTATTTCAAGATAATGAACAACAAATACACCATTGATACAACATCAGTGAAATAAGGGTCTTCTGGCCTTTTGGGCTTGCAGCAAATTTGTTTTTTCTTAAGAAAACAATGCCACAGTGCCTTGGAAAAGGAATGAGTTCATGTGTCATATGCACCAAATAAGCCTGTGACAGGGTACAGAATCTTTTTGGAGAGCTCAGTACTGTGAAGAACCTGAAACGTGTCCTGGTTTCAGCTGGGATAGAGTTAGTTTTCTTCTTATTAGCTAGCACAAAGCTCTGATTTGTATTTAGTATGAGAATAATGTTGATAACACACTGATGGTTTAGTTGTTGCTAAGTAGTGCCTACACTAAATCAAGGACTTTTCAGTGTCTTGTGCTGCAGTGAGGAGCTGCAAGAGAAACTGTGAGGGAGCATGGCCAGGACAGCTGACTTCAAATGGCCAAAGGGATATTCCACATCACGGAACATCATGCCCAGTATATAAACTAGGGAGACTTGGCCAGGAGGGGTAGATCACTGCTGGGAGACAGGCTGGGCATCATTCAGCAGGTGGTTAGCAATTGTATTGTGCATCACTAATTTTTCTCAGGTTTTGTTCCTCTCTCTTTGATATCTCCTTTTACATTACATTATTATTGTTGCATTCTATTTCAATTATTAAAATCTTCTTATTGCAAACCACTAGTTTTACCATTTTTTGCCCCAAACCTTCTCCCTAGCCCACTGAGGGGAGGGGAAGAGTACAGAGGATGTGAGCAAGCAGCTGTGGTTCAACCACAACACCCTGAAAGGTCCTCAGTATCTGATAGTTTCTGTTGGGCCAAATTCTACCACATTCCCAGAGACTGTCAGTCTAGTCTAAAACTCTGGTTTCATTCACTCACTCAATGTGAATGAAAATAGAAAATACTACTGTTGCCTGTCATTAAAAGTGTGGACTCACAATCTACTATATTTTACACATATAGCCAACATATAAGATAACTTTGATCCTCTCAAAAATACTATTCATGGAAAATGAAGACTCAATTAGATCCTTCAGCCCCTTGTAACTTTAGTTCACCATTTGAAAACATGTTCTCTTTGGCTGAATGCACTTTTCTCCTTTGCCAGTCAATCCCATCCCCATGACACACACGGCCCAGCTGACTAGAGGTGCGATCTGGAAATGGATCCAACTTTGAAGAAAGCAACACGAAAATAAATGTTTATGTTCTAGGCTCTGTGTTTGTGTGTGTAGTTTTTTTTTTAAAGTTGAACAGTTCCTTGGTACAGTTCACAGCAGAAGACTCCAGACAGTTCTGCTGGCCCACTGGCAGCAATGAATGATGAGCACAAGGATTGTATGGGAATCACAAGTAAACACTGTCACTGCAGACAAAAGGACAGCAAACTATTGCTGCTGCTATTCTAAAGGTAAAGGCCAACAAGACAATAGGGTATCAAAGAGAAACCCATATCACTGACACCTTACACAGAAATCACATTCTCTTTCTCTTTCAAGTTCCTCTGGAGCCTTGCAGTCTTCTTCCCTACACTTCTGTCGCCCTAATCTGAGACAATGGCTCTGTCTAATGACAAACATGAGTAATAAAATAAAAATTTATATCTGTACTGTGTATTTAAATTAAGAGAGACCATTTTATAGAAATTACTATCTCCTTCCTTAACTATCTCTCTCTCCAAACATGAGAAACAACGTTTTGCTCCTTCCCTAAGGAAATAATCACTTAAGCTTCTGTTACTCTTATTAACATCTCCTACTACAAGATACCAATCACTTTCCTTGGAGATGATTTAGCTGACTGGCATCTAATTAAACTTACAGTAAGTGTTCTCACCAACTACTTAAGGTTTAAAGTTTGCTTCTTCCACTTCGGTTATGGAAAGGGCTTATGTCAGAGAGCCACAGAATCATAGAACGGTTTGGGTTGGAAGGGACCTGAAAGATTTTCTGATTTACAACTGTATAGCTTAAATGAAATAACATATTACCTGTAAAAATTAGTTTAAATTAAAATAGTTTTCAGTTATACCACCATAGCTCTCATGGCAGTTTCCTATGGTTATTCCTTGTCTACAGCAGGTAGGAAAGTTGGGTTCAGTAAAACTCACTGATCCTGCTTCTGGCTACAAGAAATTACTGAATTACAATGGAGTCCATCAATACATGTAGTTAAAACCAAAGGTTTTTCCTTTTTTCTTTTTTTCCTTCTATAGTTATATCTGTGCCACTGAGCAGAACAGACCTAAAGTATTATAGACCCAGAGACAGCCATTAAAGATGAAATTAAAAACTCCAAGGTAAAGCAGAGAAAGCAATTTGAAAGCAAGAACCAGCATCCAAGTCTCTGTCATTCCAGATGTAAGATCCAAGCACTCACAGGCTCACATCTCCCTGTATAGGTTGTTTTGGCCCCCATTTTTTACCCTCTACAGGACAGGACAGGAGAACCCAATGTCACACACTCACAAACATAACATTTCCTCTGCAAACTTGGTTTTGAAGTTCTTTGGGCTGATGAAAAGCTGTCCAAATCCACTCTCCTCTCACTTCTTTGATTCATGCTTTAACCAATGAGCTATTTTAAAATAGAGGTGTCATTTCTATCTCATGTTTTAAAAGACAATATTAACTCTTGATTTCCTCTCTGAACAATGCGAAACTTGTGGTCTCAGGTCTGCACCCCAGACTGTGGATGAGTAATAAGGCCTTTTGTCCAATTGGCCTTCTCCTTCAGTACTAGAGAGAATTAAAAATGTAGGTCATGATGATAACAGAATAGTGAGTGAAAAAACTCGTATTATGCTGACAACAGGATTATTTCAAATTTGCTACAGAGTATCTAGTTAAGATAACTTTATTATTTAAGCATTGCAGATCTATTTCTTAGTTTGTGGCTTTTATTTTAATCCATGGGGATTAGTTAGTTAAAACCAGCTCTGATTTTGAGTTTGTACGTGCTTGCTTTGGTGAATGTTAGTGCTGTTTTTACCATTGGCTCCACATACACCTGCAGTCAAGGGCCGGCCTCCTTTAGTTGATGTCATTTTGTCAAAGAAGGTGAACAAGCAGTTGCTGCCCATATCTGAATGACACATACCTGCCTCCCAGCCTCGTTGTTGTGCAGGTTCATCACCACCAGTCCGCTCCCACTCTTGCCCGTTAAGTTCTTCAAAGGCATGTCCAGGAACTTTCTGCTGAATGACATTCCGTAGTGGATATCGTCAGAGCAGCCGCCCCAGTGCCAGCCCTCGCTGGCCGAGCCGCCGTGCCTCAGGCTCAGGTCGCAGGAGCACTCGGTCACGTTCCCCGCACTGCAGGATCGCGTCACTGAATGCACCAGTCCTGCTGATGTCACCGCGTAGATGAACGCGGTCTCCTTCGTGCCTGCAAAGCAAGGCATGAAAATATTACTTCATAACTCCCGCTGATTACCTTCCTGGCTGGGTTGTAGAGAGCAATTTTACAAGCCAGACTATTATGAGAAGGGAACAGTTACAAGTTTAAAGTCATCACAGCTTGGTCTGTAGTGTTAATTTGTTTAAAGTAGTGGATGTTCATATCCAAAAATGACTTCACAGTCCCTTCATAGGACCGTGCCACTAATGGTGCTGTTTTCTGATGCTTGTATCACGCATTTTTTGGTAACTTCTTTCTAAATCTGATTGGGAACTTTATTTGCCACAGAAATTTTCAAGCCAATTAAGTTTAATCATAAAAAATAAAAATAAAAAAATCAAACCTCGAACTAACCATATTCCAAACCCCTTACTCTCCACTCTGCTTTTCACTATTCACATTGATTTGAGGAATAAGAAAAGGTTAGTTTAAATCTCAGAGAAGCTGTCACGATCCCAGGTTACTTTGGTATAGGGCCAGAACTTACCTCATGCTAGATTCAGCAAACATTAATGTTATTCTAATTCACAAAGGTTGCAAAGAGCCCCAGAAGTGTTAAACCAGATAGAAATCAGGATGGCATAAGAATATTTAGGTCATGTGCTTTTCCTAGAATAAGGTGGCCATGGGAAAGACAACAGCATAAAAGGCCTTTAATTGTTGGACTATATCTCAGAAGAATCATGGAGTGACCTGCATGGGCTTCTTAAGCTGGTTCCATTCTCTGAGACTTCCAGCATAATGTGGCACACAGCTTTAAACCATGTTAAGCAAGGTATACTCTAAGCAAACTGAAAATCCAAGGGTGGTGAATAACTGTAGCCAAAATTTCACTGTGCTAATTTTCACTGTTGTGAAACAATCTCCCAGGTTCCTACTCACAGGCAGGAAAGTTCCTGTTTGTTTCCCTTGTTCGTAGTGGTCTATGGTGCTGGTACGATCATAAAAGGCTTCTACAGGACACACTACTGAAGCTTTGTGGGTGAGCAGTGGCACTCACCTGCGGAACAGCCCTTCCTGTTGGACAGAAGGACTAACATACAATACATACAGCTACATATAATGGGGTAAACTTCTCCCATTTTCTTTTTTTCCTTTTTGGAATCACTTTTTATTGCTCATTTTATGTTTTCATGGTTAATGCCTGAGGGTTTTACACTGTTTTAGTACAAAGTGAAGATTGCACAAACACAGAAGGAAATGCCACAATACCTAAATTCACATCAATCACACAATCAGTGACCAGAGTGTTAAAAATTAGTTTGCAGGATACCTTGGTGCTGACATTTGATTCAAACATAATTTGAATCAAATGTAACCCCCAAAGGCTTCTTCTTATTTCGGTGGAAATCTCAGCAGTTCCATAATTAGTTTATGCAATAAAAAGAGCTTTAGTTTTGCTGTGCTGATCAATACCATGTCGCTGAGCACATATAATACATTTTAAAGCAATTCACACTGTATGTGGTGCCTTGAGCAGATTTTTTACCTGCAAACAAGTGACCTTTTTGAAATGCTATGTCTCATCACCCCACTCATTTAGTAATTGTGACATAAGGGAATCAACCCAACATAAGTCTAAGAATAACAACATTTCAACATATTTAAGTGGATCTACATACGGGTAGTGTCGTCCACGGCCGCACTAAGCAAAAATTACACTTAACAACATCAACGCTGGAAAGACAAGGGCAGGTTTCGTCTGTTGGGTGCGTTTAGCGTGCCTGAGGTAGCCTCCCGCGACGGCTGCGTCGACCGCCCGCCCCGCCGCCCCGGCTGTGCCCGACTCTGCCGTCGGGACGGACGGACGGACGGACCGATGGACGGTCGCCGGCGCCGCCCCGAGGGACTCCTCGCCACGCAAACCCAACACACCGGGGCAGCCCGGCTGTGTCTGCAGCGGACGCACCCGGCCCGGCGGCCCCGCTGGGGCGGACACTCACCGCTGCTGAGCTGGTGCCCGGGGGCGGCGGGGGCGGCGGTGCCGCGGCGGGCGGCGGGCGGCGAGCGGCAGTCCCAGCGCTCGTGTCGGAACTGGCTGCGGCACTCCTGGAGGCCCAGCCGCGCTCCCTCCCGGATGGCGGGCACCAGCTCCGGCTTCTGCTCGCACAGGTCCAGCTGCCGGCGGCTCAGGGGAGGACTGGTGCAGCCCTGCTTCTCCGGCCCGCCGGCGGCGGCGATGCCCAGCCACCTGCAGGAGCAGCTCCCCGTCAGCGCCGGGCCCCGGCGGACACGACGGGACGGGCACCGCGCAGCCCTCCCACCCCCGCCCGGCTACTCACATCCAGGTGCTGCCAGCGGCGGGGCAGAGGAAGAGCAGCAGCAGCAGCGCTGCCCGCAGCAGGCGCAGTCCGAGGGGAGCCCCGCGCCCCATGGCCGCCGCATCGAGCCCCGCCACACAGCCGCCGCTGCCCGCGGCCCCCGGGCAGCAGGGACCTAGGGGGACAGTCCCCAGAGGCGCCCCCCTACTCGGGTCTCTCCCTCTCTTGGGGCAGGGGGCAGCTGGCGGGGCAAGCACGAGCCGTCGGACGGCGCTCCCGAGGAGGCTGAGCTGGCAGGGAGGGCGGCTGGAGGGGACGCATCGGGAGCGCCTGGTTCCTTTCAAGGTGAGAAAGTTGGGACTGATGTTTTCCCTGACTCCTTCGGCTCTGCCTCCCCGGCCGTGCATTGGCCGCCAGGGGGCCGGGGCGGGCCGGGGCGGGGGCTCCGCACAGCCCCGCACCGCACCGCACAGCCCCGCACCGCACCGCACGGCCCCGCACCGCTCCGCGGCGCCCGGCCGCACCTCTCGGGCTGCGAGGGGTTTAGCGGGGGTCCGGCTGCGGCAGAGAGGAACTACAGGCAAAGGTTTTAATCCACAGGAAGGAGAGAGATGCTGTTAAGAGATCATAACATTCCCTACACCTTTTATTCAAATTTTCTAATGCTTTAGCAGTATTAACTGACCGAGTCAGCATCAGTATTCATTAGGACAACATTTGTTCACTTCTATTAACTTCAGTGAGACAGTCTTATCAACTGCTACCTTATTTGTTAGTCGTTAGTTACACATTAAAAGCCAGTGAATCAGCTAGCACCTGATGAAGAGCTGGCGTTGGCACTCTGGACTTTCAGGTCCTCTTTAATCACAATATATTGCTGTTTCCTTCTGTGTAAGCAAAACACCTGCACAAAAAATAATCTGGTATGTAAATGGTAGATCTGTAAAGACTTTGATTTGATACAGTCGTAAATGAGCAAAATAGCTCTTGACTGACAATAGCTCCAAGTGAAGAGCACAATAACTCATCTCAATGACAAATATACATTTTTAAGAGTACAATGTGTTGAGAAATAATCACGTAAATGTGCTGTTCCCCCTGTCTTTTTGCCCCATGGATGTGATGAGATGTTTTGAGGCCACAGGCTGTGGTATATTTAGGTCTATAAAATTATGTCTCCTTTGTACTTCATGCTCATTTGTCTGTTCTTAAAGGGTCTCCAAAGCATCACCAGCTCTGGGCAGATTACTAATGAGCCCATGAGCTATATAAACCTTCGAATATAACTTGTTTTCTCTGTTCTGAATTTTAGTCTGGAGAACATCTGCTTGTGGTTTCAGAGAAACTTAGTCCAGAGTGAAGGAAATGGATGAAGGACATTGGAACACAGGGAACCGACCATGAAACAGGTCTGAACCAGCCAAAATGTGTGGGCTGTGTCAGAGAATTATCTAATTATTCCAGGACACATGGCTCATTTTATCCTCATTACTGCTTCCTGGCTCCATCTTCTAAAGTTCATTCAAAGCCCTGGTCTAGCAGACAAGAATTTCTTATGAGCTCCTTTATCTGTTCTATGCATTTATCATCCATTCTCAAATTATTTTTTTCCTTTTAACAGGGTTATTCTCTTTGGCTTTTTTGTTTGTTTGGTTTGGTTGTTGTTGTTGGTTTGCATTTATATTTTTTAAAGTTAATATGCAACTCTTGGTCCCAAATTCTTACATGTGAACTTTTCTGTACTAGCTACAGAATGTTATATGCTAATAGCAATGTAAGATTAAGTTAGAAAAATATTGATTTCAAAAATTCCACTCTTATTTGCAGCATTTTGTATATGGCACCATAAATAAATTACCCCTCTATTGGGTTCCCATGTATTGGGATCTGATTTTGTGTGCTTTTTTTGGTACAATCATCTTTATCTAGTTAAGAAAATCCTTTGATCGTATCCACTTGTGTAAAGTAAAACATTTGCAATTTGGAGGGCTGATGCTAAACAAAAAATAATATAAATTGTAAGAGACTCCTTGAGATCATCCAGTTCGATCTCTAGAAGTGACTTGAAGCAAACTACATTTTTGCATGACCATCTGATTTAAAGAAGTTTGGATTACTATGTATTTGAGTCCTATCTCCCATCTGCCTCTCTTCCCATCTGTTTCCTTTAGAACCACTCCCCTCTCTCCCACAGCCCCTGCACCTTCCTCCCTAACTGTCACATCCTGGTTCCCCACAAGATCTCACTTCTCTGGCCTCCTCCCTTCTCCTGCCTCTTATCTTCCTGCCTGCTAGTTACATCATCTCTCTCCTTTATTCCCTCCAACAGTACTCTCCTCCCCAGGCAAGGGCAGCACATACAGGACTATTTCTGGTAGTCTAGAGCTGTGCGTCTGCGTGTGAGTCAGTTTGCTACTAAGAAGGGAAGGGCAAACACATTATTTTGCATGTTATGTACTTTGCAAACCTGCAAAGGGACACAATTTGGAAATACCTTGTTGATCTACCAAAATTTATTGAAATTTGCCAAATGTTTCTGAAGTCCTTAATTCTAATTCACTTATGCTTCAGAGCCCTCTGTGCCTGAAGATCATTCACAACATACAGAAAGCAACATGAGCGGGATGCAGAGACAGAGAAGCAGAATTCTAGCCAAGGTCAAGTGCCAAGCCTCTGAACAAAATTTACTATAAATCAGGGAAGATAAATTAGACTTACTGCTTATCTTACTTTCTCTAGCCCAGGTGGGGCTATCTGTGGCTATTTATACTAAAATGCCCACATTTTTTGTTTTGAGAAGAAGACAATCAATTGTTTAAGCAGGTTGGTATTTCCTGACTGGACATTTATCACCTTACTATTTGATGTAGATGAATGTGATCTTGACAGAGTCAATTACATATATATATAGTTTAATTCACTGTGAAATAAAGAAGTACTCTATTGTGCATAATCTGTGTGAATAAGCAGATCACATGATAAATAATGTGCTTCAAAGATGGGCCAATTACCTCTTTAAAGAAACAGTGGCTAGTATTTTCACTACAATAAGGTGTACCTTGATTAGATGCACCTAATCTGCCATCTTATTAGATGCAAATACGTACAAAGTTAACTTCTTTTACAAAATTAACTTCAGCTAAACAAGTCACCCTTCTTGAAAGTTTTGTTAAGATTATTTCCCTTCTCCTGGAACTTCTGAAGGCCAACAGAGACATGAATATAACAGAGCAAACTCCATTATCCCACCTGTACATACAATGAGGCCATTATCCCCTTGTCTTACAAAACTGAGCAGAGGTAAACCTGCCATCCAAACAGGAAAAATCTCCCATAATCTCTATATCAGGTTATCCCTTCAGCTATGACATTTATTATGTTTGGTGACCAAGCTCAAATTCTATACTTCTGATGCAAAAGATGCACTTTCAATCCCCCTCAGTTCTTGGCTGCACAGTGGCACCCATCCCCCTGGGAACTGCAGACATGCTGGGTCTTTGCATTGAAGGAATGGAACTTTGTTGGCAAAATGGTGGTACCGAAGCAGAGCCATTACAGGATGGGAGTTGTGAGAGTACTCTCACAACTTCAGTCTTCAACTGATGTACCCTCAGTGAGAAGGGACATACGCAGTGCGACCCTGGACTTCAGGCCATTAGTCCTTGGTGCAGTGCTCCCTTACAGTGCAGCATCTTCTTTTGAGGTGATCTCTGTGTAGACAAGTCTCAGGCCCTCAATAAGGTCAGGCTGGAGGTAGAAGGGATGCTAAGAGAGGAAAAGAGATGCCTCTTCTCCCATACATAGCCCACCAAGATCCCTTTGTCTCTTGTCTGAAGGTTATTGCTGTTATCAGTGTATTTTTCATTTTAGTATTTGTAGACTGAAAGTACACACTGTTGCTAATTCAGACCCAGCATGCTGAGTTCACAAATGACTGGGACAGCAATTAAAGTGCATCCAGTAATGACATGGTGGCAGAGAGAGACTTCACAAACAGACCTCAAAAAATTGTAATGATTCCAAAGCTATCCCTTAACATTATCTTTGTAATAACTGCACAACACAGTATACAGAACCACAATTTCTATGTACACGGATATATAAAAAATGGAGAAGAAGGACCTCTAAGGTAAGGAAAGAGCAGGCTTCTCACAATCCTTTGCCAAAGAATCCAGAAGAAAACTAAGCTTTCTGTATCCCATAATTGTAGACAATTGCTGAAGCAATTGCTGAGCAGATCTCCTGGCAATCTACATTGACTGTATCTTTGGTGATGTGTTGCCAGAAAGCTGGGGCTTAGGAAGAGAGGACTGGGACTGACTACGGATCTGCTGTTCCCTGTGGTCAAAAATCTAGAGGCAGCATCCTGGACTTACCAGTATTTACATGAGTGCTTGAGAACTGCTTGTGTTCTGGGGGATCCTGGAAGCAGGTGTGGGTTTCTTCTGAAGTGCTGCTGGCAAATTCTGTTCTCTGATATGGACTGCCTAAATGTAGGTATTTTCTAGAGTTACTCCTGAGGCATATTTTGGGCATACCAATATTAAGTAAAATGCATCTAGGGAATGCTGTAAAGGCTTCAAAGCTTCATGCGAAAGATGTGGGAAAAAGATGCCCTTATTAATTCTAATTGCACCCAGATCTTACTTCCTACTAAAACTGAAATTAGTGCTAAAACTGTATTTGATAACAGTGAACCTTTGTGCCATCAGTTAATTTCCCTGGTTGTTTTGAGAACGATGAGAAATGCTCCTGGAGACAGGAGGTAATAAAAAAGGAATTTTTTACTGACATAAAATTTTCCTAATGTTTTCTTGAAACTTAAAGCAAAATTATTTTTAAAAATTATTTTTTTACTTAGTAGATGAAGTGTATGAGATTAGAGTTGGTGCTAGGAGGTAACTGTGGAGTTTGGTGAAGAGTAGTTCAAGTGTGTGGGAGAATTCAAATTACTTTAGTGGAGTGGGGATGTTTGGTGGTAGTCCTTATTTAATTTTAAATTATACTCCCCTAAGGACGTAACACCACTACTTTGTTCCTGTATGTGGAAGCTTTATACATAAGTTCCTGAGATAAGCAGAAAAAGATACTCTGTGTGTGTGCACAGAAGTAGCATGCTCTCTCCCAAGGACGTCACTGAATTTTAGGTATAAAACAGGTAGAGGAAGGAGGGGGAACTGCTCCTCTGAGAGCAGTGCTGTCATGTTTCTGCCCCAATGGCTAATTTGCGTTATCACTTTCCACACAACTCTTTCATAGCAATGATTTTGCTACATCTCATAAAAGTGACATGATTTGCATGTATAGAACTGTTGCCATCCTGTGATGACAGAACTGAGATTCAGAGGGCTATTTAGTTTTCTGTTGATAGATGGTACATCATCATGAAAACCATGGTTAGGCCCTTGGTTTCTCATTGCTAATTCAACTTCTAATGAGTTACCTATCCTTTGAGTGAGGATAATGATAGAAAAAGAAGAATCTACTCTGTAACTGTCATAACACAAGGCTGGCACTCTATTTATTGTCTTCTCATTCCTTGAGGTATGGCTGTATGCCTAATTCACAAAGCATTTGGTCCAGTCATCAGATTACTTGCATCATACAAGTGAATTTACCTACAGAGTCAGTTTTGAAAGGAAGAAGCTTAGGAAGAAGTGAGGGAACGGTATTCTGTCAACAATGACAGAAGTAGTCACTTCCTACCTGCAGTGTGGTGGTGATGGGAAAAAATGCGTGGCCTGCTTTTGTTATATGACAACATTAAAAAAATTCCAAATTCAAATAATTCACTGTCCACCTTTCCCCCAATTTCAATGATCTTGCCCACTTCAGTGTATTAATTTTGTCTGTTCTGCCTCAGCATTTTTTCTTTAGAGCCTCAATAATGCTTGCTTCACATCTTGCCCCATTCACACTTGGCATTTTTTGATTGATAAAAATAGAAAATAAATAAAAAATTGAAACCTCATACAGTTACGGTCTGGGTAATCCAAGACTCGTGTAAACTTATGTGTCTTCACTGATAATGAGCACAACAGATCTTAAAAATCAAGGTGCAAAAAACTGCCTAGTAGGATGGCAATCTACCCCTTCATAAATGTCCATTTTAAGATTAAATGATTACAGGATACCTTGCACAAACAAGTTTTATAAGACTTTAAAAAATTTTGACTGGGTTAGATGATAAACATCAAATCCTTCTTAGAATTTTTCTAGATCTTTCTAAGTCAGTGTTACATGTTACCTGTTTCCTGAGCCACCTTCTTATTTCCTCTCCTCAATGATCCCCTCCTTCTCTCTTTCTAACCTGTCTTTTTTTTTTTTTGGCTGGGCCTGGCACTGTAGTACTTGAACCCACTTAAACCTTTTAACACTGTTGTCACAGAAAGTCTTTCAGCTTTGGAAACCTTACCCTTATTATATCCCTTTAGCTGTGATATTTATCCACTGTTGCATAAGGCAGGGTGGTTGTGGTTTAAAATGTGTGTAGCCACAGGCAAGATGCCAAAGTCTACAGGGTTTAGGCTGTCCCCAACTAATTGAACTCTGCTAAACTGGCAAGTTATCAAAGTAACTGGGATTTGACATCTCAGCAACCTTGTAATAGCATTGACCTAAATCATGCAAAAGTTAAGGCCATGGGGATAAAAGGGAATAGTTTAAATTATTGGGGATATTCTGTGGTTTTATGCTCTTCCCACTGGTAGTTTCCTATTGTGCTAATAATTATTTATTTGAAAACTTTCTTTGGCTCTTGTGTTTTGAGATGTTTGAGCAGATCAACAGCTGCAAAAATGTGACCATCAGTGAAAATGGGGTCAGTGTGGAACTTGAACATTTAAAATTTCCCCAAATGGGGTCAGTGTGGGGCTTGAACATTTAAAATTTCCCCTAGTCCTGTGAGCAGAGGGCAGTAGCCCTTCGCACAGCATGGTCAGTAGTAAACATGACTTGGGATTCATCCTGGAAAGCAGGGCGAGGCACCTTCCACCCCAACCCTTTTCAGGAGCTGGTACAGCCAGGTAGTCTTTGCTAGGAGAGGCAAGGAGGAGGCATGTGGTCCAACATTGCCCTGGAGGGTCTGGGTGATACAGGACTCCACAAACACCAGCACTTCTGATTGAAGTGTGTCAGTCCCTTCAAAGTGCAATGGTTAATCCTGACTCCGAGAGTGGAGCTGGGCAATTTGTCACTCCATCTGCCTTTCCTCGCCATCCTGCAGAGACAAGGCTGTTGCCCAGAGGCCTAGGATCTCTTGCTGGTTGCAATTCCTAGGGTATGTGAAAGATTCCCCATATGAAGTGTAAAGGAGCTCACAAACACAGCTGTAAGATTAAGTGCCGTGGTGCCATAAGTATCTGTTTTTAATAGTACACACAGTATTAAATTTCCCTCTTAAATGAACAATTTATTTACAGCCTCAGAACCAACTTAATGACTTCTTTTGTCTAGAATTAGGCATATTTCTATAGTTTCAGTGCCCTCACAGCAAATGCTGTCAACCTGTGTTAATGCTCAGAAAATTTAATTATTTTGTGATTCAGAATTTTCCTGTCCTTTAGGCAGTGAAGGACAATAGGCAGGACTATCAAGTCCTTTAATTTCTCATTTGTGTAAATATAATCTATTTTATTTCCTAATTATCCTCAACAGTTGCATTAGAATTTACTCCAGCTCATCGTTCTGCCCCAGCTGTGTTTGGTACTTCTGTGTGTGAAAGCCTGACAGGTACTTCATTACTATCAATGATTTGGGGTGGTTTTTTTGTGTCTATGGCTGTTTCTACAGAAGTGATTAGGAAATATGTTTGTATAACAAACTTTGAGCGTACACTATATGTTATTCCTCGGAATTGTTTTCCAGTGGTAGGCATCGCATTATCTGTGTTTTAATGGAACATGCATCCTCTTCAGGTGCACCCTCAGGAGTATTATCTGTAAGGGTCCGAGAGAGTCCACTCATTCATGGACAAACATTGTGATGATATACAACAGGCCTAGTCCAACACCAAAAAAAGGAAGGGAAAATAAGCCTGTTTCCCAGAAATGACTATCGATGTCTTTGCATATTCTGTGATATCTGTGATATCTATCATCTTGTGTTTTCCAAGGCTTGTTACACTTCAATATCTGTTGGAGCAAAGGGGAGGAAAGTGATAGGGGCTTTCTATTTTTATTACCAGAAGGTTGACTTCGTTAGCATGCAAATCCAGTATCTCTGTGTACTTCTTGTTTATCTCATCCTCAGGCTATACAGGATATTATAGCATGCTGGCCAATAATATAGGTGATTCAACAGGAAAGATTTTTAGACTGACTTAGTGATACTTGACTTGTGCTTTGAGATACAACTTAACGGGCATATGTGATTAAATGCTTTCACGATTGTAGAGGAAGCTTGAGTGTGTGATTCAAGTGCAGAAATATATGAAAGAGAACTCAATACATTTTGTTTTATTGTAGCTGTCACAAATTTTATATTATCAGGGTTTTGAAGAACTGATGTATTATTTTTATTTTTTCATTTGAGATTGAAGATGCTATTGTTAGCAATGACAACTCTAATGTCTCCAATAATGTTTTCCTTATGGTAATTGTAGAAATTGAGAGTTAAGAATATAATGACAGAGCCAAAACAAAAACTGGATTTAAGTACAGAGAGTAAATACTGGTCACTTATTTTTACCAATAAAAATGACTTGTACTGTTATAGAAACTTGAAATGGCAAAAACTAATGCAGCATAGCTTGAAGGGAGGCCTAAATACAAAGTCTTAGGTGAATCATATGTATTCAAAAGGGAAAGGAGCGCATTCTCAGATCTGATTATAAAAAAACCCAGAATTTGCAAGTATTCCATATGATCTCTATTTTATGCCTGTTGATACTTTCAAGGAATAAATTGCACTATCTGTACAGTATAAATAAAGCAGAAAAATAAATGTCTGCTAAATCAAATTATATCAGACTATATTTACGTCATATAAACTTAAGAGTAAGTGTTTACTGGATCAAATCCCTGCAGCCATATTGGAGGACAAAGTTTCATTGTATTATTTGTGGCTATAGGGGGGCAGTATATTAACTTTAAATTTACCTGCCTTACAAAAATAAGCAAACTGGTTTAAAAAAAAATATAATCAGATGTAAAACTACTCCCTAGCTGCAGAATCTGTGACTTTCAGAAAGTGGCCAGGAGCTGTGGAAACAACTTTTTTATAGAAGTAAGCTTTAAGACACTTAAAGCTGTATGCTGAGGTGATGTGTTACAAGGTAGACTGCTTTACAATACGACTCCTGAGACCACTTATGCATGTGTGAGTGTGTGACTTGGTGCAATTTACTCACCAGAATCCTGAATCTGCTATGTTACAGCTCCACCTATTTAAATCAGACGTCTCCACTTCAACAAAACAAAACTTTCCTTCCTTTAGCACACTATCCCTGTATGAGAATCAGCTAAAAAGAAGGACAATTGCTGTGTAAATACATAATGTAACTTTGTCTATACAGGCACATGAAAGATAAATGGATAGGTAGGATGTATTTCTGTGAAAATAGGGATTTGATGAAATTCATTTGCTGGAGAACAAAAAGGAGGGAGATGAAGGAAGAGATGGCTCTTGTAAGAGAAGATAAAAAACGAAAATGCGTTTTAATTTTTTTTAAATTAGTTTTAATTTTTGACTTCTCACAACTTTTGCTTCTAACAGCTTTTAGTCACGTAGTGGGTCCCAGTTGTAAACAGAAGGAGTCCCAGTTCAGGTAGGCGTGTTGAGTCCACAGGCTTGCTGGGATGTGGAGGTCATTGTACATGGCTGTACATCTCTCTGACTTTTTGAAGAAACAAACTGTGCAACTTGCCCCTTCTGTTTGCTGGTAAGACAGTCCATAATCCTTTTGAAATCAGTTGCAGCATGGAGGCAAATGGCAATGGCAAAAACTAATGCAGCATAGCATTTGTCTTGCTCACAAAACCTTTACTACTTGTCCAGAATAAAGCTGATGTAGACCACAGCTTCGCTGGTTGGCAGGCTAAGGTGCTGTGTGGAGACTGGAAAAATTAGGTTGGCCACTTGTCCATAGACAGGTGAGGGGGGAGGGGAAATGGAAAGGGTGGGATCCCACAAGAAGTAAGGCAAAATTATGGAAGTGGAAAAGAAAGGCCAAAAGATTTTAATAAGGAATGAAAGGCAGGAAAGGGAAAAGACCAGGAATGCTTTTGCAAGAGGATGAGAATTACGTGTTTGCAGGACTTGTCTAGATATGCCAGGAGAACCCATGATTTCCTTGCATGCAGTCATGTTCTGAAGCATGAGCAAATCTGAAGAACTCTGGGCTTCAGAGGTTTGTCATTTTATCGCCATCTAGAAGCCCTTTTTGGGGATCTTTTCAAATAAAAATATAAACAGTTGGAGAAAGAAGTCTAAACATGAACAGGTAGCTGGTCCACATGTTGTAACTATGTGTAAGATATTAATACAAAACAGAATTATCTGCATTCTTGACTAGATGGTCACAAAGTATTTACAGATCCAGGAAACACATCTATTGATAGCAGTTGAATATGTGGCTGTAATAAGGCATTTTCTCAGACACTTTCATAGTAGTTTTTTCTAAATCTGCCAATAATAACCTGGAAAGATACTGAAAACTTCTGCTGACTATCTACATTTTCTTCAAAAGTAATGATATCATGCATGAACAGGCCAGGATTGGATGTCAGCTTGCACTGCCATTAATATTATTGTGTGGTGAGAAAAAAAACACAAGTATTCCATCTGAAACAAAAAAAAACAAGGCTAGGTCCCTCAATATTACTTGGTGAAAGATTTGAAGACACAAATCCCTATTTAAAATCTACCAGTATTGTGTCATAGCATTTTTACCAGAGCCCTTGTAAATCAAGACCTGATTTTTCTTTCATTTTATATTGCAGTGTGCTGACACTTGGACATTAGCCATACTTTTCACTTCAGCAACTTGTCTGTGGCTGAATTACTGTCAAACAATTAAACATGCCAAAAGACTTTTCTCCTCAGATCTTCTACACTCTGTGTAGGAAGCTTGTGCTCAGCAGGGGCAATAACAACCTTGAACCAGGCAACAAATAGTCAGTGTAGTTTCACTTACAAACATCCCAGAAAATGTGTGGTCAGGATAATGGGAAGCAGCAGGACCACCCTAGCTTCCCCAAGCATGAGAAGGAGGCAGAGACCTGGTTATGGTGGACAGAGCAAGTCTAAGTCTTACTGTTTCCAAATGGAATAAACTGAAGCAAATCCATGTCAGGGAGCATCTCTTTAGGACAAGAGAAGTCTTGTTAGATGTGCAAGTGCTACCCTTGGCTGGTGTATGGTAGTGACTTTACTTGAGAAAGATTAGACTGTGCCACTGCACTAATTCTTTTCCAGCAGGACCGTATTCTGTAGTGTTGAGACCCTGGTGCTGTTATTTGGGGATTGATAGCTTACAGGCAGGTCAGTGCACCTGTATTGACCTTCCCACCATCAAAACACAGATTGCCTGGAGTATGCCTAGTCAAAACTAGAAACTACCGTGAACTTGAGGGACAAATAATGACTAAACGGTTGATATTCAATCCGTCAGACCATAGGAAATAACCCAACTACCCTGGCTGGAGGAGCATGGAAGACAGTTTGCCGGATACAAAATGTGGTAATCGCAGCCTTGTCTAGACAGACACTTCACTCCAGACTGTCTCCTGGGGAGCGACAGATCACTCATTAAAATGACTTGCATCTCTACTGAATGTTAATTAACAGAACTGTGAGGAGCAGGTGTTAACTTGTTTTATAGATTCATTATAGTTCCTGAGCTCCCTAGACACAGTTAGATATAGTTACCAAACATTTAGAAGTTCCTGATTTTGACCCTTTTTGTCTCATTTACAAACTTGTACTTGTATATGTAATTGTATTTATTCACACTATTTTAAGGATATTTTAAAGTCAGGCATTTAAACCCCAGGAGCTGCAAGAGAAGTCCACCAACAGGTGTTCGGTGGGGAAGGATGCAGTTTGCCTGCATCAAACTTGCGGAGAGATTGTCAGCTCCCTCCTACCTCCAGCTCAGCATTTGTTTTTCACCTCTCTCTTCGGGGATGCTACCATTCACCCAACTGTCATAGCTGCTATCTAACAGCTGCCCAACTCAAACTATCTGAGATTGCCCAGGTTAGTTTACACACTTTAATTCATAGAGGTCTCTTATATACTGTAGTGTTTTTAATTGAGCTGGAGAGCAATTACATAAATAGCTATAAGCCACACAAAGGGAAGTTATGTTGGGGTTTATTTGTGTGTTTGAGGTGTGGAGAGGTGCTCAGGGCAATAAATTCTTCACAGAACCAAAATGGGGGATGTGACCAACATGTCAGGCTCATTTTTTAACACCTATTCGACCTTTTACTGCACAGGGGTCAGCCTGTCAGCTCCGCTTTTCTCACATAGAGACATTCATCTAGCCCTCTTGTAAGGCAGTAGATGGAGATTTGTTCTTCATTTACCCAAATGAAAGGTCTTGAACCTGTATATCCCATGCTACCATCAAATGTTCAGCTCACCAAAATGCCTGCAGGGCTGGCTTCCCTCTGACCCAGTGCACTGTTAAACAATCAAGTAGCTCCAAGAGCAGATGTTGAGAATGTTCCATGTTCTCCATGCTGGAGAGCATATCCTGGTGGTGGTGGTGGTGGTAGTGGGCTTGTGATCCTGGTCTCAAGGAACAGAGGGGGGATGTAAAAACATCTTCTACCTATGCAAGGAATCCCACAGCCACTCATCTGTTGAACTGATATTCTTTCTCAAAACTTTAGTCACCAATCAGAAAAATCTAAGAGTTACTTTAGATTCTCTTTACAGTAAAAAATATTGTAGAAACAATAGACACCTCTAGAGAATAATTCAGATTTCAGTCTTCCTGTGATGATTACAAAGAAGCCTAGTGTGACCACAGCCATAATTAAAATGCCTCAGTTAAATGTCTAGAGTTAAGGAGGAAACCAGGTTTTGGTGCCTGAAAACAGTCTCTAGAAGCTGTTGTCCCTGATTTCCAGGCTGACCTTGACCCAACAGGTGAGTTTTGAATATGTCTGCAGGCTCTGTTGGATGCATTTCACAGCTGAAGGTCTGCTCTTTTGATAACTCTATCAAGGCTTCAGAGCTGAACTGTTCTAAAGACTGTGCAGACAGTCTAGAGAGCTGTGCAGACAGCCAGCATTAAGAGGTTACTACACCCTCTTTGTTACTGCACAGAAATGATGCAATGTAGAATTTAGGGAATAGTAATGGGTGGAACAGCAAGAACTGCTATGATTTAACCTTTTACCACCTTATATGTCTGTGTTTTATAACAACTGGGCAGGATACAGTGCTCATAGGATGTTGAAACAGGATTTTACAGTAGCTAATAGATACCATTTGCTGTAAAGAGAGCTTGACAAACACTCTGAGCTGAAAATAACTACACCTATCAGTCCACAAATTGTAATCACTCCAGTAAAAACTTTAGTAGAAGAGAACATTGCTTTATTATAAATGAAGATGTGACTGTGATTCTCTATTTTAAAGGAAACCAGTTCTGGGGTACATCATTCTGGGTGCTGCATTATCTAATGGCTTGCAAGATCAGGTTTTCAAGGCCTAAAGTCCATCCTATTAGGATAAATAGGGATTGGCAGGTTTCTTTGAATACATTGGAGGCATTAAAGCTATCATAACTAAAAATTTCTATAAATATAAAGAAACTTTGGAGCTGGCATATGGACTTAAAGGAACAAAACCCTTCAGAAATAATAAAACTTCTCTGATCTATGAGATGACTTGACTACCATCTGGGGAGGCTACACAATCATCAGGCAGAGTAGAATATTGCTTCAAACTCCTTAGTCCCAGTGAATCATAACAGAGAAGCTGATAATGACAAGAATAAAAGAAAACATAAAAGATGTTTTTGGAACATGACAAGTGAGAAACTCTGCCAAATACAGATCCGGTCTTCAAACCCTGAAAATAATCCACAGAATTTACTGACTTTAAAGGGCTCCTGACAACTTTAACTTTACACACTTGATCTACAGTGAGATCTTCATGACTGCCTTGACTTTGTCAAAAGGTGTCTGAGTCATTTTGATTCCTCACTCAAGGATTTTAATTCTGCAGTCTTGTCTTCACCCAGACTCCACCCAGCATCCTGAGAGCGGCACCCGGGCAAACATTACTGGCAGACACTGAGACAGGCACTGTCTGTTTTAACTGCATTGCTCACGACAGATAAAAAATCACAATAGTGAAAACCATCTGCTGGGAGGATTTTGTCCCCACAGTGGGGTATATGAGGGAAATGCTGACTGCATTGACTATGTGTGAACACAGCTTACGTCAGTCTGTTAGGTGGGAGCATGCAAAGCAGTTCCCTCCCTTCATTCCATGTAAGCAAGCAGTGGGGATAAAGTTTGTCAAAAGCTGGGAAAAGACCTTGTTATTTGAGTTTCAGCTGAAAAGGACTGAATTCTGCTCCTCATTAGGGAAGTTCAGTTCTAGAGGAAATCAAGGGGATGCTGCATAAATGCTGTGTTTCATAAAGACCTCGGTTCAGATTTCATTTGAACATATGCTTGACCTTCACTTCAGGGCTCCTTAACATGCTGTCCCTTGCCAAGGTCGTTGAACGTGTTTGAGGGATTGCAGGAAGGGCTACCACAAGTGCTGAGGAGCTGGCCAACCAGCCAGATGAAAGAACCTAGAAAAGGTAGAAGTCCATTGTGAGAGAAACTTGTGCTGCAGGAGACCCTGTTGTGACCCTACAGGCTCATCTTGACCGTTCAGGTTAATGACTTGAGTAGGTACTGGCCTGGACTGTCATGTAGCACTGTTTTTAGTACAATCAAACCACAGGCGAGTAAGGCTAAAATGCATATTTTTACTGTGTAGTCAGAGCTTTTCTGTTCAATGGATAGTGTGAAGGTACCAGTAAATACTGCAGCACCAATACACAGGTATGCCTGCATTATACACTGACTGTTCTGGTGTTTTGAAGATTTACAAGTGCAAAGATGGTGGTGGAGTTTGAAAGATGGATTTTTGCTTGGTAAGGGCAAGCTCCATGAAGAGCTAAGTGCTAATGCAAACTAACTACTTAACACAACACAGCTGTTTTAAATTCATCAGAGAAAATCACTGCCCCAGACAAGAAGCTTGTTCTACCTCTGTAGCACTCATTAGATCTTTTGCTGTTGGAATTGACAAAAACATTAAATTAATCACTGATACTTTGAAGAATTGTGAAAAATGCATGAATTTGCAACAGTCACATCTTAGATTTCCAGAAGTTGCTGGGCTGATGAAACACAAACTTCTAAGGTCATCTGAAAAAAAGACTAATGTGGAGTAGGGCCAGTACAGATAGTCATAACAGTGAGGTAAAACAAGCCAGATGCAAGGCTAGCAAGCAAACAAGAAGGTAAGACTGTATTTTTCATGTAAGCCTACAGAGACTTGTTTAGCAGTTTGACTCTATGCCAAATAGTTCACTGCACCTCTAAAAATTGCTTTACTCTAAAAAAGTAATCTGAAAGATCCCTGGACTGCAGTCAACTTAATATCACACATATCTGCATCTTCAAAGCATTCTCTTTGGCTCAACATAGCAACAGAAGCATAACTATTAGTGGTTATTTCAACCTTGAGGTAATTTGATGCCCTGCAACTCCACCCACTAAGCAAATAAACTGACTTTGATGTCCCTTAAATATGTGACAGAAGAGAAAAACAAAGGCCTTGTATTTAACACTGTGAAAGAGATGACTTCTCAAGGCATTTCCCTACAAATAGAGAAATCTTCTTTTATTATAGCCAGTTATTCCAAAGATACTCATTAGGATGGACTTGATCATGGTGGCCATCTATCCTGCAAGGCTCAAACTCACAGTTCAACATCTATGTAATATTTAATATGAGAGACGAGGAGTTGCAATGCAGTGTCGTTGGACACTGGTAAATCATGCTCCAGCTTCAGCTAGAGTTTAAAGGGATGTAATAAGAGCTGAGGTTACTGCTCTGTATGTCAGAGTATTTATTTTGCAGCATAGTTCCAGTCTCTCTCCACCTGTACTTAAAGTATACCCCAGTTCTATTCTAAACTCCATGTGCTGCTGGGAATGTTTGAGCAGGAAACTTTACTTTTCAGTGTACTTGTTTCCCAGCCTGAATATTTCAATCCTACCACCAATTTCAGGGCCACTTATATCTGTGTTAGGAGGTGGAACTCAGCTTGACAATTAGGTCCTTTGCTATTTTAATGGTAAGTAATGGGACTGAGGTAAATATATGGAATATAGGAACACTTTAATGCTTATTTAGGCAAAACATCACAGCAGATATGATAATTCTAGAGTAAATCATTGATAACAATACATACTCTCACTGGAATACAAACACAGTGATTCTTTTATTGTCTTAATCCATAAATTTTAATGTGTATGAGCAAGCGATCCTTGCATGTCAATCTCAGCTCTCATCTTTCACATACCCAGAGATGCTAGATATATTTTAAAGTTACATAATGAAAATGTAGCTTGGTACCTGTTTTAGTCTGCATTTCCTTTATTTATTCCTAAGACTACATGGATCATATATAGTGTTCAAAAAAGCTTATTCAAAGAACTCATTTAAATAAAGATCAATTTGCAAATTGTACCAATGACTCTGTACAGACAAATATATATGTACATAGACATGTAAGAAATAGAAAACACAGGAAAATATCCACTTAAAACACTTGAAAAATATTAGGATTTGGAAAACATTAAGACATCTGGGTGTACAGCACATGTAAACCATTTTGTGGTGAAACTAGAACTCATGAATTGCACATTCACTGATATCAGCTACAGTATAACAAAGTCAGCTCTTTCCTTTTCATCAATAGGCTTTGGTTAAAAAAACCCAAACATAAAAACCCAGTTCATACCTTAAAGACATTTGTGTACAGAACAATAGCAGTAACAGCATGTGGATTTAAATGAGCTACCAAAAAACCTCCATATCTTAACAGAAGCAGAATTGTAATACACCTATTATTGATCATCTTAATACTGAAGACATCTGACCGTATTTTGCATCGCCTATTAATAATGACATGATATTATATCTTTCAGCTTTAAGGCTGTGAAGCTCTGGAATTCCAGACCCAAGAGAATATATTATATAATTTGCATACAATATTCTTTAGATAATCATATTGCTCAAAAACAAATGCTGTTTTTTCTGTATTTATGCGCAGCTCCTGACCCATCTTTCAAGCAAAGCTCCACACCAGGGAAAACCTTACATAGAAATTTGGAGACATTTACTGTAAGCAATCAGCAGCATATTTTACAGAAACAGAGATAATCACACCATCTCACAAAATGTGAGTAATTGTCTAAATTAGGAGCTTTTTCAGCATAGTGGAAGGTCTCCTAAACTAGACGTGCCAGATCCTCTTTTTGAGGATACTCCTATTACCTAGGAAGCCAAACTCCATACTGCATAACAATTTCTCATTGCATCCCTACATATCTCACCTAAAGGAGCATGAATTCACAAAACTATAGCTGGGCATACAGACTGTTGAGTTTAAGGATCTTTGGCAAACCCCAAATGTTGTGTCATGAACTGTTAGCCCTACTTCTACTAGCACTACTAAGGTAAATAAGATGATGATTCCTTGCTATAATTTGTTTATTCTGTGACATGCTTTGAGGCTTCCTTTCCCAAATTAGAAGCTAATGGAGGATTATATGTAAAACTGTGAAGGGAAAGCATGACACAGAGTCAGTAGATCTTTTCTTAGACCTGCACTTACCTGGTTCAGACTCCTTTCTCTAACGATAGTGGGAGAGAGTGGTGCCTTAATTGCCTGCTGCATGACTGGATTAATGAAAATCCATAACTGGATAATTTGTAGGGACAACAGTCTTATAGGTTGCCATTAACCTGTCACTCAGCTGTTAAACCTGGACTGTGCTTGGTTTCCCATCATGGCACCATAACTGTGAATGAGTGGGCTGCCAACACTGTGGCAGGGGACCAGCAGACAGCCTCTCCCTGGGGCTTCACTCACAGAAAGTCTGCAAACATTGCTGATGTAGCTGGGCTCCAGCATGAAACTGCAGTTCAGAGAAGGTCTGAACTGAAACTAACATTCACAAAAGGTCTTGTCCCTGCCAAGCATGGGATGCTGGCAGTAAATCTCCTGCTGCCATTGCATCGCACGCTCCTCATGACAGATTAATAACCAGATCCTGAAGTTTTTATGTGTGCTTGAAAAGGGGATTTTTCTTATGTTTGTGGTATTGGCTTCACACATTGGCAAGTATTTTATGAAAATCATGAAAGAAATGGCACTTCCATGTGGGAAGAATACTTGCTTGGCTCACAGGCCAAGGTAGACACTGAAGCACTTATCTAAGTGTTCTTCTTGCATATGGGCACTCTTCTAAACTGGAACCATAAATAAAATTATGTTAACAAATTCGCTATATTTACATGTTACATTGAAACTGTTACACTCATTCTCAAGTGTAAGGAATCTATCTATTAGCTTTAGAACATGCAAAAAAATAGAGTAGATATCTCTTCCATCTAAGATATAAAGAAGAGGTGTGTTTTCACTAAAAACACTAGAGTTCAAACTTGGCATCATCAGTAAAATGCTAATAGACATTTTCAGTTGTATAAACCAAGTGTATAACGAGAAAAGGTTTGATATTCAGGGGGAATCTATCCATATAAAATAAAACTCTTTAAAATGGAATGTAGTCAGTTTCTAAATACATTCAAATATTACAGTGTCTCTATAAATAGAAAACTATATAGTGCTGAAGAACTGAAGCAGTCCTTTCCAAATGTTCAAGTAAATATATTTCTCTCTCTTTACTATCATAAATACACAGTTGCTTGAGCTACAGCTGTTCTAGTCTTTGGCAACAGTTCAAGTAACTTCCTCTCTTCTCTCCACCTTCCATTTTGACACAATAGAGTTACCAGGGCATATCTCAATTTCATAATGTTTTTGAAAAAATACCACATGTCCCAAACTCTGTGTGTATGTTCAGTCAGTCAAGGAAGCATGTCAAAATTCTCAATCATCCTTCAATTGTCACTCCCGTAGTGGTATTTCTCTAGTACCAGCACTATATCCAAGAGAGGTTATGTGCTGACAAGCTCCCTCTTACTTGCACAGAGCCTGCTGAGAAGGATTTCAGAATATACTTGATTTATTGGACCTCGGACATGATATGGGGAGTGAGAATTTGTTGCATAGTCCTGCAGTTGTGATGATTTGCTTTGACCACCGAAATACTTCCCCAGTGTATAGTGCCTTGATAACGTCATTGTTATGTGTGGCTGTTCTTCAGAGGGATTGGATTTCACCACCTGCAAAAAAAATGACATATGTGAGTGCTTTCTGCCTGCATCTAGAAAGACAGATACACAGCTGTGTGCACACAAATGCTACGGCAGTTGTGCACAAAGCAGGTCCTGATACTTTTACCTTGAGCTGCAAGTTGCTCGCAAACAGTATTTTAATGGCCAACTTGTTATGTTACATACTAACTAAAGTGCAAGATCTTAAGTCTTGAAATCTAAATGCATCGGCCCATTATACTCTGTAGATTCTGTAACGCTAATTCTAATGTAAAATACATTCTGTTCTCTTCATTAGAGACAGTTTATGGAAAACAATAAAATTCATACTCAGAGCTTGTCTCTATATTCAGCATGTGAAAAAAACAAAGGACAGCCCCAAACTGCAGAAAGGTTTAAATCCTGCTCTGATATTAAGCACTTGAGGAACAAATACTGTGACTCAGCTAAGAGCCTTGTCTCAACTATGAGAATGTCTCACTCTAAGGTCGTGATGCAAACCTGGCCCACCCCCATGTTAAGATGAAAACACTCATGTATCATGTTTCTCCAAGAAGGGAGTTATGGTGAAATTTAACATCCCTGTCCCCAGGGCCTCACATGACCTCACATCACCTGACAAAACCACAACATGATTCAGTAACTAGTGCCAAAGAATGATGCACCTTGGCCCCTCAAGTATGTATAAAGCTCTGGGATTATCAGGTTCAACTCGAATGGAATAAACAAATGCCCATGGGACTAATAAGAGAGAAAGTGAAAGGTATGGTTGTCAGGAGCCTAATGACTGGGGAGGGTGGTCTCCTGTGAAATGCTGAAGATCTTGTCTCAGTGAACACTCAGTTACTGATGAATAATGAAGCAACTTCAAGAGAGGCAAAACTTCAGAACCTTGCGCATATGCAGGACAGAAGACTTCAGCCCCAGCAGTGGCAAATCCAGAGAAAGCAGAAAAGGAGACAGGTGGTTAACTTATTTTTTAAAAAGTAAACATATGCTGACTTGAGAGCTCTGATGCCCATCAGTTTTCCTGCTATATCAATCACAGCAGACGCTTGAAAATGCAGAATTCATTTATTAATGCACATATTTATTCAGAAGCATGTTAGCTTTTCAAAAATATAAGGTATATTTACTGCCACTGAACAACCAGAATAAATGTTCATATGTAGTGAATATTATAATAAACAAAACAAATCAGACAAAATTAAGTGTGAGTGAAGGAGTAACATATGCAAAGGCTTGAAAGATTGAGCAGAGAGGCTATGAGGAAGCCAGCTGAACTGAGAAAGGACCAGGAACTACCCATGTAGAAAATTAATATATCCTCTGATCAATTTGATACAGCTAAGTGAAGGGCTATTATTTGTTTTTATTCAGTTACTGCAGGTTCATTTTTCTAAATTAGTGCCTTAAATCTTATAACTATTTCAAAATGATGCCACCTTGAACCAATCACCCAAACTGCATTCCTGTTAGGCATAATCTCCCAGGAATGCACTCTAATGTTCATCCAGCAGTCAGCCAGCCACTGATTAAGATACCAAAATCCCAAGGTTGCTAGTTTCTGTGTTGTGACCATGATTTGATTTCATTGCCATTAAAATAGGAAATAAATCTGAATTTAAAAATAGCTTCTATAATGGTCTTTATAAGTGCTGCCCAATCTGCTTCTCCATAAGCATTTTAAAAGAATGAGCTAAGTAAAAAATCAAGTTTGCATGTGTGCACAGAACTAGAAGTTTGTTTGGGCAGCAAGTACCAGGGTTATGCAAGATAGTTTGTCTCAGCTCAACATAATCCTGTTGAAAGCCCAGATCCCTTGGCAATCTGAGCAAAGATTGTAGGCTCTACAGAGGTGCAGATTTCTATGCTATCAGGCTCACCCTAAAGACCCACTGAAGTGGGTTGGTGGGAACTCAATTTTTGAGGACAATCAGAGGAAACAGCTTTCTCTTCAGACAGTTATTGGGAACTAAATGAGAACTGCTGAGGGCATTTCAGTTCTTGTTTTTTTACTGCAGAGAATGGCCAGTCCCCCCTTCCAGCACAGCCATGGTTTAGCTCAGATGGCAATTATAGGGGAGTGTCATCTTCTGGGCATTTAGGAGTGTCATTTTTTTAAGAGAAAGCAAATGAAAGTACAAAGCAACAGACTTAATCTATCTCATCTGGTTTCAGAAAACATGAAAAGTGCTGGGGTTTTACACAGTATTCTTGGCTCTGTCCTCAGAGGCAAAATGCCATTTTCCTAGTGCAAACTGCTTCAGCACCTGATGAAACTCCACTTGCCAGGATGCCAGGATGCAGAAATAAGCTGATGACAAAACTGTTAAAACTAACGAGGTATCAAAAGCATTCAAGGACTTTCTTTTTGCTTTCCTCAAGGATCAAGTCTGGATTTTAGTTGCTGATGAATTCTCCTGGGCATATCTGTGCCTCTTTTAGGCACAATGACCTCTCAAGCCTCATTAACAACAGTTTTGTGGGCCAAATTCTCCAGTGATCCTCCCCAGAAACACATACTTTCTGTTGAGATTCTTCCGGCACAGAAACAAGAGCAAATCTGAACACAAGCTCATACAAAATGATGGGGGAGTGCATGAAAAATGCTGATGACTGATCACACCCTGCTGTTTTCCACCCAGTTCCATACAAAGCATCTGAAATATTTCCCTTTGAAGCTCTCCTTTTCGCTTGTAAGATCTGTAGAAGTGACAAGCATCCGCAGTGACCCACGAAGACACCAACATCTGTGCTCTAGACAAAAAAGGGTTAATACAGCTTTCTGGGTGAAATGGAGGGAGGCATTTACTCCATGGGATGATTTATCCATTACATAAATATGTGCTCTGTGACTTACTCCGTTTTTCTAACTCCATTTGTACTGAGCTGTGTTTGTGCCTCTCAAGTTCTGAGCAGAGTAGATTAAAGGACTGGTTAACCAGCCACACCTGCTGATTTTGGTCCCAAAGCACTACAGAGGCCATGGCAATGGCCTGAAAACATGTGAGCTGCTGGGGAGCTGAGGTGGAAACCAGCTGTGAGGCTGACACATGGCACTAGAGATCAGATGGGTCTGATAACACTCCCAAACTTGTGGTCTGTCCCAGGCAGCCTCATACCGGAGCAGAGTCCCAACCAATTCCAGTCAATTGACTCCCCAGACTCTTCTGGAAATGCATTTGCTGTCTGGTAGACTGTGTTTGAGATAATATTTCTGCCTGTGTATTTATGGAGAAAAATCAAAGCTTTATAGTTATTGTTTTATTCTGCTGTGTCTAAGAGAGTTAAATATAATCCACAGGCTACAAGAAAATAGACTTGCTACGCATATGCAGACACCACAAGGACACTCTGGAGCCTATGCTTGAATTTTATGACCATCACCGCTGAATTTCGGTTTGTTTAGTTTAAACTACTCGTAGGTTTAATTAGCCACAGGATATTTTGGTTTCCAGTGTATACTGTGGGTGTCTGATGAAGGCACCTTTATTTTTAGATTGTTGTTTTTTGCTGTAATATTTTTTCACAGCAAAAATTAGTACCTCCACTTCATTCCTGGTGCCATGGCCCATCTTTGTACCTGAAAAACTCTACAGAGCTTCTCTGCTAACCCTGAACACATTCAGGTCCTGGGAACAGGTTTGGCCAGAAGTGAGGCTTACAGAAAAATCGGCATGACTTGGCAAAATAAGCAAAGGCGGTTTATCCTTGAGAGGTTCAGAAAACATTTGACGGTCTTTCTTACTTAAAGTAATTTATTTTGACAGAAAACAAATTCCTAAAATTATGCTGAAAAAATACTAGCATTTCACTTGTGTGGTGCTAGTCTTTTTTAACACTTATGCGCTTTTGATAACTCTAATAAAAAAAAACCACCTAGTATTTTCTCCATGAGAATTAAGTTTTTGTATTCTAAATGGCATATCAAATTACTTGTGTCATTATTCTAGTCAGTAATCAAATTTCTGAGATTTTTTCCAACTCGTAGCTTCTTATTGGCTAAAAGCCCCCAGCTGACTATGAAACATTATAAATTTATTAACTCTTGATTTCAGAGAGCCATCTTTCTTTGCACCCTTTTTGCCCCCCAATTTTAACTTTTCAGTAACAATTTGTTCTCATTCTGTATTTCATTCTATCAAAACTTCCACCTCTCTTTTGATCACTCAGAGAAAACGCAATCTTTCTGAAAGATATGACAATCCCAGTCTTATGGCTATAAACAGATTTTAGCTAAATAACTTGAGGTAGTTTCCTAATCTTTTGTTAAACAATCCAGATTTCAGTTCATAAGAATGAAGAATGTAGCATCACAGGCAATTTCTCACTTACACTTCTGTTTGTATAGTTGGTTACTGTAACTATCCCAGATAATTTTTTCTCAGTCAAGGGAAAACAGATACATAGCAGTGAGATTGGTCCTTCAATTTTAAGCTCCATTTTAATTGTATGTATGATTTGATGTGTGTGCACTGAGCTGCTCAGTTGGGAAGCCATCAGAAAAAAACATGCAAGACTGAGGTACGGCAAAAAGATAAACTCAGTCCATGAAGAAGCAGCAGGGATATATAACACATAACAAATAATATAAGAACCTGGAAACTGTGCAACATCCTTTTATATGAGTTACCTTTGCAGAAGAGCACATTTATTCTTATTTTGAGGAATTATCACTACAGCAGTTCAGCCTGTCCTTGGGTGGCCTTACACTCCAAGCAGCGAGGGACAAGCGCCCTGTACAAACTGCTATACCCATGATTTGTATTCAGGCCTAACTTTGAGTCACAAATGCTAACCTCATTGCATACCTTTTCGTTTCTAAGCACCTGACAGTTAAAATATCTTAAATACCTGGAAATTATATAAGTGTAAATTATTACCTCATGGAAATGGCAACCACACTTCCCTTGCAGGAATTCCTTGTAACGTCCCATGGTGATGACAAAGGTGTCAACCACTTCATAGCCCAAATTTTTTGCTGTATCCAGAATAATCAAGTTTTCATTCCACAGGTTTTGTATTTGTGCCTGCATTCCAGATAAAATATTGCAATGTCTTGTCAGAAGGGCTGTTTAAGGGGTATTGTGTCATGGAAATGAATAGCAAAACTGCATTTTGAATAAGCAATGATGTTATACTCCAGGCATGAATTACTATAAATTCACTCTTGGAAATAGCTGCTACTCCAAGGCTGTTGTAGATGTTTGCAGAAATTACAATTACTTTTCAGTAGTTGTGCAGCTTCCTTTACAGGAAGATTTCAAGGTTGTTTAAAATATAATCAAATTCATTGAGGCTGTTGCTTAAAAAGGAGTAAAGGACATGGGTATCTTAAAAATGGTTATACTGAAGAACAGTTACAACTGCAGTATCTATTTCTGAAGATACTGCAGGAAGGCCAAGAATAGAAAAAAATTTAACCATGAAGGAGGCAAGGTGGTGGATTGGACACTGCAGATAGAAGAGCTTTGAGAGTAGCTGTGGTAGTCCTGAAGCCTAGAGCACCCAAACCACATGGGTAATTTGGCATATGATTCCAATATTGAAAAAGAACGTCAGTTATTCATCATAGTTGATTTCTGGAGTTTTGCCAATTTACTGAATAAAAAAAGATAAAAAGGTACTCCTCAAAAGCCTTTAATACTCTTTTTATTCTTGCCTCATCTACCCTGCATCAAAATTCTTCTTCCTCCTAGGACTGAACTCTACTGAAACCTGTGGCAGGAGCTGTGAAAATGTTTCTTCATGTTGATGACAACAATTTCCCTACTGTATTCTATTGTGGTCATCCAGATAAATTAAGAAAATTGTTTGAATCAATAAGAAGACATTCGGTAGAGAAAAGGTAGATAAATAGTTAGACAGAAAGAATTGGCAAAATCAGACAGGGTAGTCTCTGTAGCAGAAAGAAGGGTGAGAGTAGCAGTAAGTCACACACTGAATACAGCAGTGTGTTATGGATGCAAAAGGACGCAGACACCAGTCCCCAGTGTGAAAGGAGTGCTGTATGTAATCTATGAAAGCTAATAATTTTCTCTTTTCAACACCTGTGAATAGCTGGAGCATGACACACAGTGCTGGTAGGCATCATGCACTCCGTTCTGCCCTCTACTGCTTCTCATCCATGCATTTTATGTGTAGAGAATAGAGAATTAATGTCCAAATTCTAAATAAAAATATTGAATTGAATGAGTTACAAAAGCGCATTGAAATGAGGCCATTTGTTACTCTGAGGGTCTTGGATATGATTTAAACTAACTGTAACATATTATTAACATACAAATAACAGGCTGGATTCACCAGTACATTCCAGCTGCTCTGTAATGGTCTGGTTTCACAGGTGAGTTAAGGTAGATTTATGAGAGTTATGCAATGCAGCCAGACCAGTGAATCTGATCCAGCAGTAAACACGGAGGAAGCCTGTGAAGGGCCTGTGCTCAATGTGGTACAAGGAGCAGTCTGCTTATCCCTATCTCAATTTCTCAACTTGGACAAGAGGATTAATATTGGAGCTTCTTTTGGTTCTTGGGACAGCTGACCAAGCACAGCATCTCCAGTGGCTCTCTGATTGCAGTGGAATCCTTGAAATAAGGCGAATTGGTTTGAATCCATATTAGTAAGCAGTATGAGCAAATACAAACACTAATCTTTCTTTGATCCGCTTAAAGCTTGTTCAGCAGAGGTTGTAACGTATTTTGACCAGACAGCAAAATTAATGCTGAAATGACAAGTCTTCCATGAAAATACATTCAAAATGTACTATAGCTTACTTGTGATAGAGAATGTATTCCATCCACCGGGAGGTGAAAGCCCATGCCTATGGATTTGATAATTACCAGGATATTTGATAGATTTTCCCTGTTTGGCAAATTAAAAAAAAAAAAAAGGATAAACATTTTAATCACAGAATCAGAGATTATGCTGAGTTGGAAGGGACCCACAGGGATCATCAAGTTCAGCTCTTAGCCCTGCACAGGACCATACCCTGAGAGTCACACCATGTGCCTGAGAGTATGATCCAAACACTTATTGAACTCTGGCAGGCTTGATATTGTGACCACTTCCCTGGGGAGCCTGTTCCAGCACCCAATCACCCTCTGGGTGAAGAACCTTTTTCTAATATACAACCTAAGCCTCCCCTGACACCACTTCAGGCCATTCCCTTGGGTGCAGCCACTGGTCACCACAGAGAAGAGATCAGTGCCTGCCCCTCCTCTTCCCCTCACAAGGAAGTTGTAACTGCAATGAGGTCTCCCCGCAGTCTCCTCTTCTCCAGGCTGAACAGATCAAGTGACCTCAGCTGCTCCTCATACTGAGCAGCCCTCCCCTGAGGGCCCTTCACCATCTTCGTTGCCCTCCTTTGGACACTCTCTCGTAGCTTAATGTCATTCTTATATTGTGATGACCAAAACTGCACACAATATTCAAGGTGAGGCTGCACCATTGCAGAGTAGAGCAGGACACTGGTGTGGCCTCACCTTGAATATTTACTTAACAGAAACATCAAAAGACAATGTATATTTATTTTTTTTCAAAGCCATTTAAATGCACACCCATGAAAAAACAAATGAAATTTTTGTGTTTAAAAATTGTTGTTTCTCATAATTTATCATATCAAAACTTGGAATAACACCAAGTACATAGCATTACCTGCTCAACACCTTTTGGATAATTTGCAGGTGATTGGAATTAAGCCACTGAACACCACCTACAATTAATACAGTCTGGTCTGTGTTCTCCAGGGGACGTGACCTGAAACCCAGAAAAGAAAAACAACACATCTTGCTTTAAAACAGATGGCAAACATTTTAACTGCATTGCATTGCATTTCACTGAACTGTATCTGGCACCCTGATCAGAGGCCTGATGTAATTTTCTACTATTTTTTTAATCACACAACATGGTCTGCACACGTTATGCGTAATAGTTTACCATCTTTAATTGTGAAATGTGTTAAACACATTTGCGAATAGAACAATAATACAAACAAGGGTACAACAGAGTTTGTACAGTACCTCTGCAGCAGCTGTTCCAGTGCTTTTTCAAAACTTGGTCTCTGGTTTGCATTCATCCAGAACTGGGGGTAGTAGGAGTAACTGATAAATGTTTTCCCCTCATTGATATTATGATAACATTTAACATCATGAGTCTTTTGCCATTCCTGAAGAGTCTTATTCACTCTTTCTATTAGATAGTACATCATCCCTCTGTTAGTTGAGTCACCTATAAAAAGAATCTTTAGATGGAAAAAAAGATATGACTTAGAAGTTGTACAATCCAGAAACCAAAAGCTTAGAAAAAAATACAGCTGCTCAGGAGGTCTTTAAACCCTTCTCATAATGTTCAAGTAATACCTCTGTGAGCTGCCTGTTCTCCAGACCTAACATCTCAATACTAAAGTTCTCCTTTAGCAAAATCTGTGTGATTTGATTAATAAAAATATTATGTGTTTCAAAGACAAAAAGTGCAGGTTATAGATGGCTATAGCTGCATAGTTAGCCCCGCATTTTTCATCCTTGGTGGTAATTTCTTCTGCTTATGTGTATATATCCTTCCAATTGCTAGTACACAACTGCTGTCGTAATTGCTTGCAGCTTCCTGCTTTTTTTCCTTCAATTTTTCATGTGATTTGTTCCTACACAGCATGTCTTGATTAATGTCTGTCTTCCATAAAGGGAGTTAGAAATGCTGTCAGGATGATGGAAGTACTTTAGGTATAGCAGTCTCTGCTCTGCTACTCTGAACTTGCACATGAATGAAGTCATTTGGGCTTGTTTCTATTCATTCTTACAGTCCTCTGACAAATCAAACATCTCTGTATTTGGAGACCACAGAACTTAGTGGTTTGTTGTTTTTTTTTTAATGCAATTGCTCTATTTTTAGTGGATAGGACTAGCAGTTCCTCCTGCTGAAGCAGGTAAGCAATGACAAAATATTACGAGAACCCAGCTTCACTGCGGTTTGCCAATGAAACTGTGTGCATAATCAATTACCACAGTCACCTCAGCCAAAAATCCACACTGAGGACCAAAAATGTAAAACTGGGAGTCAGAAACCCCACAGAACCATAACACAGTAACAGCCCTGTTCTCTGCACAACAGTATGCAGCTTCTCCTACCTCCTCTGGCACTCAGGGTAGGTAGCACCCTGTAAGCTGGTGTTTTGTTGTTTCATTTCTTAATTTGGTTTGGGGTTTGATATTTTACCACTTCCAGATTGAATATTTGATTATGCAAATAAAATTGAGACTGCACAGGATTTCATGTTTAAGAATACATTTCCAAAGTGTTTTTTTAGAGATTCTATGTGGTGGAAGCATCTTGGACTTCTCTCATCTAATACATCTCTATTTATCTATTCCCTTGAGGAACATACCCTAATTTGGTGTCAGGGCTGAGAATGGGCATATCAAGGGCTGCAGAGAAGCCCTTGATAGATTATGTATGGTAGCAAACAAATTAAAACTAACACGAAGTGCATAGAGGCTCTTCTACCTCCTGTCCTGGACCTCTCAAAGCCTCTCCACAGAGGAAATTCTGAAATAGCTGCTGTTCATGCTTGCACTGAACAAGCACTTCTCTCATATGCAAGGGGGTTTCCAGCTTTTCACATTGTGTCAGAAGAAACCACTTTAAATCAAGCATAACATGACACACAGAAGTCAAGGATCCTTGGATCCCTTGGATATTCTCTTTTTCCCTCTCTGACAGACACAAACATACATACAATTATTTATAATTAGGAAGACAGTTTATGCTTAGAATATGTCCTAATTCTAAAGTAGATTAACCTGAGGTTTTAAGCGACAATTTTTTTAGCTTGCAAAATCTCCTAATTTCTTCAGTCTGCCTATATCCATGTCTCTTTAATCTCCATTTCATGAGTCCATCACTGTAGTATCTAGATGCATATCTATTTAAAAAGTAGTTCTCAGATATTAGCAGGCAAGGATATCATTAGCTTGTAATGTAGGTGAGAACATTTTTGTGAAAACACAACACATCATTAGCAGAATAACAAATAGGCACTACCAAGTTACACATGTACTGCAATTGGTAGAACATCCAAGATTGTTTCTCTTCTAGTAACATACAGTACTATTTTGTTATCACAGCACATGGGAATTGCAAAGGAGCACATTCAGCTATTACACTAAATGGGCAGATCTGGCATTTTTATCTCATTCTTCATTCTACTGTGATAAGGATTCTCATAGATACTTTCTCCTTCTAACTGTGTTTGGTCTAATCTCATCTACCACTCGTTTCAAATAGCAGGACAACAAACTTCATGAAAAAAAGGAGAGAAGAACTATGGCTAAGGCCAATGAAAATGATGCACAGATATCTTTTTTTGCCAACACTGTGCATTTACTATCAACTAAAGTGTGAAGTGTCATGCTAAATATTTCCGAAGTCTCAAACAGTGCAGAGCATCAAAGATCGACTCATCAGTCTCTTTCCTATTCTTTGGATGTGTCAAAATTAGAGCAAAACACACACACATGTCCCAATTCACACTACTAAATAATTTAGCCTTGTAGGGCTTTACAATTTCTATACCTACACAAGCACACACATATAAGCTGTGGATCCATGAATGAATTTTCAAGCCTTCCCTGGGGTACCTAGCTGGCCAGGTTTGCAGATGGAAGGGCACTATGTGCAGTCATTTAGTGACAAGATAGGTACAATTATGTCTTAAAGTGGCAGCTCTAGTTCATAAATGACATGATGCTGGGCACCATATGAAAATATCAGGTGGGCTTTAGCATAGTTGTCCTGATGTTCTGCAAATGTGATGGAGGTGATAGGAGTCAGAGCAGATTCCTTCTGATAGTTAGTATAACTGGATGAAACAGGTAACTGTTACAGCCCTGACATACTTCAAATATCATCACAAGATTGATGAGACTGCACACAGCCTATCTCCAAAGGCTGTTGTGAGTCTCAGAACATCTCCATTTTCACTCTTAAGTGAACTTGTTATGAGATGGTGAAGCAGGAGGTCAGGAAATTAGATCAGACAGTTAATGCTGTTGAGTGTCCATCTGGGAATGTATACTTATTTCTAGGAGAAGGTGTGGCTGAACAGGATGAGTCAGGATTGAGACAGATGGCAACATCCCACTGGGGAGGAATACAGATTGTTTCACTTGTGAAATTACCACAGACTCTCAGAACAGGTCGGTTAAGAGAATACTTGAGACTTGATGTAAGTGGGGAAGAAAGAAATGAACCAAAGTGGACTTGTGGATGTACAGAGAGGCAGATCAAAAGCGTAGGTCACTCTCAAAGGTGTCAGTCAATTACAGAACCATATGAGCTTTCAGTGAAGAAGTCTAGCTGTTCAAGCAGATAAGAGCTACATCAGGACTGTATAACTGGAATCAAGCAAATTTGTTTAACTCCAGCTACATCTTTCACAGTGATATTACAGCACTGTTGAAAGATATGTCATTAACACTAGGACTGCAGTATCTGAAACCTACAGTCCCTGCTCTCTAGCTGTAGTCTGTTTGCAGTCATCACAGGAGGGTAACGACAGTCATTCTCTGGAGACCATGTGTGCTGGGATATTGAAGGGAATGTTCTGCCCTAAGTCTAGAGAAGATGTCAGACAGAAAGATAGGTGTGCATTCCTTGTAATCCAATGCACCCCAGGCTGGTGGATGAATAGCAAATCACCAGCAAATCTGCACACACACTGCATCCATTCATTAAGACCTTGTCTGCATTCAACTATCTGCTTCTAACTATTGGTTCAACCATGCTGTGAGAAGTGTAAATCCTGGAAAAATAAAAAAATTCTTCTCTCTAAATAAAAAGAAATTAGGTGGAAGAAGAGGACACCTGTACATAATCCTACCTGCTTTTCAAACTGCCCTTGTGCAGAGCTGGCCAAGCACATTTTGTTGAGGTATGCAAACCATCAGAAAGCATCTTTCAAAATTCATGTTCTGCAAGTCAGCTTCATTTTCAGCAAATGCTTGGAAGCCTCAAAGGTTAAAAGTGGTGTTCAGCTTGAGGAAGAAAACCTATGTCCTTCAGCTAACCCAAGAGCTTTGATGAATTAATCATTCAATGTAATTTAATGTGTGGTAACTGTATGCACATTTATTTCTATACAGTTGCATGAACTCACTGTAGTTGCATATGCCATGCAGTATTTAATATGATTTCAACCAAAGGTTCTAGGGATGACTATGACAATAATAAGGAAGATGATGGCTCAGGTGTGTAGAATACCTCATATCTCTTTTTTTTTTACACGTCTGGCACAAGGCTTAGTCATGTACTGTTCAAGTCAATGAGGATTTGTCTACAGGATGACTAAAGGATCAGTCATACATAAGGTTATAATTTTACCAGACAAAGAACAACACTTTCACACAGACAGATGTTTTCTTGCAAATATTTTGTGTGAAAAATTCCATTACAGCTTAAAGGCTTTGAAAGATTGTGTAAGCATAGTGGAATTCAATTCTTAACCAGACCTATCATTATAAATTAACCACACTTAGGAAATTTAAACACCTGTAAGTTCAAAACACCACTTAACTCTAAAATATTATTAAGAAATTATAAGCTAAAATTCCTGTTTTAACAGCTGAATTTTAAGTACTTCAGCAAATATTGTCTTTTCATATTTCCTGTTCTTAATTACACATGGCTCAATGGTGCTTAATTATAAGACTAAACTCTGGGTAGTATTTCTCACTGAGAAGCAAAATATATATCCCTCCTGCTGTTGAGGCCAACTTTCTATATGCTGCTAATTGGGTAAATAATAACCTGTTAGAATCCATTTTCCTCCACCCATTTTTAAAATTTCTTGTACAAAAATCAAAGCATCGTGTCTTAATACAATTGTATATGTCTTACAGTAAGAAGTCATTAACCACAGTTAGAGAGAATTTTGTTGAGCCAATATAATACAGATATGATATTTTATTATGACTACCAATTTCTTTGATTCAATTAGAACATAAGTGTGGAGTTCCCTAAGAATGACACAGTCTGCATCTCATTAGACTTGGAGTTTAAAATGAAGGAGAAAAAAGACTGCAGATATGAAAAGTGGACTGAATGAAAATCTATTCAGCCAGAACAACCTTAAGCACAGCACTTCAAAATTTTCCTGTTTACTGTGTTTGAAATGCAAAAATATCACTTACTATTCTTGCTAACACATCATAAAGCAAAATAAGACCTCATAAAACTCGTTTTGTGCACATACATGCTTTCTTATGTCTCCATTAGCCTGAATGTTATTGTTTCACTACAGGTGGTCTTACATTTTTATGAAACCAAGTGTCCTGGTTTTCGCTGGGGTAGAGCTAATTTTCTTCCTAGTAGCTGTTACAGTGCTGTGGTTTGGATTTAGAATAAGAATAATGTTGATAAGACACTGATGTTTTAGTTGTTGCTGAGCAGTGCTTACACTAAGTCAAGGACTTTTCAGATTCTTGTTCTGCCCTGCCAGCAAGGAGGCTGGGTAGCACAAGAAGCAGGGAGGGGACACAGCCTGGATAACTGACCTTAGCTGGCCAAAGGAATATTCCAAATCATATGGTATCATGTTGAACAATAAAACTGAGGGGAATTGGCTGGGGAGTGACAACCTCTGCTCAGGGACTGGCTGGCTGTTGGTCAGTGGGTGGTGCGAAATAGCACTGTGTATCACTTCCCTTGTATATTTTTTATCATTATTATTTTCCTTTCTTCTTCCATTCTGCTAAACTGTCTTTTTTTCAACCCACAACTTTTACCTGTTTTTCTGATTCCGTCCCTCATCCCACTGTCGGGCAGTGAGTGAATGGCTGTGTGGTGTTTAGCTGCCTGCCAGGTTAAACCATAACACACAGAAACAAGTTAGCTCAAGCACAGTTTTATAAGCATACAAACTGAAATAGCAGTTAGTGATGATGTGAAATCAACTGGAAGTCACAGCCAGGGAAAATTAATTTCTTTTATAGAGAAAGGAGATTCCATTTTTTCAGATGAGCTTTGGAAAACAAACAAATTCTAACATAAGACATGAAAGTAGCCTGGAGTTAGAAAACAAATTAGAAAGCATTTTTGAAGGCCTAATTATGATGCAGATAGGAAAGAAGTGGTCAGCTTGGGTGATCATAAATATATTTCAGAAATATTGGTAAATGAATAAAAGAAACTAAAGAGCAAGAGATATCTATGTGCTGCATTTTATCAGTGTTCTATGAAACATGAGAAAAACAGAAGGATTGCACTTAAAGATACAGTTGATCTTCTGTGTGCTGCATTTCAGACAAAAAGAACATTCACTTTACATTATATGTCATCACCCCAGCCTGCACTTGTGCTTGGGATTGCTCTGACACAGATGCAGGACCTTGCACTTGGCCTTGTTGAACTTCATGAGGCACAGAAGCCCACCTCTCAAGCCTGTCAGGGTCCCTCTGGATGGCATTCTTTCCCTTCTGCAAGTTGACTGCACCACACAGCTGGGTGGCAAACTTACTGAGGATGTACTTGATCCCACTTTCCATGTTAAACAACACTGGTCCCAGTACCAACCCCTGAGGCATGTCATTTGTCACTGCTCTCCACTCGGACATTGAGCCACTGAACACAACTCTCTGAGTGTGACCACCCAATTAATTTTTTAAACACTGAATGTTCCATCTATCAAATCCTTGTCTCTCCAGTTTAAAGACAAGGATTTCATGCAGGACAGTATTGAATACTTTACACAAATGATGTTTTAAATTGTAAGAACTATAGTCAGCAGATCAGAATCCTGAAAACAAATTATATTTTTTTCCAGGACAAAAATCAGAAACTTTAATGAATCACAAATGTCACTACTTGCTTTATCTGTGACTCCTGGTGCAATTTTGCATGTCTGAATTTTTTATGAAGGTATTCAGGTGTGAAATTCAGTCACAGAGGGTTGTTAGAATGTTGACAGTAGGCTCGATGTCATTGGACCGAAAGAGGCTACAGAAATACATGTCTCTGCTTTCCCGAGAAAGGATTGGTAATTATCTGGGGTTTACAGAGATTTTATTGCCTTAGTTCAGAATAAACTTTCAGGAAGAATTCAGATGTAGATACATGAGTCCTTCCTAAAGAATTCTGAACTCCAGAGACCAGAGTTACACAAGCTGAATATTCAAAAACCCTGAATACAGAGGCACGCAGGTTAATTGAGCCCTTTTTGAGAAGTGGACGCACAAATGAGTTGTGTTGTTCTTAGGTAACTTCAGCAAATGACAATGTAAATCAAAGAGCGTTCTAGATTATCTCAGTATCCTCAATTGGACTGATGACTTTTGCCCTTGTGTTTTGCACTCATCCTTTTTTTTGCTATCTGCTTACATTTCTAGCATTGAAACCTGTTTCTGGAAACTCAGATGTCTGTACTACTTAAAGACAAGGCATGTAATGAATTGAAACTAAAATCACAAATGAGGAAATATAAATATCTATAGATCTTTATAAAAATCTCTTGTGTAATAAAAATGTATTTACAATAATTATATCTTTCTGGCTACTCAGTAGCTCCTCCATAAAAGATCCAGGTGTCTAAAACATATGAGACAGGCAAAAGCCTTTTGCAGTGAGCCCCTGAAATTTTTTTTCTACTACATCGCTTAGACTGTATAAAGTAATTCTAAAGTTTGACTTACAACAGGTAGAATCAGGATCTTATCAGCCAAGCAGGGAATCATTTTTATTCATTTACATTTGGTATGAAGAAATTCTCTCTTAGTTCTTAAGTTCCACTGAAAAAAGGGAGTTAACTCATACTCTACCTTTATTCATTTGGTGAAGGAAGTAAAAATGCTATTGCAAAACATCACACAAAGTTAAAATCACTCCAAAGTGATGACAAAAAGGGAATATATAGGAGAGGGAAAGACACAGGGGAAATATACCAAAAGGGGAACATACTTTAGAGTAATGACTTTAAAAGAATAAACCAGCTAAACATACATCTGTGCAAAGGTAACAGGAGTGATTCAGCAGATTTCTACAGAGCAGAAAAGGTTATCAGACAAAGTCAGGTGACTTATGTAAAAGATATGGAAAACAAGTGCAATCAGTTTTACAGAGATTTTTCTTGCATGGTGTTAATGTAGAGCAAGTAGGATCTGGGTCTCATCTGACACTGGAATAGATCAGTGACCTCAGAGAGTCAGAACATCATGGAAGTTGAATTAAGAAATTAAGCTGACAAACAGTCATTTCATATACTTGGTTTTAATGGACTCTTAACAAATATTTTTGACACTGGTGAACGCGAGTGGTCAGATTCAGGAGGTGGGAACACCAGCAAATCCTCCCAGCAATACCCTGGCAATCCACTTCCACAGTGGTGTATTGTTCCTCTGCTGTCCTTCAATTGCCTAACCAAAAGGTGTTTGCTTATTGAAGCAGCCTGATGTCCATGGAAATTAAAGACCAAAGCAAAGCTATCGATTTCTTGTCTATTTTTGCAGTGGTCAACCCAGAAGTGCTTGTTTTGTACATGAGGAGCAAATCAAGCCTCTACTCTGTCATATAAACCAATATTATTTTAGAAAAATATGTTAAGAGAAATGCACAGCTTTATAGTAATTGAGAAAACCACAGGCAGAAACAAAGCCAAATGGCAATAAAGTACATTTTGCAGGGCAAGAAATTACAGAATTGAAGGAGAAAATGTTAATTGAAAGACTATTATTTTTGTATTCATCTATATAGAAATGCTCTTCGATTTTATCAAAAAGTTGCTTTTAGTTACTGTTTTCTTACCTAGGCAATACACTTTAACATCTTTATAACAATTAATTACTTACTTTCTGGATATTTGTATCCTCAGTAAGGTACCTGAGCCTCAGATCAGAGCTCGCTCTCAACAGTTTTACAGTCATAGCATGCTTATTAAGGGGACCTTGTATTTCCAAGCAATCACCTGAGAAGCTTCACTAAAAGAAAAGAATGTGCGAGAAGACTTGGTAAGATTAGTGTGCACAAGCAATGCCATGCATTAGGTATGCAGAAAAAGAAAATCGACTTGCATGTCAAATGTGAGACAAACTGTGACAACAATGCAACAACATCCTCCATTTGCCATCCTTGTGTACTCACTGCAGGTCTGACTGGTAACCACATACACCATAGGTCTTGAGATCCCATGTGAAATGACAGCAGACAACTGCCTCTGCATATGAGGCTAAATTATGGATAATGGTTGTTTTTTATCCCCGTGGATTTTTCATCTGAATATTTTTCCAGTTATAATAAAAAGGGATTTTTCTCACACATCAAAGAATTTTGAAATCTTCAGGACTAATATCCAGGTAGATAAAATGAATTAAAATGTAAAACCTGTTACATACCCTTCTGCCCTCCACACAGCGCTGGAGCTCGGGCTTGGCTAGCACAGAGTATCGGCAGCCATGGGGCTGCCACGTTATTTCTCTCCAGTCACAGGTCCTGTTGTCAGAGCAGCTGAGGCAAGGGACAATCCACTGCCCTGGAAAACAGCAATGGGAAGTCAGCACCTCCTCTGTATTTTTGTGAATGGTTTTATTGCGCAGGAAGCAAGATGTTTTTGAGTATTTTGTCATGGGAGTTTTTCCAAAATTAAATGCCCTCTAACCCTTTGAGGAGACTATTTCCTTCCATTTCATTTAGCTAGGGTAGGAGTTTTTCCTTTCCCCAAAAGAGCTGTGAATGCTCAAATCTGACAGCTGTTCATGGGTTTATTTCTCAGTTCATGTTGCCTTCTTGTAGCACCTTGTCCTTTTTCAAGAGAAGAGATACAAGAAAGGGAAAAGTGGTGAGGAGTGAATGCAAAAAGAAAATATTCACATTCAGAAGTGCCTGAAGACAAGGTTCATTCTCATCTACAACTAAACATTTAAAGGCTGGATGGCTGGTTGAGAGTACCCAATAGAAAAATGAAGCAGGATGAAGACTTTCCCTCAAAAAATACTAACTTTAGTTTGTGAGAGTTCATAGGACTGTCCCAGATTGCACATATAAATTTCAGAAGATGACAGTAAGGTGAGATGAATAATGTATGTGATTTATTAAAGCCTTATCCCTATTTTCAAAAATTATTTTGCAGATTAGGAGCATAAAGTGGGATTACCAAAGGTCAGTGGGTTTTAACAATCCCTTACCAAAGGTTGAACGGTTTTATTATTTTGTTTTCTAAAGTTATGCCTTTCCAAAATCCTACTGGAAGCCTGATGGATTTAATCCCTCAAGGAAGACAGAAAACTTTTGAGTAGCCTTTATATTCAGATCAACAAAAGAAACACTTTTTCTAGCCCATATAAGTACACAGTACTGACACCTCCCAGGGACTATGTAGCTCTGCCAGCAAAACCTACTTTTGTTCTGATTAAAGGCATTAGACAAGGAAGAGTGCAGAGGCCCCCAAATCCTTGTGTCAATGCTATCAGGCCTTGCTAGCACAGATGGGTTCCTCAACACTGCCCAGAAAATAGCTCCAAAAGCAAATGGTTGCAGAGTAGACCTGGTCTTAGAGTTTGTTGCCAACGCTGCTACCAGGCAGCAGGTCAGCAGCCAGCTGGGTGTGATGGATTGCTGCTGCACAAGAAGCTCCAGCAAAAACCGCAAGGCTGTATATTGACATTTTTTTATCAGGCCAGGGACTGAGGGGGCTGCTGAGCGAAGCAACCCTGTGGGATGCCAGCGACCTTGGGAGAGTCAGCTGCTACTCAGGAGCACAGGAATTTCCAGGGAGGCAGCCTGTGCTTGCACTTAGCCAAAAATCCAAGTGAATATGTTTTTGAAAGCAGCAGAGGGAGTTGTCTTAGCAGATAAAGAAGTCCTTCCAGATAAAAGCATCAAGAATTGTTTGTATGGGAGCCCACATAAGTACATCTAAGGGCAGAAAACATCCCACAGTGCCACGACCATGCAACACCAGTTATGGCTACCCTGCCCTGTGCAGAACATGCTCATCCCAGCCTTAGAGGCACTTGCAGATGATGTGGAGTAAATTATGGCAGACTGAACCTAAAGAAAAACCTGGAAATTGGCTTTTACCATGCTGTGGGTCAGTGAGGATGACCTGGCTCCCTTGGTTCCCACGGGCATGGGTGCCTCATGAAGGCTGTGCTGGGCAAGCAGCATGGAGGAAGGAGGGAAGGAAGGAAACTCAGGACCATGGTGGTAGAGTGCAAGCAGGAAGATAGAGATGCTCCACGCTTCTGGCTCAGAGGAGTTTCAAACTTGCATTTTCTGCATCCTAATCACCCAGCTGTTAGGAGAAACATTCCCTACTCTTACCAGCTGAGGACCACTTTAAAGTTCAAAATTCATTAGGACGGGAAAATAACATGCTTGTAACCTGGAAATTTTTGTGTAAAAACAGAGATCTGAACTTTGGCCCCTGGGCAAGATCCTATGTAGACTTTTTATCAAGGGGTTAAATTGAATCTTTATCTAAAGGTACAAAGTGAATAACTAGGTTCAGGAGCACGGAGTGTTCTTCCAAATGAATGTCCTGCTCAGCTGGGAAACCAAAGGCTGAATTTAGACAATTCCTGTTGCTTGTAGCCTCCCAGTGCTAGCTGCTGTGAATCCCTTACTTGTGCTGACCATCCTTTGGTTTTGAGGTCCTTTGTTCCAGATTGTGGTCTACTGGCCACCACTGGTGTCAGGAATGCTTTGACCCTTCAATTGCCCTCTACTGTCACTTGTGGATCTTGCCCTTAGTTCCCTCTGCACACACTTTGCAATCCATGACTAAAGAGTCATTCTCAACTTCATAGTAGTTGTACGAAGAGACTGGAAAGTGCTAGGTCTCAGATAACCCAGCAACAGTTGCTATGCAAACATCTTTTACTGCTTTGTGCTTTTTGAGTAATAGAGCAGAGACAGAATGGTTAGTTGTTTTGAATTCTGGACTCCAAGACTGCTACTGTTGAGCTCTTCATAAATGATCTGAGAGTTGTTTCAGGCAGTGTTTTATATTTTAAAATTATATGAAAACTGAATATTTTTTCCTGATGTTGTAGTTTTTCTTTCACACCAAATACAAAAAAGTTCTGGCAATGTCTAGAACACAGGAGATCCCTCATTTTATGAAATTTTCTTTTTAACATTACATACATTTATGAGCTGATCTGGTTTTAGGTAATAAACCAGAAAAGTAGAACTATATAAAACGAATATTGAGGAGCCAAAATATCTGAACAATAAAAGTTTAAACTTTGGCAATTGTAAGTGATAAGTACCTTTTGAAAAGTTTATTTTAAATAGTTTGGTTTATATTCAATAGCTCTCTAGGTATATTAAGAAAAAATAGATCATTTTTTGGCATATACTAAAGATTAGTAGTAAATAAAAAAAGATTTGAGAACAAGGATATATGGAGACAAACTGATGTGTATAGGAAGCACTAACATTTAATGCTAACAGAATAGTTGTAGGTTTTATATTTACATAGCTTTTTCAAATGATGCATCTAAATTTATGCATTTTTGAACCAGTTATTATTAACTTTTCCTGTTTCAGTTTCACAACAGTTAGTCAATGCATTCTCAACCTTCAAAAGTAGGATTGTGTTAAAAGAGAAAATGAATCTTACAAAAAAAGGTGAAGACCATTAACAGTAAAAAATAGCAAAAAATATTAGTTTGGAAATTAAACTTATTTGCTAGGGAAATTGTAAGTTGCTTTTCCCCTATTTATAGAAGTTAGCAGCACACATTGCATCTTTCAGCACCATTTCAATCAGGCTGCATTTTGTTGTGCTTCAGCCAAAAGAGTTAGCATTAGCTCTACCAGGCAAGGGCAAGTTTACCTGCAATTCAGTGAAAGAGAGCAGGAAAAAGAGAGGTGTTGTTAGTTTCTTCACAAACTAAAAATTGGCATAATCAAAGTTTTATGCTAACCTGTAAGCAGGAGGTTTCCACAGGAAGAGCGAAAGTAAATTGGATCTTTGGCTCATTAGAGCAGTTATAAATCTTCTTAAGATATGAGATTAAACATTGTCAGTACTCCCTAAAACTGTTCTCATAACATGAAAAGAAAGATACTTTAAAAATAATTAATTAGGATTGTTTATTTTCTATTTTAAAAATATTACCCTGAAGTTAAAATTTTAACCAATAAAAGCCAATCATTTAAATCTGATAGTTTTGTTGCTTCTTTTAGCCTCTTTTATTTTTATTCACCCTTTTCCATTTTCATAGCCACATATACATACATTTTCAAATTTAAAATCAACTTTTTTCTATACTGCCGAACAATCATCCATATAAAGAGAAAAAAGTATTCTATCCTGATTACTCAAAATCAAAATATTTAACCTACCTGATGCTAAAGATAGTTTGTGGATTTATGACTAGCTTACTTTTGCATTTGGTGTTTATTTGGCACTCTAAGACTTTCAAAAAGCTTTTTTCTCTGTGACTAGGCTACAGAAATATTTTTTATTTTATTATTTATTATTTATTTTTTAGCTCAATTTATGAAAAGCAAAAGTAAAAATTATTTTTAAAGGACATTATTTGCTTAGGCTTATGGACTTATGTCTGAACTGAGATTTATTCCTTGTAACCAAAGGAGACATTCATTTTGTTGAACATCAGTTAATGTCTCTGTTGGACCCAAATCCAGATAGCTGTTGAATGCAGAGAGAGCTCACACAGAATTATGTTAAACTGGATACAGTTGTAGGAAATGTGGAAAGTGGGATATAACTAAAACATACATGTCACAGAAGCAGGGCAGAACATTAGAGGAGAATCTGTGATCTCTTACCCACCAGATTTTTGTAATTGTCTGCAAACCACATTTCCACAGACAGCAGTAGCCTGATTCACTTGCAGGAATTTAGCAAAACTTGGGGTTCTCATGGTCTCTCTCAGCTTGCTCTCTCTTTCTCTGAGGAGCCAAACACACAGTTAATGCTTGCTGACTTCTGTATTATTGATAATACACCAATACTGAAGAAAGAGCTAATTTTCCTGTGATAGCCTGGTTCAAACCCCATGTGAATCAAGGGAGATTTTCGGAAAGAAAAAAGATTTTTTTTGCTCTAAAAATTGTAATTTCATTCTATGATGTAAACAAGAAGGAAAGAAACCTCTGCTGTCGAATATTTCAATTTGCATTTAGTGATTAGAGAGAGAGTAAGAGAGAGAAAGAGACAGAAATGATGTAAATTGAGTGCATATTTCGTAAGGTGCTGAGCTTCCTCTAAAGAATAGTGTCATAGTAACTAGGAGAGGAGGAAGCCACTTCTGCCTTTGGTCAGATCCTGAACTACTGTCCCTGCTCTACATCAAAGGACTAGAAATGAGGCATGAAATCCGAATTGTATGGAATTGCAAAGCAGACTTCTAAGTTTTACCATTAGTGTCAGAGGAGGTAAAGTTTCATCTCTAACTCTGCTGCTCCACCTCAGCCTTTTTCCATGTATGCACAAACACAAGTTTTTCTCAGCACAGATAGATTTTGCAGTGGTAGTACCTCAGTATCCCTATAAAACTAAGCTCTTCCCTGGCATAAGAACAGGGTATGGTGCCACCTTACTTCTGCAGAAGTTTTGAGTTGTCTTCTGAGGGGAAATGACATTGCTTGGCTTCTCTGAAACTTTAACTTATTTAAGTGAAAGAGTTGTTTCTGCTTTAGCAGGGAATTTGCCATGGCTTCCATATGTGTTAGGAAAATGTTCACTGCCAAGATTGGTATACCATTCGGTTGTTACAAATTTGGAATGGTTTTCCACATAAAGACATGCTTTCCAGTTCCACTTGGAAGTTGTGACACACAGTAAAACTACATGGCCACTTGTTGCCAGATACTGCAAACCCCAGTTCTAGGTTCATTAGACACTTGACAGTCTTCACTTTCTAAGCATAAATTATCTTTTCCTGTTTAATATACTTTTCCTTTGAGACTGCACCTCCTGAAGTTTGTTTGAACTTTAATTGTGTATAGTATTCACAATAAGGCTGTAAAAGATATTTTATATTAAGCCTCATTTAGCTAGATGCAGTATTCAAAAGGAGTATGCTATATATCAGGAGAAAGAGACTGTCGGCCCCAGAAGGATTCAGTGGATTTGGTCTGGGCTTTCTAGTCACAAATGCTATGTCCTGATATAGTGGCATCGGATGATTCACAACTTGTGTGATTAAAATATGCTGCTAGGTACAACAGTGTCTCTTTTGTGCTTTCCCTCTGTATAACACAAATTTAATATATGCCTCTGTTTCACATGATATGATGCATTCAGGCAGTTCCCACATTCCTGTAACTTTTTATTGATTGTTCCATGAGTTTGTGCAAATTTACTGCTGTGAGAAGTACAGATAAAGATAAAGAATACAGTTGTGTCAATAGACCATAAAGGAGTGTTGGGTTATTTTTCATTTCTCTAATAAAGGATTGAACAAAGTTACTTACTGTCTAATACAGCAACAACTTAAGCTATGAATGACCACACACCTGAGTAGTTAAAGTACACCTGAATAAATCTTTATGCAACTGTGACCTTAACATGAGTACATGCCTGACATTCTGTTGTAATCTGAGTTCACACTAAACCAAAGACATGTCTTGATTGCATTTCTTATTGTAGAATGTTTAATTTGTCCATCTTGTAGGTATAACTATATGTAAAACTAAAAACTGGTTTTGTGTCTCCAATATATAAATGGAAGTATACCATTCAAATGAATCAAAATGTTGTATTCTTTTTCTAAAGTTAAGTTTTGAGTAGACAATCCCTTCTGGTTTGAATAAAACATCTGAGATTGGCTCAGTTGGTCTGAACAGGGTTCTAATAATGTCAAGGTATGCCAAGATACCTGTATGGGTTATTCACTTAAGAGCTGGACTCAATGATCCTTGTTGTTCCTTTCCAACTCAAAATATTCTGTGATTCGGTGATTTTTATTTTAATTGGTTTCAATAGGAATATTTCAATGCATTGTAAAGGCTATATGACAATAACACAAGCAATGGTGGATCATTGATTAGAAACTTATTAACAAAACATTCTCACATAAACAACCTGATTTTAAAAATCAGTAACTGTTACAAGTGATTAGTTCAATTTATTGTGCGTAGGTTAGTGCATGTCTATAGCAAAAAGTAAATACTGTTTCTAGTTCTTCTTTGATGAGGTGCATGAGTTAATTTTCAGAAGAAAGGGGATAAAGTACAAACCTTTTGTGTCTCCAGCTTCACAGGTCTTAAACACTGTCTGTGAAATTGCTGAGAGGTATTCATGAGACAGAGGCTGCAAGCCACAGGACTCCTCTGGGTGAATTTTGGAACCACAGTCCTGAATTAAATGAAATATGTGAAAATTACAGCAGTGTGCCCATCCACATAACTTTGAAATCCTCTTCAAGCACATTTAAAGAGGAAAAAAACATATTTGGGGTTGGTTCTGGAGTTCATTCATCCTTTACTCTTCAATATATAGGTTAATATGAAATTTATTATTCTTTTTCCATTCAGACAAGGGTTTTGTAATAAATTATCCCAATCCACAGTAAACATACAAAATATTACATTTGCTAAAGACACAAGAAATTTTATTGAGGCAAACATAAATAACTTTCACAAAATATTATATTGTCTCTACTTACGGCATATAAGTATATATAATATATATATATATAAGTATATATAATACAAACTGCATGAAAAATGGAGTGGACCTTTCTGGCTAAATGCAATGATAAGATAATATTCAGTAATTCAAAATTTGCCTTTTTAAAAAATTGCATATGCTTAGTACTACTAATTACTTACAAACTACACAAATGTAAAGACACTTTTACTGGAGTGTGTCCATTTCAAGAAGGACTATTCTTGAAACATAAAGAATACTGAAATGCAATTTCTCCAAAAAGAACAAAAGTATTTCATTAGTATTTTCTTCACTGAAGCAGGCCAATTTCTATTTTCTAAAATGACATTAAAATTAATTTCACAGTTGTCATATAATATCATTCACTGTTGCCATGAAATTATGCTACATCTAGGATGTTATGCCTAAATTACACCAATGAGAAAATTACAGTTAAGTCTGAGTAGGGTGTAGGTGAATCTTGACAGCTAGTAGAATATGTGCAACTGATACAGATGGCAATATGAACACATCCTGGAATTTAGTAAATACTGGTAGTTCTTGATTATGCAATCAAAAAACCAAAGTGAAATATTTGTCTCAAAATTAATCTGATCTCATTAAATTGCATGGTGGCAGAAACAAAAGTCTTCCCACTGACTTCAAGAGGTTAAGGTAATTTTTGTGCACACATAGGCAGAGAAATAGTGGGTATTTCTGGGTTGTCCTGTTCTCTGCTTAATCTCTGTAACTAGCGGCAGCTGTTATGACAAAAGGAATGGCATAGTGTCTTCTAGTGTTAAATGTGATGCTGTCTTGGAGCCTCTGGGTCTGGACACACCGTACAGCTATTTGACAGTATTACTTCAAATAACATTAACAACAGAAAGTTCCTACCTTGCAGTAATACAATTTGCACAGGACTTCACAAGAAAATCCAAAATTCCTGAATGTACTGCCATTGCTCTCAACACAGTGCCATAAAATAACAGGGATTTTCTTGTTCATATCTCTGCCCAGGGTATGTGTTTAAACAAACAAGATTTTTTTTTTAATTACATTTCTTTACCATTAACAGCAGTTTCATGTGGCTAGTTACCTACTAATTACAATCAATATGCAGGGAACTATGTCACTTTTGACTTTGTTGTGTTTTCAAAGTATGCGAACCATGAATTTTAAAGGATGCTGTTTGTGTTTAATATGTAATTCACATCTAAACTATCAGGTCACAAGTGATTGTGAATCCCTGAACAAAGCTTATTTGTTTCATCTTTACCTTTGTAGGAGACCAATCCTTTACCACCACTGACATATTTAATATAATGTGCAGCTACAGATTTTACCACAGCTCCATCAGTCTATGGCACATTAAGGGCTTTTCAAACTGCCTGCAGATTTTTTATTGTTTTTTGCAGGTGCTGCAGTGACATGAAATTTTTCTTGCCTTGCCCAAAGATGAAACATCTTGTGATCTTAAGTATGTTTACAAAAGATCACTCATGGCAAAGATGAGAGCAAGACATGTAAACATAAATGATAGCTTCTGCTCTGTGTCTGTTCTCCCTGCAAGCCTTCATATTTGGATGGGAGATATAAGAAGGCCCTTGCAATGTCTGGACTAGAATCAAAGGAAAAATTCCCCTGCATTATGTACTTTAGTGCATATCTAGAATGACACTTTATAAGATTGATTTGGCAATTGATTTGGCATTTCACTAGTAAACTTTCTTTTATCTTTATGGAAGATCATCTGGACACTAGCAAATAAAAGAGGAATAAAGCTTTCTTCTCTATATCTAGATAGTTTTTAGTCATCATTGGTTGATACTTAGAGAGTGAATATTTCCACTGTGTGAAATGACAATTGTTTCTGTTTCAGACCACACTACAGTGAACCTGATTTTTCATAAAGTTTTAGCATTTAAAAGATCACAAAGATTTCTGAGCCTGCTACTTTACAGTTTTCTCAAACTACTAATTCATGTTATTTCATTTATTTATAGTCTGTGTGCCTGATTTAATAAGAATTTTGTTTGTTTAGTTCACCTTTCAATAACCACACACTATATTTCCTCTCAATTATATACTTATGTATATACATAAACATAATGCAGACTTAGTTTCACTCAGGTACACGTTAATATTAAAAAACCCCAAATCCAGAATCAGTTTTAAAATTGTATGGGGGAGATAGAGAGAGAGGTAAACAAAGCATTATAAAGGTGACCCACACTCATGCAGCTAATATGGCATGAGTATCATATAGCTAATACCATCATAGATGCAGCCATGCTTTAGATTAAGGAATCTAAATTAACTATTAATGGATTTTTAATTACTGTTGTACCTTTTTACCATCTCCACCCTAATAAAAGAGTGATTACTCTGAAATTGCAGCAATTGCCTACAGACTAACCCCATAAACTTTCACCAAACTAGAAGCAGTTAAAAAGAGAGAAAGTAAGCAGCCTGAGACTTCCCTGGAAAAAGTCTTATCAAGCAAAGGACAAATGGTCTATCTGTGTTTGTTTGAACACTCGGTGCTCCAGCAGTGACAGAGCATCACAAAAAAATAAAGTTACTTTTAGCATCTACAGCTGCTGCTACCTGTCATCTCAAAAAGGCATTTTAAATAGAAAGGTAGGATTTTCAGCATTTTTCTGGAATAACCCAACTCTGTCCATTTAAAGCTGTTGCTAAATCTATAATTTTTGGTGGAAGTAGACTTATGTTAATGAATTGAATGCCTTGGAAACTCCCACCCAGGATGACTGTATCTAGACTGTATCTAGACTGAGCAAGGTCTACAGTTTGGTCAATAATAGTTCTTGGTGCATTTGTATGAAACTCCCTAGCAATCAAAAGGAGTGGTGGGCTCAACATTTTGAAAACCAGGCAATTTCTGCATTTCTGAAACTGTACCCAGCCCAAATCACTGAAGAGTACCCCTACCAGTCTAATAAAGGATCAGAGTATCGGAATGTTTTAAGCTAAACAACAAGAGAAATATAACTAAGCTCACAGGAATTCATTTTAGCATTGCATACAACCAACATGTAGCCAAAATCCTGCCTTTTTCTTACATCCAGAGCCCATGCATGTCTGGGAACTAATGGATGAGATAAACCTCATTGATTATTCTTGATAAAGAAGGGAGGAGACCTCCCCACCTGTCAGTTCTGCCCCTGCAGTGCCACAGCCAGCATTGCCCGTCAGCACAGCAGGTCACTCAGCTACCTCCCCTCAGGCACCACAGCCCTGCCTCCTCTCACGGTGCTGCCAGGACTGCCTTACTCCTTTTGACTGTTTGCATTTTAGACATGACAGAACAAAACTTCGTGTGAAAGAGGTAATTTAGAACACTTTTCTGTTGGTCTTTGTAGGTTCACTGACTTAACTTTATTTGATCTGTTTCTATTTTAGCTGACCTGAGTTTCTCATGAAATCTTTTCATGTCTCTTTAGTCCATCTTTTTCTGCTATTTTACACATAACTAAAACTGGATGAAAAGTGATTAAAAATGATACTATAGAAGGAATTTCAATAAAGTTAGTCAAAGAGTGAGCTCATGAAATAGTGAAACTGTATCTTACTGCTAGGGCATAAATTGTGAGCAGACGGATTAGTTCCACTCTATCAACTTTCTTAATATGGCAGTAATAAATGAAGGAACAGTTGGCATATTGACTTCTATTCAACTGTCTCCCTCTGTCTGGCTGCATTATTCAGTGATAGATGAACCTCCAAAGATTCACAGCTTCAGGCTGGTTCAGTTCAACACCCAAACTGACTACACTGAACTGAAACTCATGGGTGTACAAAACAGGTATAGAGATCTGTCATAAGGAGAGGCATTCTTACAAGAAATTTCAGTACGTTATTGTTTTTGACTGGGGCATAATGACTATTGTTAGCCATCAAGCACTAAGACATAGATGAAGACATTGCCTGCATCAAAAGACACACAAAGTCATAAAACAGAGAATATAGGATTAATGGGATGAACTGATGGAGTAATGTGCTGCAACTATGATTTAAAGGAAAGAAACTGCCACCACTGTATTTTTTAAGGAACTTAATGTGTTCCATCTGCAAAAATGGGATAATAGCTCCCCAAAGACCCCAAAGACACTGTCATAAATATCACATTAAAAGACTACAAGATGCTCAGTTCCCCACAGATCTGGTAGGGACCATAAAAACACTTTAGAGAAGGAGTCTGGGCACTCGAAGATTTGGAATACACAGTACACAGACATCAGCAGGAGTCCAGGAAGGATATGAAAAGCTGAGATACTGACCATATTGTTGGGCATGGTGGAGACATCAGAGAACAGTTTGAAATGTGGACAAAGTACAGCCATCAGTCTAAATTGCTTTCCAGTTCTTAATGGAACTATTCATGTTGTTGATATAATTAATATTACTGTGTCTTAAGAATACAATAATACCCTGAACTGTGGGTCTCAATCACAGACTTCTGTATATAAAATTTCTTTGAGAATAATGTCATATGCTTTAACCAGTGGCAGAAGAATTTCATAACTACACAGTATCTTTACTAATTGCTAAAGAACTTTTGAAAATTCCAGTAGGTGCCTCTCTACAAAGACAACTGACTCAAAGCTCTTACAATTTATGGACAAATAAATTTCATCTTGATACTAAAGCAGATGCAGTGGCTTCCTCTGCACTGAGAATGCCAACCTCACAGAAAGCTAAGAAACTGTTTTGAGAAATAAGTACTATCTATTAAGAAAAAATATTACAAATTTCATATCACTTTTTAAATATCTTTTACGTGTATGGGGAATATAAAAGGATCCTTTTCTTCTGTGGAGGATTTTGATTCAATTTCACTTTACATGGATGTGATATCAGTTAGACCCTATCTACCTTCCTGCTTCCAAACACTCAATAGCTCCAAGTTCTGCGTTTGTGAGCTAAAAAGCACAACTCTTAATCTAGCAGAGTCTTGTGAATTAGGACTCTGAACTGCTCAGAGATCCATCAGAATTAGTTGAAGTAAGACAACTGAATGTAAAATCCAACTCTATTAAGAATGGAATAATATAAACTTAAATTTTGGAAAATGTTTCAAAATGTACCTAAATATAATTACAGAGACTTTTTTCCAGTATTGGTTGCTAACATCTGCATGGATTTCTAAAGTGCTTTCTTAGCATACATGTTTTCCTCATGCAGTTAATGCTATTTTTCCCAAGCAAGAACAGTGATGATTTCCAGCTTGTATGCTTTATAAACAAAGTACACAAAGCAAGAAAAAAAAAAAGGAATAAAAAGAATTTAGTATGTTTTCCTCCCTAAAAATAAAGATAAAATAGGGAAAAGTAATAGCAGATAAAGACAGGCATTTTGCTGTTTACATACTGGTGGTTTTTAGTTTAAAAAGTGATATGGTACTGCTGACCTGAAGACTTTAGGAGCTGCATTGATTTTGGATTTTCCCTTAGTCCTTTTCTTTATCCCTCTCTTTTCTCAGTACTAGCTCTGAATGTGAACTGATTTGAAGTTTGCCAAGTCCACTATCTGAAAGCAGGGAATAGCTTGAGAAAACTGTGTGCTTTGACAGCGCAAGAAGTAAATATTTTATGTGATAACCAAAGGAATTGTTAGGTATTTATGATTTTCTCAATAAAGTGTTGATGTGATTGTGATTGTTTTCTCTGCTAATTAAGTAAAAAATGTACTATACTAGCTGGGAAATCCCACAGCCTTGTGGCTATTTTTAAGGAGTATTCAGAGTTATTGGTTGTATGGCATTCACAGTTCACATTGCAGAGAGATCTATACCCCTTCCTATGTGCGAGAGGTGCTTGAGCTCTAGACTTGTCCCTTTGATTTTAGACTAAGACCTTTATATCACAGCCGTGGAAGACACAGCAGAACTTCTCAGACTGAACAGTTATCATTACATTCAGAAAGTATGAAAGGGGATGAGAGAAAATAATGAGTTGAAAAGCATTACTGTTCCTTCATGAATTCTGAGATTGAATACTCTAAGAATGAATTCAATGCATTGAAAAAACATATGTGAGCCAAGGACTCAGTCCAGTGAGCTATGCATCTGCCAACGCTACTGTTAAAGCTGCTATTTGCAGTATCAAGGCTTGCAGAGATGAACTCATTTTTTTAGGGTATACCATACCAGAGGTACTTCCTTCTCATTTCTAATACCAAATCCTTTAGACCTTGAAAGAATATCTATTAACTTTATTTAGGGCCTGGAGTATAGTGAGGTTAGGATTCCAAGGAGAGATTTAGGATGTTTGAATCCAATTCACAACTCTGCCTCTTATTTTCTGAATCTTGTAGCTTCATCCAACACTACTTACCCTTGTAATGTATCATCTCAAAAGTCTGACTTGCCACAATCCTCCTAAGTGCCTGTTTTCCTCCAGTGGGCATAGGCAAAGCCACCCATAGCTCACAGAGCTATTTGAGTCAGCCCATTTAGCACTAACAGAGTTTAAAAATACCTTTGCCAACAGTGCTCGATCTTATAGGTGTTGTCAGGACATTACTGGGAGTGGGCAGTACATAAACATTAACTGGTATTTCCCTGGGAGAACATTTCCCTATGATACAGCAAACGTAGTTTAAAGTCCCTCTTTGGAATGACTGGCTGCAAAGATTTCAGTTCACTCTCCCAATGTTTTCCTTCCAGTTAGGGGGCTACAGGCTATTCTGGGCAGTTGTTTCAGTCTCTCCCAGGGAAGCTGTTTGCATTTGTTTTGTACATACAATTAAATACTGACTTGTAAAGAGCCTTGAAGTAGGTACTTAGATCCCTGAGAGAGCATGTGGCAATTCACACTGAAGGACAGATTCTCCTGTAACCCAACAGGATATATAACTCCCACAGAAATGTAAATCTAACATCTATTTCTTTCTCTATTATTTTCTGCAGAGCAATACATCTGACACCCTAATCACTGTGCTGACATGTGGAGAATCTTGTTTTTACAAGCTGAAGTCTTCTATTTCAATTTTTAAAAAGGGTTGTACTCAAATGCTTCTTTTGGTGTGTGCTTTCTTCCCCTCAGTTATATCAGATGCTCTACTAAAAAACATATTAAACCTTTCTCTGCAAGCTTTACCTCACTAACACTCCCTACACTGTGCAAAAGGAACCTCGTTACACTGCCTGGACATGGCCTGTTTCCCTAGGCCTCATGATGCTAAAATGTATCTCTCCCCAACTGATTGTTCTGCATTCTCCTGCACATTCCCTGAACATCACAAAAGGCATGTAACACTACTTTTTTCAGCAAAATATTAATGATGAATAGTAAACTGGTGACTGCCAAACAGGATGAAAGAAAAAAAGAAGAAGAAGAAGAAGAAACATTGGGATTTCCTTGCTTATTCTAAATTGGTCCCAATGACTGAAAAGGTATTAGTGAGCCATGGATGGACTGAAGGCAAGATTTCAAGAGGTTTGTTACCTTGGGGAAGCAGACAGAAACAAAGCTAAAGAAATAATAAATACATGGACTAGATATATTCATAAAAAAAACCTCAACAAACAGAACAGTTTGTTACTTGATTTATTTATGTCATACTGACTTCAGGGTAAATTAAAATGGTTTTTGTTCAAGGAATTACTGCACCCACTGTTTTATACAGAAATTCTGTTCTCTATGGCATACTAGGTTTTGGAATACACATCAGAGCCATGCATGGTCTGGGGAACATTGAGGAAGCTCAGAAACACCAAGTAGATTTCTGAAACTGTTTTCCTAGACAGTGGCAAAAAATCCAATGAGTTCCTGCCTTTCATGTAAAAGTAAGTGCCTACATATGCGTGGAGTCTTCACTTTAACGGGAAGCACACTTGTATCTGGTGGACAGCAGGAGGTATTTCCCTTTGCATACGTACAGATTGCACTGATGCAAATGTTTGAAGAGCCAGAGCACATGGCCAGCTTCGTGGAGCCATGGGCTTTGATGCTGGTTGTCTTTAATCTCTCTGTGTCTCAGGGAACACGCGGGGTCAGATGCTGAGAGGAGTCGTGTTGAACACTCGAGTCAACTCCCCAAAGCTAAACACCCTCCACTTCGGAAAACAATATCCCTGGTGAAAGAACGTAAACTCACTCTCAAGTGAGAGTGTTCCAAATGGTTTCTCTGCTCAAGTGTGCGCTGAAAAATATCACCCACCTATAGAGGTTTAGAGGGACACAGGGCAGTGCCATTGGGTCAGACCTGAGCTGAGCCTGGAGAGGTCTTTTCTGCAGAAGGCCATCTCATCTGAATGGTGCTAAGAAGAAAAACATCTGAAATGGGTGTGTGCTCGTTGCAATGCCCCCACTCTGGGCAAGGATGATCCCCATACCTTGTGCTTTCCTGGCAGCTCAGTGGGAGGCAAGTCATAGTGGCTGGCAGTTTTGCAAGCAGCTGTCTGACCCTTCTGTTTTGGGTCTGTTTTTAAAAGGACCTTTGACAAAGGTCCCATTTCTGAAGAATCAGCCTCTGAGGCTTTTCTGGTCAAATATCAGACCCTTCTCTTATTAAAACATTAGGCTGTTTATTTATGAGTTAAGAGACCTTGAGAAAGTATATTTTTAGAAAGAGAGCATTTAGACAAATCTTTCTAACTGCAACCAGCAAATATTTTATAAAAAACCTATTACTGGTGTAAGGTTTAGAGCCTTTTTGCATACAAAACAAAATGTTAGGGCTAAAACTAAGAATGTGTAAATGATGTTAGAGAAAGCATTCATGCAAATGTCCAGAACACATAGGCAGTGCATGGATAGGTCTCCATTTCACACTACGTGTGACTCCCATTGAAGCCACTTATATTCAGAAGGTGATATATAAGCCTATGGTAGTGCAGAAAGGATGACTACGCCTTTTTTCTGTATGTGTGAAAGAGAGCGAGACAATGGGAAGATTTAAGAAGTGGTGGGTGGTTTTTTTTCTCTTTTTTTTCCTTTTCAGTTTAAAGCTTCAGTAAAAATAAAAATACTTGAAAGGAAATCAGTCAACATTATTTGAGATTAAAGTTTCTTGGACAATGCACATAATGAAGACTATATCAAACCAGAAAAGATAAATGTATTTACAGGCAGAATCTGGTTGTCATTTATATTTCCCTTATACCACACTGTGGCTTACCATAAAAAGAATGAAGTAATTGGAGGACCGATGTGACTTTGAAAATCAATATGTATTTAATTGAAAAGAGCCTTTGAGCTAGAATATTTTCCTTGCTGTCTAATAGCTATGTCCAGCAGTAAATTTCACATATCCCCAGATACTTGTTTAATATACACAGCTGGGAGACAGGAGTAAGACAGGCAAATTTGTTTTCCTAGAACACCTACAAATCTAGCCATGTAATAATTTATTTTCTAAACTATAATGGTGTCAAAATTGACGCTAATGAATGTGCAGCACACTGGCTGCTATAATCACAGAAGTGAATTTCATGGATTTTTATTAAGCATGATCTTTTTCAAAAGATACTGTTTAAAGGTTTGCCTTCTGGTGCACAGCAGACTGAAAATGTAGCTTCCTTACAGCTTGATGGCTTATTGAGCAGCAGACTGCATGCAGGTAGCTTTCACACATGGACAGAAACAGATTGCATGCAGTTAGTGCCAAATGAGCAGACTGAAGTTAGAATTCACCCTGCTTTCTCCAACAGCCTGCTCGCAGTAATTTACTACTACACGCCCTTTTCATTCACCTAAAGTAATAAAGCAGCCACTAGCTGAACAAGGTTGCCCTCAAAAAAACCATCTAATTACTTCTGAAACCTGAATAATGGGCTTAGTGACGATATTTATTCTACTGCACAAGGCACGATAAGTGACACTGAGCTGAAGCCTTACTCTGATCAACACTGAGATTACATTATCCCAGAGATAATGTAATTTAAAATTAAAATTAAAAACTTAAAAATTGACATTTAGGCTCTCTCAACAATGTATTAAGGCAGTGAACTACAGCCTATTAATCATCAAAGTTCCCCTGACCTACACAAATATTTTTATACAGTAATTCATTCTCCCTAATAGATAGATGTCTGGAAGATCTCTGTGATTCACTTCGAGTCTGGAGAGCAATGAAGAGGCAGATAATGCAGCCAGTGCAGCACCACAAACATAAATAAATCAAAGTGACTCAAATTGTTTTCACTGAAATGTCAGAAACATGTTAACAACTGTTTTTCTTGCAAGGACAGAGGCTACACTTGGATCTGGGCAATTTTCCAGGCCCAGGTGGAACCCACTCACCGAGATTCAGCACTTCAAAGAAATAACTCTGTGTGGAGCTAGAGACTCCTCCACCTTTCATATGTATTTTGAGTCAGCCTGTGAGGTGTTTTGTGTTTAACTTTCTTGTGTCCACTAATAAAATGAATTACTGTAAATTTAGGCTTCTGGTGACATGGAACAAGTTTTCCTTCAGCAAAGTAGGCATGGACAGCAAACCCTCCCACATTATCACTACATTGTTTTTCTGACTGAAAGGACTATTTGATTACAGGCAATGCTCCCTGAGCAACTCTAAAATCATGGATTCAATATTATCTTATTATTTCAATATTTTTGCCTTAGGCTGATGAACAGTCTAGCTGACAGATGGCCTTTGACCCGCCCATACTCCTAGTCATTTACCAGCTATTTTTCATTTTCCTACTCTTCTTCAGTAAGACACTGGATATCTCTAACAGAAATTTTTCTCAGAGTGTCTGCCCAGTAGTTACTCAGCAAAAGCCATACAAATCTTGAACCAATCACACAGACCAGCTTCCCTCCAGTGGCAGCTCTTTTTCATGTGATAAAGGGCTGCCAGACCTTATTGTGGACATTGGGACTCTGGCCTTACAGCAGACTGGGCTGTTGCAGAAAACTAAAATATTTCCAGTTTGAATTAGAGGATCTACTACAGACAAAAGAACTGAGATAATGGAAGGGCTCTATTCCAGCAAATATTAGATTACAGTGTACTGTGATTTAGCATATATTAGATACTATTATGTTCTGTATACTGTAATCTGTATTAGATACATGATAGTAATTTAACAAAGGTTAAATTAATTATTAGTGCAAGGATGTTGTCATCTTGCTTTTACTTCATTTGAAAACTTCTTGGTTTTTTTCCAAAAATTTTTTCATATTATCAACATGAGAAAGACAGTAAGAATGCTTGAGGGAAGGTCAGAATGGGGAAAGGCAAAAGACAAATACGGGTTAAATGAACAGCAAATTGTTTTCTTTGGATACACAGCTGTCTAGATGTGCCATGTTATGGCAATTGAATAGAATTATTTAAATGATTGTTTGCATTTGCTAAAAGATATTTGGAAATGCTTCAAAATGCCTCTATTTTGCAATATTAAACCTACCTTCTATTGTGTTGAAAGAATAACATAGGAGGAAACAGCTCAAGATCAGCTGCTAGTCTGAAAACTCTGCATTACTATTTTCATACTAAAGAGCGAACTAAAAAGAAAACATGTAGTAGATGAAATATAGTTTACCATTTTGCACTGAAAAATGTCCATACAAAGACTGATCTTAATAGAACCCCATATAGAGATTATGGTAATTAAATAATCTCCTTCTAAGCTGATGAACTTCTGCATCTAACATACTGGGGAATGGAAAGGTACTAATGTCCAACAAATTACCTCAATGCAGCTATGAAATCCCAGACATGCAGAGGCTCCAAATAGCCTTCACATTGCCAAGTTCAAGGCTTAAGGATGATCTGGCTTTCTCCTGGTAAAACAGCATAAACCCCTTCACTGTATCAGAATGCAAAAGCAAAGCTTCATGTAAATGAAGGTTGGACTTGATGATCTTGTAGGTCTTTTCCAACCTTAACAACTCCATGATTAAATGAGATTTGGATATGCTGTAAGGCATTTCATGTAAAGCAAAAAAAGCTCTCTCAGTCCTATTTTGCCTGTTCTCACCCTCCAGCAACTGATTGAAGTTCTGAGTTAAAGCCAAACGAAAGCTGTGCTATCATTATTGATGAGTGCCAGTGGTCCCCTGGCAGTGTGCCACTCATAACCAGTTTTTACAAGAAGTTAGACATTTCCCAAGATATTTTTTGCCTGTCTTCTGATTGACCTTGGAAGCAGCTGTTGAGTGCAATTATCTCAAAGGTCTGCAAGACTAATGAGTACCTCTCTGCAGCAGATGCAGCAAGTTACAAAAGTAATTTCTATTCTTTCTCAATGCTTAATAGTGAATGCCTCAAATGCCAGGAGCTAATGCAAAGTCTAAGTTCCCCAAATACTCATGTTTGCACCCTACCAGATACAACTCACATATATGAGAAGTTTTTTTCCAACAGAGCAACTCTTCAGATCTACTTGTCCATCTTTTCTGAAGTACAAGCTCCTTATCTTAAGCTTTCTTCACACAGACAGTAATAGTATTAAAAAAATATGCCATGTCAAATTATGATATACTGTCAGAAAGAGGACAAGTTAAGTGAAAGCATGCTGATCATAACTTTATTGTGATTTTATCTGGAATAACTTGCTCTTGCAACATGCACATGTGCAGTGTTTAAGGGTTGTCAACCACATGCTTTTGCTCCACATCTGTCAACTAAGACCAGAGATCTGTTTGCCCAGTGTAGCACTCTGGAACATTATGATACTCCCACAAGTATTTCTGGCTTACAAAGCAAGAAATGGGTTACCTTGAGGCTGTGGTATGTTCATCTGTGTTTTATATGTTACAGTTGTAACACTTCATATTTTATAAATTATATTAGTCACTTCATATGTCAAATCACAGAAGTCAAAAATGAAAAGGCACTTCTAATCATTAGTACAAACAAACATATATAGCTTTGAATCTTTCACATCATAAAAATTTGCCACAGTCAAAGAGCACATCTGATTTGTTTTATAACCCTTAAAAACGGGCATCTTCTTCCATACAGTTCAGAGAATCACAGAGTCAGAAAATCATTCCTCTACAAAAGAACCTCAGGAGGTCACTAATCTAACCTCTTGTTTCATGCAGACTCAGCTGTGAAATCAGATCAGGTTGTTCAGATTGCTTTGCTATTCTTGAAAACCTTCAAGAACGGAGCCTGCAAAACCCCCCTGTGCAGACTGCATCTCTTGACTCTCCTCAAAGAAAGAAATGTCCCCTTACATGTTCCCAGACAGAAATTGCCCTGTTTCAATTAATCAGCTTTTGTTCTGCTGTGCATCTCTTTCATAAAGAGCCTCTCCTTGTCCATCTCCTCTTACACAGGAAGACTGCTATTAACTATCATGGAAACCTTCTGCATGTTGGGTTAAAAAAGACCATCTCCCTCAGCCTCTCCTCTGAAGGCAACTGCTGCAGGCCAAATGTGCTCTGAGGGCTTCCTGTACTGCAGCTTGGCATGCACACACCCACCAGAGACCTGACAGTGCTGAAATTCAAGTTAGGAGAAGGCATTCCTCTAGTTTTGTCAGTGTAGGTTGATTAGTAAATATTCTGGGAATTGATATGCCAGACTAAGCCCAGCGGAAAACATTGATGATTCTATGACTCTCATGAGAAGTGCTGAGACGTAGGAGATGCAAGTTCAAATCTTTTATTTACTGATTGATGCAGGTACAGTCAATGGTTTAAGTAAAAAATCTACAGTGGGATAAGCAGTGACTAACTCTAAAGTAGGGGTTCATCTATCATGGGGATTCTGCTCCACTGTAGGTAACTGTTTCATAGATTTAAAAAGAAACAAAACAACAAAATAATAAAAATCTGCAATGATTGCAGACTGGCAAATCCTCTATTTGATGTTAATCCTATTTTAAACTCCTTAGATTAATATGCAGCTTCAACTAAACAAGGAGATGTAATTTAGCACTTACTTGGACTTCACAATGAACTGGTTATCAGTCACCGTTCTGGTCTATAAAGACATGATATTTTTAGCAATACGTAACCAAAAATATGTATTCAATTATATCAGCTTCTGTTTTCTTCATTATGGGAATGGACACGGTAGCTCCATGCTTTACAAATATTTCTGATTTGTATAGTATGACATCAAGTGCTATTAGTTAGAGACTAGCAATAGCATGAAGCTTTACAAAATCACACACTAAGAAAAACCTACCACAAACATACCTGCAGTTTCAGCGAAGGGCTTAGCAATCAGTCACTACAACTGAAGTGTCCTAAATAGTAAGAGTATAAAAGAAAAATGTGTTTCTTCATCTAAAAACTTGACCCAGTAAATTAATCAACAGCCTGTTCATGGAAAGCCACATGTGGCAGCTGTGCAGATAACAGAGGAGTAGGCTCCTTGGCTGTCTATTTACTCACCACAACTGCTTCCTCCAGACAATCCTCTCTTTCTTACAAGGAGTAACTAGCTAACAATATGTTTATGGTTTAGTAGAGCGATTCCTCAGCAGGATGGAGAGACGAGATGTGACAAAAATTCCCTGTTCAGTGCCAGGAGATGGAGCAAGCAGGTAGGGTAACATCCTACTCTCACTAAGCACATACATACTTCCCATTCATATCTTCCTTCTTTAGGATCATAGGATTAAGGCTGGGCACTTGTATAGGTACTTTGCTGTATTGAGAACAAACGCTTCAGTTCCTGCAATTGCTGCTGTTACAGGCACAGAGCCTTCTCTCTGTAGTGCTTTTATCGTAAGAGCCCCTTTTCAGAGTATCCACGAAACTCATTTTTTTCTGAAGCTTCAAGATAGTTTGCAAAAAATATAGAAAGGCAGCGTACAAGCTCAGTGAATGCCTTTTTTCCCATCATCACCTCAACTATATTTAGGTGATCTTTATCTCTGATCTTTGAGAAGGAGGAGAATAGGCTTGCTATTGACTTCAAGAAAAGCTGTTTTCTGTAATGTCATGGTGGCATGTGTTAGATTCTACAACTCACTTCCTGGAAGGTTATCTTACTCCATTCACTTCACTGAGGACTCTGAAGGACTAATGCTTTAGCTCAGGCACCTGAGAGAGATGCTCAGATTTGAAAGGGATGAATACCTCTCTCCGTTTTGTTCAGGGGATCTTCAAACACACTACAGATATAGGGAATTGAAACAAATATGAACATATTCAGGATGACTATGAAATCCAAAGTTGTCTTAAATTTTTCAACTATAACATTTCATGACAGAGATAAGCTATTGACACAAGAGTATTGCATCATTGATATATTGGCATGTGAATCGATGCTTTGTCCCATATTCCTTTTTAAGTTATGTGACAACAGCTGAAGGCACCTTTAGTCAAAGAACTGACAGAAGCAGCTCCAGAAGTTGATTTGGATTGTGCCAAAATAAATATTCTTCTAGAGGAACCAGAAGAGTGCCCATTTGCCACAGAGGGAATTTACTGTATCCCGTTAACACACATGTTCCCAGGAAGAGCTGATGCAAAGAGAATGCTCTTATCAAGAGGAATTACATTAATGTAGGTCCTTTTCACTATAAATTAAGTTTCCAATCTTCTTAAAGTCCAGCATTTGCTCATCAAGTAAGAGGGTCAAAACCACATCCAAAATTAAGTGTATGATGTGCTCTTTCCATCCTGACAGATATCTACAAGTAAGAATCAGACACCATACAGTTCTTTCTTTTTCCCGGGAAAGAGAGTTTTCCAGATGGTTCTTACTTCCTTTCAAGCTTGGTATTTATAGATTAAAGGACACTTTTGAAAAAGCCTTTTTGGCAGGCTGGAACTTAAAAACTCAAAAGAATAAAAAGTGTATTTTTAAACTTCTATATTGTATATTAATTTGCTGTGCTGTTCATATTATTCTATTACAAAATAATAAAATAAAATAATATTTATAGATCAGCTTTTATATTTCAACTGCTTTTGAACAACTAATAATGATGTTCACACCTAAAGATAGGGAACAGTCACAAAAGTATGTGACTGGAGCAAAGCTTCATAACTTTATAAGGTGAGGAGTGAAAACTGAATTTTTATTTCATAGAGACTAGAGACAGAGCCTTCAGTCTTATCACTAGTGGATTTATTTCTCTATCATTTATTTAAATTATACATTGCATTCCTAACAGATGATAAAACCCTGGATAAAACTTCAAGCCATATAAAGAAAAAGTAAAAAAAAATCCCTCACAAATTTATAATTTCAAATAAAATTATTATGGGAAAAGTGGTTTTGCTGCTCAATTTCCTTCATCACCAGTCTTCTTCCCCCTGACTCCTGCTCCATTTTCTCTTCTTTCACTTCCTTTTCCAAAACAAACTTTTATCCAAACATCATATTACCTCTATGATGATTTGACCCTGTGTTTGTAAGAGTTTTAGGAATTCTCAGTGGTTAAAGAGTCAGATCCAACACAGGTCCAATCCTTTAGAATAATATGCTTTATTTCTGATGAAGTATATGAATACAGACTATTCAGCACCCCACAAGTCCTCAAACTCTGAACATTATATACATCATCAGATATTCAGAATTCACAAAGTCACACCAACAGTTATGACTTCAGGTTTGAACTACACGTATCTCACATGCTAGCGAATGCAACTAACATCTTGCTAAAAGAGTTTGCACCACGTTCCCTACCTCCTGTGAACATGAGACTCAGGTAACTTTGCATGCATTACTTGTTTTTGTCAATTGTATTTTACCTAGATTGCTCAGGATGTAAGTTACAGAGCATAGGTTTCGTCTGATCAAATATTTAGAGCTGTAACACAGACACTACTCCTTTATAGCTAAGCCATTCAGATAACTCAAGAGAGATCAGCTGAACTGTGCCTTAAAACTGTTGATTTTCCCCATTTATAGGCATCCCAAGGAACTAGGTCACAGTGTTGATAACAGAAGTAAGGCAAGATGGATCCCATACACAGTGTACAGACTGAGAAAACACTTGGGTCACAGAAGACTTTCTCTTCCATCTCACCATCATATTTCCATTTTTATAAAGAGTAGGGACCAAGCAAAATATTTGGTATCAAGGCTCAGTGTAAGCTGTCAGCTCCCAGAGCACCCATCAAAAATGCACACAGTAGCTCTTCAAGTACCATGTCAGCTCTCTGACAACTCATTGTCAAACAAATGTCTTTTAAGGCTGCTACAAAGCACAGAGGAAAGCCACACATCTGTCTTCATCTTTCCTACTGTAAGAAGAGTGGGCAGCAGAAGATATTGTTAATATTTTTTCTATAGCAACCCAAATATAAAACTTAACGGTCCACAATACACGGCACTTTCTTTCGCAATCTGTGGGAGAAGTAGTCAAAGAACATATGAGCTTCAAATGGGCTTGGAAACAGCTAATAGTGGGCAATAAGCCACAATAATGAAAAACACAGCTTTGAAGCTAAACTGAAAACTGTACTATTTTCAATATCTTGCTTTCAAAGGCAACAATAAAATGCATTTTGAAGAGATGATACGCTTTCACATTTCTTTTTTGGTGGATTTACATATTTTTCTGTGCTTCTGTCTAAAGTTGATTATTAGTTTAATTTATTGTAAAACAGAAAAATCAAATTCCTATAGAGTTTGGTATATCTTTGATTTACAACTCAGTTTTCAATCTGCTCTTTGCTGAAACCAGCCACGAAACACAGAATTACTGAAGTAGAACAAAACAACTACAATGCTCCACTTTGTTTTCTGAAACACTATTTTTTTCTAGCAGAGGCCTCTGTATTTATTAATGAACCTTTCAGACAGAGCCTGGTCTAAAATGCCTCACCCTAATTTGGCCAATCAGGCATTCAAACTGTCGAACTTACAGAACAGGGAGTAGTTTCTTTCCTAACCTAAGCCCTGTTGGAAAGAATTAATAAAGGAGGTGTGGGTGATGTATTGACTCTGCTTCTCTGGATTTGTGCCTGGAAGAGATCTCTGAATATGTCCCTTGGCTAAGAACATCATGATTTGACCTACCTGGACCAAACACCAAAGTTTCACAATAAAGCCTACTGTTATTTTGGCCTTCCATAGCTTTTGCCAGCAGGATCCTCCCATACAGAAGGACCAATTTGACAATTTTAAATCTCTATGGTTATTTTTGAAGTCTTATCTAGGCTTAAATATGACACGCATTTATTTTTGTAATTAAAGTCAATATTTTTGCTGGATAGACCAAGCATAATCATGACAATTGAGACTGTTCTTATTGCAAATATAGAAACCTTGAGCCTTCCTTCACTGGATTACAGCATCAGTAGAGTGGAGTGTGTTTAGGTAAAATCTCTAACACAGTGTTACAAAAGGAAAATAGGTAGCCTAACATGCTCCTGCCTGATGTGTATGCAATCATAGTTCAAATTTTATTTTCAGAAACAACCAGATAGATTCTGTTTCTAATAAATCAACAAGGATTTTGACAAGATATGGTCAGTTCTTCTGGTATCTATGTGTAGCATCAATAAAATTTTTTTAAAAATCATTATTTCAGTATTTGCATGTGATTACAGGTCTTCTTTTTGTGGCTGCTTTTTTTTTTTTTTTTTACTGTTTCATTTCTGTCCTATTTCTGTTCTACTGTTGCAGAAGAACAGAGCTTTACATACTATGGCTTTGTTCAGCACACTAGAACTTAGTATAAGTTTAACACATGTAACACAGCTGATGTTAATAGACATAAATGTCCCCTAAAGTAGTTTTCCATATTTATGTTGGAGCAGATGTTTTACCTCTTTTTGTGTCCTTGGACAATGGCCATTCCACAAGACTCTAACTGAGATACAATAGGAATTATGTGGCTAAAATACGGTTTGTTCAGCAAATGTATCTTCTTTTCAGTTGGATTTACCACCAATATGATAGGAAAGAACAGGAAAAATAATAATCTTCCATTGTGCACAGTTGACCAGAAATGCAGAAAAAGTGTAAGATGTTTCCTAAGACTGTGCTGCAAAAATAAAGTTATATTAGAATGTCACCTCTTGTGACCATATATCGTTTCTCATACTTGTGCAAAGCAGCTACGTTCAGATAAAAAAGAGTATTTCAAACAAAACACTTTTCTCTGTCTTCTCAGTTTGGTGTTATGAACCAAATACTTAAAAAATTTTTCTGGAAATTTTAATGAATATTGATTAGGTTGAATTTCTGGAAAAGCAGTAGAGCAGCAGTTTATAATCAAACATTACTTTTCTAGCAAATAGAATATGTTGTCTGAAAATGGTTTCTACTACATCACAGTTCATTAATTTAAACCAGGTAGACATAATAGCTTGCTTTGAACAATGGATTTAAGTAATTGCTTTCTTTCTTTTTTTACTTTTATGTAAATCATAACATCACAGTTCTGTTGACCTCCAAGAACCTCATAATTCTTCAGCAATCATAAATGAAGTCTTTATTCTAAAACCCAGCTTCATTTTGAGTTAAAATCTGTATCATGAGCTTGTCTTCAATTCAGTGACTTCTTTTTTCAAGTTCTGTCTTCATTTCCCTAATGTCCATATGTATGTTGACGTTGCTCCATAACAGAATGTTTACTGGATCAAAAACAAGGGAAAAGTCTCATTGTTCTAATGATGGCATCCATCCCAAACTGTATTAGCTACAAATAATTGCTTCCTAAATTGCTCTGTTGGCAAGGAACATCCTGGTTTAAAACCCTCTTGACCTTCAATTTACAGAGCAAAGCAATTGTGAGCAAGATTTCTGGCAATAAAAAGCCTCTAAATTATACTTCTCTTATTTCACTTCTTTAAAACTGAACAGAAAAAGAAGTTCTTAAGCTCAGATATGTGAGCAAATCATTAGCAGATCTATTTTATTTCCAGTTTAGGTTAACTAAATGTGGCATGGCACAGCTCTTTACAAAAAGAATCTGAGTTGTGAGAATTATGGACACACAAAGCAGGATAGAAACCCACAGCAAAGAAACCCATGGGGTCATGTAGTTCATCCTCCATACTGAGGCAAGATCAAGTGTACTAGCAGTTTTACTAATCTCACTTAAAATCTTCCAGTAAAGGGCATTCCACAACATAGCTAAAACAGTCTGGGAGAAGCCACATAATCTATCACTCCTGAAATGCTAAGAAACAGCAATGAGTGAAAGGAAAGAGCAGTAATGTTCTTTGCCAAATATCTGTTTCACATCTATTGTTTCTTCTTTATAGGACCTTCCTTTGTTTTACAGATGAATCTATAACTAACCATTAGTAAAAAGGAATTAATTCACAAGGACAAAAGCATTTCTCTAGAGATTTGCAACTATAAAGTTAACTAAAAACAATGCAATAGAGAAGAGACACGGGCATGGATGAGATTTCCAGAATTTTAAACCAAAGATCTGAAAAGAAAACTCCAGGTTGTTTATGCTCATTTCAATTACAAAGATTAAAAATATGAATTCATCTAAAATACTGATCCTGTTTACTTTGACATGAATATGACCAAGAGTCAAATTCTTCTGAGTGGAGTTTTTGAATAAATGTGATATGAAGAAGTATATTGTATCCTTTGGACTTTAATGAACTCTCTCCGTCAAAATGTCAAAGTAATGGTAAAGAAACAAGATTAGTTTTTTTATTTGAATGTGATGGAAATAAGCAGTGGTTTGTAAAACAGTAAATAAGACTATCAAAGAAATAACATGTATAAGAATACAAAAACAATAGTAGTGAATGTGTTCCCTTTTCTCTGATGAACTAATCTGCATGACAGTACTAGGACATAACTTGTCTCACTTGTACTTAGTTTCACACTAAGGCAAACTTGGCACAGCTTCTAGCTTGCTGAGTGGGGAGTTACATTCTGACTTGGCAGATGACGCTCCTGCCTTGCAGTGCCAAAGGTCCAGAGGTTAAAATCTAGTTGCAGCTATGTGTGGGATACATACACAGTGAGTCCCATCTCCAGCTAGGACTAGGTCCCTGTTAATTGGTTCTATCCTCTTGAATGTCTGATTGCCAGCTGGCAGGCACAAAGTCTCATTTGTGGTATTTAGCAAATTGGAAGTGATATAGTCAACTCAGACCTTCAAAGTCAGGCGAAATTTTGCTAAATGCAGTGGAAATACTTCCTGCTCTGCTCCATGGGACACATATACAAAGGAGGTGAGAAGAGCTGTGTACAGGAATAATGGAAAAAATACTGTATTACAGGATGGATTCTGTCTTGAAAATTGAACTGTGAAGTGATCCATGTATCTGAGGTATTCCCAACAGCCTTCACACTCAACTAAGTTTCATGGACTCAACACTCGTGGACTCATAGAAGAATTTAGATTGGAATGAACTTTAGGAAGCTCAAAGCAGGCAGAAATGTGATAACTCACTTTTTCAGGGCTCCTAAGTATTTTAAGTTTCAGATACCGCAGTCTAGCAAACCCGGTTAATTTTATTTTGAAACAGTGTATGAGAATTTGTACAAGAAGTGGCTGCTTGTGTGCTGAGGAGGCAGTACCAAACAGCTGACCAGCAGCAACTGAAAGCGATACAACAGAGAGCTGGTGCATCCCACCATTTGGTTAACACATCTCTAATTAAAAATGTCCCAGTCAAAGGTTTGAACCTTCTCAATCCAGTTTTGCCCAATTTTCCTTCTTGGAGCCTCTATCTGTGTTGCCATAGAACCATGAAATTGCAGAAAAACAGGTTGACAGGGACATCAAGAATCATAGTCTAAGCTTTCTGTCAAAAGCACGGTCTAGACAAGATGGCCCAGCATCCTGCCCAGCTGAATCTGAAGTGTCCAATACTGGGGAATCCACCACTTTCCTGGACAGTTTATTCCAATGGTTGATTGTTCTTAATGTGAAAAATTTTTCTTCTGTGTCCAGTCAGAATCTCCCCCAGAGTGACTTGTACCACTACCCCCCATCTTTTCCATGTGGTTCCTTGTAAAAAGGGAGTCTCCATCTTCTTTGTAGCTACCCTTTAAATACTGGAACATGGTGCTAAAGTCTCCCCTAAGTCTTCTTTTCCCAAGGCTGAACAAAGCCAGCTTTCTCAGCTTTCCCTCGTCTGGCAGGATGGATCAGTCCTTTGAGTGTCTTTGCGCTGGACCATCTCCAGCCTGTACATGTCATTTTTTGTTGTTTTTTTTTTTTTTTTTTTTTTTTTTTTTTTTGTATAGCAGGGACCAAAACACAACATCCCAGTGCAAATATTTTGTCTTGGATAAAGTCCCGAATGAGTGGAATTTTTCTTGACTGGAAAATTAGGTTTGCGTGACATTTAAGGTGACAGAGAACCATCTTTTTGTACATCAATTCATCATCCAGTTGTATAAGAATTGAAATTACAAATGCAGTTGCCTTAGGACAACTATACTTATTTGGGACTGGGGATAATTCCATAAACAAGTAACAGAAAGCTTCTCTGATAACTGACTAGTCACATCCAGGATGATCACCAGAATATGACTCAGAAGGAACCATTAAGGCCATCAGCAGGAGTTACTACAACTATTTAAGGTGATGTCACACTCCTCATGAAGAAAGCCAGTCAGGAAGAGGACACAGCAGTGTCCTCATGCATCCACACCATCTGAATCTCACCTCACCAATGAAACCATCAGCCAAGAAGCCAAGTATCTCCTGTCAGCGAAAAGAGTTTTTTAAGGAACAATCTACCTATTTTGATATATAAACAGAAGAACCTGGAGTAGATTGGGAGCAACTGGAGAAGGTTATTAGGAGTGAGGAAGATAGGAAACAACTGGGTCAGAGGCACAAGACAAAGAAACTAGGAGCTGGTATTCTTTTTTATTTGGGAGTAAGACTGGAGGAAGCAGAAAGAAGTTTTGAGTTGAAAGTTCATTTTAGTTAAAAAACCACCAAGTCGCTTCACTTTCGATACGCTGAATCAGCCTCCCAAAGAAGCCTCTTTGGACATCCAAAAATCAAAGCGGAGTAGAAAAACTGAAAGTCTGAGAAGTATTTCTGAACCTAATTATCACATACATCAACTAACTTGCAAAGGAATTATTCATGCTTTATTGTAGAATTTGCCAAGGTGATAATAAAAGTATTTTGTGCCTTCCAATGTACCTCTATTTTGCTTTAACACATTTTTTAAAAGAGAATATTTAGTTATATACAATATTCAAATGTGAAATTTTGTGATTTCTGAAAATCCAAGAACAAAAACCTACTTGCCAAATGAAAATAAATTATCCTGTCTCAGACCTCAGGTTAGTGAATATTCAAAGCAGCAAATATCTGTTAATTTCCTTCTTATTCCTAAAGACAGCCAAAGGTATAAAAAAAGTTACTCAACTTGTTTAATTCCATTTTTCTGGTGTGCTCATTTCAAACAGGAATTCTGAGGTTGCCAGGCAAATTATATTATTAAGGGGGCTATCTCAGTCTTTCAGACAGTTCAGTCCTTCATGATATTTTCTGCTTTAACATCAGGTGTGTTATGATGCTCTTAGTCCTGCCTTGGAAGCTGACTTGGATGCCTAAACTGCTTATGTAAGGTGTTAAAAGTCTATCATACACAAGTACCACATTCAAAGTCAAGCAAATATGTTTTACCTGGTCTTCAATATAGCACCCTTACCCAAGCTAGCAACAAACAAGTTTGGGACAGAAATACATCAGTTCCCAGGGGTTTACATTTAAAAGACTGCTGTTGAGAAAATGGGATATTATATGTCATAAAATCATCACATAATCAAAGCAATAGCAATGAGTTATGGGTTTGGCTCTGATCCACTGTAGTTTCCAGATGCTTTGCAAAATGCACAAACCTACAGTCTGTACTCAGTTACAATAGCTTCAGTTACTTCAGTGAGGTTATGACAGGTTGGCACAGCAACAGCTGAATGCAAGCTCAGTCTTCATTTGCAACAATAAAATATAAAAGCTATTGAACAGCTTAAAAAGAATTCAAGTTTATTATGGATTACAGTAAACTGTTTCATAATGTCACATAAAGTATGCAATATATCTAAAAAGAAATGCATGAATATAAGTAATATAAAGAGAATAATATTTCCCATCTTTGACATACGAGAATTTCATACAGTTTAATGTCAACTTCTCTGCTGGACATTTCAAGGCCCTGTGTCTCATAGTCTGAATTTGCTTTCATGATGTTTGGAATATGTGCTAACCATCACACATATTTCCAAAAGACTTACTGGTTTCGAAAATGCATCCTAGTCATATGCCCAAATCTCTCTGAAACGTGTGGCCAAAACTGTGTGTGCAATTGAAATCAATACATGCAAAAGTGTGTTTTTCAAAAACAGTGAAGAAGGTTTGGGTTCTATGAGCCAGGTATCTTCTCATCCCTTAGCACATACTCTTTCAAAACAAGGTTTTTTGTTGGATAGCACTGTTTATCACACCAACTGCTCTCTATCTGTATGTATGAATAAGTAATACTAGGAAGTGCCTATTTATAACAGCTTCCAGTGCACTTTTTCTGTCTGTATCAGGAGATGGTGGGCCTGAGACAAACTGCTGAGTCTTAGCATCCCGGCAAACAAACTGTGGAGAAGCCTTCTCTGGCCTCAGGTGAATAGAACCAGAGTGGCTCCCTCTGCCTGAGTACTTTCTACACCATCCAGCAAACTAGACAGCTAATGTTATTTGCCCCACCAAGGATTCACAGACCATGTACTCATATCCTGGATCTCAAAGTCCTTGGTACATGGTTCACCAACAGCCCCTAAAGAGCTCAGTGATTTGCTGCAATATTTAAGAGGGCTTAACCCTGTTTACAAGCAGGAGGAAAGAGCAGGACTGCATTCTGTTCTGGGTTTCACCACCTGACCTAGGTGACCTTGCAGTCTTTTATACTCATCTTGCAGTTCTGCTTGGATTGCAATCCAATCTGCTTGGATTACTGCGAACAAATACCTAATTTATTTTCAAGCTTGAACATTTTACTGACACCTACTTTCCTCTTACAACTGGGGAACTGGAAGGTTTGTGAGAGTGGAACCTGAACGTGAACTTTCACAGTGACTGAGCTGACAAATGTTGTACTTGGTCCCTAAGGGGAGGTGGATGATTGAGAATATCAGCTCATTCAGAGCAAATTGTAACCTCATTCTCCTCAACCTATATACATCCTCAGCAGAATTCTCAAAGGAAACAAGAAAAGTGAGAAAGTTGAAAGGAAAAGGAGGGAGAAAGAGAGAGGAAAATTTAAGACCTATAAAACTTCAGACAGGAGAAATAAGTACCATAATCTTATAGTGTTATTAATTTTATTTTGCTGCTTTTGCTCTAAACATGAACTTTAGTTTCTCCAGCCCTCTCTAGTAGTCAAACTAGAAGTAGAAAATTGAATACACAGGTAAGTAGGGAGCAGCAGGGGCAGAGGTTATTACACACGAGAAACTTTGCATACCAAAAATGAAATAGTGAAATACCAGTGTAAGTCCACCTGCCAGGGACTGAGAGCTACTTTTGTAGATGTTGTTCTCACATGGCTGTTCTGTTCAGTGGATTTACCACTTGTAGAGATAACTGTAGTACTTTCCTTTGGTCACTGTAACCCATCTATATTATTTTGATCTTAGGGCTACTAAAACACAAACAAAATTTTTTAATCATGTGTTCCTGCCATTTGTTTAGTGGTATACAGTATGCATACTGCAGAGCCCTGTCTATGGCAGCCACAGGCAGGGACTCTGCTCATGACTGGCCCTGCCTATAACTTTCATTTAGATCTCAAGTTCTCAGCCCCAAGACTTGAATTTTAGCTTTAAAAAAAAAAAACCAAAACAAACCCAAAACAACTCCTCTAAATTATTTCACACTTTTAAGAATGGAAAAGTCATGTCCCAAGATTTTAATAAGAAGATTAAAAGACAGTCCTGCATCATATATCCGCACCTTTTTGATGTTTTCCCAAGATCAACAACAAATACAGAATCCTTGTTGCATTTTTTTTCTTCTAAAGTTCTATTGTGGGATTTCCAGATTTTCAAGAAGACCTCAGTTTAGCCTCTGCTGTCATTGCACAATCAGCTAGAGGATTCTGGGTGGTGTGTTTACTCCTCAATTGGCTTGTCAGCTCATGAAGTACCAAGAATACAAAGGTTTGGCAAAGGGAAACCTTGTAGTATTTAGTTGCAAACATAAAGAAACAGAGAAGTCGGTGATTTGATAATAAAAATTAGTACCATTAAATTTAGGAAAGGAAGAACATAAAATCGTATTTGCCAAAACACATAATGTGCACTGTGTAATACTTCAAGGCATTTTACTCTTAAAAATAAAATATGCTTCAAATATCACTTGATGAGGCAAAGCTTCCATTGTGTATTCTCTTTTTGTCTTGAGTAAACCAGCTACAGAATACTTGAAAACATTTGATTTAATGCTGCTGATAAAATATTTTTAGGGACGAATTTTAAAGGTACACGCAAGGTAAGTACAGCTACTCCAGTCTTTTGTTACTCTCTTCATAAATGAGTGGAAAAGATATTCACAACCTGAGGTGTGAAGAGTTACCCAAATACGATGCTTATAAGAGCAGTCATTCCAGCACAAAACATAACATTAGATTTTCTCTCTCTCCTTTGATTACTTGTCCTACTTACCAAGACACTGTCATAGCAGGAAATGAGGACAAACACATTTTAAGTTCACTAGAGGATTTCCAAAATTGCATGTCTTTGACCTATTTTCCCTCAAAACATTTGATCAAACTCTATTACTTCACAGGCCAATGAGGGCTAGCATGTTTTTTCATTTTGAAATGGACATCAATGGTGGACCTAAAAAATATTTTCCACAAACATGCCCAGACAAAATGATCAAATGTTACTGATGGACATATAAACAGGCAGAAAGACAGAGAGACAAAAGGAAAGAATAAGAGGATATATTCTCTCTTTGTTCATTCTGATTACTCCAGCAGATTTTGTTCCAGCACTTTTTAAAGACTTCAGGAAATCCCACTGCAAAAACTAGCTCAGAAGGGAGTATCCAGGCCCCATATGTATAAGCAACTCCTTGATATTTATCAATGATTCTGTGTAATCAATAAATCTGTTTCTCTACATTAATAATGTAATAATGCACAGAAAAATTTAAATAGGGCATTTATTTTTTCTTTCTAAAGAATAGAATTATTTTTCATAAATATGAAAGTATGTCATCATGAAAAAGAGCAAAAGGAATTAGAAGACAAAAGTCAGGAGTGCTGATAGACACTACAAATATGTTTCTGTTTTGGAAATAAATAAATACTGACTGTCCTGTTTTAGTACAGGACAAATGGGAACATGGATACAATTATACACACTCCAGATCTAATAATATTGCTTAAGACTTGGGGCCTGCAAAGATGGAGACCTATGATATTATTCAGAACAAGTTAACCCACTGACTTTGCTGGAAATGTCCGGTGTGTGAAGTGAAGCATGCATATCCCTTTGTAGAAAAATGCACTAAAACTTCCATGTTTTCCCTCTGAAACCTCATCAAGCCATGGGGATTAGAGCTCCCCTCAAGTATTTTCTGTGTCTTTTTGCTGCCAGCATATTGTTGTTCAGTTCCTGCATTCTATTAGTGTTCCCTTTTGTCTAGAATTTACTTGGCAACTCTTAAAGATTTTTGGTAATATCATAACCAATTTCTAGAACATCCATGCTCTCTCAAAATAAAATTCTTAAGTGTCAAATGTCTGTCTCAAAAAAAAAGCACCAATAAACAAAAATTGTGCAACCTTTCTGTCAAGCACTGCATCTCTTAATAAAGATATTATGGCAAATTACACAATAATTTTACTAATTTTAATAATTTTAATTTTGATTAAAAGAAGACAATTCCTCAAGCAGTTTTTTTCCAATACCTTTTTTTTTAATTTTTGTCTGTAGTTCAATACTATGAAAAACACTTGGGTGTTGGATCAGGAAAGGTATAGCACAATGGGGACAGGAATCAGGAGTATCAGTAGTGTTTTTCACTCGTGACAATATACTTTGTAGAAAAAAATCATATAGTAACAAGAGGTTGTGGAAATTACCTTAACCCACCAGGTGACCAGCCAGAAACATTCAGGGTTTGGTACAGCCGCTGAACACAGGTATCCAGAGCCTTGCCAGTAAGGTGTAAAAATGATTTTCAGCATACTAACCACTTACACAGAATTGGAAGGTATGCTCAGCCTGGGATCATCAGCTTGGAGGAGGATGTGATACTGAGCTTCTGATGTGATAAGAAGGGAATATTGAGGCAATTGATACCTGTTCCCTTTCTCTTTAGATCCTTTTCACATGGCAGTTCCTAGTAGGTTCCTTGGTCCTTTCCTAAAGTGATTTCATTGCTAAAAATGCAAATTGGGAACTTCCCTGCTGAAGCTTTTCCTTTCCTTGGATGAACTCTGACTAAGGGTTCAGAGTGACTGGAAGAATTCCTTAACCCCTCTCCCAGCAGAGCATGCTATGGCCAGGAAAAGGCTTGTGCTTTTGTACTCAGTTGAGGTCAATAAACCGCAAGCTGACTAAGGGGCAGGGACCATCTTGAGATACCAGGATAGCTGCTTATTTAAATTTGTAACCCTCTTTTGGGGTTTTTCTAAGGTTTTGGGTTGCTAGGTTTTTTTGCTGTTGTATGTGCCATCCATGATGAAAACATGGGAGAGGTCTGAAGGAAGAAGAAAATAATGGGACAATGAATAGAAAAGAAACCCCTAAAACACAAGAGCAATAAATCCACAGGAAAGCACAGGCACTACTTGTATTCCAACCTATTAGTGGTAAGAACTGAAGATGTTGCAGCTGTTCCAAGGTATTTTGCAGATCAAGGCTTCCTACAGGACCGTAGTGGGTTTGTGCAGCAAGGTTTTACTAGTGGGGAGGACTACAGGGGTGGCTTCTGTGAGAAGCTGCCAGAAGCTTCCCCCATGTCCAACAGAACCAATGCCAGCTGGCTACAAGAATGGACCTGCCCCTGGCCAAGACTGAACCAATTAGGGATGGTGGTAGTGTCCCTGAGACAACAGAGTTAAGAAGAAAAAATTAGTTTTTGCACAGAAGTAATTACAGCCAGAGAAGAGAGGAGTGAGAATATGTGAGAGGAACAACCCTATAGACACAAGGTCAGTGGAGAAGGAGAGAGAGGAGCTGCTTCAGGCTCCACAACTGAGATTCCCCTGCAGCCCGTGGTGCAGACCATGGTGAAGCAGCTGTGCCTCTGCAGCCCACGAAGGTCCACAGGGATGCAGAGATCCATCTTCAGCCCATGGAATAGCCCCACACCAGAGTGAGTGGATGTGTGAAAGAAGGCTGTGACCCCATGGGAAGGTGATGCTGGAGCAGTCTCCTGGCAGGACCTGTGGCCTGTGGAGAGAGGAGCCCATGCTGGAGCAGGTTTGTTGGCAGAACCTGTGATCCCACTGGGCATCTACACTGGAGCAGTCTGTTCCTGAAGTACTCCACCCCATGGAGAGGGATCCATGTCAGAGCAGTTCATGAACAACTGCAGCCTGTGGGAAAGACTCACACTGTAGAAGTTTGAGGAAGACTGTCTCTCCTGGGAGGGACTCCATGCTGGAGCAGCAGAAGGACTCCTCTCCCAGAGGAGGAAGCAGTGGCAGAAACAAAATGTGATGAACAGACCGTAAGCCCCATTTCCCATCTCCCTCCACCACAGGCAGGGAAGGAGGGAGGGGTAGGGAGGAAGGTATTTTTAAGGTTTGTTTTATTTCCCATTTTACTTATTCTGATTTTAATTGGTAATAAATTCAACTAATTTCCCTAAGTCACAAATGTTGGGCCCATGACAGTAATCAATTAGTGACCTCTCCCTGCCCTTATCTCAACCCACAGGCCTTTTATTATATTTTCTCTCCCCTGTCAAGTTGAGGAGGGGAGTGATAGAGTAGGCTTTGGTCGGCATCTGGAATCAACCTGGGTCAACAGACCACAAGGACATAGGAGGAGTAGGCATAAATAAAACAGATGATTTTGATGAAAAAATAAGAGATACAGGTTTCATTCAGAAATTTATCATAGAATCATAGGACGTTCTGAGTTGGAAGAAAACCACAAGGATCATCAAGTCCGACTCCTGGCCCTGCACAGGACCATCCCCAAGACTCACACCATGTGCCTGAGAGTGTTGTCCAAACACTTCTTGAATGCTGTCAGGCTTGGTGCCATGACCACTTCCCTGGGGAGTCTGTTCCAGTGCCCAACCCTGCTCTGGGTGAGGAACCTTTTCCTAATATCTAGCCTAAATCTCCTCTGACACAGCTTCATGCCATTAAAGCAAAAATGTTGGCCAGAACACTGGCCAAGATTAAGTGAATTACACATATTCACAGACCTTTAAACCAAATGCTCTAGAGAAGAAAGACAGCATCTCTTCAGCAGGCACATCACTCTGTGTAAGTGAAGGTGGCTCTATTCTGCAATGCCTTTCAGTAGAAATTTTCCCCCTTTTATGGGATTAGGCAGAGGAGGCAATGCTCATTTAGAGACAAAGGAATAATAGAATGACAGGGTGAGACAGCAGTCCACCTGTACCACATATTACTCAAATTCTTTACTGGAACTCAGAAGACTTCTGTGTATGGTGGCTCATTGTCATGGCTGTTTCTTTTTTCATGCCATGCTCAGACATTAAGCCACTCACAACTGCTCCTTCTTAAATAAACTCCAGAAGCCTTTGATCTGTTTTCTACAAGGCTTCCCAGCAGATATTGGCATCTACTTTATTTTTCAGGCAGCACCAATGGAATGAGATTTATGAATAACTTCTGTCCTCTGAAGCAGTCTGGTAGCAAACAGCTGAGCACGTGCCACTCAATTGAAGACTCGGGATAAGCAACAGAAGCTTGCTTCCTTCCTAAAACTTTTATATTTTTCAAGGTGAGAACCATTGCCAGTGTGGCCAACGCACAAAGGCCGACAGTTTTACACAGAAGATACCAAATTTGTTTGACACTAATTTGAAATATTTTTAACCAGATTAAAGTGCAAGGCATCTTCAAGTGATCCTTAAAGTGGAATTTTAAAATTTATGCATTTTAGTACAAAGTACAGGCATCAGCTTCAGAGTGACAAGTATTTGAGCTTTCAGTATCAGCCACAAGAAATAAAAATACTAAAAAACACTAAAAAAAAGAGTATCAGATTCTAAAATGAATAGCCACAGCACTGAATACTGTTCTTTTTTTTTTTCCCCCCAAGTAGCATATTGCTGTCTTTCATACAGAGCTGTGCATGTAAATGAAAGGAGTCTGAGATGTACAAACTCCAGCTGGAAAATATGCTTAATTCAACACAATAAAATGAGAAACAGAACTATATTTAATCATAACTATATTTTAAAAAATCTAAATAAATGTGTACCAAAAATACTGCAAAATAGTATTGCACCATAGTACTGCACAATAATTCTTCATAAAGAGATCTCATGGTTCCGTCTTCTTTGAAATGCAGTGAAATATGCCCCCAACCAATGTTTTTCAGCAAGTAGGTTGATTGTCTTTAGCAAAAGGGCAAGGATTCATTCCAAGAGTCGTGGTATATGCAAAAGTAGGTAAATGACCTTCAGACTCCCTTTAAAATTCAAGCTCATTTTTTTCCAGTAGCTAGTCAGACCCCCAGGACACCCTTACTGAGGCATTTATGCGTTCCATTTTCTGCAATGAATCCCACCTTTTATCTAAAAATTTAGTTTTAACCATTTTCATTGCAACATCCTGTGAATAATTTATGCAGATAATTACAAATGTTTATATTTATTTTGATTTGACCAAATAAAAATAGATTCACTGGATGAGATTTTCATTGATAATCCTTATGTTCACAAGCACCTGTAATGGCTGGAAGTTCTAACCCTAAAGGGAACAAGGCTGGACTTGATGCTGACCTGACTGCAACTACTCTGTTGTGACTGATTTGTTTCCTTGTTTATATCTACACACTCTAGCTCTGAGCAAAATCAGAACACTTATTATGCATCAGCATTCCACGCTCTTTTATGTTGGATTATATACAGTAAACACCTCACTTGACAACATTCATCACACAGGTAGCACATTTTATTTGTACGGGTAAACAAAATAGGTGGAAAGTACACATACAAGTATTAAATGGCCTGAATTCCAGATGGTTTGCTTGCTCCATAAAGTAACAGTATCTGCTGAGATGACTGTGGTACTGTAGTTCTTTTTCCTTACCAAACACATGCAGTAGGAAGTTTCTCTCTGTTCTTTTGTCATCTTCTTTGCTGCTCTCTTATTTCATGACCTCTGAGTTAATCCTTCTATTCTTCCTATTAGCAAGTTTAAGCAGGCAAACTTCAAACAGACTAGCGATTGGTCACAAGGTTTAATGGGCATGTAGATAATCATCTAAATTACATTTCTGGAGTTGATGGGCCAGACAGGCTTAGAGAGTAACTTTACCAGCTTTCACTGTTAATCAGCAAGGATTGTGTGTCTCAGTACTTATCTGCCTTTGCCTGCCTCCCCGAGGGCCTGGGTCATACTGACTGATTAACAAAGGCAGCTGCATTAGCTTTCTTCTCCCAAAAAGTGTGGCATGGAGGCCCAAATGACTTGAAAGGCAAATGTGACCACAGCTCAAGCACCAAGCACTCTCTTCTCATCACTGTGGAATTGCTGGCCCTCCTCTTGCAGATTATGATACTCACACAACAGTTGTTGCCAATTTTCATGATCTGTTAACACTTAGGAAGCCTTATGCTGAAGGCTCTTATTTCACATCTATTGTGCTATCATCAAGGGGAAAATTCAACAGGCTATTTCACATTTTCTGATTAATTTGAGAGCAGTGTATGAGGTGAACCGAAAAGAATACAACAATTGAATTGTCAATAATGAATGCCCTGGATTTCAGCTTTGAAACACAAACTGTAGATGGCTGGGTAAAGAGAATAACACCCCTCTGTAGGATACAGACAATTTTACAACTACAGAAATAGCAATGGATGGATCTGTAGTGTGAATCTGATTTTCTCAGCGAAGCAAAGTGTATCAAATCTGAGTCTCTTCTTTGTCTTATATTGGTGGTTGTGTTTTATATCTACCTTGATTACAAAAGGAACAAGAGCAGAGGAGGATTGGCTTCCTGACTTTGGCAGAAGTTTGTCCTTCAGGTGTTTGTCTCATCTTGTGTAGTAAATACTTTTTAATCTCTTTATCAAGTTGTTAAATAAACACAAAATCAGACCAATTAAACTACGATTATCCACACAAGAAGCTTACTCAGGAGCAACATAGGCTAATTCCAGCACTCTTTAAAACAGTAAAACCTTTTCATACATTTATAGCTCTGTACAGAATGGAATCTGACAAACCAGATAAGATTTTATTTTGGATCTCAATTAAGAACATTCTACAAGAAGAAACTAGTGAGGAACAAAGTAAAATAATCTAGAACACCGACTTCCTTATCTGTCTCTTGAACTTTGAGAAAGGAAGTTGGATTCTGACTTTCCACAAGTTTTTATAGACAAAACTATGAAACATTCATGTTTCTGTGACCTAGGTGCAACCACTTGTGACTGATGTCAGAGGCAGACAAGAATTAGGCTAAATACTTCCATAATTTTCCAGTCTAGGAAGCATGCCATTTCTCAAGTTTCTAAACAAAGACAAAATTTTCCACTTTTATCTGGGACAGACCCAGAACTCAAGGACTGTCCCATATTGTGATAAAACCTTCAAGTCTCAGTTTTGTTCCAGGTATTCCCTGAGACATGGGATTATCCTATTTCCTAGCTTTTGCGTGGCAGCCTGAGTACCTTACCCACTCCCGGAGCCACAGCGTTCACGCCTCTTTCAAGGAGAACAAAAATGGCCAAAGCTCTATGCCAGATCATGAAACCCACAGCAGGATTTCAGATATGTCACATCCTCTTTACCAAAAAAAATGCACAGAGAAAACAATCTGAATTTCATATATGCACTGTGAGCATATAGCTGGAAGAGTCTTTACACAGTGCAGCATTAATTCACTTCACTTTTCATTGTTCTATTGTACAATTTGGCTGATTTACAGAATTATCCTTTTCGCTTTTACTTTACCAAGTCAGAATTATAAAATTGTAATTAAAAGACCAGACAAATTATTGAGTTATGATATCATTACTGTGACTCATTAGTCTTTCCCTTATATCATGTTGATAACAATCTATACCCTCTACTTAACATTACAGCTTTTCAATGCCAAAATGCCATCAATAATTTCCAATAGCATCAAAAGCTGAGATGATCAAAATCTAGCTATTATTTCTGGAGAGGCAATAGTAAGCATACTCTTTCCTGCAGACTCATTTTTTGATCCCACGTGGTAAGAAAATAAGTCTAGTTAGGTCAGATCCAAATTACATGGAAGTCAATGGGAGTCTGTTTCTCTGTTCAAAGAGCTTGCATTAAGGATATTTTTCTCTTCTTTTACTGTTATACACACCACAAAAAATGGGCACAGAACCTGCTACTAAATCCAAATTTCAGTCTGCTTTTCTTTCAGTCTCAGAACTGAAAGAGCTGAGTTGTACAGCTGTATAATAAGAAATGTGCAACTTTTGTGTGCCCAAAACTTGGCTCTAGACACCTTTACCTTTCACCCCTCATGATATGAGTATTACAGAAAGTCTTGTAGATGGAGTAAACTTGGGTACCAGAAACCGACAGATGTATGTGCAATATATATTTTGCAAATGCTTCACAGACAAATGCTTTGCCTGTGACTTAGGAACTGGCAGTCTGATCATAGTTGTAACACTTTGTGTGCTGTCATACAGTGCAAGTTATTTCTAATTAATGAACTTTCTCTCCATGAATCAGGTACATTGACAGAATGTAAACACTGACACAAATATTTACCCAAAACATAACCTAAATATTTCAGTGAGGCTTTAGAAACTCTGAATGACCTTTTCTTCCTCCCCACCCTCTTCAATTATTGTACTTTTAAATGTGTCACTGGACTTCCAGGAGCTTGTAAAAAACTGCTTAGCTCAAACTTTGCAGTTCTCATAGTTATGTGGCTCATTCAAAGACTTGTAAGGCTTTACACCTTGCTGGGGAGTTAATTCTTATCTCTCGATATTGCACAGTTAGAAATGGAAGTATTGAAAAATTATGGGCTTCATTCTACCTTCCTAATTTAGCACAGTTAATGTAGGCAATGCAAAACCTGATCCACCACAGTGATTGAGAGGGCTAAGGTTCCCTGTGGAATCAAAGAAAAACAACAGCTATTAGAGGATGACTGAGAGTCCTCAAGTACATTATCTATTCCTTTCCAGAGATCTCAGGTGCCATCACAAGACTTTATCATCAGTACAGTACACAGAGCACGACCCAAGAGTGCCTGGCTCAGGGCTGCATGGTAGGAGCTGCCTCTGCCTGCCCAGGGTCTGGCTCCAGCAGTGCCCTTGCAAAGATAGGACACAGAAGGAAGCAACCCAACTAGTCAGGCTGGGTCAGGATGCCCCAAACTGCCTTTTGGCTGAGGTGATTTGAACATATGGTCCCCCTCTTTTCCCTAAGGGCTATCAGTCCATCAAGCTGTACCTCTCTGCTCAAACTGGAGCCAGTGCAGCAATGCATGGAGGGATCACTGTGCTGGGCAGGGAGAGGAAGCAAGAGTAAGCACAAAAAAAGTCTGAGTTACAAGGAGTCTTCTGCAGAAGTTACTGCTACCAATTCTCCAGCAAAATGTAATTGATTCCAGCTGTGTTACTGGGCCTGTGTTATAATGAAAACATCCAAAATAAGAGCAAAGGACTATAAGTGAAAAACTATTTCTAAATATGTGGGATGATTGCCTGATAACTTAGCATAAACAAAAAAATCCATAGCTGACAAGAATTATATTAAAACAGGTTTTCTGATAAACTTTTCCAGAGAACAGTGTTCTGCCAGGATCAGAATTGCCTACCCAGCATTTACTTCCATCTGTCTCCTTTCACAGCCACCCACAATGGTTTGCTGTTATTATTTAAAAAGACATTTCAATCCTTTGGTTAAAGTCAGAAAAAACCTGGATCTATTCCAGTCTGTACTAGCCATCCCTCATGGGCTCAGAGATAGCACTGTATCTACAGAATCTGCATCCACAGCACTGTATCTGCTGCAGCACCTCCCCATCCTGCAGTACCCTAGGGAGCAGGTATTGCAAGGCAACTGTCAGGCTGAAATGTCCAATCATACGCCCCACCAGCACCAGTGGGATCATATGTGTCATAATTTAACTTCCTAACATTTTTAGTCATGCAATTAGGAGTTTCTGCTTGGCTAGTTTCCGGGCAGATCTTCATCTTCTGTATGTTTAATGTGTCATGCACACCCATGAGATGATATCAGTAATTGTATGAAAGGGGAGAACAGCCTGAACACACAAAAGAATGGAATTACTCTCTCAGGTCGTTGAAGTTTACCTTTTATGATTTTGTTCATCACTTACGACATTTTTCTGTGGCAGCATAACAGCAAAATAACCATTCAAGTTAGGAGTCTAACAGAGTCCCTAGGATGGTGAAATGATCCTAGCAAGACTGTGCTAAATTGCAAACACATAGAAGACAGAAAGAATTGTAGGAAATACTAAATTTTCCATTATTGAGGTAGGAGGTTCTAAAAACACCTCTAGCTGGTGTCAATAAATTCAGCTGTGCTGAAGAGTGATATCATTCCTGACTTAAGAAGTTCTTAACTACAAGAGTGCCAACCAAGGAAAGAGAGCATTGGAAAAACTAAAGCTGAAAGCTCCATATAAAATTATCTCTCTTCAGGGGCTAATTATTACAGCAACCTAATACTTCCTCTCACTAATGATCATAAACCAAATTAGTTCATTGGTGTCATCTCAGTCATTATTGGCTTAAAATTGTTGAATCATTGAATTAGTATTCCTATGGATAGTCTCAAAGCACTGGTGGCCAATTTCTCCATCAGTGATCTGTGTAACACATAATTTCCCATGTACAATGCATCGTAATAATGACAAATGTAGTTGCTGCATCGACACATCCGCTTTCTTCAGTCTTTGCCTGAAACTTTCCTGAAGGGTATCTGGTATTCATCTTGGATCATATGTTAAGCCGGAAACTTAGCTACACAGAGAAGACTAAGCACAACTAATATAAAACCAGGAGTGTAAGCAAAATACTGTAAACTGGAAGACTATAAATTTTTCTCCAGACAGCTGGACCCAACATGGACTTAAGCCTCAAAGTCTGGGCTCTCTAATGTGGCATCCCCAATGTGCTGGGGAGTATGATGATGGTCCTACTCAGGCACAGTCTACTGGAAATACAGGATGAAACTAAAAATTTTCTTTCCATGCTTAGAGAAAGGGATGCCTAAATAGAAGCACAGACATTGTGCTCATTCTTCTGCTGGTTTTTCCCATCTTATGCCATAGTTGTGCCCATTTTCTCTTTATGGCCTCTTCAGAGCCCAGCAGATGTCTGACAGGGAACAGTGACTCTGGGAACCTGTGACTACTAAATGATAGTGGAGACTATCATTTAGTGGAAGTTAACTGTGCAGATGAAAAAAGTGAATGTTTGCCTTCTACAGAAAACCCAGAGCATTATATTAATTCCTTCAAATGATGGATCTCATCAGCTCTGCTGAGTTTTTGAGACCTTTCCTTAAAGCAGCAGATAATGGCCACTGATCAAGATGCCAGCTTAACAGCCACATTCTGAGTCTGAATCCAAAAGGAGTTCAGTACAGAACAGCATAAATGTTAAGAATACCCATCACAATGGTTAATTGTTCCTCTGACTCATCTACAATGCTTTAAATCATTGCAAAAGTCTTGGGTATAATTAAGGAAACGTGGCAAGCCTTCTCTCCCCAGTGGTATACATGCTGACAAAGACAGAACATGCTGACTCTACAAAACATTTTGTTGTGAGATACACACACAAAGTAAACCTCTACTTGCAAATTAGCTAAGTGTATTTATTATTTTCATGTCTATCATCTATCATCATAAACATTGTGGAAGCACCAAGTTGTGTTATTCAATTTAGGTGCTTTTTCACTTTATACTTACAGTGAATGGTGATTATAAATCCCTTGATCTTTAAATATTTTAAAACTTCTTCAAGTAGTTTTTTAGATTATCCTAAGCTTTTGTTTGATCATAAATATTTAGGAAATTTAAAAAATTCTGTTTAGGATATCTAAGAGGATATCTATCTAATTAGGAAATCTAACAAATTCAGCAGTTTTATTCAAGTGAATTTGCTCAGATACATTGCCTGGCATACCTAATGGAAGAGAATTCAGCCATATGTTTTTGCCAGGATGGGTACTCCGTCAATGTAATTTGGAATTGCTCCCCTAAAATTAATTGAACCATGTTGACATAGAGCAGTTGAAGATATAAGCCCTCAGCCTTCTTTCTATGGCAGTCTCTCTGTACTAGCTCTCTATTTTGCGGCTTTCACCTAAAGTACTCACAATTTAACATGTATTCAATTTGATACATATTTGTTCCTTAAGGCTAGGTGAACCTTGCTCTATTTTTCCTGGGGAGTGGGTTGCAGTCACATAGTACCAAAATAATTTATGCTTTATTTAATAGATTAATAGCAATGCAAATGTACTTCTAGTGTTTTGTGTGTTTTCACCCTTAAATCACTTCTACAATTTCTGAACATGAAGCTTCTGCTCATTTAAAACCAGCAAGAGCTTTAAACCCAATCCTGATGTGAATTTCTTTAATGAAGAAAGAAAAATCTGCCTTAACCAGCACCCACTAACCACCCTTCTGTGCCCAGCTGCTCATTTCTGCCCCTGAATCTACCCCTTCCCTTGTGTTCACATAGAGAGATTGGGTAATTTATCCTGGAAACTAGTTCATAAAAAAAAAAGAAAACAAAGCTTTTCCATCTAGTTCATGAGTAGCTGCAGGCAGGGAAAGGGATGCTTAAGTTGGCATTGCTCCTGGAAAGAATGACTGTTATACTGTGCTCTCACTAATGTTTCTGAAGAAAATTTAGGGTATAAGCTTGAGTGTTTCAGATCTAGTAATGAGTGGGCTTTTTTCTTGTCCCAGATACTCCCTCCTTGAAAAGAGAGTTAGCATTCTGGACTGCACAATAGCTAAAATATCTAACTTAACAGTTATACCAACAAAATTTTCAAATTTTATACTCATTTAATCAAATAATCCTCAATGAATCAAACACGCTCTTTTGAACAACAGGAAAAAAAAAAAAAGGACTCCAACTATTTTTTTGAAGTTTGGGGCATTTTTTGTTGTTGTTCTGAAAAATCCAAAACCACTGAAAAATATTCTTACTAGCTCTATACCTGAGAAGGCAGAGGAAAACAATGCATGATTGCTCTCATAATGGACATTCTTTTTTCTCTGAAAGGGAAGTAAGCTTACTTTGTAAATAAGATACAGTCTGGTGGTTGTTACAATTAGGTTGTGTATTCAGTTCCAGAGATGCACTCTCCATGTCTTTTCAAGCAAGACACTCAAACCCAGAACTACCAAAAGGGTTAGCTGCTGCTACAACAAACTCTGCAAAACCTCTGAGTCCACACCTGGCATCGGCAGTGTCCTGAGGACAGAAGAGATGAGCAGTTTGTAATGGTGGTCATGCTGAATCTAATGCAGATAATGGGAAATACAGAAGAGAATAATGTGCTTCCAGCCTGTCCTACTACAAGACAAATTCTTTGTTTCTCTCCTAAGCTTTCTTTTTTTTTTCTTTTATGGACATTATGTGATACTTGCAAGGTTCTTTGAAATCTTTGTGTGGAAGTACTATGCAAAGAGTTAATACATGTTTCTAAAAGTGATGGTTTTTACTTGTACTGTCTGGTATGAAAAGCTTTGTAAATGTAATAGCACACAGTTTAAAATGAAATAAAACCATTTTATTTTCCCACAGTTTAAAATGAAGTAAAACTCTTTTATTTTCCTTTGGAAATGTATAAATTGAGCTGCAAAAAAAAATAAGTATTCTCATAACTTTCTTAACACAAAAATGAGAGCTTTTTCTTCTCTATATCTGAAAATCTATAGTAAAATTAAATATACTTACTATACTAGGTCTAGGTCTTAATTGCTTTGTCATCAATGGAAGTTTAGTGGACAGACAGAGAAATCAACATGTTGTTGCTGGCAACCACATTAGCCCTCTGCACTGCACTGATTCTGGAATGTACTCTTTTACATTTTGAGCAAATGCCCAAAGAGAATGATGAAGAGAACAAAACACACTATGGTACAAAATGTAATATTAGCTATCCATTACTCATAATACACAAGCAAAATCAAATAAATAACTGTATTACTAAAAAAACCAAAACCCAAAACACCTAAAAAACACAACAACAAAAACAAACAAATAAACCAAAAACTACCCACTCCAAAACACTCTAGATACAAAGTTCACAGTGTCAAACAAGATTCCCTAAGCACATCACCAGTTACTCGCCATGACTGCAACTAGGCAAAGATTAAAAATCAAAGAGAGAGCACATTTCAAGTGAGGTATAGATAAATCTGTTTGCATTTTAAAGATAATAGTCACTGCAAGGATGAATAAAATACTTTTTCCTTTACAACAGTTTGTATGTAGTGTGGGGTCTTTCACTTGAGAGAGATGCTGATAACCCTGTCTTAAGAGCTCACTGGCTTTCCTGCTGCCTGCTTTGAATCCTGACTATCTTGGTATCACAGCTTCAGAGACGATAATGAAATGGCACCACTTCTTTCGGGGTACTTAATTTGAATATTGTTACTAATTGCACAAAATCTGCTGAAGGTGCTCTGATGATGCAACAGTTTATTTTCTATTGATTTGGTTTTAATGAGGATATTATAGTTGCTATAAAAAAGTAAAGAGGACAATATCTTTTCCCTTTCTAGGGGCTGCAAGGCTTGGAACCACACACCTCTGAATTCAATAGCCTTGAAATTAATCCAGCATTATTCAACTGCATGAGAATTGTTAGAAGACTGCAAATAACATCCTGCACTCTGTCTTTTTATTGTAACCTTCCTTATAGTATCATCTTGCAGTGAAACCCGAATATACTGATGGGATTAAACATAAAAGAAAGTCAGGAAAAAATTACCGGATTAGAATTTTAAGCAAAGCCTTCTGTGAGAAAGACCACACCACTGTCAGTGACCTTCCTCTCCTCATGTGTGATCCCAGTTGTGCCTAGTCAAGTGTCCAAAGGATACTCCATCAGTTCACGCTTATTTATCCTTTTGCTCCTAAAACAGGTGTCTTTGTTCCTAAGAGAACAAGCATTCATGGTGGTGTATTAACCCACTCTGCCAGAGGTCATAATGTTCTCTACTATTAAAAGCAGAATGTAATGATGTTATTTAAGCCCTGAGTTCTGTATTGATAAAATGACATCATTCTAAGCAAAAAGGAATAAATTCTCTTCTAGCAAATAGGAAAAAGAGTAAAAAATGTAGGCTTTTAAGTGTTTTAGAATGCCATTTCTATCACCAGCTCCAGTCTTTGTTTGTTTTTTAAATGCACTTTCTGATAAGTTTGCCTCTAACATAAGTAAAAGTTGTTTTAGAATCTCATACTGTATCTTCACAGCAGTCCTTAGATACCACAAGAATGCTTTTCATCTTATTTTTACTCTAAACTCCTGAAGCTGTCCCTAGCTCTGAACAATTATATTAATTAGAGAATAGTTATTCACAGCGAAGCAGAAAACCGAGCTTAATCAAAAGAAACTTCTAAAACACTCTTAATTTTTATCACTCTAGATCTCTTTGCCTTTGCAGTGCTTTAAAGATTCACACTGTCTCATAAATGCTATCATAAAACATTAACAACAGTGTAAACTCTAAGTGTGGGAGGATGTGTATGAGGTTGAATTCATATACCCAGATATGTGCCCCAAATAAGGAAAAAAGAAGAGCTCCTCACATCTTTCCAAGCAGTGTGTTGTCCTCATAATATAACCCCAGTTCAACTTATCGCTGCTCTCCTTTTCATATTAATTCACACTTAAGATGTCAGGCAGGTTGCTGTACACCTGAACTGAAATCTTAGGTATTATATGTGGTTTCTCTTATTTTACTGTAGCAACTACTAGATCTAGTGCTGAGCCAGTAAAAAGAGCAAGAAGATGGTCCTTGACCTCTTGGGTTTGTAAGAGAAGTCTAAGAGAACAGACAAAGAATAGGTAGAGGGCCAGACAACACTATAAACAAGTATTCAGATCAGCAGTCAGTAGGCTATGACTATTACACACATTTTCTCTGACAGTTCTAATTTGCAGATTGATATAATTATTGTCAACATACAATTTGCTATCAACATTTATTATCTCTTTGCCTCCTGTTTTAAGTCCCAGTATGTATCTCTCCACAAGAAAAAAGAATCCCTCTTGATCTCCCCCATCACATAAAATGCTCTGCCTTCTACCACCCTAGTCTGCCAACCAGAGATGGGAAGGAAGTTTTGCTAATGGATATATTGATATATAAAGATCTTCATAAAGAAAATAGATAAATAAAGATAGGATTAAACATTTGACATGAACACGGATGACAGTTTCAACACAATAGTTTTGAAAATCCTTCTTCCTGGATGCAGAATTAATTGTGACAAAATATACTACTCCTGGATGCTCTAATAATTAGAATTAACACACCAATCCTTTTAATCTGCCTAAAATTCCACAGGCAAAAGCATTGCCCTGGATTACCATTTACAATGTCACTTCCTTCTTTGAACTGGTTGGCTTATCTTTGTCCACCATATCAAGGATATTTAGTCCTCAAACTTTGGAATACAAACAGCTCCGATACAGCCTGTGTCCCAGGTTTTTTCTCTTATACAGAATATCTTTATCACCATAGTTTCACTAACTGAAATCTTCACTGTTACCTGCTTTCACTACCTTTCTTCCAATTTTCTGTATAATTCAGCCTGATATCCCCTTTCCCAGCCCCAATTTAGCCCTACTGGACAGACTCTCATCCTTTTTTTCCCTCAACAGACCCACTGCTTCCTAAGCATTGTTATTATGTTCCCAAATTTTCATTTGGATAAATGTGATGTAAGCAACAATGATCCCTTCCTTCAAAATTATCAGTGGGTTTTTTTCATTATGTTTGTTGCTCTAGAATAAACAGTTTTCATTCATAAATTATCTGGCAGTATTTTTCTTGAACAATGATAAGCGCACTGTCATTGTAAATATCTTTCCCAGTAAAAGGATTTCCATGGCTCCAGTGTCACAGACAGATACTTATGAAAACTGCCCACTGCGTGTTACAGAGGGACTGTTTTATCACAAGCAAACAACACCTCTCTGATGGAGAAGGTTTTGCCTGACCAACGTAAAGATTAATTCACCCGGAGCTCTCAAATACACGGTAATAGGTTCTTATGCTGGACTTACCTTTTATATCCAAAACTTTATGTAAATATTGAATTTCATACAATTTTAGTGTTTAGAACTCAGATTCTAATCTCAACAAAAACTGACTCTACACCAGCTTTGGCCCATGTACCCTAATTTATATCACTGGATGAACAGAACCCAGCTAATATCACTATTAATTTGAATACGAAAAGAATGCAGAGACAATACCTGCACAAACCCACACATCATGTAGTCATCAAACAAAGGCAGACTGGGACGGTCCTCTCGATAAATTGTTACTTTGTAGCTGCTCACAACCGGAGGGTTGGGCTGCGAATCATCTGTTACGAGAATGATGACTTTGTTCAATCCAAGGCCAAGGGGGTAGTTAGCACTGCTGCACAACAAAATAGGAAAGAAGTGGAATAAATCTTAAAGAAATAAAGATTTATGCTGCTTTATCTGTGGCTGCTAAATTTTACTTGTTCCTTGAGGCTGCTATTTCTAACATTTTCTCTTAAAAAATACATGTGATTTTAAATAAAAACAGTGTAAAATAACATTTTTAACAATTCATAGTTCTTTCAGAAAGATATAATACTGAGAGTGAAACTTCGTGAAAACAGCTTCAGTAGCAGTGGCAAATATTCTGACATGAAATCTGTGAATGAAACCATCAGGGACAATAATTCCTGGCAGGCCCAAGTTTGTGATGAAGTCAGCAGAGAGACAAACATGACCAGAGATGTCGGCCACTGAAATTGTCCACTAGCCAAATGTGATGACTAGACAAACTGCTCAGAGTGACAGACAAGACCAAAGCTGAGCTGTGCTCGTCTTCCTTTGGAAGGGAAACAAAAAATGCTGAAAGGCAGAACCTGCACATGCAAGGCTTTTACTTTTCAATTTAAAGGACATATTGGTATTCTGTTTTCCTTTTACAAGGAAGAAATCTCTAAGCTTTTCACTTGTATCCATATTGACTGCCAAGGGAGTTAACATTAAGACACCAAAATGTTCAGTGGAAGAATTTTGTGGTAGTTTCTTTTGAAATGATATATCAAGACTAACTTCTTACTGAAAATACAGAAAACATACTGAGTATTAGATCAGTAAGAACTGTACAGACTGTCTAGTTATTAGAAGACATTCTAGGTCAAAGCATCTGCTTCACAGTCAAAAGATGGTGTGTTGCATGAGCACTTCATGTCATGAAGCAAAGTTTGCTCTGTAATGGTTAAGAATTCTTTCCAAGTAATTCATTGTTCATGCTCTCCTTTTTATCCACTCACTAATGGCTAGTATGTAAATAGGCCAGTTCTCTGGTTCTGAGGTACCTGACCCAAATAAATAAACTGGTATTGTCCCTGGCACATGCTGTTGTCTCTGAGAGAGCTGGTTGGCAAAGACAAAACTGTGCCAGGGATCACAATAGCAATTAAATATCATGGATGATTGTGGGTCAGTGATAAAACCTAATGTTTAGTGATGACTGCTCTCTCTTCTATCATCCAGCTTTATATTTCTCTAAAAGATCAGATAAGCTGGGACTCTTGCAGATGGCAAGATGACCCACTTAGTGGATGAGAGCAAGGCTGTTGTTGTCTCCCTAGTGCCTTTGGCACTGTTTCCCACAGCAATCTTATGGAGAAGCTGTCTGCTCACAGCTTGGATGGGCATACACTTTGCTGGGTAAAAAATTGGCTGAATGGCCAGGCCAACGATCAGGACAAGGAGAATGAGTGCAACCTCAGTCAGTTTGCAGATAACATCAAATTGGGCGGACGTGCTGATCTGCTGGAGTCTCTGCAAAGGGATCTGGACAGGCTGGATGGATGGGCCAAGGCCAAGTGTATGAGGTCCAAGAAAGTGATGTGCCGTGTCCAGCACTTGGGTCATAACAACCCCATGCAGAGCTACAGGCTTGGGGCAGAGAGGCTGGAAAGATGTCCAGTGGAAAAGGACCAAGGAGTGCTGACGACAGTGGGCTAAACATGAGCCAGCAGTGAGCACAGGTGACCAAGAAGGCCAAAGGTATCCTGGCTTGTATTAAGAATAGTGTGGCCAGCAGGACTAGGGCAATGGTTGTCCTCCTGTATTTGGCACTGATGAATCCTTGACACCTTGAATCCTGTGTTCAGCTCTGATCCCTCACGACAAGAAAGACATTAAGGTGCTTGAGTATGTCCAGAGAAGGGAAATAAAGCTGGTGAAGGGTCTGGAGCACAAGTTTTATGAGGAGCAGCTGAGGTAGCTGGGGTTCTTTAGCCTGGAGAGAGAAGGAGGTTGCCTGAAAGGAGGTCGTAGCCAGGTGGGGGTTGGCCTCTTCTCCCAAGTAACAAGAGATAGGACAAGAGGAAATGGCCTAAAGTTACACCAAGGAAGTTTTAGATTAGATATTAGGAAGAATTTCTTTACTGAAAGGGTTGTCAAGCATTGGAACAGGCAGACCAGGGTGAGTCACCATCCCGGGAGGTATTTAAAAGACCTGTAGATGGGTCACTTAGGGATATGGTTTAGTGATGGACTTGGCAGTGCTGGGTTAACATTTGGACTTGATGATCTTAAGGGTCTTTTTCAATGTAAATTATTCTATGTTTCTATGACAATCCCTTGTAATACAACTCTGATGAAAATGAATCATTGTAAATTAGGAAACTTGAACCTATTTCTTCTTTTGACCCCAGCTGTCCTACTCTGACCCACATAAGCAGACCAATTCTAGCAGCTTAGGGCACAGTGCAAAATTAACACCTGGATACAAAAGCTCAAATTCTTTCTTGTCTACTGTGTGCAGTGCAGTGATGGTCCGTTCCTACTCAGCTTTGATGCTGTCAGAGATTGCAGGAGCTGGGTGAGATGCTAGCAACTGTACCCTCTATAAAGCTAAGGCTAATTATGGCTTGAGAACATACTACCACTGACTTCAGGACATTGAAAATAAATACAAGTTCCTCAGTGTTGAACTCCCTCTGACTTTCACTCATCTATCTGTGTTCTAGGTATTTGGAAACACAAAAATATTCTGGAATATTCTGCCATATTTCCAAAATTAAGTTTTTACACTCATATTTTGTTGCTCATACCTTGGCCCTTTCTTGTCGTCAAGGTGCACTTGGCATTGACAGTTAGAGGGTTCTGCTCCTATCTTCACTGTCACCATGTCGAATGGGACTTCTGCGTAGTATTCTTTGATCTTTGGGTTAAACTGAGGATTCAAGTCCAGCTGTGGACTGGTGAAGATCTGCCTGATATGAGATAGGGTATCTTTATCTGTTCCAAGAAGGCATCAAAGAAAAAACTGTGAAATGTATGAACATTTTTGAGTAACATGCAACTTCTGGCAGATTGATAACATGTACAGTGGCAAGATATTTAATGCCTAGTCACTCTGAGACTGATAATCCTGCTGCAAAATCTTAATGGAGTTTTTAGTGGCACTTCAGAGAAAGGTTTAGACCTTGGAGGGATTTTAATTATTCAGTGCCCAATCACTTTAGTCCTAGTCACAAAACTCAAAGCCTGAGTAAGCCTTTGAAAATGCAAGGATTAAGTCTTGGAGATCTGTCTCCAGTTGGTTTACCGAAACATAAAGAAGAGCTAGGCCAAAATTCATAACCTACTTAGGTACCAGCCTGTGTACAGGGTTTATGTACAAATGTAATTTCCAATAAAAATCAAAATAAGTTCGACATATTCTTACTCTTCATAAGAACAAGTCACATGGAGATGTCTAGACTCATGGGGTCATTTGCAGTACAACTGGAAGAATGTTTTATTAAAATTCCTAAATCAACAAATTCCAGCTCTTTGCCTGTGTATGAAATCTCCACAGTCAAATCCTATTTGCTCAAATGTATCCTTTATTTTGTAGTGTTTGCCCAATTACTCATGAGAATAATTATTTGCTGGCAACCCACTTATGACAAATATTTTAATCCAACCTATCAGATTCAGATTTACAGTACAATTCCACATTCAGAACTGCTTTTCACATACATTCACTAGTACATGTTTAAAACTGGGTACTTCAGAAAACATTCCAGATAGAAAACTCTTTTATTATAATATCTGAAAAATCTTGTAGCTTAAAACCTGGTCTAAAAGGGTCATAAAGAATGTAAGCAGTTCTTTGTGGACCTTTTCTATCTTGAAATATCTGCCTTGAGAAAGAAAACAGGGCAATTTCAGCACCTTCTTGCATGGATTAAAATATAAAGGAAGTTATTCCAATGGAAGAGAAGAACTTGGGCTAGATTTGTAGGGGAATAGAGTCTTATACATTAATACACAGAAGGTATTAAAAACACCCCTACGGATGAGTACAAACAGTTCTCCACATCCTGTATGTCTTACTTAGAAATGTTGTCTCACTACTAGTTTAAAAATGAGGAATTTCAAAATAAAATTAATGGAGGTATTTTCAAACTAAAATGTTATAAAATCAGAATAGTGATGCCAGTCAGCCAGCCCCGCAGCATTTCTGGCCTTTGATTGATAGAGTAGTTCCTGGAGGCACCATATCAGTAATAGAGAGGACAGAAGGCTCAGTGGGTAGCAAAGCCTTTCCACCACAGAGCAATGGCTTCACATTTACAAAGCGATCCCTCAGATAACATGTCAATGAGGAAGGCAGCCTACATTTTAGAAAAACTCATCTCTTGAGCAGCTATTTAATATCCCGTTATTGAACCCCAGACAAATTTAAAGGTTTTTCCACAAGAAAAAAACATATGCTGAAGTTAATGGAAATAAGGGGCAAAAGTCTATTGAAGTGTGACAAGGGATCAATGAGTGCTGGAATACTCACATTAATATGCACACATAGCAATGTTTAATTTTGTGCTTAAGGCATATTTAATATAATAGCCCAGTTATTGAGAGTTGTTTATAAACATTCTTGCTACTTAAAAATCCTTTTTTTTTTTACAGCCTGCAGATACTTGATTCACTGAGAGGTTATGCAGAAAAACCCAAGGAATTTGTTCAAGAAATCTCTCTTCTTCCCACTTAGTGATCTAGAAAGACCTTGACTTACCATGACTGCATTGCCTTTCTTCAGTCTTACTTGAATAATGCAATGCTGAAAGATAAACAGAAACACCTAGTAGTTTTCTACTGTAAGCCCAATTACAATCCTATTGGAGAAGAAAATATCTTTTAATCATAAAAGATACGTTGTACTCTTATTCTCTACAGTGTGAGATCTTTGTTTTAGGCCCATGAACACAGTTCATGGGCTCAGCATAACAACTTACACTGAAGAAATATATATTGGTCTTTTATATGTAGTAAGCCAAGACTTCAGCTGGAATACAAAACGGTGTAATTTAAATCATGCATGTTATCAGAAATAATACAAATAGGAAAAACATGCTTTATATAAAAGATCTGATCCCTTACCTTTATGACTCTTCTTGGAGTCAGAAGGAACATTCTGCTTAGGACTCCTATTTCCTTGAGAAGATAGCCTGTTGATTCAATAGCAGACATATTTTTACATGAATGGAAGGAACAGAAACCATGAAACATTTTTCAACAATTTCTATATGGTATCCTAGGGCACATGGTATTTCAATATTCCCCATAGAAAGATCAACCTTCTGGATTCATGCTCTCAGCATTAGCAATATTACCTGAGTGAACATATTCCATAATAAATGGCAGCATATCATATCAAAATAGAAAACAAGAAATAAATTCCAAAACAAAGTTGCATTACTGGGAAAAGGAAGAGTGGATATAGCCAGGAATAAAATAACCCAAACTGTATCTCTTAACTGTTTGTATGATGGTTTTCTGTATATGCCTGAGGTTTCAAAAATAATTAAAAATAAATGAAGGTCTGTGTCAAGGGCAATATCTCTACTGACATTAGCACGAATTCCTAAATGAAACTCCTATGTGTTTTGCTTTGTTTGCCAATTCAAAACAAATCCAGAGTATATATATAAATAAATCCTCCATGAAAAAAGACAAATGATTTGCAACAATTCATCAACATGTTAGTGGTGCCCATATTACAAGCTTTGCAGACTTTTTCTTTCAAATAGAATTTTGAGAACATAATAGAAGAAAGGGAGTAGCACAACAGAAGAAAGGGAGTACGCTTCTTTTTGATCACTGTACTGGAGCTCTAGGTAATAACACCTTTTCAGAGGTCTACTAGCATTTCTTGAAGCTTTCATGCGTTTTCCTCCCCGTGTTTTCCATAGAAGTTCTCATAAAGCAGCTTCTTCACAGATACTGAAGTTTGGATTTTGAAAGACATGAAGTCACTGTGCCAAAGGAAGGGAGGTAGCAATATTGTTCTGTGCAATCATCCATCATGTTTCAACAGAAGCTTCTGAAAGCAATATTGAGGTCACTCATGGTAAAAGGTAAACTGTTCAATGATAAAATAGAGATTTCTGCATTATGTCAATGAGATAGGAAAGAAGTCGCTGGCAGATCGATGTGTCTCTGTGTGTGCGTGAAAATGTAGTTCTGAGATTGAAGTGTCTAGACACCACCCTAATTTCATGCACATTCTTGACCTACTTCAAAGGAGGCACTTAACAAATTATTAGAGTTTGTTTTCCAAGTTGCAAGTAATTTTTCACCCCCTTCCTCCTTGCCAAAGAGAACAGCTAACACTTGTTAAATGCATTTTTCCTCTCCACTGTTTCTTTTTTCTTGCCCAGTCCCAAACTCTTAAGGTGAAAACAAGATGCCTTAACTCTATAAAATGCCAGAGGCAGTGATCATCCCACTGTACTCAGCACAGGTGAGGCTGCATCTCAAATCTTGTGCCCAGTTTTGGGCCCCTCACTACAAGAAAGACACTGAGGTGCTGGAGCCTGTTCAGAGAAGGGCAATGAACCTGGTGAAGGGTCTGAAACACAAGTCTGCTGAGAAGCAGCTGAGGGAGCTGGGCTTGTTTAGTCTGGAGAAAAGGACGCTCAGGGGAGACTTCATCACTCCCTACAACTACCTGAATGGAGGCTGTAGCCAGGTGGGGTCATTCTCTCCTCCCACTTAATAAGTGACAGGATGGGAAGAATCTTTCCAATCCAAATGAGTCTATATTTCCACGATTTATTTCTCCTCTTTTTACTCATCAGTACCATTAAGTTTTCCTTCGTGCAAGCTCTTTGCAGTCATCAGACTGAGGTAAGATGCAGTTATGAAGCTCTTCAAAATACAGGCACCAGCTGAGACCCTGGACTGTGCAGAGTCCTTTCCTTCACATGCTGTTACTCAAGAAGAGACCTTTATCTGTATGAGTGGCCCCTTATTTACTTAAGTATCTCGAAGGAGCTATCAAGTAGAGGTACATACTTTGCCCACACACTTTGTAATTAGCTCTAATGAAACCAATGACTGTATGTCAGTACCCTTGGTGACTGCATGCTTATGAATGTATGTACCTTTTGAAAAATCCCAGATGTGTACATCACAAACTATTGACTGTGAACCTGTCCTTTAGGAATCTCTCTGATTCCGCAAATGAGAAAGCCAAAGGATTGATAGCAGCAATAGTAATATAGCTCTGATGGTCTAAGCAATCAGAGACATAAGCAATGAAGGATGTGTAGAAATAGAATCTTTCATTAGATTAAAATATAAAAAAGAAAAAATCTAGTCACTTTTGGTGCCTTTGATGGGTATGTTAGTTGTGGATGGTACAGTTTGTAATGGGTCATTAACTAAAGATCGAGAACATATTTCAGTATTTAGCAGAGTTATGAATTTTATTTCTTTAGCTGATGTTATATAGTTATCTCTTCAAAATGAAGAACCACTGGAGGTAATTTTGTGAGACTGTATCACTAACAATTTTTTTCTGTTTGATTAACTGGCAGTGTGAGCTCTCTGTTTTGTAGAGTGTTTGCTTGGCTTCAGTCACAGTTTCCATGATGGCATTTGGTTGCCTGAATAAAATACCTTGTGCTGATCTTCAGAAGAGAAATATAAAGTTGCTGACTCAAGAGTAGGAATGGTTTCCTGGCACTCAATACCAACTGTCTCTCTCCTTTCCTACTTCCCTTTCTCTCTCATTCCTCCTATTGCAGGTCAGTGATCTTATCCACACTTCCTTGTTGTTGCCACCTTCTGTCCCACAGATCAAACCATGTTACTTTCTCAAACTGCCTGGGTAATTGGCACAACCAAGTTAAACTCCGAGAAATTATGTTCAACACAAATTCAGTCTGAAGGCTGCTGCTTCTATTTTGATCTAAAAAAGGGCTTGTATATGGAAAGCTAGAACCACTTTTCCAAATATATCAGTTGATTTCATAAAAACATTTGCAACTTTATTGACCTGCTTAGGCTTTTGTCTTTTGCAAATACAGAAGAGCTAGCTTCAGTCACTAATTCGATTCTTCCATGATACCCTGCTGTGTGACATAGCCGAACATACTTGCCATGATACTTCATAGCACCTATTTTAAAAGACAGCAGCTATGCACATCCTATCATAAGTCATATCACAAGTTGAAACTGCAGAGTTGAAAAACAGTGCACAGACAGTGCAGAAAATTGATTTCAGTGCACATGTTAGGTAGTACTGCTCCATCACTTTCAAAGAACTTTGTAATATCTTATACCAATACATTAGAGGTGGTCATTTCACCTAGGCTGTAATCTTTTCATTATACTCTGAGATGAGTTTCTGGAGTTCTTCTTCACTAACACCATTTAAGGATTCAGAACTAGTCATGTAGATGAAATGGGTGAAAAAATGTAGACCAGGAAGCACCTTTAAATCCTGTCTTCATCCTATAGATTCGTGATCAATGAACAGAGTGACTGTACAAGACCTGAGTCAGAAGTCACTATTTTTCACATAAGTATCTCGTCTGGATTTTTTAAATGGAAATACCAGTTTTGCATAGTCAGAGAAATAAAAACTGTGTGCCACAGAATCAGCTCAGTTGCTTAGAGCATGGTGCTAATAATGCCATGGTTGCAGGTTTGATCCCTGAATGGGCCATTCACTTAAGAATTGGACTCGATGATCGTTGTGAGTCCCTTCCACCTCAGAATATTGTGTGATATCAAGTGTTAAATAAATCAACTGAACAGCCTGGCCTTACCTGAAGAAATTTAGGAAAAGTGTTCTGATATACAAACTCATCAAAGTTGGGAATTGCAAAAACCAGATAAATCAAAGCTCAAAGAGAATGCATACCCGAGTTAGTAAGTACAAAAAAGCTCGTTCTTCCTTGCAATTAAATATAATTACATGCCTATCCGACATATGCATCACCATCACATGCATGTAACTATAGGAGTGGAAGATTATGATTTAGCAATGTCAAAGAACACGTTTTTTTTATACAGTGAATGAACAAATGGTAATATTAGCTTAACCATTGCAGGAAAATATAGTGCAAAGAAGCAGATTGGCCCTTGTTCTGGAGAAGTATCATGGTACTTCTACACATTAATATGTATACAGTAATGTTCAGCTTGAAGGAAAAAATGAGGCCAAGGGACTTACTCAAAGTGAGTGAGTGGCACAGCTTAGATTAGAACAGAAAGCTGCTAAAGTCTGGTATGCTTTGATATGCAAACCTAAATATTTCTGCAAAAGGGCAAGGGCTTACATATGAATGCAAGCAGCTGCATCTTTGAGTTACTTCTCATGGAGTGGTCGCAGTAACAACAATAACTCTGCACATTTATGAAACTGTGTATTTTCAAAACACTAATAAACAGTTACCTAGCACAGTGGGAATGGATAAACGACTTTATAGCTAAGTAAACAAAGATAAAGATAACTATTGACTTGATGGAAGCCCCACCCAATTCAGTGAGGAGCAAAACTAAAACTTAAGAAATCTTACAGATGCCCTATACAGTCATGACAGCATTCTCCAAGCAAAATGCATAAAATAGTGTCATTCATTCAACTTGAGACTCAGTGGAACGGAGCACACACATTGTCTAATGTGCCTCTGTTTCCAAGCCCTTGTTTGTAAAATCATAAATGTCTTTATACAGCAAAGTGTGGCATATATGTATATAAGACATCATTAGCCAAGAGATAATGAAAACAGAAAACACATTTTGACAATTTTTTTACTAAAGATGCAGTATACCACAAGTTTTCCCCTTCCCTCCATTCATTTTTCACTCCCTCTTTTCTTTTGTCCTCTCTGTCTCTCCTTCCCTCCTTGCTTTTCCTCTTCCCTCCTATGAAAGTTAAAATTTCTTGATAGAAGTTCAGTGGATCCAACCTTGTCATTGCGGTATTTTTTCCAGCTCTTCAAAAAGAGTTAAAATGAGGTTCTCAGAGTATTATGGTCTTTGACCTGCCTCTTGTTGGTCAGAAAATCTAGAGTCACTAAAAATTATTTGTCCTTTTGAAAAATCTTCACCTGAAATATTATATTTTCTTTACAGTTTTGCTTTTAATTGGTGCATAAATTAAGACAATCTTAACCCTGAAAAATATTCCTAATATTGATTTTACAGTTTTTCGGAAATAACTTAATAATTTACTTCATCTTTTTTCAAAAAAAATTTAATGTAGTTCCAATTAAATTTTAATCCAGAGTCCTTCATATTAGAAAGAGAAGAAAACACTGTCCTATGTAGAAACCTAGCTACAATTCTAATGGCAGAATGGCTGACAATGCTCCATGATGGCATGATGGACACTCCTCTCAAGATTGCAAGTCCACCTGCATCTACTGAAGAATTAAGTTTTATAATGCTCACTGGAGATATTGCAATTAATATAATTTGAGAAACTACCCTCATATATATAACAGCTGTCTTACCATTCTGAAATATTTGTATGTGCCTCTTTAGTCATGAACTGGAATTGTTCAAGTAAACTGGAAAGCAGCCAATGCATCGTCAGGACTGAACCAAGCCGCCTCATTGGGTCTACCATGCGATAAAGGTCGTGCAGTAACCTTTGAATCTTGGGTGCAGCAGAAGGGAAAAGCTGAGAAGAGAGACACTGATTAGAAACCCCACAGTATAATATTTCTAGAATGTCAAGATGTGAGAAATTATCAGAAGACAGTATATATAGCATAGGGATTATTATATATTAATGCTCTTACCCACATGTGAAGAAAATTACTGTCTTGCCCAGCCTTGCAAATCAGAATTCCTAGTACTGACAAGGAAGTCAAACTCCTTTGCCTCTGTACTGACTTCTGGATCTATTAAACTCAATCGCTCTTCAGAAAGCTTTACTAATTTCCATCCCTGAAACTCATCTAGGAGTTCTCAAAGAAATCCTGATATCATGCAGACTTTCTGAACAACAGATTCAGTTTCAGATCTTTTATTTCTCAAATATTCAGCATTTCCCTCACTAACTGCCATGCCTATTTACAGACACTGACTGTTATTCCTCTACCTGTATTCTTCTCCAAAAATGAACATGAAGTGTTGCCACTTCTTCATCAATATCTACTCTTGGGTCATGATCTCACTGTTATAGTGTCTTCACTTCTTCCAATCACACCTGCTTTGCTTTATTATCATTCTATTTTATTACCAACTCATTGGTCATTTACATAGTTTTCTTCCCTTCCCTTCCCTTCCCTTCCCTTCCCTTCCCTTCCCTTCCCTTCCCTTCCCTTCCCTTCCCTTCCCTTCCCTTCCCTTCCCTTCCCTTCCCTTCCCTTCCCTTCCCTTCCCTTCCCTTCCCTTCCCTTCCCTTCCCTTCCCTTCCCTTCCCTTCCCTTCCCTTCCCTTCCCTTCCCTTCCCTTCCCTTCCCTTCCCTTCCCTTCCCTTCCCTTCCCTTCCCTTCCCTTCCCTTCCCTTCCCTTCCCTTCCCTTCCCTTCCCTTCCCTTCCCTTCCCTTCCCTTCCCTTCCCTTCCCTTCCCTTCCCTTCCATTTTCTGCTGTCTGTTTCTTCTTTAGCTGTCCTTTTCAGTGAATCCTTAGCTCAAATTCTCTATTTCTTTATGTCTTTTAAATTAAATGCAAATGATCCTCCAAAATAAAATCAGTGTAAACTCTTATCTCCTTACTTCCCTGCCCATCCAGCCTAATACATGTGCAAAGAAGGGTAATGAAGGATAATGAAGGAGAAATGTTAGGAGATTTACATAAAATATACATCCAGTACAACAAAACCCTATTTATTTTACCAGCTCAAACTGTCCAAGACTCTTCAGCTCCTTTATGAAAGTAATCATTGAATTTATCTCTTTTAAAGAGAAACATTGCTCATCTTCTCTGTGGTACTTTCCGTCCTGTGAAGGAAAGGGCAGCATGTTCTGGTGAAACCATGGAAAACAATGTGCTTTCAATTAGATCCCAATCCCTTTGGTGATCAAAAGAACAAGTTACAGCAGATCTCAACCAGCCCTAACCTCAGCCAACCAGCTCCTTGATACCTCTTCCCATTTTTCAGTCTAGAATAAAGTTGATTGTGCATTTCTTTTTCTTTTGTGTAGAAAAGCACAAGTCATGGTATCCTATGGAACACAGCCTATGTAGTTGCATCACTCGTGCATATGTCTGCTGCTTCCTACTTTATCCTGTCATAAATTTAGAACCCATGACCCTGTTTTAGCCACACCTGGCTGAGAGACAGAAGTTGCATGGATAAATTAGTCCCTGTAAGTCTTGCAAGCAGGATGCTCCTCAGAAATGCATCCTTAAAAGTGCCCAAACTGAGAGAAATACTGCTAGAAGAGACTCCAGCTTGCCAGAATAGTTTTCACTAGTCATGCAAACTTTATACAGACCCTTTAAATGCAAAAAACAAAAAATGGATATTGCATTAAGAATAAGAGACAAAGTTGTAGGACAGAAAAATCAATTCTAATGCTCATGAACTTACTTGTGTGAGTTAATCAATTCAGGGTGAAATTGCGAAAACACACAAATCTGTACATTGACAGAAGACCATTTAAAAAATGATGGGAAAATTATTTCGTTAAAGTTTTACATATATGTTTAAAGCTCAGTGTTTTGGGGAATGATATAATTTGAGAGTCAAATTTTAAGAAAAGAAAATTCCACTGTTTAATATAATTACAGTTTTATTCCCAAGAATACAATAATAGATAGTTTTTGATAAAATAAACTCTTCATTCTATAATTTCTATAGAGCATCAGCAATTTCAGAGAAGCATACAATTTAAAATTAAATGTTTTCAAATAGTCAGTAATAAGAAAAAGTAGAATGAACTACCTTGCTCACAGTTGATCCATATATTTTTTGCAAGGCTTCAATGAAAATGGATGTGGAGGATGCATTAGATAAGAGAAATTTAAAAGTATCTTCAAAAAGAAGTTCTTTAAAAGTTTGGTCCTGAATAGTTGATTCATCCTCATCTTGAAAGTCAAAGTTTTCATGCACCTGTTGGAAGACAATATAAGAATTTATAGTTTGAATAAGAAGTCCAGTCTCCTCATAACGATATATACTACACTAGAACTATTTATTTTAAAAATGTAATAACACAGCTGACGGGATTATAAAATAACAAACGTGTGCCACATTTTGTCACAGCTTCATACCACAATGTTTCCTGCCCTCCAGTGGACAGAGTGCAGTATTGCAGTGCCATGTGAGCTTTTCTCGTACGTTTGACTTATAAATTTATTTTAAAAAAAAGATTTTATGCTAACCTAACTCTTTCAAAACTCAGGTATTTAGGGCTACTACAGATAAAAGGATAAGTTTAACAATATAAATAATATTAACAAATTAATATTTATGAAATATTACTAAATCATTATTTTAGCATAAAGACAAATATAACGTCAAGATGCATAGGGTGTGTGCATGCTACACTTTCCAAGGGATACTATTCAAAGTCAAATGTCGCATTAATTGTCAACTGTTATTTTTTTAGAGCAATTTGTATTTTCATAAAAACACGATTAAATTCTACTGATTTACTGCACATTTACGGATTGTGGATAATGGTTGAAATTCCCATACAGGCAGATAAACATTATGTTTTATGTTTAGTTTTTTAAGCACTTCTGGCAGAATTTTTTACAGCCTGGCATACGATTATTGAATTCTTATGACATGCCACATTTTTTACACTAGCTGAAAAAGTCTTTGCAGACTATTTAAGGATATTGTCTTCATGGATTTTTTAAATTGTGAAAAATTGCTTTCATGTGTCCATTTTTCCTATGTGTCTAAAGGATTTTTTTTTTGAAGGATGGAGAGAATGACTGCACTGTCGTTGCTAGAAACTTGAACAGATTTTAAGTAAGGATATATTCACAATTTTTTTTTTAATATTTGCGTATCACAAATATGGACAAACATTTTATATGCCTAGGTATATACATATTCATGTGTGTACAGGGGTAATGAGAAGCAGCTGGAAACTAGTACAGTATTTGTTTCAGGACAGGCTGTTCTGAGGCAAGAGTGGTACGAAAACTGGCACAGGTCACATTTCCCTGGTTTTTAGGGCCTTGAGGATCATCCGGAAAGAAGATAGCACAATGGAGGTTAAAGGAGGTCATGGGCTGCGGGAGTACAATACAATTTATGGAGAACTTTAATTTGTATTAAAGGCCAATTGTGGTATTTTAACTTCCTTCCCACATCTTTGTTCTGTCATATTTAAAACCTACCTCTACTTTCATGCAAGGTTTCCTGTGGGTTTTGTATCACTGATATTCAGTTGGGTCATAGATAGTCCTTTCATGCTAAACTGAAAGATTTGCACACCTCCTGGTGTGGTGAACTTTATCACAGGAACTCCAACTCTTAAAAACACATTTCTGCCATAGCAACTCTCCACATTTAGGCAAAATTAATATTAAAGTATTTGTACATTTCTAAAAGATTTGAGAGTACCTATCAAAGAGGGTTTCCTGCTGTGTTCTTCTTGGTGTATTTTTTGGAGGTCAAGCAATAATTTGTGTAATTTTCTCACCTCAAGAACTACTGGGTATACTGACATGCCGAATCCAATGTCAAAGGTTAGCATTTGAAAACATTGGCTGCATCTGAAATACAATATAACAGGAATTGGATTCAGTGAGGTTAGGTACTGCTGTGAAATACAGAATCACAGAGTCATTTATGTTGGAAAAGACCTTTAAGGTCATTGAATCCAATCATAAACCTAACACTGACAAGTTCACCACTGAACCATGTCCAATACATATGGTGAAATGCAATACACACACAGGTCCAGAGAACACACACAAGAACATGCACACAGAGGTCAAAAGACAGCATGTAATGCAGACTAAATAAAATTTCCAAGAGCCAGCAGCATTAATCATATATGGAGTCAAATTGTGAGCTGATACAAAAGTGCCATATAAAAACATATTATTATATGGTTGACAGTTAAACCAGTGAGGGAGGTGAATTATGATAAAGGAGGAAATGTCTTTTGAAGAGAATGAGGTCCTCCAAAAGTTTCAAGACATTTGGAGGGTAATAGATGGTGAAACTCTGCAGGCTCACTGAAGCTGAAGAGTTCTGCTGCAGCTATGGGGATGTTTGAAGGCATGGACCAGGAGCTCTAAGCAAGTCTTGTGTTACATAAACAAGAGAATCCATCCTATTGGTAAAAAAAGAGAGCTTGGACCACTGTCAAAATAGCTTCATTCCCATTACACTCCTCCCCTCCTTGCTACCCTCTCTACTCACAATGTAAGCTTTATTCCCAACTGTGTAAGTCAAATAATGAGCTTTACATTACTGCCACCTGACTTGTCAAAATAGCTTTATAAAACACATAAATGTACTAAATAGTGACTTATTTAGTATTTATCATAAAAATGTCAGGGATGGGACATAACATATATAGAACAAATATTAATTTTAATTAGTAAAAATATTACATAATAGAGGTTGATTTATGTGTAAGAATTATAACACGCTAATGGAAGTGATTACACACAGAAATGTGGTTGTTTGCGTCTAGGTGTCTTTCATAAGGTACATTCCATAAGATATTCTACAGTGTCTCTTGTTCAGGTTGCCAGCTAGAGTCAGCTCTAAACCACCTGGGATATTCTAGCATTAAATATTTGACATATGAAAGATGGCTCTCTGAAAGGAAATACAGCTTTATATGTGTTAGGACAAGCTGAATTTTGAGTGATTTCTGTTCATCTGTGCTGCCTGAAACACTTCATCAGGACAAAGCATCTGGTCCTAGGTATTCATCACAACCTTTTCACAAACTGGAAACACTGTGGATATTGAAGAGGTTTACTCCTTAAATGCATGTCCTTACTTGACAAAGAAGTACGAAATAGTAGGTAATTTTTTATTTTAGGAGTTGTGTAGCCCCTACAATTTTTATTGTGTTCTAAGGAGTTATCTTGCATTACACTAGAATTACAATGACTACTGCGAGTCACTTACTGATTGAAAGAATTTGGTCCTGAGGTAGATGATTCACTGAAGACCTCAGTTATAAGTAGAAGTTTGCTTATAGCCTCCTTCATGTTGTTCAAGGCTTGTTGGGGAGAACTGTTTTTGAAGAATATGTCAAAAAATCTTTGCAGCTGTGAAAGAGAATTCATATACTTTTGAACATTTACAGTAAATCAGTGCCTACAATCATAAATTAAAAAGCTGGTAGAAATAAAAACTGCCTTGCAATATCAACTTCAGTTCTTATTTATTTTCACAGAGAAGCGGTATGAAAAGCTTAACACTTTTTGTTTAGAAACAAGCATATCAGAAACAAAATCTATATTAATGGTTTTAAAAAATATCAGTCACAGTCTAAGCTTACTTCAGTATAACCTTTTGCTGGCACTGGTTCTAGGCAAAGGAAACTACAAATGTTTATTTCTTTAGCAGTGGGTAATAGCACACTTAAAGTAAAAGCCTTCTCTCTTAACACACTGTGCCAAGGGCCATCCCATTTGGCTTTGACTACAAATCCTTACCCCAGTCAACAAACTTTAAAGAGAATATATGAGACAGATGTTGAAAAAAAGACCAACCACCCCAGCCTGTGTTTTGACTGAACTCTGCATACCCTGTGATTTTCAGACTCATGAATCCTCACAATGGCATATTTACTGGCCTGCAGAGCACTGTCCTCAGCTGCTTTCATCACTCATGCAAATTCACCCATCTCATCACTTCAGACAGAGATTCAGGGAAACAACTGGAGCAACAGAGACCCAGTGAAGAGTGGGACACAGGCAGGGTTTTTTGCAAGAGAGTCATCTGTGCTAAGAAAGGGCTGCCTTTAAACCATATTTCCATTAGAGTTATTACATGGCAAAGAACCCAACTAATGTCTGAACTATGTAAAACTGTTAGATAATCTAGTAGTACTGTACTACCAAAGATCTCTTCAGAGATAAATGATGTAAAAAGTACACGTAGAACATGTTTTGTATCGACATTCAGAAAGGAAAAAAATCTGATTACTTACAGGAATTTCTCTACTAAATTTACCTAGAAATGCCAGTATATATTTTTTATTATCACCCACTTATACATGTCCCACTGGGATAACACGATGAAAGTATGCAAACTTCTGTAGACAATCCTACTGAGGACTGATGCGCTTGGCATCTCTCATCTCAGACTACCTTTGACTACTACAGCCATGAACAAGTATACACAGCAGATGGGTTAATCAAGCCTGGTCTTCAGTAAAAGTTTAACGTTATATTTTGGCTTCAAAGCATGATCACAGAATCACAGAACCACAGAACGGTTGAGGTTGGAAGTGACCTCTGGAAGCCATCTGGTCCAAGTCCCCTGCTCAGTCAGGGTTATCTGCAGCTGGTTGCCCAGAACTGTGTCCAGACAGCTTTTGAACACCTCCAAGGATAAATACTCTACAACTTCTCTGGGCAACCTGTGCAAGTGCTTGGTAACTCTCAAAGTAAAAGTGTTTCCTGATGTTCAGAAGGAACCTGCAGTATTTCAATTTGTGCCCATTGCCTCTTGTTCTGTCACTGGGCACCACTGTAAAGGGCCCAGGTTCATCTTCTCTACAGCCTCCCTTCAGGTATTCATACACACTGATGAGATCTCCCTGACCCTGAAAAGCTCTTCCAGGCTAAACAGTCCCAGCTCTCTATGTATGCTCCCTCTATGAGCATTTCCTCATATAAGGAATGCCACAGTTCCTTAATCATCCTAGTGGCCCTCCACATCCCTCTTGTACTGGAGAGTCCAGAACTGGACACAGTAGTCCAGGTGTGCCACAAGGGCACACTGCTGGCTAATGGTCAACTAGGTGTCCTAGACCCTTTTCTGCAAAGCTGTTTTCCAGCTGCTGATCTCCAGCATGTGCAGGTGCCTGAAGCTGTTCCTTCCCAGGTGCAGGACTTTGCACTTCCCCTTGTTGAGCTGCATGAGGTCTCTGTCAGCCCATTTCTCCAGTCTGTGGAGGTTCCTCTGGGTGGCAGTGTGACCCTCTAGTGTATCACTCCTCCCAGTTTTGTGTCATCAGCAAACATGGTGAGGGTACACTCTGCCCCATCATCCAGACATTTAACGAAGACATTGAACAGGAATGGATCCAGTAGGGATCCCTGGGGTACATCGCTGGTTCCTGGTGCTGTGTTATGATGCATTCACTGTGCTCACACCAGATACTAAGCATACTTCTGTGCACTCTAGTCCACAGCATTTTCTAGACCATGTTGGCGTCTCCCCTTGTGAGCATGAATACTGTCAAGCACATTGGTCTCCACTGGCATGGATGAATGGCTTTCAGTTTCTTCAGGCAGCATACTGCAGTTAAATGTAATAAGCACTTTTCACTTTCCTTTTTAAAAAACACTGTATCATTGCCTACAGCCAGCCATGGGAGATACTTGAGTATGCAGTTAACACTGATCCTTCTTTGCTTTTTGTTCTCTTCAGCTCAAGTAACTCCATCCAATTGTGCTGGTAAATAACTGGTTGGTAGGCTTTTGGTCTGTCTGCCTTCCTGTTCTTATCACCTCTGATTTTATTTCAACAAGTGGTTGTCTTTCCAAATTTTACTGACTAAAAAAAATGTCACCCATGCACAGTTCTGGACTAAAGGTTTGTAGTGCCTGAGACTTTTTCTCCCTTTCTAATAAAGCTATTTGAAATGCCAGTAGGAAAAAAATGACAACAGTATATATGACTGAAGTCATAAAATTAAACCTCTGACTGCCAGGAAATTATGAAGTAAAGGTTTCACATATAGCCTCAACTCTATCCTTTGGATATTTGCATGATGTTGAAATGTTGAATCACATCACACTGTATTTTTATGCTGTAGAAATTTTTCCTTGTGTACTACAGTTCCATGGGTCTCTGGGGCAAAAGATCCCCGGAAGTGCTATTTAGAGATTATGCAACTCCTCATAGTATTCTCCATTTCATTACCACAACAGGCTGAGAAGGAGTCCTTGTTTCCCAAAGTCTAAGACCACCAAGGCTCTGTTTCTCCCACAGAGTGGTAGAAAGATTAAGAACAAAAAGCTCCATATTTTTCAAATTAGTTCTCATTCAGATTAATTTCTGAGTGAAATTGTCCGATTTCAGTTCATTGTTCAGGGCAAATTAATTAAACTGCTCATCTGGAATAAAAAAAATAAAATAAAATGAAGGCTCATCTCACCAAGGTGGTTCTTCAGCTGACTTTGACAATTATTTCCAGCACCTCTGACAGATCTGGCACACTACTCACACTCCTGCTACACTGGCTTGCACATTTTCTCTAATTTCCTAAATCTCCAGTTGGTATTGAAGGATTAAGCGAGAAGCTGTGTTATTTTGCTGCACAGGGAACATAAGAAATTGTGGAGTTTTATAAAGAGAGATGGGGGATTACCACAAGGAAAGGCAAGAGCACCATTAGCTCATTTTGTCCCTTGCCATCAATCAATTCCCAAGCAGTTCAACACAAAGGATACATAATGCATACATTTCTAGTAACAACTGATGAAAGACAAGCTTACTTCCCCTATTGGCACTCAGAGCATGCTGTTGCCTATAATAGTCAACTGTTGCCAACAGAACAGGCATTAAAACAAAACTGGCTTCTCCAGGAAACTGCTCTCCTTAGCCAGCCTAGAAAAGAAACATTGCTCAACAGGTTCTCATTAAAGGATATCCGATTTTATGCCAATGTTTTTCTAAGCCAATGGCTGAAAATAAATATTTAGTCAGGCCGGTTCAGTACCAGTGGAGACAAGAGACAAATACTTCAAGTTAAATTCCAATTCATAAAAAAAAAATCCTATTCAAACAAGTTCAGGTTAGGTTTGACTCTGATGGATTCCATAGGATTTTCAGCAACTGCTGGAAAAATTTAAAGTGATAAAGTGTGAAAATCTGCAGTAACCTCAGGTTCTTCTGAGTGAACAAAAGTATATAAATATCTGTGTTCAACTGCAAAATCCTAAAGTCATTGAGTTGAAGGTTTCTTCAGGTGATCACAACTGATGCTGGCTGTCTCACCTGCAGAGGAAACAGTCTACCTGTCCAGCAAAATTCAACCTCACCATTGCTGGAGTGGGATCAAAACAAGCACTGAATAGTGTAAAGAGGACAGAGCAAGAAAAACTGCTAGCAATCACAGGAATCTACTCTGGGAGAAAGCTGACCTCTGGCTGGCAAATTTTTAAGCAGAGGAAGAGAGATTAAATTTTAGTAGGCTGTAAAACTTAATGCAGACATGCACATATATTTTATACAATGACACTACTACAGACAGAATTGCAAGACTTCTCAGGAGCTTGCAGATGTTCATCCACATGTTGGACACATACAGCTGGGGGTATGTTCTAAATATTTACGTAATGCCTTACAGAAGTGTGTAAATGCAGTCAAATTATGTGGATCAAGCACACATTTTCTGTAAAGCCAGAATGAACTAGAAATACTCTTTAATTTAACTTAAACTCATTGACCTTTCACTGCCTGATAACTACTTTTGCTTTAGGAATAGCCACTGGGAAAAAACAATGGCTAACTCAATATTACTTTTATGATGCTTTTTCTTTAGCTGTTTTGACAGTTTTTAAAATCTGCAGTCATTAAAATAAGGTTTATACTCTCAGTGACACAGACCCCTCTGGTTCCTCAAAAATACACTGAACCATTAGTCAACGGTCTGACACATTGAAAAACTGCCATTTAATTGACAAAAGAATTATGATTTTCAGACCTCATGTACAAGACTCATGGAGCCTGAAGAAGAGTGGAAGAGTGTGGTGCTCACAGGGCTGGATGTTATGATGACTGTAATTCCCTCAAGAGGATTTTCCTCTGGCAATTTTTCTGCAAAGGAATTTCTCAGGAGAGATGCTGGAGCAGCCTATAGCAGCTAGCTGAACAGTGAGCTGAGGATTGCCCTGAAAAAGGGTATAAAACCAACCTATAGTGGTCTTTCTGAGATTGCCTTCTAACTCAGTCCTAGCACAGCCTTGTCTCCTGATGAAACAAACAAGAACGATTTTCCTTAACTAACATTAGGAATGAAAACAAACGCAAACTTAGAACACTTCCCTTCACTGACTGCATTCATTAGCTTTCTGTTGACTGTAACAGGTGTTCAGAGACACAGCTCACATGAACTCAATTCACTCAGGTGTCAATACTGTAGAGAAATCCCACCCTACAAGACTACATAGCTTATGTCTATGGATGAGTTAAATGCCTACTATCTGTGTGGAACACAGATACTTGAAGAGCATAATTCATGCCATCCTAAGGTAGCCACCTCAAAATGGTGACATTAATTGCAATCTAAAATTGCTCAGGTTCCTCTGGGAAATCTAAATGAGACACTGAAGACAGGTAGGAGATACCCCACCGGAGTGATCATACAGCCCACCCACAGACAACACCACCTGTGTGCCTGGAATATTCAGAACTGTCTGGGATTATGTTTGATCAAATTTACCATGGTAAAGAGGAAGGTGACCATCAGCAAGGTTAAACAGTAACCAGGAAATTACAAAGTGACTTTTGAAACAAAGAAGGAGCCAGCTTGGGAAATTGATAGAACGTATATTATTATTACTGGTTGCCAGTTAATTGTATATCATCAATTAGACACTTCTGAACCTATCCAAGAGGTAAGGAGATAGAAGAAAAGAGACCACTGTGGCTACTGAGTAATACAATTTTGAGGTTTACATTTTGGGATTTAGTGCATCATAATTTACAGTATTTGTATAAATAGATTTTGAAAGGACCTTGCTGGTTCCTAGTTGTAGCCTTCAAAACCATATGGCAGACAAAGTTATCAGGATAAGAGTTGAAAGTAAGATTTACATCTGATGTGCCAAAGAATGACCTTTGGTTTCAAGAAATTACCCTTTTTGAAGTAACAAAGGGCATCCTCTCCGGATTGTTCTGCTAGCCACCAGAGCTTTTGCACTCCTGATCAGCCGGATCTGCAAGGTCTCAAAGACAGTAATTGCCTCTTCTTGAAAACAGCTTGAATAAATTCAGCCAATCTCTGAAAACTTTCAGCACAGGCTCTGTACCCGCAGTTCGCTTTTGTACATTCATTCATTCTTCTTACTGGATCTATCTTTGGTGAAATTTCTTCACCAGGTCCAAATACTTTTGGGTGTAAGTAGTTGTCCATAGGTACAAAAATACTCTTTTACACACAAACAAGAATCTTGTTGACTATATGTATGGAACTATCCAAATATCTAGCATGTCTGCAAGAATACAAACTGATTCACTTTGAAGGCTAGGATAAAACATATTTAGCAATAAAGCTACTTCCTATATTGTCTGTTAGCACAGGTGGACCTCTCCACTGATCATAGTATATAGGAAAAAGTCACAGGATGTGTAATGGGATAAAAATGTACCCATGAACCATGTACCAATGGTTCCAGAATAAATCACAGAGAAAACACTGCAGTAATTTATCATAAGTTTATAGCACTAGCTTAAAGTAGGTCTGTTTATTCCACTCCTGATTTATTGTTATGATGTGCCATTTCTCTGCAGCTTTATCATCGGACTTGACGAAGGGGGAAATCATGTTAGTATTCAGCTGTTTTCTACAGTAAATTTCCCAGTTATGTATATATTTTTCTTTACATAAGATTTTTAAAGACATGATATTTAACTGTTCATTAAAAAAGTTGTTAACAAAAAACCCCCAACCTCTTGTCCCTTAACACTTTCACAACTTATCTACGTGGAGGAGAAAAGGCCATCTGAGAGAGGTTTCCTCTAAAGCTCCTTGCTCTTAAGACTAAGTTTAAAAACAAAGAGCCACTCACCAGCTTCAGCAACCACTAAATTAGGCCATTTGATTGAGACTAAACAAAGAATGATTTCCCAACCCAGCACTAACTTCTTAGTAGGAAAGTAAAGGTGATTTACTAACAGCATTTCCCAGCTCACTGCAAGACACAAAAGTGGATCAGCTTGACTAAGGGAAACGGTAAATCAAATAAAAGGAAAGATGAAAAGAAGAATCAGGATAATGGAAGGCAGGTCTAGGAAAGTTGGGAGCCGCAGTGGGGCATGCTTACAGAGCTTACAGAACAGCCAGAGCAAGAGAATTTGTGAACCAGGAAAAAAACCCAGAGACCTAAGGGCCAGGATAACAGGGTAAAGACTTATGACATATTCACATATTGTAGAGAACAACCAGTCTAGAGCTCTCCCTTAGCTAAACTGGGATGTTCATAATGAGAAGAGTAGAAAAGAACTCCAGAAGGAATTTTGACTGTATTTGTGCACTGCATGACAGGTTGACTCAGAAATGAAGAAGATAAAGAAGAAGGATTATTTATTCTTTCTTTTAAGATGAGAAGTAGGGGTATGAAATCAAGTAACCAAGCAGAAGTTTCAAAGCAAACAAATACTCTTTCTCAAGCAACACATAAACAATCTGTACAGTCTTATTCCTAGAAGACATTGGGAAGATCAAGAGAATTGCACGGCATAAAAGTTCACTGGAACTTATTAAACATCAAGTTATATATTCCACTTCCAGTTTTGTATTTCTAACCTTGCAGGTTACCAGAAATAGCTATAGTCTGCCTAGGGACCAGCACCAATTTATGCTTGTCCTGTTACACATTTTCATGATGCTCACTTGCCTGGTTGTTGCCAAGAACGGCATGTCAGACTAAGCATGTCTTTGATCTCCCCCCGTCCAGACAGACTTCCATTCTTAGATCAGTGAAAAGAGAAATGATAGTGCTCTAGATCCCATGAGGACAGAAAACAGAGATGGGATTTATATTATGTCCAGTCTCCCGGAAAGATGAGAATTAAAGCATTCTTACAGAACTTAATGAATAAATTTAATTTTAGCCCCAAATAATCCTGCAATCTAATTGATTAAGAATTGATGGTAATTTGTCTTTTGTGTTTGCTCCCGGAAGTGATTGGGCAAGAATATTAAATTAAAAAAAACAAACAAACAAACAAAAAAAACCCAAAACAAAACAAAACAAAAAACCAAAGTGAGAACATCCCGAGCCTTTCTGCCGTTTGTAAACATTTTGCTCTTTATCTGCATGTATGTTTGCATTTTATCTCACTACAAATGTGTGCCTAAAACTTGAGGTAGTATCAAAACCAGCCACTTGAGGGCAATACTGCAACTTAATTTCACGGTGCTCGGCTGTAAATCAGACCTCCACGTCATATTAAAAGACGGATTTCCTGTATAAGTGAGGGTCCAGTTTTATTTGCATGTGTATTAAGTAGAAAAAAAGTATTTTTCACGTTTCCAAATGCTTAATACACAGAGAGTTTCAGCGACAGTCATAGTGACTTACACCACAGCAAGATTAGCAGCAAACTGCTTTAATAAAGTATGTTTACTTCACAACTGGAAAATCACTTCAGAGCTGTTTCATCTGAGCGTATTAAGGGTTATGCAAAAACACCAGTCAAGCAATTCAAGTCTAGGAGGCACCTGTCTATTTTGGATGAGCAAAGGGATGGTGAGCCAGGGGGCCACGGGATATTGCCAACAGCATAGAAGAGCCTTCCCTGATGACGCAGGAGGTGCTATTACAGTCTACAAAAGTACATCCCTTCATTAAGAACTGGGATCAGGTTTGGAAAGGTTAATGGCAGGGCAAAGTAAGCACTTCACAGTGTGTTAAGCCTTGGGATAATTAATCATAAATTACTGTTCTGCATACCAACTTCTACAAAACAGAAAATTATTCAGGGGTCAGCATTCTACTCAATACACATGCATAATGTCGATTAACACAAAGGAAATTATTGCATACATTGACAGAGACCCTTCCCTTAATTGGTCCCATATGCAAAATAGAAAGCTTCTATTTTATTACTAATTTTTCAACACACAGATGGTCTAAATAAGGGGTTTCCAAATTCCCTCAAGGAAATAGGGCTATTACACAAGCCTTATATCAAAACATCTGTGTGGCAGAAAGCCATTCTCTCCCCTGCATCCCTTGCATGTTCCCATGCTGGGCCCAAATCTAGAGCTGCACTTTTTTTACCCGTTAGCTACACACAAAATCATCATGGCAGCTTAGGATTTACCTTCTTTTGCTTTCTGAACTGAGATACTAAAATATGTATAATCTAGAGAAAACCTGGTAGTCTGTGAGCAAAACATACTTGAACTCTTCCTGAACTTCCATTTGACCAAGGCTTATTCAAGTAATCATCCTGAAACCATGCCACTACGACTAGGATAAGTAAATATGCATTTCAAAAATCACTTATAGTAGTTTACTAAGAAAAAAGAAAGCAGTGGGGAATGCAGTATTATTTAATTCATTAAACTCTTGTTTTCTCTTTACACAGTTTCTCTTAATCATTTGATATCATCTGCTACCCCATCTCCAGTTTTATTAAAAATCTCTCCATATATACCATATTCTGGTAACTACTAGCAACCATAAAGTGTCGTTGTACACAGGAGATCAAACTTTAAACATACTTAACATAATAAGTTTATGATAGCAATGCTTTAACCAAGTTAACCACAAGCATTGATGAATTTCTCATAGATAATATTTAATTACACTGGTATGAGACAAAAATTCCTGAACAGAGGTCTGTACACTGAGGAGGTCTCTAAATTATTGTGTAGCATTATTGGAAGCAGCGCATCAAAATTATTCTCATCTCTTCATTAAAAAAAAATAAAACCTAGAACTCAGTCAGCTGCTCTCAGGGAAAAACATATCAAACACTAGGAAATTTTTCCAGACCGAAGTCTCCTCTATAGGCATGTTGAGTCCCCAGAAACAGTGATGGGTATTCTGTCAATCAGTGGAAGAACGTGTCTTAGAGATCCCTTCTGTCTGTATCGACTATTGACAAGTTGGTGATTCAAAGCATGACAAACCATTTCCATCCTACATAATAGAGTCGGCGGAAATTTAAAGTGTAGGACATTTCTGGACCAGGTTCCTTAGCTGGTACAAACACACACAGCTCCACTAGCTACTCTGGGAAAGGAGATCACTCTGCTGGTATTGTATGTCCCACTAGCAAATGACAGCTCCATGAAGTTTATGAGAAACTTGACATAATCTCATCCCAAAGGATATCAATGGTTAAATTCATACCTTCTCCCAAGTATTACTTTCTGATGGGTGATCTGCCTGTTGCTTCTGCATCAAGCACAGACCCTCTTGATGATTTTCCCAGTAGTGCTTTCTCTCTACTCTATGAATTCCCAGCATCTAATTTCTCCTAGAAAATCCCTGACCCCTTTCATGTTCTTTATAGGGTGCACTGTGCTGAGAGAGTTTTACATACCCTATTTTCTGTCATTTCATTAATTTGCATTTCAACCTCCACATCCCTACAAATGTGCTTTCTGTGGTGCCTATTTTTTGTTTATATCTCACCATTTTGGCAAGTTTGCCTAAAGGTGTAACACCACAGCAGATTGGAACTACTGCAGATGCACTGCTATAATTTTTATTTCTTCTTCAGCTGCCAAAGTGCTCTGTAAATGGTGGCTGGCACCCTGTTCAGCAGACTTCTCTCAGTGGGAATTGTTTTACAGAGCTATATCACAATTACTAATGACTGCTTCAGCTGCAATAGTGATGCTGCTGGATATTGTGCTATTTTAATAAACATAAACCAAAACTGAATCCCAAGGTTTGAAAGTGAGCAACCATTACTCTTCATAAATGTAAACAGAGGAAAATAGATGGCAACGTAATATCTCCATTGGCTTCCATAGCTTCTGAGGGGGTGATATGGTTTGAAGCTGGCTCCCTGCCAAGTCTCCAAACCCTACCACAAGAGTTCCCCCCCATCGAACCTCAGGGAGAAGAGGGAGAAAAACAACCAAGAAAACCCGAAATGAGAGAGAGACAGCTAAAGTGATATATATAAATATATTTACACCTATGTTACACTTATATACAATTAAAATATATACAATTTCCCAAGGTAAAGGGAAGGGGGAAGGGAAAAGGAACAAAACCAAAATAAAATATATATATATATCCTGATTAGTGGCCCGAGATCTAGTAACTAAAAGAGTTAGCAAGGAAATATCTCACACTTTCCTTGGGACAACAGAGAGTCACTCTGGACCTATTGCCGGCAACCTCCCCCTCCCAAGGTTGACAAGGCCTAACCAGGCCTCGCTCCCCAACACGGCAGACCCGACAGCAGGGAACCTGCACCTCCAAGCCACCGGAAGGAAAGAGAGTAAAGGCCTCTCCTCCTTTTTTCTTATAATCTGGTTTACGTAAAAATCGTAGGGAATACTGGGTAAATCTGGACCCTTCCTTGGTTACAAACTGGTCACCAAGGAAGGCCTAGCCCAAACCACCACAGGGGGGAAAGAGAGAAGTAGGTTCAACTCATCCAATTCTGGTAATCCAGAATTTGGTATAGAATGTCATAGCCCACAGAAGGAAGCAGACACTTTTACCAGGAAACTCATCTCACTCCAAAACTAGCATCTAAACTGGGTGGGATGACTTGTTCTCTAGAGGTGTCTGTTTCTCCAATAACTAAAATTAGATAAAGAGCTTAGAACTAGGCACTTCACTTTGAGAGAGCTAAAATTGTAGAACATACCAAATGGCTAACATCATTAAGAGTCCAGACAGTAACACCACAACACTCGGACTGATCCAAAGCCAAGATCTGCTCCTACTCCAAGAACACTAAATGGCCAAAGCGCACCCATCCACTGACGGCTGCTGCAGGAGCTGATCTATGTGACCTCAAGAAATAACTGCTGCTTTGTGATCTTAAATCATCAAAAGGAAAGAAGAAGCTGCACAACTGTAGCTTCTTCACAAAGAGCTGATGTGTTGGAAGCATAGTTCCTTAAAGAAATGCGAAGGCATATTTACCAGTTCATAGGTCTGCTGAGCAAACAAAATGTGTAGAGAGAGGGGTCTCTCCAGGCACTTGGAGAGAATTAATCCAGTTAAGGCACACCCTTCTTCATAAAATTGAGACCATGAGGGGGTTTAGGGTCAGGGTTGAGAGAGTGAAAGAGCCTAGAGCCCCAGGGACACTGAGGCTGGAAAATGCATGGCAAGGGGATCACCCCAGGGCCCCAATATTGCTGCATCTGCACCTTTCGAATCCCACCCTCTCCATGGTATACTTCCTTCTCCTTATTTAGAAGTGCCCTGACCTTCCTCTAGTCTGTTTTACTGCACCTAAAAAAGGAATCTAAACAAACTATTTTAAATATTTACTTTCCTGTTTCACAACACTGTCAATATCCCAGAAAAAAGCTGTTACTGTGTGGCAGCACCCACACTGCTGTGCTTTAGAGAAAACAACCTTGCAACTGCTGTCAAATGTCACCAATAAAAATGGGCTCTGAGGCGTGCAAATGCCCCCAGTGCACAGGGCAATGCTGCCCTGCTTCATGAAGCAAACCCAATCTGTTCTGAGAAATGAAAACAGTACTTTACGAGAACATTCATTGTAGGCTGTGGACTGCTAACAAATAAGAGGTAAAAGAGAAGAAAGATATTCTCTGGTTTTCTGTCTGTGTACTTTGCCTGAAAGATGGAAAAAGTAGAAAACAAAATGTTTGACCTTTATGGTAAAATGCTTCTTCTTGGGTGGATGCCAGACACTGGTGGTTGAATGAATGAATGCCCGCAGAGGTGTTAAGGATGTCACAAGCACATATGCTTTGATGATGACAGAAAGGTCTTGAGCTTTAAGGATGTCCTTGTGCTCTGATGAAGCTGATACTTGATTCCTGGAAAGTAATAAAAATACATAGCATTAATACAGTGCTTTTGCAAATGAGTTCTAAGAAAATAGTGAAATAGTGAAATTGTTGGAAAATAGAAATTAATCTTTTTTCCCTGAAGGTAAGCAACACAGTAGATTAAATGAAGTGGCCTGGAACAAAGCTTACATGAAGTAATTTCATTGCTTTCAGCATTTTTAAATCTTAATTTCCAAACATATAAAGCAACTATATTAGGAGGGAGTAAATTTTGAGAGTACATATGGGTAAATGCATTTTTGGAATATTATACTTGTTGCAAACCCAGGACATTCAGAGTGAAATATCAAATTAAGATTAATTTAAACATTAAAGAAATCCAAAAGCCTTAAAAACCAGAAGTGCATAGTCAAGGTACCCAGATTTAACACTGATTAATACCAAATACAGAAACTCCACCAAACTCTGGGGAAAAACTGTAATATTGTTAGTACTTTCCTCAGTGTAATAAAAAGGACAGAAACATGTGGTGCTGCATACTTTCCCTAATGAAAGCCATATACAATAATTCCAAATATTAGGAAAGACTAGGATACCTATAAATAACCCATAATACCTCAGTTAACCTAAGAATTATTCAAGGTAACTTTGTCTGGGAAGTGATACAGCTCTCTAAAAACTGGCCTACAGCTCCCATAGTACACACAAAAAGAATGAGCCATAGAAACAGGACAGAAAAAAAACAAACTCGAGGAAAAAAAATCAGTTATTTAAAAGCTCATTGCTTGGGTAAATATGAGCTGTACTTGGGCATATTCACAAATGTGGTTATTAATCTGTCTGTTAAAATCTCTGAGTATCAATTTACCTCATAGCAAATGCAATGGGAAGATGACTATACAAATTATGGCTCCTAAGGCTGATTACTTGTAAAAGACAAGGGGCTCTCCTCCCATTTCTGTGCAACTTTTGGCAATACGTGGCCTTTCCAGACCTCAGTTTTGCTATCTGTTAAGGAAGCCTAACAACATCTATCTGAAGGAGAACTACTTCTTCCCTCTGCAGAATAGTAGGTCCTCAGAGCATAAAATTTGTGAAATACTGTAATATAGGAAACAGCACTTGATAACAGACAAGTTATCAAGTACTTCTTCATTCTTCACTTGAGGGAGGATCTCTTTGCAAAGGACCACATATGTGTGTCTGTGGTAGGGGCAAGGTGAGGATGGGAGCAGGAAACAGCTCAGCCACCATGAGACCTTAACATTCAGGGGTGTTTCTGGGTCTGTATTTATCTTTCTAGGTTCTTCAATGCCCTCAACATAAAGACTTCAATGTTTACACTCAAAACATGTGCAAACTCGGCTAGTACAGAAACAAACATTATGCAAGTATGAGATGCAATACATCCAAATGCTCCATCTGCTGTGGTCTCCTCTTTAGCTACATTCTGCATCCCTGACTCCCAACTAACTGTATGATGAAGCACTGGCAGTTCCTGAGGATGGGGTATCATGAGCTTACATCTCTGCACTCATGTGCTGCTTCCACTGGTGCTGCAGATGAGAGGTATGTGTCTTGTCGGTGCTTTTGCTGCCCTGGGACACATTGCTTGTGGTGCTGGCCCTTGATGGTCCAGGCTGGCCAGAACACTCTGGGGTGACTACTGGGAGCTGCAGGTCTGAAAAAGTACCAAGAGGATGAGAAAGGAAGTCAGCAGTGCATTGAAAGCAGCGGTCAACTCCTGCTGCTAAGGTTAAAATGTATAACACATAATAGATAGAGAGGAGCTATCAGCATCAGCCAACAATGCAAAATAACAAATGCTGAGATAATAAACCTTTTTTGATCTGCTATCAGAGAGTTTCTCCCCCACCAAGCACCCCCTTCCAGCTGCAAGCTTAGCTGCAACTAAGCTTGCAGCTTAGAGGCTTAGCTGCAACTCAGAGGCTTAGCTGCAACTCCCACTTTACAGGTGAGTGCAGTAATGTTCCATACAAAAAGTGCCCCCTTCTCCCTTCTTCAGTACAGAAATCCTTTATTTCTAAATACAGAATTCCAAAACTTAGTTTCTCACAGAGTACAATTACAATTAATGGGGATACAAAATTTATTTGACTAAGAACCAAGGGACTTTGACACTGTAATAACATAGACAGCTCAGTAAATAACCACATATCTTTGTTTCTATGTTCACTATTTAAGGCTACAATTTGTAGTTACTGAAACCTATGGGAGGCTTAGTTCTGCCATCGAATACAGGGGGTGCAGGACTAATGTACCATAGTCTTCCAGATTACTGAGGCATATGACCATCAGTAGTAATCAAAATATTGTGATGTGAGATCAGTCAATGGGTGGCATGTATTTTCTGCTTTTACTGTGCCTTTAAAAAGGCACAAAGCCCTTATGTTGTATCATTATTTCATGTAGGGTGGTTTTCATTAACTCTAATACACCTCACATTTCAAGTTCTTAAGTAATAGTCAGGGAAAAGTCAAACTGTTCACACTACTCCCAAACCTTAATACCTTTCTTTTTAATGACATACTGCATCTTGCTAATGTTATGAATTTATTTGTAGAACTTCTCTTTTAAAGCATGCACTCTCAACTCTGGTACATGACATGAAAAGTAAAACTGAAGTTGTGTTTCTGGTGATGAGCTGTGAGCAGCCATTTAAGGAAAAAAATTATTCATTTTTATAGAGATCCTGGTAAAATCACATTGTGATTGTCTATAATCATTGGCTGTTCATCAGATCAGCTCAGTTCAGCTTTCCAATCTCAGTTGGGATCTAAAGTTAAGCTGGTCTTCTGCCTTACATGCATTGCACCATTTAGCAGGATAAAAGGCTTTAATAATCAAAACCATGCAGTTTTTTAATAGAGCACGTCATACTCAAATGTTATTCACACTGGCATCTCTCTGTTGTGTTATGCATTATAGCTGATTTGGACTTTGTAAGTGACTACCTGGTTTTTGACGGTACAGCAACAAAAACAGACTACTCCGCCTACTTGGCTGCACAGTGGTAACAGGAGTAAGCCAGTAAACTCCCATTAAGTAATTTATTTAGCACGCTTGCTTCTGAATATGCACAGGGACCAGATCTGTGAAATCAAGTGCTGTTTTTTCCATGCTTGCCTTGTAAAGACACAAGGATAATTTCCACCCAGTAGATAGACAATGGCATTTCACCATGGCAGTTTGCAATGGCCCCATGCAACTACTCCTATGCATCACTTTAGATATCTATTAGCATGGTAGTATTCTTAGGCTTTGTATTTAAGCAATGGAGAGAGAGTGAGAGAAAGAGTGAAACAGAAAGAAAGAGAGACCAGCCCTTGGAGCACTAAGAGAAATACTGGTTCTGAGGGGCTCTCTGAAAGAGAGTGGCTTTTTCACTGACCGTGCAAGAAAACTAACCTACTTTCTTGCAGCTGCAAATAATTCCCAGAGTGTAAAGTTTGATCACACAGCTTTGGTGTTCAGATAAAACCAGAATTATTAAAACACATAAAGGCCCTCCACAGTGCACAAATTACTTCAGAGATCTTTTTCTAATTTATGCTCACATGGGTAAAAAGGCAAGACACAGCCTTCTGCTGTTGCAACTATTTATGGAGTTATGGAGCCAAGCCCCATACCCCTGTATCTTGGTAGTGTAGTACATTCACCAGGAACAGAACAGCACTGTAAGACTCTGGAGTTCAACTCTAGTAGCCTCGATCTTCAAACAGCAAGATACTGATCTGGCACACGGCTGAAAGGAGGCAGAACTATGTTTCCAGACAAAGCCCCCTATAACATCAGGCCATATCTCCATGTCTACGTTAACAGAATCATGCAAAGGACCACAATCACAGCTCTTCTTGTCTGATCATCTGAAAGCCAAATTATGTCAAAGGTGCACATTTTTCAGCAATTACTTTAGGTGAAATGACCATTATGTTGAGAGAGTGAAATACACAAAACATAATTTTCTTATTTAAAAGAAAGTAAACATTTCACTGAAAATAAGAACATGGCAGAAAAGGGCTGTTCAGCTCATTATTCAAGAGAAAGCAAAGTGTCTTTTCCTTTAAAAATATGTTTTTAATTGTGTTGCTAAGGTAACAAGTAAGCAGTATCATATTAACTCACAAGACAGAGTCTGAAAATAATGAGATGAGATTTATACCTGTATTTACCCCTCCTAAATGAGAGTTTTAGTTGTTTCAGGGAAATACAAAAGACTAATTCATTTGATATAACATTAATTGATTTGATATAACAAAACAAAGTAAAACAAATGGGTAGGGACAGATGAAAAAGAGAAATGTCCTTGAATTCTCAAACTACTGGGTAGAAGATCCTTAGTATTGCCCTAAGTCATTGCGAAATGTCCCAATGTCAAAAAAAAAAGGAAACCTGCCATCTGTTAAAGAAGAGAAAGTTAAAAAAATTCAGGGTGCTGGTGATGAGCATTGAGAACTAAGAAAGGGAGAATTGTCATAAATTATTCCTCATGTTATAAGGCATTCTGTTTGCATGGTGCCTTACACCGTTCTACTGGTTTTGTGTTGGCATCCACCTGGGAGAGAGTCCATTGCAAGGTGGCTGTAAGAAGTAGTGAGACTGTCAGAAGGTGCTTGCATCTTTGAGATGACACACAGCATGTACGTCATCAGGTAGAGTTAAGGGGGAGTGACAGTCCCTCAGTTTGGTAAATCTACTCCTAGTAATCAATGAATACAATTTTCATAATAATAAAGAGACATCAGTAGGGCTGAACTGAGCACTCAGCTACATCAGTTCTCATGGCAACTCTTCACCTGCTCCTGCACTCAAAAGCAGTAACAGTGTTTATTAGAGCTGTGTATTTGTTAATCAACATTATCATCAATGAAAATTAGCCTGCAGTGCCTTTACCGTTTGCAGTAATTGCCATGTTTTTCCATCTTGAAATCACTCTACAAGCTGTTGTTAATTAACCAGTCCTTTTGAAGTATGTAAACAACATCAACATTTATAATGGAAGAGGTGAGGCAGGCTCATCAGTTGATATTTGTCAGGCAGCTTGGAAAACCAAGTTAGAAAGAGTTCCAGCATCCAGATTACATTCATGTCCAGATAACATCCCTGCTTTCAAAAATCCAAATCTTAAGACCAGTAATTTCTGTAGCAGACTCTAAAGATCGAAAGGAAAAAAAGTAAACTACAAAAGAACATTTTTCCTTTAAAGTGGCTATGCAGTAATTGAAATGCTACACAAACTGCTGTTTTTCCTGAGGAGCAGCTGCAGGCTTTGCCACAAGTACTTTTTGCTGCTGCCATTTGTGATGATCCTGTGTAAAGCAAAGGGCCTAAGGTTGGATATGTGCTTTCACTTTAAAAAAAAACAGAAAGCTTCCCTTCCTTGAAATTCTGGCTTGAAAAAGGTTTCTGATGCTGACATCTCTGGAATGATACCATTGAAAACACAACAAACAGCACTACTTTACCTCTGCCTAGGGTGTTCATTGTGAGGCCATGTTGATGGGTAAGGAAGCCACTACAGGTTCTCAACTGAATTCACACATCAGCTCTCTAACCACAACAACAGGTAAAAGACAGACCTAAGAACAGTTGAAGGGCACATCTGAAAAGGAGGTGTAAGATCCAACAAAGCAAGTCAACACATCCAGATAAAAAAAATTAAGCACCTCTTTGTCATATGAACTGACAGTAGATACTGTTCTGTCAAGTGCAATCTCTTGAAGTACAATAGTCAAACATATCAGTTAACAGTGACAATTGATACCTAATGCAGCAGCCTCGTTGACATCTGAGGCCTTTCAAGTGTTTTACACAGCTATGACTCCTTGTTCTCTCTTTCAGTCTCCAGCTCCTAAGGTATTTTCTTGTCTTTGGCTCAGAAGTGAAGATTTAAGACATACACAATAAAGAATAGCTGATTTACGAGTACAACATCTGGCCAAGCAAAAGGTTTACCAAGAGTTAGAAGTATATTTGGACAAATTAAGACTTCCTGGAGCAGAGCAAAGCTGCAGCCACCTGAACTGGTGGTAAATGGAACACTTAGGTTAACATGAACATCTGGCAATCTGCAAAGGTGAGGAATTCAGCAGGAGAATACCCTACTAGTTGAACTAAGTGGGTAACACTCAGTTAAAGAAAAGGAAACAAGATGAATGAGAATGTGTCCTCTTTTTTATCTTTCCTTTTATAGTATCCTTTGGTGTTACAAGGAGGGTTATGATATAGTTTTGTTAGTTTCGTTTTTTTACTTTGTTCAAGATCAAATAGACTATATTTTATACACTTCAAACATGAAGCAAGGAAAAATCAAGACTATTTTCTGTGGAAAAAAAAAATCATTTTGTTTCTAAAGTGCCCATCAACTGTCAGATCTGTTACAAACATTTCAAGAGTGATTCAGTCACCTTGGGAGCTCCTGGTTGTTTAAAGAAGCATAAAGTTAGAGAAGGGATGCAATGGAACTGAAGTGCTGTGCTTTGTTCTGGGCCCAGCACATTGTTAATTTCTTTCATAAGGTGAAAGCTCAGTGCATTTGTACTTGTAGGGTGTTCATCTGATGCTTTTCAAGCAGGAAAGACATTACTTTAGAACATGGAAGTACATTGATCCTGAAAGTATGCAGGAGTCTTTCCATCTGCATAGGCACCTTGTGAACTTCTTCCTAAATTTTCATAGTGGAAGTCTGTTTCTATCAGGAGCCTGAATTCTCTCACATATGAAAAAAAAGAGAATTATAGTCACCTCATGCCCTTTATCATCAGTTTCTACCACACAATATTCAGGAAATACTGATGTCCTCTCTGTCAGCCTTGCAGGTTTGCTTTCTGACAGGGCACCTCAGTGAATTAGAAGAACTCCACACTTCATCGTGTTCTAGGATCATCCAACTTCCTGACTGATGTGGGCTGCTGGAAAACAAAGAGTTTATTTGTGATACAGACCAGGCAAGCTGCATTGCTACAACCTGGTCTTCTTCTGGTATTTCAGCTGGACAATTTTCCAGCCCTTGTCGGTTGGAAAGGTGTGTTTAACAGCTGCAAAGATTGTTCCACATCAGGAGATGCTTAAAAAGCTTTCATAGATTCTTAAGCAGACTTTTGAGCACCTCCAGGACCAAGAGATTTTGATCAAAATAAAGCCTAGTATCCAGTACCTCTGGCTCAGTCAGGTATAGCAACTTTCTCTAAGCTGCATAACTATGAAAGTAATGAGCATTGAAAGTGTTTTTTTTTTTTTTTCATTTTTCAGTGTTGATTTTGGAGGATGGATGATTTCAGTTGAACTACCACCACTATGTGCCTTGAGACTTGTCACAGAAAGCAAACCTATCCTATTTAATTGCTTCCTGTTACCCATTTGAGCTATTGGATGAAAAGACTGAAACAAAAGACTCTCCTATTGATTATACATTATGAGGACACTAAAGTAAGAGAGAAAAATTTTAACACTCAGTTTTATAACCTGTGCATTTAGAAACTGTGAAACTCAAAGTAGATAATGAGTATTTGAAGGAAATTAGGAAGACTAGGGCAATCCTAGCCCCAGTGAAGTCCTGGAAAAACTTCCATGGATTTCACTGGAATGTCGTTTCTTGTTTGATATTTAAAACTCCTGGCATGGTCTTGACATGTGTTTCAAGCTTCATTTGTGATGTGCACATTGCTGCAGGTTCAATATCCCACCCACTATTGACTATTGATCCAGCTATCCTTAAAAGGTTTTCATATTCAAAAAACACAGTAATCTCACCCTCTGTAATACAGTTAATCTGAAAGCAACCCACCCTGGATATTTAGAATGAAGAAATGTCAAACTACTTGTGATTTCTGAAAATTTAAACTATCCTAAATACATTTAGTATTAAAAGCCAAACAACTTTATAGTAAAGCAGATATAGAGGGAAGTTAATTTAAACTGTGGGTTGAAATGCACTGAAATTCATGCCAAAAACACCCGTGAAGTTTCAGAGTTAAAAAGATAAAATGAGGATCATTTGTATGATGTTGTTTATTTTCCTCTTTAAAAACATCAGGAAATACAGCTTCAGTCTAGATCAATCATTTCCCATGTTTATTTTATCTCTGTTTTGACAGGTGAATTAAAAACAGTATTTACAGTATTGATTGAATACAGTGTTTGCTTTTTCATTCCTAAAGCATCCTCACAGGTAAACATTAGAGGTTTGGGGTTTTTTTTCCAACATTTTCCAGAAGGGCTGCTTCTTCTGTGTGCATCTTTCATACTAGAACTTAATTATACAGATAAGCTATAAAACTCTTGAAAAACCAAGTCAGTGAAAATGCTGGCTGATTACATGATTACATGATTAGAGCCACAATTCTGTACTAGTAACAGGGTAGAATATAGAATAGTGTAGGCCAAGTAATTAAATTAATTTGGCTGCTTTACTTCTTTTCAGACTACTCATATTTGTTGTTCTTACAGAAGTACGTTCTTGTCCTAGCTGAGATCTGTCACTGTTGTAAAACCAAAGAAGCCCACATAGTTTATAATCAAATTAACTGAAAAGAATCAGATATTGGTTTTATTGGCCATTCTTGAGACTCTTAGCAACTTCAGTAGCAGAAAGGTAGTAGGCACAAACCTGATCAGAGCTGGTGTGCAAACATTTACAGGGACCAGCTGGCAAAAGAAATTATAACCAAAATTAAAAAATCATGTTCCAGTCACAGAGATGTTGAATTATTACAACAGAAAACAAATTTAATCTATAGCTTCTCTTGTCCATAGGTGGCTCCACTGGGTCTTGCTTCCTATCAGCTTGTAACCCTTCCTGCTGAATCCACAGTAACCCAGGGACACTGGGGACAGGCAAGAGAGATTTGCTAGGCAGGAGGAGAGGAAAGCTGGCATGGGGTTAGCAACAGACCGTAAACATATCACATAGTGAGAGCACAGTCACAGAGCTGGACTATCTTGGCTCTCCCTCCTACACAATTTCATTAGGACTACGCCCATCCCAAGACCTTCTGCGTGATTAATGCTGTTGGCCAGGCCAGCAGGTGATCAGAAGAGCACATAAAGCTGGTAAACACTTGCATAGTCTCTGCACTAGTGACACTAATAAAAAGAAACACAGAAGCTGTATAGCAAAAGTATTTCTTAAAAAAAGGATCAGTGATCTGTGTGAGTAGAGAAAACAACTATGCATGGCACAGGCTGGGCCCTGGAAGTGATGAAGCAAGACAAATGCTTATATGGGAAGACAGACTAGTTTGAAATCCTTAGGGAACAGGAAAATCAGAGAGGCAATGCTATAAGCAATTCTATTTTCCCAGGCAAAACCTCTTAAAGAGACTATTTGTTGTACATGCATCAGGGTGCCTTTCCTGTGCCTTAAACTGAATCTGAGGAACTCTGCTCACACTGTGGACCTTAGTCCTCTTCATCTCTCATCTGAGCATAGTTCCAGGAGGCAGCCAAGTGCAGTTTTTAATGCACCTATGGTGTGATACCAAGTATGAACACCTGAAATCTCTCTGACAGTTGTTTTCCAACCTCAAAAAGCTTCTAGGTTTGGGTTGTTTGCAAGAAGATTTAGTTTCCAGATCAGTGCAACTGCTGCAGCTTTTGCTGACCTGAACAATAAATGCCAGGAGCCTTCCTTCATCATCCATTAGCCATACCAGAACCTCCTCATGGCCCAAGTCCCATATAGTGAGCAGAGATCAGGTGCTTGATTAAAAACTGGGCCAAATGCCCCGTAAAAGCAGAAGTGAAACCAATCTTCTCATACTGAACAGCAAGCACTTATCAGTGTTGAAATTTAGGATTTGTTACTATTCTTATCCTTTCTTAACCTCCTTGCTTCTCTCCTAGAAAGTAGTCATCACTGGTATATGCATAATTTTTCCCCCCATAGAGACAGAAGGAATATGAAGTGTGAGACTGACAAAAATATTTTGCATTAGAGACAAAGCAAAGAAACAAGCACTGGCATAGTACTTTCTACAAAACCATTTTCTTTCCTATAAAACAAGGGTATGAGAATGGGTGTGCTCTCTTAAATACAAAACCTATCAGTTTAAGAGTTGTGCAACAAGAAATAGAATAACATTTTTTAAAAAAAACCTTTACCACTGATTATCCATATCAACACTGTCATAGCACATAGTAAATCCAGTAATCCCATCCTCTCAGCCTTTCTGCCTGATATTTCTTTCTACAGCTTACTATGTCTTTAATAAGATGGCATAATTCTTTGTGTATTCACTTTTACAGGAAATTGCTTGGCTCCTTGGAGGCTAACTAAATGACGAACACAGTAATAACAAACCCACTGATCCTCTTCAACAGGAATTGCAGAGAAGCCCTGTTGACTCAAATACACAAGAGTGAAAGTACATGACTGATTTGAAAGGAAACAAACTGTTCTGTGAGGAAATACTGATGAAAACCATTATTTCTGTGAAAAACTTTAAAATTGAGCATCAAACAAATCCTACTAAATGGCAACTTAACAGTTGTTGGAAAGAAAGATCTGTTGGAGAATGCAAGCTAAAGCAAGTAGAAAGAACTGGCTTTATCAGGTGAATGGAAGGGGAGCATCTGAAGTCTTGCCTCTAGAAGTTTGCTTTAACTAATGCCTTTTTGTCCAAGGCAGTAGGCACCACTGAAGACATGCTAAAACTCAGACAAAACAGAATGTCACTTACCTGGTGTAATATGACTTCATGAAAAAACACTCTCACAGGACCTGGATAGATGTTTATTACACTGCATGTTCCTTATGATCAGTTTTGACAATGTACTGCACCAGGAAAATCTAAAGGTCCAATTTAAACTGACCTTCAATGTACAGTTCTTTTAAGGGAAACACTTCACAGCTTTTAAATATAGATCCATCTTTAAATGAAACAGCACAAAAATTAAAAGGGAAAAATATGGTATACTTAGGTTAGGAACCATCTAACCTCAAATTTAATCAAGCATCCAAATGTGAAACATTTAATCTAAGCTACTTGTCTAGACCCCATTTACAGTCAGTGATGAGAGGTAACTGGATAGTAAGTACCTGCAGAGGGTAATTCAACACACCTATTTTAAACACATATTTTAGGATAAAAAGAAATAGTATTTGTAGGTGTATCTCTCTCTCCATTGACTTAAATGAAAGACTAGAATACTGCTGCAGAAGATACCTAACTTGTAAATGGTTAAATGAGATGTAAAGAATCCTTTCCTATGTGTTAGATTTTAGCATATATATAAAAAAGGTGAGAGAGGGGAAGGGAGAGAGGGGAGGGGAGGAAAAAAAATAAAAATCAGACATATAATTGCAAACAAGGTTAAATACTAATGGAATAAACATGGAGTTAGTTGTTATTGGATTACAGAACAAATCAAGAAAAAGACAAAATTTCTTATTAATAAAGTTTATATTGTGAAGGTAGATCATAAATTCAAAATAGCATCAATGATGGAATTCGAGTAGTGTAACTGAGATCATAGTGTGTCCCTCTGTAGTGTAAATAACCCCAAGAGAGTGCACAATAGTTTTTTTCCAGTTTCTATTCAAAGCTGAATTTTACCAATGATAAATTAGAATTCTCTGGCAACTTGCCCATAACCTTTAAACTTTTCTGGTTGATGATCTTAATACACAAAGGCTTTATATCAGTAAATTATGTCTGGATGGGAACCAAACTCTGACTCCTACTCCTTCTCCATGCCACAACATTTTTGTAAAGCTGAACAAACATATTACACTGAACCCAGGGCTTTGAAGAGTAAACACCAATACACTACAGTAACACAAAACAGTCCAAAAATAAGACACTTATAGCCAAATTATTTCTGCAATATGCAATAGCCAAACAATGCAGTATCTTTACCTGAAAAGACACTGCATAACTGTACTCTATACTGAAGTGGTGTCTGAAATGGATTACCATTCTTGTTTAATTTTTTCCCTCTATGCATTCATACTAAAAATAAAACAGAATTGTAAGCCCGACCATAATCACATATTGAATTTGAAGAAATTAGATTACCTGAAAAGGCTTTTGCTATCTGGCATAATCCCTCTTTTCTGCAAAGGAAATGCTGGATTTCTGGAAGTAGGTTTACCTGTATGTAAGAAGAGAAACTTTAATGATTTCATTCAGAAAAGCATTCTTTTTCCTTCAATGGAAAAAGCCTTCAATGGGTCTGTGTTCAATTTATCAGAGACACTTCATGTGCAAAACTCCTGCCAGTGTCAAAAGGAAATTACAACACTGCCATCCCTGCAATGTGGGATAATGAAGTTAAGGTGTGGACTCTTCCTCCATGGCCATCACAAACCAAAATTTTAGACCTACATCTCTCCTCCTGGCTGCTGAGTTTTCACCTGTCCCCTTTTCAGTCTCTGCAGGTTCTCTATTCTCTGCAGTTACCAACTGCTTTCCCTCCCTGCATGGAAATACCCCATGCCTCTTGAATGACTGTGCTTGGGATCAGTGGAAAGCAAACGTAGCTGAACCACTTCCAGGCTCTGCAACAAAGAACTGTGTTGCACTGTGGTATGGACATGCCAGCAGAGAGTAATATTACTCAATATTTAAAGCTATCTGAAGGTCTGGGCCATCTGGTTTAAGTCCCCGCTCTGCTGCAGACTTCCTGAGAGAACTTGGACAATTCCTTTGATCACCGTGTGTCTCAGTTATTCATGTGTGAAGCTTTTGGACATTGCAGCATGCTGTAAGGATTATTATATTTCACAGCATTAGAGGCTCAGATATGATAATATAGGCAGACTGAGCAAAAAGCAGCTTGCAGAAGCCTGGGATGTTTTATCATCTGAGCTCTGAATTCAAAGTATGTGTATTTCTAGCAAACTGGAACTGCTACAAAAATTTCAGTTTGAATACACTTAGATAAGGCATCCTGTCCCAGGGAACCCCAGTGTACATGCTCCTAGCTCTGACTTCTGTGGACACCAATTGTTTTTTGTATCTTCATGAACTTCATACCTGAGGCACTTTCTAAAAGCAGTTCCACTTCTCCCAGACCCTCAAGTTGGAGTCTATAATTTAGGGTCTTACCATTATTATCTGTGCCATTTTAATTTAAATACAAGTCAACTGTACCTATAGCTTGGTCAAATCTTTTCAAAGACTTACATATTTTTATTAACAGGCCACTTCTTTATTTAGACATTATATATCTAAGTAACCTAAATTGTGCCCACAACACACTCAAGTGAAAAAAAAAAAAAAGCAACCCTGAAAATACCAAGAAATATTGGCACTACCAATGCTTTGGACCATGAGTAAGCAGTTTGCAGTGCCAGAACAAGGAACTCCCTTGAAGGACCTGGAGGAGAACACTGGTCCAGCTAACACATTATCAATTGTAGGAGCACTGTCGCTGTTTGGAGAGGTGCCTAAATTATGTTTACAAAAGAGCAATTACAACAGGTGAAACTCAACAGTGATATAAGATGTGAAGCCTAAATTTGTCCAGCTCTATCTTCTGCCTATGCTATTATTCTGAAATATTGTGTGCATTTTCTAATCATTTCTTTCCATTTCTAAAGTCTCTTTTCCAATGGGGTAAATTGCTTAAATTTCCCTTGACTTCTGTAGACACTTTTGCTGCCAGACATGCTGGTTGATGGTGGCCAAGAACACAAAATTTTAAGCTCAAGAACAGAAAAGGGAAACTTGACACCCAATTTTACTAATTTTCAGTATTTACATTGAAACACTTACATCCAAACTAACCTCCTGTGTCTAAATGAGAAATTGCTTTTGATCACTGGGTGCGATACAGAGAATTAAATGCTGGTATCTGACAAGTATTTCACAGTAAATAGAAAACATAAAAAACCTTTTTTAATTGCTGCTAAATCATGGTGCTGTGGTATAAAATAAGGATTAGATAATTTTCTTTTTATGTGGGCTGAAAATTTGGCCTAGCCTGTCCATCCATTCCCACAAAAGATAACACAATAATCTCATACCTTCTGGAACAACTCTAGATTATGCAAGTCTTCTGTTTGAATGCAGCCAGTACCAGCATTTTTTCTGGAAGATAAGCAGATCAAAAGATCCCAAGGGTTTATACCACCTATCCAGAAAGAAAAGAAGCACATTGAGAAAGAAAATGTCATGTGATTCCTATTTGTGCAAAAAATACTTAAGAGCCAAATCCTAAAGAACAGTAAACGGTTGGAGTGCTAAATACCTGAATTGCTACAGCTGGCAGCAGGATAAAAGACATATTTGCTACCAAAGTTCAAGCTTTGGAACTATATAAAGGTGTTTCACAGTTGGCATTTCCTGTTATCCCTGCCTGCTGATGTTCAAACCCTGTTGCTTAGCATTCGGAAATTAAAAAGTTCACTAACATGATGCTGCTTTAAGTTGTTCCTTTTTTTTTTTTTAACTCTTCAGCATGCTCACTTATAATACACATGCAATATGATTTTCTGAAGTCTTTATTGGGAAGCAAATTTCAGAGGCATTAATACTACGGTCATGCTATTGCAAACAGCAGGAATTTCTAGCCTGAATTTTGGTGTAGTAGCTTCCTAAATATTAGACACCTAACTGCCAGATCTAGAACTAATGTACAAGTGGGAATGAAGTTCCTAGCTTCCGAGCTAGTGCTGATGCTTCCTTTCTGGGGCAAAAGAGACCTGTGAGATCATGGGGTTCTATTATCAGAAAACAAGCAACATCAGAATCAGACATAGCTGCTTGAAGAAGTGACAGAACTAAATTGCACCAATTTAAACACCACTGGATTAGAAGATACAAAGTCTTGAAGTTTGCCCATATCTCAGCATGTGCTGTGGTGTAGAAGTGCCAGTGTTGCTTCAAAGGAGCTTGGTCAGCTCCCTCAAATGGTTATTTGTTTATCTGGACGAGTTAGAGATAATGGCATCTCACAACAGAATTATCACATCTGTTGAGGTCACAATGAATATGTTCAATAAAGGGTAAATCATTTCACTGACAGGATGGCAATTAGTAATAATGAACTTCCAAACTAAAAGGGTAGCCAGTCAAGTTGTACAACATCCAAGGCAGAGTATAGCATCGGGTCTCGAAGCTCCCTTCAGGACAGCTATTTCAGTGACTGGTTGGTTCTTTTTCCCAAGGTTGGGAAGATTACATGCATATTATTTCATTTTGTGCTATCCATCTGTGATGCCTTCCTACTTTGATTCGATTATCCTCTAAATTTGGTTCCGCCAAATAGCCCACAGAGGCATTTATTTTATTTATTTCCTTTATTTCCTTCTCTGAAATGTACTTTTCTCCTATCCAATCATGATTACAAATGTCAAGCAGGGTGAAGATTTCACTTAAGGAGATTTAGCACTCAATTTACATTAAGTACAGTAATGAACTGATTGTACAGAATGGATCCAGGACTGTGAACGTAACTATCTCTTTTTTATGTTTATAAGCAGTGTGACAAAGCTTAAGAGATCAATTTTCAGTTACACTACACTTATTATTGTGACGAGTTCTTCGATTTCACATTATGAGAACCAGTATTACGGTATAAAAGTAATTAAGGTATATGAAATTTAGGCAAGACAGACTCACTACATGCTTCTTTGTGAAAGAAACAACAAAAATCCTCTGCAGGTAGATAAAAACGTCACAGACAGCAAACAAATGAAGCATTAAAGAAATGTACAAGCAAATACTTCATTTTAGTGCAAAAGATTGGCAGGGCTAACAACCTACTCAATGACCTCACCAGCTATGTAATTATCAGATAAGCAAGATGTTATGCCTCTGACTAGTAAACACCTTCGAATAAATCATTATAATTATATATAAAGCACAATGCCTAGTTGTGTGCAAATTGAAAGGGAGCTGGAGGGAACTCCATTTCTCAGAAGCAGCTCATTTCCTTCCCTTGTTTATTGTGACACATCCTGTCCTGGAATGAATTTGATCCCTGACACCAAAGGATATGCTGCACTGTGTATTTGCCTTTAGGATACATCAGAGTGATCAATATGAATGTACTGAAGAGAAGAAAAGGAAAAAGTACCCTCAGATCTGCTGTGTTTCTGAGCCAGTGCCCAGGAAGTAGAAGAGTTCAGGAGGCTTGAATGCCTGCCATGATTTGTGCTTTCTATTTAGAGTAGTTAAACATCTAGCCAGTTATTTCAGTACAGAACAATCAGAACACAAACATGTCTATTTATAGATCTCAGGAGACTTCCTATCAGAAAAACAGTGTACACCTAGTGCTGTCTCTCAGATTCAGGCAGACAGAGCAGTATGACTTCTATTTCAATATATTGATACATTCCTCATCAACTATACCTGGAAAAACATTCTTGGAAAACAAAAATGAAAGAGGCATGTGTTACAGCAGCTATTTGTTCTCAAACAGATTCCTCTGTGAACAGATATAACCTAGAAATTGCCCGTGTCACTTCTCCTACAGCTTAACTTTTTGTGGAAAACAAACATCTCTGATCATGACACCAACTGACTGTCTTCCTTCTGCAAATTTAACAATTATAGAACTATATTGTAGAAAAAATTTGCTAGTATTATTAATATTGTAATAACACCAGCGGCCCATGCAAAGAATCCCAAGCTGTCAGACACCATGTTTTAACATAGGAATCCCTTTCACAGAAATTATTTTTAAAGTAAAGCAAGACACATGAGCTAAAACATTTTAAAATAAAAGAGAAAAGAAGAACAAAATGCACAGTATTAATAAAAGTCATCTGAATGGAAAGACTTGATTCAAAATATTTTTAGAGACTTTAATGGAGAAGCATTAATACATTCATAATATTCCATCTTCAACATACACACTGTTTTGCTGATTTCCTGCAGACTTCAAACCAGAAGCAGGCTTTGACAGGACATTTGAAGGGGAAGGTTAAAAGGAATACTTGATATCTGAACAATTTAATTATTAGCAGTTTGCATGAAGTTTTTTCCATATGAAGGACTTTGTCTATAACTACAGAAATCCTTTTTGCTTTATGCAGCAAGTCAGTGGAGCTCAGCATGCATAGATCAGTTAGTATGAAATCACCTCATGGAGATAGTCTCTACTACTTTGTATTGCTTTGCATTTGGACAAGCAGGAGAGTGGTAACAAAATGAGCATGTTCATACCCTCTCTGAGCAACTTTTCAAACTAAGATTGTTTAGTTCAGCCTGTTAATTAAGGCCTTGCCTACACAAGGAACACTCATCTGCAGAATGAAATCTAATTATGCAGGCAAAGTGAGCTTTATGTGGATACATGCTGGCAGCATGATGCTTTTATTCACCCATCTTTTGTCAGCTCTTTCCCCCTCCTCTCCTGCAGTCATTCTAGCCCCGTCTTCCAGTCCCATCTTATAAAGTTTTGTGTACCTGTGATGTGTATCTGATGTTCACCTAAAAATATCAACCCAAGTTGCTAATTCAGCTAGTAGTAGTACAACATATTTTGATTCAAACCTGATGTGATCACCTTTCATTACTTTTATTCTGAGTCAAAGTACATGCTATCCAATTCAGAGATCAATGTTTCAACCGAAAATTGATATAATTTACAAATTATAATTTTCAACAAGATACCAATGTTTTCATTGGCTTTGACTCTTTGAAATATTTGAAGTAGTTAATGCGGAAAAATAATTTAAAAGATAATAGTCAGATAATAGAGAGAGAAACAAACATGTTTTTTACCAGCAGAGGAAATAGCAATGCAGGGACCAATAAAAACTTCTTCTAGAAAAATAGTCTCTGGAGAGTTTTTGTATTCTGATATCATACATCAAAGTTAACAGAAACCAAATGAGAACTGTAAGATTTAGTGGGGTATTAAACTTATGGATAATTTTCAAGAATTTCTGAAGGTGATTTCTAAAATGAAGTTATCCTATTCCAACCTCTGAAGTTATCACATTTTCCCCATGAGCTATGGCACTGGAGGCTGGATTTTGCAGGAGAACTGTCAGAAGCATGCTCCTCTATGGACCTTTTAATTTCCTAGGTGTAGACACAGAAAAATATTATATGGTTTAACCAAATGAGTAAGTTTCATCCAATACCATAGAGTGAAATTTCATTTTGCAGTGCTAAGGTTCCTATTCTGAATTTTGAAATGAAAGAACTTTGAAAATCAAATAAAATTTTCAGCTTTTACACTTATCTTCCTGTATTTCATTCATTCTGGGAAATTAAAAAACTGTTTGGTTTTATTTTTATTTTAACTTCTAATCAATTTGCAATTTTGCACTTGCTCACACCATACCCTAAAATTAATCACTTTATGAGCATGAAAGGAAAAGAAGAAAACAAAAGTGAGCGCGGATTGCACCAAGTTTGGTGAGCAGAAACATATTTATTGAAGTAGCTGCTTATGAACAAATCCAACTTTAAACTACACAGAGAAATATGTTTTATAAAGCAGTATTCATCCCTGCTATGTAGCCAATTAATAGGAGTCAATAGGACAGTGGAAGCACTAACAGATGTCTGAAAGACAGAGCTTCTGCCTCACTGACTGGCTCTGGATCCTGGGCTGAATTTTATGCTCCTCAGCATCTCAGAGGGCAGCAGCATCAGGCAGATTGTGTGATGGGGTCTGAGGATGTGGGAATTCTACACCTCTGAAGATCTGAGCTTCACTGATAACACTCCAGGAGAAAATATCCTTTGAAGCCTATTTCTGGTTACAGCAGCTTGGCTGTCTCACTTGTGCAAAGATCAGAATGCCACTTGTTGGACTGAATACTTTCTCTTTGTTAACAATAAGCCATTTTACAAGTTTTTGATATCACTGTTTCATTTGTAAGGCTTTCCCTAAAGGAATGTCTCACACCTAGGTGTTCAGGAATTTTCCCCTTAAAGAAGTAGTTAATGGAAGCATTTTAATTTCTCTTTTGGCATGGCCCTTGACAGTCATGAGCTATCACTGATAAGGACTCACTACAACAGCAGTAAAGGAATATTCACTCTGTTGAGTGAAGACAGCACAGGACAAGGTGGCAAGGTTTCTGATATTTTCTGAACTATTCTGGAAAGCAGCTGTAAACCTGTCCATATGCAAACCTTTTGCTGTTTCACACAATGTGCTCCATGCCACTTGTTGAGACTGACTGTACTCTGCCATAACACACAGCCCAGTAACCACTTGCTTAGCTGGACAAATTAGGTTGAAATCTTTTGTCACATTAATTGCAGTGGAGTATTATAAGTGTAGAAAAACCCCCACACTATATATGAGGCTGAGACTGTTGGATGCAGTTAATTCATTCACAAAATACTTTGTACAGTTGCTGTATGGTTGCCAGGGAAAGGCTGAAGGAATCCTGAGGACTGTCACTATTCACCCCCCTTGAGGATGATCAGGATTTTTTATTTCTTTTGGCTCAGCTGCCCCCTAACTAAAGGATGTGAAGTGCCAAGGGAAGCATTCTTCATAGAGGAGAGGCTGGCATGAACCGAGTAGAACCAGACTGCCCTCTGCTCAAGAATTAATGCACAGTCACATCTGAGTTCTGTATTTGGGGAGTGAAATAGCCATTTGAAGTTCTATCACAGTGCCTTGCTCATAAAAACAGGATAATGCTTGACTGTTCTGTATCTCTTCTGCAAATGCTGTGGAGAGATGTTAGGTCTAACTACAAATGGGGAGGTATAATGCTTCCACTCTTGTCTTAAAAAAAGAGAGAGTTATTTTATTGCTGTTTCCTTATATCAGGAAGGGCCAGGTTGCAAGCCTGCTTTTCTTGTCAATCCAAAGGAGAATTTTAAAAGTGAAAAAATAAATCAGTGTAACAGGCCAAGAGCTACCTGTTTCTCCCCAAAATGTTCTCAAATATTTCATTTTTTCACCTGGTCTCAAACTCTAAAACTGCCTAAGACCTACCTACCAAGTCAAAAAGTTATTATCTCCGCTACTGGAGTAACTGATGACACAAGGCAGATGACTTTCTCTAAAAGAAGCAAAAGAAATCTATTGCAGGCATAAGTACAAGAATGGATAACTGACAGGACAATCCTTTCTCCATTTGTATTACACTGAGTCATGCAATATATTAACAATCCTTTCTTCAACCAAAAAATTGCCATACTATAAGAGAAAACCACAACAGAATTTTCAGAACTGCAGCAAACGTGTTAAAGCATGTTTTTCAATTTGCAGATAAGTGTCTATAAGACAACAAAATGTAATAGAAAAAAATAAATTGCAGTATTATTAAACTCTATCCATATATTTTTCTATGCAACCAAAGAATGAGCAGAATACTGGAAATAAAAGTAACTAATTCTCCACGGAGTTGTATTACAGATTCTAACTTTAAGAACCTATAGGTTTTATCACGGCATAATCTGTCAACTCAAGCTATGAAAATATGCTGTCAAAATACTTTCTGAACTACAGTAGAGTTCAATAGCAAACAAAAAGAAAATATGCAGTCCTGACCTAATGGCAAACACATTGGGGCAATTCAAACACTCAAGCCTGTTATTCCACTTCTGTGCTTACACACCATGCTTTGAATGAATATTCAGATTACTCTGGTATGTTCTCCACACATGGGTGTTTTCTGCACAGCAAGCCTCAGTGAAACCAAAAGCACCTAGTAATCCAATATTACTCTTCTTGTATGCAAGCTAAAATGATTTATATATAGTTGCTCCTAGATGCTAGAATTCTTACTTTACATGTATTTAATACACCAAGTAATACCATAATCAAAGTTGCTAGATAGGTCTCTCACTTGCACAAAAAACATTGTAGGACTGAGACCTAATTTTCTCTGGGATGGAAGTACTCGATACCTCATTAAAGCACAGATTTCACAGATTTCCCAAAGCTCAGCTTTAGGAAGGTATCTCCTTACCTTCTGTGAATGTGGAGAAGAAAACTGTCTGACAGAAAAAGAGATAGGCTACTGAGAATGGACTGGCATGAAGAATCAGGTGAAAACTGGAAACAGAGAATGTGGATGTGGAGAGGAGAAGAGTCATGCTGTTGAGATGTGGGGATAAGGTTGAGGTGAAGATTATAGGGAGGGCAACTCTATAGTTAGGGAAATTATTGTCCATATGCTTCATCTGCCATAGCCATTGAAAAACTTGCAATGATTCCCTGTCTTGGTAGCAGGGCCTAAGGCTAAGCATAAGAGGTGGTAGTGCACCATGCATGAATCAAAGAAAATAAGTCAAATATTACCAAATTTTTACATGTGCATCCCACTAAGGGAGGAAAACCGCACTGCTTCACACGATGAGAGAGAGGGCACTGCGATCTCCAAGCATCAGCAGAGAGGAAAGAGTAGCTCCACCCTGCTCAGTGCCAAGTAAGAAGTCTCTGCTTGACACAACTGCCTTTGGACAGCTCTCACTGCTATGTGATCCAAGTTATTCTAACAACTCTTGGGACTATATCCAGCAAAGAACTTTGTATCCCTGTCCTGTGCACCCTGAGGCAAAGTCATATGAAAAAGCAGCACATAGTCACGAAGTGGAAGGATGTATCATGAGCGAGTGAGTCAAATCAAAGTTGGAAAAAATGGATGTCACAGCTTTTGAGTACCTAACTGTGTGCTGGTTGTGTGCATATATGCCTGCTCTGGTCTGATATTCACTGATCTCCCACTGATTTTATAAAGTTTTTTTATTTAAACTTCCGATAACATGAAAAAAAAAATAGCAGTTCAAAAATGTGATACCTTTCACTCACAAAGTAGAGTAACAAAAGAAGGGAAACAAACACGTAGCAATGAAGAACACACTAAGGACAGGGAAAGCTCCTCTTGGCTGGATGCAGGAATATAAAATGATGAGAGTCAATAGATGCAGAATCACCAAGATTCAAAAATTCTATTACAGAAACATTTACTAAAAGTCCAGTCATTTTTTCAAGGGGGGGGGAGGAGATTTATACCTGAAGTTCTCTTATTTTACTGAGTGTAACTAGAATTACAGTTTTCAGACCCATGTCTTAGTTGCTGAATAAAAGTGCTGTGATCACTAGTTCTGTGATAAAAACTCATCTACAGACCTGCCCAAGGGAGCCCAGAGAAACCACAGCAGGTGGAGGAATCCAAAGAGCATCCTGCTCCAGCTGCTTCCAGGGACATTGCAGGAGGGAGATCTATCCACAGAATACTCTTTTCTCTTATGCACATGCACACACACACACACGTGCACACACACTAAGGAACACAGAGGCACAACGCTTGGCAGGGCAACCCCAGTAACACTGTCACAGAGATACAAGCCCCTGCCCTGGTCTCCCCAAGTCCTAATGCCCATCAGGATGAGTGAACGGGAGCCCCAAAGCACCTTGTGGACCTGAGGAGGGGTTGGAAGCACATCCTAACTTTGATAAGTGTGTACACAGGAGTTAACAACAAGAACAAGAAGTACTGAGGCAACTTTCCCACTAGACTATTGCCAAACCTGCTGATTCTGCTACTTACAAGGAAGAGTTTGGGCTTTTAGAAAGGTGCATGCAACAAAAGAGCTGGAGGCTGGAAAGAAGATTCAATTGGAAAGTAGTTCCTGGGGAGGATGAGTTCTGGCCAAAGGAACCAAACTGCCAGCTTGGTTATACTTTCCATTCTGCGTTTCACCCCAACCTTTCCACCACTCCCATTCTTTGCAATGGAACATGAGGAACTTGAGCTAAGCCACCCTCTGAATGACAGCACTAACGAGAATTCATCATTGGTTTTAAACTGTCCTAGAGCTGAGAAAACAGCCTCTACCCTTCTATGGATATAGAGGAGGTCAGGATAAGCAGTAGATGGGTTTGTTTTAATGTCTTGTTTCATTCTAATTACAATGAATTACAGTAAAAATGACAATGTTAAAAGAATGATGTTTGATCACATACGCAAAAAACCCATATTTTAAGGTCCGAATGGCAGCCCTTGGTCACTGCAATTACAACATGCAGGCAACCTATGCCAATCCTTATTATTGTATCAGAATCCATAATACCCAAGAAACAGGAAACAATCAGAATACTGAAAAAGAGAAGCTTGGGAATAAAGGCAATGGACGAAACAGTGTCAGGACAAAGGGTCAACTACTCGTCTGTAATCATCTGCTGTGTTTGTTTTCTTCTCCTGGGTGGCCATGCAATGCCCCAGGAGACAGCCTAGGGCAGTGACAGTTCCTAAAACTCAGGGAAAAGCAGGCCACCCTCAGTGACAGGACCAGAGCGCAGATATGTGGACATGAGCCATACTGCATTACTTGTCCTCAGCTCTGGGGAATTGATCCATTTTATTTATGAGTTAGACAAAACCACAGAAGATAGTGATGCAATAATTAAGTCATGGCTAATGTAATGGAGACTTCCTACTGTACCCACAAACACTGTTTTCTATGCAGCACCCTACTCTGCCTTTCAGCTCTACTCACCTGGCACGCCATGGGGTAGTGAAAGTTGGTGACACGGATATCATTATGACTACCATGTAGAGCATCAATGGAACATGGACTCTAAAGTAGACCTTAAAATTATGCCTCCAAACATTTTAAAGAGACCTAGGATCAGACCTCTCACTTTTAAAGGTCAACAGACACCCTCACATTATTAGATTTGCAAAAAATGTGTACTGTAACGGCTGGGGTGTAAATCAGATGTGTCATGGAGCTGCGTAGAAAAGTAAAAAACCTGATGCCTTCTCCTACTTCACACAGAGGGCAACATAACTAGTCTACAATTACCTTCTGTGCTAGCACTTTCTGGAATACTTCGTTCTCTCTGTTGTTAGAGCTTTCTCCAAAAGTCCTCCAACCTTTTTCTAAAATCATAGTATTACATTTCAAGTGAAAATAGGGTTAACATGTGCCTGACTCTGTATTTAAAGTCCTTGTCTTCAGCCTACTCTTTACAAAAAATGACCACAATTATTTTTTGTCGAAGACTGACTTCTAGACAGGTTCCAGTGACATCTGGCCTCAGTGGGGTTGTGAAAACTGGAGTGAGCAAGGTTTTTTCAGAGACTTACTAAAGCCAGCTGGGGAAGGAATATTTAAATGCCTAACTCCAAACACAAAAAATTACTTCTTGATTTGGTCCAAAATAGCTAGATCTTGTTCTTATTTTGTTTATCAGCCTGTTTAACAGTGCTTTAGTATGCTGATAGGCTTTCTATTTTATATCTTGTAAAAAAAATAATGAATTGTAGCAAAGAGTGGTTTTCTTCCAAATCAAGAAAAAATGGTCTTGTCTAATTTTACCACTTTATACTAATAGTCCTTTCCCAATAAACTGATCTACTGAGCTGTCAGCTCTAAAATAACTGTGGCTGTGCTAGATTCATCTTGCATTTAAACAACACAGTAGAAAACTCAGTGTATTCTATATACATACACACTTTTAGTGGTTGCTATAAATTAAAACAAACTCCTTTTTATAGCTAAATATTTATTTTGGAAAGCATTACCACAACTGTCAGAAACAAAGTCATTACAACAATAAGCTTGTTATACAAACACTTTATGACTTGAACAATTTGGTTCAAACTTTCCAAAACACATACCACTAAGCTCTTCTGTCCTTCCCTCTATCAGAGTCTGAATATATTTTATTTATATGAGGCACCATTGAGGAAATATGTTAATACTATACTTCTTTAATCTTGCTACCCATTAAAGTTGCTCAAATCCTATTCCTTTGTCAGTTTTTAATCCAAATCCCCTCCATATTTTGACCTTCTGTTGTGAAAAATGGACATTTTTTTGTAAGGAAATATGCCTGCCAAAAATGATAGAAATTAATGACATGTGGGGTTTTTCCTTTCTAATCAAAGAGTGGGTGTCACTTTCAGTAATATTTTTCTGTATGAAATAATTTTTTCCAGAAATCTGAAAACTCTTGTGACTAACTTGAAACTGAGAAATAGTTCCAATCTCTAAATATGTCAGAGAAGCTTCCATTCTTTTTGACATCTGTGCAAACTAGGATTACCTCCAAATGGACAAATTCAGGGGTTGAATAAAAGAATATTCAATATTACATTGAAAAAATCAACTTTGATGGAGTACAATGAACATCAGAAGGGTAGAATAATCACTCCTCTCATGAAAAAAAGATTCCTATTTGATGTAAGATAAGCCAGCATAACAACAATATGTTGTGTGAAATTTTCAGAAAGATGTTCTAACTCGTGGGTGGCTACTGCACTTTTGATGTCTGGGGTGGTTTTGGGATGCAGCATTCAAAAGAGCTGTCAGCTGAAAGTGGATGCAGCTGGAGAAAGTTGGAATCTGAACCTAGGAATGGCGTGGGCTGGCTGCAAATTACAATGAAGGCCCACATAGCGTATAAGCTTTTTGCTGCCTGAACCAATAAAAGTCATGGTAGCTAAAGTCAAGAAAAAAAATGTTTTTGTTTCAGTGGTATATAATGCCTCTACCTAAAATGGGAGCACAGTGATGAAAAGCAGCAGCACACTTCTCACAGCTGACCAGGGCACAGAGCCAGTGAGCACATCAAAAAGGGTGCACAGCTTCCAGCAGCCAAAACACTGGGCAATCCTACCCAACAATCCCTTAGAGAGAGTGCTCTGGCGGGACTGTGACAGGCTTCTGGCTCGATTTACTGTCATTCTCCCATCACCTATTTTAGCAGACAATTATCTGACATTTAGGAACAGACATATGTATTTATAAACTAGTCTCTGCTTGAACCCTATCAGAGCCAGGATTCATTTCTAAAGTGAAGCATTTTTAAAATACTTGAAAAAGCAATTATATGCTGTTACCTTCTTATCCCACAGGCTACAGTTATGAAACATTATCTCAAATTCTTTTACAGGATTTGCGCGTTACTTTTGTTATAATTTGCATATTATAAAGCTTGCACACCGACACCCAAATCCCTTGTATTTATTTAATTTCAGTGGAACTGCACATTGCTGCTTTCCTTTGGCCAGTATGTAGATCTGCCTGGACACTGGTGTTTTTCAGATTCTATTAGCATGACATAATTTATTCCAGTAAGGTTTTAATTTTAGCTCACTGTGCAATCAGTGCGTAGTATTTTAATTGTTGGAATTTCTAGGTCAGCCCCATAAATACGACTCTCCACTGGACTGTATGTTCTGTTTATAAGACTAAAAAGAACATTCAAAGAATGATATGTTGGGTAAATTTATGACTAAATGCAATATTTTGATTTTACCTTACAGACCTCTGTGTCCTTATCCTTTGTTATGAACAAATAAAGAATTTCTCTTTCTCAGGGAAAAGAGTGCATTTGAAACAGGAGATTTAGCACAATCTTACAGAGGGTTTATTTTAGTGCTACAAAGAAATTGTTTGTGCGCTCTTCTTCTAGAAAGCATGACTATGTTCTGCTAATAATTAGGAAGAAGAATACATATTGTTCAGAAAAATATATGATGCATTTAGATTTTCTAACAAGAAACCACAGCATCAGATTAGAGAGCACATGCTTGTAACACACTGTGTTCTGAGGACCACATTTCTACCTATTTAGCTTGTTTAGGAAGCTCCTTGCTTAATAACATACAAAAAGTATGCTTCTATTTTACTTGTCAAAACTTTGCTCAGGACTCACATGACATATATTTTGCATTACAAAGCCAATCAGTTTTGTATACTGTTGGTTATATATTTGTACCAGCAGTTAACCAAAATGATTTTGGGAAGAGAATTTACATCTGCTAGATTTGAAGATACACATGTATTTGTATGGTAACCCACAAAATACTTCTGTGGCTAGTCTCAGCATTATTATTTTGCACAATATTTTAAATTACTTACTTATGATAGAATGATCTTGTGCTTTTGCTGGCATGTTAAGAGCTCCAGTTCTGCTTATTTAACCTTACCTCCACAGGATTGTTTACACTTTCAGAACCTGATTCCAATTTACTTTAATTTTCTCAGAGACTTTTGTATTTATAAAAGCTGAGCATCTAGTGACCTCTGTATTCCTGACATTTCCTTTACTCTCCACCATGAAAAAGAACAAAAACCCCAGTGTCCCATTTCTGTTCCAAAAAAACTAAACTGCTTCCTTCAGTGGGTTGGTCCTTGTAATTGAAAATGGCAAACAGATGTTTACAGAACACATAAGCAATTTTCCTTGAGGCCTTTAGTCTTTATAATTGTTTGCTAAAGTTAGTTGGATTTCATGGAAACTTGTCTGAGGCTGTAACAAACAGCAAGTAAGGGCTCCTCCTAACTGTATTCTGAGCAATTAAAAATAAAATAAAAAAAAGGAAAGTTAGAACTAATGTTACCTACTCCTGTTAATGTATTTCTAACTCAATAGAAAACCACTCACTAAGGAAAGAAATTTGGTTCTATGAGTACTGATTTTTACATACTGTCCCATGAAAACCATCCCTAGTTCAAAATATGTTATTTGCTTTCTACCTTCTCAAACTTCAGCTGCCTAGTATCTAAAAACCACTGATTTTGTACTCCCTTCCATTTTCCCCCCTCCTGTCAGGAATGCATTCTCATAGATTTTGATTTTTTGAGAATATTTTGCATTTTAAGAAGATGCAACTACATACTGAAGATACATATGTATTTGGAGGACACGTCCTCCAAGCCCCGAATCACCACACCTGATTCATACCTGAAATTGCTCCATTTGCTTTAGAAATCATGTTTTTCTAAAAATCAGTTTCTTGTTTGCCTCATTGCTCAAAGTTAGTCATAGACTTCCAGAAATCTGTGAGATCATCTTGTTACCCCACAAGGGGACTCACTACACCCAATAAAACCTCTTTATCTAATATTTCAAGATGTCTAAGATCAAATGCTCCACAGCTCCAGGGGATCCATTTGATTACTTCACTAGCCTTATCCCCAAAACAGGTTTCCTAATAACAACTTTGTTGTTGTTGTAGTACTGTTTACTATAGGCATGATGAAAAGATCATTCTTTTTTTCTTAGCACCAGACTTTGTTAATATTTTATGTTAACAAGTACCTCTGTTCACTCAAACATACCAGCCTTCACACTCATTGAAGAAAGAGCATCACTGTGTCCTCCTATATCTACCAACTTCTCTCATTTTCACTTATTTTGCTGATATACTGTATCTTGGAAAATGAAAAGCGAATGTCTGACAGTCACCAGACATGGCCCTGAGGGCCTCCGAAAGCCACGGCTGTAGTTTATTCTCTACACTAATTAGCAGTCCTGAGGAAACTATTACTGGCTGCACTTATGAAGTAGCATTTCTACAAGTTCCTACCTTGCTGCTGGCCCAGATGTCAGCAATTAGGCTGACACTTCTGCTATTTAGCCTCTGGTCAAAAGTATGTACAGTGAGGAGTACTAGGGGTGATACAATATGCTAAAGGAGTAACATAAAGATATACAGCAAAGATCATGCATTTCATCCTAGTTCTAACTGTGACTCATACAGTTTTTATCTAAGTTCCTCCATCTCTAACTCTGATGTGGCAGCATTTCTCTGCCTCCTAACTCCTACTATGAATCAAAGTGAACAGAATCACTGTCTTCTCATGGAAAATGTAGATTTTCTTTAAAAAGTAATTTTTCCAAACGATACCCAACAAACCAAAATGAAAAATTAATAAAGGCTGACTTGGAAAATTGCTTTTTGGAAGAATCAAAGGAGAGTTTTCTTTCATCTGTCCCCAAATGCTTCTTCATTCCTGTAGCACACAGAGGGAGACAGAAAACTTTGCAGCTAGCATCACTCCACATCTAAGAACACCTGTGCCTGCTCCTGCAGTCTCCTGCTCCCTGACATTCCCAAAGCAGCTGGTTTTACAGGGAGTGACCACTGGGTACAAAGAAGCAACAGAACTCTCTACAGAGAGCAAAGGAGGGTGGCAGCAGAGGCCATACCTTCCTAAGAACACAATTCTCAAATCACCATTTTACAGCAAAATGAGTTATGCCTGACTACATACAGTTTGCTTTATCAGTGAACAGTTGTTCACTGTTTGCTGTAAGTAGTACTCCTTTAAATAAGAGACAGATCTCTCGAGCCCAGCATGCAAAAAGAAGGGCCAAGATCACTCAGATTTGCTCCCATGGGTGTTGTCTCACTCATCCCTTCCTGTTCCTGATGCAGCTCCACCCAAGCACCACTCCCACATCTGCAAAAAGCCAGATCATCCTCATAGTTAGTTGCTGGAACGAGGGCTTAGTTAGCACGGCCAAGTACTTAAACACAGCAAGCTCTTAACGTGACAGAAAATAGAACAGCATTAAGTATGTATTTATAAAGCCAAAAAAATGAAAAAAAAAACTTCAGAACTAATATTCTTCGCTATATATGTAAATTTGAGGATATATATAGTGTACTATCTCCACTCAACAATGTCAGGTGAATGAACAGGAAATGAAACTGGTATTGATTTCAGTGGAAATTGACAGAAGAGCTAAATATTGACCAAAGCTAAATTGGGTTCAATACTTATTTTATGGAACAATAAATCACAAAAAAAAAAACCCAATCCAAAGCAATATAGGTACTGTAGATATCTTTCTCATGGCATGGCTAAAATTTCATTTTCAATGGATGTCACTAAAACTGCAAACAGAAGCCATAGTTAAGTTTAAATACTTAACTTGGTATTTTAAAAATAAGAAATTATCGTGTAAAATGAATACTAAGAAAATGGTTTATGATTCCTTTTTTAAAAGTCCCTCAATACAATTGCAAAAACTTCCATCAAATTACTAACATTCTAAGGCAGCAGGGAGCATATAATGTTACATTGCACTCAGTTTGCCAGTAGCTTGAATACATGTGTTTTATTCCATGGCCAAACTAACTGGCTATCATTTGAGGTTATGCAGAATCTTTTCCATTCCAAGATGCACCACTAACAACAGAACTTTGCATGCTATTGCTGCATGAACTAAAACTGGCTGGTTGGATTTGTAACATACAACTGCACATGTTTTTTGGAGTCTGCAGTGTGCTGACATTTGCTTAACTATTAGGAAAGGTGAAGAATTGAGAAATGAAGGAAATTCCTTTTAAAGGAGGGCTACCAATGACTAATGAGGCAGGCACACTGAGCAAAGAACAGAAAAACTGATGGCTCCAGAATGAAAGATATAAGGAGTTTATTTCTCTTTGAAGATATCATCTGGGCAAAGTACGGAATTCATAAAAGGTTCAGGCAGCAGGCAGTAACTAGGGAACATTATTTTTGGAGGGCAGAAATGCATTTTAGTGAAAAAAAATTCTGAGATAAAACCTTCCTTTTAAAAAATGTTTGTTGTGAAAATGTTGTCAGGGCATCACAGAGCCGAAGGGACCCACAGATCTTGTTAATCTTTACTGTGGTATCAGAGATGAGAGCTTCTCTGACTGGAAGAACAAAGAAGGCAGAAGACATTGGAAAATATTTGGCAAGTTCTTCTCCAGTATTTGCCTCTCTGGGAGAATCTAAGAGTGCTCTGAAGCCAGATGGCTAATCCCACTCTTCTCTGATAGAGCAGCACAGCTCTGTCCTAGGCTGAGGGAAGGAAACCCTGTAGTTTGTACAGCTCAGCATGGCAAACCTCCCAGGAGAAAGCCTGAAGGTGTGGGGCTTTCTCACTCCTGATCCTTTTATCATTTTCCATGAGATTGTGACACTGGTTTCAACACCCTCCAGGCTGTGGCAAAGGCAGAATGTGTCCCAGAGGCTACGCCTCTATGAGCAGAGGTTCACATTTTAAAAAAGGACACAGAAGGAAGGAAGGAGCCACACACCAATGACACCTTCTTCTGCCTAGCTGGCAAACAAAACAACTGTACCATTTGTAGATGTGCTGGCCAATACAACCTGATATCTTTCTCATCTGCTGTTATGCAACTTCTTTTGAACTGCTTGCTTCAAAACAGACTTACCACAGATACTTACTGGAGGTACTGACCATGCTAAAATGGATTGCCCAAGGTGGCAATCCCAGTTCTCTGCATAATCTGACTATCCCATCATCTGCTACTAATACAGTACCACCTCTCTATCTCCATGCCAGCAGCAGACTAAGAGACATGTTAAACTTATAGCAAAACTGGCTCATTTAGGGCTGCTGAGAAAGTAAGTCTCAAAAAGCTCAGAGCAGGGACAGATACCATCAGTCCATGGACTTTTCTCTCCATGTGGATTTGATTGCTAAGGAATGGTGAAAGCACAAATACTTTTTGTTCAGGCAAAGCTGCTTGAGAATTTACTGACAAAGCTATTTTTCAGTGAAAAATTAGGGGATTGAATAATTTATGTTTTACTGCAGAACACATCTGTATGGATTTTTCATAGTAATCCCATAACCCACAGACTCTGCCATGACTAAAAAAAAAAGTATACTTTTCCTTTCTGGCCAACTGTTTTCCAGTTACCAAAACTCAAAATGTTTTGGCTGGTCTGTAAGAAGTGAAAAATTTCCACTGAAGAAAACCATTCCTCCGTTTCTCTCTGGCAGCAATGAATTCAACACAGTACTGCAGCCCAGGTGTGGAGGATCTTTCTGGAAGATCAGTGTGCAGAGCTGTCACATTTGGGTTTCAAACAGGAGCAGAGCTGGTCCCAAAATTCTTAGTGGGCCAGCACAAAAAAAGTTAGGAATGTTTTGTGGTGAATTTTTTTCCATATATGACTTCAGCTAGAGTCTTGGCCCTCAGCCATTCAAAACAAAAAATCCTTTCAAATTTAAGTGTACTTTGAAAGATACATGAGTAAGACAGACTGAACAAAAATAAAGCATCAGATAGAGCTGCTAAATAATACCATGTAAGAAGGAATGATTCTTTTTACAGATTTTTCACAACATTCAGAATCTATGTTTCTCAGTTTGTTACCTATATATTTTTAACTGAGGCTTCAAGGAGTATATTTTTAATAACTTATTACACTCCTATTAGGAAAATATGCCAAAGCATAGGCCAAAATACCCTTCTCCAAAATAAGAAGTACTATGCCATCCAGAACAGTAAACCCCATCATCTATTGGCAAAAAAAATTAACTTTGAATGCAGTTTGCTTAGCTGCAAGAAAAGATCATTGGTTTGGTATGCAGACATGCTCTTTTACTTACTTCTTGTTTTTAAAACGTAACTTTAAAGCTAGGCACTTGCATAACAGGGAATAGTTAAAGGCAGAGTTATGTCGCCATGAAATGGAATTAATAGTCTTACTCTTTGCCTTAAATTGGCAAGCATTTGACTTTTTTATGTAATCCAGCATCTGCTGAAAGCTGTAGGATGTTCCTGGAAAATACCTAAAATCTTTTCAGTTTTTAATTTTTTTTTATTACTGGAAAAATACTACAGGAAATACTGATTCTAGCCTGTAAAATATAAATACCCACAGTTAAGCTGATTTCTGCAGGGAAAATGTTTGCAGTGCAAAAACCTGTATTGGAGAACGTCAATCTGAACTCATCATTGTAAGAAAATCTAGTACAGTCTTTTTTTTTTATGGGTCACAACTGAATTTGGCATACCCACTTCCTTAGCCATTTGAAACAAAAGTGTTTCACAGAGATGGTGCACATGATCCCCAGAGATGCCATCTTTTCTCTGCAGCCCATCTGACATTAGCAAAACCTGCAGACATGCTGTGTCTTGTCACTGTGATGGAAACTACTCAAGGCAAGGAGTGGCTAAAATATGCCTATGTTACCAGACTCAAATAAGAATGAGGTGAAGACCATTCACTATTTCTTGGTACAGCCTGCCAAAGAAAACTGAATGAACCTCATTTTCAAGAAAGTTTCTTAAAGAAACTTGAAATTAGTGATGGAATTTTGGGCAGCCTCGAGCATGCTAAGTAATTATAGTTTTCATCTATGAAACTACTCGGTTTGGTTAAACTCAAAGCAAAACTGAGCTCTCTGGCAACCCCAGAAATGCTGAAAGCCCGAATGATGCAAACAGCACTCCCTTTAGCATGAGAAATATCCAACCACACCATTTTCCATCTGACAGAATGGTGACCTATGTATTTTTTCAAAGTCATCCAGTTTCCAAACTTACTTGCAACAGAAGACCAAACAGAGAACACAGTTTCAGTTCATACATCTAAGGTGTCCAAGAGCTCTTAAACATGGTCAGTTTATATATGCCCAAAGCTCCTTTATCAAGCACAGTGTAACTGTACACAACAAAGCCATAGTCCCTTGTGCAAAAGACCAGGCTTCTTCAGTAGCCTGTTTTAACTGTGGATCAACTTTCAACAGAAACTAAGAACCAACAGTAATGCACCCCAGATTCTGCAGCAAATGGAAAATGTACTTTTTCTGTATCATGTTCTTTAACAAGCTTACAGAACAATCAAAACATTACCAGAGGAAAAAAGTACTTTCGTGGATACAGCTTTTCTTTAAGAGAGAAAATGAAAAGGAACTAAATGTAACAGGTATGTGTTTTGTTATAAAATGCACTATTGAAAATCACTCAGTTATATTGATGAAGTTGGTATGAGAAGTCATCAGAAACCAGACTGATGTGATTTAGTTGTCAAGACTATGACAAACTACTCTGCTGCATTATTTTAAGGAAGGATATATCTAATGGAAGAATCACCTAATTGTGGAAAATTAGCTTCACAACTGAGAAGGGCTAGAATTTGGCTTCTATCCTTACTTGTATTGGACTTTATAAGCTTTATCTTTGTGGAAGAATGCTAAATAAATACTGTATTTAGTGATCACATTTAGTAATAAATGAATTAACTAAGTCCAGTTAGTCTTACTGTGATAAGGGCCCTCATGCCTGGGGTTTTCCACTAGTCTCCTGTTTTCAAGGACTGTGACTGTATATCCATGTTTTTCCAGGATGCGCTGACAGAGCTGACGGTCGGTCTCACGGTGGGCAGGAGGTGCATATAAAACTGCTCTTCTCATGTGGTTTCCAAAGTAGTGGAGAATGGAATCATCAATCTACAGCAAACAGAGTGCAAATACAATGGTTTTAAGATAGGACACTACTCAGCAATATAAAATACAGTTGTTATTTTTCACAAAAATAAACTAGTAACCTAATGTGACAACACAGGAAATAGCTCTAGTATAATTAAGAATCCTAAACAGTACTAGAGATTACTGTGCTCTAGAAAATTAAATGTAACCTTATCATACCTTATTGCCTTATTAGTCCAACATAATCCAGCCTACAGGAGGACTGGCAGAGAAACTTTTATATAGGAACAAGTGGAAAGGTGTCTGATGTCTCCAATGAATCCCAAGGAACACCTGGGTTACCTATCACTCACTATGTTCCTATATAGTGTCTAGGGACAATGGCATCTAGAGAAAAGCCTTCCTCTATGTAATATCCTGGAGTATGAGCTTCTTGCAAGAAAAAATGGAAAAGAGATACCCCAAACACACAAAAATAGTGAACTTCTCCAATGCAAGTCCTTCCTACAGGCTGCAGATCTTTACAAACTGTTCCAGCAGGGGTCCCTTCCGCAGGGTGCAGTCCTTCAGGAACAGACTGCTCCAGCATGGGTCCTCCATGGGCTGCAGGTGGATACCTCAAGGTGGATCTCCATGGACTGCAAGGGGATTGCCTGTCTCACCATGATCTTCATCACATTCTGCAGGGGAATCTCTGCTCTTGTGTCTAGAGCACCTCCTTCCCCTCCTTCTTCAGTGACCTGGGTGTCTGCAGAGTTGTTCCTCTCACATATTCTCAGTCCTCTCTCTACCTGCAGTTGCACAGTTGTTTTTTTCCTCTTCCTAAATCTGTTATCCCAGAGGCATTATCAGCATCCTTGATGATGAGCTTGGCCTTGGCCAACAGCAGGTCTGTGTTGGAGCCAGCTGAAATTGGCTTTGTCAGACATTGAGGAAGTTCCTAGCAGCTCCTCGCAGAAGCCACCCTGGTAGTCCCCCCACTACCAAAACCTTGCTATTCAAACCCCAGTACAATAAGGCATAAAAATAGGATGCTCCATGTAGCAATCAGGACACTAATATCTAGAACACTCTAGCTATTCTTTTGCAGTAAAAACACCATTCACAAACAAGACTTTCTTTTGGTGAAAAGTACTTGTCTTTAGGATTGAAATATACCATGAAGGATTAAAATCAGGACATGAAATTAGTTCTTCACAAGCTTGTGAATTTCAACCTAGCAGTAGTTAGCAGTTCAAAAACTAAGTTATTCCATATCTTCTAATTTTAGTAAGCTTATCACCAGAGATATGAAGCACAAACAAATCACCACCATTTTGTGCACAGTAGACTAGACTGAAAAGAGACAGATGTTTTGATATAAATAAATATCATTCAAGATGTGTCCAGTTGTTTATAGGACTGGGATCTAGTGATAAAGTCACTCTCCTTAGCAGTCTATTCCCTGAGTATGAGATGCAGTTTTACATTACACTTGGCTGAACTGTAAGTTTCTCTGCAGCAGTGAGGAGCACAAACTATTTCAGAGCCCTGAGCTTCTAACAGCACATCTGCTTTTGCTCCATGGAAAGGGTTAGCATCATTGATGAAAGGACCCTGAAAAAATCTCAACAGAACATTGTCAGAGTTTTCCACATATATTTGTTAAATGTGCAACCCAAAACTAGTTTAGACACTGGGATATTCAAGTAAAGGCTTGATCACTTGCTGGCCGGAAGAAGCACAAATAGCACAGGGTGAAGTCATAGGAATTGCATTAGATCACCTGTCAGACAGTGTTCCTGGCATCCCAGCTTTTTAAAAACACATTAATCAGGTGCCAAGCACAGCGTTAGAGTCTCAGACGGCCCTTCCCCACCACAGCACCCATCACTCTTGTTCTCCTCTGCCTTTGCCCCTTCTTCCTCTCCTCTTATCTTCTCTCTTTCCTGCTCTCTTGCAGTGCCAGCAGCTGCTGGCAGCCCTTTCTCTCCATTTCCCTCCCTGTTCCTAAATCCGGCCCTTGTCCCAGCCCCCCTCCTGTGCTCCCTCTCCCTCTTCCAGGCAGTCCAGCCAGATACTTCCCACTTTCCATTTCACTTGCATCGTGGAAGAAACCCAGAAGACAGAGACACCTCTTGCTTTATTTTGCAAGAAAATCCCATTTTCCATCCCACATGTGCTGCAGGGGCCAGCGCTGCGGGATGAACTGAGGACACGTGAGAAGCACAGAGGGGCTGCAGGCCAGGACACATCCCTGTTCCATTTTTGCTTGCAATTATGGTTTCTCCTACTCCCGTCCTTCCCCGTGTGGCCGGGGTCCTGCCTTGGATGTGGCAGCACTTTGGGTGCACCCTCCTCACTAACAGTTACCACAATTCTGTTATGCTAGAAAACACACCTTTCTTCATGAAAGCAAAGTCTCCTGCAGTGTCACCTCTGAAGTATTTTGCAGAGGTCCTGCCTCGAGCACCCAGCAGTGACTTCATTTCCCCTGCAGTCAACACTCCAAGGTCAGTGCCTGCAGGGCTCCCCCAGCTTGACCACTGCCTCACAGCCCACGCCTGCTCCAACTGGCCTTGGCCTTGGGTGCCAACCCCACATGAGGGACGAGCTGTCCCGCCCGGTGAGGCATAAGGGACAGGAACCAACCAGCCCCGAGGCGTCCCAAGGAGCCCAGGGGTCAGCCAGCCTGCCTGCGGCAGGATCTGCCAGGGAAGGGGCTCTCCCTCTTGGTTCCCTGTCACCATTGATGCAGACGGCATCTTCCTCAGCTCTCTGGGGAAGAGCAGAAATGTTTACAATGCTTTAGTTTGGCTGTGACAAATATTC